>NW_026126482.1:3702500-4902500 GCF_943737965.1 Phodopus roborovskii
ATGCTTTCATGTATGCATGTGTGTGCTGGAGTGTAGGAGGGAGAATAGAGATGGAGATTCAAGTCTGAAAGACTGTTAAGAAAATCGTATAAAATTGGCAAATGAAGAAACAAAGTTGGCAACGAGAAAGGCTACCACCCCCTGCCACAGCCACCTAAAGCCAGCCGCCAGTGCAGGTGCAGGGTCACTCCAGAGTGCCAGAAGGTGACTTCTGGCTGGTTTTATCACTAAAGCACATAACCCTGGGTGAAGATTCACAGTGCTAACAACCCCACATAAGAATTGTACCTAGAAGTACACATGTCAGGGGAGAACATATAGAAAAATCTTGTGCTAAGAAAATGCACCCCAAAGCCCTGTGCCTTTGACATAAAGGAGGCATAAAGGACTCCATTCCCTGTACAGCAGTACCGAATGAATTATAGAACTCTGCTGGTTTTGGTTGGCTTCTGCTGTCTTGAAAGTGTCCCCACTTACTGCTTCTCCTGAAACCATGTCTCTGCTCCGTTCCTTCTTTGGGGACACACGTTCCTGAAACCTCTCGGAGGTGTCCTCCAAACCCTCGGAGGTGTCCTCCAAACCCTGCGTAAGAGGACCGTCACAAAATGAAATCTGTTTTCTTTGGTCTCAACTCTGTCCTTGTGGCCTTTTATTTGCTCCCGACCCAGAGTGTGCATATGGCACTTACCCGAGCTCCAGACTGCTCCACCAGAGCCATCTCTTTTGTGACCTATTTCCTTTCCGTTAACGTCATGACAGGGTTGTGTTTCTAGCCAAGGCGTATCTCTTACAATGCCTACAAATTCATTTGGCTAATTGTAATTTAGCTTCAGTGAAGAGCTTCTAGGCTGAGAATTTTAGGTGCCTGGCTGTATCTGCCGCAGGGCAGATGTTGTGGGATAGGCAGTTATGTAAGATTTCTTTATATCAATGGCCATTAGATGTTTAAGGGAAAGTGCCACTTTTTCTTCAGAGCTGTAACCTTTTCCCAATTGTTCTTTGTTTCATCAAAAATGAGTCGAACCAGCCAGACATATCCAGTTGCTTTTTTAAGGTTTATTTTCACTTTATGTGTTTTGCCTGTGTTAATGTCTGTGTGAGGGTGTCAGATCTTGGAGTTACAGACGTTAGCTCAATGTGGGGTGCTGGGAAGTGAACCCCGGACCTCTGGAAGAACAGCCAGTGCTCTTAACCACTGAGCCATCTCACTGGGTTGAGCTTCTACCTAGTTGCTTTTAAAAAAAAAATGTAATTTTATGTATACTGGTTCTCTGTCCATGTTTATGAAGGGCATCACATGTGTACAGTACCTGGGGGCCAGGAGAGAGTATCAGATTCCCCCTAGAAATGGAGTAATAGATGGTTGTGAGCCGGCAGGTGGATGTTGGGAACTGGACCTAGATCCTCTATGAGTACTCTTAACCACTGAGTCATCTCCATACCCTAACTAACGGGTTTTTAAAAAAGTCTTTCAATTCTCTTTTTGTCCTATTACCATAAAAACATGATGAGCCAGTGGTGATTCATACCTTTGATTCCAGAACTCAGGAGGCAGAGGCAGGTAAATTTCTGAAGTTGAGGCCAGCCTGGTCTACAGTGCAATTTCCAGAATCCCAGGGATATACAAAGAAACCCTGTCTCAAAAACAAAACAAAACACACCCAAAACAACAATAACAACAACCAGCCAGCCAACCAAACAAAAAACCAATATGGTACTTGGGATAACATGAGTCTGTGTTCCTGGGAAGTAAAGGGTACAAGGTGTGTGTGTGTGTGTGTGTGTGTGTGTGTGTGTGTGTGTGTGGACACCACTGTTTTTGCACATACACAGTAAGAAAGATGTTCACATACAAAGTAGGAAAGATGATCTTGAACCTCATATCTCCAAGAATATGCTGTGTCTGCACTGGCTGAGAGGTATTTATAAGTGTGTGTGTGTGTGTGTGTGTGTGTGTGTGTGTGTTGCACATAACTTCTCCGGGACAACCCAGTTGCTTTCTTTGAGGAGACACTTGCTTTGAAAATGACCCCATTGCTCCTGGGTGCTGACGTCCTCCTCATTTTATTGTCTCCTAGCTGTGCTCATTGGCTTTGGACTCATCACAGGGTGACCCTCCGCCTCCAGTTTTAACCTCACAGCTGATGTTGGCATTACTGTATTGTTCTGTACAAGATGGTGATTGTCTTATATGATCCTTGAAAAAACTGGTGGGGGGAGCAGTATTTTATCATAGGAAGCAGAACTAATCATCGGAGTCTAATTGTTCAGGTCCAGCTTCACCACAGCCACGTGAGTACAGCATTATTTAAAACCTGTCCGTCTGGAGAAAACGCTGGTAAGCAAAGAGGCTCATCACCACTGCTCCAAGGGATGTCTGCAGCTTGTCCTGTTGCCAGTACTCTCCGCAGAGCCCAGGACAGCTGGCCAGTCTGGTTCACAGGACCAGTCCGGTGGGAGTTACTGTAGTTTCACAAAAACCATAAAGGTCCTCTTCATGTATTATCAAGACAGGATCAGAGTCCCAAGAGAGTCTTTAAGGAGAATGGATTCTTCCAGTGACCACCTTCCTCCAGTGAGGCCAAGCCTCCCAAAGTTTCCTCCATCTCCCAAGGGTGCCACCAACTGGGGACAAAGACTCCAACTTATGGGCCTGTGAACACATTCCAGATCCAGACTGCAATACTTGCTGTCATGAGAACCCAGGAACAGACAAAGAGGTCCCAGAAGAGACAAAGAGGGCCAAGTGCAGAGCCTCTGTGTTTTTGGTTATACTGTTCTACACTTCCCCATGTCCAGCATCTAGATAGCCTTTGAACCTTATCCTTTTTTTTTTTTGTGCGTGTGTCTTACATTGACCCTTAATTTTTCCTTTTCATTGACCACTGATGACCAACTCTACCTTCAGTCTCATTCGGCTCCAAAGCTGTATGTCAGAAGGTGGAGAAGTTCCAACCTTTTAATTGTCTGGTGGGTCCCCCAACAACCAAACAGGCTTCCTTTGTAGGGTATCCAGGGGTCCCCAGCCACCCACCGTCTCATTAGCATACAAAAAGACACAGTATTTAAAAGACTGAAAAAGTTTTGGGAACTCTCTAGCAAGAACCAAGAGGAGCAGCAAGACACAACTTTAATTGTGACATCATCTTGAATACATTTCTTGTGAAGAGTCTGCGTGTAAATGAGTCATTCTGAATTCCAAATGTAAAAGGGAGTTGTGAAGTATTTCACCACAGTTACAGCATTCAAGGCTAGTCGAATTTGCTGTAGGTTTGCAGGAATCCTAGGAACCCCAAGTCTATAGTTGTTTGGGGAAGAGAAGATTCTTACAGAAGGGAGGATGGATATGTTTTAGACAATACCTAGGTGTTTTAGAGATGCTGTTTAAAGATGCTGTCTGAGAAAGAGAGGCGTTTAGTAGCTGGTTTACAAGCAGGCATGAACAAGCAGATGGCACCAGCTACCAGCTGATGGAGTTCCAAAGGACGCAGTGAAGGGAAGCCCTCCCAGTGGGAAAAACGGTTGGCTAACACTTTACTTGTCTGTGTCCAGTGTGAGAGCTGGCCAGAAGGATGGCTCAGTGCCACTTCACTCATAGTTACAAATTGTTCGGCCTGGAGGGGACAAGACAGGAAGTCTGCTGGCAAGGAGATCAGGGCAGGAGGTGTGCGGATGGATGGGTCTCTCTTGAATGGGCACGGACAGCTGCATTTCATGCGAAAGGGCATGGGCTGCAGGGCTGCAGCAGAAGCCAGCAATGGCCAGGTCGATCAGCCAGAAAGATGGCGAGTCTCGTTGCCCAGCCATCACCACATGAATTGCAATGGACCTACCATGGCCAAGATGGAATGTATGCATGAACTTAGCAAAGCAGGTTCCCTGTTCCCAAGGCTCACTTTGGTGAGGGCTGCTGCCCAGATGGTAATCTGACAACAGCCAAGACCCCTTACCTATCTGCACAGGCAGCGTCTGCAACACTTGTCTATAGTGTGGCCTTCAGTAGTGCTCCTTTCCGGGGGTTGCACAGAAAGTATCTCCAGTGAAATGTCCCATGTCCCCATCATCAACATCTTTCCCTCCCACCCCACCAAGCTGCTTTCCAGCAGGACCCTGAAGACATCATTTCCGTCAGATTTCACTGACACTACAGTGTAGCGGAATATTTGCCAACCAGCGAGTTACAGCCGTGCCCTGTCCAACGTCTGGCTTGCAGTCCTGGCGACTGACACAGCTATAGACTAAATAAGCTCTCTCGCCGATCCAAGTAATTATTGCCCTAAAATATCTATCCCATTGTGATGAGAAAAACGAAGATATAGTCTGATTCTGAGAGGATGGATGCGTTCCTGCAAGGAGATTTTGTCTAAATTTGTAAATGATGTGTGTGGTAAAGCGTTTACCTAGCATGCATGGAAAGCATACAAGCATGCCATCAGCAATCAGAGGGTGAGGCAGCCTACACCGTTAGTCCCAGCAATCAGAGGGTGAGGCAGGAGGGTTGGAAGTTCAAGCTCATCCCTGGCTACATGGTCTGTATCCATTCTGGGCTACAGGAGACCCTGTTTCAAAAACAAAGCAAATCTATGACAAGTTAGAATGCCTTTTCTTTAGAACTTGTAATATCTAAATTGTCCTCTGGACAGGTTGCAGTGTAAGATTGTGATGGACGAGGTAGTCGCACAGATGGGTCTTTCCAGGGTTTGTCTTTGGGTCATCTTAGCCTCTTGCTACCTTGGTTCTGCGGCTGCTTGGGAGATTCGAGAATTCACATTTGCAATTGCTTCATGCTTTATTGTTTGTTTTTACATACTTTATACTTTTTAATCCACTTAACAGCTTTCAAAGTTATCAGTAATAAACAATGAACTTCCATTATTCTTGTTTAAATACTGTAAGCATTTTGCAGAAAATATAACAAACATTGAGGAATAAAATTTTTTTTAATGACAATAATGATACCGTTAAGTGACAACTATTGCTAAAACTTCTAATGTATATTCTTCCAAGCCTTTAACAAAGATTTTTGTAAGTATAGCATCATGATAATATCCTCATTTATATAGTGAGATATCATGAACATCATGAATACCCTTTCATACCATTTGTGAATTCCTATTTATTTATTTATTTATTTATTATTTGCTGGTCTGGAGCTGTCCATGTAGACCAGACTGACCTTAGACTCAGAGACCTGCCTGCCTCTGCCTCATTGTGAGGGAGATTCGAGCCAGCCACCACGCTGAGTTCATGATCTTACTCCTTTTGAATTATAATGTCTCACAGTCGCATCTGCTTTGCTTTGTCTCAGAATATGCTGCTTCTCACCCCAGACTTCCCTCTGTGACAGACTTGGGAAGAACACTTGCAGCTGCTCTGTGGCCCCTCCCTCTTTGCAGCAGACAAATAAGTTTATAGTGCTATCCTCTGCTTGCCTCTGTGCCCCTTGGCATGAAGCCAGGCTAGATCACACAGTGTAGAGTTTGCTTACGCCCAGAAAACCTGGAAGACTCAGAAACCTCCTTGTTCTCTGCAACTGAGGGGTCTGTTTTTCCCCTTAGGCCCCTGATTGTGGTGACTGTCCCTCCTGCAGCAGAGCCCCTCCTAGTGTGGGGCTATCTCTCTCCTCATGTACATGTAGAGCCTGTCTTATGGGTTCTCTCTCTCCGCCCCCCATGCAGAGCCTCTTCTATCATGGGCTATCTCTCTCTCCCTCTCCCTCTCCCCCTCTCTCTCTGTCTCTCTCTGTCTCTCTCTCTCTCTCTATGTAGAGCCTGGCTTATCATGGGCTATCTCTCTCTCTCCTGACAGAGCCTCTTTCCTATTGTGGGGCTATTTCTCTTGATGCACTAATCTCTTCCATCTGATGGGAAGACGTGTCTCCTGTTGCCTATGGGATATGCTCAGCCTCCTTATTGCTCTCCCCCTTCAAGGCTGTTCACTATTCTGGGTGTTCATGATTGTGAGGCTCTCTCCTCATAAAGCTCATTCTGAAGGGTAATTCTGTGTTTGTTCCTTTCTATGAACCTGTCTTGTCTTTTAGTAACAAGAATGTTATATTAGGAAAGGAAAGAGAGATGGGCATGGTACCGCAGCTTTAATCCCAGTGCCCAGGAGGTGGAAGGCTTATTTCTGTGAGTTCAAGGCTAGCCTGGTCTACAAATTGAGTTCTAGGTCAGCCAGGGATACACAATGAGGCCCTGTCTCAAAACAAGGAAAAGAATGTGCAGCTGTGCAGGGACAGAGGCCACACATTTCAGTGATTGTGAGGGCAATCTAGAACCTGTGGGCCTTGATGATTGTATCATTTGGAGGGAAACTCTCTTTAGTTTTTGTTTTCAATTTATTTTATTTTTATTAGTTTGTACATTAATTTTAAACACGTTAAAGAAATACAAAACATAGAAAAACAACAGCACTTAGCCACTCTGCCCTAGCAAATTGTAGACAATACAAGAGCATTTTTCTTAAGAAATAAAACAGTGAACTTCACAGAATTCTGTTGTAACGAATGAGCATTTTGATACTCCATGTGGGATTATGCATCCAGACAGTTCATTACCTTTCCCTCGGGGCAAGTGAGGAAGTCAGAGGGCAATTTGTCACTGGTTCTCTTCTTCGTCATATGGGTTCAGAGAGCGGATTCAGAGCCTAAGGCTTGGCGGCAGGTGCCCTTACCACCCAGCAAGCTGGCCCTTTTACGGTATAAGAGAAAAAAATTCTCACGATGGCCTCAGTTTTCCAGTTGTTTCCTTGGACCACAGGTGTAAACTGCCAAGCGAGGGTAGTTTCTTTCATTTCCCAGCTTGGCCACATTTAGGTTCAGTTCAAGTCATTCACCTTGCATTTCTGTAATTATTTTTAATTTCTCCAAAGTTCTCCAGATGATTGCCAACCTTGCTCCCTTAACATTTCAGCTTCACATAGGCATGGCAGACTTTTGGTGAGGCCCATGTACGTCCAACATCTTCCAGCTACAGTTCTGTAATTAAGTTTGTTGCATTTTGTAAGTCACATCATTAAAGGTTTAGAGGTAAATTAGCAAGATGGCGCTTAAATCTCTTTCCACCACTAAAATTGAAGTAAGCAGAATTGTATGGAGTACCTATGTGGTGTCAGGTTGATTGAGGAATCCCAGGCAAGTGGACATCATCATATACTTACACTCACCTACATTTGATGTGTGTGATTTTTTCTTTCTTTCTTTTTTTTTTTTTTCCGTGGAGCTTGGCACTGAACTCAGGATCTCAGACATGCAGGGACATGTTCTCTATACTGAGCTGTGTCTCCCTCTGATTATTTATGCGAATAAATGAAACACGTTAACCATAACACGAGTGAGGTTTCAGAACTGTTTAAATCGAGCTATTGTTCAGTTAAGTCAAGCTACTGAGCAGACCTCTGGGGAGAAGGGATGTGGAGGAATGAGAGATTTGAGAGATTGAGATGTTCTGGGAAGAGATGGTGTCTAACAGTGCAGATGAAGGAGAATCCTGGAGGATCTGTTCCTGCACGGTGCTCTGAGTGAGGGTTTGCAAACAGCTGGAGCTGGTGATGCTTGGAGTGGAAGCCTGCCTCTTCCTGAGAGCTCAAACTGTGTTAAACTCTTGGGTTTACACCTGTTTAAGATTGTAGTAGGCCAGGAACTCACAGAGTTCTCTAGGAGTGTAAGTGTGTTTCAAATTATAACAGCCAAACATGTCACTCATTTGCAAATTACGTGTTTGCAATCATTGCAAAGCTAAACGACACTGCTGTTTACCGAGATGTATGGGTTAATTTTCTGAGCCTTTGTTCTGATCACCAACAGTACTTAGCTAAAGATAAATTTGAACTCTAACACAAGCACATTCACATTTTATATTTATACCTTTCTATATTACAAGCTGATTTATTTAGAAACATGTTCTTCAAATTATGTCTCAATAATAGTAACTCTTAAACAAATTTGAAACCTTGAATACTCTTATTAGATAATCAAGTTTTCAGATTGGGAAGTTTGGGGCGTGGAGTGGTTTAAAGATATTTTAAATCCTATAATCCATCATTTAATGCTCACGGGGGAAACGATAACCTTTAAAAACATGGCAGTCTCTTGTCCTCCTAGTAAAGATCTCTGCCACTACCAAACTACATGGGAGCACTGTTTCGCACCTTGAATTATATTTTGAATGGACTTCAGAAATCTGTTAAATTTTGCTTAAACAAAACACTAAGAACAAAACAAAACCCGAAAGGGCTCAGTTTAGTCCCCTATCCTGATGTGAAAATTTTACATCCCTTACCAACTACCATAAACAGCAAGCATGACCTATGCGCCTTAAAACGGCAAATGATGCCTTTATTGAGCGTTTAAACAGTCAAAACACGAGCGTGTTTCTATGATTTCTGCCACACGTCTTTGCCTTTAGCGAGCAACTGCGCCTCATGTTGTAGGGACTACACATGGCAACACTGTTTGGAAAGGAATCGGCACGATTTGCTTGCCGTACCATCGGGCATCTCATTTATCCGGGAGCGACCCGGGAGGGGTGCGGTTCATGCTTGCAGAAGTCAGGCGGCACAGCCTTCCCGGCCTGTCCTGGGTATCCCTGCGGGTCTGGAAAGGAGTAGTCCCCAAGGTTTGATGGCTTCTGGGGAACTAAGGCAAACCCCGCCCGGAGCCTGAGAGGAGCCTCCAAGCAGCGCGGACGGTGCGCACTGGTGGGGCGGGGCTGTGGCTGGGAAAGAAAGAGAAGGATCGCGTCGGTCCGCTAGCGGCGAGCGCGGTGACCCGGGCCGGCGGCTCACCCAGAGGCAGGAGCGCGCTTAACCCGCAGCCAGGCCCGGTGCCGCCCCTTCCTCGCCTGCCCCACCCGGATCTTGGCTGCCGCCCTTCCCCGTCCGGGTCCGGGGAGCGCCCCGCCCCGCCCCTTCTCCTCCCACGCCCCGCCCACACCCGCGGACACAGCCCCGCCCCTTCTCCTCCCACGCCCCGCCCACACCTGCGGACACAGCCCCGCCCCTTCTCCTCCCACACCCCGCCCACACCCGCGGGCACAGCCCCGCCCCTTCTCCTCCCACGACCCGCCCACACCCGCGGACACAGCTCCGCCCCTTCTCCCCCACGCCCCGCCCACACCCGCGGGCACTGCCCCCGCCCCTTCTCCTCCCACGCCCCGCCCACACCCGCGGGCACAGCCCCGCCCACACCCGCGGGCACAGCTCCGCCCCCTCCCGCGGGCACTGCCCCGCCCCCCGCCGCTCCCGCACGCGCACGCGCACGCGCCCCGAGGGAGGGCGCGCGCGAGCCGGCTGTCCGGGCGTGGTTTGGGCGGGGCGCCGCGCTGACGTTGCCCGGGATGCGGGCAGGATCCGCAGCCGTCTTCGCCGCCTCCGCCTCTCCTGCCACCGGGGTTTGTATGAAAACGCCGGGCGGCGGGCGGCCAGGGACCCGCCGGGCGCCCCGGGAGCCGCGGGCGCGGAGCCCAAGCGCGGCGGCCGCCGCCGAGCCGGTGAGCGTCCCCGCCGTCCGCGCGTCCCGCCGGCGCGGCCAGCCTGCCGGCTCCCGGCGGCGCCTCAGCTGGTCCGGCGGGGGCGAGGCGCGCTCCGGGGCGGGCAGGGAGCCGCGGCCGCCGCCGCCCCGTGCGCTGCCCGCCGCGCTCCGCTGCCCGCCACTCCCCGGCCTCCGCCCCGCCGCGCCGCGCCCCGGGACGCTGTGATTGGCTCCGGGTTGACAGTTTGGCGCCGCGGAGGGCGGTCGCGGTGGACGTTGGTGGCGTGGGTGAGGCTCGCCTGTTCGCCTGCTCGCTCGGCGTGCCGTGTGCGAGGTAACGGCGGCGGCCCCGCTGGCTTTGCGGGTTCGCGGCGGCGAGCCGGCCCTCCGGGTGTTCGGATTGCTAACGGCGCCGCTCCGGGGCACGGCAGGCAGTTTGTGTCCGCAGGGCCGAGTGGCCGGCGCTCGCCCTCGGCAGCCCCTGAGCCTTTCTCACGGCTCTCCCTCGCCTTCCCGAGGTTGGGAGCTATTTCCGTAATTGCGTCTCGGAACGCGCTCGATCTAGTTGACCAGAAGAGAAGTGGTTTATTGAAAGGCACCTTGAGCCGAACAGATTTTCCAAGTGTCAAAGCCAGAGCCCCCGGGGGTGGTAAGCCCGGCTCCCTAACTTGGCGGTAGGTGTGCCTCAGTGCTCCCGGATTTCTCCCGGGTCGCTCGGTTTCCCGTTCCGCTCTCCCTGAGTCATAGTCTACGGCGAAGTTAGGCGTTCATTTTGAGTGACGGTAGAGTGTTTGCCTTGAATTGATGGACCGGTGTTTGACATTGTAACCTTCGTTTAGCTCTGAAACAGATGCTTTTTTGTATTTGACCAGCTTACACTATGTGGGATATGTCAGTGTAACTTCAGCTTTTGTGCTAGCGATTAGTTTTTTTTTTTTTAAGGGTGTATTTCATGTGTGTATGAGTGTTTGCATGTTCACATCTGTGTTCACCATGTGTGTGCTTGATGCCGGAGGAGGAGGTCAAAAGGGGGCGTCAGACTCCCTGGAATTGGAGTTACTTGTGTTGCGAGCCACCACGTGGGTGCCGGGACCCAGACCCACCCAGCTCCTGGTGAAGATCGGCGCCGGTATCCACCCAGCCATCCGTTAAGTCTTGTGGTAGCAATTTTTATAATGCTTTCCCAGTTGATCTGTATTGAGGTAACCTCTCTCTCTCTCTCTCTCTCTCTCTCTCTCTCTCTCTCTCTCTCTCTCTCTCTCTGTGTGTGTGTGTGTTTAGGTGTGGGTCAGAGGTCGCAGAGTTTTGGTTTTCTCTTTGACCTTGTGGGTGGGCAGGATGGACTTGAGGTGGTTGTTATAGGCAGGTGCACCTGCTTCCAGAACCCTCTTGCTATCCCCTTGAATTGAAGCATTGTCCGTAGAGAAGTCTGGCAACGTTGCTGTATAATGTTTCACTTACACTAGTGGAGGTAGAAGGAGGTCCACGCTGTGTGAAATATTTCAATTTGTATTTCAGCTGCAAAGTGTGTTGCATCTGTGTTAACGTCATCCTAACATTTTGGGTTTTGGCTTTAAGCTTCTTTGACATCAGCCATCTTCAAAGTCTGCTCTAAAGCTTGAGTCCTTTATCCCCTAAGCCAGAACAGTAGTAAGTGGTGATTGGTGATCCTCTGAGCATGGTTCAGCAGTGGATGTCAGCTAAAGGGCGAGGCGGTTGAGGGCGGGTGCCTCGTCTTAAACTCGGTGTCACTGTGGGTTGCAGGTTGCAGTGCTTGAGAACTGTAGTGCAGTGGCTAAGGAGTTGGGGCTCAGCCAGAGAGGCTGAATTTGTGTCCTGGCTTGCAGTAGGCAAGTTGTTTATCCTCTGGATTCAACTCTCTCCACGCCAAAAATGGAGATGGTGGTGTTTATGCCCTTAGGATGACCTCAACCGTGAAATAAGTCAATGCAAATGTAGTGCTTTCTTTCCACAGTGTGCAGCTCATGGGAAGTGCTCGTTAGGGCACTACTGTCCCTGCTGCAGCCTCAGGAGGGCTTCAGGCTGTGGGCATCGTGCCAGCACATTAATCCCCACGTGTGTAGTCCACTGTTGTTTGGTGGAAGTATGTGAGTTTTAAATAGAACAGGTACACCCTGAGTGGGCGGCCCTGGGGTGGAGAACTGAGTATCCTTGCCTGTTCCTTTTGGCAGAGCCTTGGGATGTCTCCCTCACGTTGGTGGTGGCTGCTATTTTAGTCACCTGTTTTCCAGTTATTGAAGGTTTCTCTGTCATATGTTGCTATTTTGGATGCATTATCAAAATACTAGTGGCTGCATGGATGTTTCTAGGATATACAAAGTAATTTTATCTATACACTCTGTTTTGTCTTTATTGATGTTCCATGAAATGATGCTTTGATTTGACATTGCGTCCATTTTCAGCTCTCATGCAGCTTTCCTAGGAGAATGGGTTTCCCTCATTGATAATTTCATATTCCTGTTCTTGGTTTGCAAGAACTTGATGCAGCATGAACATCTATCTGATATTCTTGGGGGTGTTTTGGATTTTGGAATATTTTCATCCATCTAAAAAGGTAATTTGAAGATGGTACCCAAATCTGAACATGACAGACATTATATTTCACATATATGCAGAGTGTGATTTTATATAAAAGTTTTTAGTGTGCTCACATTTTGTCTGCAATATGACAAATAAGGTCACCTGTGAATTTTCCATTTGTGGGTATCATGTTAGTGTTCCAAAGTTTTGGGATTTTGGAATTTTAGGTTAGAGTTTTATAGTCTATATTCACAGTCTGTTCTTAAATCAGATATTTTCAAACTTGATCTCAGGATTCCTTTTACATTCTTAGAAATCTTTGTCCTTTGTTTTTGAGGTTATATCCATTCTTTGTTAAAATTAATATTTTGTGTTAACTCACTTACAATGGTAGCCTTAAACACATTACATATTAATATAAGCAACATATTTGTAAATGAAAAAAACATGACAGACATTGAGAAGGGTGGTAGTGTTTTACATATTTGTAAATTTTCGTATCTTTTCTCCATCTCTTTCTTTCCCCTCTGTTCTCTTACTCATCTGCATCCCGTTATTTTTGGAGTGTACTAGGCAAGGAAGGCCTCTACCTCTGAGACATACCCCAGACTTGATTTGAATAAATCTTTAATATCAAATAATACAAACAGCTAGGTTATTTGTGCTTCAGCATTCCATCTATCCCATGTGTGGTTTAGGGGAAGGGACAGTTGTGGGTACTTTTGTTTAATATGTTATCAGAGCTCAACAAGTGGCCCTGTCTTAAAGGTGAGTTGCATCCTGGAATCCGAGATCCTGCCAGGGTTTTCATACTCATTGACACTTTAATGCACTGTTGTGAGCTTAATGGAACTTACGCACATCGGAATTGGCGCACTTGCATTAAGTAGTTTGCTGGGATTGCCGGCCTATTCTACCAGGCCCAACAGAAGTCACCTTGTTAGTGTGCTTATTCCCTGAGAAATCAGCACAAGTAGTTTGTGTTGAAATAGGATGGTGGAGATGAGTTTTGCAAAGTTTTGATTAAAATACATTATCGTGTGTCATCTGTGCTGTGTGCGTGTAAGGCCAGAGGACAGAGACTGCCACTTCTCTCCTTCCACTGCGTGTTCCACAGCCGAACTCAGGCTGTCAGGCTTGGCTGCTTCAGCCTTTACCTGCTGAGCCACTGGCTAGTTCCAGACCTTATTCTGTGTGACACATGGGTACTATCCATGAAACATTGCTGTCATGTACTGAATAGTTAGTTGGTGGCTGTCTCAAGGCCAGGGAATTCCATAATGAAATTGAGAGCTTGAATTAGCCTCTTTTTTTTTTTTTTTTTTAATGAGACACCATTTGAATGGAAGTATGCATGTTTAACCTTGGGTGTCTTGGCAGAGGTTTTCACAGAAATGAAATGAACAGAGTACATCCGCTTTCTCATCAAGTAAACAGATAATAGTTAATATTTGTGACAAAGTTAACACCTGGGTTTTCAAGCAAAAATCAGAACTCTGGAAAGATGGCTCGGCAGGTAAAGGCATTTATTTGCTGCAAAGCCTGGGACTCTGAATTCGATTCCCAGACCACGTAAAAGTGCAAGGAGAGAAACAGGTGTTCTGGACCTCACATGTACAGTGCGCGCCACCCACGCACGCACACACCCACGTCACACGCGTCAGACACACACATTAGCAAATAAAACAAGATTTGAAAAGTGCACTGAGTCATCATTGGCTTCAGGTGTGAGGCGTTGTTGGCCTGCTTACAAACAGCCGCTCTCAGGTTCCCACCAGCAAAAGGGAGAGGTCCTCCCCCATCCCTTATGATGGCCATTTGAGTGCTTGTGAAGTATAGACTGAATTTCAAAATAGAGATTCCACATAGCAGAAATGACAGCATTGTGAAATAGATTCGTTTCATATTTAGAGTATTTACTAGGCTGACCCAGACTACAGTTGACCGGCAATCTACCGTACATGGCTAGTGTCGCCCAAGTGTCGTAGGTTTGTCCTGGCTCTGCTGGTAGTCTGTCAGCCACTCTTCCTACACAAATATTTACAGAAAGAAAATGGGAAGGGTCAATAGAGAGGGCTTACTATTGGCTGTGAAATAGTTGAAGGACTTGTTGGGGTTGTACAGATGTGGGTTGAAAAGGTGAGAAGTAGAGGTTAATTCTGAAGCGTCGAGAACCATGAGGACACAGCATTTTCTTCCATGCCCACAGCAGCATGTACGTCCTTCCCCAGGTGAGAGCATTGCGTGCTGGAAAGGACAGCTCTAGGCTGGCGGCTTGGTGTGTCTACAGTGTGACTTGATGGTCTACGCTGCAGAGTTTTGGAGAAGGCTGCTGATGGGAGGTTGTAGATTGAAGTTTGTCCTGGCCCTGCTTACAACCATTTAGTCCCAAATAAACACAAAGTGGCTTATATTAATTATAAACTGACTGATGACTCAAGCTTCTTATTGGCTAGCTCTCTCTTAATTATTAGCCCATTTTTAACCAGTCTGTATCTCCATGTAGTTTTGGCTTATCAGTCATGCCTGGGTCTCTTACTTCCTTGGCAGCTACATGGTGTCTCCTTGACTCTCAATCCCTGTTTGGATTTCACACCTGGCTAACTCCTGCCTGTCTGTTGGCTGAAACAGCTTTATTCATCAACCAGTAAGAAAAACACATATTCACAGTGTGCAGAAGGACCTTCCCATCGGAAGGTGACTCAGTAGAGACACTCGCTTGTGTTCTTGGGGAAGCTGTGCATGTCATAGGGTTTAGTGGGAGAAACCAGCCTCGATGTAGCAGTGGGCCCTGGGTTGCCTTGCTTTTTGAGACCAGGTGAGGATCCTGGAGGCAGCAGGTTCAAGCCCTTCTCTTGCAGGGTTTTTCCAATGGCCTTTGTCAGCAGAGCTTAGCATCATGGCAGCTGGTTAAGCATATATATGCACAGGCACATTTCCACAGCACTTGGAAATGATGGGCAGCAAGTCAGACCAGCAAGTCAGACATCTGGCACAGGTATTAAGAGGCTTGCAGTATTATTGGGACATCTGAAGAGATTCTAGGTTGAGATTTATTTATCTTTTAAAAATTAAGTTTATTTATTGTGTGTGTGCACGTACCGTTTGGAAGTTGGCTCTTTTCTTCCACCTTGTAGGACCTGGGAATTGAGCTCTGGTTGTCAGGCTTGACAGAAAGTAACTTTATGCAATGAGCTATCTTGCTGGCCCTATGTGTTATAGTTTAAAAACGAGGTGCTCGAGAGAGAAAGGCCCCATGTGATAGAGCTTTTGTGCAGGGGGGTTTTTATAAAGGGAATGGGAAAAGGGGGGGCAGGAACAGCAGAAAAGAGAGGCGGAGGGGGGAGACAGAGAAGCAGAGAGAGAGGAAGAGAGAGAGAGGAAGAGAGAGAGAGAAGGAGGGAGGGGGAGCGAGGGAGAGGGAGGGGGAATGGAAGGTGGGCAGGGACCTTTTAAAAGGGAACATAGTTTGCAAGGGCCTATCCTGCCAGAACCCCAAGGGCAGGCCAGGGCAGGCCAGCACAGATGCCTGAGTGCGAACAGCCCACACTTGAATGGGTGTCTGTATCCATTCTTCCTGTTACAGCGATGACAGCAGTCCTTCTCAGTCTCTGGACCCAGTGGGAGCCTGGAGTGATGGGCAAGGCTGTCTGTCTGTCTGTCTCCACACACACACACACACACACACACACACGCACGCACGCACGCACACACACACACACACACGCACACACCTTTTCTCTGTTGTTACTCTTCCCTCCTCTATCTTCCCCCAGGCCTGTCTCCTTCTTGCTGATCCCTTTCTTCTCCCAAACAGTCTGCCTGCTGCTTTCTCGGCACACATAGCTCATTACCCCCAGGCCTGTCTAACGTCCTTCCTGCTTAGGGTCCCATTCACACTCTCCTGACTCAATGTCTTTCTAGCGATAGCTGCTAATACAGGTGTGAAGTGATGTGGGCACCTTTTAATAAGTCAGCCTTTTAGGCAACCAATAAAAAAATCAAATTTTAGTCTTTTAGAAATTTTAATTTAGGTTATTGATTAGTTCATTTTTCAATTAGGATATTTATTTTTGGCTACCGAGTAGTGATATCCCTTATCACATGTGTATCTGGCAAGTATTTTGTTGATTGTTGACTTTGCTATGCATGTGATTTCTTAAAAAGTGTTAAAAAGATTTATTTTCATTTTATGTGTATAGGCCTACATGTATGTCAGTGCACCATATGTGTGTTGTGCCTACAGAGGCCAGGAGAGGGCAGCAGATCTCCTGGAGCTGGAGTTTTGGGTGATTGTGAGCTGTTAAATCCATTCTGGAAAACCCTGGTCCTTGGCAAGAGCAGCCAGTGCTCCAAACCACTGAGCATCTCTCCAGTCCAAGTTCTCTTAAGTTTTATGTAGTCAATATGTTTGCTTTGTTACCTGTGATTTTATTCACTGCCAGTTGTTACTATGGCTAGTATTGAGTGAGTTTTCCCCCATACATTTATCTGTAGTGAACACTTGGGTTGTTTCTAGATTGGTTATTGTGAATAATTCTGGTGTGAATGTTGGGATAAAGTATCTGCAGGATTATTTCCGATATGTCAAGAAATGGAATTGTAGCTATAAATATAACAATCTAAAAATAGGAAAAAGACCTGAATGACATTTCTCCCCAGATTCATAAGTGGTCAGTGAGCACAGGAGAAGGTTCTCGGTAGAGTTAATCACTAGGAAAGTGCAATCAGAATTACAGACTGTTCCTTGCCCAGGATGCTGTTGTTATGCAGCTGGTGCGGGTGAGGCTGTGTAGAAATTGGAAGCCTTGGACATCACAGGTGTACTTTTTTTTTTTTTGTTACTCTAGTGCAGTGATTTCTAAAACAATTGCTCATGTCCCAGAATGGCTTGCTGGTTCCTCCTCATACTTTATCCTCAAAACTGCTATGTCATTAAGCATATTTATAAACTACAGATGTTAGCATTTAATAATTAAGGCTATAATAAAAATCAAGCAAGAGTCACAGTCACTCTGGTCCCTTGTACTGCAGGGCTCGCCTTTCAGGGTTTGGAGAGTTTGGTTTATTTATTTATTTATTTATTTTGCAGGTGAAGGGAATATTTGTATAGATGTCATAAACCAAAACGACAAGTGTCCCCAAATCCAAAGTTCTGATGCTTGAAAGGTGTTCAGTTTGTACATTGTAGATGTCCACTTTGTGGCAGAGCATGGGAGTCAGGGTGCAGTGGGTTATAAAGTAGAAACAGGTTTTCATTAGAATTAGAATTTCCCTCCAGGTTTCTGTTAGACTTGCGTTTATTGTCCCTATAAGCAGTAGTATTGTGTTAGGGGAGGTGGGAGGGTAACTAGGGTGGTGAAGCCTTCATCTTCCTCCTATATAACGCGCAGCTTTTAGCTACAAAGGCCACACCTCTAACCCAGTATGTGCAGTTCAACTGTGTACTAACCCCTTGCAACTGATTCCTAGTAAATGCTACTGTTTTTATTTAGTGTGAAGACCACCATTGCTTGGTGCATGAAACATTTTTAAAGCTTTTTAATTAAAAGAAAAACAAAAACAAAAATTTCTGATCTTTCAAAGTCACCTCTTTAGATCCCAGTGGAAGGCCCTGAGGTCTCTGATGACTCTGTTTCAGACAAACTATAGTTTGTAATAATTTTTTTTTTTTTTTTTTTTTTTTGAGACCGGGTTTCTCTGTGTGACAGCCCTGGCTGTCCTGGAGTTTGCTTTATATACCAGGCTGGTCTCGAACTCACAGAGATCCACCTGCATCTGCCTCCTGAGTGCTGGGATTAAAGGCGTGTGCCACCATTCCTGGCAGCCAGATGGATAATTAAAAAGAATAGACAGGAAATGTTGGTGAGGATGCATGGGAAAAGGGATTCTTGTTCACTGCTGGTGTGAGTGTAAATACCCCCATTATGGAGGTAAAGTGACATTTTGTCACTATTAAAAACACTGTTATATGCCTAAGATGTACCTCTCCTGGGAAAGACCGAGGACTCTGAACCAGCCTGGATGCCCATCGGCAGATGAATGGGTAATAAATGTGTGTGTGTATAAACAGACTTTACTCAGCTGTAAGAAAGTGCAAATGAAACGGAAAGGAAATCGAGGCATCTAGAAAGTATTCAAACATTTTAAATATTTATTGATGTGCATGAGCATTTTGCTTGGCTCTTGTGGAGGCCAGAGGAGGGTGTTGGGTCCCCAGTAACTGGAATTGTAGGTTATTGCGAGCCATCATGTGGGTGCCGAGAGCTGACCACAGTTGTGCCGGGTCTGTTGTGGAGTTTCTGACTAGACCCGTGTTGGTAGGTGTGGGAGAGCAAGCATGGCCGGGGTGTCTGATGGTGTGGGAAGGACGTGGGCAGGAGTGGGAGTTGTTTCCCCAAGGCGGAAATCACAGGTTTAAAAAGTTACCATTTCTTCTTATTTTACATGTTGATCCCAGTTCGTTCCCTCTCCCTCCTCCCCTCCCTCCCATCCCCCCCCACCTCTTCCATCCCATCTCTCCCCACTCCACAGGGAGGGTGATGCCTTCTAAAAGGAATCATCAAATCTGCCAAGTCATTTGGAGTAAGGTCTAGGCCCTCCCTCCTGCCTCTAGGTTAAGGGAGAATCCCTCCATGGGGAATGTGCTCCCATAGTCCTTTTCTGCTCCAGGGATACATCCTGGTTCCACTGTCAGAGGTCCCTTAGACTGCCCAGGCCTTCTAACTGAGACCCACGTTCAGGGGGTCTGATTCGGTCCAATGCTGGTTTCCCAGCTGTCAGTCTGGGGTCCATTAGCTCCCCCTTGTTCAGTCAGCTGTCTCTGTGGGTTTCTGTAGTCTGGTCTTGACCCCTTTTCTTATCACTCCTCCCTCTCTGCATCTGGATTCCAGGAGTTCTGCTCAGTGTTTAGCTGTGGGTGTCTGCTTCTGTTTCCATCAGCTGCTAGATGAGGGCTCTATGATGGTGGATGAGTTAGTCATCAATCTCATTGTCAGGGAAGGGCATTTATGGTAGCCTTTCCATTGTTGCTCAGACTGTTGGGGTCATCCTTGTAGGTCTCTGGACATTTCTCTAGAGTCAGTTTTCTCTTCAAACCTATACTGGCTCCCTCTATTATGGTATTTCTTTTTTTGCTCTCATCTATTCGTCCCCCGACTCAATCTTCCCAGTCCCACATGTTCTCCTCTCCCCCCTTTTCTTTCTCCTAGTTCCCTCTCCACTCACTCCCCACCGCCACTCCCCATGTGCTCAGGAGATCTTGTCCCTTTCCCCTTCTGTGAGGGACTTTATATGAATCTCTTAGGTTTCTCCTTGTATCCTAGTTTCTCTGGCAGTGTGGATTATAGTCTGGTGATCCTTTGCTCTATGTCTAAAATCCATATATTAGTGAGTACATGCCATCTTCCTCTTTTTGTGACTGGGTTACCGCACTCAGGATGGTTTCTTGTAATTCCATCCATTTGCCTGCGAATTCTAAGATTCCATTGTTTTTCCCCCGCTGAGTAGTACTCCATTGTGTAAATGCGCCACATCGTCTTTATCCATTCTTCAGTTGAAGGGCATCTATGTTCATAGCAGCATTATTTGTAATAGCAAGAACCTGTACCAACCTAGATGCCCCTCAATCACGGCTTTATGGTGGTAAAAAGAGAGGGCCACGTGAGCAGGGCACGCCTCAGCCCTGCCTGCTTGGGCTGACACTGCTGTGCAGGGATGTAGCCGCTCTTCTGCTCCTAGGTGCTAGCTCTTTGCAGCACACTGCAGTGAGCTCAGCAAGGCTCCCTCCCTTCATTTACCCTGAAGTGCTGTGGCCCTGGGTTTAGCATGAACAAGAGGCTAGGCGGCAAGGCCACGTTTCCTTTCCTGCAGCGTTGGTGCCCATTGGAGGCCTGCCCTTTTCCCAATGGAAACTGAGAGGTAGATGGGATGTGTGTCAGGCTGAGGGGAGGCGGGGCGGGGGAGTAGGGGGAGGGAGGGAGGGGAAATAAAGTAAAAATCAGTGTAAGGAATACATGGCATGGGGTTGAGATTGGCCCTCTTTTGCCTGGGACTTTTAAGTCCTTAAAAACAGAGTCACTAGAGGGTCAGTGTCTTCAGGGAAGCCTGCCTGGGTTGGATACCGGTTCTTAGTGGTGGGCGTGAAGGTAGTTTTAGCTGGTCCTGACATTGTGGGGTCTCTGGTCCGCAGTCCCTGGGGGCTTCTAGGCACATTACTCAGCCTCTGTCTCCCCTCAGGGTTTTTTTGTTTTTTGTCATTGTGGGAGTAAACATAACTTTGTTTCTTTACAGCCTAATACAGAGAGTATGCCTGAAGTTAAGTATTTTACTGTAAACTGTCAACTTGAATCTTTTTTGAATAATATTCTTACATTTTAGGTCTTTTTGTTTGTTAAGAGATAGGGTTTCACTCTGTAGGCTTGGCTGTCTTGGAACTCACTCTGTAGACCAGGCTGGCCTTGAACTCACAGAGATTTGCCTACTTCTGCCTGGAATTGAATGTGTGCACTACCTTGACCAGCCTGAATAATATTTTATTCTGAGAATTTCATACTGTTGAATTTTAAACAAATTCATAGCCTCTCCCAAGCCTCCCCTATAGTTACTCTCTCCACTCTCCCATCCCTCCTCATCCAGTTTCCAAGTTTCTTCACCCTCCCCCCTTCCCATCGAGCCCAGTTTGTGTTGGTCAGCTAGCTACCCAGGCATGTCAGTGACTTGTGAGGGGTCACAGCAGTAGAGACAGCTGACCCTCCCTCTCCCACAGCTGTCACATGCTATTAGATCCCATCACAGCGAGTGATACTATACGGCCACTTTCCCTGGCTATGCTGCCGAATCCTCAGATCTGATTTGTGCAGTATTGTGCACGCGGTCACAATGCTTTTGAGTGTACAACTAACTGCGCTTTGCGTCCACGGTTCCGTCTCTTACGGTCCTTTCACCCCTTCATGAAGACCTCCAAGCTCGGGTTCACTGTAAGGGGTGGGGTGCACACTTGAATGCTCACCCAGCCCTTGGGTAAGCCAGGAGGGCGGAGGTCCAGGCCACTTGAACTCAGCGGGAACTTCATGTCAGGAAAAACGAAACAAAACATGCTTAACCTTCCATAGGACATGCTGCTAACACAGGTTTCCGAATCCTGGATCCTTTGCCTCCTTGCTTCAGAGGCAGGGTTTTCTGACCACCTGCTGAGTGCAGGGGTTGCATGCTTACCTGGCTGGCCTGCCTGGTGCACCCTGGGTCAGCAGTTTCTGGGGCCACACCCTCTAGACACAATGATTTCTGTTTGAGGCTAGGGCTAGTGGCTCAGGCTGACCAAGACCTCTTTATGTGATAGTGGCCTTGAACCCCTCCTCCTGCTTCTATCTCTTGAGTGCCCAGCTTGTGGGTTGTGTCACCATGTCTAGCTTTAAATTGGAAGGGACAGCCCTGTTGATGGCTGCAACAGTGATTTTGAAAGCTCATAGGCTTTCTGCCATCGTTGGGTGTGTAATGTCTTATTTATCCTGGAAACTGGAAAAAATTACTTTGACTTCATGTAGTTAACTACCTAGAGAAATAACTAAAGGAAAAAATGCATTTTAAAATTTCTCAATGACCTCAAAAATGGTCCACATGATTTTTAAAAGTCTTATAAGTGTATACATATTTGATTTATTTAACAAAGGAAACATTTTGTTTTATTGAAAAGACTTGTATTTGTATCATTTGAATGAAGCATTAAGATCTTCCGTTTTGCCATTTTTTTAAAATGTAGCACTAAATATGTATAAATGTTGTTTTGTTTTCTTTGGATGCACCAGAATTGTGTATCATTAAGCATTGGTATATAAAATTAAAAGATGTCTAGGATATTCTTAAAGTACGTCTGGGAATTATAACAACTGCAAGGCAAGATGCAGGCTGTTTAAGTGACGTAGTGGGGACCTTCTATAGATGAAAGCATTAACTAAGGCGATGCTAGGGAGGCCCTTTACCCTGTTTAAACACTTGTTATTAGAACTGTGTTCACGTAGAAATACTCACACTTTTTGCCGTTTGGTGCGACTGTGAGTAGTGGTCAGCAAGCTAACCCTGGAATGCTGTGGTTGGCTGGAGTATTGATGACTCGTATCAGCTCTGTCTCAGAAAGAGGAGAGGTGCATGGCTGTCTGAGCTACTTTTCAGTTGAAGTGATAAATCACCACACTCAAAAACAACTTCAGGAAGAAAGTTTATGTTGGCTTACAGTTGCGGAGGCTTCCAGAAGGTCAGGGTCTTTAATGGTAGGGAAGGCAGGCCAAAGCAGGAAGCTGGCTGACTACATTTTTGTATGTACCCGGGACGGGGCAGTTAGAGGAGCAGGAAGTAGGTCAAGGTTATAGCTGTCACCTCTCTCTATAACTCCTTCAGAAAGGCTGCACCTCCTAAAGGCTCTGTGACCTCAAACAGCGCTACAGCTGGGACCCAGGGCTCACATGTGTGAGCCTGTGGGGACACTTGCATGCAAACTACCAAGTAACGGCATGCTTGATTTCTGCAGTTTTGTAGCGCTAGAATTTTGGTAACATTTTCCTTGCTGCTTTTAGATATCTTCGTAGTTATATATGGCAAATGCTGTGTTGGACTTGGCTACATAGACTTACTTCCTTGTTTTCCAGTGTTATAATCTCCCAGTTGTATGGCTTTTATAATGCCTAATGCATAGAAAACAGAATTGTGTTAGGCACCTGATAGTATTAACATTTTTCTTTCAGATTATCTGCAATGCTGGAATGAAGTAACTCAAGATGAGCAAGCTAAAAGTGGTAGGAGAGAAAAGGTACCGCAGCCTTGATATGTGTGAATACTGATGTGTGTGATGTGCAAATAATATATATATATATCACAGTTGTTGGGACTGACTAAATATGTATGTTGTGTAGTGGCATGTTGTGCATATTTTATTAATACTTAACTTCTCAGACTTAGCTAGTATACAATCCAGTGGCTCACTCCAGTGTTTCTAGTGAACGAAGAACGGTTTTACATTTTTTAAATAGTTTGAAGTGTAGTACATTTTGGCATGTGAAATGATGGGAAACTCAGTTGACATTTTTATTGTGGCCCAGCCCTGCCTGTTAAGTTACATAGTGTGGGTGGTTCCTAGCCCTACAGGAAAGTTTAAATACCTGAGGCTAGAAAGCACAAGAGGTCATTTTTGTTTTTGTTTTTTTTTTTTTTTCTACTTAAAAGTCAGACATGCCTTACTGATTTTAGATTAGCTATACAATTTTGAAACAGATGGATTTTGTTGTGCCTGTTTTCTCCACTGTGAAATTATTTTAGTATTAATGTTATATGGTGCCAGTGGCTAAGTCGTACCTTGCTGGGAAAGTAAATTACGCCTTCCTAACACTAATGATAATCAAGGGTTCTACTTTACAGGCAATATTGTGGTTTATGTTTTGATGTATATGGCTTCGCTTTTATAGATACTATGTTATGAAGCAGAAAATGTACAACTTATTAGATAATGTTTATTTCTTAAATTGTTAGGTTTTCTTGCTATTTACCATAATAAATTGCACTATTTCATTAACTGTATAGTTTCTACAGGAAGGTGGTTAGAATAACTTTTTTTAATATTATAATGCACCCTCTCTCTTCTTCCCTCCATCCCTTCCTCTCTCCCTCCTTCCTTTTTCCTTTGTTCACACAGATATGCATGATATGTGTGTGGGGGCCATGAATGTCATATTGTGCATGTGGAGATCAGAGGACGACCTTTGGAAGTCAGTCATTTCCTTTGTGTGGGTTCTGGAGATTGAACTCAGGTCACTAGGCTTGTGTGACAGGTGTCTTTATGTGGAGAGCCAGCTCACTGGCCCCAAGCCTTACTTTTTCTGAACAGTCAAACAACTAACCTGTTTTGCTACTAACTAGTTAATTTGCCTATACTTTTTGGAACCCTGCTCATACAGTTTATAAACCTCAGGCTCTTCATGTTAGTCTGTTTTTGCATCCTGAAATAAATTGTACTAGATATTTATTGTTTGTTGTTTTAGGGTAGTTAGCCACTATGCATTTTTACTATGTTAAGGCAATTATTTCTATTAATATTTGTTGCACTAGTTCTTGCATTGCTGTGGTCAAAAAACCTGAGAGGCAACTTGAAGTATTTATTTCGGCTCAAGGCTTTAGGGGTTAAGTCTGTGTCATTGACCCAGTGAACTTGGGTAGAAAACTGTGGTGGTCGGAGCATGTGTTGAAGGAGTGAATCACTTAGATAGGTGTGCACCTGTGAAAATTTACTTGGTGACTTCTAGCTGTTCCCTGTCTCCCATTTCCGCAGTTTTCTCAGGTAGCAGCACCCTCTGGAGACCAGTCATCTACACCATAAAGCTCGTGGAAGCATTATATATTCAAACCATGGCACTTTTCATGGCGCTCGCGAGGGCACAGTGCAGTCGGATGGACTGAGACAGAGAAGGGGCAGGACTTTCAGGTGCTGCTCAGGGCTAGTGACTTCTGCACTTGTGGGTTCAGTGAACCATGGGTCAAAAAGGCCTGATAATGCATTTGGTGTCTGCACTGAGCATGTGCAGACCTTCTTCTTGTCACTATTTCCTCCCTGTAGACTGTAATGAAGACTCAGAAATGACGTAGTGTGTCAGGTATTGTGATCTAGAGATGAGAGGAAGTGTGTGTGTGTGAGTTTGTGTAAGGAAACTGAGTGTGCATGGATCTGATGTCTGTGAAGGTCTAGAAGGTCCTAGAATGTCTGTACAGCATAATAAGATTGACATCTCAAAAAATGTATCCTCCAAAGGCCTGGTTGGGGGAAATAATAATCTCAGGGGCTGTTTTGAATTATTTTTATTGGAATGATACCAAAACCACATCATCAGTTTCCACAGCACTTTGTACTTTCCATACCTCCAGCTGTTGTGCATGCTTTTTTCTTTTTTTATGATTTATTGCACGACCATGCCATGAATCTCCTTAGCACTTGGGACTATGCATATGTATATTATTGTGTGCATGTCTGTGTGTGTTGAATGTACACATGCATGTGCCACGCTGCCCAGGTTAGAGGATACTGTTTAGTGTTGGTGCCTTTTCTCTTGTTTGAGGTAGGTTCATTTCTTCTCTAAAACTGTTAAAAGTAATTCTGTTTTAATATCTATATAAGCTAGGGAGGTTTCCTGTTCTTTCTCATAATTTGTGTATTCTCTGTCTCTCCCTCTTTCTCTTTTCTTGAACAGTTTCACTGGAAGTTTATTTTTTAGTGATTTTTCTTAAAAAAAAATAGCCTTCTGGTTTCACTGATTTGGTGAGGCTTTCTGTCTTTTTTTTTATTTTTTTTATTTTTTTTATTTTTCTGCTTCATTTCTTGACCTTTGCTTACTCAGATTAGCTTTTTTGAAAATAATTTATATTTATTTTATGTGCATTGGTGTTTTGGCCACTGACATGTGTCAGGTCCCTTGGAACTGGAGTTATAGTTGTGAGATGCCATGTGGGCACTGGGAATTGAACTCAGGTCCTTTAGAAGAGCAGCTGGTGCTCTTAACTTCTGAGCCATCTCTCCAGCCCCTTTCAGAGTAGTACACTCCTCTTAAGTTAAAACATATACATTGAAAGCTAAGTGATGATCTCTCTCTCTCTCTCTCTCTCTCTCTCTCTCTCTCTCTCTCTCTCTCTCTCTCTCAGTTGTTGTCGTTTTTGTGTGTGTTTTTTTGGGGAGGGTGTTCAGACAGGGTTACTCTATGTAGCTCTGGTTGACTTAGAACTCCCAGGCTGGCATCACAGTCAGAGAGAGATCTGTCTGCCTCTGCCTCCCCAGTGCTGGATTAAAGGCGTGCGCCACCAAGGTCTGACAATGTATTTCTTCTCAGATTGAACATTTGTTGCTATTAATTTTCTCCTTAACTGCATTACATATCTTATTGATTCTGTTGTTTTGCTTTTATTCAGTTCAAGATTAATTTTATAAAAGACTTATTACTTATGTGTGCATTTTATATATGTGGACGTTTTGTCTGCATGTAGTCTGCACACCAGGAGAGGCCATCTGATTCCATGGGACTATGGTTAAAGATGACTGCCAGCTGCCATGTTGGTGCTGTGCTGGGAACTGAACTCATAAGCTCTGAGCAGCCAATGAGTGGCCAGTGTTCTCTCTCTAGCTCCTTCAAGATTACTTTTAATTATTTTAAATTGTTTCTTTGATCTGTGTTTTAAAGTGCTAATTTCTAGGTATGTGAGGACTTTGAAGTGGTTTTTGCTGGTGTTACTTTAGTATATTTGTGGATTAGAGGATGCGCTCGCTGTCTGGCTGAGCTCTTTTGACACTGTTTAGCTTGCTCGCCTTCCGCTTGGAGCACGCTCCTTCTGGATGACATTGGATGCACACCCTGCTGCTGGGTGCCTGTGAGCAGGGGTCACATTGATGTGTGCTATACCCAGACCCTTCATCACTCTCCTACTTCTGTCTGTTGATATTGGGATCACCATAAATTTGATTTTTCCTCTGTTCTATAAATTTTGCTTCATAAACTTAGAAAGTATTATTTTTTTTAAGACGTATCAAGGATTGATCATTACAAAATGTCCTTCCCCCCCCCTTAAGTCTATTTTTTTGATGTTAATGTAGCCACTCTGGCTTTTTGAAACAATTAGAATTAACACCTATACATACATACATACATACATACACACACACACACACACATACATACACACAATTACATACATACATATACACACAATTACATAATACATACATACACACATATATACATACACACATACATACATACATATACACATACACAAATACATATATACACACATACATACATACACACATACATACACACATACACACATACATATGTACACATACATACACACATACATACATACACACATACATATATACACATATATATACGTACATACATACACACATACACACATATATACACACATACTTATATACACACGTACATACATAATACACACGCACATACATACACACATACATACATATGTACATACATACACACATACATATACACACACATATTCATTATCTTTATTTAAAAAGTTTTATTTCATGCATATGTGTGGGTATCTGCCTGTACCATGTGAATGCCTGGGCCCTCCGAGGTGAGAAGAGGACATTGGATTTTCTGGACTGGAGTTACAGTTGTGAGCAATTCTGTGGACTCGGGAAAGGCAGCAGTACGCTAACCACTGAGCTGTCTCTCATCCCCTCATTGTTTTATTTTTAGTCTACTTTTTCTTCAAGGAAATGTTCTTTTTATTCTGTTATTTTAAAATATATTCTACTTTTGAAATTAGAATATAGTTCAATTACATGTTTTTCCTCTTTCCATTCATCACTCCAACCCATTCCATGTGACTCTACCATGTTCTCTCTCAAATTCATAGCCTCTTTTTTAGTTGTTGACATACATTCCTAAATATGTAAATATAGCCTGCTTAGTCCATATAATGTCACACACACACACACACACGCTCGCGCACACGCGCACACACACACCAAAGACACGCGCGCGTGCGCGCACACACATGCACACACACATACACACATGCTCACGCACACACGCACACACACACACCAAAGACACACACATGCACGCATGCACACACACACATACACACACGCACACACGCGCACACACGTGCACGCGCACTTCAGGGCTGACCACTTGAGACTGGATAACCAGCTGAGGGCTCTTTCAGGTGAGGCTGTTTCTTCCATTCTCGCCGTCCTTAGTTGCCCGCAGGTCTTTGTCTAGGGTTGGAGACCCATGAGGTCCCCCACCATGTTGCGTGTGTGTTGGTATTGCTCTGGCTCAGGTCGTCTTCAGGTAGCCGTGTAGATGAGCCCTCATGGGTGTTAGGTAGCGTCTCTGTCACTTACAGAACACACAACCTCACAGTACACTTCCTGCTCTGCTGGAGGCCTCTCGCCTCCTAGTGCACAGTGTCCCCTAGCCTTGGGTACCAGAGTTGTGTGGAAGATGTGTCGGTAGGGGCTGGGGACCGCCTGCTCTCTGCATTTGGTCAGACGTGGCTCTCTTTAATTATCTCCATCTGTTGCAGAGTGATGTTGTTTTGATGAGGGATCACAGTGGCACTTAGTTGTGGGTATCAGGATGAGTGTTTAGAATGTGCTTGGGAATTAAGCTGGTTTAGTCACATTAGTGCAGTGTAGTAGGGTTTTCCTCCAAGATCCATGACCTCACTAGCCCTGTGCGTTGGCTGGGTTTCCAGTGCCAGACATGACTTCCCTCATGTTGATAGTATCTTAAGTCCAGTAAGAGAGCTGTAATTACCGCCAAGAAGTGCATGGACCACTTACAGCACCCTGCCACACTGCTGGCTGTTGTGACTTCTGGGCATCATAGCTGGGTAGGACTGCTGGTTGCTCTCCTCTAGAAGCTTGTGTGACACCTTGAGAGCCTCAGGGAGGCACTCTCCTTCAGTTGTAGCTCAGATCTGCAGGGCCCTGTGTCTAGTGCAGTGCGTATTCAGCGTTAGGGATCTGTCTTCCACCTCGGGGACACAGCCAAGGTGACAGCAGTGGCACGCTATGTCTTGGGAGTCTCTGGAACTCTCTGGACTAACAACCTAAAGGGGCTTCTCATGCCTGGTATGGGGATTTTTTTGTTATGTTTCTTGGGAGGAGTATTGTCAGTCCAGATGGGAACATTTATTTAAACTATATATGTACAAACATGGATTTATATGTAATTTTAGATAAAATATATAGTAATACAATTCTGTTACTTCCCTCTTACACCCTGGGTTGACTACCCTTCCATTCTGTAATTTTAAGCCCTTCTCTATTTTTTTTTTCCCATTTCTCCAAATCACTTATATCCTGACCTCTTGAGTGCTCCCCTGATGGTTGCTACAAGGTCTTTGTTAAAAATTGTGATGTTATTTTGTTTAAAAAATTGAGGCTATTTAATACAAAATGGGCATATTTATCTAGATTTTACACTGAGGGACTGGGGTAGTAATTATAGACATTTATTGACAGAATAACACTTTTATTTGTTGTTCTTAAACACAGCTGCAAATATTCAAAGTCAGCTTTAGAATCATTGTTGGGCCAAGGGTGACCTTGAACTTGTCATCCTGCAGTCTGGGATTACAGGTGTGCACATTCACACCTTGGTTTATGGGTCTAGGAAGTGACAGTAGACAAGCACTCCATCAGCTGAGCCCTATGCCTAGAGTTGAAGTGGCTCTTCAAAGAAATAAGGCAAGATGGTTTAGTCTTGCTATCCTACATGCAATTGAAATTAATAAAGCCTAGAAAACCATGCTGTGTTCCATTATGATTTTTTGTTAAGCACAAACCTAAGTAGTTCATTTGGTCTCAAAATACCCATCACATAGTAGGTGTTTTCATCTTTGCATTTTGACAGTCTTTCTGACCACCTTGCTCTGAAGGCAGCCATCTAGCAGTGTGGCACTCAATACCATAGTAACCAAATAGAGTAGATACAATGTTGCTACGTGCGTTCCCATTTGTGATTAGTGCTACATACACTTAGCCTTCATCAGAACTACTTAATTGCCAGGAGTGGCAGCTACTACAGAAACCCCAAGCTAGCCAGACTGCAAAGAAGAGATGATGGTGACATTTTTAGCTCCAAACATGACCGTGCATTGCCTCCAAGGCTCACGGAACATTGTAAAAGAGGGGTCGCAAAGAATGTGAGCACCAGAGGATGGGGAGATGTGTAGGCCATTTCCCTGTCCAAATTGCCAGCTCCCAAATAACCGACACAGAGTCTTTTACTAGCTGACTCTTCCATTTGCATTAACCCATGTTTCTTATCTGTGCTTTGCCACGTGGCCTGGCACCTCCTTTCAGTATGGAAGGCCCGTCTTGCTTCTCCCTGTGTCTGCTGGTGATGCCTCTCTCCGCCCTTCTTTCCATAATTCTCAGTTTGACTTTCCTACCTAGCTTTATACTGTTCCGCTTATTGGCCAGTCAAGCCAGCTTCTTTATAGACACAATCACAGTGACAAATCTTCACAGTGTACGGAAGGGTGATCCCACAGCAAACGTGGCTGTTGTACTCCTGAGCAGTTGTCGGTATCTTCACAGGACCTGCATAGGATTGGGATCTAACATTTTGTCCCAGACGGGAAGGCACCGTCAGACCCTGCGTCTCCCTGAGGAGCTATTGCCAATCAATAGTGGTTGAAGGAGGGTATAATTTCCTTTAGTGACATAGCCACTCAGAAGTTGCCCATGGTCTAGGAAGTAGCCTCCCACCCTGACTAAACTTGGTGGATCACTCACAGAAGACACAGAGGCAGGAGGGTGAAGTTGTTGAGAGGAAGAAGGGTTTTGAAGGAAAAGGAGAGGCGTGAGAGGGAAATTGGAGGCTGTGAAATGAGTAGAATTTATTATACACATGTATGACCCTGTGAAGGAATAAAAGGGGCGGGGAGAACCCAGTGCTAAGGACAGTTTTAGCTGCGGGAATACGAGCGCCCGCCTAGCCATTTGTGGTTGATGCCTTCATTTAGCTAACCCGCTCTCCCCTGTGCACCCCTTCCAAAGTCTTCATTCAGGCCTTGGTGGGGGCTCTTTTTGAGGAGCACGGGTCGGGTCACATTGAGAGGGTGTGAGGAAGCAGGCCGGCTGGATTGTCGCCGTAGCGTCTGCAGTGGGCTGAGTACAGGACATAGCAGGACAGCAGGGACAGCTTGCCAGGGGTCTGGTGTCTGCGTTCGCTTATCTTGCGTGTGACATCAAGGCTCTGCTCCTTGGTGTGTCTGTGGCACTGAGGATGTGGTGGTTACAGGAGTGCTGCTGGGTACCGTACGTGCTGTCCAACCTTCCCTTTGGTGGCAGGCTTTGGAGAGCTGGGTGGAGGCCAACAAGCACATCCCGAATAACCAGTAGGTCTTACCTTGTTTGCTGAGGGGAATTCAGCTGCAGGTGGTTGGGAAGCAGCTTAGTTGAATAACTACATCAATCCCTGCAGTTCTAGCCTCCTCCTGGCTCTGGGCTAACAGAAGGTGGGGTTGGGTGAGCTGTAGGGCCTGTAGGATGGGGAGGAAATGGAAATTGACATTGTGATGGGGGATGTCCTTCTGTATATGTTTGTCTTTCTGGTTGATGGCGGCAAGAGATGGGAAGGAGGAGACGAGAATGAGGGGAGGTAACAGGCAGAGCGCAGTCGCCATGTGATCCCAGCAAGAGAGGATGTGAATAGGCGTTCTCCAGTAAGATAAGACCATGTGGACATACATAGATTAACAGTGACAGGTTAATATTTACGACAGAGTTAGACAGTAGGAAGACCAAGCCATTGGCCTACAGTTTCATTAATATAGTGTCTGTGTATTTATTTGGGGCTTCATGGTGGCTGGACCCTAGCCCAGACAAAGCACCTATTGTAACAACATTGCTGAATATCTTGAGTGTGGTAAGGAAAGCAAGAGACACTTGCCTTGGGAAATAGGTAATGCAGTTCTCCCAAAGGAATTAATTTTGTTAACCTTGGCTCACCAATAGATAAAGATAAATGGTAGGTAGCATTTGGAATATGTAGATCATTCTCCCAGGCTTACACGTGTTTAAGAGTATTGCAGTGGAGAGGACATTGTTTTTGTTTATAATCTGACTATCTTGTTGTTGCATTCTGTTAAAGTTTTTACATTATTTTGTGCCATTTAACTGCTCTGGTGATTGATGTAATTATCTTTAAGTATTAGGCTGGTGAGATGGATCATGAGGTAAAGGCAGTTGGCACCAAGCTTGACAGCCTAAGTTTGAACCTGGGGACCTAGGTAGAGAAAGGATGGAACCAGTTCCTTCATGTGTTGTCCTCTGAATAAATGTAACAATGTTACACATAAACATCCTAACAGTTAACTTATAGAAAGTACAGTGTAAGTGGTAAAGCTTTGTGTGAGTGAGGTATAGGCTGAGCTGGTAGAGGAGAGACCCACAATGCAGTAGGGGCATAGGTTCACATGTGCTGCCGCCATGCTACGGGTTGGTAGTTCAAGGGTGGTAGAACGGCTCTGTGTTTCCTGGTGTATTGCTTCTGTCTGCATGTAAGCATTTTCTCAGTTGCTTGTCTCGTGTGTGCTTGTGTCTCGTTTGGTGAGGACTTCGGTACATGGTCATATCTAGTGTGGCAGTCACAGGACTAGTCATAGACATTTGAGTTCTCTTCCTTTGGGCACTGGTCCTGACGAAGGACCCTTATAAAAAGCCATAAAGAGGAGAGAGTTCCAGGGAGTCACAGCAGCAGGGGATGAAGAGGCAGATGCGTCCATGCTGCCTGCTCTTTACTTGCTTGCATTTAGCTAACTTTATTCTCAGAGAGCTCAGGGCCCAGCCCATGAAATGGTACCACCCATGATGGGTTAGGTCCTACACCAATTGACAGTCCCCACATGCCACAGGCCAGCGAGATCTAGATAATTCCCCATTACAACTCTTCCTGGGCAGTTATAGGTTGTGGTAAGTTGACCTTTAAAATTAACCATCACCGGCACATTCTGATTATTTTCTTTAAAGCCCACTCGTGGGTGTGTGAGTTGCATGAGGAGCAGTGAAACAAAGTGAAAGGCTTTTCTGATTCCTAGAAGGTAGACCAGGGGTTTAAATAGGCGCCATGCATAAAGAGACGGAGAGAACAGGTACAAACATTCTTTTGGTTTGCAGCCAACACATGGGGACAGCTGGCAGCAGATCCTAGCTGATGTGTGTGCTGGTGGCTGTGAGCTAGTGAAGAGGAAGAGACAGGTGGCGTAGTTATCGTTGTCGTTGTTGTCATCGTCACCCCCCCCCCCCCATTCTCCTTGTCCTTTCTTTCTTCATGTTTCAGATGCAGTCATTTGTGTAGCCCTGGCAGGTAGTGTCTTAGGGGCTCTGCTACTGTGATAAGACATTGTGACAAAGGCAACTTACAGCAGAAAGGGTGCCATGCGGTCAGTGATGGCAGAGTGGAGGTAGCAGGTTCAGGCAGCCAGAACAGCAGCCGAGAGCTCACATCTTGAACCGCAACCAGGAGGCTGACCATACACGGGGAATGGTTAGAGTCTTTTGAAACCTCAAAGCCCGCACACAGTGACACACCTCCTCCATCAGGGTCACAGTTCCTAATCCTCCCCAAGAGCTCCACCTGTGGGGACCCAGTGTTCACACATTTGAGCCTGTGGGGGCCGTTCGTGTGCACAGGTGGAAAGTCAGATGAGACACAAGCCAACACACCATTGTATTATTATTGCGTGGGTGGTGTGCGCAGGTGCACACACTCTGTGGTGTGTGAGAAGGTCAGGGAGCCCAGGCCTCAGAGTGACTTCCTGTGCTGGTTCTCGCGTCCTGCTCCGCCCGCCTGCTGCATCTTTGCAGGCTGTTGTGGCCACTCTGACTCCAGCAGGGCGTGTTCTCCTCTCCTTGGCGCTTTGGTGGCATGTGTCCTTTCCGCCACAGTCTAGTGCCTCAGTGTCTGCTTCTGCCTGTTGCCTTTCACAGGGAATCTTCAGCGCTGTGGTCACAGAGATGGCTTACTCAGCGCTGTGGTCACAGAGATGGTTTACTCAGCGCTGTGGTCACAGAGATGGCTTACTCAGCGCTGTGGTCACAGAGATGGCTTACTCAGCGCTGTGGTCACAGAGATGGTTTACTCAGCGCTGTGGTCACAGAGATGGCTTACTCAGCGCTGTGGTCACAGAGATGGCTTACTCAGCGCTGTGGTCACAGAGACGGTTTACTCAGCGCTGTGGTCACAGAGATGGTTCACAGTTGCACCCCTCCTCTGATGCCATTAATCCTCTACCCCGTTTTCCCTTCGCATCACTTTCCACTACCTGAAAAACTGTAATTCATGTGTATACTTACTTGACTTAGTTTTTTGAGATGATGTCTTACTCTGTACCCAGTGTGGCCTGGAACTTGGAGGAACCATTTTGCCCCAGCCTTCCAAGTACTGGATTTATAGGCATGTGCCACTGCACCTGGCTTGGGGGTTGATTCTATTCTGTTGGCCAGAGTAGAACCAGATGATGTGTTCAAGTGAAGTAAGGACTGAGAGTATGGAGGGATGGTCAGATAAGTGTGTGTGCTTGCATAGTCAGTGAGAGCACAGGGAGAGGGTCCGACAGCTTCAGGGAGCCGCTGGCGGAGTGCACAATTGTTGGTTGTGATGTTCTGAAATAGAATGTGTTTTCCGGTCAGGATTTAGCAGTGATATGAAGGCAGTGAAGGGCTGTGACATGAAATTTTTAGTGTGTAAACAGTGATGTCTCTGTAAGCAACATTATCTTTGCAGTTGATACAGAACCCACACTGATGGAAATAATGTTCTCTTTAGCCTTACCAATAGTTCTCGGGTTGTGGGGCTCCTGGCTCAGCTGGAGAAGATCAACACGGATTCCACAGAGCCGGATACTGCCAGACATGTTACATCCAAAATCCTTCATCTGGCTCAGAGTCAAGGTAAACTGGGCCCCTTCTTGGTCTGGGAGACTTTCTCAAGTCTTTAAAAGTAGATACTAAGAATGTTCTGATTTTTGATAAGAAAAACATTCCAATTTCTGGTAACTGGATGGTTTTCTGTAAAAATATGGGCCTTCCTTAGGTCGACTTACAGAAGTAGGAAACAGAATGACTTTGGAGGAAATTGATTTTCAGTGCAGCTGTTTAGATTCATTCCCCAATCAGATGGTGAGGAACAGATTATGGAGGAAATACATATTTTGCTCTCCTTCAGAGGCCACAGTTCACAGTCAGCTGACACTGCTGCCTCTGTCCCTTCAGGAGGCCACAGCCATGGTGGGAAGAGTGTTGGGGAGCCTGGGTGCTCACTCTCGACAGCCAGGAAGCAAAGGTGTTCTGCATGCATGGACATACCCCTCATTATTTTATTCTGTCCAAAATTCCAGTGTGTTAGGTAGCGCTGCCTGCACTCTCCACTTAGTTAAACGCCTCCCAGGTATCCCAGTCCAGAGTAGCCATCACTAAGCCCTGAAACATACTTTGTGCCTAGTTTCCAAAGGAGATCCTAACTTTACATCATTAGGCCTTGTAAAACCACACCCACAACAGCTTCCTTTCCAGATCTGCAGTTCCAGTATTGCTCTTGACTCAGACTCTCGGGTGTGAGCCACAGTAAGACCCTCAGAGGTGTGGGCCACAGTAAGACCCTCAGAGGTGTGGGCCACAGTAAGACCCTCAGAGGTGTGGGCCACAGTAAGACCCTCAGAGGTGTGGGCCACAGTAAGACCCTCAGAGGTGTGGGCCACAGTAAGACCCTCAGAGGTGTGGGCCACAGTAAGACCCTCAGGAGTCTTCTTGCATCTAATGCACAGTGATGGACAGTGTTCCTTCCCGTCCTGGTAAATTGCTAACTTCTGTTGCTCCATGCCTGCACATGTGCTGGCATGATGTGAGTTATCAAGGGCTGGGTTCATCTTGTTTCTGGAGTGTTCCAGCTGTAGCTCATCTGGTTTCTTCCCTGCGGGGCTCTGCTTTCTGCTCCCAGATTTCATCAGGGGATTCCATCTCCACACATCTCTGTGGTCTGAGAACCCTTACTAAGAAGGCTGATAATGGCCACACAGGAATGGGTTTTGTCTTAAGGAGGACAAGAAACTTTTTCTCAATCTTTTTGTCTTTTTGGTTTTTTGAGACAGGGTTTCTCTGTGTAACCACCGTGGCTGTCCTGAAACTCATTCTGTAGACCAGGCTGGCTTCGCTCTCACACAAATCCATCTCCCTCTTCTTCCCAAGTGCTGGGATTAAAGGCGTATGGCACTACTGCCTGGCAAACATATGGTGGTTAAATGAATTTTCCATATGAATGTCAAAGTCTCCCAAGATCATAGGAAAACCTGGGGCGGAGTGGAAAACTTAGTTTAGAGTGTCTAGAGTGTCTAGAGTCACAGGTGATGGCACAGGCTGAGGACTCAGAGGCGGCATTGCACTGTGCTCACAGGCACTGTTTGAAGCTGATGCTGCAGGGTCTTAGTAGTGGCGTGAGGACATCTGTGATGTCAGTATCGAAAAGGACTGGGTTCTACTGAGGCCCCAGCCTTACTTTCCCTACCACACATGGCTCTTTGAAACAGTATTTTGTTTTCTTGTAAGATCTAATATTTTTTTTTTTTTTTTTTTTTTGGTGGGGACAGCTGGGCTGAGTAAAAGATAAAAGATAGTTTGGATTGCCAAAGAAATGTATACTTAAAAAAAGAGAATTTGAGTTTATGAACACCTATGCTTGTAGGTAAGTTTGCCATGCTGCTAGCATTAGCAGAGTGTAGCAGTGAGCAGACGTGAAGGGTGTTTTATGCCTCCTGCCATTTACGGAGATGTCTAGTTTGAATGTACAAAGCGTCTTCAAGTTGTGACAGTCACATGGACTAGACATGAGACGATGGAGGTCACTGTTAAAGACAGTTGCACAGCTGTCCAGTGTGCGTGGTAACTGTCACAAATGGCATACATTTGTCCCTCTAATAATTCCCATGTGAGAGCATCTCCCCTGAGAAAACATGGGCCACACTGGGAAGCAGAACTCAAGTCTAATAGAAAACACTCAGGGTAGATCTTAAATTAAGGTTTAAAAAGTCAACACAAAGAAGGCAGCAGAGGGCGAGATGAATGTAAGCGACGGAAACACTCATGGGAAGGTGCGGTGTTAGGGTTTCTTACCCCTTCAGTTGATACTCTCCTCTCACACATCTCTGCTCCTAATCGATTATCTCCATATGAAACGGAACCTAGGCCTCCTGTCTTTGATACTTTATTGTAAAGGACATACTACATTGAGGGTGGATCGCTTGTCTTTCGTTTTTTAGATCTCAGAATGTTGAGATTAATGGCATGGTCCCGAATTAATAGCGTTCTGACATTAATACCCAAGTCTGGAAGAGCAGAGAAGGGCTCCAAACCTCTGAATGCAGCGATCATGTCAAAGAATGATTCCCGTCCCTCTGGGAAGTCTGCAGAGTCCGTGGCCCTGTGCTCCGGCTCTGCGGGAGCAGAGTCCCCTTGTCTGCCTCATTCATTCACCGGAGGACTTGATACAAACCCTTCTCAACCTTCCTGTTCCACAGCAGAGATAATGTAGGCGAAATACACGGAATGGGAGTGGTTGGTTCTCTTCCTGTCCTGTATTGTATCTCTCTGTGAACCAATTGTGAAGAAGATGCAGGGACTTCTGAGTAAGGCAGAGGTGTTTGCACAGTTCCATCCCAGTGGTAAGGACTGTTGTTGATGTGATGGCACCTCCAGCTTCTCCAGTACGGCCCTTCCTTAGGTGGTTCACTCATGGGATTCAGACTTTTGATAATGTTTGAAAATGGTCATAGGTTTCTGCTGTCCTCATTTTGATGAGCAGTTTTTCTGTTATGCTCACAATGATAAAAAGAAAAAGAGCCTTCCATCATAATTTTTTATTTCCATAACAACTCACTGCCAGTTCTAATTCTAAGATTTTTGACAGGATTGCTGTGGATTTTTCATAGTCCATTATATTTAAGAAGAGGAAGTCTTGTTAACAAAAAATGGGATCTCCTCCACAATTATAGAATTAGAACCCTTAGGGGGGTGAACATCTAAGAGTCAGCTTAAATTGTATACAGCGCCATCTGTATGTAACAGAATGTTATGGGTTTCTTCTTTTGGTTCACATTTAAAGAGATTATTTTTTATCTTTCAGAAAAAACAAGGAGGGAAATGACAACCAAAGGTTCTACAGGCATGGAGGTTCTGTTGTCAACATTGGAGGTACGCCACCAACGGCCTTCAGTGCCCCAGCTATCACACACGCGCACACGCACACACGTACACACGCGCACACGCAGGCATGCAGAGTAGGAAGGATATTGAAGTGAACATACACATGTGAGTGCATTAGTATGTATTATGTAAACATATATTTCCCAGTGATTAAAATAACTAAAATTTAATCTTAGATATTTTAAACATGTTGTTATTGTTGTGTGTGTGTGTGTAGGAAGGCATGCCTGCTACGGCACATGTGGACACCACAGGACAGTTTGGTGGAGTTGGTTCCCCCCTCCCACCTTTATGTGGGCTCTGAGGGTCAGGGTCTCCAGGCTTATGCAGCAAGCACCTCTCCCTGCAGAGCCATCTGGCTGGCCCTAAATTAAAGTCTTTTTTCATAGTATTTTAGTTACACGTATGTGCCTGTGTGTGTGTGCACGTGAGCGCAGGTGCCGTGGAGGCTAGACGTGTTGGATCTCCTGGTGCTGGAGATGTAGGTGCTTGTGAGCTGCTAATGTGGGTGCTCAGCAGGTTAAAGGTGCTGCCCAGTCTGATGACCTCAGGATAAGTCCAAGGATCCACACGGTAGAGGAGAGAATGTGTCTGCAAGTGTCCCAGGAACTCCATGTACAGAAATAAGTAACTGTCAGAAAAATGATGAAGACATTGAAGTTTTAATAAAAGTATAGCAGGTTAAAACATTTGAAAAAAATAGTGTTTTAATAAAGCAAATCAACTGTTTGTTTCAGAACACGAAAGATCTTCAAACTATACTTAATATCCTAAGCATTCTTGTCGAGTTGGTATCTTCTGGTGAGTTTTGATTTACTTTGTATTTGTAAATAGTAACCAGCTTTGTGTCCTATGTACTTTATTTAATGTTTCTTGATATTAATATTTTAGAAATGAAATGTCATGTGCTTGTTGCTTCTTGTGTGAAGGAATATGTGTATGCTGGAAGAAGGCATTTGGTGGTGTTGTTTTTTTTTTTTTTTTTACTACTCACTCCCTACCTTATTACCTTGAGCAGGGTCTGAAGCTGGAACTTGGTTTTCAGCCTGGCTGCTAGCCAGCATGTCCCATTGACCTTCCTGTCTCTGCCCACAGTGCTGTGAGACCGCCCAGCTTATTACATGGGTGGCTGGGATTGCAAGCTCTGAACCACTGAGCCATCTCTCCAGGGCAACACTCTTATTTATTTATTTATTTATTTATTCATTCATTCATTCATTCATTCATTCATTCTTATTTTACACATTGATCCCAGTTCCCTCATTGCTTTATTTTCGATATCTTGAGATACTTCTCCAATTCTCCTTGCCTGCTTGTATAGCACCTTGAGCCTAGAGTCTTGGTCACATTTGTGCTGCATTTTAGATAAGTGAAACAAAATGAAATAGGAGCTGAGTATGGTGGCACATGCTTGCTGTTCCAGCATCTGCAAGCCTGGTGCAGGAAGATCACAAATGTTAAGGATGGTTTGGGCTGTATAGTGAGATCCTATAACCAAAACACAAAATATGATTTTGATAATATTGAGTTTTAGAAATCAGTGATTGGATTGAAACATTTCTTGAATGCTAATTGTGATGGCCACTGTGGGAAGATGTGCTGTTTGATATATATGCTGTTTGGTGTGTGTGTGTGTGTGTGTGTGTATATGTATGTATATGTATATATATATATATCATATATATATATAATTTATATTTACATTTATAATTTTAGGTGGAGGCCGAAGAGCAAGTTTCTTAGTTGCCAAAGGTGGTTCACAAATATTGTTACAACTGCTTATGAATGCCAGCAAGGAATCTCCACCACATGAGGAATTAATGGTGCAGACTCATTCCATTCTTGCAAAGATTGGACCAAAGGGTGAGAGTTCCATTTTTATGGTTACTGAATCTAGAACTGTTTTTGTCACTTTTAATCTTTATGTTTGGTTTTTGTTGTTGTTGTTGTTTGTTTTGTTTTTTTGTGATGGGGTTTCTCTGTGTTCCTCTGGCTGTCCTGGAACTTGCTTTGTAGACCAGACTGGCTTTGAACTCACAGAGATCCACCCGTCTCCCACTTTCCCGCTTAGGATTTGTCTGATATGTTTGCAAGTGCAGCCTGCCCTGTCTTACTCCCTGCCGCGTTATAGGGTGTGCTTCAGAAGTGCGAGGGACACCAGAAATGACACGGGTCTGAGTGTCATCTCGATCGTCTCACGTCAGTCCCACATGTCATGTGGGAGTACAGCACACACGTAACGTGCCACTGCTGGTTTGGCATTTCTGTTTGTTGCACCCAGGGCCTGGCAATTGTAGGCACATCCTCTGCCGATAAGTTCCATCCTTAGTCTTCACTGCTTCTCAGCTTGCTTTTGTTCAGAAGTTTAATGGAGCGAATTTGTTTTCAAACAGATAAAAAGTTTGGAGTGAAGGCCAGAGTTAATGGGGCGCTGAACGTAACCCTGAATTTGGTCAAGCAGCACTTTCAGAACTATCGCTTGGTTCTGCCTTGTCTTCAGCTCCTGCGAGTGTATTCTACCAACTGTGAGTACTTACGGGACGTGAAGTGACAGAGAACAGGGTTTAAAAACCATCTAAGGTCTATAAACCTCTAAAATGTGTGGGAAGTAAACATTAATATGGCTCAGAAGTAAACAGAAGTGATGTGGAGTAAGAAGGCGAGGTGACCAAATGTTGAGCATCTTACCAGTGCCTTTAATTTGAATAGGACTGGGTGAGGGAGAGCCTGTGGAAAAGGTTCCAGGAAGAGCATGGTGTATGGGCTGCTGGGAAATGCTTCTGTCTATGTGGCAGTCGTGATTGTCAGCGTGACAAATGTAGCTGTCCTGGGATGGAGGGTCTCAATAAGAGATAGTCTAGAGCTAGAGCCTGTGGTACTGAGGTGGAAAGGCCACCCTTTGCGAGCGGTTCTGCGTGGAGAAAGAGAGCAGTGCAAGCATGCGCGTGTCCAATGCTCCCTAGTCCTGACTAGGGTTCATGTGGCCAGCTGCTTCAGGCTCTTCTGCCTTGACCCCCTGCTACGGTGGGCTGTTGCCTGGATGTATGAGCTAAACAAAACCTTTTCCCCATAAGTTGCTTCTGTCAGGGTATTTTGATCCCCACAACAGAAAACAAAGGCAAGATACGGTGATGACAGATGGAAACTGGAGAAGGAAGGCATAGTCTTCTTACCCCTCCACAGGGAGGCAGCAGAGCGCACAAAGAGTGGCGTTGGACTCTCTGAGGGTTGGAGATGCTGGGTCTCAAACATTTCCTGTATGTTTCTGACTATGAGATCTCACTTAATGCACGAATCATGGAAAGATGGGCTCAGTCAGTGACATGCTTGTTGTGTGGCAGGAGGACCTAGACTGTGATCCCTCGAGTGCCCTGCCTGCAAGCCTAGCACAGGGGAGGAGGTGAGAACGGTTTTGTGGAGCTTGCTGGCTAGCCTGCTTTAGTGAGACTGAACTCCAGATATGATGAGAGACCCACCTCAAAAAAATGCAGACAAGCAGAAAAAGACACTTGATGTTGACCTCTGCCCTCCATATGAACACCATGTACACACATGTGCATATAAGTTAGAAATACATTATAGACCATTTGTATGCCATGAAAAAATACTGATGCAGTATAAAGTATGTGTGTATACGTATATGCTACAATAACTCTCCGCCAGCCTGGGTCCACTGTCTCATCAGCCCCAAATAAACATACAAAGACTTACATTAATTATGAAACTGTTGGCCAGTGACGAGGGCTTCTTATTGGCTAGCTCTGTCTTAATTACTAACTATTAATCTAAGTATTTCCACTTGGTCTTACTGGAGAAAGTCCAGGGACCTGTTACTCGGTGACTGCTCTTTGTCTGTACCTTCCAGGATCCTCCTCATCTCCTAGTCCCGCCTATCCTGCTGCCCTATTGGTCACAGTGTTTTATTCATCAACCAAGAAGATAAACATATTTACAGAATGACATCTCCCATCATTTATGTACATGTACATGCTAACAATTTAGGTGAAGGTATGCTCAGAAAAACAATGAACACTTATATGACTAAGAAGAACATAAGGAAAGGATTTGACATTTAATAAAAAAAAAATTAAGAACAGACATAAACAGTAAAATTGAAGAATGAGTTAGGAAAGGAAAAAAAGGAAAACATGATTTAGGCCCCAGTATTTGGGAGTCAGAGGCAGGTGAATCTTTGAGTTTGAGGCCAGCTTGGTCTACAGAACAAGTTCTAGGTCAGCCAGGGCTACACAGATAAACCAAACCCTGTATTGAAAAACCAACCAATCAACCAACCCACCAAACAAACAAACAAACAAAAACACTAAAACAAACAAAACATTAATTAGGAAAGAGAATAATTTGTTTGTAGCCAACCAAGAAAAGAAGATGGTAGAAGTGTGACAGTTAAAGGCAGAACAGAGCTGCATTCTTTAGTTAACCACTCGAAGGCTAACAAAATGCTTCATGTGGAGTGTGTGTGTGTGTGTGTGCATGTGCGTGCATGCGTGCGTGCGTTTGAGACATGGTCTCCCTATGTAGTCCTGCCTGTCCTAGAACTCACTATGTAGACCAGTCTAGTTTCAAACTCAGAGCTCCACCTGCCTGTTCCTGAGTGCTGGGACTAAAGACAGCCAACTATCATACCCAGTTTATGTGTAATTTCTCTAGAGTAACATTTCTTCAGAGTTTAAAATGCTGGGCACAGTCTTCTCGCTGCTGGTTCTCCATGGAATACCTGAACTGTCGTCTTTGTATACTTGAGGCTGCTTTAGTGAAGGTCTCAGGGTGCAGTTCCTGTTGCTCCGGGCTTAACTCAGAAGGCTCTTATCTGCCTTTTCTCGCCTTCACCATTTTCCCTAGAAGTCCCTCTGTCTCACTGTGCAGGGGGGATGCTCAGTGGGATAACCCGCTTCCGGCATCTGGATGATGGTGTGGTCATGGCTTCTAGTCCCTGCTGTTCTTGCCGTGCGCAGTTCTTAGAGCACATCGGTACTTGTCTCTTACTCTCCACGCTCACTTTCCTGGTGTCGTCTCATAATATCCCCTTTAGGAATGCTAGTTACTTCCAGCATTTCATAAAATAAAGCAACCAGCCACCCCCCAAAAGCCCTCACAGCAGACCTTCACAGTGTACTGGGTAGCTTGTATTCATAATATTGGCTAAATATTTTGGAATGTTTTTGGGTTTATCATTAAGGCTCACATCATTTTGTGTCTTCCTCTTGTTTCTCAGCTGTGAATGCAGTATCTTTAGGTAAAAATGGAGTTGTGGAGCTGATGTTTAAGATCATTGGACCATTCAGTAAGAAGAACTCAGGTCTTATGAGGTGAGTGAACGTTTTGATGTGTGTGGAAGATGTCATTAGTCACTCTGAGCACTGTTGCTTGGACATACCTAAGCAGTTGAAGTCAGTTGTATCTAGAGTCTCTATCCTAAGTAGTGATTCTTAGAATGGCGAAGATCTTATTAAACACTTAACCTTTAAGTGGGAAACTTGCAGTTTACTGAGGATGGTAATTTTAGACATGCCAACTTTGAATGCTTGTAGATACTGTGAGAGGAAATCAGCCATGTCTAGAGTAGCATTCACTGAGACCTTTGTTGAGTGCCTACTGTAGTCCTCACCCAACTTGCTAATCTTCTAAAGACTATTTATTCTCCTCAAGATTACCTGACATGTCTTAAAATTATACATTTCTATTTTGCCCAATCATATTGTTCTTTTTATCTTTTCTTCTCTTGGAACATGGATGAATGTATGAGTATATGTTATAGTTGTGTGTGTGTTTCTATTAATTTATAGATAGGTCATCTAACCTCAAAAGTGAAGCACTCTGTGTTAAGGGTTATATTGACGGGTTTTTAAAACTCACACAGCAAGGCTCATTATGTATTGTACCCCATGGCTTTCCTATGTCATCATTGTCTTGACGTTCATACTACTGTCTCAGAGCTATTTGCATGTTTTATTTTCTATGGTTATGATTATTTCTCCCAGGAAATCAATAGACTACTTCAGCATATACCTCTGTTAAATAAAGAAGGAAAAATAACATCACTGCTACAAAGATATCAGCAGGATAATGCCTTTAGAAAATAATCTTCATGTTCTTGGGTTGTTGTGGAGCCACAATTTTACATGGATTTGTTTAGATGAGAAATAAACAGGTTGCACATACTGTTCACCAGAATCCTAGGGAGTTTGCAACTTGTAGAGAAGTAGAGCAGCGTAGAGCAGCCTCATGGACACCCAGTCTCAGCTGCGGCCTGTGTTCTGCCATTGTTACTCCATCCTGCTCCTGTCCTATTGTATCTGCCATTGCAATTGATGTGTAAATTCTAGAGTTTGGTTCCTATCAGGCACAAACATTTCTGTGCCAGCAGTATTAACAGTGATTCTTAATTTTATTTCTTGTTTTCTGGCTGCTAAAGAAATACCTTCTTAATACTTGGCTTATTAGTATCAGTATTCGAATAAATTTTATTTGTTGTTTGTATCTCATAATAGTAGTATTATTACTTTTTGTTTGCTTTTTTTTTTTTTTCCCTCCCCGAGACAGGATTTCTCTGTGTAGCCCTGGCTGTCCTGGAACTTGCTTGGTTGGCCTTGAATACCGAGACCCTCCTACATCTGCCTCCAAAGTACTTGGATAAAGCATATGCCACCACCACCCAGCCATCATAGTTGTTTAAAAACAACAAACAGCCCATTGTTGTGTTGTGTTTATTGAAGGATCTGTGTGATGTTTAAGATAAGTCTAGTTCTGGATTTTAGGTGACTGTGGGTGTAGGGCTTGGCATACAGGTTTGCTCTTCTTACATGTACTTGCAGCTCACCTGCTTTACTGTTTTACATGGGTGTTTCAGAGGTGATGGTGGTGGCGCGTACTTGGGCATCATTTTGGTCACCGTGCTGAGGCGTCTGCCTGTCAGAGTATCACTTCCCCTGCTGTTCCTGACTTGGTGTTTTATTCTTCCCACCGCCTGCATCTGTTATTTAATTAGGGCTGGTAAAATAATGACTGCTGGCGAAAGACCGAGCTCACGGCTTCCTGATCGTCCAGAAGAGTTTGGTCCCTTACACCCGTGTCAGGCGGCTCACACCCATGCCATGTCCAGGGGCTCTGACCCCTCTCTGGTTGCCGTGCACATCTGCACACATGTAGCATACACTCACATAGATACACCACATGCATATGAAACAATTAAAAATATAGTGGCCGTTGGGGTTGCAGAGGTGGCTCAGCTTGAGGTTGAGAGTATGGTTTGCTCTTGAAGAGGTCGTGAGTTCTGTTCTAGCTCAGCCCTTCTGTAATTCCAGCTCCGGGGAGTCCAGTGCCCTCTTTTAGCCTCTGTGATCACCGCACTAAACTGCCCATCCCACCCTACGTACACACTTAAACATCATAAAGACAGATATTTAAAAACATGTCTTCTTAAAGGGTTAGCTATGAAATGTTTATAAGACGAACATGTCAACATGAAGTATTCGACTGAACTTTATTCTTTTAATGTTTTGTGTTATTATTTTTAATTATGCATATATGTGCATGCATGTGGGTATGTTTGGAGGCCAGAGGCAGGCATCACGTCCACATGGAGCTGGAGTTACAGGTAATTGTAAGTCACCAGATGTGGTTGCTAAGAAATAGACTCTGGTCCTCTGAAATACCAGTATGTACTCTTAACTGCTGACTCATCTCTCCAGTCTCTAAATCTTAGTTTGTTTTTCTTTTTATTTAATTTATTATTTTATATGCCAATCCCAGTTCCCTCTCCTTCCCTCCTTCCTCCCTCCCTCTCTCCCTCACTTTTACCTTCTCTGGCCTCTCACATGCACCCTAACCACCCTCCCTGGGCAGTCTAAGGGACCTCAGACGGTGGAGCCAGGATGTATCGCAGGTGCACAAAAGGACCTTGCGGACACATCCCCCATGGAGGGATAACTGCCTTAATCTAGAGACAGGAGAGAAGCCCTAGTCCCTACTTCACATGACCTGTCAGATCTTAGTTTTTTTTTTTTTAACAATGAGCGTGCAGAGAATTTGGACCTTTTCTTTTTGTTGTTTTCTTAACAACAGTCAAAAATAACTGAATGTGGTGGTAGGCGTCTGTTGTAACACACAGGAGACTTAAGGTGTGCATATTGCTAGTTGAAGGCTAGCCTGGGACATTGGGAGAGCCTCTCCCTAGTGAATAAATAAACAAACAGGTCAAAATATTTGAGGAGATTACTTGTTAGTTTAGTATTTGGTAGGGTGGCCCCACAGATTTACTCATGTAAACCTCATGTACAGTCCTAACTAACATAACTGGTTAAAATATAACATGGTGAGTGCAGTGCCGTGGGCTGTGGAGGCAGCTGAGCCACTCACGATCCCCCACAGTCCAGAGCAAGTTACATAACCCATCATTCTTGTGTTTTCTGGATGTAAGGATGTGTTTGTTGTCTTCACTATAAACTGCAGGGATTTAATGAGATGAGTCCTAGGGGCACAAATGTGTCTACGAACATAATATTTTATTAGTTTAGCAATGTGGGAACTTGGGTGTGGTTGAACTGGAGATGATACCAAAGGGTGTGATATATACACACAGCACTGTCTTTTTAATGTTTCTGGGGATTGAACTCATGGCTTTGTGTATACTAGGTAGGCGCTGCATTGTGAGCTGCATTCTAAAACCTGCTATTCATTTATATGTCATTTCTCCTTTAATATGTAAAGAAGCTCCTCATTTATCTTTAGTGTACTTTAGTGTGAGGGCCGTGATCTTCCTATGTAATATCTACATGATTCTGTGTGGTCCATGTAACCACATTTAATATAAAATGTTCATAGCAGAAACAGAACATTTCAGAATTTTATTTGAATTGACGTGGAGTCCGGTGGTGCTAGAGGGACTGCCCAGTCAGTCCTGGGTTCAGAGTACAGCACCACAAATAAACCGATGGAAAGTATTGTTATAATGGGACATATAGAATATTTTCAGACGCTTCCATTGTAGAACACTAGGCTTAAAACTTCTGAGAAAGGAATTTAGTTATCTAAATTATCCTTTTATTCCTATTGATATTTGTGTGTGTGTGTCTGTCTGTGTGTGTGTCTGTGTGTGTGTGTGCGCGTGCGTGTGTGTCTGTGAGTCTGTGTGTGTGTGTGCGTGTCTGTCTGTCTGTGAGTCTGTGTGTGTGTGCGCGCGCGTGTCTGTGTGTGTGTGTGTCTGTGTGTGTCTGTCTGTCTGTGTGTGTCTGTCTGTGTGTGTGCGTGTGTGTGTCTGTGTGTGTGTGTGTCTGTGTGTGTGTGTCTGTCTGTGTGTCTGTGTATCTGTGTGTGTGTCTGTCTGTGTGTGTGTGTGTGTGTGTGTGTGTGTCTGTCTGTCTGTGTGTGTGTGTCTGTCTGTGTGTGTGTGTGTGTCTGTCTGTGTGTGTATACGTGTGTTGCCATGGTATGCCGTGGTGTTCAGAAGACAGCTCTGCGGGTTGGCCCTTGCCTCCCGCCTGTGGCGGCACGGCCTTTCTCCTGATCTTGCCTCCTCACTGTCCTGTTGGCTGCCTTTGTGCGGTGGGAGAGCTGAGGTTAGGCTCACACTGCTGTGCTTTGACGTACTAAGGCCTCTCCCTAGCTCTCTGCTTGTATTTTATTTTCTTTAAAAGTGTTTTTTCATTTATTTATTTGCATATGTGTGCACACATGGTGTGTGTGTGTGTGTGTGTGTGTGTGTGTGTGTGTGTGTGTATTTTTCCATGGTGTTCATGTGTAGTTCAGGGAACAACTTATAGGAGGAATAAGCCTCTCTTTCCAAATGTGCGTCCTGGGATTTGAACTCAGGTGACTGGGCTTATCAGTAAGTGCCTTTACCTGCTAAGCCATCTGGCTGTATCTCTGCTTGTATGTTTTTAAACATTTTTTTTCATTTATTTTGCATACAGACCAGAGTTTTCCCTCTCTTCTCTCCTCCTGTTCCCTTCTACCCCCACCCTTCACCATCCACTCCTCTGTCTCAGTTCAGAAAGGGGCCGGCCTCCCATAGGAGTCAGCAAAGCATGGCACATGTAGTTGAGGCAAGATCAAGCTCAAGCTCCTCCCCAGCTGCATGGGTGGGCAAGGCAACCCAGCATGGGGAATAGGTTCCCAAAAGCCAGCTCAAGCTCCTGGGACAGGTCCTGATCCCACAGCTAGGAGCCCTACAAACAGACCAAGCTACACAACTGTCACACACATGCAGTCCCTTACTGTTGGTCCAGAGTTCATGAGCTCAGGTCAGCTGTCTCTGGATCCCCCACCCCCATCATGACCCTAACCCCTCTGGCTCGTACCATCCTTCTCTCTCTCCAACTGGGCTCCTGGAGCTTGGGCCTGTGCTAGGCTGTGGATCTCTGCATCTGCCTCCATCAGTTATTGCAGGATGCATGCTCTCTGATGACAATTAAGGTGGTCACCAATCTGATTACAGGAGAAAGACAGTTCAGGCACCCTCTCCACTATTGCTAGGAGTCTTAGCTGGGGTCATCATTGTGGATTCCTGGGAGTTTCCCTGGCTGCAGTTTTCTCCCTAACCCCCAAATGGGCCCTCCATCCTGCCTCCAACCCACCGAACCGAATCTCTAACCAAACAAGTATGACAGGAACTTTGTCTTTGAAGAAAGAAATTGGAGAAGATATCAGAAAATTGAGAAATCTCCCATGCTCATGGATCGGTAGGATTAATATGGTAAAAATGGCAACCTTACCAAAAGCAGTCTACAGATTCAACGCAGTCCCCATCAAAATTCTAACAGTTCTCAACAGCCTCGAAAGAACAATACTCAACTTTGTATGAAAAACAAAAACAAAACAAACAAAAACAAAACAAAACAAAACAACAACAACAACAAAAAACCCAGGATAGCTAAAACATAGTGTATAATAAGGGAACTTCTGGAGGCATCACCATCCCTGACTTCATGCTCTACTATAGAGCTATAGTAATAAAAACAGCATTTTATTGTCATTAAAAGACAGGCGGATCAGTGGAATTAAATTGAAGACCTTGATGTAAATCCACAGTTATCTATGAACACCTGATTTTTGACAAAGTAGCCGAAATTATACTATGGAAAAAAGAAAGCATCTTCAACAAATGGTGCTGGCAGAACTGGATGCTGGTGTGTAGATGACGGCAGGTAGACCCATGCCTATAACCATGAACAAAACTCAAGTCCCAGTGATCAAAGCCCTCAGCACAAAGCAGCTACCCTGAACCTGACAGAAGAGAGCATGGGAAAAGTCTTGTCTGAATTGTGCAGGAGGCCACTCCCTGAGTATAGCACCAGTAGCAGAGACCTCCTGAAATTGAAAAGCTACTGTAAGGCAAAGGACACAGTCAATAAGACAAAATGGTAGCTTACATATTGGGAAAAGATCTTCACCAATTCTATATCTAACAGAGGGCTGATCTCCAAAAACACATAAAGAACTCAATAAACTAGACATCAAAATACCAAATAATCCAATTTATTAACTGGGCACATATTTAAATAGAGAATTCTCAACAAAAGAATCTCAAATGGCTGAGATACACTTAAAGAATTGTTTAACATCCTTAGCAAATCAGAACAACTCTGAGATACCATCTTACACCTGTCAGAATGGCTAATACCAAAAACACGAATGACAGCCTGTGTTGGAGAGGATGTGGAGTAAAGGGAACACTATTCCACTTCTGGTAGGAATGCAAACTTGTTCAGCCACTTTGGAAAATGGTATGGTGGTTTCTCAGAAAATTGGGAATCAGTATATCTCCAGATGCAGCTGTACCAATCTTGGGCATATACCCAAAGTATATGCCCTGTCATACCACAAGGACATTTGCTCAGCCATGTTAATAGCAGTGTTACTCAGAATAGTTAGAACATGGACCCTCAACTAAAGAACTGATAAAGAAAATGTGTTACCTTTACACATTGGAGTACTACTCAGCAGTATAAAAACAATGACATGAAATTTGGATAAACATGGCATATACTCACTCGTGAGTGGATATTAGCTATAAAGGGTAACCAGACTATAATCTAAAGCCCTAGAGCAGCTAGGCAAGTAACAAGGAATGCCCAAAGAGGTACTCATGGATTCACCTGGGAAGGAAAAATAGGAGAGATTTCCTAGGTAAACGGGCTGGGGAGTGGGGAGGTGGAGGATGGGAGCAGGAGGGGTCTGCTTGTATTTTTAAAAGAACTTTAAAAAAAGTTTATATTTATTTTAAACCATTCTTGTTGACAGAAGTTTCTGTTCTGTCTAGCCCTGCAGCTGTTCAGTCCCAAAATAAATACACAGAGGCTTATATTAATTATTAATGTTTAGCCTATAGCTGAGACTTCTTACTGGCCAGCTCTCATTAACCCATTTCTATTAATATATGGTCTTGGTGTACTGGAGAATGCCCAGGTGTCCTCTCTTCCTGGTAGCTACATGGTGTCTCCTTCGTGACTCATCATCTCTGTCCCTCTTCCTTTTTTCTTTTTCTGGTTTTAGATTTTGGATTTAAACTGTTAGTCCAGAAGGAGGCAATCCAGGAAGCTACAGCTGCGTTCTTCAGGGTCCCTGTGTTTCTGTTTTCCCTCCTTTAGGGAGAGCGGTCAGGGTGTATCAGAGCCTACCTCATATTGAAGGTCATTGCTGTGACTGACCTCCAGCTTACAGTCGGTGTGCTAACTTCACTAATAAATAAACTGTTCCTTCATCATTGTTCATGGGCTACCCTTTGGGTTCTTGTTGTTAGTATTCTTCTGGGTGGAAAATAAAAAAAATTGGAAAACTCTAGGAGAAAGTATAAATATTTTGAAAGCGAGAAGCTTTAGTTAACCTACTATGAATCAGTCATATAAAATATTTAAGAATTTTTGTGACTTTCATAAGTTCATATTATTTTGTAAATTTAGTATTTAGAATTCCTTTTAGAAATTCACATTGGCTTATCAGTTTCATAGGGTTTCAGAGTTTTATGCTGAAGTTTATTACCTTCTGAATAGTGTTTTGGTAAAAGTTTTCAAGATGATTGTAAATGGATAGTTTCTTTTAATTCACTGCAGCTGTGGAGTAAACTCAGCGCTGCTGTGTTAGAAGAGAATTGTGTCTGTGTGTCAGCTTTCCAACATGAAGAATAAACATCAACAGAAATGGTTAGTTTCAGATTCAAAGCTCTCAGAAGCACTTTATTTGTTTCAGGTATGTTGTAAGCAGCGGCCAGTTGGGAGGAGTGAGGAGTTAACTGGAGGGGTCGCAGAGAATGCTTAGTGGTTATCATGTTCCAGCACCCATGTCCAGTGCTTCACAACTGCCTGTAACTCCTCCTGTGGCTCCTGAAAGCGCGTGGGTGTGTGCACGCTAACACGCACGCATGCACACACGCACCCATGCACACACACACGGATACACGCACACATGCATAGTCTCACTTAGAAAAGTGCTAGCTAAAGACGAGAAAATAGAAGTCATTAAGTAGTTGTGTTCATTGCCTTATGTTAGTTTCCCAGGCTGAACTGGTGGTGGCTGGAAATGACAAGCATTTGCTGTCTCACAGGTCACGAGCCTGGAAGCCCTCCTCAGTTTCTCTTCTGAAACTTTGTCATTAGTTTTGATGGTCTGTTGGCAAGTCTTTGGGCTTCTGCTTTCATCCACAGGAGAGGGTACTCTGCATGTGGGTTTGTCTTGCATGGTCTTCTCTAAGCTTGTTACGAGCCCACCTCTGCCTTATGACCTTAACAGATTGTATCTTCACTGGCCCTGTTTGCTGGTAAGGTTAGACCCCGAGGTTAAAGTGTGGAATGCAGTTCATTTTGTAACAGCGATTACGTTAATTGCATGTGTTAATGTTTTTTATCAGCATGTGTCAGCTCTCTTCATTTTGCCACTTTCCTTGAAATGTCTCGTGCACTTATATCTGAGGTTGCTATTTGAGGTGGTTGTGATAGTATCTGTAGCAAAATGTTTGGTAGAGAGAATGTTACATTGAAATGCAAGAAATGCTCATTGGTATCCACTCCTTGATGTAAAGAATGCATGTCATTCAGGGGGTCCTGCAGCTTTAATTGTGAAATGCTTAGAGGAGTTTGTATTTTGTCTCAGTTTAAGTACTACTTTCCCCCTGCTACCCAGGAGTGAACCCAGGTCTTATACATGAAGGTCAGGTGCTCTACCACAGATCTATCACAGTGCAGAGGGATTTATAACATTCTAGAAGTTAAACAAGCTGTCACAGAGAAACAGTGTCTAGTTCTCCTCAATTTCACCCTGCAGTATGACACACCTGTCTGACACAACATACTGTCCATCCTCAGGGAGTGTAAAACTTGAGAGCAATTGATCCTTGTGAAGGTGGGGCAGCGAAGTCCACATATGTCTGAATAAAGAAAAACAGATACTGATTTGAGGAACACTCACACAATGAAGGTAAAGAGCCACTGCTCTCTTCCACTCTGCGGGCGCAGGGTTCTGGTGTACATTATGCTCAGACACAACCCAAGAGAACAAGGCCCCTTCTCTTCCTTACAAGAGGTCATGTCCACACCCCGAAGCCATACCATAAGCCCTGCTCCACAAATCTGTTGGCGGAACAAGATGCTACTACGTCCACACAGGTGTACTCTTTTTTTTTTGGCTTGGTAGACAGTTCTGAGTGCTGTATATCTCCAGGCCCACAGAGTGTTTTAATCACTTTTAAGGCTATAAGAGGATAGGAACTGTGATGATAAACATGTTTTAGTTCACGTTACTGTTATACTTAGTCTTTATGGTATGATAACTCCACAGAGTGGGAATTTTCAGCATTCCAGGAAACTGCCAGGCTTGTAGTCCATTGTGTTTTTGAGTCTGGGTTCTGCTTACAGAATCTCCATGTGTTTTTCCGTTCTGGAAAGGGGACTGCAGTGAGTCCCCAGGTTTTGAAGGTCAGATGGTGCTGGTTGGTGAGCCTCTGCACAGTTCCTGTAAGACTCACTGGCTTCTAGCCCCTACACATCAGACAGGAACTGTTTCTAGCAGGCAGGCTCTTTGGTCTTCTGTAACGCTTGACTTGCTTCTAGGCATTGCCTGCATACAGCAGACAGTCTTCTTTAGTTCCAAGAAGTGTCTCTGTTCTGTCTTCAAAATAGACATGTCCACCATAGCGAGACTGCACATGAGTGACGTGCAGATCCCACTGAATGATGCAGGCAACCTTGATGTCCCAAAGGAGAGCCTGGCCCTTGTGATTTCACCAAGTGCCCAGTAGCAGCACCTCCCCATCTAGGTGCTCCACCCACCCTAGGTGCTCCACACCTGAGTATTTGATGGGCTCAGAGGTCTTTGTCCAAACAGAAAGTACTTTTCTGATGACTGCCTTTGTGGCCTACCCACCCTGAATGTCCCCACCTGCCCTTGGGAGCGCTGTGGTGGCCACACAGCTCACTAGTAACCCTTGTTGATTTCCTTAAAGGAACACCTTTCTGAGTTTGTAATTCCCGCCTGTTATCAACAAGTGGCTTATATTGTTTTCCTTATAGGACTGTGGTGTGTGTGTGTGTGTGTGTGTGTGTGTGGTTTTAGGCATACTGTAGTTTAGCTTCCATAGCTTCCATATCCACAAACCATGTATTTCTGGTATAGTTGTGAATGCTTGTTTCTAGGTCTAACTGTGGTTGGTGTTCATCCATTGCAGACCTTCTGGTCTCTTACATTTTGTGCATCTCTTCATCTGATCACTGTTTCTGTCCGTTACCACCAACACATGACCTGCTATTCATCACCAGAGTTTTAATTTCTTATGTAGTTTTATAGGTGTACACATCCTCTTACCTAATGTAGATTATCAAATTATCTGTTGAAGTGATGTTTGTTTTAATATCTGTCCATGAAGGAGGAGTATGTAGTAGGCATTCAACAAATGCTTGATGGTGAGTAAAATGCTTAATCTTGATACTACACATATTTTTAGTGAAAATTATAGTTAACACCAACAAGGAGATTTTATACTATGTAGGCTTGTATTTTTGAAATTGAAATGGAGGGACATTTTTTTCCCCCCTAGTATCCTACTTTTTATAAACCATTTGGTTCACAGCTTTCTACAATGATAGATAATGTGTCTTTATGGCTCATTATTGGCAGCGGATATCACTGTGTAACTGAGTATGTTCAAGAAAATGTATGTACCTTCAACTTTTAGGGCTCTTTCCATGTCCTGTGGGGATAATAATTAGGTTTACTTCCAAGTTGCACAGGTTACGGTTACCCCATGTGTCAGAGTTCAATCACTGGCACCGAACAACCTATGTGAGAAAGCTAAAGACTCACGCAGCCCTCTGCAGGCCTGAACTAGACTGTTAAAACTTGTTCTTACTTCATTGTTTTGTAACTGGTGCCCCTGAATTTTCACTTTTGTTGTTTGTGAACTCTCTAAAGGTCAAATGTACATACTGTAATTGATTTCGTTTATCCAATTTCTGACAAAGACTTAGACAATGTTAATTTTATTAAAATCTTACAAGCACTTTGAGTATTTTAATCTTAGTATCTAATTTTGAACTGAGAGAGAGATACACACAAAATAAACACCAAATAACCAGTGCTGTTACAAGGGTAAGTGCATTTGGAATGGGTGATAGACCAGTGCTGTTGCAAGGGTAAGTGCATTTGGAATGGACGATAGACAAGATAGTATTTGACAAGATTGCACGCGTTTACTGTAGATCCATTTCACTAGTTTTGTTGTTGTTTGTGTTTTCTTGTTGTGTTAACAGGGTTGCTTTAGACACTCTTGCTGCATTGCTAAAATCAAGTAAGTTTTTCAATACTAGAAATAATAGTAATTAAAATACTCTAAATATATATGTGTTCAAGAAGCTGGAAAGTAGATTTAGTGTATATAGTTAATCTAGTTTCTTATAGTTAAAGTTATAGATATATTACTCATTTCTCTTAAAAACGCCTATATGACCTTTACTTATTTTCTTCTAATGGCAAGGCTTTATGCTTATGTCAGTAAGTTAGAAATATGAAAATGATGTGCTTGAATAAATTATCCAAATGGCTATAATGTATTCTAGCTCAGTTAGCATTGTCATTGTAATGCATATCAGCTTCATATAACGTAAATTAACCTAGTGTCTTTTATTAGAAATAATTTTGTTTTTACTGTAAGTTCAAATTTATAACATTGAAAATGTTACATGATGTAAATTTATAGCAGTGGTAAATTGGTCTGCACAGACCTCAGTCTGTCTTCTGAGTTGAAGCATGGGGAATGTGGCTTCCCAAGCAGTTGGAGAACAAGGGTTTCCTCACCAACAGGCTCAGGATGTCTTTAAAACATTTTCATAGTATTCTCCCAGATGATCAGTTGCTTACTTAACATTTAGTCTTGACAGTTAGCCTTAAATTTGCCGTTGATGGCTTTAACATGCCCTCCTCTCCCAGTACATAATGGGGAGTTTGTCAGAGACTATTGTCAGGGTGCAGTCACCTTGTTTACTTGGTCTTCATGACTATATGTTTTTAATAGTAACATGATTAATTAAATTAAAAGTTTGATCTTCCTGGAACAGTGGCAAGCACCTGTTACCCCAGTAGGTAGTAGGTCGAGGCAGGGGGATAGGTGGCCCATTCAAGGCTAACTTGTCTACATAGTGAGTTTCAGGTCAGTCATGGCTGCACAGTAGGTCTTGTCTTTAAAAACAAAAGTAAAATTAAGTTTAAAATTATGGTTTTTGTTGTTTACCAGAATTCGTATTTACACTTTCACCCTTGGGATGGAGTGGACGGGTCCCAGTGGGTGCTTTTATCTGTGATGTGATAAAGGGTAGACCAGGGTCCCATGTGATGAAGCAAAGCATCTGATGAATACTTTGTATTTCATGCCTCTTCAGTTTACACTGCACAGCACAGGCGCTTAATGCAAAGCAGTATTTAGTGTCTGGCTGTCTGCAGTGTGAAATGGACCAGGGCACTTCGGAGCATCCTCTCTTACATTAAAACTTGCTTATTGTGGGGCAGCCACTTACGTTAGAGGAGCAGTTTGCTGCCTGAAGTAAGTGTGGGAAGGAAAGCGAGTGTAGGAGTGTAATGAGTGTAACAAGAGTGTGAAGCTCAGGGCCCTACTGAACGCACATCACATGGCGCAGCTTAATGAAAATTGAGGCTTCTGTGCTTTGAAAGGGAGTTTTGTACCTGAGTTTATGAGTAAAGCCCTTTTATTAATTTGTTTTAATTATGCTCAGTGCAGATTGTAGATAGCTCATCATTTTTTAAGGACCAGTTCAGCACCTGTGTTTGAATTCTAATGAATTTTTTATTTGGCATTTAATTTTAAAATGTAAGCTTTTCCCCTAAGTATCATTCAGGCTGTTGTAGATTCCAGCAGAAACAAAGTTGTAAATACTGCAGCAACCATAAAGCTTTTTAACTAAGTCTTATTCATAGCTACTAAAAGCTTGTACGTGTCAAGTGGTGTAAACAAAAAGTGTGTATTCACTTAAAATACTTTCTTAGTTGCTGTTGTTTTTGAGACAATGTGTGATCTATCCCAGGCTGGCCTGAACTTGCTATATAGAAAGGGGTGACTTTGAACTAATCTTCCTGCCCACACTTCCCAAGTGCTGAGATTACACATGTGCACTAGCTTGCGCAGTTTCTGTGATGCTGGAGGATGAACCCAGGACTTTGTGCCTGATAGGCCAGCACCTTATCAACTGAGTTAGATTCCCTAACCCAAAATACAAGAGAATGTTGTTGGCCAAAGCAAGCAGTTGAACTGATAATATAAATAGCCACAGCCTCGCAGAAAACTAGCTATCTTAGATATGGTAGAGGGTCGTTTTTGTTTGGTTTTAATTTTCTCTCTTGTCTGAGACAAGATCTTGTTGCAATAACCCAGGCTGGCATTCCCCCTGTTCCCGCCACCCAGGTGCTGGCATCAAACAATGCTCTCCTAAGAAAACCACCTCCTCTTGATGAGCATTCTACACCTCTCCAATGTCAGAGTATAGTTCTGAAAGAGAATAGATGTATCTTAGTGTTATGATTTAGTCTACATGAGCATGTGTAGAAAGTAATGATCCTTCTAAGCAGCTAAAGCCAGCATCATCTTGGGTCCATAACATAAGCAAGGTTGCTTGTGGGTAAATTTGAGGTTAAGAACAGATTAGAGTTTGTTTGCACCTCAGCAACCCCTGGTGGGTCATTGCCCACTCCTCTGCTCTTAGACTGCCTCATAGACTGCCACAGCAGCTCGGGGACGCTGTGTGTTGGCACGATGGCATTCCATGGCTGCTGTTTTAGTAGATGTGTTCTTTTGGGGAGTGATCTTAAGTGTAAGAAAGTCAGTTCAGATTTATGGGTTTATTATAGTTTTATTCCATTAAAATTGACCACTTTCAGAAAACCTATAGTTTTTTTTTTGTTGTTGTTGTTGTTAAGATTTTAAGTACCTAGAAATAACTATTTTCTAATCACATACTATTTCTTACCTTTTATGTAAAACAAGTTTTATTTTAAATTTTGTGTATTAGGGAGTGGATGTCTAAACAGTTGTGGAGTAACTAGAATAGTTGCTTATACCAGGAAGATAAATTTTGTAAGTAACAAGAGCTGCAATCCAGTGGGGTTAATTTTAATGGGACACAGATTTTGTAATGAAAATAAGCAAGAGTGATGGTTGCTTTTAACACAGTCACGTTCGTAGTTAGTCAGTAAAAGCATTATGTTTCTGTCTTATAAAAAAGATCATATAACTTTCAAAATGTATAGAGTTTTAAAATCAGCATAACATTAACAATTAGAGACCGGATGTTAGCAAATGCACTCATTTTCAGTCGTTTCCTTTGAGACAGCACTTCCCTTAAGTTCCGCTAAGGCCCGATTGGTGTCACACTTGTGCGCCTGCCTTCCCCTTGTGGGTGCTGGGATTGCAGGGCTCAGCACTAGGAAAGAAGGAAGGGGATTTCAGTTGTAAATCATGATAAGATAATAGGAGAGAATGTGTCTAGAGACTGTACTGGTTTCTAGCACTTGTCATAATTATTTTGTTAGAATTTTATTAAATATGTGCCTGTTCTTTTTTTAAAGGCTGGGGAGTCATCACAGTACTGATATTCTGCGTTTTGTTTAATTCATGTTAAAACTTTCTCCTGTCATTTATAAAATCACCTTTCCCAATTTTCTCTTGTTAAAGAAACAAATGCCAGGAGAGCCGTAGACAGAGGATATGTTCAAGTGCTTTTAACAGTTTATGTAGATTGGCACCGCCATGACAACCGGCACAGAAACATGCTCATCCGGAAAGGCATCTTACAGAGCTTGAAAAGTGTCACAAACATCAAGCTGGGAAGAAAGGCGTTTATCGATGCCAATGGTATGAAGATTCTGTACAACACCTCACAGGTAAGCTGCCTTGTCTCCTCATTCTGCTGATGTGCTAATGACACTACTCTGGTTCTTAAGAAAAGTGATTTATCATGCAAGTACTTAGGAAAGTGAACATAGTATAAATATAGTTTAAAATTCTATAAAACCAATATTCCCAATTGATTTTTACCTGTGACCTTTGAGATGGTTGGAGAGTGGCAAGAGCTCATGCCTGGAGCGGGAGTCTCAAACTGTCGTGTATGAACCGCGCACACAAGGGAGGGTTTCCTTGTAGCTGTGCTGCATGCGTGACCAGGTCGGCAATTTTGTGTGCTGTCAAGGTATCTGAGGATTCTCTAGCTGGCGGGGCAGTTCTGCTTGAGCTTTGGGAATGCTTTCCTGCTGGACAGAGCCATGGCCATGACCATTTTTCAGTTCATACGGAACACAGAGAGATGAAAGCTTCAAGTAGCCTGCTTGCTCTGCTAGGCATCTTAAGTGCACACACCCCTGACAGCATACCGATGACCCTGTAGGAGCCTCTCATTAGCGGGATGGAGGGCGTTGCGGTGCAGCCATCTTCTGTCCTTTGAAATGACCAGGCACTTTTTAAACTTCTCCCTTGCTTTTCCACACAACGAGCCTTTCCGCACGTCAGTGGTTAAGGCATCTAAACACTTGATGTGTCACTGAGTGTTTTCATTTCTCTGTTTACCGTCTAGACACACAGTAATAGTCACTTGATCTATGGTAATGAGTCAGGTGGCTTAATTTGTGTGTTGAAAGTTGTGTAGTATATCCTCGTGCCGCTGAAAGGTCAGTTGTCACGACAGCATTGGCCAGCCAGCCTCTTCGGGGTTGCGGTGGGGTCTGCTTCTTTCCACTGTTGTCTTACCAGGTGACAGAGAGCCCGGACCTGAGAGGCGCATTAGTGCAGACGCACACATTTTATTTCTCACACCTTCAGTTCCCAACACTTCCTTCCTCTTCTTCATGCCTTACACCAAGTGTCTGAGTGATTTTTATTGTCAAAGATAAGTACTAATTTTTGCCCAGTGAACATTTGAGGAAAAATCCTACTGAACCAGCCCCATACGACTCCTGGGTACAGAAATTTCTGGAGTAAAGCTGTTTTATAACTATATTGTGTTATAGTTTTAGTTTGTGTGGTTGTGGCTAAGAAGTCATTATTGTTAATTTTGAATACAGCGGTGTTGAACTGCCCACTAACTCTCTTGTCCTTGTCTGAACAGGAGTGCTTGGCTGTCAGGACTCTGGATCCACTCGTCAACACCTCTAGTCTGATAATGAGGAAGTGTTTCCCCAAAAACCGCTTGCCACTCCCAACCATTAAAAGCTCTTTCCACTTCCAGTTGCCCGTTATCCCTGTGACTGGGCCTGTAGCTCAGCTCTACAGTCTGCCCCCTGAAGGTAGGGCTGGGCGGCCCGGGGACGCTGATGACAGTCACTTTAAACTTGTGTCTGATTCCTCCGTGAAAGGCCTTAATGTGAGCATGATAAACCCTCACATTTATTTTAGTCAGTAAGCATATGTTTGGGTGTAAGAAATTGGGATCTCATAAGGGAAGTACTGTGTTGCATGTGTGTCAAAGGGAGTCGTGAAAGCACACGAGAAGTGACTCAATAACCAGTTCTCAGAGTGCAAGAAGGTGGCATCAGCTGCTTAGGCCATTCATTATGTTTATTTAGCATTACCTGTGTAGTTTAAAAAAAAATGACTGCTCATGAAGACGATGGCGGGCGTGTATGTGTGTTGTTTGTGCCACACACATTATGCTCATGCTACAGTGAACGTGTAAAGGTCAGAGGACAACCTTCAGAAGTTGGTTCTTTTTTTTTCCCGCCAGTGGGTCCCAGGGACCAGAGTTTAACATCAGGCTTGCTGGCAGCCTTGGAAGAAAAGTGAAATTATTTGAGGTAGGCTGTATGTCATTTTTAGTGTAATCCTGCAGGCATGTAGTAAGGAAGAATTTAAACTTTCCGGCGTGGTTTCTGTTTGTTTTTGTTGGTATCTGCTGGAATGGAGAAGAGAAGCAGTTGTGGGATGTGGGGTTAAAAGGGCCAAGGAAAAATGCCCTGCACATGCCCTGCACCTGACTTGACCTTAGGACCAGGGCTTGCCTTGTACCAATCCCTGAGCTTGCCCCACAAAAACCCACTGATTCCCAAGACACCCTGGAAAGCTCCACCCTCCTCCCCAAAGAAATCCCATATAAGCTCTGGACCCTGATCTATTTGTTGCGATTTCTCAACTGAGGCAGCCACCCTCCTGGATTCTTCTTCCCATTAAAAACTCTTGAGTGAGGTTTGTTGTGTGGTGTGACATTTTCACTGGAGTGCAGCCCAGCTGTAAAGAACTGAGACCCATGTTCAGGGGGTCTGAGTCAGTCCCATGATGGATTCCCAGCTATCAGTCTGGGGTCCATTAGCTCCTTCTTGTTCAGGTAAGCTGTCTGTGGGTTTCTGTAGCCTGCTCTTGTCCTCCCTCTGTGCATCTGGATTCAAGTTCGGCTCAGTGTTTAGTTGTGGGCATTTGCTTCTGTTTACATGAGCTACTAGATGAGGGCTCCATGATGGTGGATAAGTTAGTCGTTGACCTCAATATTAGGGAAGGGCATTTAAGGTAGCCTTTCCACTGTTGCTCAGATTGCTAGTTGGGGTCAGTCTTGTAGGTCTCTGGACATTTCTCTAGGTTCAGTTTTCTCTTCAAATCTATAATGGCTCCCTCTTTTATGTTCTCTCTCGCTTTCTCTCTTCCTCTCTCTCTCTCTCTCTCTCTTTCTCCCTCCCCCTCTCTCTTCTATTCCTACCCTGACTCAATCTTCCTAGTCCCACGTGCTTTCCTCTCCTTCCCTTCTCTTTCTCCTAGTTCCCTCTCAAAAAACAAAACAAAACAAAAAACAAACAAACAAACAAAAAAAAACCCCAAACAAAACTGTAACACTTTCTCTGGGGATACTTTCTCTTAGCAGAGCAGGGTTGTCACACCTGGGGACTCGAGTGGATCTGTAATAATACTTCCCAGAGAAGAGCCCAGCTGTGACACTTCCCCAGAGCAGAGCTGTAACTCTTGCATTGGAACCTCCCTGGAGCAGGGCTGTAAGCTGCTATGCTTACAGTGTCTTTGTGGTGTTTCTGGCTCCTGACTGCCAGGATATCTTTCCATCCAGGCCGCAATACATACATGGATATTCATAGAATTCTGTGTTCTTTTATGTCTTTGGAAAAGTTTATTTTTATTATTCACAAAATACTTGGAATACATGTTTTAAAAGTTTTCAAGTAATCATTAGATTTTAACCTTAATATGGATTTATTAATGGCATATATCATAAGGTATATCATTAATATAAAAATATTTAATTATCTAAGCACAGATCTAATAGGCATAAAATGGCAAAATGCATCATTTAGAAATATCTTTCAGAAGTCAGACTGGAGAGGTAGCTTGCAGGTAATGGCATGTTATGTGAAGCCTGAGGGACTGAGTTCAATCCTTAGGGCCCATATGGTAGAAGATAGACTCTGGCAAGTTATCCCATGACCTTTATTTACAGGTGTGTGTCAGAGAGAGAGGTGGGGAGAGAAAGGGGGGAGGGGGAGGGAGAGAAGAAGGGGAGAGAGAAAGAGGAGAAAGATTTAAAAAATACAAAGTTTAAAAGTCAACAAGATTTAGTGTAGTAAGTTCTAAGTGACATGGTTTTCTAATTCCTTCTTTCTGTTCCTTTGTAATTTCCCACAGACTTGGAAAGTGAGGGCATTTGTAGCAATTGTGAAAGGCAAGGCGGGCAAGAGGACTCTGTGAAGCAGCTATACTGCTGTGGTAGAGACAAACATGGCTTCCTCCTCTCAAGGGCAGAATCTCTGGCTCCAGAAATGCCACTAGCATTCAGTTTGGAGGGACAGTCAGGGAGTTTTGGAAATCTTTCTTTCCTCTGTCTAAATACCAGATTCTGGTGGTGTGAGCTGTAGGTGTTTGTGGTTCTGGCTGGTAGAAGGCTCTGGAAGCTCTTCTATGATGCAACAAGTACCAGGAGGGAGGAAGTAGAATATATCCTCATAGTGATGTGTAGTCAGAATCCAGAGTAAGGGCTAGCAAAAGTTCATCTGCAGTGTAGTGAATTCACCCGGCATGGGGGAAAGTGTGAAAGGTGATATTTTCCTGCGGTCTCTTTTTCTGTATGTTTCTCAGACTTGATGAACCACTAAACTAGAGATGTGTCTGTTTGTTAACTCACGAGCCTTCATTAAAATGGGATGGGAAGACTTTGGTAGCGATGCTCTTGGCCCAAAGAGGATGATGTCCTCATTCTGTTTTCTGTTCTAGGGTGTCAGAATTGTGTTATAGCCTTCCTCAGCTAAAATGTGAGCACCTCTGGGATAAGTCTAGACTGTTTCTTGCCCATACTATCAACAAACTCTCTACTTGTGGGTGATTAGATGGGTGTTCTGACTTAGTATGGACACCACTGAACTAGGGCTCCATCTCACAAGGAATTCTTCACTTCAGGGACCTGTTACCTGTCCAGGCTCCCTCTGTTTTGGAGTGATTAACTATAAAGTTGTTAGGGAGTTTCCACCATACTATGCAGGTATTGATGATTTGCTAGCGACAGATGTGTGGTAGGACAGCTCACACCACAGGAGCACCCTGGGTTCATTGTTTGTTACAAAGGACAGGACACGGGTACAGGGAGGGAGGCACAGCATGAGACCCATGCTCTCTGCAGGCACATCCTCCTCCTAGCATTGATGTCTTCACGAGCCAAGAAGACAAGCCATGGTTGATTAAACCATTGATCGCTGATGGCTGACTAGTTTGTAGGCCCTCCTTTTCTCTTCAGAGGCTGAGAAACAGGGTTGAAGTTCCCAGCTCTTTCTTTAATCAGCCTCCATGCCGAAGCTATCTGGGGTCCTACTAATGGTCCTGTCATTAGAGCAGAAGACATTCCTGCCACCCAAGAGAGCCCAGGGGATTTTGGGAACTGTCATGACCCAGGGACGAGATGTAATAGCTCTCTATCACAACAGTACTGTTTTAACCACTGCCTTCTCTTTAGCATCCTTTAAACTGCGTGGATAGTTATAAGGGTACATTTAGTATTTGCTGAGTGGGTAGAGCTGGACTCAGGACTTGCCTTCTTGATTACTCAGTGCCAAAAGGTAGTGAAGTACCATCTGTGGAGATCTGAAAGAGATGGTTTCTGAGCCTTTCCCTGGCCTCCACCACGAAGGTGGTGTGTTCTTAGAGATGAGGTATGGCACTGTGTATCTTAGGTGCCCTTCCTTAAGTGATGCACAGTGGAGTATTGCTCTAGCTACTCAGACGATGGAATCTGATGTTGAAAATGCAGAGGGCCCCACAGAAGGGCAGTTGTTCTCAATCCTAGGACCTGCCCACGCTGTGACACTTAATAGCCCCTGCATTATTACTATGATATAACAACCTGTTTTAGAGCCAGGCTCATAATATTTGTTACCATAAACAGAGCCTTTTACATGAACAAATAAATGTGATGTTGACAGATGTCTAATAATAATTCTTGCATTTCTAAAATGGTAATTGCAGAAATGCACATTTTCATATGTAACATACAGGACCACACAAGCTGACGTCATCAGAGGCTGCCCTGTGTCTTTCTGGGTAAAACTTTGGGGGCTTTTGTTTTTCTTGAATGAACTATGTAAAAGGGAGTTTCAGAGGTGACTAACGAACCCTTGAGAGATCTGTTTGAAGCATGAGCTTCAGATGGTAGGTCTGAACAGACAAAATACTCTTATTAAAGGCTGCTGTGTTGTGGGGCAGAAGGCAGGCAGATCTCTGTGTTTGATGCCAGCCTGGTCTACAGAGTGGCTCCTGTGACAGCGAGACCTACACGAAGAGACTCTATCTAAACAAAAGCCCAAAGCCACAACAACACGATTGTGCTAACAGATTAGGACTCTTAAAGAGCAGATACTTACTGGGTAGTTAAAGGGGTAGGGAGCTTGATGGGAAACCAGCAGATATGAACCACACAGAGGCGAGAAGCACTGTTTACCCAGAGTGTAGCCCCGGAAGGAAGCACAGACCGCACAACAGAGGGTAGTCAACCCTACAGTCAGTGACGTCGTTGGTGGGTGAGCAAACATGCCCCTAAGTCCCTGGCGAGTTACATAGAGAAGGGTCCAGAAGTCAGAGTTGTGCTGGAGAGAGCACTCAATAGTACATTTGAATATATAATTGACATAGTATTTTAGGGACACATAATCGAGTAAAACTGACTGGAATAATAAAAACCAGAAATGGAGTGTGTAGTCAAGTTTGTTTGATGATATCAACTGTTGATGATGTCATAGATTAGTTCTCTCAACTTTCAAGGAATTTTCCTATGCTTTATTTTCCAGAGCATAGAAAAAAGAGAAAAGTTTAGAAGCTAGCATGATGCTGAAATCAAAACCTGGTAAGGATTACCGGAAACAACCAACAGCTGAATCCCACTAATCTAAACAAATGTACAAACTCCAAAACAGAGCAAATTGAACTGGGCAATGTTTATTTGTGTAGGACGTCTTGATCATTTTTAAGAAATGAAGTTCACTGTAATATTAAAATGGGCAAAATTTATTAGTTACTTCAGTAAATACCAGGAATTGATTCCAGATACAATTCATTAAGGAAATTGGCAGTTATTTTAAATAGTGTTATTAACTTTTATATATACCAAACTTCAGAAATAGTAATGAAACATTAAAGGATGTATCTCAAACATGTAGCTAAGGCAGTAACCTAGAGAAAGAAAGGCCTTAAGCCCATTGAGAGGGCTATATGTATGACCTGTGGGGGGCATTGTTACAGGGTTACCCAGTAAACCATGACAAACAGTTGAAAAGCACGAGCTATAAGGGAAATGAATAAAACATAGTTGTTTTCCTGTGTCTGTGTCTGTGTCTGCATGAATGTGGGATCAAACCTTTAATACACATAGCATATCACTGCCTAAAACTGTATTCATATACACAGATGCATCCGTACCTGTAGGCTGCCCTTACAGATCTAACACGTACATCGAGGGGGAGTGAACCACATTTATAGGCACAGTGAAGGCAGCTCCTTTGTTTATAGCTTTTACGTCCTTTTAGGAGCTGCAGGCTCTTTCGTTAACGATGGCGCCCAGGGATGCCCTGTATTTGCCTTACTAGCTATCAGTTGTTCCCTTCCCTGCACTGCTGCTGTTAGTAGATACAAGGAAGCCGAGGACAGCTGGGTCTGTAGCCACTGGTTTCGACTGTGTGCTGTGGTTTGGTCAGTTCTTAGCAGTGCAAGGCTGTCAGGGAGCCCAGGTGCTCTGAGGCTGTGTGATGCTTCATTCACACTTGGAGCGTGTACCCAAAGGAAAGGCTTGAAACACTTTCCCTCCAAATCTGCACTATTGAATTAGGTGTTTCTCCTGTTTTCAATAGGCTTTTGTTGAATTTAGTACATTTTCCCCTAAATACCGTTTTTCTATTATTCTTCTTTCAATTCTGCTCCTTCCACTTCATCCACGACAGACTCTGCTGTTAGACTTAGGGTAAATGGATCCATGTTGGATCTCAGTGGACTAGGCCATCAAAGAACATTTGTAGCTTCTCATAAGAAAGTATACACCAAGGGGCGGCCTTCTCCTCTCTTCCAGAGAATTCAACTGATTTGGGGTATAGGTTTATGACTTTGCATCACACACCACTGGTCAGGAATTATCCATAGGAGTCACTGTTGCAGCACAGGCTGGGATTCCTCAGCTCAAATGCAAGGGCTCCATTACTAATATTAGGCAAAGCAGGACTGTACTGATGGGAGGGAGGCGTCAGTAATCTGTCTACATCACAGTGGACACTGAAGTCAAGTAGCGTAGGAAAGCACCTCTCAGTGCCTCCCGTGTGGGTTGAAAGAGCAGCCTGGTGCTTTTCTCCTGCCCCATGACATTTATGCCCCATGTCCTTTTACGCGGAGCTCCGTGCGCGTTTCTGCAAGCAGTTTTCTTTCGCTTCTTAGTCTGGCTTTGGCCTAGACACTGAACTGCCTCTTGCTTGGTCTCGCTTCACTAGTAGGTTCTCCTCTCACACCTGCCAGAAAATGCAAGTTGTATCAAGCCATTCTTTTCTTGGAAATCCTGTGCCTGTGTTCTGTAGGTTTAAAATCTAACTGACTTGCCTGTCTGGATATCTATCCTATCTTATTCTTGTTTAAATTTCTCAAATACACTGTACGTGCCAATCATATTTATTTTCCCAATATTCTATCAGTGCACTTTCTTACATCCTTTCACAGCTTCACGACCCTGTCTCTCGGTCTCCTGCAGGCGCTGCCCTTGGCGTGGTCAGTGGTCATGCCTTGGCCCGATGCAGTTTGTGTCCATTTACTGTCTGGTTCTCCCGTGGCTTTCCTCCTTTGGGGCAGGAATTATATCTTCAAAAAATTAGTAGTTTGTTACCCAGTGTGTGGCACATGGCCATTGAAAGAAGTAATTGCAAAGGGATGAAGTGAGTCGTTGAGGGTTATCATGATGCTTTATCCTGCCTGCTGTAACATAGGACATTAGATTGTAACTGAGAACATCAGTAGTAAACATTTCATTCAGTTGGTAGTGTTTCCAAGTTTTAGGGCTCTTACACAAATGTTGTGAGGTTTCTAGGGTTGAGCTATCCTTATAGATGTTTTTAGTAAGGAATATAAAGAGGAAACAAAAAATTCCAATATATGATATTTTTGAAGAACAAAAGGGAAAAACAATTTATGTTGAATAGATGAATGTAATAGTTCAATTAAAGAAATCTCCTTGCCTGTCCTTGGAGGCCGGAACCCGTTATGCACGCCATGCATGTCTGCCTTGTAGATGCCTGCCTCTGACTGATTCTCAGTGTGTTCTGTGTCACAGTGGACGACGTAGTGGACGAAAGTGATGACAATGATGATGCTGACTTAGAAGCTGAAAATGAAGTTGAAAATGAAGATGACCTAGATCAAAATTTTAAGGTTGGTACATTTTTATCATTAGTAAACTGTATAAATCATGTATCTCTGCTTTGAAACAGATTTGCTGATCTGTAGGATTATAAATAAAATGTTGGAAACAGAAGGGCTCTAAGGGGAGTGGCTTGTGGCTGTGGTGTCAGGGCATCCCCTCCCCTTCTGTCAGCGGTCTTTACCGGGAATATAGTCTGCAGTGGAGGGGTGCTGTGATGATGTCACAGCATTAGGAGGGTTGCTGACTTGAGGAAATATGAGGCTGTTGGCTGAAGGGCTGCTGAGCTGAGCTGGCAGAGTGGCACTGTGTCTGGAGGTCTGGAAGACTTCTCTGCGTCATTTGGCACAGAGCGGCTGCTGCAGCATCTTTGGGAAAGCAGCCTGTTTGGTTGTCAGCTGCTTGGCTTGTGTACTGCCTGCTTTGAAGGGGAACCAGCTTGACTTTTGCCTGGTTCCTTTACTGTCTTTTTTTTTTTTTTTTTTTCCAGTCCCGGGCTATTGGGGTTGGAGAGGTAGATGGTGGCTCAGTCCCAGGCTATTGGGGTTGGAGAGGTAGATGGTGGCTCAGTCCCGGGCTATTGGGGTTGGAGAGGTAGATGGTGGCTCAGCAGTACACTAGTGCTTGCTGGTTTTGCAGAGGACCCGGTGCACTGCCCAGCATCTACTCGGCAGTGGATACATGTTTGTAACTCCAGCTCCATGGGACTTGACACTGCTTATGGCCTCTGCCAGCAGCAGGCACACATGCAGAACACATACATGTAGGCAGGCAGAACATTAAAAAATCTTGGAATACTACCTTGATTGGGGCACACTGTGTGTTTGACTTTCCAGAGTCTAGAATACTGGAAGATGTATCTTAATAATAATATAGAACCAATTTCACTACCACAGTGTGATCATAAAAATAGGGCAGGCTTTGATGCTAAGACACAAATCTGGGGTTCCCCGGGTGTTTGGACCTGACCTAAGCAGTGGAATTGGTAGTTCCCCGCTGTGAGTCATCTTCTCAGGTAAGGGGCCTGCTGAAATGTGTTTGGGATTTTTTGCAGGGTATGTGGGGGTCATGAAATTCATGAGGTGAGCACCACACTTTTCACATTAATCTTCACGAGTTTCTATCAAAATAGAAGAGTTTAGTAATAAACATTACAGCATGTCTGGTATAGTTGACTCTGCAGTGATATTCTGTTTGTGATCGAACAAATGAAGCTCGCCTGAAGATAAGAGTGCAGAGGTAAGCCACAGGTTAGCCACACACCCAGTGAAGAGCTAAGCCACAAGTTAGCCATAGAGGCCAGGCAGTGGTGAAGCACACCTTTAATCCCAGCACTGGGGAGACAGAGGCAGATGGATCTCTGTGAGTTCAAGGCCAGCCTGGGCTACAGGAGAGCATGAGAGTGAATCATTAGTCTAAAAGAGAAACGTAGCTCATTGATCCCAGCCCTTGGGGATGGCACACCTTTAATCCCAGCGCTAGAGAGGATATGAGGCAGGGGCTCAGGTCAGTGCAGGCCGAGGGCTCTCAGAGACAGGATCAGCCCTTTTGATCTGAGGTAGAGGTGAGAGCTAGTGCCCAGCTGCTTTGCTTTTCTGGTCTTCTGCTTGAACCCTGATACCTGTATCTGGGTTTTTAGTATTCATGCTACGTGAGTCTTCACATGTCACAGTTCTACTTAAAAGTAGCTCTGATGGTCAAGAGTAAAAAGATTGGGGAGCGAGGGCAATTGGAACAGTGCCTGATTTTGCTGCTGGAAAACTGCATTTGCCAGTGGGTTTGATATGTGTAACAGGTGTGTCAGCTCTTCTGGTCCTTTGCCATGAACATACACCATAACCGCAACACACATATCAGCATTCTACCAACTTGCCATCTCTGTCCAATTTATTATTTGCTCCTGTAATGTCTTTTATGAGGTTTTTTTTTAACCCTTTCTGCTGCAAGATTTAGCCTCAGATACTGAAGTTTGTTATTCTCTCACTTGGCCTGCTCATCTGAAACGTTTCCACAGATTTCTTTGCACTTGACATTGGAAGAACAGTTGTTGGTATCCATTTTTCACTGAGTTAGCAGTGGTAGTGATTGCTCACTTACTGTCTGCTTCACCTTAACAAAACGGTTATAGTTATGAGAAAAAAGGTATTTGTGGAACACTTAACCGTGTGCCAATCCAGGCTCTTCATGCCCTGTAACCATCAAATACATTCCCACAGCAGTGTAGACGAGGCACAGAAGGCTGTGTATGCACGTGCAGGCGCTGTGGAGCAGGGTCCATCTACCACCACTGCTGAGTGCTCCACTGAAATGTCTAGTCCATGACGCATGGAGCCAGGCTGTGAGCTGCAGCTGCATGGTCCTCTCTTGCCTGCCTGCTGCCTGCCTGCCTCTGACTTGTGTTGGCTGTTACACTTGGGCGTCCTCAGTTTCCTCACTATTAAGGGGAGGATCCACAGTGTCCCAGCAGGGCTGTGGTGTGTTTGGTGGTTGGCTTTCAGTCTGCCTTCCCCGCACCAGCCTGAGTCGATTACTGTTGTTTCCGCAGAGATTTCTGTCAGATGCTTTAGGTTTTAAACAACCCACCTGCAGGTAGCCATAAAAGTCAACACTCTGCTTCCTAATGCTAGAGTGGCTGTTCCTAAGAGTGAGCCATATGCCTCTGCATAGTCATGGCTGTCCTAGATCCCACTGTGTAGGCCAGATCAGCCTGGGACTCAGAGATCCACCTGCCTCTGCCTCCCAAGTGCTGGGATTAAAGGCACACACCACCACCACCACCTTCGAGAAAAAATATTTTTGTATTTTTTATTTTGGATGACTATACATTATTTGTTAATAGATTAAAAGCTTCCACAAAGTAATAATTACATGGTAGTGATAATATGTAAATAAAACCAATCTCTTATTAATAGTAATTACAAAATCTTATTTATTGATTATATAAATAAAAGCATATTCCCAAGTATAAAATATTGAGAAATATATATTTTCCTTAAAATTACTAGTTAATGTTCATATATAATTAGGTACAACATATGAAGGATTTAAGCATAATAAAATAAATTTCCTTTAGGGTTGAAATTAAGTAGTTTATTATGATACTATGATAAATAGAAAATTAAAAACGAGCTCCACCTGAAAGTTAGTAACTGGTCTGCGTCTCCTTACCCAGCTGTGAAAGTAGGGAATTGGTGAGAGGGGAGGCTCTGTGGGTCTGGGGGGAATTAACTCTTGCTGTCCTGTCATGAAGGAAGCATATCTTTAAGGAGGACAGCCAGGGCTACATGATGAGACTCACAAAATAGAAGATAAGGAATTTAGGGACAAAAGTGATTGATGAATTTTGGGCACTGGTGCCACTTCTCCTGGCCCTGCAAAAAAAAAAAAAAAAAAAAAAAAAAAAGCAGTGTGCACAGTGACAGTGGGCTTTGGACTATGAGGGGGTGTGGGACATGGCACTGGCTATAATGTGTGCATAAACGCATCACTGGGCGTGCCCACTCAGGCGGTGGGGATGAAATAAACGTGTCTGTGTCAGTACTGTCAGAGTGACTTAGACAGTAGAGTTTAGTGCCTGCCAGCGGATGGCAGCTACTTTGCTTGTTACCATTTTTGTTATGTATGAATGTTTTCAATTTAATTTTCTTGAGTCTTACTTTACAGCACAGTGATAGGGACATGGAGGAGAACATACATGATCTTTATTTGTGTGTGTGTGTGTGTTTTTGTCTTGACAAGCTTGAGAACGCTGTTACATTAATATTAATCATGACCAAACAACAAAAGCAGCACCATTGATAATCTATAACTAATTAAAAGGTCTGATTTATGCTTAAATTGAATATAAACTTTATTAGTGATTATTCACTAATCATAATATTTTGGGACATTTCAAGTATAATATACATTCTCTAACATTTTTGGGCTGTTATACTGACAGCATATTTTATTATTTCAGAATGATGATATTGAAACCGATATTAACAAATTAAGACCCCAGCAAGTGCCAGGACGGACTGTGGAAGAGCTGAAAGTATACGAGCGTCTTTTTCCTGAGCTGGCTGACGACTTCCAGGTATAGTATGGAAGGCTCGTCCGGACCTGGCTGGAAGAAAAAGTTCGTTTTTTCTCGGTTGTGTACATGATTGCCATTTTTCATTTCTGAAAAAAAAAAAAGAAAAAGAAAAACCAAAAAACAAAACCCGGCACTCAGCTTGCTTAGAAGAGAGAGCATTGGGTGTTTTTCACACTTTGTGATCACTTTGGTTCATCGTCTCTCTTGTGTTAGTTTGCCCCTTTAAGTAACGCTGAGGAGTCTGTAGCTTTACGCTTTCCTTTATAGTTATTACGTGATATAGCGGCAGTCAGAACAGAGAGGTCAGCCTGCAGCCCTGGAAATGCAGGGCGTTCTTATGAGCATTTCTTATTCTCATTTACTAAGATAAACTTATTCAGCTTGGGTGATACAACAAGCCATGTTGACTGAATTATTTGGCAGTTAGTAGATGTAGTGTTTTTTTTTTTTTTTTTTTTTGTTTGTTTTTTTCTGCTTTGATTGTGCTGGGTTCTTAAGTCTTGATTTTAAAGTGTAAGTTTTTCCAGGCATGGTGGCACACAACTTTAATCTCAGCACCAGGAAAACAGCCCCGGTGGCTCTCAGTGAGTTCAGAAGCCAGCTTGGTGTACACAGTGAGCTCCAAGCCAGCAAGTGTGTGTTTGGGCTAGCCAACCTCTAAGACTTGAGTAGCTTTGCTATAAACGTTACTCTCCAAATCCCATACCCTTAATTACAGTTGATTAAAGAAGATTACAGTAAGTTTATATCTGAGACATCATAAATATTTGCCACTGTCTCATGTGTCTTTGGGAGTATACTCAGGAGCCTTGGAGTACAGTGCAAGACAGCCTCCTGCCTCCCAGTTCCCTCCCCATTCGCGTCGGTTTGAGGCTCCTTGGCACTTTGAAATAGAGTATGAGAAGGAGGCCGGGAGCCAGGGAGAAAGGGGTTGGTGTTGGTGGGGGCGGTCCAGTGGGAAGCAGTCAGGGAAGGAGGAGGAGCCAGAAGAGTATTGGGTAGGTACGTTTTTATCCATGTAACCTACAACAACAGTTGAGTTACTCTTTCTAATGTGTATGGTTTCCCTTGAACCATTTGGCGATGAATACTTTGTAAATCAGGGCAGACAAGTAATGTCGTAGTGGTTTTGGGTGGGACTTGATTAGCATACAATGCCTTCTCCTATTTTCCTATAATTATATGCATATAGGAATATATAATGCTATACAAGTTATAGCTTTGGTGTGGGAATACAGTAGAGTACATTTATAATGGGTGTTAAGGTTAGGAGTTAGATCAGTGGTTCTCAACCCATGGCTGCTACTCCTTTAGGGGTTGAACAACCCTTTCACAGGGTCACACATCAGATATCCTGCATATCAGATATTACATTACAATTCATAACAGTAGCAAATTATAGCTATGAAGTAGCAACGAAATCCCTTTATGGTTAAGGGTCACCACCACATGAGCTGTGTTAAAGGGTCCCGGCATGGTGAAGGTTGAGAACCACTGTTAGTATTGAGGCATCTGTACTGGCCTGTCCTTGTGGTCCTGACAGGATGCGCTCTGAGCTGCAGCCACGTATTTACTATGTTCCCGTCTTCCCCTGCCTCTGTCTCCTCCTCCTCTCCTCTTTCCCACTGCTCCTGTCCCCGGAGGCCAGTCTCCCCAGTCTGATCCTTTCCCCTAATAAAAACCCCTTTGGCTGGGCGTTGGTGGTGCACACCTTTAAACCCAGCACCCAGGAAGCAGAGGCAGGCGAATCTCTGTGAGTTCGAGGCCAGCCTGATCTACAGAGCAAGTCCAGGTGTGAGGTCATCCTGGTCTACAGAGTGAGTTCTAGGACCAGCTCCAAAGCTACACAGAGAAGCCTGTCTCGAAAAACAAAACACAAACAGACAGACAGACAGCCCTCTCCTTGAACCCCGTCACATGGTGTTTTCCTCTCTCTAGTCACACTTTTAAATTGCAGCTGACCCCTGATAGAGAACTCAGGTTCTCATGCTTGCTAAGCAGGCCCTCTATTGTTGGACTGCCCGCCAGTCTTTGTGTGTTTGTTTATTTAATGTGCATTAGTGTTTTGCCTGCATGTGTGTATGTATGTATGTGCACCATGTGCATTCCTGGAGCCCAGGGAAAATGGAAGAAGGTGTCAGGTCTCTGAGATAACATGTGAAATAAGTATGATCTCACTTTCATTAGCGTATTTTAGTACTGGCAGGTAATAGATTAAACTTGTTTTTTTCTTAAACAGGACTATGAATTAATCTCTAAAGAGCCCAAACCTTTTGTGTTTGAGGGGAAAGTTCGAGGCCCTATTGTTGTTCCCACAGCTGGAGAGGAAGCATCTGGGAATTCAGGTAGTGTAAAGAAAGGAGCTATAATGAAGGAGAAAATGTCTCCTAAGGGAGAGGAGGCCAAGGAGGACATCAAGGGCGGTGACAGGATGCTGCCGCAGCTCGGTGGTCAGAGCAGAGCGGCTTCTTCTGTACACAGCTTCAGCAGCGACATTGTGAAGGCCCTAGACCGGATCACACTGCAGAGTGTCCCCTCACAGACAGCCCCCGGCCTGGCTGCAGGCACTAGGAAAGACTGTGGTCTGCCGCTCACTGTCCTCTCGTGCACGAAAGCATGTCCACACGTGGCTCCCTGTAGCAGTACTCTTTTTGATGGACGGACAGTACAGCTTGGGAAGCTGTGTTGTACTGGGGTTGAAACTGAAGATGAAGAAGACAGTGAGTCCAACTCGTCCGTGGAACAGGCCTGCTCTGTTGAAGGCCCTGATGGACCAACACTCCATGACCCAGACCTCTACATTGAGATTGTGAAGAATACAAAATCTGTTCCAGAATATTCAGAGGTGGCTTATCCTGATTATTTTGGTCACAGTCCACCTCCATTCAAAGAGCCTATTCTAGAAAGGCCTTACGGTGTGCAAAGGTGAGTGGCAGATTTCTTCTGCCTCATAAGTAAGACTATTGTCAAAATGTGAGGCATACTTACAAATTCTATTTGGGGTCCCTAGGAGAAATTTACTTTCAATTACAGGTACATTGGTTAGTATGCTTTGTGTTGCTTTAAAATTGCCCCTGTTGATAGTCGTGTGGAAAGTGATCCATGCTTGCTATACTTTGGATTGTGAATGAGTAAGTTCATTAGATGTATAGCAAGAAAAAGAACACCTGGCAGGTAGCAGATAGATAACAGAGCCTCAAATCAGGCAGAGCATCCAACAGAAATGGCCAGAGGAGCCCTGTCGGCACACTCCCAGGTGGTGTCCCACTTGCGGTGATCTCAGGTATCTCATGGTCTGGGTTAAATCGTAGTGACCTGTTGGAAATATATTTTCCCTTCAGCAGCTCTCAAAGGTGCAGTTTACAACCCTTGATCTTGTCCCAGGGCCAGGGTATCAGTGTGCGCCAGGACAGGGATTTCTGAGGACACTTGGGATAAACATGCTTGAGTCTGAGACCAGGGGCCATTTACCTTCTTCCTCTGTCCGTCCTCAACAAGTGTGAAAAGCACATGATAATGTACTAATATAATTACTTAAGCTCACTTTATTTTATAAGCATATTACTTATTTAAATGAGAGAATAATATGAACCCGATGCAATGTAGAAACTTGGTTTAGGTTGCACCTAAGAATATGAAGGATTATTTAATGATGTTTGAATAAGTACTGTCTTATCAGTATTTAGTAATTTTTTATTAATACTTAGTTTTGACATTATTTTAAAATAGGCTATAAATTAAGCAATGAGGTATTATTTTGTTTGAAAATTTAGCTGGAAATAAAGAGTGAGAATCTAGTATTTGTGAAGGCTCCAAGAGAAGTGATATTTAGTGTGCCATAAAGCAAACAGAAATTGTTGCACCAGCCAGTGCGTATACTCAGCATGTAAAACTCAGTATGGAAAAAAGCCTGCATAAAATCTGTTTCATGTGTCTGAACTGTTTTTGGTGACTTGTAAAGAATGATGCCTCATCAGTTTTTGGTATACTCTTGTGGCAAGTATAGTCTATACAGAAAAGGAGGCTTGCCGTTTGCCTATGAGCATCCTACAATACAAGCGTCTTTAAGCCACAGTTGTGCACTTTACCTGTAGCATCTGGTACCACTTAACACTTCACTTGACAACTTAGTGGTTTCCCCCTCCAGTGACAGAATGGAGTGATTGTGACAGAAATCTTGTGGCTTTTAAAGCCAGATGTTTGCTGGCTCTTATAACTAGGTAGTCTTAAGGCCTTGAGGTTTTACATTCAGATCAGAAATGTCAAATGTGGTTAGCTAACAGCTGTTAATAAAGCTCCCAGAAATGCTTATTTCTTGAAACACATTGAGGATGTTTACTTTAGTTTGTGCATGTCAGTGGCCTTGTCTCTTTGAACCTGTCTTGAGTGAATGATAGACATTTTGTGAATAATTTGCCAATGTAATTCCCTATCTGAATCTAGTAACATTACAAATGAGAAGTGTAGCACGAATAATACAATATAGACCCAGAGACAGATATTGTGGTTCAAGCTGAAGGTCAGAGAAGTAAAGTGGCCAGCCACCAGAGAGCTCGCACCTCTACCAGTGTTCAGACTGAAGGGTGATCCACCAACCTCAGACTGCGTCTCCAGAACACACTGAGCTCCTTATATTCCCTCTAGTGCTGGGATTAAAGGTGGGAGCTCTGTTTCTCTTTTAGACTGATTCAGTGTCATGTAGCCCAGGGTGGCCTAGAGCTCACAGAGATCTATCCATCTGCCTCTGTCTCCTGAGTCCTGGGATTAAAGGTGTATGCCACCACTGCCCAATCTCCATGGCTCTGCTAGCTTTGCATTCTGATCCCCAGGTGAGCTTTTTAAAATCATAAACAATACATCACCGCAGTTTCCCCCCTTTTGTCTAATACAAAAAAGAAAGCTGTAAATGGAGTTCTTAATTGGTCTAGATAATAAAAGACAGGAGTCAGGTAATGGAGGCAAATGCTGGGAGATCAGAGAGAAGGAGGGAGCCACAGCACACCTCACTTCCTAAGCGTCTCTGCAAAGAAGAGAGCGATTTCCTGTTTGTCCCTGCTTATATCCGTTTAGTACCCAGCCATGTATGACATTTCCTGCCTGTCAGTACAGACATCCAGACCTCTGTGGTTAGCTAGTGGCAAGCTCCATCCTCTGACCCCCAGACAGGCTTTATTTGTGCAAGAAAGATATCACCACAGAAGTCTATAACTAATATAAGAAAAGCCATGTACAATAAGTGCAATAACTATATACAATATATACAGGCAATAAGTCTGTCTACAATGTCTAGTCCATTTGGATCGGATTTGACAAATTCAGAGAAAATACTCCATATTCATCCTATCTTGCTGAATACATGAGATTGTACATAATTAACTTTCTATTCTAATTTGCATTATCAAATTATCTTTTGATGTCTCTCAAACTTTTGCACTTTACACCTCTTCATTGAGTTTCTTTTCTGAGTCTGGTAAACAAAGAAAACTGTAATATTCTAGTCTTAAACTCCCTCAGAGACCCAAGAAGAAATTAATATTTACTAAATAAGCAGGAAGTGCGAGCAACTAACTTCCAAAAAAAAAAAAAAAAAAAAAGTAATGACAGAAACAGCTGGCTTCCTGGACACCACCCAAGGGTCTTCTGCAATGTGTGGGCATCCATCTTTGGCCTACAGGCCTAGCGTAACTGACAGACTTTTCTGTGAAGTAGGATTCTGAGAAGGGCTGTCCCACCTTGTCTTGGCAAAGCTTTGCAGTCACTCTGTTTGGTGTCTTGTTTGTCCAGTTTGGACAGCATACTGTCAGCAGTTGAGGCAAGGGCATTTTCTTGACCAATGGCTAATCTTTGCCACAAAGAAAGTAAACTCCATGTGGAGTTTCTTCGATGTCTTATCATCTTCTCTGAAGTAGATTGGAGCTTCCAGGAACAGATGTGTCTCATTGTCATAAAAATCATAATAATAAAAACCTATGCTATTAAAACTTTTTAAATGTCATATTCTGTAGGTCTCTAAAGTGTTTGAAGACAACCTGTCTTTCTAAAATATATACATCTGACCTTGAAAACAAACCCAGTATGACCACAAGTTTGATCGTAATAGGTGGCTGATGACTAACCTTCATTTCCTTGTTATCCTGTGTAGTTGGTAATAATAACTGTCAAGGACTAGGCATTTGCCTTACATTGTTAAATGGGCTGTGTAGGTACATTACCTTGAACAAGATTAGAAACTTATGTGCAGTTTGTTTTAACAAAATTAATCTCAAATTTTATGACATAAAAGTCAATTCAAGTGTAAAATATTTAAAACTGGTAGTTACTTTTAGAAGTAGATTCAACAATCTACCTTTTTACCTTATATCTTTGTTCTCCCTTTTTTCTCTCCTCAATAATCTGTCCTGGGTCCTTTCATACCTGTGTCTCCCTCTCTTTTTAAATAAGAATCTTGGATCTAATCTCTGTTTTAGCTGTTTTCCCTGAGCATTGCCAATAACAACTTGTAACCAACCCCCTTAAACAATGACAAATATCCGTAATGCAATGAAAGACAAAAACTACCCACCCCACCTCTTGGGAATGTGGGCGCTGGGTACCTAAGTTTACTTCCTGCTGTCTGAGGGTGATGGCATCTTTAGGGAGCCTGAAAAGAACAATTTGGGTTAAATTTCAAGTCCTGGCAGAGGTAGCTGTATCATTTTGTCCAGTGTGTGTGATGGGGAAGGGCGGGGCTTGTCTCTAGTCCTGGCTGAAGTAGTGTGTAAGTCTGGATAATCTCCACTCGCCGTCTTGCAGTTGTCATGGGCAGTTTGTAGACCAAAGCCAATCTTTAGTTGGTGTTTTTTGCTTAGCAGTGTTATTATTGTCCTGGTAGAATTGTCATTGTAGGGCCCCAGCCTCCTTTTGGAGACCTCAAAGGTCACTGCTAGGCATGTTCATGGTTCACTGCAGGAAACTTACAGAGACTTAAACCCAGGATCATGTACATGAACGTACACGAAAACCTTTTTCTGAAATTGGTTAGCACTCTATATGACCATTAATATCATGACAAAAACTTAAATATACATATATCTTAATCTAATAAAATTTTAGATGATATACCTCAAGAAAAGCTTCAGTGAGTCAAAATAAAACCAAAGGATTATGAGATTAGCATGGATATAATAGTCCTTAAATGTTTGTTTTTCTTGTGTCCCATACCAGGTGGCTCTTCTGACATGAGGCAGATTTTTTATTTTACCTTTAGCAAGCATGCTTGGGTTTAGAGATGGAAAGGGTCATGCTCCAGCCCCAAAGCCAGCTTTAATCTGTAGTTGGACAGGGACTACAAAAAGACCATTTGCGTTATATGTCCATAGAAAAAGCAGAAACAAACATTTTGGAAGATTTATGAAATTTTGTTCTTTTGGAAATATGATATACCAGTAGGCTAATTTACTCTTCTTCTTGGGACTTTTTTTTGGGGGGGGATGATTTGTCCTTTTTCTTAATGTGTCTTGTTTATCCAGTAGTCTTCAGATTCCTTTGCTGGTTGCCTTTATTCTCCTGAAAAGACAAAAACAAAAGACTCCCCCAATCCGAATTTTGGGGCGGTGCTCCTTGACAAGTTATATCTGATCAAATGAAAAGCGTTTCTTAGTTTTACAGGAGAGTTTAGATTAAATGGCCATGATACTTGATGAATAATCACCTCTTCTACTTAAGAGGTGTCTTGTTCAAATCAAATCTTTATCAGTTTTGATGGTACCCATATTTTTTCCTTCACCAGTGGAAACCTCTTTGCTCTGGTTCCTATTAGGGGGTCAGCACGTGTTTGAAGTACACTGGTTGGTTTGATTCCACAGTTTTTTTTTTTTTTCTGTTACCCAGTGTCTCTCCAACACTGCTGTTCTTTCTCATTAGCATTCAGAAAATTCAAAGTTAATAAAGCACATGCAGCCTTTATATGGGGTCGTTATCACCCCTTCCTGTTTATTTAGCACGTCCTTAAGACACATGCTGGAGCATTGCCTGTCTTTATTTGTGCAGGTTTACCCATGATGGCCATAACTTCTAGCTAACTTATAATTACGAAATTAGCCTTTTCTGAACTCAAAGCAGTTCCCCACCTGAATAGGCATCAATGGTGTGGTACACATATTTTACTTTTTAAATTCTACAAAATGGAATAACACATCCATCCGCCAGATTTCATTCCTTTAGGTACCCTTTGGGCTGCTTCCTGCAGGTAGTGGAGTTTGGATGTTTAAAGAACAAGTAGAACATTTCCTTATACTTCCTTGGCTTGTTGCCAAGCAATGGAAAAGTTGTTTTTTCAAACCTTTGCTATTGACATAGTGTTTTTTTAAATGAAATTCTGAGGCCTTTATTACATTTATTATCAATAGTTGATCAATTTTATAATTACCTTGTGCTTGAGGGCCTGGCAGACCCATATGAGATCAGATGTGTGATATATGTATGTATGTATATATATATGTGTGTGTGTGTGTGTGTGTGTGTGTGTGTGTATATATATATATATATATATATATATATATATATATATATATATGGGATGATTCCTATCCCTGATTATGTCTTGTAAGTGAATAAATAATAGTCAATTCTGTATCATCTGATATAAATACAATAGTTTTAATATGCAAAACAACTCTCTCTGCATGGAATGAATCAGTAATTATATTGAGGGATTCCTTGTGATCCATTAGCACCATGAGAATAGCATATGATTCTGACTTTTGGACAGAATTATTAGGACTTAGATTCACTTAAATTTCCTGATTTATAACCTGCCTTTCCTGATTTATTTACATTTATTGGTGTTTCCCGTACAATGCAAGGAAGGATCCAGTTAGTCCTCTTTATAAGCCAAATTCTCTTGCTTTTGGGGTAATTGTTATTAATCTCTCCCAAAATAATTACTAAAAGCTTTTTGCTAGGGTTCACTTTCTGCCCATAATTTGTCAATTTCATCATTAGTAAAAGGTACTACATTTTCTGCTGGATCTATCCCTGCTAATTGATGAAGTCTCAATTCTCGTTTTAGAATCAACTCACAGATGTTGTCCACATAAGTTTTAAACTTTTTACTGAGTTTATGTGGTAAAAGATGCATTCTATGCTAATGCCCGCTCTGCATTTCAGTTCCTGTGGGGAGTACTCAGAAGGTAATATTAGACTGGAAGGCCGTCAAGCTTGGACCCGCACACTCCACATGTGCCATCTGTGTTTTGTCTTCCACCAATGCCAATTCTCCCTCAGCTGCAGCTGTTAATTCCCTGGGACTGTTTAAGTCCTCATCACTATCTAAGGTTTTGTTTAAATGAATCGGTTGGTCCGGTTTTATACCAATAATGTGCCATAGATGGGAAATGTCTCCTAGCAATCTTTGAAAGTCATTAAGAGTCTGTCATCAGTCTCTCCTAATTTGCACCTTTTGGGGTCTAGTTTTTTTTTTTTTTTTTTTTTTTTTTTTTTTTTTTGGTAATTCTATTTTATAGCCTGGATAATTAATAGAATTTCCTCATTGATTTTATTCAGGAGTAATTTGTTTGTAATACCCAGCAAGTCAAAATTTTTCTCCAAAGTATTTACATTTGATTCACATAGTAAAATGTTATCCATGTAATGGTAAACTATAGATTGAGGAAATTGCTTACATTCCAGTGCCTGCTGTACAAAATGTTGGCACAGGATGGGGTTATTTAACATTCCCTGTGGGAGAACCTTCCATTGATATCTCTTAGCAGGTTGAGAATTATTGTAAGTATTGGGGCTATTTAACATTCCCTGTGGGAGAACCTTCCATTGATATCTCTTAACAGGTTGAGAATTATTATAAGTATTGGGGCTATTTAACATTCCCTGTGGGAGAACCTTCCATTGATATCTCTTAGCAGGTTGAGAATTATTATAAGTAGGCATTGTGAAGGCAAATTTTCTCTGTCTTTTTCTTGTAATGGTATACTAAAGAAACAGTCTTTTAAATCAATAACTATGAGAGGCTATCCTTTAGGCAATAGAGAAGGCAAAGGAATTCCAGAGTGTAAACGGCCCATTGGTTGTATCACTTTATTAACCGCGCTTAGATCTGTTACCACAGTGTACTGGAGTGTAGGTAGCTGTACCTTGGTTCTGCCTGGTGCTTCCCTCCTCCCCACACTATGCAGCAAGGGACTCTGAAGAGCGTGCAAGCATACTGCTGTAGTTTTTTTCCTTTTGTTTTTTTAATCTTTGTGGCGCCCACCATCAGCTCCCACATAAATACACAGACTTATTCTTATGAACGCCCAACCTTAGTTTGGCTTTTATGTAGCCAGCTTTTCTAACTTAAAGCATCCCACTTCGATTTAACTACATTTTGCCTGTGAGCTTTTTACCTCTCTCTGTTTTATATATTTTCCTTTCCTTATTCCTCCATGGCTGGTCGTGTGGTTGAGTGACTGCCCCTGGCACCTTCCTCTCCTCCTTTTCTCCTCCTCGATGTCTTCCCTAGATTTCTCCTACCATTTATTCTCTCTTCCTGCCTCGCTATTGGCTGTTCAGCTCTTTATTAGATAAATCAGATGTTCCAGACAGGCAAAATAACATAGCTCTACAGAGTTAAACAAATGCATAAAAGAATGCAACACATCTTTGCATCATTAAACAAATATTCCACAGTATAAGCAAATGTAATACATCTTAAATTAATATTCCATAACACACTGCTAGTTGGATTCTTGGGCTAAATTCCTAGCTAGGTGGGTTAATATCTAGCAGGATGTCTTAAGTCTCTGGTTTTGTCCTACCTCCGATTATGCACACAGAATCACTTGCCTAATGCCTTCTGTATAGAGAGGCCTAATGGATATTCTGGGCAGGCAGGTGACCTCCCCAACACCCCCACCTTTCCAAGGCTTTACCATGGTTCTTTTCTGTGGTTAGCATTTAAAGCTCAAAGTTTGATATGTACTGATTTTTATTTTGTGTATTTGTGTGTTAATTTTTTGTGTGCAAGTAAAGATTATTTTTATTTTACACCATTATTATTTTATACCCTTTCCAAACTTACTTCAGACAGAGTTGTGCATTGATTTCCTTGGCGTTCTTTTGTGAATTTTATCAACTTTGTCTCGTATGATTTCAGGACAAAGATTGCCCAAGACATTGAGAGGCTGATACACCAGAATGACATCATAGACCGGGTAGTGTATGACCTGGATAACCCCAAGTGAGTCTGAGTTCTAAAACCCTCTAGTCATGAGCTGCAGTTTTTATAATGAAATATTAGTGTTATTTCTAAGCGATAAATAATTACCCTTTTATCGTCTCTTCCCCACACTTCATTGTTGCTGTTTTCATCCTTTAACAGGTAGGTTTAGGATGGTCATGGTAAAGGTTGTTCTTTTTTTTAAAGACGAAAGATAACACAAACCAGTCTAGTCACCGGAGGTCCCACCCTGGCCTTATGTCTTGGCAAGCCAGCCATTTGCTACTTTTAAGTTATCAGTGATAGCATATGTCAGGATTTAATTGCAGTAAATAAATAAAAATTACAACTACTCAGATAAGAGACTTAGTCAGCTCTCTGTGGGCCTTCCTCCTTATTATGTCAGTACACTGAGAAAATTTGACATTTCACCTGTCACCACGTGCAGGAAACGAACTTTTAAAAGTGATTGTTGATAGACATGAGTAAAAGCTCAGCCAAAGGTGGTGACTGAATCTAGAGTATTCTTGTTGTTGTGCATGGCTGAGTCTCCCACTGTAGCTCAGGCTGACCTTCAACTTCCAATAGTCCTCCTGATTCAGGAGGCATGCGTCACCATTCCTGACTTGAAAATATTCTTACCCAAGGAAAGAGTAACACATTTATTAAACATGTAGTTAGTTCATTGTCCATGCTTCCCCGTTAGGTTTGGGAAAACACACCCAGAACCCTGAGTAGGGGCTCGCCAAACTTGTCCCTAACACGTGCGACTATGGACAGAGTCACCAAGCTTGTCCCTAACACGTGCGACTGTGCACAGAGTCGCCAAACTTGTCCCTAACACGTGTGACTGTGCACAGAGTCGCCAAGCTTGTCCCTAACACGTGTGACCGAGCACAGAGTTTACCAGTTCTTGTTTGAGATTGGAATCTTGAGAAGAATGGGGGCTTTCATTGTCTTAGGGTCAGGCCTGTGGGTGCTCAGCCATGGGACAGGTAAAAACCTAACCCTTCCACGTAGCTAAAAGCAAAAACTGCATGATTTGTCAGAATTATGGCTACTTACCAAGCAGTTTTAAAATAAATCACCCTTTCCTATGTGATAATCAGTATTTTAGAAATGGCATTTATTCAGCAAGGCTAAGTCATTATGGGTATAATGTGGGAACAAGTCTCTTGTAATTATAATTTGAGTATAAGTGAAAGTCAAAGTTTTCTTTGTTGTGTTTGCTATATTCTGTTTTAAAAGAAAGGAGGGAAGCAGTGTGTGTGTGTGTGTGTGTGTGTGTGTGTGTGTGTGTGTGTTTAATCTGTCCTCTAGTTTTAGTCTTTGCTTATCTGTTGAAGTATGATATATTCTAATACATTTATTTTAAAACTTTTATTTAGCTATGCCACTCCAGAAGATGGAGATGTTTTGAAATTTAACTCAAAATTTGAATCTGGGAATCTGCGCAAAGTAATTCAAATTAGAAAGTAAGCCATTTAAACATTCCCATTTTGTGTGTGCACAGGTACTCCCAACTTGCCATCAGGTGTCTTTGTCTTGTCTTCTAGAAGCGAGTATGACCTCATTCTGAACTCAGACATAAATAGTAACCATTACCACCAATGGTTCTATTTTGAAGTCAGCGGGATGCGGCCTGGCATTGCATACAGGTTCAACATCATCAACTGTGAGAAGTCCAACAGCCAGTTTAATTATGGTGAGATGCTTGCCTTTTCCTGTGAGGGGTGTGCAGGCAGTTACCTGTGGGACCAGAAATCAGCATGGAATCACTGCCTTAGATAGACTCTGTGTCTCTGGTTTCCAAACCTCAGCCATTTATCATGCACAGTTTGAAGTAACTTTGTGTAGACATTGCTTTAAGCTGTGGCGCCTGTTGCTCTCATCCAGACGGAACACAGTTACAGATACTACCTGCACAGCAGCATGCAGGGGGTTTGTCTTCACCCATCCCGTCAGTATGCTGCATAGGTTTGATTTTAGGGTATTAAATCAGCCTGTTTTTATTTATAGAACAAACCATAGAATTGCTAATGTTTTGTTAAGAATTCTTGCAAATCTGGGCACAGTGGTGAATGTCCGTAATTGCCTCCAACCCCAGCCTAGCAGGATGGGAGGGGGCAGGATGGGAGGGGGCAGGGGCAGTTGGGAGGGGCAGGGGCAGGATGGGAGGGGCAGGGGCGGATGGGAGGGGCAGGGGCAGGATGGGAGGGGCAGGGGCGGATGGGAGGGGTAGGATGGGAGGGACAGGGGCAGGATGGGAGGGGCAGGATGGGAGGGGCAGGGGCAGGATGGGAGGGGCAGGATGGGAGGGGCAGGGGCAGGATGGGAGGGGCAGGATGGGAGGGGCAGGGGCAGGATGGGAGGGGCAGGGGCAGGATGGGAGGGGCATTTGCATTTTAGGCTGAAACTGCACTTCAGTGATGACTCACTCCATAAAGCTCTGGATTTTACCCTCAGCTCTAGAAGAGGAAAAAAGAAAGGAAAATAGTTGTACATTTGTGTGTAGGAAGCTGTACTTCCCCCACCACATCTACTTTTGCTGTCATGGTAATACTGACTTGGTACAACATGGCATGTCTTCCTTCCGTCATATGAACGTCCTTGTTTAGAACTGGTGTTAATTCTGCAAGGCAGGATGGGATTTTCTAGTGAAACCATGTGAGCTTTGAGATTTTCTGTTGTTGGCTGTATTGTGGACTGGGATCTCCTCCTTAGCGGCCGAGGACGGTTGGTGCTCTGTCGCATGGGGACTGAGTTGCAGTAGGTGTCAGTGGGCCACTGTTCCCCTGTTTGCGAGGGCTGTGCTGATTACCCGTTTCATTTTCTGCAATCGTAGCTGCATCTCTGCCCTTCTTTGTCCAGACCTTGCTTAGCTACCTGCACAGAACTCAGGTTTTGCTTACCTTGTACCCACTGAACACCCCATATGGGACAGATACGTTTCTGTTCTTGGTCAGTTTCTGTCCCTCGCAGAATGGACCCTTACTGCACAGTTTTTTGACAGTGTTGGAGAGTGAGCACGTTGTATATTGCCTTCCTTGCTGCTCTCTGAATAATTTTCTTTTCTTTTAAAAATAAAACTCTAGTGTTTGGGAAGGAGAAGTCATTTAAGGCTTCTATGTTCAGTACCTTGAGCTCCAAACTAAGGATTATTTGTCTAGAGTCTAGTCAGTAGTCAAAAACTATGTCTATGGAGGATAAGTACATAAACTTAGCATTTAAAAATCAAACTTGAAATCTAACAAAAGCCAGTCTTTTATATAGTATACACATATTTATAATCTAACATACAAAACATCCCTTTATTACAGATTAAGGAGAAATATATTACAAAATGATAGTGGCCTCCATCATTGGTTACGAAGATCGGAAAGCTTTTAGTGAGAGGCCCGAGGCCCTGCATCACAGGCTTCAAGTCACTTTCCCGAGTTGTTAAAAGCGTATGGTGGTGATGCTCTTTAAAGAGGAATTTCTGGAAGCTAAAGCTTTTGAGAGGTGAAGAGCTTGTTGCCAGTTATTTGTGTGGATGTAGGAAATGGTATACTCTAGAATTACTCATATGAGATAAAAGCTTTGCCATTTATTTAATGAAATAATGGGATGGTTAGAAAGTGTAATATCTGGCATGGTTATAAATACTTTTTAGAGGTTTGAAGTCTTACCTAATTTTCAAGTAATCTTGTTAAAGTAAATGTACATATTTTGATTAAAACAACAATAGTTACATTGGTTTGCATGACTAGTGATTGTAGACAGAAGTTTCTGTCACACCCAGTCCCACAGCCGTTTGTTCCCAAATGAACACACAGAGACTTATATTAAGTTTAAATTCTTTGGCTGATGGCTCAGGCTTCTTACTGGCTAGCTCTCTCTTAATTGTTAACCCATTTCTGTTCATCTGTGTATTTCCATGTGGTCGTATCTTACTGGAGAACGCCTGAGTGTCCTACCTTCCCGGCAGCTGCAGCTACATGGTGTCTCCCTGACTCTGCCTCCTACCTTTCTCTATCCCTATTTGGATTTTCCACCTGGCTAAATCTTGCCTGCCCATTGGTTGAATGAGCTTATTCATCAACTAGTAAGAGAAACACGTATTCACAGCGTACAGAAGGTCATCCCCCCATCAGGTGATAGGAAGATTCTTGGTGTAGTCTGTTTCATACTCTTTATTTTTGATGGTTTTAGTGTATAACACAGTCACCGAATGTGACATTTGTATCCATCCAGGTACTAGACAGCTGCTTAGGCTGCGAGATCAGATGGGAGTGGGCGGGGTCACGGAGGTGTGGCCACTACCAGAATGGAACCTCTCTCAGAAACATGTGCTGACCTTCAGCCTTGTCGTATCTTTAAACTGAAACTCAATCTAAGTGTCATCAAGATAAATAAAGATACGTCTTGAGTTCCTTATTTAACTGAATGAAATGTTTTTAGAGTAGAAAACAACAGTTAAGTAAATTGATCTTATTTGTATCTTGGGTGTCCTTTAAGAGTAAAATATGGAGATATATTCATCTCTGTGCAGTAATGTAATTTTTGAACAGTGCTGTAAGGTAGTATTTTACTAACTTTTATTTATTTTCTTAAAAATAACGCTCTTAACATCTTAAACTTGGTTGAGCAGTTGAAGTTTTACATTGAAAGTGCCTATCTGGAGTAAGCCTCTCTGCTTTGAAAGGCTCTCCCTCCACGTGAGAGATAAAGTGTCTCTTCTTTGTGTCAGTCAGAATTGTAAAATGAGTACACTCCGTAAGTGACCGACTCCCATCAGTAAGGCAGCTCTTGCTGTTCTGTTGTCTGCTGTTTATCTGCTCTCGCGGCTAGCTCTCCCTGGGATGCTCATGTCTGCTCTCCACACTCCCAGCTCGCACAGTGGCGTTCCAAAGGAATGGAAACCGGTGCTGCCCTGTGTGGAGGCAGCCCCTGTGCAGCTTTGTACAGCCTTTACCACAATGCTGACGTTCCTGACACATAACTGCACCTTAACAAATCAGCTCAATAGCCATGCTGTTTTATTATCTGTGTTTAAATGCTCTTGCATAAGGTAAATATAAGTAGCATCCTGTGAAAGTCAGAATAAAACATAGTGTGCAGTGTCCTCCATCTGAGTGGCTGCTCAGCTTCAGACTGCGTTGATGTGTAATGCCTCTTGAAAGTGACACTTAGATCCCCTTGGTAGTTCAGGGTGGTGGATAGGAGCTGCAGGTGTCTGTCCGTCTTCGTGCTTGGGCTTTTCTTCTTTTTATGTATATATGATGTTTCTATATAATCACAGCTGATGGTTTATTTACTTCCTTCAGAAGTTTTCTTTAATGTTGACAGTCTAACCATTGCTTTCCTTGCTGTAGTTGCTACCTTTATCCCCTTTCTGAGACATGTTTTTAGCTGATTCTATAAAGTAGTTTTCTCACAAACGATCCTAAAGCAGTTTTACAATATATACCTGAGAATAATGCTCTTTTCATTTGAGCACTTGAGACTCTGTGTCACTGTCTCCACACCCTCTTCATCCATTTCTTGAAGTGGATTTCCTTACGTTGCCACCAGATGGCAGTTTTACATTTAACAAGTCAGCCTAGCGTCATGCTTCTGTTTTGTTCTCTTTCCTGTATCAACCTCTCAGGTGCAAGTGGCTTTAACCACCTTCTTCTGTAAACCAAGCATGCTCGCAACAGGCGACTGCACAGCCGCAGTTTAGCTGGGTTATCTGGGTTGTTGGTAGTTCAGGCATTGTCCCTTGTGACCTTCCCTTCCGCTGCTGTTTGGGCCTCATGTTATACAGTCCTGTACTAATACTTCCCCTGTGGTCTCATCATGTATGTGCGTTCTTAGAGACAGGAACACAGGGCTGTTCTGCGCATTGGTAACATGTTTAGTGAGTGTTTGTTAACTGCTGCAGAGAATGCCCTTGCACCTCCTTTCATGTGTGTAGGTGTCACTGACCCTGGCCTGCACTTGTTTTTATTAAAGGCCCATGATTGGATGTTACCATGGCAACTTAATATTTTTGCTGTCTTATGTTCTGATGACAAAATAGTTTGTTAATATTTATTTCATGCAAATGAAAGGATTTATCTTTTTGGCTAATGAATAAATTAAAATGCAGTCTCTCTATAGTATGTTGAGTAGATTATACCTGAAACAATCCAAGTTACGTCCTCGGTGTTGCAGCCTAGTTTTCTTTCCAAATAGATTCAGTCAGAACTTACAAATACTATCTTCTTTTTATCAGAATAAATTAATTTAATTAATTAATTTAAAACGTTACACCAGAATAGATTCTTTAAAAAAAAAATTAGAGCATTTTAGATAAGTCTAAAGTGCCCCTTAACCTCAGCCTGAACCATTTTTTCTACTTCCTGTAGTTAGCTGATGTGTCAGGGGGAGGGTGAAACTTGAGATTTAAATGGCTCACTGAGTTGCCCTATCTCAGTGAGGGCCAGGAAATTAGACAGGACTTATGTGTATCAGCAACATTGCTGAGTTTTTGTGTACAGAGAGAATGTCGAATACATTTCCCTTTAAAAGGAAATGTCAGTACTATGGTCAGAGCCCTCACCCCGTGCAGGTTAGGGTGTCTGTCTTTCAACGCAGTCTACTTACAGCCCTCATTTTACTCAGAGCCAGTGGAGCAGACGGAGTTTAGCAGGCTCTCGAAAGCCGTGCATCTGTCTGTCGGTTGTCTCCTTTGCAATGTAAGCTCTGGTTGCAGGGTAACCACTGTGGTCTGCTACATATAGAAGATCAGCCTATTACTGGATTTGTCATTTCTAACTCTAGAAGTTTGGAGACAGCCAGATGTCTCTTACAGAATTTGTCATTTGTCACTGCCAGCACATAATATGAGAATTCAGGACATATGCTACCTAAGCTCTCTTTGAGAAATTTGTACAGGAAGACATGTCAAGATACAGACCTAAGAATGTACACAGGGTTTCCAGTAGCTCTCTTTGGAAGGAGAGGATATGGGAGATGTAAAACTGGTCTTGCTCCGATGGTTTAGTTATTACTTTGACAGAACCATGGAAAACTAACAGCTGATCTAGACCATAAAAGGATGGGGAATGTCACACTAAGAAGAAATCAGCTGACCCAAGAGAAACAAGAAGTTAAAGAAGGAACAAGTATTTCATAAATGGAAAGAGAGCGGGTTGAAGGGGCTGAGGTGGGCGTGTGCAGGGCATCAGTGGGTGCTTTCAGTAGTCAGTTACAGCCCTAGTGCTGTGTGTTCCTCCAGCAACAGAGCACTTGAGATTGAATGATTTGGCAAAGAAAATAAAGCAGGAGTGGTAACTTAAATGTCAGAATTTTAATGGCAAAAACAAAGGCAGAATAGAGACAGGTGCCGTTCACAAGTTGCAACCCTGAAGTTGCCACAAACGTATATGCAGTGGAGTTACCATGAGGCCAACAGAAACAGAGCAAACGCTCCAATAATTAGATTTATTAAAGACAGCTTTTATTAAAATAGAATCTGACATAGCAAGAAATTACAACATAAGCAAGAATGTGAAGATTGGGATTTCTGAGGGTCCCACTTCTGATGAATATTTGAGGATGTACTCCAGCAGTCTGAGAGTAAAGTTTAAGACAGACAGAGACGTTAGGTTTGAGAAATGATGGCACTCATGCAGGGTCCATGAAAAAACTAGATGGTAATAGCTGATGAAGCGCTCTAAAAGTGGCCATCCCCTCCAGCGCCCGAAGTTAAAGATAAAGTGACTGGAGTCTTGAACACAAGAGGAGAGAAGCCTGTCTCCTCCCATCACAAAGATGCAATACAGACAAAAATTGTAAACTAAAAATGCTGGACTTCAAATGTGAGACAAACATATTTCACGTAGGTTGTAGCTCTGGCAAAGGCATGAAGGAGACTTAGGGCTAGACCTGGCTGCATCTTGAGGAGCATGTGCCTTGGCTGGCCTGTGAGCTGCACCCCAGAATCTTAGCCCTGGAGAGTAGCTGCTTGCCAGTTCTTACTGTCTTCCTCGAGCGGCACGGGAGGCCCCCTCCATGTCCTTACCAGGAGTAAGGACTCTTCCATGTCACCACCGGGGTAAGAAGATAGCTGCAGATTTATTGTGATCGAAACTATTGTTAGAGATCAACAAAGAAGTGACAGGTGAAAAAAAAAACAGCTTTTGGAAATCATATAATCGTTATTCTTAAATATACCTTTCTAAAAAAGAAATTTGAAGCTGATGTTACAAAATATTTAGGACTATCTCTTAAGCATGGTAGCTACCAGCCATATGAGGCTATTGAAATTGAAATTTGAATTAAAAATTTGAGTTCTTGTGTAGAGCTAGACTCATTGCTAGTGATTAATGAATGCCCCTTTATATAATACACTTAATTTTAGTAGAAGACTAGCTGACTCAGAATTAGGGAGTATAGCTAGACCAGCATTATCTTTGTAAACCCAAGAGGTTGTATCTTCTGAAATAAGAAGTCACTGAAAGTAAGAATCCAGTATAAGAACCTGGAAAAAGAAATAGAGGAAAGGAAGAGAATTAATGAAAACAAATGTGTAACGTGAGGTTTTTCTGTCCTGGGTAGGCCCTGCCCCTGCTTCAGCCCGAAATGAACACACGAATGGACGCTATAATAATGACTAAACTGTTGGCCAATGACTAGGACTTCCTGTAGGCTAACTCTGTCTTAAGTGTTAACCCATTTCCATTAATCTAAGTGTTTCAATGGGATCCTATCTTACCAGAGAAGGGTCCGGACCTCTAACTCCTTTGGTGGCTCACATGGTGACTGCTAAGCGTCTGTCTAGAGAAGAGAATGATTTCCTGTTTGTCCCTGCTTATATCCTGATTCTGCCCAGCTATGTCACTTCCTGTCTGGCCAGTCAGCCAATCAGTGTTTTCATTAACCAATTAGAGAAACATATGCAGAAGAACATTCCCCATCACAGATATTGAAAATATTTAGACAAAAACAAAGCAAAACATAGAAGTACAGTGTTTAGAAAAAAGTAGAAGTGTGTGTATATGATTTGTGTATGTGGTGCGTGTGTGTGTGTGTGTGGTATATGGGGTGTGTGTGTATGGTGTGTGTATGTATTATATGTGTGTTGTATGGGTGTGTGGTATGTGTATGTGGTGTGTGTGTGTGGTGTATGGAGTGTCTGTGTGTATGGTGTTTATGTGTGTGTGGTGTATGGAGTGTCTGTGTGTATTATGTGTATATGTGTTGTATGTGTGTAGTATGGGTGTGTGGTATGTGTATGTGGTGTGTGTGTGTGTGGTGTATGGAGTGTCTGTGTGTGTGTGTGTGTGGTGTGTATGTGTTGTATGTGTGTGTATGTGTATGTGTGTGTGGTGTGCGTGTGTGTGTGGTGTATGGAGTGTGTGTGTGTGTGGTGTATGGAGTGTGTGTGTGTATGTGTATGTGTGTGTGTGTGTGTGTGTGGTGTATGGAGTGGGTGGGTAGGTGCAGAGGTTAGAGGAGAAGGCTGTCACTTGACTCTATCACTCTCTGCTTTATCCCTTGAGATGAGATTATTTCCTTTTTTTTTTCTTATTTCACATATCAATCCCAGTTCCCTCTCCTTCTCATCCCTCCCATGCCCCCCAACACCCTCCCCTCCCATCCCATTCCCTGCCCCCCACTCCACATGTAGGGTGATGCCTTCCAGGAAGAGTCATCAAAATCTGTGGAGTCATTTGGAGTAGGGACTAGGCCCTCCCTCCTGCCTCTAGGTTAAGGGAGTATCCCTCCATGGGGAATGTGCTCCCAAAGTCCTTTTGTGCATCAGGAATACATCCTGGTTCCACTGTCTGAGGCCCCTTAGACTGCCCAGGCCTTCTAACTGAGACCCATGTTCAGGGGGTCTGAGTCAGTCCAATGCTGGATTCCCAGCTATCAGTCTGGGGGCCCGTTAGCTCCTCCTTGTTCAGATCAGCTGAGACGGGATTCTTGCTGAACCTGGAGCTAGGCTGGCCAATAGTAAGCCTTAAGGAGGCCCCTCTGTGTCCCATTCATTGCTGGGGTTATAGGCACACATTTACCCATACTCTGCTTTTTATATGTCTTCTGGGGATTTGAACTCAGGTCCTCATGCTTTTGTAAAATTCTCTTTCCCACTGAGCCATCTAACCAGTTCCCCAAAGTAGATTTAAAAGATTTTAAAAATTATATGTGTTTGGGTATCTTGACTGTGTGACTGTGTGTGTGTGTGTGTGTGTGTGTGTGTGTGTGTGTGTGTATAAAACGCATGCCAGGTTCTGCTGGTCAGAAGGAGGAGCTGGATCCCCTGGAACTAGAGTTACAGGTGGTTGTCAGCCACCATGTGGATGTTGAGAATCAAACCTGGGTCCTTGAGAAGAGCAGTCAGTGCTCTTAACTGCAGAGCCATCTCTGCAGACTCCCAAAGGAGAAATTGAAACAAGGCTATAAACCACTGAAAAGTTGAAAGCTAAGCATAGAGGTGCATTCCAACATCTCAGCATCTGGGAAGTAGAAAGTAGAACAGTCAGGAGTTCAAGGCCAGCTTCAGCTATGTAGTGAATTTAAACCAACTTGGCTCCTGCTTTAAGAAACCAACCAAACAAATAAGAAGGGGAAAGAAGAATATATTAGGTTTTTAACCCTATAAAACTAAATTATACTTTTGTTGTTTATTTTAGCAAATGATTTTAGAAAAATAAAATGGTTTTTAGGGTTACTTTTCTGAACCTAGTGTGGTCTCTATACTTCATTTTTAAAAGGGCCAACTTAAGGGCTGGGGACATGGCTCAGTGGTTAAGAGCACTTAACTGCATTTACAGAAGAATGTGGTTGGATTGTTACCATCCATGTCAGGTGGCTCACAACTGGCTATGATTTCAACTCCAGGAAACCCTACACCTCTGTCCCCTCCCCCCCAGTTACCAATGCATATAAACATAATTAAAAATAATAAATCTAAGAAAAGAAAAAAAAACAGAATCTAGGTGCAGGATCTAAATAATAGCCAATTTAACAAGTTACTGCTAAAAGAAGAGTAATTTCTCAGAACTAGCTTAGTGTAAGGAGTCTTCAGCACGAAGTGTGCCCATCTGTCAGTGTTGTGAGGGGCACATTATTCTGTCAGGGCCGTAAGGTCCTGAGCGAGACAGTTCTGACTGTTGTGAAATTATTCAAGTGTGGGGTTACCAGCGCTCACCGTCTAGGGCTGGTGATTGGGAGGGTACAGTGACTGTTTTCATGTATATAAAAACAGCAGTGTCTGGCACATAGAGATTATCCACTATCTCTTGTATTATACATGATAGAACTGATTTGAGAACTTTGGCCAATATTGGATTGCGTAGTATATAACATTTTGATTAAAATTATGGGAAAACAATTGTTCTTATCAGTGTATTCGCCATCAGTGTCTGAGGTTGTGATTTCCGGAAATGCAATAAAAATGGAAAGTAACTAACTTCCATATGAGGGTGCTGCATAGAGAGGAGCACACAGTAGGGCTGCTCACCCCAGAGATCCAGGGGCAGCATGGCTGCTGTGCGTAAGTGTGTGTGTCAGGTGAGCAACAAACAGCTTGGAAAGAGACAGGTAGAAAGGGAAGGGGAAAAAAAACTTATAAAATGCAAATAAATTTATTTTCCTACCCAGGAAAATAATTATGTACTGAAAGTGGAATTGAAAGTCAAACTAGATCTCAGTAAAGGCTGTCAGTATTTCTAAAATTAACACATGAATTTAATTCAGTTTCACTTTAAAAGTCTAGTGTACTGGGTTAGCGAGTGAGATAAGCTGATTTTGCGGTTTTTATTTTGGGGAGGGGAGGTAAGAGCTCACTGTGTAGACTATACTAGGCTGGGGTACAGAATTGCTAGGTTAAAGAAGGCACCACTGTGTCTGGCCCAGTAATAGAGCTCTAAAGCGCTTCTCAGAATACCCAAGAGAGTAAATTTGTGTATCTGACCAGTTCTTGCCTGTGTTAGAGTTTCTGTTGCTGTGGTGAAACACTGCAGCCAGAAAACAAAACAAAACAAAACCTAGTAGGAAACAGTTTATTCAGCCCACACTCCACATCACTGTTCATCACTGAAGGAAGGCTGGACAGGAACCTGCAGGCAGGAGCTGGTGCAGAGGCCGTGGAAGGTGCTGCTTACTGGTTTGCTCAGCCTGCTTTCTTACAGAGCCCAGGACCAGCTGCCCAGAGGTGACACCACCACCATGGGCTGGGCCCTCCCCGTCAATCACTGATTAAGAAATGCACTATATATAGCACATTCTTATGGAGGCATCTTCTAAAGTGAGGTTCCTCCTCTCAGAGGACTCTAGCTTGTATCAAATTGTCATAAAAGTAGCCAGGACACCACCCTGTGCTAACACGTAAACGGGGAAAGAATGAAAACAAGCATGGAAGTTTTGGCGTTTCTTACTTCATATAGAGAAGTAGGGGAGTGATTGCCCAGTGTGCGTGTGAGCGTGCGTGCATGTGAGCGTGTGTGTGCATGTGTGTGAGCATGTGTGCATGTGCGTGCGTGCGTGCGTGTGCGTGCGTGTACGTGTGTGTGCACACATGAGTGTGTGTGCGCATGTATACCATGATGCCTGCATGGAGTTAGGATGGTTGCATGCTCTAGTTTTTATCGTTGCTTAAGGCAGGGTCTTTGTTGTGGGCAGCTGCCTCAGCCAGCCTGGCTGGATGAGCTCTGGGTTACAGACATGCCATACTGCATCCAGCTTCTAGGTGGGTACTGGGGACCGGAGCCCAGAGCCTCACATTTGGGTGGCAAGTTTTATCTTTAGGGCATCTCCTGACTACTTTACTTTTTACAAGGAGTAAATTATCTTTGGCTGATTGAATACATACAATTTAACACAAAAAATTGGTATCTACTCACTCGAAAGTTATTCCATTTTAGTTAAAATGTAAAAGGGGTTATTACTGATTAAATTATAACTTAAGGGATCTCTTAGATTTCCTTAATACATCCTAAAATAATAAAATGCACTACATCTCAGCCTTCCTGAATTTTTGGTGCCTTCTAGAAATGCAAGATTCATTTTTACACCAACAATTCTGAAAAGAATATTTCCTTTCCTTTCCTCTTCTTCCAAAGGTATGCAGCCACTTATGTATTCAGTTCAGGAAGCTCTCAATGCCAGGCCGTGGTGGATTCGCATGGGCACTGACATTTGCTACTACAAGTAAGTATTCTTACAGAGGCTCAGTTTAACAAGGAAAACGGACTTAGTGTGTGTGTGCTGGCTGGTTTTATGTCAACTAGACACAAGCTAAAGTCACTGGAAAAGGGAGAGCCTCAGTTGAGAAGATGCCTCCACAAGACTAGGCAAGCCTGTAGAGCATTTTCTTAGTTAGTGATCAGTGGGGGAGGGCAGTGTCCATTTGGGCATGGCTGTCCCTTAGCTGATGGTCCTGGGTTCTATGAGAAAGAAGTCTGAGAACACCCTGAGGATCAAGCCAATGAGCAGCATCCTCCATGGCTTCTGCATCAGCTCCTGCCTCCAGGTTCCTGCCCTGATTTCCTTCCATGATGAAGAGTGATGTGGATGTGTGAGCCAAATAGACCCCGTCTTCCCCAAGCTACTTTGGTCATAGTAACCCTAATTTTTATGAACTCTTTGGGCACTTAGTCAACCTCCACCCCTTCCTCGAACCCCTCTCAACCCCCAGTCCTGTCTCCCTAAAGCCCCAACTTTGACTCTTCCTCCCTTCCCTCCTCTTCTTTTTCCTCTTCCTCCTCTTTTAAAAATAACCCATGGAGTCCAGCTTGTGCTGCCCATGTACCTGTGTGTGGGGGCATCCACTGGAGCATGATTGACCTACCAGGGCCACACCCTTAGAGAAAACCGGCTCTCTCCTCCAGAAGCCATCAGGTACCTGCCCAAATCCTGACTGTCATGGAGGCTCGTTAACCACGTGGACTGCCGTGGTCGTGTGCAGGCAGCCTCAGCTGCTGTGGGTTCCTAGCTCAGCAGTTCCCTTTTGCCCAGAAGCCACTGCTTCAGGCAGGCTGGTCCTCCCTGCCCTCCAGCTATAGAATCTTTTCTCCCCTCTCTTCTGAAGTGGCCCCTGAGCTTGTGTGGAAGGGTAGGTAGGTGGTGTGTATGGTATTTGTGACTGCAGCCTTGCTTTTAAACAATCTAGAATTCTTAAAATATTGCTTCTCGTTTTACTCCAGTTTTATTTGTAACATCTTCCAGGTAACCTCCACTATATTTTATAATGCTTATTTTATTTCCTATAAAAATACATTAAAAACACATGATTCCTGTCTGCATGTAGTTGTCAGCAGTTTGTGGAACCTTTATCACTCAGCCGGTCTCCTTGTGGTCCCTTGATTGTCAGAATCAGGACGCCAGAGAGGACTCTGTGGCGTTTCTGTGCGCTCTGTTGTTTGGAAAGCTAGAAGGTGTGTGCTACTGCTTCACAGGTGGGAAGGCTGCCTTGTAAGTAAGTCACACCTTTCCTTGGTAGAAGGGCCCATGGTTACAGTTTGCTGATGTCTTTTCAGAAATATTTTACTAATGCACACATACTTTCAGATTAAACTTTTAAAGTTGAAACTACATAAGTATTTGCAGTTCTGTCCAGCCTCTCAAATGGGCACAGATTTGCCCTTTCACAGCATGGATTCTGCCTTCACCTGTTTGCTTACTAATAGAATACCCTCTTCATGCTCCTAGAGGATACCCTTTGTTATGAGCTGCCTGATAGCTAACCCTGTTTAACTGGAGCCCACTGGCTGTTTATGTGCGATTCCAGTTCCCTGTGGCCTGCTCTTGGAACATCAGTGCTAAGCAGGGGGAAGGTGTGCTCAGCTTTGAAAACCTCTGAATCTAAAGTAAACATTGAACATTCTGGTTTTTAGTGATCATTTCCTATCAGTCACATGAAGTTTTGTATGCTCATAATTTTGGCCTTGGTTTTTATCTCTCTTGGATTCTGGTTTTTGTCTTGTTAGTCTTGAGTTTTCCATAAAGTGGATTTTGACTTTTAATGTTGTCTTTAGCTAGCACTGATGTCTTGTCCAAAGTAGCTTTGTCAGAAGATGATGACTTGTAGAATTTGTACTTAATGGCTTAATGGCTTCATCTCAGTGGGGTTCTACTCATCCATGATTGTCACATGATAAGTTGAAACAAAGGAAGTGTGTGTCCTGATCTTTACCTTCCAATGACTGTAGCGTTTCAGTGACAGTTGGGACGATGGCGCTCCCGGACCACTCTTTCTGTTCGGTGACATTGGAGTGAAAGAGGAACTGATCTGGGCAGTGGTGGGCAAGGTTTCAGAAGTCTTTCTCAGGCTATTAAATATTAAAACATCCATGCTTCTCTACACTTCAAGTCCTTTCACATGCAGTATGTGTGATCAGACCATGATTAAGTTTTTCTGTTCTGTATTAGTGATAACAGGAGTTTTTGTTTTGTTTAATTTTTGCTTTTTCTCTGGCTGCTTCCAGGTTAAACTGGAATTCAGTACAGTTAGCATTCATTGCTTAACTACTTTTTGTGTTATATGCATTGTTGGGGTTGATTTCCAGAAGCCTCTCATCAGTGAGGACTCGAGACTATTGTATTAGCTATGAATAGAACATAGTCGTGTTTTGTCAACATGTGTGCATGTTTGTTTGTAGCCCGTAACTTCCATGGAACTACTGTCACCTCAGGGAAGAAACAGCTGTCAGGCTCCTTCTTGGGCCTGTTTTGTGTGTTCCTTAGCTCTTAGCACTTGCCATTGTCTGTCCACTCACGACACAGAGATGGACTTAATGAAGACTAGTGTGAGTATGTAAGTGTGGGAATAAATTTATGACTTATAAGCCCTGTTTTTTCAAGAGTTTTAGAGCTCTAGAAATTAAGTTTATGAGTATCTTTAAATGCCAATGTCAGCAATACTTAAAGACCATAAAACTTAGAAATCACAAGCGGGATGATATCCCGTGTGCCACAGCCCACCTTGAACAGTTCCCATCATGTGGTCAGTGCTGTTTGTGCATTACAGAACCCCTGCTTCCATGTTGCTTTATAAAAGTTCCTCTCTGTTCCTTTGTTCACATTGTGGGGTGGGTGTTGGAGGGTGGGTATACTTGCCACTGCTTGAGTGTGGAGGCCAAATGACAGCTTTTGGGATTTGGTTCTTTTCTTTTAAGATGTGGTTCTGAGTACTGAATTTGTGTCATCAGCTTTGACAGCAGGTACCTTCATCTGGTGAGCCATCTTGAGGGCCCCCATGCCAGATTTTAAAAACAATTGTCAGATAGCATTAAAACTAAAGACCCCTTAAGACCATCTAACCACCTTGCCGTTATCGTACATCACAAACATTAAGGGAAGCCCTTGATGTAATCTAGTCAGTTTTCAGATTGCCCCAGGTGCCATATGAGTGTTGCTTGGTAATTATTTTCTCCTCCTCTAGAGCTGATGAAAGATCACACAATACATTTTTAAATATAAAAGGCTGGAAAGTGATTTGTTTCTAGGACTGCTAGCAGTCATTAGGAAGCATGCCCTTCAGTGCATTCCATGTTGGAAATGTCGGATGGCTGCTGCTGACCTCCCTTGCTCATCATACATCACATGTAATCCCCGTTACCGTGTTTCTTAAACGTTGTTATCAGCTGGGTCCCCTTTTCTCTCAGTGCCTGTTAAACCGGCTTGTTTCTCACATCTGAGTTTTATGTTTGTCATGCTGATTGCATCTTTGCTACTAACAAATTCATCTTACTGATTCCTTGTCAATTAGATATAAGCGCTTAGTCAAGTTTGGGTTTATGTTTGGCAAGACCACTGCAGCTGTGATGCTGCGGAAGCTCTCCACGGCGCATGAGGAAACATGGGCAGCAGCCTCTTCCCTGGCTGTTTGCCCTGGTATGGTGAAGTGCCAGTGCCGTGTACGGTGCACGTGACCCTCCGCCACCATGTTACCTGATGGAGGGAGCCGCCATGGACCAGCAATGTCAAGATCTAAAGAAGAAGGGGAGTCCCTGACGTGCAGGGCGTGCGGGTCATGTGCTGTGCTCAGTCTAGAGAAGAGAGCGGTACTGCCAGGTGGCATAGATGGACGGCCTTGGCCTTCTCGGTGTGCTCGTGAGGCTTTGGAGGACCGTGGCCCTGAAGGCTCCTATGTTTGAACACTTGGTCTTGAGTTGGTGGAACTGTTAGGGAAGGGTTAGGTGTGGCCTTGTTGGGGGTGTGGCACTGGGCACAAAAGCCCACACCTTCCCCAGTGTACTCTGCTCTGCCTGGTGCTTGTGGATGGGCTGCTCCTCTCGCCTGCCTGACACTTTGCTCCGGGCTGTGTGGCCACAGCATGGTGGACTACAACCTGAGACTGCAGCAGAGGAAAAGCAACGTCTCTGCATAGCAGATAAAGAGCTCTGTGCTTTGCATTGCAGGAATCACTTCTCCAGAAGCTCAGTTGCTGCAGGGGGACAGAAGGGGAAGTCCTACTACACCATCACATTCACCGTCAACTTTCCACATAAGGATGACGTTTGCTACTTTGCCTATCACTATCCATATACATACTCAACTCTGCAGGTGAGAGACACTGATTGTAAACTATGAATGTCACTTCGTAGTACAGGAAAGGTTCAGGTAGAAATGTGATGATGCAGTAACTGTGGAAGCCTGGGGATGGTCCAGAGGGTAAAGTGCCAGGTTTGGATCTGTAGCACCGCACACCTGACACCCATGGTGAGCACGTCTGCATGCATGTGCACACTTCCCCACCCCCATGCTTCCACAAATGAAAAATAACTGTAACTAGAAGTAGGAAGAGCCAGGAGTTGGTGGTGCACGCCTTTAATCCCAGCACTCAGGAATCAGGCAGGCAGAACTCTGTGAGTTCGAGGCCAGCCTAGTCTACTAAGTGAGTTCCAGAACAGCCAGGACTGTTACACAAAGAAGCCCTGTCTTGAAAAACCAGAAGAGGAGGATGACAACGTAAAATCTATGTACTTCACTTATCATGTGTGGGAATGGATACTTTCAGTTTAACTAAAAGCACTAAATCTTGTAGAAAAATGTAGCAGTAGAAAGTATGGCCACACTTTGAATTTCCTGCAGGGAAATTAGTTTTCTGGCACAAGAACTAGGTCTGTTCTGTGATCTGGTGACCCGAGGCTCCCATTCTTAGAGCCTGGGTATAAGCTGTGAGATTGCCAAATGCCTTCATTCTACAACAAAACTAAAGCTAAATCAAGTGAGCAAATAGCCAGCGGTAGCAGACTTATCTGCTAGCTTAGTCAGTAGAGCATTGGACTGTTAATCCTAGGGGCATGGGTTCATGCCCCCCACATTGGGCACCAAATGTTCCATGACAAATAAAAGACCCAGAGACTGATATTGGGGTTCAAGCTTCAAGTGGAAGATCAGAAAAGCAAAGCAGCTGGTCACTGGCTCTCACTCCACCTCAGACTGAAAGGGCTGTCCTGTCTCTACCAAACCTCAGACTGAAGTCCTGACAGCAATGCTCTCCTCAGTGTGGCTACAGAATCCCAAGACCTCAGTGTCTTCCTGTCCTTGACATAGCTGGAGAATGAATCCTGATACTGACTACTAAAGCCCCTGCTCCTGCCTTTTATACTCTCCAGTGCTGGGATTGAAGGCGTGTGGTCCCAGGTGCTGAGAACTTTGTGTGAGCTGTTTCTCTTTAGGACTGAATCAATCCGGTGTAGACCTGGGTGGCCTTGAACTCACAGAGATCCATCCACCTCTTAATCCTGAGTCCTAGGATTAAAGGTGCACTACCACTTCTGACTGCTGGAATTAAATGTGTCTATCACAACTGCCAGATCTCTATGGTTTGAAGATGACTTTGCTTTCTGAATCCTCAGACAAGCTTTAACAAGTCATAAATAATACACTAGCACCTTTATCCTCACAACAGAGTCTCTGTTCTAATGGCAAGGGTACTGAGGGATGATCAGATACAGAAAGGAAGCTGGAGGACAGGACTGAAAGTCAGTCCCAGCATGCAGTGGGACTCCAGCAGAGATGGAGTGCTGAGGACACCAGCTGAGCCTTGCTGTGTTTTAGTAGAGGTGAAGGTCTCATAGCATGGACATTGAGTTAGCTCTGTTTTAAGGTTCTTCATCCTAGAAAAGTAGTAATATATATGTATGTATATATTTACCCATATTATATGTGTCTATCCATACATATATATTTATTATTGCATATATATTACTAATCTTGAAATCAAAAGGAATTGTTCATAATGTGTGTTATGTAATTTTAGCTTGCTATCATGTGACTTTAGTTATAATTCCAGCATTCTAAGTACTTTGCAAACCAAATGCTTTTTCTCGGCTCTAATTGGCAGCAAAGCTTGAGCTGAGCTTGTGTGAGCTCATTTCGAATATTGATTCCACTGAGGGAAGCCTGCCCCTGTGCGGTGTACCTCACGCCTGTCCTGCCTGGGTTGCTGCTTGTGTTTTATTTGGCATTGAGGGTTTTAGATGAGAATTTAGGAATCATTTACTCTGGTTCTGTGGGTATCTAGATGATGAGTTTTGAAATGATTGTATACTTTGCTTTTAAACTTTTGTCAAGATGCATCTTCAAAAGTTGGAATCATCACACAATCCTCAGCAGATTTATTTCCGAAAGGACGTGCTGTGTGAGACCTTATCTGGAAACAGCTGTCCCCTGGTGACCATCACAGCAATGCCAGAGTCCAATTACTATGAGCATATCTGTCAGTTCAGTAAGTCTGTCTTCTTCACTCAACATGCCCAGCGCCCTCCCTTGGGCTGGCTTTCTGTGTACTTTGTAATAGAAATAATACGAGGCATGCATGAGAAGGCTGGCTTCTAGCCTTGGTCCTACTCGTACTTGTGGACCTCCCACTGTGCCTCAGTTGTCTTTTGAGAGTCCTTCCTCTCAGGACGCCTTTGATAGCCATGTTTCTTAGTTCTATTTGTAGAAATCACGCTGAAGCAAAAATACTACAGGAGTTTTAGGGTTCAGATATTTGGATAGCTAGCACTAAATAGCTACTTGTTTTCCCATTATTCAAAATTTAAAAATTACCTCAATTTTATAGCTGAGGTAATAAAAATAAGAACATATTTCAGTTTTTGATAAGTGTTTCAAATCAGCAGCAACAACAAAAAAGAAATGCTGTGCATGTCTGCAGGGGTGGTGAGTTGTGCGATTGTTTGTAGACAATGTGAGTGACGGTGACTAATGTCTGGAGACTGTAAATGCACAGCGACTGCTCTGCCAGGGTCTGTGTCACACCGTCTTTCTGTGCTGTCAACCACACAGGGTTAGATTGTTAGTATTTTCTTTTTCCATGAGTTTATGTATACAATTTTGTATTTTAAACTTTCCCATGTGATATTCTTTGTAAAACTGTTTTCCATTCAAGAACTTTGTTTTTCAAGTTAGATTATCATTAGAAAATAAGCAAGTAGTTCCAATACTGTACATTATTACGGTGTGTTCATATCACAAGTTCCTTCATGTGGTAGCTTACTTGCATTTTCTGTTGCTTTCTCTGTAGGGCCAGTGTAGTGTGTGTGTGTATTGAATGTGTATAGTGAGTTTTTCCTGAATTCACATCAGAATTCACAGCTGAGGAGAGTTCTGGACCCCAAAGAGAAATGTCATTCAAACGTGTAGTAGCTGCTCATTTAAATTGAGATTTTATGTGCACTTTAGGGAATCGCCCTTACATTTTCTTGTCTGCTCGGGTCCACCCTGGAGAAACTAATGCCAGCTGGGTCATGAAAGGAACCCTGGAGTACCTCATGAGTAACAGCCCTACCGCACAGAGCTTACGGGAGTCCTACATTTTTAAAATTGTCCCTATGCTAAATCCAGATGGAGTCATCAATGGAAAGTAAGTTAAGCAGTAGTTACAGGAGTGTCATAGATCGTAATGGTGGCTGTATATAAATTCATTGATCTAATAGTGTTTAACTTAATTCAGAAAATGGATTTGATGATTTTTTTTTTCCTAGAAAAAAGCAAGTTTTGGTGAGTAATTCATCAAGGATAAACTTTTAAATGCATGTGTTAGTATTATGAGTCCATGAGAATGATTTCCTAAAATCTTCCTTGAATTGTTTAGGAAGCCATGAGGCGGTCTTTAAGATATCAGTTTTGCTTCCTTTGTTAATTGTGTGACTGGAGAGTGTGTTGTGCTTGATGGCATTAGCTCCCATGAACAGATGAAAGTGTATTTACAGTTTCCAAGACTACATCATTTATATATTTGCCTTTCTCAGATGGAGGGCTCACATAGCACATGTATAGCACAAGTAATGCACTCAGCATGTAGAGTTAGTATAGCAGATCGTTACTAGTTAGTCAATAGAGAATGTGTCCAATAATACATTTAATAAAGTACAGAAGAAAAGCCTAGAATTGACAATTTGCTTTTTGTAAGTTAACAGTGTCACATGAGATTTTGCATACAGCAAATGATGGATGTGTGTTTACTTAGTGAATACTATGTGCGTTCAGTTGAGCGCTGTCTGCATGTACTTGAATACTTAACTGGGGTGTGTCATAAAGCTGAATCAGAGATGTATGTGACACTCTGTGGCACTTGTGTTTTCTGTCTTTGTTGGTTGTAGTCACCGCTGCTCTTTAAGTGGAGAGGATTTGAACAGACAGTGGCAAAGTCCGAACCCGGATTTACACCCGACGATTTACCACGCAAAGGGGCTACTGCAATACCTGGCTGCGGTGAAGCGCTTGCCTCTGGTACGTGGCCATATTTGCTTGCCATTGCATGCACAGATGCACTTATTGATTAATGACAGTGAACTCTAAGTTATCTTCTTAGATTAATATGCAAAGTGGCGCCTTTACACCTCTATGTCATTTTACCTGTTTTCCTGTGTTCCCGACCCCCTACCTTGGCCTGTCCTCGCTCCCACAGTGAGTCCTCTTTTCTGCTCTCTCTTATTACCTATGCTCCATCTCCCTTTCTAGACTGTGACCTGCATACGTGTGCATATGTTAGTCACACATCTACACACGTAGTTGTAAACCTAAGTTCCATGTATATCAGTACTAGTTTTTCTGTGTTTAGTTGATTGCAGGATTTACAGTTGCATCTGTTTGTGCAGGTGCATACAGTTCTCATCCACGGGTGCTGATTTAGTGTAGTGTGGCTGATCATACAGTAGCTCTGCTTTTCATTGTTTTGAGGATACCACACTGATGCCCATGGATAGCTACTGCACACATTTATGTCTCTGAACAATGAGTAGGGCCTCTTCCCTCCTCCCTGTGGCTTGTGTCACTTTTTTTGTTTAATGACAGCTACTCTTGGTGGCCTGAGATGGAATCTCAGAGCGGTTTAATTTACAGTTCTCTAGTGACTAAGGGTGCCAAATATTTTCTTTCTTTCTTTTAATGCATTTGTTTATTTTCTGTGTATGAGGGTTGGCATTCCTGCCCACAGTGCGGGTGTGGAGGTCAAAGGGAAACTTTTGGAGTTGGTTCTCTCTCTCTTCTGTGTGGATCCCCAGATACCTTTTCAACTATTTATTAGCCATTTGTATTTCTCCTTTTGAGAACTCTTTTGTTGTTGTTCATTATATATACCATTTATTGAATGGGTGATTTTAATTTTTTAGTGTTTAATTTTTAAAAATCTCATTATAGTGTTTAGATATTAATCCTATGTCTGATGTATAGTTGGCAACAATTACCCAACCCTTCCACACAAAAAAACAAAAACACAAGATTTAGGGCTGCAGAGGTGGCTCAGAGGTTAAGAGCACTGGCTGCTCTTGCAGAAGACCCAGGTTCAGTTCCCAGCACCTACACGGCTGCTCAGAATGATCTGTAATTCCGGCTCCAGACCATCCAGGCCCACACTTGGTATATATACATACTTGCAGGTAAAACATCTGTATACATTAAGTAAAATAATTTTTTAAAGTTTAAAGAATAAAAAAAGATGTATGTGTTTGTATGAATATGTGATATATGTTCACATGCATGAGCAGGTCTGAAGAAGGCCTGGGTCCCTTGGAGCTAGACTTCCAGGTGGTCACAGGCAGCCCGTCGTGGGTGCTTGGAACTGAGCCCAGACCCTCTCAGAAGAACAACTAGTGATCTTGAGCTTTCTCTCCAACCCACCCGTGGTTGGAGGCTTCTTGTCCCACATTCCAGTTCCCAAATAACCACACTAAGGCTTAATATTATTTATAATTGTTTGGCTGATGGCTCAGGCTTCTTACTGGATAGCTCTACATATAAACTAACCCATTTCTAATGTTCTGTGTCTGTCACAATGGCTCATGCTGTGTCACCTCACATATTGCTTGTTTACTCGACTCTGCCTTCTTTCTCTCTCTATCTCTGTTTGGATTTCCCACCTAGATATATTTCCCTGTCATAGGCCAAAACAGATTTATTTATCAACCAATAAAGGTAATAAATATTCACAGCAGACAGAAGGACATCCCACATCATCTCTGATCTCCTGTCTAATTAAAAAAGGAGGTTTTAACTTTAGCATAGTAAAGTTCTATATAACAAAACAGTTTCCAAGCAAGAATTATAGTCACAATATTTAGTTCATTTGGATTTGGCAAAATTAAGGAGACTGTTCTATCATCTCTCCTGGCTTTGTGAGTCTGAAGTCTTTATCTTTTATCATAATTAAGGAAAATTTAACTGTAACTGTCTGACTTCAGCTCCATCAAAGACCCCAGAAGGATATAATATTACCTAAGTAAACAGTAAGTGTATTGTATGCAACTTCCAAAACTCTAGAAATGACAGAGCTATCTGGCTTCCTGGACAGTCACCCAAAGTTCTTTGTAATGTTGGGGCATCAACCTTCAGCCGATAGGCCTAGAGTGTCTGGCAGACTTTAAAATGAAGCAGGAAATTTGAAGATCTCTTCTGCCTTATACTGGCAAAGTTTGTCAGTTGCTTTCCTCTGTGTCCTGCAGAATGTTTGGCAGTTTCTTCTGTGAAGCAGGAACCCTGAAGGACCACCCATCTTGTTTTGGCAAGTTCAGCAGTCACTTTGCTGTGGGTCCTGCATGTCCAGTTTATACAGCACACACTCAAGCAATCCAGGCAAGAGAAGTTTCTTGCCCAAATGGCTAGTCTGGCCATGTTGAAAGCAAATTTCAGAAGGAACGTCTTCGATGCCCATCATCCTCTTGAAGTAATTGGTGATACCAGGAGCAGATGGGTCTCACTCTTAAGAAAAGTCTAAGTTCTTGAAACATTTTAAATGCCATATTCTGTAGGTCTTTGACGTGTTTGAAGATTACCTATCCATCTGAAATATATCTCTACATATCTAGAAAATCTAACATGAATGCAAGTTTGACTATCATAGATGATTATTAATTTGTATTTAACTATTATTGCATTTTTAATTGAGCTGTATAAACACAATACCTTAAACGAGAGTAGAAATATACATAATGGCATAACAAGATTGACTGTAAACTTACATCAGTAAACCAAAATTCATACCAACGTAAATTACTCATTTCTATTTCATACTCCCTTTGGAAAGAGATCGACTGTGGTCATTAACCATTTGTGGCCAACCCCCTTTAAGGGAACACAAACATTTATAAGCAGTATCTGGGAATGTGGGTGTCGTTTTCTAGACTGCTTCCTGCTGATTGTTGGGCACAATGGTCTTATGGGGAAAGTCCTGCCTGGGTATTTTCTGTGGTTGGTCATCTCAGCCCCCAGTCCTGAAGCTGTCGGGGATGCTGCATCACCCGGGACATCATTTCAGGTGGTCTTATTTAATGACACCATATGGGATTGGAAGGAATCCATAACTTCTCATCTTCTGTGGAAACAAAAGCAGAAACTCTTTCCTAAAACAACATGCCCTTAGAACCAAAATTTGAAGTCAAGATACCTTTATGTTAGTTTAGCTTAGCAGCCCCCACAATCAAATATTTCTCTGTAGTTAGTACATTAACAGTCAAAAAATTCACATTCCAAACTCTGTGTATTTTCCATCTTTATATGGCCCCTTATATTTTTATACTTTTTATTCTACTTTTCCTTTAAGGAACTTAGTTTATTATCATTAAATTATTATTATTATTATTATTATTTTTATCTATGACTCTGTCTATCCTCTATCCTTTCTCTCCCAAGCCCAAGCACATTTATCAAATGCACCGTGAGTTCCTTGGAGGCCTTTTGTGACTGAATATGTACTTATTGTGTATCTGTAATCCTTTTTTGACTAGGAGAGTGTTTATCATGCTTAGTGGGCGTGGCTAGGAATAAGTGGCTTGCTGCACCTCACCCCTACACTTCCTGAGAGTCTGGCTTCATGCAAGGTACTGGTGCAAGTCACATGATGGCGGCCAACTCTGGGGCGGTTTTCGGTCCATGGGTTTGGTAGCAGGGCCTTTTTTGTTTTTGAGATGGGGTTTCTTTATGTATCTCTGGCCATCCTGAAACTAGCTCTGTAGATCAGGCTGGCCTCGAATTCACAGAGATCCACCTGATTCTGCCTCCTGAGTTCTGGAATTAAAGATGTGAGCCACCACTGCCCAGCTTGTCACAGGTCTGCTGCTAATGCTGAGTCAGGAAGCCATCTTTTTAAAGAGCCCTGTCTCTGCTTGCCTCTGGCAGACAGAGCCCACCCGATAAAATGCTGCTACCAGGAAGCCATGCTTAGCTCTTCTTTTGTGTTTAGAGTCCTTTTTAAGCTTTTGTCAGGTCTTATATGGAAATTCTTGCCAAACGTTTGGGCGCCACCTGTGGTTGGAGGTTTCTTGACCTGCCTGCCACTTCCCAAATAACCGCTCTAAGCCTTACTGGCTAGCTCTACATATAAGTTAACCCACATTGGGCGCCAGATGAAGTGAGAACCCACAAAAGTATGATAGCCGATTTATTAAGGGGTACAATGCAAAGACAAACTCACAGACACAGAGCAAAGCAGATGCTGCCACAGGTCCTGACCACAGCATGAGCAGAGCAAGAGAGCAGGAACAGGCTTGTGCTCCAGCTTACCATTGTCACATAGACAAGACCACACCATAACCCTGGCTGCTCCAAGGCTGTTGGCGGAATGAGTCCCCACAACACTCCCCTCCTTTTCCTTTTAAGGTCTTAGATGTGTTGTGATGGATTCGGTGCCAGGTGTAAGATGCACTGCCTTTCTAGAGTGTGGAAACCCACATTCTCCAGACTGTTGTTAAGAAGCCCGTTGTCTTGGTTACTTTTCCGTTACTGTGATAAAACATCATGACCCTGACCATTTTTAAAAGACAGTTTATTTGGGTGAGTTTATTTCCAGAGGGTGAGAGTTCACATCCCTAGTGGAGAGCAGGGGCAGCTGGCAGGCGTGGCGCTGGAGCAGTGGCTGAGAGGTGACATTTTAGGACACAACCAAGAGGCAGAGGAAGCGACCTGGGCGTGATCAGGGCTTCTGAAACCTCTTTCTCCTGTTCTGTTGTTCCAGCCAAGTCTCTGAGTACCTTGTTGATTGGAGTGGGCACCCTTGACTTATTCCAAAGTTTGGGGGAATGGCCCAGGGTTTCCCTATTTACTGTAATATTGATTGCATGCTGTTTTACACAACCTACTGTATGAAAGAGCCTACTGGTGTTGATTTCTTTAGGACTCTTGTGAAGGGACATTCAACCTGCTGGAGGCTTTGTCTGTAATTTCTGCCTTCAGGTCCTTTACATGCTGTGACTTAACTTACTGAGACCAGCTCAGTCCTGGTGGCTGATGCTGACATGTTCTTGAATTTTTTTTGCACGGATTTTAGTGATCATTTTTGCAGGTGTGTTTCTCTGAGAAATTGCCCTTTAAGTTTGGTGACTGTATCGAGCTTTGGTGCTGCAGTGGGGTCTGCCTCTCTGGTTTGGAAGGTTTATCAGCTCTTCTGAAAAAGGTTTGGTAGAATTGGCATTGGATCATCCCGCCTTAGACTTTCTTATACCGCAAGACCTTTTTTATTTTTATTTTTTAATTATTCAATCTCCATTGTTGTAGTTCTGTTTAATTGGTTTATATTTTCTTGATTTAATTTTGTTAGGTAACACGTGTCTTGGAGTTTACCAATTTCTTCTATATTTTCTAGCTTGAATATGTTTCTCTGTGTTTCGTTGGAATCTATAATAATGTCTGCCTTTCATGTCTTTTAACCCTGCTAGCTGCTCTCTGTCTATATTGGTGGGGCCATTTGTATTTATGGTTGTTAATGAGAGAGATGTTATTAGTTGCTATAATTTTGTGTCTCTTTCTCCTGATTGTTTGGATTGATATTTTTCTTTTTTATTGATGTTTTCTTTTTATTTATTTATTAGGATTAATATTTTTCTTTATTGTTATTTCTTTCTTTATTTTATATATCAATCCCAGTTCTCTCTCCCTCCTATCCTTTACCCTCCCCCATCCCATCCCCCCCACTCCACAGGGAGGGCGAGGCCTTCCGGGAGGGATCATCAAAATCTGTCAAGTCATTTGGAGTAGGGTCTAGGCCCTATAGATTGGGGGAGTAACCCTCCATGGGGGATGTATTCCCAAAGTCCTTTCATGCACCAGAAATACATCCTGGTTCCACTGTCAGAGGTCCCGTAGACTGCCCAGGCCTTCTAACTGAGACCCATGTTCAGGGAGTCTGAGTTGGTCCAATGCTGGATTCCCAGCTATCAGTCTGGGGGTCCATGAGCTCCCCCTTGTTCAGGTCAGCTGTCTCTGTAGGCCTCTGCAGCCTGGTTTTGATCCCTTTGCTCATCACTCCTCCCTCTCTGCATCTGGATTCCATTTCTGCTCAGTGTTTAGCTGTGGGTGTCTGCTTCTGTTTCTGACAGCTACTAGATGAAAGTTCTAGGATGTTATACAAGTTAGTTATCAATCTCATTATCAGGGAAGGTAGCTTCTCCACTGTTGCTCAGATTGTTAGTTGGGGTCATCCTTGTAGGTCTCTGGACATTTCTCTAGAGTCAGTTTTCTCTTCAAACCTATCATGGCTCCCTCTTTTATGGTATCTCTCTCTTTTCTTGCTCTTGTCTATTCCTCCCCCGACTCAATCTTCCTTAGTCCCCCATGCTTTCCTCTCCTCCCCTTCTCTTTCTCCTAGCTCCCTCTCCACTCATTGTGCTCCCCCCCAATATGCTCAGGAGATCTTGTTCCTTTCCCCTTCTGTGGGACCTTGCATAAATCTCTTAGGTTCCTCCTTGTATCCTACTTTCTCTGGCGGTGTGAATTATAGGCTGGTGATCCTTTGCTCTATGTCTAAAATCTACATATGAGTGAGTACATGCCATGTTCCTCGTTTTGTGACTGGGTTACCACCTTCAGGATGGTTTCTTCAAGTTCCATCCATTTGCTTGCGAATTTCAAGATTCCATTGTTCCCCCCCCCCCCCCACTGAGTAGTATTCCATTGTGTAAATGTACCAATTTTCTCCATCCATTCTTCAGTTGAGGAGTACCTAGGTTGCTTCCAGGTTCTGGCTACTATAAATGATGTTTCTGTGAACATACTTGAACAGATGTCTTTGTTGCCTGGATGTGGATCATTTGGGTATATGCCTAAGAGTGGAATTGCCAGGTCTTGAGGTAGACTGATTCCCATTTTCCTGAGGAACCTCCATACTGATTCCCTAAATGGCTGTACGAGTTTGCATTCCCACCAGCAGTGGAGGAGTGTTCCCCTTTCTCCACATCCTCTCCAGCATAAACTGCCTTTGTGGTTTTTGATTTTAGCCATTCTGACAGGAGTAAGATGGTATCTTGGAGTTGTTTTGCTTTGCGTTTCCCTGATGGCTAAGGATGTTGAGCACTTTCTTAAGTGTCTTTCAGCCTTTTAGATTCCTCTATTGTGAATTTATAGCTTCTCTCTGTCTGGTACCTAGAGTTTGCTGGCTTACTGTGTGGAAATGACTCCTTCCTTCCCGGCGCTCTTTATCTCTTGTCATTAGATGTCCTCTTCCCTGGTCGTCACGACTGTGATGCTCTTTTCTTCCCCTGTATGATGTTCTCACATGTTGCCTTGATGGTTGTGAACTGCCATAGTTTGTGCTTGTCATGAAATGTTCTTGCTTACCCTTCAGTTTAAAAAAAGATAGCGTTGCCGGCTCGAGCAGACCCGGTTGGCAGTTACTCAGGGATTTAAAAGTACTGTGGGGATGTGTTGTCATGATAAATTGTTTGTTCTTCCAATGTCTCTGCCTATGAAGATAAGTTGATGCTTTTTCCTTGCAGCTCCTAAGATCGCTTTGTTGCCTTGTATTTCCAATGTTTTTACTACAATAAGTATTGGGGAAGTTCTCTGTTCATGTATGTTTGGTGCTCCAAATGTTGATGACCCAAGGTTTGGAAATTTTCTGCTCTGATTTCATTGTAAAGATTCTTCATGTCTTCAGTGCTTGTTCAGTCAGCCCCTTCTGTCCCCTGGAGGCTTGATTGTGCCCCACAATTTTGAGAAGTTGAGCTCCTACTGCTATTTTTCCTTACTGAAGCTTGAACGTAGCATTTTGTCAGCCTCACCTCCATTTCCCATGCTCTCTCTTAGGCTTGATCAAGTTTGTTGGTGATTTTTATTTGAGTCCCTGAATCTTTCATTTTTATCATAGCATTTCCCCCTAAATCTCAGCTTTTGCTGACTTTCTTATGTGAGGTACTGGTTTTCTCAATGGCCTGGCTGACTCTGGCTGCCATTCTTCTCCAGATAACGGACTGAACTTACCTGTGTGTTGGTATCCTGTTTTATGTCTAGCTTCACGTTTACCAGCATTTTGAAGTCTTCACCCAGTGTTGTACATATTCCAGTGTCTTTGGATTCAGGAGTGGAGCAGCTGTGTAACTTTTCAAGGCGTCACATTGCCAAGCATTTTCTTGTTGGGTTTCACTGTTGCGCTCTTAGTATCTGTTCACTTGGCTGTGTGTTCTGGATTGTGGAGGAACCCTTTTATTGATTATGTTACTCGTGAACCTTCCATTCCAGTCTCACTTAACAAGAAGAAAGCCTGCTGCCATCTCAATAGTATCAGCAGACACAGGCTCCAGTTACACGAGATTTCATAAACCTGAAGATGTTCTCCAAGTTAAAAATCATCTAGGATAAGTGTGGAAATAGTAAATGGATGAAATAGTAGGAGACAGATTGGCCAAGAGGAGAAGCAAGATTAAAGATAAGAAAGGTGCAGAGGTTAAAAAATAGTAAGAGATTAGAAAGATAAAGGAAGAATGGAGACTTCTCAGTTACAAGAAAATAAGGAAGCAAGAGTTTGAAAAAGTTTGCGTCAGTGTTGTGGAATGTAGAAAAGGGTAGGAGACAGGACAGAAGAGAAGAGCCCCGCCCAGCAGGGGACACCAGGTCAGAGGCCTGCAAAGGTGGGGCCACCAGGGAAATCGTCAGGAAGCGAGTGTAGGGTGTGCATCCTGTCCGATGTGTGGGTTGAGGGGCGGCGGTTACAGGAGAAAAGAAAGGTCACAAGAATGAAGAGATCTGCTGCTGGAGCCGCTTCTGCCTGGGTCCGTGAGGACTGGAGAGGGCCAAATGTCTGCCAGAAGCAGGAGCTGCACTGCACACTCTCGTCTTTCCTGTGGTTGATGCTGCTGTTGAATCTGTATGAGACAAGTGTCTGCTGCCCCCCCCCCCCCCCCCCCCCCCCGAGCTGACCTTATTGCTGGAACATTCCTTTTTGGTGAACCAGGGCCCTCTGCTGGCCACTGTTAGCCAGCTGTCACCCTCCTCAGGGTTCCAGGTCCTGCTTCCTTTGATGGCTAATATTTGAGCTCAGGAGTGGTGGGGGCGTAGGAAGCTGTCACAGCCTGAGGCCTGTGTTCAGACTTTGAAGACTTCCTAAGTACTAATCACACTACTGAGGGCCATGGCTGTGGAGAGGAGGAGCTGGAACTTCTCCAGCTCTATAGCAGTGAACAACAGGCTTTGGCTGTACCTGCTGGCCTCAGAGCTATCAAACTCCAGATTATTCTCCTTTGGAGAGATGTGCATCTGGCCGTGGAGGGCACTGCTGTATTCCCTTATGCTCTTTCCAGTCTGTTTGTAAGCTCTGCTGCCTGTCCCCTTCTGCCTGTTAGATGCCCTGGGCTCCAAGGGTAGCTCCATTTAAAAGTATTTGGTCTCATGATAGCACCTCAGGATGGATGTTGACTGCCACCTCCTGAGTCTCCTAGGGTGACAAAGGATCACCATCTCACCGAAATCTGTGACTGTATTTGAGCCTTGAGGGCCACAGGTTTATCCTGAGGGCAGGACTGCCCGGTTTTCTTGGAGGCCACCTCTGTCCCCTCAGCCTGCCAGCGACTGTCGCCTGCTGTGTGTCCCTCTTGCTCTCTGCTTCTCATAAGCTTCTTTACGTCTTGTTTTTTTTTTTTTTTTGTTTGTTTGTTCTGCTCTTTTCCAGTAACTTTTCCCTTATTTTATTTTATTTTTAGATTCCAGAGACTCCTCTTTGGCCTGCAGTTTCTTTCTCTTCTGTGCTCACACATAGGTAGCTTCTAGCCACAACCTTCCCAGAACCCTGTAACGTAGCACCTTATATGCTATTTTCTGAATATAAAAGCTAGGTGTTAATATCGAAGTCTTTTTCTGCTATCTTTATGATGATTATAGTGTTGAGTTGATATAGTGTTGAGTTGTATATAATTTATATAGGCCTTTTGCTTTTTGTTTATGAATATTAGTAATGGTAACTTCTCTGCATTAGACATTAACTTTGTTGTATGACCAGCACAAAGGTAACAGTATACATTTTTCATATTTCATGGCAGTACATGTGTGTTCCTGATTGTAGTTGTGAAACACATATCCCAGGGCACACCTGCAAATATAGCAGGGCACTGTGTCTGTCCCCCTCACAAGCTTTTGATTACAATGCTCCTGTTTGGATTTTTAAGACAGGGTTTCTCTGTATGCTCCCTGGCTGTCCTGGAACTCACTCTGTAGACCAGGCTGGCCTTGAACTCAGAGATCTGCCTGCCTCTGCCTCCCGAGTGCTGGGACCAAATGATTGCATCACCACACCCGTTACAATGTTCCTCTTTTTACATTAGTGTCTATATTATCTAATCTTGCATTAGGAAAGAGAAAAATGGAGTAGTAAAATTAACATGTTATTTTTTTTTAATTTTATAAATGATCCTCTTAAGACTTTGTTTAAAAGTTTTGTGAATTTTTTTTTTGTGAAAGTATTTTCATATTCTTTTAAATTGGGTAAATATTTTACCAGCCCTTTGAATTTGTAATGACTGTTGCTACTGAATTTAAATAAAATCACATTTATTGTATTTTAAGTGTTAAGCAGGTTCCAGGGTAGCCAGGGCTGTTACACAGAGAAACCCTGTCTTGAAACCTAACCCCGCCCCCCCCAAAAAAAAACCAAACCCAAGTGTTTCGTAGGAGATAATGAATAGTGGAACTTTCAGTTTGATGTGAGACCTTCAGGGATTTAGGAATTTGAACAGCAATTATAGATCCTTAATAAAACTGGATTTTATTTCTTATTAAATGATGATTCTCCTAAAACATCAAAGAGGACAGAGCTGTTGATTGACTTGATACTATCTGCATTTATTTGGTAATATTTGGTCTGAAGATTAAAAATTTTAGTTTGGCAGCAGTTTACATGGGATCAGGCCGGCACAACCAACAGACACGTCCTTTGAAATGTTATATGTGCAGATCCAAGGCTTTAATTTTTAAATTTTTTGATCTTTTAAAGGTCTATTGTGATTACCATGGCCATTCTCGAAAAAAGAATGTGTTTATGTACGGCTGCAGCATCAAAGAGACAGTGTGGCATACCCATGACAACGCAGCTTCCTGTGACGTTGTGGAAGACATGGGATACAGGGTAATTATTACAGGCACTTCATGAATATCAGCATGCATGTAAGCTATAAGAAAATTTAGTACACATGAATTGATGAGATTTGATGTTTGCATCTTGCTATTTTTGTTTTGAAGTTTTTGTTTTTAGGTTTGCTTTCGTATTGATGTTTGCTATCCACTTGGAATTTATTTTTGTATAGTTTGGAGCTGTGTCTTAGTGAGGGTTTTTATTACTGTGAAGAGACACCCATGACCATGGCAACTCTTGTAAAGAAAACATTTATTTGCAGTGGCATCGTACAGTTTCAGGGGTTCAGTCCATTATCATCATCATGGGGAGCAGGGCAGTGTGCTGAAGAGGTAGCTGATAGTCATACAGCTTTCAGGCAGCAGGAAGTCAGCTGAGACACTGGGTACATCCTGAGCATAGGAAACCTCAGAGCCCGCCCCCCACAGTGACACACTTCCTCCAGCAAAGCCACGCCTCCTAATAGTGCCACCCCCTATGAGACAGTGGGGCTGGTTATATCTAAACTACCACAAGTGTAATCTTATTTCATCCACGGATACCAGTTGTGTGAGCACAGTTTGTTTACTGAGCAGTAGTGTTGGTGCGTGTGTACTCTGTGCTTGTGTACGCACAGTAGGAGGCTCTCAGTTACTGTAGGCATTCCAGTTTGTCTGTGTGCCACATCATCTTAATAATGCTGAACTCTGACACATTTTCTTTCTTCTTTAAAGCCTTTTGTTGGCTGGGCTTTTTGTTGTTTGTGTGTTTTGTTTATTTATTTTCCTTGGGAATTCTAGGATATTCAGTTGTAGATTTACTTTGAGATTTGAATCAGAATAGTGCTGAATCTACGTTAAGTTTAAGAAATCACTGAAAGGTATCTCCATCCATGTACATTGCTGTCTATGTGGTTGAGTCTCATTTTCTTTCTACATAGATGTGATATTTTGTTAGTTTTACCCTCAAATACTCCTGGATCTAATTGTAGTTGGGATTAAGAACTTTTCCCCCACATACATATCTGCTACCCCTCAGTAGATCATTGATTGCCCATAGGAAAATTATTAATTCTTTCATGAGAAATTGCTGTGAGTTTTATGATCCTCCTAAAATCCATTGCACATCCAAATGTGTCTTCCCCCCTCACTGTATGAGTGTGAAGGCGAAGCAGGGCTGTGTTAGACCCTGAGTATCCAGTATCTGCCTCACAAATAACCTTTCCATGAAGATACTGGGCAGTGATCTTCTAAAATATTTTTAGAAGGTTTATTTTGTGTGGATGCTTGCCTGCCTTGTGTCTGTACCATGCATGTGCAGTGCCTGCACAGGCCAGGACAAGCGCTGACTCCTGAGCCACATCTCAGCCCTGTCCTTTTTTAAGTTGCTTCCATGTTTAATTGGTGAGCAGTGACTTCAGCGCATTCTTTGTGACACAGCTGAGCTAGTGTTAGTGGTGACAGGCTCTTTTTAGCGGTGACATTTGCTTTCGGCTCTGTTTCTGAGCCCTCTTTGCAGAGCTCAGTGTGTTTCCTGCATTACTGCCCCCATCTGGCTGCACTGGCTGTGTGAGATTGTTTCTCCAGACATAGACATTGGGGGGGGGGGGGGCGGGCTTTGATGATTTTCACTTTGTTCATATTTACATTTTCAGGTGAACTTGAGAATAATTTTAAGTTAGAAAAACTATTATTGATGCTGCTTAGATTTTATTTTTAATCTTAAAGTCATTGACATTTAGTGTTAAATCAGTTGATCCTTTTCAGGTAATTTGTTTTAAATTTTAAGCATGTTTTCTTCATTTTATTTACTTACTTATTATTTACTTGTGCATGTCTGTATGCGAGTTTTCACACGTGTGTATGGCTACCCATAGGAGCCAAGAGAGTGTTAGATGCCCTGGAGCTTCAATTACAGAGAATAACCAACATGGGTTTTCAGAACTGAGCTCAGGTCCTCTTAAGAGTAGCAAGTCCTCTTCACTACTGAGCCATCGCTCAAGCTCCTTCCTTTATATTTTTAACCATGCTTGTTTTAGATGCTTTTAAATGTATACTTTGTGTATTGCTTGTTAAGGCTGAGTGAGGGGAAGGGGCACAGATATTCAAATGAGGTGACATTTGAATCATAACCTCTGGACCACAATTTTATCTTCACAGACTCTGCCTAAGATTCTGAGCCACATTGCTCCGGCATTTTGTATGAGCAGCTGTAGCTTCGTGGTGGAAAAATCCAAGGAGTCCACAGCGCGGGTCGTGGTGTGGCGGGAGATAGGGGTTCAGAGGAGCTACACCATGGAGAGCACGTTATGTGGCTGCGACCAGGGGAGATACAAGGTACAGCATGGAGCTGGGGTTGCAGGCAGTGGCACTGAGCCATGTGCGGACTGGGAACTGAGTGCTGGCCTGTGCTAGAGAAGTAACCGCAGTGCTCGCTCTCCTGCGCCGGTGCTTAGAGGCAAAGGCGTTTGATGCTTCCTATCTGATATGCTCTCACAGTTTTCACGTAATTGTTAAATGTGCATCTGTCCTACATGTGTAATATCTAGTAATGGCGCCGAGTGGGGCAGTATCGATAGAAGTTTCTGGGTGAGTGAGTGTTGCATGTGAGTGGTTGTGTAAGGGTGTGTGCCTGTACATGATGGGTGCCGGAAGATCTGGGATGTCTTCCTCTCAGACAGGAGTTTCCACCTTCCTCATGCTACGACCCTTTCGCGTGTTCCTCACAGCATACTTCATGACTGTGACCTTGCTTCTGTCATGATGTAAACCTGTGTTTTCCAGTGGTCTCAGGGAACCCCTTGTGAAAGGATCCTTTGACCCCCCCCCCCAGGTTCAGAAGTGCCGCTCTAGTCTGCTCTACATGCACACAGCTGTGCATGGGATTTGAACACAGGCCTTTGTGCTTGAAGATCAATCAGTTTTACCCTCTGAACAATCTTCCTGACCCTGCTTTTTGTTGCTTTTAATTTCTCTAAACTAAACCACTTGCTTAGGAATCATTAAGAAATTTTAATTATTTAATATAGAATGTGAATAGATCACATCCATACTTTTGAGGAAAGCACGATGGATCACACATTTAATAGGCAATTCATAAGGAGCTACACAAACACCACACTGTTATAAGAAATTCCCATCGGGTTAGTGGATCCAATAGTAAGGTTTTTTAATGAATTTAAAATAAGTACATTAGTAAGTAACTAGTTGGGAACACACAGTCTGAAAGGGTCGCAAAGTGCCTGTGTGCTGTGGTTGCCTCCGTTGCCCTCTCCCCCTGGAGCTGCGGCCCTTCTTGAGCTCATGGAGGCTGTACTGGTATATTTTAGATTTTTGAGTTTGACTTTGTGTACGTGTGTATGCGTGCGTGTGCATGTGTGTGTGCGTGTGTGTGCGTGTGTGTATGAGTGCGCGCATGTGCGTGCTTGTGCGTGTGCGTGTGTGTGTGTGTGTGTGTGTGTGTGTGAGAGAGAGAGAGAGAGAGAGAGAGAGAGAGATTGAGAAGAGAGAGAGAGACAGGAAGCCAGAGGACAGTCTGTGGGAATTAGTTTTCTTCTCTTACAAATGGGTCTCAGTGATGGAACTTAGGTGGTCAGGCTTGGTGGCAAATGCCTGTACTGGATGAGCCATCACACCAGATCTGTTTGTTTTCTAATGTATAAACATGTAAACTTTCAACAAACAAAATGAATACCAAATAAGTTCCCATTTCTCTTTTTATGTGATTTAGTTAATAGAGTTCTTTTTGGTTTAAAACCCTATGTTTCTTCCTAAGCCCGGTTTTTAAATATTTGCTGTGTGGGTTAGAAGGACAGGTGGCTTTCTGAGTAAAGTGCCTCCTGTGCCAGCCACGCCTGCCACGCCTGCCGTGCAGTGGGCTCCTCAGGCTGACGACCGAAGAATCAGCTTGCAGTCCATCCTTGCTAATGTCTGCCCTCATCCACACCTACTGCTTTGGATGGCATAAGGTCTTCAGTTGTTTGGGAGGTACATTTTATGTCTAGAAAATAAATGACAATATAATTTGCAATCAATGTTTGTGATTTATATGGTGATATTTAATGTTTGATAACCTTATGTTTGGGAAGCAGTTAAAGAAGGTGATGGGAACCATGCATAATTTTCTTTTTGATGGAGTAGAGAAATTAAAACAGGCACTGTCCCTTGATGTATATGGAACGTAAGAAATGTTCTACTACTTTTGTTGAATTCGTTCTCTTTTATTTAGGTGCTTACTTGCATTACTTTTTGCCGGCTTAGACCCTGTCCAGGTATCTGTAGGGCAGTGGTCGAGTCTGCAGAGCTTGGGCTCAGACACCAATGCTTCTGCATTGACAGACAGAGCCCGGCTCGCAAGGAGCGCTGGGAAGGTTCATGTAGCTGCACACATGAACAAGAGTAGTGGCAGTCATTTATTCTATTCCCTCAGATTGTTGGTGTTCGCAGTGATGGTCAGTGGGAGGAGGTGTTGGATCACAGGGTCAGGGTGGGCGGCCCCTCAGCAGCGGAACTGAGTCGATGCCTTACCGCACCCTTCAGATCCTGCAGCAGATCCTGCAGCACACCCTGTAATCCCAGCTTGCTGGTGTGGGGGGCAAGGGGAGGGGCAAGTTCCGGGCACATGGAAAAACTGTGTAAAACGACACTGAAGAACACTCAGATAGTGTGCTTTAGTACAGTTTCCTTTATGATCTAGAATAATTCCACGTCAGCAAGGCCTTCACGTGTAATGTCCTGCTCCCTCTGCAATGTTTCAGCTGTGTTAATGTAGTTAAAATTCTTTGGATATGACTTTCATGAGTGGCAGCCACAGGAGACCAGAGGTTCTGAGAGTCTGTGTGTTTTACTTTATTTCTAGGGTTTACAGATTGGGACTCGAGAATTGGAAGAGATGGGAGCAAAATTTTGTGTTGGTTTATTGCGTTTGAAAAGACTGACTTCTCCGTTGGAATATAATCTGCCCTCCAACATGCTTGACTTTGAAAATGACTTAATTGAATCAAGCTGTAAAGTAACTAGGTAGGCTGCTTCTCCTTCTCTTCTTGTGTGCTGTCTGCTATACGACCCCATGCGAACAGTCAGTCGGAGAGCATGGCGATCTCCAGAGTCAAGAACTCGTTTACAGTTAATAGGGTTAGGGTTACATGGCTAATACTTGTTTCTAATTGTAATGGTTGATTCTGTTATTGTTATGTTTGATTAGGATCCCAATGGAAAGGCCTTCCGCTTTGAATGTTGCTTTTCTAACCGTAATACTTCACTTATAACTAAAAAAAAAAGCATTGGGAAAACATTGCATTTAGATAATATCTAAATTAAGAAGGCTTGGAGCCATGTTTATGTTTCAAAAGAGATTCCATTTTATTGATGCATACATGTCAGATGGCTGTTCAGTAACCTGATAACATGTTGAAATAGCTGACTTAGCACGTTTGACAATTTATTTCTGTCAAATGATTCTTAAAGTATTTTCTTTTAAAACTCACTGTATATGACATTAGAACCACCCCCGTCCTTTAGAACCTTGACGACTTCTGTTTCTGGGTGTCGGTTTGTCATTGTGCTGATGTGTCACTGTAGTTGTTCAGTGAATCAGCACAGCAGTGTCATTTGCAGTGAGGCGAGAACTGGGCTCTTCGTGGCTGTGGTAATTAGACAGTGACCCCTGACGGCCATTGCTCTTTAAAGTACTAGCCAACCACAGTGGGGGCAAATGCACTGTTCACCGGGATTTTCATGGGCAGACTGGTGTCTCAGTGCCTAAAGCATTTGCCATGCAAGCCTGATGACCTGAGTTCAGTTCCCAGAACCCATGTAAGGTGGAAGCAGAGACCTGACCCCTCCTCAGTTCTCTTGTGGCCTCCACACATGCACGCCCACACGCAGTGGCAATAAACATGTGGAAGGTGGTCAGCCTTCCCTAAAGTCAGAGCCTGACTGTGGTCCATGGAAGGAGGATGCTTGCCCCAGTTAGTCTGGAGGACCAGCGTTGGCTCTCAGTCATCTACCCAGATGATCAACCTTATCCCTTTCCTCCCACAGACTCATTCTTTAGAAGGAGGAAGTATATGGTTTGAAAAGTGCCTGTCAGAATAATGACACTGCAAAACACTACCATATCACATTTAACATTTCAAAATTGTATTTCAGTGTTTAACTGTTTTCTTTTGTATCATGGGGAGTTTGTACTCTATCAGACTCTCTTGAGAGGATTTAGCACAAGGAGGGGCTGAGCATATCTGATTCTCATCACTGTGTCTATAAAAACAAATAACGATCTGCAATTAGGATGGGGTGTTTCCTCTGTCTGTCTGTAGCTGAGATGGGTGTTTCCTCTGTCTGTCTGTCTGTAGCTGAGATGGGTGTTTCCTCTGTCTGTCTGTCTGTAGTGAGATGGGTGATCCTCTGTCTGTCTGGGGATTTTTGCAGTGTATTTATCCCTCTTTTTTCTGCTGTTAAAACCTCAGCTGTTTCTTTCCCTGGTTATCATTCTCTCTGTGTCTCAGATTAGTTTTGCCCAAACTTCTGATTTTTCCCATGCTATTTGTATTCTAATGCTTCTGTGGTTTGCAGGTCCTCAATCTGAATTTGTCTTCGTCTTTCTGTACGTAAGCTGTCCACATTAGGCAAGAGCGCCGCGGGATGCTGAGTGCTTCCTGTAGCATCCTGGCAGCTGTGTAGCTTTGCTTTCTCCTGTAGCTGAGAACCTTCCCCCTGGCCGCCTGTTAAGATGGTTTGCTGACGTTTCCCATTGCAAATGTAGTTTTTGCCCTGTTAGTAATGAAGAAGTTTTTTCATTGTGATTACTTTACAACCATGTCCATTTCCTCTTTCTCACCAGACTTAATGTATTCATTTTTATATGTATTGTATGTGTGTGTTGGACTTATAATTTAAAGTTTAGTTTACTTTAATTACAACTACCATTAGTTTAGCTTGGTGCCCAGGGTTGTCCTGTCCCCCTCACAGCACTTTGGTATGTCTTGTGTGTCTGCATTGTTCCTTGGCCCTTTCCCCCTGGAGCAGTAGGACTTCAGGCCCGTCTTTGTGCATAGTTTTTCCTGAGGTGGAATTAGCCACTGTTTCCAGGCTGACCTGATGCTTTGTGGGTTACAGGAGCATTTGTATCAATGTGTACTGCTAGTTTTATTTATTGCTTCTTTGCCATCACTGTTCTTAGGTGAAACTCTGTATTGCGGGTAATTACATACCCAGGTACCCATACGTGCATGTGTGCATACACAGACAACCTGAATGGCTTTGGCGTCTGATCCTACGGCATAGACTTAACTTCGTTTTAAAGTTTCTAGCTCGCTTCTGTAATGGTGAGGACCGGCATTGCCCTCCTTACTCCTGCTGCTCTGCTCACTTTGACCTTCCTTCCCTTCTGAATCCTCTTGAGGAAAGTCCCTGTGATGCCGGTGGCTGGCGGTACTGCTGCCTCCCAGATGGGATGATTGTGCTCTGCTGATGAGCCCTGGGTCTGAGTGTCAGGGCCAGGTGCCAGTGAAGAGGGTTGCAGCTGCCTTGCGGGAGAGGGAGGGGACACAGAAGGATTATGGGGGAGCTGTTTGCTTTTGTTGTTGTTACATTGGTACGCTAGAGGTCTGCAGTGCATACAGACCTTTGCTCTACGAGTGCATAATATAAACTGCTGTCTGCTTCCTCAAGGACAGCGAATGCTGAGCCCTTAGGACGCATCAATTGCATGAACTTCCCACTCTTCACTGTGTCATGTGTTGTTCATACTAAGTCATATTATGCTAATAACGGCTTTAGCCAGCCATTACTCATTAAGATTTCCTGTTTAGCTCTTCATTGGCCCCCACCCTACGACTGTGCCTTCCTCTATTACAGCCTGTGTGTCTGTGTGTCTATATGCCTGTGTGTGCGTGTGTGTGTTACTGTGTATCTGTGTGTGTGTGTCTCTGTATCTGTTTATGTGTGTGTCTGTGTTTTTGTGTCTATGTGTGTGTTTATGTGTCTGTGATTCACTGTGTGTGTGTGTCTGTCTGCTGGAAGTAGATGGTTTCAGCTACTGCATTTTCTCATTTTGACCCTTTTGTTGGTTTCCTACTTATTTTAGAGTTCCCATGTGGTCACCTGACACGCCAGAGCTGTTTCTATTAGTCTTTTCATCAGTTGTGTTTCTTGGCATGTCTGTCAGTTTACTCAGATGCCAGCCAGGTGTCATATAAAGATGAGAGAATTCCTTTGTCCTCAGATGAGCTACAGGGAGTAGGGCTTGGTTCCCCAACCCAGTGAGCTACTGAGCTGCCTTGAGGTGATGTTAAAAAAGTGTGACAATTTATGGTTTACCACGCTGGCTTTCCCAGGGGCAGCCCTGCAGGGGCTCACAATGGAAGGCCCAGGACCCCTCCTGTCCCTGGCTTCACAAACTGCCACAGCGTTGCCACACGTCTGTCTGTCTGTCTGTCTGTCTCTTTCTTTCTTTGTCTCTCTGTCTATCTCTCTGTCTCTCTGTCTCTCTCTGTCTCTCTCTGTCTCTCTGTCTCTCTCTCTCTGTCTCTTTTTCCAAATAGATTTCCTTTGGGTAGCTGTATTGTACAGTAGCTCAGCTGATCTCTATGTGAGTTTCCGCATGCTTGTAATTAAGTCATAGTAATTTCAGAGCAACACATACACATTTCCTGTGAAAAGGAAAGTGTCTGTGAGTATGTTGGCTAATGTGTGTGAAGGTTCTTCCTAAGTTGCTAAGTGCATGGAACACATACCAGAATTCATAGATGAAAATGGATTGGTGTGATTGGTTTGTGCCTTAGTCTTTTCCATTAAAGTGAAATGGGGGGGGGGTGATCTGTGTACTGGTGGCCTGTCAGCGTCCTTGCTCTTTATTGAGGGGCTTAGGTGCAGGCTCAGTGGGAGCTGAGGGGGACTGTTGAGGACTTCAGGTAGAAGAGTTGCACGGCAGGCAGGACAGGCGGACAGACAGCACAGTGGGCTGGAGTGCAGGACAGGACAGGACAGGACAGGCGGACACACAGGAGCACAGTGGGCTGGAGTGCAGGACAGGACAGGACAGGACAGGCGGACACACAGGAGCACAGTGGGCTGGAGTGCAGGACAGGACAGGACAGGACAGGCGGATACACAGGAGCACAGTGGGCTGGAGTGCAGGACAGGACAGGACAGGCGGACACACAGGAGCACAGTGGGCTGGAGTGCAGGACAGGACAGGACAGGCGGACACACAGGAGCACAGTGGGCTGGAGTGAAGATGTGGGAAGTACACCTTGTGCCCAAAAGCAGAGTGGTCACGGCTTGTCAGAGAACGTGGAGGGCTTGGGGTAGTCTGGAGAGTAAGGCTAACTTTCTTCTGGGGAATTTCGAGTTGTGTGACTTCCTAAGTGACTGGATTTGAGAATAAGCAAGAAGAACAGATCTTGTGGGGAAAACATTGAATGAGTTTTCAACATGCAGGGTTTGTGGTACAGGTGAGATAGCCCTGTCTCTAGCAACTCCAGGGATCTGGGTGAGGTCAGGTTGCATGTTTGCATTTGGAACTGACGAGAATGCACATTAGAAATGGGTGTGCTCATCTGGAGGGCATGCAGCAATGGAGAGCTGGGAACGAGGCCTCCGTTAGCACTCATTCGGGGTACAAGCACCACGCGCTCTGCACTGAGCAGCAGGAGGAGAGAACAGCAGAGGCAGCTGGTGCAGATGAAGTATGGGTCGTGTTGCGAGGGCTGGGGCACGTGCAGTGTGGAGAATTACGTGCCTTCGTGCCCGCGTTTCCGTGAGGCTGGCATAGGCATCTCTGCTGTCTCGTCTCTGCACATCTTCCCTGGCAGACCCCCTTGTCTTCTCTCACGGTCAGTCTGGATAGTGTTGTAGTGGTGGCCCTGGCCCAGTGTGAGCCCAGGAGCAAAGTATCCTCAACATCTTGTGAAGGAACACGGTTTGGCTTGTTCATGCCAAACTGATGTGTGAACCAAGACTTGGCAGGAGAGAGAGATTCTGGGCCAGCCCTGCCACCGCTTGCTGTGCTCCCCTGGAGCCTTCCCAAGTCCCTGCTGTCCTCACTCACTCCCTTTACACGCACTGTCAGCCCTGATTCTGGTTCCAGCCTCCGTTCTCACAGTCACGCCTGGATCTCATCTGCTGGCTGCAGGGCACTTCAGCCCTGCCCCTAGCCTGTGGGCTGTGTCTCCGTGCTCCCTCTAGGGAAGTACTGCTTCTGCCTCTGTACCGCACCTCCCTGCAGCTGCCCTGTCCTCTGCCCTCAAGCAGCCTGTCTGCTAGCACTGCCGTGCTCCTCTCTGACTGTCAGTCTGCGGTGCTCCTCTCTGTCTGTCTGCGGTGCTCCTCTGTCTGCCGTTCTCCTCTCTGTCTGTGGTGCTCCTCTCTGGTTGTCTGCCGTGCTCCTCTCTGGCTGTCAATCTGCAGCAGGGGCGACACAAGCATGTGTCAGGAGGTTGCCTTTTCTCTTCTCTTCACTTGGCTCCTGTCTCAGCCTAAGACACACCTGGAACTTTTAACTATGTATTTAAATTTCATATTAAAAATTGGAAATTGTCCCTGTAAACACTGGGTTTGTTATGTCACATCATTTTCCAAGCCAGTCAGCATGCTCAGTTGTGGGTTGCTCAGGGCCGATGGGCCCTGTGCTTGTCCTTATTTGGACAGATGCTTTTCTCTGTCTTCTTGTAGCTTTCACTTGTCAGAAACGGTTGTTTGGAAGCGGCTGTAATCACACACACACACACACACACACACACACACACACACACACACACACACACACACGGGATTCGGGTTGATGGGTAATAGCTTCAGGGTGTGTGGGTTATCCCTGTCACACAAGGCTTCGTCCGTCACACACTGCATACGGTGCTCGGTGCTGTAAACAGACATCTCATTCTCTGTCCCAGGGGGACATAGTCTGGCTGTTGACTGGCTCTGTGGACATTGGGGGATGTGGCTGTGACCATTTCTCAGCAGTGCTCACCCTGTGGACTTCCGTGCTTTTAACTCATCCCTCCAGGAAAGCAGTTAGGTGCTACGATTTCTCACACAGCCTGTTGGAATGACCCGTTGCCTGATTTACAGGAATTAAAATAGAACTTTAAAATTAATGTTCAGAATGTGTGTGTTGAAATCCTCGAAGTAAGTGTTGAGAGAATCCACTTCTCTTGTGTCCAGTAACACGCTGTGTGCAGACTCTGCAGTGTTACTGAATGTTACCATGCCAACTCATACTGCTGACACTGGCAGTTTCCATCTACTATAAACCTCTCACCTTGTTCATTTGAATAAAATCTCCAAGTTAATACGAGCTGCTCGTATTGTTACTGAGGTCAAGGTTGATGCGTGTGACATGGTGTGGTCAGAGCTGGGGTCTCACGAAGCCTTGTGTGTTCTGTGCTTTGGCTGCAGCCCTACCACTTATGTTTTGGATGAAGATGAACCTCGATTCCTTGAAGAAGTTGATTACAGTGCAGAAAGCAATGACGAGTTAGAGGTTGAATTAGTGGATAACACAGGCGAGTACGAGCCTTCTGCCCAGGAAGAAGCCCTTTCCGACTCTGAGGTATCAAGGGCGTACCTGCCTTGAACTTTCTGCCATCTTTGTTAATTGCCAAGAAGAGATGAAATGTCTTGGTTTTTATTACACAGAAAATACGAGAGGGAAAATTTTTAGACAACTGACTCAAAGAAGACAAAAAAGAACTTGGGCCTGTTTGGTTTCAAGACAATAAATATATTATTAATTCATGATATAATTGGCATTTGTTTTATTTTAGATATTCAATGTACTTTATATAGCATTGAATTATCAAATGATAGATTTACTTAAAAACAAAAGAACCCAAGTATCATTGCATGAATTTTTTATCTCCTGTGGCACCTGCATCAAGTAGATAAATTTGAAGTGTGTCCAAATACAAAATCTAAATTATAGTGTTGAAAACGAATATACCTGTACATGGATTTCTCTAGACATGCTTGTGTGGAGGTGGGTAGTTACTGAAGATAAGACTGCTCTTCAGAACCATGTGAACTGTGGATTGTGGCTAAAATAATCCAGAATTTGCTTTGAAACCACCCCGTTTTACATTTATCAAGTTAAATAAAAACTGTATCAAATGTTGCATTTATTTTGTCATCTTTTTTGGCCAGCTCAGCTTTTTATTAAAAAAAGCAAGACAGAAACAAGAAACTTGTGTCTGAACCCTGGTAAGAGCTTTCTCTGAACAGCTGGCTTCCCAGGCTGGGGACTGGGACCGGCATGGGCGCCTGTGCCTCCCACCGGCGCGAGCTGTGCCCTCTCGGTTGTGTCTGACTGATGGCTTCGAGACCCTCACTGCAGCCAAAGGACGAGCGGCTGTCCAGTGCACGAACTGAACTGCGTGCCTGGGCTTGTGAGCTGGGGTCTTTACAGCATGCCAATGATAGCAGGAGCCCTGGGTGACCCTCATCAGTCCAAACTGTTTGTGTGCGGTGACATTATACTGAGGGTTGGCCATCCTGTGGCAAAGGTAACTGTCATCACCAAAACATAAAAAAATAAACTCAGTGGCTAGATGCTTGTTTAAGAGCTAAATTTTGCTCTTACAGACAACACTCCCCAGGACTGCACACTAGCCAGACCCTCTTGCGATTCAGTGCTTAGGTGCGGCTGCGTGTCTTCTTGGTTATTCCTAAGTTAGAGCCTTTTCTAAGCCTTTTAAAATGGAAGATAAATTATTAAAAATACTTTGGATTTATGCATTTTCTCAAATGAATGCTTTTTTTTTTAAATCATCTTTCTAAAGGTTCTCTTTGGTATCTTGGGAGCCATGTTAACAATACAGTGTGGAGACTGTAAAAAGAGGTTGGCCGGGCTGGTGGCACACACTGGAACTTTAGGAAGTAGAGACAGGAGGATCCAGAGTCAAGGCTACCCTGGGCTACAAGGGCCAAGTCTCAAAATAAAGAAAAAAACAAAAGTTTTGTTTTGTTTGTTTTGTTTTCTCCAAATCATCCACTTCTCACTTCATCTCAGAAAATGAGTAGACTGCGATGTTGAGCCAGTCCTCTGAGGCCATAAAGCTCTGGAAAGAGCACAGTGATTTTCTTAATCAGGGTTTACTATTGCCGTGAGGAGACACCATGACCTCAGCAGCTCTTATAAAGGAAACAGATGAGGGGCTCACTCACAGTTCAGAGGCTCAGTCCAGCATGGCCGGAAGCATGGCAGCACGCAGCATGCAGGAAGCATGGCGGCATGCAGCATGCAGGCAGGAGCAGCCAAGCATATACATCTTGCACGCAACAGGAAGTCAACTGACAATCACACCAAGGAAAGCCTGAGAAAAAACAAAACAACAAACCCTCACAGCCTGCACACGCACACCAGTGACATACTTCCTTAAGATCGCACCTGTTCCAACAAGGCCACACCTCTTGATAGTGCCATTCCCTCTGGGGACATTGTCTTTCCAGCCACCGCACTCCACTCCCTGACCTCCAAAGGCTTGTAGCCATACCGTAATACAAAAATGCATTCAGTCCAATTTCAAAAGTCCCCAGAGCACATAACAGTTGTTCCAGAGTGTCTTCTGAGACGCGTGGCAATCTCTTAACTGTAATCACATATGAAAAAATCAAAATCAAAAGGCAGATCATATAATTCCAACATATAATGGCACAAGATACACATTACCTTTCCAAAATGCAGGGAAGGAAGCATGGTGAGATACTGGACCAAAGCCAGACCAAAACCCAGCTGGGCAAACTCCAAACTCTGCAGCTCCATGTCCGATGCCAACATGCTCTTCAGACTGCCTAGTCCATCCAGCTTTGTTGACTGCAACTCTCTCTCTCTCTCTCTCTCTCTCTCCCTCCCTCTCTCTCCCTCTCTCTCTCTCCCTCTCCCTCTCCCCCCACTCTCGGCAGGTAACCCATGACTCTGGCATCTCTAACTAGCATCTTGAGTACTTACAAAATTCCAACGGTCCAGCATCTATGATCTACTCATGATCTTCTAGACTCCTCCAGAGGACTTGGGTCACTTCTCCGGCTCCGCCCGCTGCAGCACACACAGCTGTCCTCCCGGCTCCAGCTGGCTCCTCTCCACAGCTGCTGCTGTTCTTGGTGGTCATCCCACGGCACTGGCATCTCCAAAATGCTGGGGTCCCTTGCTGCAACTGGACTGCACCTTCACCAGTGGCCCTCATAGGCTCTCCTCATGGTGCCATGACCCCTTCAGTCCTGGGCCTTCAACTGCAGTGAGGCAGCCCCTTCACCGATGGCCTTTCCTACCCTCTCACAGGGCCAGTCCTCAGCTGCTCCCCATGACATCTTCATTCCTTTAAAACCAGTACCACCTGGATGACTCTTACACATTACCAAGTATGGCTGCCAACACGAGGTGCAACCCTGGATGCCTCTGGAACACAACTCTGCTCTCAGGAAACACTTCCCAGAAGATTTCACCGCAGTGATGCTGGTGTCTTCTTAATCACTGCTAATTTCTTAGCTCCAGCCAAACAGCATCAATTGTTCCAGCGACGTAAGGCTTCACTTTAGTGGTTCTGGCATCTTGTTGATCACAGCTGATTCTTGAGCCCCAGCTAACCAGAACCACAGGATCTTAACTCCTTTCTTCTATCTGCTGCTTGCTGGGGCTGGAACGTGGGCCTCTTGTTTAATTACATCTTCACCAGCTTTCTGTCTTTCACTGCCTAAACTTGGCCGTCCTGAAACTTGCTCTGCCAACCAGGCTGGCCTTGAACTCACAGAGATCTCCCTGCTTCTGCCATTGGAGTGCTGGGATTAAAGGGGTGCGCCACGGTCACTTGAGGTCACCATTCCCTTTATTGCATTTAATTCGTTTATCTTCTTGAACAGAGGATTTAGCTCCATTCCACTTTCTGATGCCCCTTTTTCTCAAACATTTTTCCTTGGTAAACTTGCTCCTTCTCATTATAAATCTTCATTAGAGTCACCACTAATAATATCCACATGACAGAGTCTATACTAGGCTAATGCGGGTAACAAGATTCTGGGACACAGTGCAGGCTGGTTGAGGTTTATTTGGGGAGAATCCACTTGCATGAGAAACAGACGAGCTCCGCTGATTTCCGCTCCTAGGATGTCCTCAGACCTCCTCTGTCTCTGATCCGGAAGTAACTGAGTGCATATGGGTCAGGACCCAGACCTAGACTCCACCACTCAACGCCTACACCTGTCCCCACACCACCAATGGGTGTGTCAGCACAACAGGTGTGTGGGCGTGGTGGATATCACTACACTAGGCTGTTTTGAGATTTCTTCTGCCAATGGAATTAATCCAAAACTCTTCACTTTAGCCTCAGGCAGACTCTTTGGACAAGGGCAAAAGTTAGCCCCTTCCTTTACCAAAATATCCCAAGGATGATTTCTAGGCAATTAAAATTCTTCTCTAAAACCTGTTGAGCCTGCTCCCAATATTTAAAATCATTATCAACATCAATTTCTTCCATGCTCCTCCTAGTGTGGCCCCATTAAGCAGTCTTAAAGCATTCCACTGCTTTCCAAACCCAAAGTACCAAAGTCCATATTACTCCAAACAAAAGCATGGTCAGGGCTATCACAGTAATACCCCAGTTCCCTGGTATCAACTTCTGTCCTGGTGAGGGTTTGTACTGCTGTGAGGAGACACCATGACCACAGCAACTCTTACAAGGAAAACATTTGAGGGGGCTGGCTTACAGTTCAGAGGGTCTTTCCATCATGGCAGGTAGCATGGCGCCATGCAGGCAGGCATGGTGCTGTAAAAATAGCCGAGTGTCCTACATCTTGCATGCAGGAACTCAACTGACAATCACACCAAGGGAAGCTTGAGAAAACAGAAACCTCAGAGCCCGGGCTACCCAACAGTAACACTCTTCCTCCAACAAGGCCACACCCACCCCAACAAGGCCACACCCACCCGAACATGGCCACACCTCCCAATAGTGACACTGCCTTTGGGGGCATTTTCTTTCAAACCACCACAATGATTTAATAAGGTCCTATCCAATCATTTATCATTGGTAAAAACTTAATTGCATGTTTTGTTATAATTGTACTTTAAGAGAATATACTCCTACTGTGCCCACATATGTAATAGTTTCTGGTGTTTGCCAAATTAGAAATTAAAAGAGACCCCAGGACACTCGTATTGAGTTAGTTGCTATTTTCTAAAATTGCCCTAATTTTTACCCGTGGGCCTCGCTTTCTTCAATGATCCAGAAACGTTTGAGATGCTTACTGAACACAGTGTCCCGGCTGCAGGGGTGAGGCCAGCATGGACAGTGGACCCAGTAACTCACCTGCAGCTGGAGCTTTGAACTTGCTAAGTATGGTTTGGTTTGATCCAGCCATTCTCCGTGTCAGAATGCATCACGGCTACCTGGAGAGCGCCACACACATTGACGAACATGTGTTCCATGTGGAGCCTGAGAGCTTAGGTTGCACCGGTGATGATGATGCCCACAGCCATAGGTGTGCTGTGTTTCTAGTGGCGTGCCCACAGCCATGGGTACACTATCCTAACTCTAGTATCCATTAAGATGATACAGCCACAGAAGTGGATGACGCAGGAAATGTACTCTTGCAAGTATTCTCGTGCGTGATTCAGAAAGAGATGGTAGCAACGAGTGCACGCTTGTAAATCCCTTCTCTTACGTATGCTTTGGTAATTATGAAATATGAATTTAAAAGTCAGGACTTTCCTCTTTGATGGCAGTTTGGTAGCTATGCATAGCTAGCTTTTGCATCAGGAAAAACCTACTGAAGAAATAGTGTGGTTGGAACACGAATCTACTTTAATACAGTGAATTGCTTAAACTACTTCTCTGATTAAAATATATTCACATCCCTTGACATAAAGAGCAATCTGGAAGAGAGTTTTGTTCTCTTAATGAAAATAAGTATTTTGAAGGTTTAGTTTTTGAAGTGCCACAAGCCACTCTAGCAGGTAGGTGGTAGGTGACATTCAGAACCACCCTGTCCACCACTGCCCCTCACAAGCCTCCTGTGCATTCTGGCCCCTAAACCTGTCATAGCTAGCCATTCAGCCCTTGACTGGTCATTGATAGGACTCGAGTGTGCTTGTTTTCAGTTAAAAGGCTGCTCACTGCAGCATCCAAATCTGAGTGGCCTGGGAATGGCAGGCAGCACCCCCTCACCTCACAAGCTAGCAAGGTGTGTGGCTTTTTCCAACCCAGTAATGTTCTTTCAAACCACATAAAGATCCTTGGCTTTGCAAGTGTGGAGAAACTAGAAGGGAAAGATGCTTGCTATTGGAAAATTAATATAGGGAAGCTTGAGGCTCCTGACCACAAGCAGCCCAAGGTAACTATAGTACATACCAGCATGTTTATGGACCACTGGGCTGTCTCAACAATGAAGGCTTGGCAGGTAGAAGTGATCCGTTGGCTTTGTTCGCTGTGGGTTGTTTTGAATGTGCAGTCAGTGGGGAATTTTATTGGGGCACTAAAATCGCTGCCTTTTCTACTTACAATTTCATAGACTTTTTGCCTTGTCTTTTGGTGAGCTTTAAAAAAAAATTTCCATTCCTTAGAGGTGGTAGACACTGATGATTCATGGTTTATTTGTCCTTTGAAATGCAGAACAAATTAAATAATGATTAAATTGTATCATTTTATATAGGTAAATTTCAAAATTTTGAAACCCTTTTTAAATGGTTATCATTATTTTGTCTTAAACTGTATAGCCTTGCACATAGTAGGCAGGCATTTTACCACGGATCCATATCCCCAGCAAGGATTGCCATGCATATTCAGTGTGTGGAGGAATGTGTAGGGCTTGGTGCCCTTGCCAGTCTTTACTTCTCTCTCCTAAGAAGCCCAGCAAAACAAAAATATATCCCAAACGAACCCCCGTTACCCGTGTGCTGAACCCAAACCTTTTCCCTTACAGGACAGAGCAGACATGCCGTTGTCCTGCTCCCCTGAGCTTAGCCAGTGTTCCGGTCCCGTGTGTTCACGTGTCATGTGCTTGCCTCGCACTGTCAGTAGTGGAGCACGTGACCTGAGTGGCACCGTGTGGCACGTTCCCAGTGCCGATCGCAGGGATCGGGTGGGCTGTGGTCTAAGCAGAAGGGATGTCAGAACTTCGTTGGAGGACAGAGTGAGTGACAGCTGCCACACCGGGGCAAAGCCTGAGGTGGTGGAAGAAACTGCTGTGTTCCCCCTCACCTGCATTTTGGAGCTGTCTGTGAAACACGGTCCCAGCAATTCTGTAGAAATCGTTGTTTAAGCTACTTAAGCAGAACGTTTGATTTCTAAGAAAGAGTGTCTTCTGCATGGCTCTGTGTGAAACCAACCCGAAGAGCTGGCATTACAGGGTCCCTTCCGGAGGAAGGGGTACACCCAGGACACATACCCCAAGAGTCAAGAGTTCTAGCCAGTGCAGCAGCAGGGGTCTCCCACGCCACAGATGGACCAGTGCGCTGACCGTTTGCTGTCTACCATAAGCAGTTGCTGGGCCTGAGGGAACTACATTTGAAGGAGCTACCTCTGTTTCCTCCAGTGATGCTTATAGCAGTGATGACAGCATGCGTGTTGTTAGTCATGGGCCTGACAATGTAGCTGGTCACCAAGCCTGACACCGAGATTTGATCCCTGAAACCTCATGGCCAGATTGTCTTCTGACTTACAGACACACACAAACACACTAAATGTAGTAAATTTTGAAAAGTAGATATTAATATTGAAATCAATCGCCTCTTTAACTTGTGAATTATAGTAAGCTGGGTCCACAGAGGAAGGCAGATCGAAGATATTTTTATTTAGTTACTTTAATTAGGCAAAGACAGACTAGGAGTTGACATTCTCCAGCCTGGGCAAATATCATAGGATGAAGTGTTTCTGTTACTCTTTTGCCCAGTCCAAAGCTATTTGCACTACTCTCCAGTGAGAACTGTAATCTCTACCTCTGTTGTCCACACGGGATTCACAGATGAACATTTGAGCAGCCCTTTACAGGAACACATCTTTGATACTTATTTCAGTCCAGTAACACGAAGCCACAACTCAGCAGATACCATTTTCCATTTATTGTGTGTATGAGTGCGTGCGTGCGTGCGTGCATGCGCGTGCATGTGTGTGCATGTGTGTAGGTGCACGTGCGTGTGTGCATGTGTATATAGGTGCATGTGCGGTGCGCGTGTGTGTGTGCATGTGTGTATAGATGCATTGCGGTGCGTGTGTGTCTGTGCATGCGTGCATGCGTGCGTGTGTGCGCATGTGTGTGTGTGTGTGTGTGTGTGTGTTGCACGTACTGGGGTCAGGACAACTTACAGGAGTGAGTTCTCTCAGTGTGTGGTTCCAGACAGGTTGTAAGGGTGTGCCAAGCAGCTTTTCCTGCTGAGCCATCCCAATGGCCCAGCCTTTCCATTTTGCCTGTGAAGAGACCAGAAGGCCATCTTATGCACATGCTAGTGTGGGGTTAAGTGAGCATTGGGCTGTTGGTGCTGACCTGTTTGCTTACACCTTAGGTAGCCTGTGTTGTGTGACTCCCTTTGCAAAGAAGGTGAGCCTTTCTATCGGGCTCTGTTAATAGCTCAGGGGTCCTGGAAAATGTGGAACATCATCACCACATGCCATAGCGTTCCTGAGGAAATGGGGTGGGGAACTGACAGAGTCTGGTGTGGATGCAACAGTTCCCTTAGTCCTTTGTGACTGGTCTCATGGGGACATTTCCCCCTCTGGCCTGTGGGAAGGTTCACACATTACTCAGACCGCTGTTTGTGGGAAATTGGTCGGAAGTCAGTGCACCAATGTTTGTTTCCAACCACTGATCTTTTTCTAAGAGACCATTGAATCTTTTAAGTTTAGCAAAACAGGTAATGGTTTGATACAAGCCTTCATTCATCTGTCTTCTTGTTGTTGTGTTTTCTCATGATCAAAAGCTGCTTTTATTTCTGCCGGTGGTGAAAGGAAGTATGTTGTCCAACATTCTTACCCAAAGTACCTCTTCTGTAGCAAAGTTGTCAGGCTTTGCTTTCCTTTCTTTAAAGAATTTGTGACTTTGCCAGAAAGGGCAGTTTTGATGTCACCTTTGAGTAGCAAGACCATGCTAGACGTTTGAAATTACCCGTTTTCTCAGGTCCAGTGAGAGTTACAAAAGCACCTCTGTATCACAGAGAAAGAGAACGATGACCTGAGCACCCATGCAGGCTTTGTGCTCGTATGTTTGAGGAGTGTTGGTGACACTTAGGATGCTGTGTTCACTGACAGGTTGAGCTTAGCCCTACACCATCTCCTGAGTTCACATGTGTGAGTGTGAGTAGCATGGAGAAGAGCTGCAGAGGCAGCAGTTCCTGGCTGGAACCCTTCTGATCTGGTGCCACCCACGTGTCCCCAAGCAATGGCAGGACTTGGCCCTGCTTGCTTCGGTTTCTGTTTCATGTGATATGGGAATCCTACATGTAATTACAGCAAATGGATGAAACACTGGACTGAGTGTGAAGGTTGCAAGGCTTTCTGCTTTGATGTTTTCAAAGGCTCAGATTACCAGAGTGCCCATTGTGTTATAGGCGTTGATCTATGAGATAGGTGTGGAAATAGCATGCATATGCACGTACACATACGTGTATGAATAACCTTCGTGACACACCTATGATCAGCATTATCCCTGTTGTAATTTAAAAAACACAGCGCACAAGAGAAAGACACCATTGGCAGAGCTAGGGTGGAAGGGTTTTTTATTGGGGGAAAGTGAATGGGAAAGGGGGGAGGGGGAGGGGAGACTGGGCCCCTGGGGACAGGAGTGGCAGAAGAGAAGAGGGAGGAGAGAGAGACAGGAGAGACAGACAGACAAAGAGACAGCCAGTGAAGCAGAGGGGGGAGAGGGAGAGAGGGGGGGAGGTGGGCAGGGCCCCTTTAAAAGGAAACATAGTGAATGCGCATTGCTCTTAGTGGCTGTAGCTGAGGACACACCCTGTCAGAACCCCAAGGGCAGGCCAGCACAGATGCCCGAGCACTAACAATCCCCACTTGAAAAATGCAGAAACTAAGTAGAAATCACACAGCTGATGGAGTTAGGAAGTCAGCTGATTGTGGACAGCACTAAGGGCTCTGCCACAGCCTTTTACAGGGCAACAACAACCTGCAGGAGCTGGCTCCCTAGCTGGTGTGCTGCAGTGATGGCTTACAGACTCGGGCCTGCTACTTCTCAGAAATGAAGTTGCCGCACAGCAATGGGATGTTTGCCCTAAGGGTCACTGCGGCCCTGAAGCTTGGTGGGTCTTACCAGGAGGACACGTTCACCACACTTGCCTTCTCAGGCAGAGCTTATGGGTCGCTCTCTCGTTACATGCCTTTTGTGGGCAGAGATGATGGCTAGGCACCCCACAAGGGTGTCCCCCGGCTATGAGCACCAGGCATACTTTTGCTGTTGGTAAAGCAGAAGAGTGCCCTGTGATTAGAGTCAGATAACGCGAAAGGGATTATTGAGGGAAGGTTCACCCCCAAGGGAAAAGGTGATGAATGTACAGCTTGAGGATGAATACCTCTTGTGCTATTTGTTCATAAGTCCAGAGGGCTCTATATGCTGAGATACCACTGAGCAGGGCTGTTGAATGTTCCCCATTATACCTACCGTGAGGGTGCACTGGAGAGGGACCCGTGTGAAGTCTGGCTGTGAACCCTTGCGTCTAGGAACATTTGAGGGTCCTGTGGGTACAATACGATCTGTGCTGTGAATGGAACCTGGGTGGTGAGTAGTAAAACATAGGGGCGCGGACAGGAGAATCGAATGTGCTGTAACAATGATTGAATTACAGGACAATGGCAGGGCCTTGATGCCCGGAGACAGCCCATATGCAAGAAATGAGAGTTTTGGACTAAATACAAATGTCAGTCTGTGTATAGCTAAGGACATAGGCCGATTACAGATTCCATCAAGTTCAAAATTGTTTCAGAAACAGCACTGTTTTATAGGACCCCGTGGGAGGCAGAGCAGAGGTGCATTCTCCTTCTTGAACAGTCGTTACTCCATGCACACTGCTTTGGAATTTACAAAGACACCGGGTGCTGGCCGTGTGGCTTCCCAGGACTAGGAGCACAGTCCGTTGTTCTGAAGTTCTCAGTAGATACTTCCTTTTTTCTTTTTCCAGACAGTATATTTTCATTATGTTCTTTCCCCTCTCCCAACTCCTCCCTGATTCTCCCCATCCCCCCACCAACCTAATTTCATGCAAACTCACTTGGGTACTTTCTCATTTTCTCTCTCAATACAAACAAACAAACAAACAAAAAAACCCAAGAAAAACAAAAACCTAAAAAAAAAAAAAAAACTAGAAGAAGAAAGAAAAGGAAGGAAGGAAGAAAAAAGAAAGAAAGAAAGGAAGGAAGGAAGGAAGGAAGGAAGGAAGGAAGAAAGGCAGGTGACAAGCAACAAATAACAAAACACCCAGAGATGGTGCATGATCACAAGGAAGCAACATCTTCCGGGCACAGCAGATGCACATATGAACTCACGGAGACTGTAGAAGCATGCGCTATACCTTTGCAGTTTCAAGCCATATGAAATTCCTGCTCTGAGAAGAAGTGAACATAAAATTCACAGTAGATTTACTCTATCATTCTTGCTTGGAAAGCCTTGATTCTTACCCATTGTGAATTTTCTCCAAACTTTCTGAATATGTTCAAGGGGACGAAGGACATCCTTGAATGTTGTGACTTAGTTATGGAATGTCCCCAGGTGCTGGTCCCAAGCTAGTGCCACCATTGAAGGATTATTGGGTCATGAGAACGCTGACCTTCTGAATGGATTAATCTGTTGTTGGGTTCTTAGCTGAATGGCCCCTTTCTCTCTGCTTCCTGGATGCATGAGGATTGCTCTGCCATCCTCTCTTTGTGAGGAGGGTTTGAGTTAGAGATGTTCCTCCTTACGTTCTTGGATGTTCTGTGTCCTCTCTTTGTGAGGAGGGTTTGAGTTAGAGATGTTCCTCATAGACCTGAATGTTCTGTCTCCAGTTGGCACTGTTTTGTATTTGACATGGAACCTTTAGGAGGTGGAGACTTGCTGGAGGAAATTATGCCCCTGGGGGTGGCTATGAGCTCACAGGGCTTTGACCGGCTCCCACTCCTGCCTTTTGCCGCTCTTTGTGGATGGGAAGGTGGCCGCCCATTCCTTCCCCTGCCAGCAGCCATGTCTTCCCTGTGGAACCATAAACTAAAACCAACTTTTAAGTTGCTTTTGGTCATTGTTTTGTTGTGTTTTGTTTTGTTTCAAGTGACAAGAAAGTGACACACCTTGCTACTACGTCCCCCAGTTGCCACAGGCTGGTGGAGATGGAGCCAAGCAAGCGCTCCTAAAGTAAACTCTCAGAAGCCATGTGCCCAAATCCACCTTTGCTCCTTCAGGTGTTTCTGTCAAAACAATGAGAAGTAGCTAACAGAGAAAATGAGTAGACGCAGGGCCCTTCCTGTGACTACCCAGCCACGTGCAAAGCTTTTGAACTACTTCATGGGAAGAACTTGCAAGTGTTTACAAAAGCAAGCTAAAACAGTAGCTCACCTGGAGGATCGGGAGACCAGAACACTGACAGGAACACAGGCCGCAAAGGAGTGCTCACACAGGGATGGAGACAATTGAATTAGATCCAGGAAGGCTACATTCTGGCTAAAACCTTGCCTGTGCCAATCCCTGAGACTCGTGTGAGGCTAAGTTTAATTGTGACAGGGTAGTTAATCTAGAAGATTCGAGGCTGCTTGGAGTTCAGGCAATGGCATGAGTGCTCTTGGCTAGGGTTATAGTGAGAATTGAAACAAAGAGCCAAGTGGGAAGATGTTAAAGGCTTAAGTGTTCAGCCAAAAAAGGAAATGCATTTAAAATTGAAGCCAAAGAAGGTGCAGTTGCTAGAGAGATTAGAGCCATCAAAAACAAGCCAAGTATTTTGCATTGGATGGGAAAGATGCTGTGAAGTGTCTTAGGAGTTGGCCGGACCACACCGCAGGAGGAAGAGGATAAGGATGTAAAGTCTTTCCAAAGACTTGGGTTTGAGGAAAATCACTTTGGTCTCTGCTCTCACATGGGCTGCCGGGGGAGTTGTTTCTCCTCTTCTACCATCCAGGCACTGAGGCCACTGAGGCCAGGCTCAGGGGAACCTGACTACTGCTTGGCTGCTGGCATCATCCACACAGTGCTTGTTATGCAGACACGCAGATGCGAGAACTGTGGGCTCATGGGGGCTTGTACCCACATTTTAAAGGAGGGCTTGAGAGAGCAGGAGATGTGGGGCAGGGCTGGAGCCCCCAGAGGGTGGATGAAGGCGGAAGCTGTAGTGGAGACTCCCGGAGGTCAGCGATGGCTTGTGAGGTTAGAGAGCCCCAAGATGCAGCCGCTGCCTGCAAGAGAATGTTTGAACTCGGAAGCTCAGTCTGTCCCCGCAGGCGCATTTATGAAAACAGAAGAAGGAATGCAAGAGACAGTGTGTGGTACATGCACCGCTTTAAACCGCCCGGAAGCTGCCCCTTCGGTAAGGGCCCTTAAAACTGTGTTGTTGCTGGAGTTTCTTTCCAGCCAGGTCCCGTATCCATTCAGCCCAAATAAACACACAGACACTATGTGGATTAGAAAACTGTTGGCTACTGGCTAGCTCTCTCTTAATCATTAACCCACTTCTATTAATCTGTGTATTGCACGAGTCTGTGGCTTACCCGTAATCCAGCATGCTACTCTTTGGGCAGCGTGGTGTCTCCTCATGGCCCCTCTCTGCTCCTCCTCCTCCTTCTTGTCTCCTGCCTATACTTCCTGCCCACTTCAACCAATAAGTGAAACACATTTACAGAAGGACACCCTTACATTATGGTCTCCATTGGTCAAAGTGGATCCCACTCTCTGAGGAAAGATGTCTTCCCTTCAGAGATCTCCCCGGTAGGGGAGCAAGCCTGCCGAGTCCTTGGAACGTCTCTCACGCTGCTGAATGAGTGTAGCCCGATTTAAGTAACTTCTAGGGGCAGCGTAGGAAAGGAAAAGCCTTGGATGACACAAAGGTGATTTGTGCGTGTTGAACCCTTGGATGTCTTGAAGAACAGCAAGCAAGCGGAAAGAAAGCCTATGGAGCAGGGCCTGGGTGAGAGAGCTTGGGTCTCCTTTGATCAGCTCTGAGTTTAAGGTCCCTCCTTTTAGCACCTAGCAGCTGGAAAAGCCACTGGGTCGTCCTGAGTGTGACTTTTCACATCTGTGAAGTGGCTTGTGTGGATTTAATTATCTGTAGACTGCTGGGTGAGAAACAGCTTGGTAAATGGTGTGACTGTGGGTGGCAACCCCTTGGTCTCCATTTCAGTTCTTTCCCTCAGGGTTTCAGAATGTTCCCTGTCCTTCTGTAGAGGACCCAGTGCTGAGGGTCTCTGAGGTCCGTTCCCATTATCTTCTCAGATGAAGAACTCTAATCCAAGAGGGGTCCAGGGACTTGGCAAGGTGAGCCAGCTTCCGGACTCTGGTCCTGCCCCAACCCCATCAGGCCCTTGCTGATAGGTACTCTGCTCTCAGGTTCATTTAGACTGAGCAGGGTGACTAATGTCAGGCTTGTCTGTGTGCTGTTGACAAATGTGTGGCCCGTGGTGCCATTTATAGCTTTGACTTTATGGCGTCGGGACCAACCTTCAGATGTGATCGCAAGCACCGCACCCGCCCAAACAGACTCCCTTTGCCCAGTAATAAAGCTCTCAGGTGGTGACATACGGGAGATGACTGGCCACGTGAGATGAAAACCAGGGCGAACTGGGCTCAGGAGTGGCGCTGCTTCGTCTGCAGTCCATGGGGCCACTGCGTATTTTAAAAGACACGTCAAGTGAGTGTCCAGATTCTGGTGAGGAGTTTGAGTCTTTTGCACGAAAGGACCCTCCCACCATACATGAATATGTATGCTCGCACGCCCCCAGCCTCCCCCACGTGCGCGTGCGCGCACGCGCGCGCACACACACACACATACACACACGCACACACACACACACACACACACACCCCGTCAGTGTCGGATGTGGCTCTTTCTATTGTTTCCAGTTCTATCAAAAATGAAGTGTGTGTTCCTGTTGCTGAAATAGCTTGACTTTTCTTTTCTTGGAGGAGACACAGAAGCTGCCCTGGGCTTAGAGAGTGGTAAGATCTGCCTGCTAGCCGCTGCTCTTGAGTTAAGAGCATCTCTGCTCTCATATCCCTCATCAAACTCGTGTTGAACCCGGGGAGGCACAGAGTGTGTTCACTAACGATGGGCACCAGTGGTAGACCGTAGCACGCTGCATTTGTTGGAGTGATCTCGGCCATCTTTAGTTCTGAATGTGGGAAGGTAGGGGGTTCTCCCCCACCCCACTGTTTTCTTTAACCAAGTGTCCTTTTGTACATGGAGGACCACCAATGAGCAAGGCTTTTCAGAGCCCAGGGCCCTAGGTAAAGTGAGGTAGAGACATGAGGTTGGTAGGAAGAGTTCTGGGGCAGGAGGCTGTCCTGAATCGGGTTCTCCAGTCACTCACTTGAATCCAGTGGCCACGCACGAGCCAGCCTTTGCATGCCACAAAACCAGTGCTGGGGTGCCAGCTGAGGACAGTGCAGCCCAGGGCCCCGCAGATACACCTCCTGCTGAAACTGCCTCGCCTGCCAGCGCCTGCCATCGTCAGCAGGAAGACTTGTAGCTGGGGACGCTTGTTGCCCCATACTCTTAGCACAAGAAAGACACACGGAAGAGCAAGGACTATGTTAGGACCCAAAGGACGGGAGCCACACTGCTCATCCCTCATCCCCATCCTCGTCCCAGCATCTGGAGCACCTCTGCCCTGAGGAAGGAGCACCAAGAGCTGTACCCTCCCTGTACACATTCAGGGATTCTCAAGTCAACACTAGCAGAGGGAAGAAGGGGCTTAAGCTGGATTAGACTTAAATCTGTCACACAAGCACAAAGTGTCATCAAAGGAAGGAGCGGACAGATCTGATCCAATAGGATTAAAAAACATTACACACCACCTGTCTCATGCTCCCCCAACCCCCCAGGGTGGAACACTGCTCAGATGGGTGGATAGGATTATGGGTTGCAGTTCTGGAAGGTTCTGGGGAAGGGGTGAGGCTTGACAGAGTCAGATGCAGTGCCAGCACATGGGTCAATGTAGAACACGGTAAGGAAGGGCAGTTAGCTCCTAGCCTGTGTGAGGGTGCAGAGACGACTCCTCCCCACCCTGCCAACCTTGGGCTCCTCCCTGAGCCTTGGGAGAGTGGGTGGGCCAAAGGTGGTCTTCAGCTGTGCAGTCTCCTACTGGGTGCCCTGGGGCCTGCCTGGGCCCTGGAACCGAATGCCAGGCTGGGGTCTCTGCCGCCTTTCACAGACTCACAGCATGCTTACTCACTCTTGGCCCTAGGCCTGGCAACGCTCAGAGAAAGCTGGAGTAGCTGGGTGTGGCCAAGCCCAGGGGAAGAGCAGAGTGTGAGAGCTGTCACGGAGTCCTGCTCACACCCGTGGCTTTACCGCCTCCGTTCCAAGTAGTGAGCCTGGTATTGCGGCTCCCATTTGGTCTGGATAGCTCTCCTATGGGCACGTGCTACACATGGATTTTTGAAACCAGAAAGGCCATCGGTGTGACCCTGACAAGGTGACTTTGAGACTCAGGCATGGGACTTTGTGTCCATCTGTGTTAGTTAATTTTGTGTTGTTACAACGTGTTAAGTGCTCAAGCCTGGGTTCTTTGTACATCAAAGAGGTTTGCCTGATTCATGATTCTGGTGGCTAGAATGTCCAAACTGGCGCAGGTAGCAGGGTCCACAAGAGTGTCCCGGGCTGTGACACAGCACGGTAGAAGACTGCAGAGGGAAGAGCTGCGCACACATGGGCTCACGTGCGAGAGGGGAAGCGACTGGGGGGGGTGGCTTACTTTTAGATCTCACAGTCGTTAATTCGCTGTGAGACTGACATGGCCATCAATGGTCACCAGTGAGAGTGGAGCGCTGTGTCCTAAAGACACCTCTTAGGTGGTCTTCTAGAAGGTTCCACCTGCCATCCCCACTACACTGGAGACCACCCTCGCAGGGCAAGGCACACAGATGCCGTGTGACAAGCTTCTGGGAGACTTGGCTTCACAGTAGATCCTCACTTCCCTTCCTGAACTGTATTGAGTACAGGAAGTGATATGAAGAGGCAAGGCTTTGCCCTTGCTTCAGGCTGGAGCAAACCCACTCACTCACCTCCCTTACGGAATGGAGAGCATTCACACAGGCTGCTGCCTTGAACAGGAAGTTCTCAGTCCCCTAGATAGAAAGGCAAGGTGGCAGCTTACTGGTCAACCTGGGCAGGAGGCTAGAAGGGTTGTGCTATGCCAGAGCCCTTTGTGTGCACGCACGCATGCACGCGCGCGCACACACACACACACACACACACACACGTGTGCACCTGCCTGTGTGTGAGTGCACACACACACGTGCACACACCACTCCTACCTCTCTATGTGTGTCTGCCGCTGGGCACCCACACCAGTCCCCCAAGTTCACCATGCCTTTGGTTTCTGGTGAGCATCAGTAGAACCCATGGAACAGCTTGTCAACCTGTGGTACTGTGTCCCTTTAGCAAGGCACCTCTCCAAAGTGTTAAACCCACACAACCCATATTGTTCGACCCCAGGAGTCTGGAAGGGAAATGATGTTGCACACCAGCATGCACAGCCAGCGTCCCTCATCTCTGTGTCTCTGAGTTGGTGTCATGCAGAAGAGGTGAGTTTTAGAGCTCTCATCCCAGGGATCTCTGTAGCTCCAACTGCCTGGAGCAGCTTCTGCCCTGTGGCTTGTCAAACAGATGTGAGACTCCTGTGTTCCGGGAGCCTGGGTCAGCAAGGATGTGCGGGGATGGGGGAAGGGAGTTTACACTGAAGGACCATAGAAGGCTGTGCATCTTAGGCACATTGCTAAACCTCCCTGATTGCCCATGGCCTCAGCTGTAAAACTGGTCACTTATATAAGGTGTTGAGTGGGCTGAAATGGACCATTACATCAGAGGGCTGTGGTGTGGACAAGGTAGTGAAGGAAAGATGTACAGTGAGCCACCTCTGCCAAGAGCCAGGCAAATGTCAACTCCCTTCCTGATTTGTTTTTGTTTTGTGGCCAAACTTAACCCCCCCCCATTTTTAACTGGGGAACAAATGTGACAGGGCCTGCAGAGTTACATAGCGGAGACGGTCAAGGGACTGTGTGGAAGAACAGCGTGGACCTTTTTGTGGTCGTTCCCTTTGGGAATGGGTTTTGCCTCTTTTTAGGAAAGCGCGACAGTTGCCTAGCTGTGCGCGGGGTCTGGGGGCAAAGGCCTGTCCCAGATACTCAGGAAACTACTCGTGGGTTCAAGCTTTGCCTGAGCTGTGGGGCAACCTAGCAATACTGTTACAAAAAAGAGGGGGGGGGGGCTGAGTTCAAATCTCCAGCCCTGTGTGAAGAGCCAGGCATGGTTGTGTGTAGCAGAGGGGAGGGAGGCTCTGTCTAAAGGTGATAAGCAGGGAGAGCAAGAGCTAACACCCAGGCCAGGCCATGGGAGAGAGGGCGGGCGGGTAAGAGAGGCCTCCCCGGACCTTTACGCCTGGTGCTCATCACACTCATGAAGGCAGAGCTTCTGTGACTTAGTCCCATCGTAAAGGCCACTCATCCCGATTCCAGCGCACTGGGATCAAGTGTCAACATGGATGTTGGAAGGGAAATGGTCAGCCAAGGCAATAGTGCCCTGGGTTCATGGGTTACACTGAAGTCCACGTCCCGGGAACCGCAGCAGGAACTCCTGTCTCCAATAGCAGTCCCCCCCCCCCCCCCCCCCGTCCTTCCAGACAGACCCTGGCTTGTTGGCCAGGTGCTCGTGAGACCAGCTAGCCACTGGTTTTGCAGTGAGGTGTATCGTGTGACACATTGTGGCCCTAGAGACACAAAAGAGTCACTGAGGGTCTCTCTTGTCACCCCCCCCCAGCAGGCTCTTGGGGGAGGGAAGTCAGCTGTGTGTCTCCCGAGGCCTCTTCAGCGGGCCCAGGGTGGACCACAGCCAGCCTCGTCTCCTCTGATGCCCATGCTGGGCTGTGGGGTCTGGTGACATCTCCCGAAAGCCATCACTACAGCAGTTGGCCTAGGAAGTGGGTAAGGAGTCACCCGTGGGGGGTGTGGCCTTCTTTTCCACCGGAGCACAGAGGGAATTGGTTGCCTCGCTCATTGTCAGCACCTGCACGTTCTTCAGGAGTGGCACTGGCTTGAGCAGACTCAGGCGCTGGCTCAGCTCTCCAGGGTTCCCCGTGGCTGCCGGCTGAGGTCTGGTTCCCATCACTGCCTGCCAGTCCTGCTTGGTCCAATTCTGAGGCCTGGGCAGAAGGACGGGCTCTAACCCAAGGCCCCAAGGCCTGTTTTATCAATCTCATCGTGGTTGTTACGATAGTTTATTTTTCTCCATAAGAAAAAGCAAGCTGCGTGTCTCCAAACGCTGGCAACTCAGAACATTCCATGTGTTTGTGGGGGAGACAGACCGATGGCACAATTCCAGTCAAAGGATGGAGTGTAAGTTCCCGTGTCTGAGTGAGACTTCAAAGCAGCCCATGCTTTAGATTCCAGGAAGCCTGGGGATGTACATGTGACCTTGTGGGCATGCCCCCCATCAGTCCCGGTCCCCGAGAGAGAGAAAGACAGTTCCAGCTCCCCTCTCACGAGGCAACAGCTCTGCCTTTGCTGATTTGTGCTGGGAGAAACATTGTGTCTTTCCCGTAGCCACACGGAAAACGCCTTTTAAAATTTCTACTTATTAAAGCCATGAACAGTCACAATGGCTCAGTCAGCTAAGGGCCTGCCACGTGTCCCCAGCACATACAAATATTTACATAGTGACATGATTTTATAATCCCAGCACTGGGGTGGGGGGCGAGGAGGGCGGTTTCCCTGAGGGTCAACTACACACACACACACACACACACACACATGCTGGCCAACACCACCATCACCACAACAACTAACCCCAACTCCCAAATACATAGGGCACAACCCCAAAGTTCCACTGGATACAGTGTCTCCCTGATGCATCTCTGTGCTATCTGTGCCTTACCTGATTTTTTTTTTTTTTTTTAACTGTGAGAATCTCTCCAAGGTGACTCTTATTTTTAAACAGACGTGTGATCACCGTGGACACTGGGTGCAGTGTGTGCACACACATGTTGTGGGGCACTCAGCATTCCCATCTCCTGAGTCATGCCTGCTTTGGCAATTGCCAGTCCCCTTCCAGCTCTCCCTAGTCGCCATTTTATCTTTAATGATGTGCATGTGTAGATGCCTGTGTACATGTGTATGCAGGTGCCTTTGGTGGGCAGAGGCGTTGGATCAGCCCTGGAGCTGGAGTTACAGGTGGTTGCGAGCCACTGGGTGTGGGTGCTGGGAAGCAGGAAGTGCTCTTAAACACTGAGCAGTCTTTCTAGCCTGGATTGCCTCCAGGCTAGCGCTTAGCTTGCCCACCATATGCTAAGCGAGCCCTGGGTGAAGGACAGCTGGGTGGCTGCCCCTTCACTCTCTCTCCCTCTTGCTCTTGCTCTCCACATTCCCTTCCCTTCCCTTGTGAATGCTGTGCCGCCTTGGATATCCTTCAGCACAGGTCTGGGCCCCTCGGTTAGAGTCTTCGCAGTAGACCTATGATCAGCTCCTGAACCGCCTTACCACGGTAGGTTTAGAACAGATTGCAAGGACAGTTTTCTTTTTCATGAATTATTATTTCCCCACACCGCCCTCCCTGTTACTCTGCCTCCTGCTTTTATGACCCGGATTCTGTCATCCTCTGCTCCTCCTCCCTTTGAGCAACTCCCTCCCTCCAAGCTCAGTCCCTTTTCTTCTCTAGTGCGCTGCAGATGTACAGACAGACAAGCATACATACAGACATGCTCACATATATACAGACAGACATTCTACATAAGAACAAAAATGTGGTATTTGTCCAAGTTTGGCTTATTTTGCTTAACATAATGATTCCAGTTCCATCTATTTTTTTTTTTTGTGGGTGTTATAATTTCACTGTGTTTCTGTGATGAATAAGGTTACATTGTGTATATGCATTACATTTTCCTCATCCGTCCATTTGTTGATGAATGTCGGCTGGGCCTGCGTCTTAGCGATTGTGGATGGCACTACGACTGGACGGGCCCCTGTAGTGTGCTGACTTAGAGTCCTTTGGGTGGAACAGTTGAATCAAGCAGTAGCGTGTGCATTGTCTTTTGAGAACATCAATGTTGATGTCCGCACTGGCTGCATCATCTTGCATCCTCACCTGCAGAGTGTGTGGGTTCGCCCCTGCCCACGCCCTTTCCGACTCACGGCAATGCGCTTTCATTTCACTTCTTCGCCTTTTTCTCTATTTCTCATTTTCCGGTAACAACCATTGTGACAGAGTGAGATTCAATCTCAAAGTGGTTTTAATTTGCACTGCTTAGGATGTTGAACAAATATTTACTGTCCACCTGTATCTCTTCCTTGTCTATTCAGTTCATTAGCCCGCTCATGAATTGGATGATTTGGGGAGGGGGTATTTAATGTTTGGAATTTTTTAGAGCCTAAATATTAATTCCTTGTAAGACATACAGTTGGCAAAATTTCTCCCTAAGCTGTAGGCTGGTCAACCTTGTATTGCTGCAGTAGACACTATGAGGAAAGCCACCTGAGGAGGGAGAGCTTACTTTCCCTTATAGTCGGTCCATCACAGAGGGAGGTCGGGCCAGCGGCCAGCGGCCAGCGGCCAGGCCAGCGGGAGCTCTGGGGAAGAATCTGATGGCAGGGCCTGAAGCAGAGACCACAGAGAAACACGCTCCCCTGGCTCTCTCTCAGCCTGCTTTCTTATATTATACAACCCAGGACCATCTGCCCCGGGTGGCACCGCCCACGGTGGGCTGGGCCCTCCCGCGTTGATTATTAATGAAGAAAATGCCTGGTAGACTGGCCTGTAGGGCTATGTGACGAAGGCATTTTCTCAGCTGAGGCTCCCTCTTCCCTGGTGACTCTGGCTTGTGTCAAGTGGGAAGAAATAACAACAACAACAACCCCACCCCCCAAAAACCAAACAAAACCAGTCAGCATGGGTTTATTTCCTGTGCCCTCAGAGTGCTTTCCAGAAAGTCCTTGCTGACATCTGTTTTGAAGGGAGGGCGTCCCCTGAGTTCGTCTTCGGGAGTTTCATGGATGGGGATTACATGGAGCCTGCAGGCCATTTTCACAATGCTGCCTTCCCACGCTTTGACTCCCTGGTTAGATTTATCCTTTGTGTTTTTAAACCCTGGCTTCTGTGCTGATTTTCACGTTGACTTTTGTACCCAGCTACTTTTATAAAAGCCACAACTCTTCACTCTTGTGTAGATGCAGAGCCCTGAACGCGAGCAGGGAGTCAGAAAGATCGGGAGATGACTCAGATGTGTGAGGAGCCAGAAGAGCAGAGGTGGGAAGGTCCAAGACTGCTGTGCACACAGAGCGTGGCGACAGGACAGGGGACTCGCGTGTGTGTGTACAGATGACAGGTGGGTAAGGGGGTGGTGTCAAGTGAGATGGCCACAGAGTGACAAACTGAAGAGAAAGTCAGGAGAAGGGGCAGAAAATGTACGCGTTTGGATTGTCTAGGACAAACATGGGAGTGGCTTGTGGCTGAGCTGCAGGTCTGAGCTGACCATTGGGAATGGTGGCTGGAGATAAATCACGGGGCAGAGGCCCAGGGAAGCAGTGTGGGCTCATGTGATGTGTGCACACCCCCCCACCCCTACACACACACACACACACACACACGCACGCACGCACGCACGCACACACACGCACGCACGCACACACGTGCGCACACATGCACACACATACACGCGCACACACATGCATGCACACATGCACACAGGGCAGACGCCCAGGGAAGCAGTGTGTCCTTATGTGGTATCACTCAAGGTGTCAGCTTTGACAAGGGGGAAGGAAACTGAGTCCAGTGCTTGGACTCTCCTGCCTTGCCTTGCCTCCATGTAGCCCGTGGAGATTTTAGAGGAGTAAAGATTAAACAGTTCCAGCAGTCAGGACCCAATGTGAGGAGATACACGTGCCTTACAGGTGGTCAAAGCTGATGGGATTTGTGTGTGCTGAACCTCTTCATACATGGACTGAGTCAGGCAATGTTGCACTGTGGTTCTGTTTCCAGCTTTCGAAGGTCAAGGGACAGAGCCCCACACAAAGAGCTTTTGAGACAGGGAGGGCACTGGTGAGAATCGGGGGGCAGCTTCTCCAGGTGGAGGGGAGGGCCGCGTCAAGCAGAATAAACAGCATGCTCCTCTTTCCTCTGAGAAGGAAGAGGCCAGTGGCACTAAAGAGTATGTTGGCAGCAAAGAGGATGCAGGAGGCCCTGCATAGGGGATGCGTTGTTGCTGAACCGATGGCATGCGCCTCTCACTAGCCATGCGCAGAGCTGCTGTGTGCCAGGCCCGCCCTGGGATCTAACGACAAAGGGGACAGAGTGTCCCATCAACTGCAGAGAGCTCTGCGTAGGAGACTGGCACCGGATAAAGGCGCTGGGGTGTCGGAAAGGATGCGGCCAGGCCAGCGGGCTAAGAACAAGTGACACATTTGTGCAGTTCCACAGCAGAGGAACGAAAACCAACCTAGCGCCGTGGGCTGGAGTGTGGGGCCGGGTTAAACCGATGCCTGGCAACTTTTCTGCATCTTGGAGGGAGGGATTCTTGGCAGCTGAACAGTGAAGAACGTGTTTCTAATTATCACATTGGACCTTTGATCTGCTCTAATTATTTGTTTCCTCTGTAAACACAAACTTGACTCATTGGTGTTGGGCTTGGGCAGCTGCTCTGGTTGGCGGTGGTTGGCGGTGGGCTGCTGGTGCTTCCCAAATGACACACAAGTGCCCAGGCTTCCCCACAGCATGCAGACACAGGGCTCCTGTTATGTGCTACAGACAGACAGACAGAATGGCTGGCTGAGGTTGTCCTTGTCTTTCCTTTCAGAAAGCTCTGGAAGGAGATGGAAGACACCCCAGCACATGCTCTCAGGCAAAACCTGGAAACACCAGTGAGAGCACCAGCAGGGGCAGAGAGTGGAGACGCCATCCTTAAAAACCCTCAGAGCTTGCGGGTCGGTCTCGTGGGACTTAGGGACTCAGCCCACACCTGAAACCTGTGCATCTAAAATGTAAAACCTCCAGCAAGCATGAGATAAAGGCTGTGTGGGTCACTCCTATGACCTGAGAAGGGTTTTGGATATATTCTTGCGAATTCTACTTTATAAAGTAACTTGAAAATTTTGGTCATAGGATAGAGTAGAGGGCTTCACATGTGCCTAGTGTGTGCCCTTGCCATTGACGAGCAGCCCGAGGCCAGGCCTGTAAACTTGAGAATTAAAAGTATTTTATTGAGTTATATTTTACATATCATATAATCCAGCCACTTCAAGCATACAATCCAGTGTTTCTTTTAAAGACGCATTTCCTTTTTATGTTAATAGATGCTTGACCGCACACGTGTGTGTGTGTGTGTGTGTGTGTGTGTGTGTGTGTGTGCACCATATTTGTATAGTGCCCATGGAGGCCAGAAGAAGATGTTGGGTACCTTGGAACTGGAGTCACAGGAGATTGTGATTCCACACGTAGGTCCTGGGAATCGAGCCCAGGTCCTCTGGAAGAGCAGCCAGCATCTTGACTCCTCAGTTATTTCTCCAGCCCCTCAACGAGTTTTTGAAAAGTAAACGTACAACGTGTACAACTAAGGACAGTCCTGGGCCGTTTCTGTCATTGTTCTGTGTCTCATACACACTTACTGTTTAGTCTGCACTGCAGTGGCCACTGCTGTGTACTGTCTCTGTAGACTTACCGTTTCTGAACACTGATATAAGTGGGACCGCACAACGTTTTCCTGTTTTGTTTAGCAAGACAGTCTACCCGCACAGCTGCGAGTCTCCTCTTGTTGAATGGTGCTCTGACGGGTAGATAGACGGACAGAACACATCATACATGCAGACTTGCTGGTTGGTGGAGGTTCAAGGAAGCTCCAGTCAGATCTTTGTGTGGGGAAAGGCTTAACATTTCACATAAAAAGGTTTGTCTTAATTCTCAGTTATCCAGAATGTTCTATCAGCTCAAGAAGAGGGTGTTTTATTTTTTGTTTTTTGTTTTTTTTGTGTGTGTGTGTATGTGTGTTTTTCTTTTTCTGTGCTGAGTAGTTGGTGCCATAAATGAGTTCAAAAGGAAGAAGACAGATACTTAGTCTCCAGAGAAGCTCACTCGAGCGAGTCCTGGGTGGGGTATCACCATGAGCCCTGGCAATATGGTGTTGACTCCCGAATGTCAGGTGCCAGATGGCAATCAGGCTAGATGTGTGTCAACCAGGTTTCACTAAGTACACGGATGTAGGGGGGATTTATGGACTCACATGTAATGCGATGCCCAAGGGCTGGGGATAGATTAGAGTTAGCATCACTTGCCTTGGGGTTTCTTCCCGACTTGTGCATTGTCTCATAGATTCAATTCGCTGTCATTTGACTAGGAAAGGCAGTTTTTGAGTTCAAGTTTATTAGGCAAATGCCAAGTTCTTGTAGCTTCAGAGAAAGTGCTCTCTTGTCTGCACGCAGTTAGGGACCAGAATAGCAATGGGGAGGATTGAATTACAAATAAATCAAATTAAAGGTTGGATTCCATTCCCTAGGAAGCTGCAAGCTTTGTTCCTCAATGACCAAACTGGTTCCAGTTAGTAGGACCCTTAACCATTTTCTTAAATTGTGTATCTTCTCCAGTGGACAGGGCGAATCTAGTTCAAACCACCACTGCTGTAGCCTGGAAAACTGAGGCTGAGCGAGTCTGCAAGTTTCAGGAAGAGACTCGCCCTAGCATTTAAGTCTTCCTCTCCAGCCATGCTCTTATGTAAATTAGGACACTGTCACTGTTGACTTGAGAATGGGATAAAATGGAAGATGTTTAAATGGCATACAATGTGTAAATGAAGTGAACTAGGACAACAGAGAAATCCAGCTCTATTAGCAAAGGGACACTGTGAGCCGTGACTCTCACGCGGATGTGACTGCTGTCTCCCCTGTCTGTTCGAACCCCCTTTATCCCCCGCCAATCACGCGCTATGGCTGTGGAGGACCTCATGGGTGCCATTTCACCTTGTGAGATTAGAATTTTATTCTACTTTAAGAAGAAAAAACAGAGACACAGACCATTTACGTGATGCTTTTGATGTTACAAAGTGGTCGGTTAACATATTGATTCTTGAAACGTATCCCATTGAAAGCTAGCCCAGTGGTCTGGAGTCCGCAGAGTTTGTATTTAAGAGAAAGGCCCTAAGTGTGACACCTGGAATGGAAGCCTATCCAAGCATCTCTGGAGCTCAGGGGAGGGTCTTCTCTCCCCTGCAGATGGGAGAGAGGAGTTCCCTGGCAGGTGGTTCACTGTGGGGGAGGTATGCACTGGGCCGTGCCCAAGAGATCACAGAGATCTGAGGTGAGCATCTGAGGTGAGCGTCTGAGGTGAGCATCTGAGGTGAGCGTCCGAGGTGAGCATCTGAGGTGAGCATCTGAGGTGAGCGTCTGAGGTGAGGCCCTGTTGAGCTGTCTGTGTGACATTTGCCTTCCCATAGCAACCCATCCTCTGTGTAAGCAAGTCCTTTCCCAGCTCTCGGATGCTGTTTTTACCTTCCTGGGGTTTCCCTGGATATTATTCTAACCTCAGATCTTGGCATATTCAAGATAAATAAAGGGTCTCCATTACCTCGTAGGTAAAGGGTTGAAGCAGAGACCAGGGTGGCCTGGAGGTCCCAGGACGGACCCAGTCTCTTTCTCTCGCTAAGAAGAAAAGATTGACTTGTTTTTTTGTGCATGTGAGTATTTTGCCAGCACGTATGTCTGTGCACCGTATGTGTACCTTCTGCACAGAAGAGCTTGTCAGATCCTCTGGAACTGGAGTTACTGATGGTCGTGGGCCACAGGTGGGTGCTGGGAGTCAAACCTGGATCCTCTGCAGGAGCCACACTTGCTCTTAACCAAGGGGCTACCTCCCCAGCCCTCCCAGTCTCCTTGATGTATACTCAACAGCGATGTTGGGGACCTCTCGGGGACCTCTGGAGCCTTCTTGTCTCTTATCTGAGCTCCTATGGAGATGGGACTTGCCAATTGACACATCTCCTTGGCTGTAGATCTCTGGATGGGGCAATTGTATGCACTTTGTGTATCTGCAGCAGGCCTGGGGGAAACTTTGTGAAGGCCACATAACAGGCACTCAAGACTTTGTAGCCAGACAGGCAAGGGGTGAGTGAGTTTGTGTTCTGTTCATACTGTATTCAAAGGGCTTGGCTGGATTCAGTTCCCCGGGGCTGTAGTTTCATGGCATCGGTCAAGAAGAGAGAGGACAGTTACAGTTGGCACAGGATTGCATTGCTCGATGGAAAAGAGGTGTCAGGACTCCTTAGGACCCCGCCTCAGAATGCGTTCAGCCAAAAGTAGTGGCCCGGTAGGTTGAGAATCTAGTTTCTAAGCATGGTATCTTAGAGCTGTGGAAATGCATATGTGGCCAGACAGTGTGAGTGACGATGTTGCTTGTCCAGCTTTCTCTACAGCTGGGTGAGTGGTCAAAGGTGCTAAACACTTAGGAGACATGCTCTGCTGATAGACATATCCCTTGTACATGCTGCCCTGATTAAAGGCTCTCCAGGCTGCGTGCCCAGCCAATTTACGGGATTTGAATATACTATGAGTCAAGCCAACCCAGGCCTTCAGGGAGGTGAGGAGAATATGCCTGGATGGCCAGGACCAGCAGGGCAGGACAGGTACAGATGGGCCTGGAGAGGAGTGAGAATTCTCCTAAGAACAACCTGCAGCGGTGGCAAAAGGCACGGCCGGAATGCATCCCGGCACCGCTTGTGGGCTTCACGGAAGAGGTGGTGTGTGCTGGGCCTCGAGGGAGAGGATGGGCGTGTTTCACCTGTGGCCGGTGGGTTAGTTTGGCTTCGTGGTGTTGAGTAGAGTAGAGCATTGGCGTACCATCGTGGCAGCACAGTGACTGTGACATGCAGGGTCTTGAGGTCAGGCAGAAGAGGTTATGGCTTCATCCTCTCGGGTGGCTACAAAGGTCCCATGGGAGAAGTGTAGCCACCCTAAGCCCGTCCGGAGTCTGCCACACCACCCGAAGCCATGCGTGGTAGAGTGACAGCCTAGAGGTGCTCAGATGGCAGACCTGGCTTTCCTGCCACGGAGCCGTCCCAGCCTCTGAAGTGCCCCGGAAAGGCCCCTGATGTGGTAGAGCTGAGCCTGAACTCCTCCCTGGCTTTCACGGCCTCCCAGCCGGGGTCCACAGCACAGGGCTCATAAGTGACACAGGGACGTTGATCACCTACGTGCCACCATCTCTTCTGCTTTCTGTCTCCTCCAGCAACCCAAGAGCTGCACGTGGTCCAGCACTCTTGGCTGCCTAATTCCCACTCGAGGAAGGCCTGTTTATTCATGGACTCGCTCATATCATGTACTGAAGAACTTAAAGAGGGACTGGAGAGATGGCTCAGTGGTTAAGAGCCCTGGGCACTCTTCCGGAGGACTCAGGTTCGATGTCCAGCACCCACATGACAACTCACATCTGTCTGTGACTCCAGTTCCAGGGGATCTGTTGTGGCCTCTGCAGGCAGTGAGGGCATGAACCTGGTACACAAATATGCTTGCAGGCCAACATCCAACACATGAAATACAAATAAATACATCTTTAAAAACAAAGACCTTAAAGCATTGAAGTGCGAACTTGCCTCTCCTGTGGAATAAAGCTTGTCATATATTTGACCCCAAGGACACCACAACTCTCAGGTCCTGAGCATTCTCTCCATGGCCTCCCCATGCCCCTCTGTGAGCACTCTCTTCCCTATACGAAGGCTGCACATTGACACCCTTTCCCGGGTCGCTTTCTGGGCTCCAGTGTTCACACATTCTCTCAGTGAGGCCTGTTTTGGGGAAACCAATGGGAAAGGGGTACAGGCAGGCTCTGCTGCTTACCCTGTGCCTCTGAAGTCAGGGGCCTGGAAAGGATGTGGCCAGTGATGGTCCTCAGAGTCAAGAGTACAATGGAAACCAGACAAGGGACTGGTGTCCCACTCAACCGCCTCAATCCTGTTGTCTCAGAGTCTCCAATGTGAGGGAGAGACAGAGTTCTCTCTCCCCTGCAGCAGAGCTCCAAGGGGGCTCTCAGAACATGGTTTTCCCAACTGTGGTAGGAAGTGGTCTCCCTGTGCTGTGGAAACTCTTCCCTCACCGATGATCAACGGTAACACAAGATCTAGGCACCAGCGAACACACACATGCCTCCACAATAAGCACGATCCCCTCTCCCCAGGGGACATGCTTCTGCCCACGGGCAACAGCCAAACACGGGGCAGCCCCTGGTGCCTCAGGGAACCCTGCCCCTTGCTTTGGGGAATCCACTTTCCATGGAGACAACTGAGCTGTCTGTTAAGTTGGTTCACTTCCCTGGCCCTTGTCAGAGCTAGAAGTTTCCTTGGTAGAAAAACTAGGATTCTATGGTTAAGATAAACATGCAGGCCCCCGCGCCCTAGGACTAATCCAGAAAGCTTCCTTCCTAAGCATGGATCCGAGGATTTTGCAGGAATCCACTGTAGTTTCATGTGAATGCCTCCCAGGGAAGCAAGTCATGCTAAGTGGGTAAGGTGTCTGCAAGCCCTTCGTCACAGGAGGATGAAGGTGTGTACAGAGCGCCCGTGTCCCTGGAGATGTGAAGGCAGGCCTCCAGAGCATGCTCTCTCTTCTGTCCGGTCACTCTGTGGTATCTCCTCCCCAGACACGAGGAGAATCAGGAATAAACAGAAAAAAAAAAATGCCCAAGAATGTAAGGGATTCCAAAGGAGGAATACCCAATATGTAAATTCTAATATTGTTTAATTACATTTTATTTGGTGTGCATGTGTATTATCATGTGTACCATGGCATGCATGTAGAGGTCAGAGGACAGCTTGTGGGAGTTGGTTCTTACCTTCTACTATGTGAGTCCAAGTAATGAAGCTCAGGTTGTCAAGCTTACTAACCATCTTCTATATGGTAAAGTTTGAGCTCACGTCTGGGTTTTGAAATCCCACCAATCCCTGAGCTTGAAATCCCACTGATCCCTGAGCTCAGAATCCCACCAATCCCTGAGCATCGTGGAAATCTCTATCTTGGAGACCTTCACCCCCAAGAAAGGCTGCCTCCCACTCAGTTCTCTGATGCTTTTCGTAGAGCAGAGTCAGCATCCCTCTGTGACTTTCTCAATAAGTGTGGAAAAAAAGAAAATGAAAGAAAAAAGTAGATGAGCTGGACAGTGGTGGCGCATGCTTTTAATCCCAGCACTTGGGAGCCTGAGACAACTGATCTCTGAGTTCAAGGCCAGCCTGGTCTACAAAAGTAAGTTCCAGTGCAGCCAGGACTGCTATGCAGAGAAAGCCTGCCTTGAAAAATCAAAAGAAAAGAATGGGAGCCCCCTCCACAGGTAGCTCAGGCCGCTGCTGAGCCCGACAACCTGACTTAGATCCCCTGGGCTAACACAGTGAAGAAAGAACTCTCTCTTAAAAGTTGTCTTCTACCTACCAAAAGCGCCATGGCCCAGACACTTCCAGTAAACAAATAAATAAATAAATATTTTATGCAGAGGGAAAACAAAAACCCAGCCCATCACCAGATCACCCTTCCTCCTCTCCCTCTCCTGTTTCCTGTCCCTCTCTCTGCCCTTCGTCATTTTCCTTCCATGTTATTCTGCCAGGGCCGTGGTGAGGAAGCTGTTAGCGTTTACGTGTAAGTGTCCCTGCCTGAGGGTGGCTCTATTGTGGGGCCCTGCGGACGGAAGTGGGTCCCCGGCCTTTGCAGCCATTCCCCAGCCTGCGCTTTGGGTCTGGCTCTCCACTGCATGGCAGATGACTTAGCACCAGTCTGACTGCCATTTTTCCTCAGTCCTGATGGACGCAGACATCAGCCCAGATCAGTTTCAAGTTGTTTCTGTCAGTTACTTTGGTGACAGTGACACAAAGAGGGACATTATAACAGTGCTGCTCACCAGGTTACTCAAAGGACAGAAATGTACTGTCCATGGATCTAGGGGCTGAAAGTCCGCGAACCACGTGACAGCAGACTCAGGGCCAGGGGCCAGGGGCCAGGGGCCAGGGGCCAGGGGCCAGGGGCCAGGGGCCAGGGGTCGGCTCTCTCCCTGGCTTCACACGCATCCCCACAAGCTCTTTTTTTTTTTTTTTTTTTGATGCCCATGTTTCCCTGGTTCTTTGCCCAGGTAAATGTCTTCTTGAAAGAGTGCCAGTCACATTACTCCAGGGCCACCTCTGTGGCTTAAATGATCTCTTCAAAGGTTGCATCCCCAAGAATAGTCGTGTGCATGGAGGTGACTGGTGGGCTGCCCTCATGTCTGTCCCCACAGCTGTCCCTGTAAGGTCAGGTCAGGTCAGGGGCATTTTGGGCGCTACCGTTTACTGTTTGATCTGCTTTAGAAACTTCATTCCATTTTGTTTCACTGAAGACACTTCCTACATTAAAAATTGATAAAAAGCATTATTGGTGGCGTAATTGTGAAAATGGTCACAGTGTGGGTATAATGAAGATTTTCCTATTAAGTAGACTTATTCATTTATTGTTGTCTCCCGACTGCAGCTTTCCCTCCCCTTCCTCCTCCCATTCCCTCCCCTTCCTACCCTATGCCCTGCTCCCTACCCACTCCTATTTCTGTTCAGAACGGAGCAGGCCTCCCGTGGGTTCTAACAAAACATGGCATATCAAGTTGGGGTAGGACTAAGCCCCTCCCCTTGTATTTAGGCCGCACAAGGCAACCCAGTGTGAGAAATAGGGTCCAAAAGCCAGCCAAGGCATTAGCGACAGCCCCTGCTCCCACTGTTAGGAGTCCCGCAAGTAGACCAGCTACACAACTGTCTCACACACATATGCATGTCATATACATACGTAGAGGGCCCAGGCCAGTCCCGTGTAGGCTCCCGGGCTGCTGGTCCAGAGCCTGTGAACTCCTATGATCCCAGGTTAGTTGATTCTATGGGTTCCTTATGATAACCTTGATGCCCCTGGCTTGTAGCAGCCTTCCTCCCTCTCTTCAAAAGGATTCCCGAGATTTGCCCTAATAAGAATCTTTGAAGGAAAGGCTCATCTTAACGTTATGTGTATGGGTGTTTTGCCTGCTTTGTGTACTGTATACATGTGTACCACTTGTGTGCAGAGACCATGGAAGTCAGAAGAGGACATTGGATCCCCTGGAACTAGAGGTACAGGTGGTTGAGTCTCTGCGAAGGTGCTGGGAATGGGACCCAGGTCCTCTGCAGGAGCAGCACCTGTTCTTAACTGCTGAGTCATCTGTCCACTCCTAGTGAGAGCATGTGGGTTTGAGTTTCTGGTGGTACTCCATCCACACACCATCACTCCCTAAGGTTCTCACCATGCACTTGCTGGAAGCTTCCCACCCTGAGCGTCTCTAATGATCTCCTGAACCTCCTTTGGCTGCAAGGCCCACCCACGGAGTGACGCAGTGTAGGGAAGTTGAGATGAGGTCTTTAGAGTAGTTTCCAATCAGGTATGACCAGAGGGACACCCAGATAGAGACACAGAACACAGCCACCCTCAGGGCCAGGAGAAGATCCGACCATGGCTACTAACCTCTGGAATGTGAGGGGTTGGAGCTGTGTCTCCCATCAGCACCAGCCCTTCCTGTTGCTATGAGAAGCTGAAGCTATTATCTCTACACCTAGGACCAGCACTTGCCTCTTCCCTTCTGATTGGGAAGCCATGCCACAGTTCCTTGACAAAGTAGCCCTGGCTACAGCTCCAGTACTGGGCTGAGTAGAGTCAGGGACAGTGGGTGTCTTTGTCTTGACCTCATTATTGTTTCAATGCTCTGGCTTTTCACACTGGGTGTGGTGTCTGTGGCCTTTTCGTATATGGCCTTTACAGTTTTGAGTTTTTTTTTTTTTTTGAAACTTCTGTTCCTAGTGTTTTGGGAGTCTTCTTTTTAATTATGAAAGAATGTTAAATGATCTCAGATGCTTTTTCTGTATTAGCTGTGGTGGCTATATGAATTTTTAATCACTTTTATATTAAAGTAGTATACTATATTAATTAATTTTTATATATTAAATTATCCTTACATTCAGAAGAAAAGACCACCTGATTACGGCATATGATCTTGTTTAACATTAAAAAAAATTCTAAATTGCATTTATTTATTGTGTTTGCATGTGTCCTGTGCACACATATGTGAGCTATGGCACACATATAGGGTCAGAGGACAACTTGCAAGAGTTAGTCCTCTCCTCATACCTCGTGGGTCATCAGGATTGAACTCGGGCTGTCAGGCTTCACAGCCAATGTCTTTGTCCACTGAGCCATCTCGCCAGCCCCATGAAGGGTCTTTTAAATGTGCAGTTAGATGTCGTTTGCTCGTACTTTGTTGGGGATTTTCACACTGCCTTCATCGGGAACGCAGCTCTGCCATTTGCTTGCCTTGTGCTTTGGTAGCAGGCTGCTACAGGCCTCAAAGAATTGGCCTGGGAATATCCCTCTTCCTCAGCGGCTTGGAATTCAGAGTGGGGCTGCCTGGTCTGGCCTTTGTCAGCCAGGTTCTGAATCCTGATTCATGGCTTTCTTCTAGGAGCAAAAGTACAGCTGTTCTTGTACTTTTGTGGCTCTGGGTGCCCACAGCAGTCTAACACGCCTCCTGATTCCTGCGGTGTTCCTGTGATGTCGGCTTACTCACTGCTGGTTTTATTTACTTCTGTTTTTCCTTTCCTAATTCGTTTAGCCTAATTCGTTTGCTTTTTTCAGAAAAACCAACTCTTGGTTTCATTAATCTTTTCCGCAGTCTGATTTCTGTTTTGTTTATCTTTGACCTCATCTTTATTTCCTGCTTTCTGCTGACACCGGACTTGGCTTTCCCTCCCTCTTTAGTTCTTTAAGATGTAAAATTATATTGTTTATTTGAGCTCTTTTTTGATGCAGGCATTTATTGGAGTCAGCGTCCTGCCCTATGCAGCTCGTGTTAGATCCCACGAGTTTTGGCTTCCTGCGTTTTGTTTTTATTTGTTGAGGGGTATTTGGTAATTTCCTCCTTGATTCCTTTCTGGCCCAATGTCTCTTTAATGGCGTTTTGTTTAAGTTGCGCATATTTGTATGTCTTCCTATCCCCCCTCTGATTTTTGTTTGTTTGTTTTCCGCATTGTGCCTGGAGAAGCAGTTGGTAGTATTTTCAATCTTCTTGACTTGTGAAGACTTGTTTTGTGATTTAACACAATGTATGGAGGAGACAATCCCATGAGAGCTGGAGGAGACCATGTGTTCTGCGCTGGCAGCAAATTAGCCCACCTTCCCAAGCTCGCGCAGTGTCAAGCCTCCCCCTCCACTGGTAATGGGGCCTCGGACCTGATGTTTTACCCCTTATTGAAAGCAAGGCCCGGAAGTCTCGGCTCAGCTCTGCCATCGTTTGCTTTATGTGTGTATGTGCTCTGATGTTGGGTGCATGTGTGTTTCAATTGTTATGTCTTCCTGCCAGATTGGTTCTTTTACCTTTATCTCTCGTCCCTTATTTGTTGTGACGGAGTTGACCTGAAGTCTGTTTTGTCCACTGGAAGCACCTTACTCTTTCTCACTAGTTTCTTGGTTCTTGAATGTCCAGTGTGTCTCTACTGGCGGCAAATGTTTGTGTCTTTGGAGGATTTGATTTTAACCTAGTCCACCGTTAGATTTTCACAGTGGGAAATTCAGTCCACTCATTTTAAAAATAATTGTTGATTGAGAAAAAATCACTATTTCTGTTTGCTCTTCCCTTTTTAGTCATGGAGGATTGTTTTATTATTATTATTATTATTATTATTACTAAGTTTCTGGGTTTTCACAAAAGGACTTGGTGAAAGATTGCTGAGTTAGGGGATAAGAGCCTTAGGCTTTCTCCACCACTGTCCTAATTTACACCCAGCATCGTTCTTCCTTCTTACAGGGCCAACATTTCCTGGTCCCATTCAAATGTGGGTCTCTGGGATCCTGTGTCCACCCAATCCCACGGTTTATCTTATTCTCGTCTGTACCTCAGGCAGCATCCGCAACTGAAATCGGAGACAGTGGCTCATCTCCATATTCCTGGCACCCAGGAATAGTAGATAATCAATTCGTATCTGTCAAAGGCGACTGACTGTTCCGTCCCTTTTGCCACACCTCGGTGTGGCCAAAGATGGAATCAGGGATCCCACCGAGGAGGCACATCAGGAGAAAGTGTAGGTGAGTCTCAAAGCTGGAAGATGTGGGCCGAGCGGCTCTACTTCAGCTCTTGTGTGAACCACTGGTTTCTTTTCAGCTGAAGTTTTCTTCTGTCTGGTGGAGTTAGTTCTGTATTGTTTCAGCTGGTCACTGTGTAGATTAAGTACAGTTCCGGAAGTACTCAGTGTACAACAAACAATGCCAGTGCATTTTAGTTCCTTTGCTCAGCCGATCTGGCCTGAGCACAAAGCAGAGCAGAGAAGAACACCATAGATGTAACATCTCATGGACCTGGTGATTTCCTTCTCAGCCTCAGACATACCCTGGTCATTGTCCTCCTTTAAAAGACATCTTAGCAACAACACAGGTAACCATGATGTCAAACGAGCTGGTGTTCTCGTGTAAGATCTCAGCAAAGCAGCACGGGTGTCCAGAGGGCTTCCATGGGATAAGGCAGCCATCCCTTTGTACAGAAATGCAGAATGCCACTGTCACAGCAGTCTGAGGAGGGAAAACCAAGGAAGGCTATGGGTGACCACACAAAGTCACAAGAGCCAAGATACCGCTATAGCGATATAGCTCAATAGCTCAACACAACTGTCTACTGTTGGATGGAGGGATAAAGAGTATGTGGTACATGTGCAAAATTAAGCCATAAGCAACTTAAAAAAAAAAAAGGTTTGAATAAAGTCACCTTGCGAGCGTGAATAATGTTGCTCCCAGAAAATACGGGTTATCAAATGAAAATTGAAGCACAAGGCCAGGGTTGCCTTCCTATGAGTTATGGGTCAGGAAGAACCCAGGGGCGCCCAGAACAACACAAGATATCAGCACTGCCCCTGCCCTTGCCATAAATACATGGTAAGACTCCAGACACTCCGCATGTGCCTGGGGATGCGTGGCATCATGAAATCGTGGCGTTGAGGACAGCTTCGAGCACACAATTACAAACAGGAAGCAGAGAGAGAGAGTCGAGCTGGTGAAGGTAGGATGATTTAAGCTTCGTAGTCAGCCGCCAGTGACGCATTTCCCAGGACGGCACACGTCTAAGCCTCCCTAAACAGCGCCACCGACTGGAGAGCAAGTATTAAAATGCCCACGGATATGGGGCATCTTATTCAAACACCCCAGCTGGCGAATCATCCGGCTTTGTTGCTGTTTGTTTTTGTGTAGTGGCGTCTTGCCTTGCCAGTGAACTCACTACACTTTTATTTTAAATGAGTTGGAGTCCTAGAATCGCTGGGCTCAAGCAAATCCCTTCTCTCACTCAGCCCGTGGAGGAGCTAGCATGGCAGGTCTCCACCGAAAGCTTCCTAACCAGCTCTCCAGGGCCCTGCTCTGACACTACCACCACAGCCAGTTTCAGCCTGAACCTCAGAGGGCCCAGACCACATTCAAACCTCAGCAGCTGCAAATTCTCGTCTCTCCGTCAATTACTACCCTTTGGACCTACTGGCAAAAGGCGACCCTGGTCACCTTTCCATTCTTAAATCGTTTTTTAACATCACCAAAGAACACAATTCCACTGTAGCCGGTGGCTAGCCTCGCCAGCAGCCCCCGAGCTGCAACACGGGGACTGGACTCTGCTTTCAAAAGTGTTCTCAGGTGCTCTCAGTCATAGAGTCCCCAAATGGACCTTTGTTCTTTTTTATTCAGTTAAAAGTGGCTCTTGTGAGCTTTCCATAAAGGTAGAGTCTACACACTATGTCCTTGTGGCCCTGTGCCCTCGGGGTTACTCTGCTGGCCACAGCCATGGGCAGAGGTACCTTGAGGGGTGGTGTAGACAGGAGACCCAGCGTGGCTTCCACCCTGCTAAGCCAGAATTCCCTTCACGTTGAAGTTCAGCTCATTGTTAGCACCAACAAAGCTGCGTTTGAAGCATTCTGTGTCCTGGCTGCAGACCTGCCAGGGCTTAGCTCTGGGAAGAGCAGTCACTAGGAGGTTCTGGATGGCGGGCACAGACGCACTCTCCGGAGGCACCAAGTCCCACTGCGAAGTCTTCCAGCCCCCTGCTGCAGACAGGTGTCAGCCCAGCCAGCTGACCCCTGGCTTGAAAGGTCAGCATGTTTGTACTCTACACTTCCTGTGCATGCAGATTCGCAGTGGGGCCTTCTCTGCAGCTGCCTGACTCGTGTTCCGGTCCTTTCTCAGGGGACCCGTGTCCCCCACACCCCCCATGGTCTTCCGATGTCACTTTTGAAGAACAGTTCCCTCGAAAGTAGCTCTCCCTTGTGTTGAGTTTCTCAAGGACATTGGAGTTGAGGCAACTTTCTCTCTGCAGTTATGGTCCTTGGGGGCACTATGATGATGGCCAGGAGCCCAGCAGGTTTGATGACAATGTCCTATAGGGTGTGAGTGTGACCATACAGTGTTTGACATGTAGCTAGCAAGACTTGTCAGGAGACAGTGGTTGTAGATTTTTGTACTGATAGTTTTCCTGTCCTGTCCTGTCCTGTCCTCCCCTCCCTCCCCTCCTCTCCCTTCCCTCCTGTTCCTCCCCCCCACCCATTTTTTTCCCCCTTGGCAAAGCCATGAATTCAAAACGAGCAATGCTGGGTGTACCTAGCTTTTCTCCCACCACAACGGGAGAGTAACTTGTCCTCTCTTGTTTGTGGGGTCTAGATTTTCCCGCCCCCGCCCCCGCCCCCGCCTCGCACCCACTCTCAGCCTTCTGTGCAGTGGCTGAGCTTCCGTAGCGGGCGTGGCGCCTCCTGCAGGTCGGCGGAATGACCTGAAGCGCCTGTTAACTGCGCCACAGTGTCACAGATGATTTCCTTTCCCTACAGTGGCCCTGTGCCCTTCTTGTTCACCCCCACACGCCCCGATCCCGGACAAACCTCGGTCTTTCTTGTCCATAATTTTGCTTTTCCCAGGGTACCGGGCAGCTGGAATTACGCCCGGTAGCCGCTTTAATCTGGCCTCTTTCACTTGGTGACTTGAACTCAAGCCTCTGCTGTCTTCTGATGGCCCGGAAGCTCCTTTCTTTTCAACATTCTGTCAAATGGACGGTCCAGTCTATTCACTGGACACCTTTGCTTTACAGGAACAGATAAGGGCAACTTTCAGTCATTTGCATAGCTTCCTAGGAAATGAAACCTAAAGGGTTGCTGTGTGTGGCTGCTGTTTCCACACCTGACATAGGAGCTTCACCCTTGGCAGGTGTTTGGGAAGGAAGACAACTGCACTGCACAGGTGAGCAAGGCAGGCTGGATCCCCGAGCAGACGCCTGAGGGGGCATGCTGAAGTCTATCACACCTCACGACCTTTGCCCCCCACAGACTTCCACCAGGAAGCTAAGCACAGGCATCTGGAGGAAACGGGGCTGTTGTTCTCTGGTTGTTGTCTCATGCCTGCAGAGGGCAGGTAAGAGGCAATGCTATGTAGCACACCTACCGCCTTGCCTCTGCCCCTACACGCCTGCAAGAGTCTTGTTGAACCCCTGACGAGGACACAGGAAGAGAGTCCTAGGGAGCACGGTTCTCCCTGTTCACAAAGGTTTATTTCAACGCTAATGGGAATTTGTTTCTTGGGTTCTCGGGGCCACAGGCCTGAGATTACAACGTTGCAGGGAAGGGTAGGTCCATGTCCCTGGGGGTCACTAAAGAGGTGGCCACCCTGGGTGTCCTGGTTCCTGCCCTCATTTTCAAGACTCAGGCTTAGTGACGTATCCCTGGCAAATGGTCTCAGACCCCTGAAGCTCTGGGTCCCTGATGTCATCATTTCTCCAGTTGCAGTGCAGTCCCAGCTCCCCGAGTGAATGCAGGCATCCAGTGTGAAATGGAGGGTGGAGAACCAGATGGGAGCTACACCAAATAACTACCGGGGGTATGCACAAGAGGGAATTGAGTGAGCCTTAACAAAGATGCATAAAGATAGATGTAACATGCAAAGATACACATATGCATAGCTACAGTCCTGTATATGTATAAATGTCTCTATATTTTTGTACATGCAATCCTTTCTATATATAAATGCCTATGTAATATATATTACTTATGTACATATTATGTATGTTCTTTTCTATCTTCCTTCTAATGCAAGGATAGAGTTGAAGAGCGGCATGCCAGAGAGAACACAGATAAGATGGATAAATGAATAGGTTAGAGCTCTCTAACCCTGATACCAGGGTTTCCAAAACCTCTGATTCCCAGCTCTTAGGTCTGCAGGAAGATCTGTGTTTCTCTGATATCACTTCTTTTGAGTTTTCCAGAATCATCCACAATGTCCCCTGGCCCTTATTTTTCTAAGAATGGTCTTTGTAGGCCGTGATGACGGGTACCAAGGATGCTTTCTGCAGGGCTGGAGCTGAGGACCAAAGACTTCAGGTCCAGGGCCGTGGATGCACACATGCTGGTCTTCAGGCTCAGGGCTGTGGATGCACACATGCTGGTTTTCTAGCATGGCATGGGAGACATGACAGCTTCTGTGGTCTGCTCAGTCTTGAAACGTCAGAGAGAGCTCTACAGCATACCGTATGCTGCCCTCATTGCTACTCTCAGGCCTTTGAACTACAGCTTGTGTTCACCGATCCCTGGGTGGTTGGCAGCTGGACTGAGAACGCTCACTCTTGCTGGTAATTTCCTGGTCATTGTGCCTGTGACTTGCACCTGGGGGCTCAGCTTGTGGGGGGGGCAAGTTGTCCCTTATGCCACTGGTCTCTCAGCCTGACGTCCCACACCTGGAGTTGTGGGTTGCAGGTGTGAGCCAACACACCTGGCTTTGTTATTTTTCAAAAGTGCAAAAGTAAGATATCAAATCCACTCACCCTGTAAAAATTGTTTGTGTGCTAATGTTTACTAGTAACATTAAAAGAAACAGGCGTGCGTGCGCACGTGTGTGTGTGTGTGTGTGTGTGTGTGTGTGTGTGTGTGTGCGTGCACGCACGCACAAGCGCGCGCCTGTGCTCATCAACAGGAATTTCAGAAGACACCACAGCACTATCTATAAATATGTAACAATTTACTACTACCTGCAAATGTTAGAAAGAGGAGCTGGACTGACATTGAAGGGAGCCTAACCACGTTAGTGAGCGAGTCTCTATCGAGAGAGGACTCCAGTTCTTTCAAAGTTTCGGCAAGGGTTTCACAGATGCACGGTCACAACTCAGTCCAAATTACAGCCCACTGCCACCCAGCTGAGGTGCTCGGGGCTGCAGCCGCTGTGGCTGGACTCCCTGGAGAGAGCACATTCCCCACTTGTTGCCCCCATGGAGCCCGTGACCCCAGTTCCCCCAGTGAGCAGTTCCTTGGCTGGGGGTGGCGTGGGGTGACGAAGCAGGTGTAGAGTAATCTGTTTTCAGAGTGACAAGGTGACACCTGTCCTTTTAAAAGTCAGCAGTGGGGCCCAGCCCAAACTCTTGGCTATCACAAGGAGCACAATTTAGAGAGGAACCGATTGTATGCTCTCGGTCCCCGAAGGCCCTGGTCTGGCTCTCCCAGCTGAGATTCCCAGCGCTTTTGGGAAGCATGCCTCACTATCCGAGGATCCTCCTCTTTGCTGGCTTTGGGCAGATGGCGTCTACAGATCTGTAGAGTTTGGCACCAACTGCTTCCCTCCTATTTTATCTCTACGTTCACCACTGTCTGGGCTTCTAGTGGCAATGATCTGGCTTATGGGAACCGTTTGTGGATTTGCTTTCACAATTTGGATTTCTTTTTATTATTTCAGTAGAATATCAGAGGGAGAAGAGGGAATATCTGCATGCAATGGTCTCCTTCCATTGGCCCGCACCTCTCTTTATAACACACGAAAAGCAAGCCTTACCTAAAAGCAGTGCTGTCTTTGGCCACTCTGGGAAACAGTATGCCGGTGTGTAAAGAAGCTAAAAATAGAATACCACATGACCCAGCCCTCCTAAAGAAGAGGGAATCAGCACCTTACAAAATGACAGACCCCTAAGTTCACTGCAGCCTTGTTAAGATCGCCAAGACATGCAAAATCACCTGCATGTTCATTGACTAATGGGTGGGTTTCCGCTCACAAACAATAGGGATATTGTTCAGGCATAAGAACAACTTTAGAGAGCTAATATACAACATGGGGGCTAATTCTGATACCATTGTATTTTCTTAAAATGCCCTTCAATAGGGTGAATTGTCATGGTGGGTTACGGGAAGGTAGCCATAAAATGTGACAGGCCTGTAACTGCATTGCTGTAGTAAACAACTAATGATGACCAAAATGAAAAAAATACACAACATAATGTTTATTGTTCTTTGTTTTGAATTGACAAAAGAAATCTTAAAAAAATAGTATGGAATGGCAAAATATCCCCATTCCTTTACTTCCCAAACTATCGTCTGCCACTGTTTCTGCCATGGTTTGCAACCTGTCTCTTACCTGGAAGACTCATAACTTTTTTTTAAAGTAGTGTAGCTTTTTATTGACAAGCTGTTTAGTATTTGCAAGTCTTGGTGTTATAAGTATATTTACTACATTGTTACCCGTATCTTTGCTTTCAGGTGAATTATGGAGGATGCTATTTGGTGCCCAAAGAAGGAGGGCTGGAAAAAGGGGGCGCCACAGGAGCAGAGCGAGCTGGGGATGCCATTGTGTCTGCGGATTGCCCTGGCTACCTCGTTCTCTTTGGAGTTGTGGTGGGGGAGTCCAGGTAGTGCCCGGCTTCCCGCCCTGTTTCCCACCTCTACTTCGTGCTCTTGTTCCACGGTGAAGGCATGGCCGAGCCAGTGCACCTTCTTGCCTTCTAGTTGCCCCTTGGCTTTAGCCAACAGGAAGAAAGGGCCCCGAAGTTGGCCCGTCTCTTCTCCCGACTCCGAGTGAGCTTGACTTCCTTCTGCCCACTGGTGACAGACTTCACAGGATGACTCTTTCCAGTTGGTTTCATTTCTTCTGTGCTGTGCCCTTCAAACCCTGTGTTCCCAGTGTCCAGCTTCGACAAGATGAGCTCAGTGAACAACATGGTTCCCGGTGGCTTCTGGGTAACTTTTAAATTCTTTTAATTATCCTGTTGGAAACCCGGAACCCTGATACAGGCCCCACGAACATGAATTGAGCATAATACCAACAACAACTTAATTCTAAAGGGACCAAGGCACCATGCATGTGTGGTTCATTTCCATGCTTACGTAGTCTTGATTTGACATTTGTCTGATGCTAACGCATCTGTGACCCAGGACATAGCTGCAGAGCAGATGCCACTTTCCAATTGGGCCACAGTTCCTTCCTGACATCGTTCCCAATCACTCCCAATGTCTAATGCAGTTGAAGGTATTTTTAGGACACTTGGGCTCTCTCTTATCTTCTGTACTGATTATTTGACAGAGGGCTGTTTAATCCTGGGCAAGGTGCAGATTTCTGGGGTTCAGCTATGTGCACCGAGTCACAGACATATGAGGAGAGGCTCGGGTCATTTTCCTGTGGACTTCAGATGTCCTAATTGTCAGAATCTCTGGTAATTGTAGTATTATGGCTTGGTTCTGAAATGTTTTGAATGTTTGTCCCCTCTCCACATTGGTGGCTCTGTTTTAGGGGGTGTGGCACCCCTTTTTAAGGGATGAGGCCTTTCTGGCAGAAGTGGACCTTTAAAGGTTAAGGCCGCCTCCTCCGCTGATGCTGCTCCGTCTGCTTTCTGAGCCTTCAGGGCATGAGGAGCACCCACTACACATCCTGCTGCCTTTCTCCCCATGAGCCAAGATGAATCCGTCCTCTATAAGCTGTCAGGCATTTTGCAATAGTCATGCAAAAGCAATGAACACATGTATATTAGTCTAATGCTACTGAACATAAATTAAAATAAATGACGAGCCTCTTATAAGTACCACTTTTTATATTTGAAATCATCCCAACCTGGAGTGTTCATCTTTGTTATACTTCTGGGTTAAATTATTCTATCTGAAATTTTTTTTTTCAAAATTCAAAACACAGTGGTTTTTTTTTTTTTTTTTTTTTTTTTTGGCTTCTGCCCAAGTCTTAGGGCTTGGGGATGGATGGTTTGGGCAGCCATGGAAAATGTGAGTTCTAAGGCAGCAGAGTGTGGTACTGAGGGTGGGTCCCCCTGGTGGGGCTAAGGGCCAGGGCAAGGATCTATCCCTGATTAATCCCAAGAACTTCATACAGCAGCTTCACACCAAAAGTTGCACTGGGCCATGGCCGGTGCCTACATGGACGGGAAACGGTGCGGTACATTTACACCAGCAATAGGCTGGAGGTTAGAGCTAGCCTTGGGTAAGTGAAACCCTTAGCAGATGTTCATGGCAACTGAGGCTTGAGATCTTAAAGGAAGGGGAGAGGGCGGGTGAGAGAGCTCAGTGCATGCATAAAGCACTTACTGCCCAAGCCGACAAATAGGCTCAATCTCTGGAGCCCAAGGTGGAAGGAGAGTACTGATTCCTAAAAGTCGTCCCCTCTCCTCCACATGCCTGCTGTGTCGTGTGCCTGCACACACATGCACACACATGCACATGAGTTCCACATGCCTGCTGTGGCATGTGCCTGCACACATGTGCACATACATGCATACATGTGTACATGAGTTCCACATGCCTGCTGTGGCATGTGCCTGCACACACATGCACATACATGCATACATGTGTACATGAGTTCCACATGCCTGCTGTGGCTTGTGCCTGCACACACATGCACATGAGTTCCACATGCCTGCTGTGGCATGTGCCTGCACACATGTGCACATGAGTTCCACATACCTGCTGTGGCGTGTGCCTGCACATACATGCACACGAGTTAAAAACAATACACAGAATTAGAGAATTATTATTGTTTTGAGGGGAGAAATGTTTTTAACAGGAAAACAGAGAGAGAGAGAGAGAGAGAGAGAGAGAGAGAGAGAGAGAGGCAGGAAGACAGAGACAGAGAGAGACAGAGGGAGAGAGAGTGCTTGAGCAGGCAGGGTGGGGTCAGTTTCAGGACCCGTGTCTGTGAGTCTGGGATACTCAGTGGATAGATACCCCAGGAAGGAAAACCCTGAAGCATGAACTCACTGCTCGGGATGGGCACGAAGCAAAGCATGTAAGGAGACGAAGGGCTATTGTGTATGAAATCTGCCACTTATCCAGCAGATGTCAGCCAAGTGTCTCACGTTAGCAAGGCGAGTATATGAAAGACAGTTTCCAGAACGGCTCCAGAGAAAGGTGCTTTGAGAATACGCTGCCCAGAGAATCTGCACGGCCTCAATCTCAGCCTTCTGTATCCTCTTTCAGCTGAGGAAGGAAGGGAGGAAGGAAGGAGAGTCTGTTCCTGCACATTCTACCCCTGGTGGAACACCATACCCCCAGCCAGAACAAGCAAAGCAAGTCACTGGTCATGTGCTAGCCAACACCTCCCTTTTAAATCAGTAATTTGTATCTTCATTTAAATGATGTAAACACTGTTGTAAGCTAAGTAATGCTTGCAAGAAGAAAGCAAGCAAGCAAGCAAACAAACAAACCAAACTCAGCTTCACCCATCCACACTGTTCTATTGGTTCTATTCTGTGGATGGACCGCTTCCGTTTCCTGTAGGAAGTGGTTGGGTTAGTGCTTGTTGCTGTAACCAGCAACCGCCCCATAATGGCAGCCCAGCGGCAAGGGGCTCTTTCTATCTGAGTACGGCCATCAAGAACATGGTGGTTACTGTCCATTGGCTTAGGGACTCAGCAGCAGGCTCCGGCCACTGTTCTATGCTGCTGTCTTTAGCACTGGCTTCTGAGTCTCCTCTGGAAGTGGAAGGGGGAGTGGGTGGTGAATGGGGGAGAGGTTTTAGGTTAGATCAAGAATCACTACCTCCCCACTGCTCTCCAGCCCTGCAGCTCAGAGCTGAGCACGAGAGGGCAACCCATCGCCGAGGAGCACCGATGCATAGTTTAGCCATGAGCCCAAAGAGGCAGAAGCTAGTGCTGGCAAAACATGCCACACTGCCCTCGTCATTATGGGGTCAAAGGCCTGGGATTTCTCTTCATAAGGCACCTGAAGGGACAAATTTCAGGTAAGTAGACCTTCAGACCTTGTGTCCTACAGCTGCAGTGGCTAGACATCCCTGGAGGGCTTCCCTGGGTCCCAGCAGCCAAGCCCCCTTTGACTGCCACCAAACATGTCTTCAGATGCTCTCATGTCTGGGTCTGAGTGAGTGGGACCCCAATCCTCTGTCCTCTCCACTATTACTGCTGGGGGGCAGGGGTGTTCACCCCCCACTCAGCCTGACTAATGTTCTTTCATCACAGTTTCCAGAACGTTCCCCTCAGTTTCTGGCCCCAGGGGAACCTTGGGAGCATGGCTGGGCAGCCGGCACACGTTAAGTGCATATGCCACAATCAACCTCTATTGCCTTTGAGACATTACTACCTTCAAATCTCAGCTGCTTCATGAGAGAGTAAAACCAAAGTTAGGTAGTCAACTTTGCTGTCAGCCTTAATCCCCGCATCCCATTGTGCCTGTGGCTTCTCCAAACAGAGTCTAGGCTTTCAGCCCAGTGCATAGTTAAGTTTTACAATAGTTGGTAATTGTACAGTAGGCAAAAATTGTTCAGTGGTACCTGAGGGAGTTGGAGTTTGGGGAAACATCCTCACTGGCTGTCCTTATCTACCGCTGCCCCATAATCTAACTAGATGTGACCATGAAGAAAGGCTCCCTCAAGTTGGTGACAACTCATGAGCCCACACCGGTGCATTGTAATGACTCTATGCGCTAGGGTCCACTCTGCTTTTAAAATGAAAACCGAGCCTTTACTATTCTGTTTATAAGTAAAGTAACACACTGTAAAAATAATTCGGGCCCAGGAAAGCATAAAGGAAGTAAAAGCCATCTTCCTATAATTAGGACATGTTGGCTTCTATGCCTCACACATGACCGTCCACCTATAAGTGACAGGACACACACACACACGTGAGACCTTAAAGCATGACTCTCTTACAGGAGACATGTACAAAACACAAACACGCAGCAGCAGCCCATGGCATAAATGCACAGATTATAAACAGAGAATGCACGGAGCACTTGCAAGACGGCATGCTATTCTTATCCAGGGCAATGATCATTTTCTCTGAATTGTTCCATTTTTAGTGTATGTGTTCCTGGAAAAAAAAAAAAAAAACCACTCAAACTCTATGAAGATGTCTTTCTGTGTTAACAAAGAGATTATAGTTCCTTGAATATAAGGTGCTGTTAATTGTTCATGCCTCATTATTTTCTGTGATATTAAAGGAGGAAAGAAAGGACAGAGGGAGGCTTTAAAATACTTTCATTGCTATACAATCATTGTATATAGTGCTGGGCTCACAGAGACATAGTTTCCTTCATCTACCCAAAGAGTAGCATGCTAGCCATTAATCTGTTTTTATCATGACGATCAAATACTGGAAAGTGGACATTTTGTGACAAGATTTGTGTGTTTCTCCGTTTGGCGATTCAAGGACAGAGTGGTGGCCCTGGCTTGATCCTTGGGAGGATCTCACGGTATTACTATGGTGGGGGCATAGAGAAATGCCATGGTGAATTGGGAAGCCAAAGGTGGGCAGGTTGAGGAGTGGATTGTACTCTTATTGTGATAAGAGCCAACCTCCCCGCCCTCCCCCCACCGCCCCCATCTCAGGTGACACTCCCTGCATTCCTAGTCCTAAAGATCCCACTACTACCTGTCAAGTCTGTAAGCTTTGCAGCTGAGACTAAAAGGTGCCCTGGCCATCGGGAGCCCTGGCCATCGGGTACCCTGGCCATCGGGAGCCCTGGCCATCGGGTACCCTGGCCATCGGGTACCCTGACCATCGGGTACCCTGACCATCGGGTACCCTGGCCATCGGGTACCCTGGCCATCGGGTACCCTGGCCATCGGGTACCCTGGCCATCGGGTACCCTGGCCATCGGGAGCCACAGGAATACCAGGTAAGTGTAAGATCTTACAGCCCTGCTACAGGAAAGGTTTCAGCAATGCAAGTGTAACAGCTCTGCTCCAGCAGGGGAGGGTTTCCCCAGCAAGTTGTTAGAGCTCTGCTCTGCACCCAAGAGGAAAGTTTCCCCATCAAAAGTGTCACAGCTCTGCTGCTCTGCACCCCTCGACTCTGCTCCAGTGAAAGTTGTTACAGCTGGGCCCCATCCCAGGGAAAATGTCACACTGTGGCACAGCAAACCTCACTCTGGGAGGGTGGCTGCCGCAGGTGAGAAATAGCAGCAAACCGAAAGGTACAGAGCTTCTTTAAGATTCCTCCCCAAGAGCTTTCCAGGGCAGCTTGGGATCCATCAGTGGATTTTTGTGGTCTCATTCTGGGGCAAGCCCAGGGATTGGTGGCATTTTGAGCTCAGGGACCTAGGGGACCTCAGGGATTGGTAGGATTCTGAAGCCTGACTCTGGGACAAGCTCAGGGATTGGTGTAATTTCAAGCCGGTCCTAGGGTTAAGTAAGGGTGAGGGTGTTTTTTTATTTCCTTGGCCCTTTTCACCCTATAAAGTCACCATGCTGGGGTCCAAGCATCCCGTGGGGGAGGGGCTCAGATCCTCAAACCCTGGGGCCTGCTCTCCACTCCACCGTCTTCTCTACAGAGGTAGCCTTCAGCCCTCTTAGGCATCGTTACCCTGCAATCTCATTTAAGGCTTGCTTGTTCCTTAAGAAAGATCTCATTGCTGCCCACTCTCCCAGTGATGAGTTTTCTCCTCCGTGGAGTCTAATTTGTACTCTGCTGGCCTGCCTTCATATCTTCGTGAATGCGTTGATTTCTGTTTCAGTGCTGGCTGCAGTAAAATCTCTTAAAAGACATTTGAATAATAATTAAACTCAGCGCATGTAGTGCCAACGGAGCATACAACTCCTGATGGAGTTCATGCATGTCCAAGCAATTAGGAGGTTAACTGCCCTGTGAAAAACATATCCCAATGGAATTAGCATCTAGGCAGCATCAGCTTTATAATTAAGATTTTTATCTGATCCATTCAAAGACAGTATCAGCAATCTGCACAGTTCTTAAGAAAGTACCAGAGTTCCTTCACAGAATGGCCACATCCCTGTTCTAAGATCTTGCGTGTCATTTCAGTTACAGTCCATAGAAAAATTGTTCTTAAAAAGAGCACACACTCAATATCATAAGATATAAGTAATTTATTAGACTTAAAATCTCATTATTTTATGAAGGTGGGTGTTTGGCCTGCATGTATGTACACCATGTACATGTATGTAGTCCCTGCTAAGCAGAAGAGGGCATCGAATCTCCTGGAACTGGAGTTCTAGGTAGTGAGCTGCCACCTGGGTGCGGGGGTAGAAACTGGTTCTCTGGAAAAACAGCCAGAAATCTTGACTTCGGAGTTATTTCTCCAGTCCCCTACTGAGTTTTATATACTGGCAACAGGACAAGAGAATTTAATCCATCGTGGGGTATGGGCAAAGCTGTAAAGTGACTTGAGCACAGACACCCAACACAACACTCACACACACGCGCACATATGTGCACACGCACGCGCGTGCGCGCACACACACACAGAGGGAGAGAAAGATTACAGAAACATGTGAATAGGTTAGATAAGCATTTTAAAACATTTGAGACATGCTAAGCACATGATTGCGATCATACATTCTATCTCGACATGCTTCATGTAGAGGCTTCTCCTCCAGTACATAGAACAATGCACAAGACAGGAATGGTCTTCTACTCGGGTATCCCCTCTAGTTCCTGGTTGTAAAGAGACGTGAGCCCCAGCCCCAGATCTTACCTTTTAAGGAAAGGCATTTACACGAATATATGTTAAACTCAAAGAGCATCAACTAGGTTCCTCTCAAGTTTGTTTTTATAGAGCTTCTAAAACTGGGCAGGCTTGAACGCTGCCCTCTGCTCTTACAGCATCTTCCTCCTCACTCCCCAGGCTTGAACGCTGCCCTCTGCTCTTACAGCATCTTCCTCCTCACGCCCCAGGCTTGAACGCTGCCCTCTGCTCTTACAGCATCTTCCTCCTCACTCCCCAGGCTTGAACGCTGCCCTCTGCTCTTACAGCATCTTCCTCCTCACTCCCCAGGCTTGAACGGTGCCCTCTGCTCTTACAGCATCTTCCTCCTCACTCCCCAGGCTTGAACGCTGCCCTCTGCTCTTACAGCATCTTCCTCCTCACTCCCCAGGCTTGAACGGTGCCCTCTGCTCTACCACTTTCGTGTTGCTGGCTCACATGTTCCCTGGTGTTGCTCTGGGGCAGCATGTGATTTTCCCAGACATGGTTTGGCACGACGTTTTTTACCAGTGGTTCCGTGTTCCTTTGCTGACGGTGCTGCTTGTTTTTTGTTTTGTTTTCCCAGGTGTACTTGGGAAGAAGGAATGTTAACTGAGGAATTGCCTTCATTAGATTGCCCTGTGGGCACGCACGTGGGGCATTTTATTGATTACTGGCTGCTGTGGGAGGGCCCAGCTCCCTGTGGGATGTACCTGCCCTAGATGGGCGGTCTTGGGTCATTAAGAAAGCAGGCTGAGCAAGAGAGGACTAGCGAGTGAGCCTGTAAGAAGCGACCCTCAGGGGACTCTGCTTCAGCTCCTGCTTCCAGATTCCTGCCTTGAGTTCCTGTCTTTGCTTACCTCTACAATGGATTTTAGCTTGTAAGTAAAACAAAACAAAACAAAAAACAAAAACAAAATAAATCCCTTTCCTTCCCAGAGTTTTAATCAAAATCATTTGCTCAATATTTATCACAACAACAGAAAACGAACTGTGCTCCTGGAGTCTTGGCTGTCCTTGTGGGGACGGTGAGCAACCTGGAGACCCTGGCCTGCAGCCCAGGCAGGCCTCTGCAGAGCTGGGTTTACAGGCCTGCACTCCCCTAATGTAAGCTTCTGGGGGTCCAGCATGGATTCTTCCTCAGCTGCTGGATGGCTGTGTCAAACTTGGCCAGTCCTTTTTGTGAGTGGACAATAAAGCCTTTCTTAATGTCTCTCTGGACATAAAGACCGAGTTCCCTTTGTTAATGCAGTAGCATAGGCTTCCTGGAAGGACCACTCAGTCAGTGTATAGATTCTAGGGATTTTGTGTCCACTGCCAAATAAGTGACCCAGGAGCTGCAGTAGCCCTGGCCTGCAGTCCCAGCACGTGGGAGGCTGAGGCAGGAGACCGAGAGTCCCAGGCTGTGCAGGGAGCCCCTCTCTCTCACAACCAAAACCAACAAACCAACCAAACAAGCAGAAAAACTGTAAGGGTTTTCCCCACTAACATGTTGTAATAATGTTCAGTTTCTGGATCTTGGTGATGTTGCCCTAGGAGGCATCACCTGTGATCACAGAAGATTCCATGTCGGGAACATCTTCATTCTCTGACCACTTTGAAGCTGTATGCCTCCTATTTTATTGGCCGTTTGGGATCTCTTGATGTTCCTTTTCATGGTTTTAATTTTAATTAAATGTTATTATATTGATTAAAAACATCATTGCCACTAAGATGCCTTTCTGTGGACATGGAGTGAACATATCTTAGCTTGCCACCTGCTTTTCTACAATCTTCAATTCCCGCTGCTTGCTTGCTGGTTTGTTTCTTCCTCCCTTCCTTCCTTCTTTTCTTTTTCTGCCATTTACAGATATTTTTAAAGATTTATTGTTTTAATTGTGAGTGCGTGTGCGTGCATGCGTGCGTGTGTGTGTGTGTGTGTGTGTGTGTGTGTGTGTGTATGTGTGTATGTTGTACACGTGAGTGAGGCTTCTCACAGAGGTTAGAAACATCAGGTCCGCTAGAGCTGGGTCCCCTTGATGAATCAAATCTGGGTCCTTCGGAAGAGAGATGTGTGTTCTTAATGCCGAGCCATTCCCAGCCCCCATGCAAGGCTAACTTACTGCAGTTTTAGGTACGGCTTTGATGTCTGTTATATACCTACAAAGTCTTCCTCACTGCCAGACACGGAAGCATTATTCTATTCACTGTTTCATTTTTGTTTAGGAAATTTAAACATGCATGTGAGGCATCAGTGGCATTTCTTGCTGTTGGATGTTGTGGGACTCTGTCCACCATCTCAGGGTTTCTGTTTCGGGGAGCCTACCGGAGATGACCACTCAGACAAGTTATAGCCAATTGAAAGTCTTTGTGCCAGCCGGCCGGGGCTATACTCGGGTACCGAGGGACCAAGTGTAGCCCTGAGCATTTAAAGCAAGAGGCTTTTAAAGACAACAACATCATCCTGGTATCTCACTCTGCAGCTGGATGTGGATGTCTGCATAAGCAGGCAGTTTATCAGAAGCCGAGATTAAGTTAGCTGGGGGCATCTTGACCTCAGGTTCCTAGAATAGAGCTGGGTAATTTTCTATGGGATTCTCCATCATGGAGATCAAATTCTGCTTAAACCTGAAGGAGCCTCAGCAAGAATACACAGTCTTGCTCTGTCATGCTATTTTGAGTCTTTTTGTGGCCTCAATGAAGCTTGTTCTCTTTTTATAAATCTTAGAAGCCTCCCAAAATTTCTATTGTGGTTTTTATGCTGTTTGTCTTACCTGCCACACAAGAGGACATTGTTCTCTTTGTATTTTCTAACAAATTGATGCTGATGTGTAGAAATTGTTGATTTTGTTTATGTAAACAAGATAAAATGATTCTCTTTTCTGGGCAGTGGTATTAGCCATCTTCCATTTGAAGAGCTTGGTTTTAGTGTAAACAAAAACAAGCTGTAATAATGAATAGTAACCCAAGGGAGGTGCTGGAAGCTGCATGGGCAGAATCAGAATGTAATGAGACAAGAAGCAGAGGCCAGGGCCAGGGCTCTGGGGCCCAGAGATTCAGCACCTCTGCCTACAGACCCACCCCAGGGAGTGAACGGCTGACCCCTCGGTCCTCAGTGCAATAGCTGGTCATGTCTGCTGCTGCTGGAAAGAGCCACTTAGGGAGGGCTTGCCTGCTGGTAACAATGTGTCTTTCTTCTGCTGCATCACAGGTGAATTCCCTCCTTCCAGTAATTAGATGGAAAAGTAGATAGGCTGATGGGAGATGTCATTCTGTAACTATGTTTCTCTTATTGGGGTCAATAGGAAAGCAAGATAGGCGGGACTAGGAGACTAAGAGAGGAGAGGAAGGAGTAGGGAGGAGATCCAACATGGAGGACAGAGAGAGGAATAAGAGAAACATAGTTACAGAATGGCGTCCTCCCAACAATAGGCTGCTTCCTACTTCAAACAGGCAGGAAGCAAAGAGTAGAATCTATATGTGAGCGCAAGAGAAGAGAGTTGTGCAGGGGCCACATGAAAGGAACAGTAAACAGCTTTGGAACTTACAGGACATGGCTGGGCAGTCAGTGAAACCAAGCTGGGTGAGCCTTGGAGAGGCAGAACCCTGAGGGTGGGCTTCGTGTCCGGAGGACCATGCTGTTATTGAGCATAGCTCTGCTTGTCACCCTCGAGGTCACAGCATCCCTCATAATCCATGAGTTGTATGAAAACTCTAAGGGGCTTCGCAGCCCCTCACTGGGCAGTGTCACATGACACTCCAGAGCAGATCACTGATCCAGCCACCGCCGTAGAAAGAATTTAGACATGTGGGATTGTAGGTCAGGTTAAGGTATTTTTGCTAATGGCGTTGATGTAGAAAACCTCGGGGAAGAATGTAATGCTTAGAAAGGTACACGCTTAACAATTGAGGTCAGGGCCAGCAACAATGGCAGCCTGGCTACTGCTGCTTGATGGACATTTGCTAGGATGGGTTGGTGATCAAAGGTGATGATTAGCTGCTTGTACCTATTTCTGCTCTCAGCTTCCTGATATGATTTATTATAGAAGAGAAAGAAACTGTTGATGAGTGGGTATGTATGTACCCTGAGGATTTAAAGTGGAAATGACTGATTGTTTTTCATGTATAAAAGTTTAGATTTGTGATTCTCTTAAGAATTTTTTAAGATTACCTTTTGAGATAAATAATGAAGTGACTGATCCTTTCTTTGTAACTGCAAAACAAAGCCTGCTAGTAAAAGAATGGGCTGAGAAAACTACCAGGCTTGCTTACACTTTTTAAATTTATAACAAGTTGCTTAGACATGAATGTATGTGGGTCCTTGGGAATAATTTGTTTTTCACCTGTAAGGGAAGGGAGAAACATACTGTTTTTAAACTTGTATTCACCATAATCATCCACTTGAAAAATAGAATGCAGCGGTATTGTAATTTTTATATGGTTTGAAAGATTTTTCTGGGGTTTGAAAGATTTTGCTGGGGTATATAAACTGTAAGGAAAAAAATAAAGCTATATAGAAGGAATACATCAGAAAGAGTTAGAAGGAAAGAGGTGAGGGAAGAAATAAATGAGAGAGTCCCTGACATGTTGAAGGCGCGTGCATGTGCGTGTGTGTGCGCGTGTGTGCATGTTTGTGCGTGTGTGTATGTGCATGTGTGTATGTGTGGTGTGTGTGTGTATGAGTGTGTGTGTGCGCGTGTGTGTATGTGCATGTGTGTATGTGTGGTGTGTGTGCATGTGTGTGTGCGTGTGCATGTGTGCACATGCGTGTGTGCATGTGTGCAGGCGTGTGTGTGTGGTGTGTGTGTATGAGTGTGTGTGTGCGTGTGTACATGTTTGTGCGTGTGTGTATGTGCATGTGTGTATGTGTGGTGTGTGCATGTGCGTGTGTGCATGTGTGCAGGCGTGTGTGTGTGTGGTGTGTGTGTATGAGTGTGTGTGTGTGCGTGTGTGTACATGTTTGTGCGTGTGTGTATGTGCATGTGTGTATGTGTGGTGTGTGCACATGCGTGTGTGCATGTGTGCAGGTGTGTGTGTATGAGTGTGTGTGTGTGTGCGCGCATGTGTGTATGTGTGTTGTATGTGTGTGTGTTGTGTGTGTGTGTGTGTGCTTCTCTTTTTCGCTGGCCCCAGAGAATTTTTACTCCCCCAGATAAAATAGTCAGTTATGTGAGTGATTAGTTCACTGACTCCAAGCCTGCCCCTGAGTTCCTGAGATGTTGAGAGCTGGCCTTACAGCAGCAAAGGTTTTTACCTACAGTGATGCAGTTCACACATAAGAATTCAGTATCTGCATCGGCAGAGAAAAAGGAAGAAATGGGGTGAGGGGAAGGAGAGGCTCTAAGTGTTAGACTCAAAATCTGGTACAGCCAAGCTATCTCAGAGTTGGGAGGTGAAGGTGGCCGCTCCTTTAACCATTCCATGCGGCTGCCTGTATCAAAAGCTAACAGTTTTCAGACAGTGTAGCTCGCTGTGGACTTCCTCCACGTACTCCCTCGCGCTCCTGATGCGGACCTGGTAGCAGGTGTCATTGCCACCTGTGCATGCCGACAGGCACAGGTGTTGTCTTACTGCAGTGTGGATCACTAGTGACTTTGTGACGCTGGGCTTTAGGGTGATGTTTTCTAAGTGAAAAGTCATTTGGAATTTTACAAAAGTAACTTCCAATTCTTGTGTTGTTCTAATATTTACACCTCATTTTCTTTAAATGACTAGAAGTCCCAGAGTTCATCTGAGTATATTTGAAGTAATCCTTTCTCGTTCTTAATTTAGTTGATGTGGATATCTTTCGACGTGTTAGGAACTGTATTTCTGGTATTGGTTCACAATGGGGCTTTTAAAAGAGGAATCCTTTCTGAAAATTCCCAGCGTCTTTTCTGTTCTGATTAAGACAGACGTTCATCTATTTTTATGTTTTGACTCATTTTGTAAATTACATGCATTTTTCTTAATTTTCAGACTTGCGTCCCAAGAGTAAAGACATCTTGGTAATTGTGTGTTATTATGCACTTTTAAGTTTGAATTGCTTATATTTCATTTATGGGTTTTACATCTATATTCATAAGTGAGATTAGGCTTTTTAAATGCTTGTCAAATTTTGGATTAATAACCAACTTTATTTTATCTCATCTTTTCTATATTATTTCATAGCATCTGTTTTGACATCTGAAACGTTCCTCTCGATTCTATTAAAATAATTTTGGAAGCACGTTCTCTGTAAAGAAGGAGGTGGCATGCCCTATAACTCAGCAGTTCTCCCTGAGGCAAAAACAGTTTCAGGTATTAGCTTACCATGGTTCAGGTTAGTCACAGATACACACATGTGTGCATACCTACACATGAACAAGGATGCTCATGGCTGCCAGTAGCAGCATGTCAGAATCACTTACATGTTACTGGTAGTGAAATGGATTTATTAAACATGTAATATCATACGTCTTCCTGGATTCATTTAAAAAACCAAAACACTGTATAAAAACACCTAAAGAATATGCAAAATGTGGCTCGGGTTACATTTGAGGTCTAAGGGGAAAACCCGAAGGTCACCTTTGAGGTCATGCTCACATGTGTGTGTCAGGAAAACACAGAAGGGAAAGGGAAGCTTAACATCAAGTTCCACATGTTGGTGATGAAGAGGTTCATGATTATGGGCCAACACAACACGTGTGCATGTGTATATACTTATTTACGGCATCATGAGAATTTTTAATTTTTTTTAATAACTCTTTTGTGTGATTCTTAAATGTGCACCTTGCATAGGCTGCATGGGTTCAGGCTACTGTTCTATGAAGAAGACAGCATGCCCTATATTACATCCTTCATCCCAAGGTTGCATAGGCAATGTCACAAGCCGGGCGAATCTGATCGTCGAATGCGATGCATATCCAGTAGAGCAGCTCCATGCAGACAGGTAATAAGGAGCTCAGTGTCCCCTCCATCCCCACTGCAGTCTCTCATCTGGCTATTCCAGGCACAGTGATTTCCTCTCTATGATGAACTCACAGTGCTGGTTTGCGTGTTCACTGTGCTGTGAGTTTTCCAAAGCAAGGCATTTTACTGGTTGTGGGTTATGGTTGCCTCTTGTTAACCATCTTCTGTTTGTAGCAGACATATGAACTATTCACTGATGGAAGTCACAGTAGCCTGTGACAATGTGTGGATCGCACATCATTACAGAGGGTAGTGGGCAGGTCACAGAATCTTGGAGGAAGGGGGTTGATTGAACACAATGGTAAACCTCCAGAAACTAAACACCAGCCTTCCCCACAGGCTTACAGAGGACACTGCTGTGGTCCAAAAGCCTCAGGGCCTGGGATTTGAACTAACCCTCTTCTGTATCGTAGGCACAATGCACAGACATCCTGCACAATGAAGGCAGCACTATGCAAAGGAATTTTCTGGCCCCTTTTGCTCTGTCTACGAATAATGGAGACATTGTCTTCTCAGATCAAGGAGAAGGTCACACACCTGTGATCTGGAGCTGTAGGCAGACAGCCTCTTCCTTGGTTGAAGACACACACTGATGCTCCAGAAACAAGTGAGCAAGGCCACGTGAGTGACAGCTGTGCTCTGACTGTTGTGAAATCAGATGACTGTTGCCATGGAGATATACTCTTTCCACCAGCTAAACAGGCTACTGCATCGTTTCCATTCGAGTGCTGTAGCTGGCTGGGCCCACGAGGACATAGCTGTGTATCTTCCCTTGGTTATCGGACTGAGCTAGACTGATGGAGCCTCTGCTGTTCCCCGACTTTGTCCTAGGGACAAGTTCAGTCAGGGTGGCTCTTAAGTGGCTGTTGGATTGAAAGCTCAGAAGCAACTGGTGGCCACATTGTCTCAATCATGCGTAAAACATGTTATCAGCAAGAAAGGTGTGTGTGTGTGTGTGTGTGTGTGTGTGTGTAAGAGAGAAAAAAGAGGGAGGGAAGGAGAGAGAGGGGCCAATAATACTAATAATAGTTAAGTTTTCTCTCTTGTCTATCTATCTTCTGTGTGTGTGTGTGAGTGTGTGAGTGTGAGTGTGAAAGTGCGTGTGAGAGTGTGTGAGAGAGTGTGCATGTGAGAGTGTGTGTGAGTGTGTGTGTGTGTGTGAGTATAGATGTGAGCACAGGGGTTGAAGCCAGAGATTGATGTTGGCTGTCTTTCTCATCACTCTCCATCTCTCTCTCTCTCTCTCTCTCTCTCTCTCTCTCTCTCTATCATCTTCTATCTATCTATCTATCTATCTATCTATCTATCTATCTATCATCTATCTATCTACCTACCTATCTATCTATCTATCTATCTATCATCTATCTATCTACCTACCTACCTATCTTGGACTGTCTCTCATTGAACCTATACTTGCTGTTTGGAGTAGACTGACTGGTCAGAGCTGCAGGACCCTCCTGTTTCAAGTCTCCCTAGCTCTGGGGTTACAGGGATGCAGTGCACCCAACTTTAGACCCTTGTGCATGCACAGCAAGCATCTTATGGACAGCCACTGCCCCAGCCCCTCAGTCAGTGCGAGAGTCTATGCTGTAACCCATCCGTTTCCAGTTACTCTGCTTTGTGTTAGTCTTCTTGCTAGACAGCAAGACATCAGTCACCTAGCAGGACACCAGCAGGACTGGAGGGCACTGGGCTGTACTTCTCCCCCTGCAGCCAACTGCCTACAGCAACGAGGATTGGCCTCCAGGGCCCTGGCTACTGATCAGAGGAATGGGACTTGTCTCTGGTCCCAAGAGGTGATGTTGGCTTCCTGAACTGCTAGGAGAATCTTCAATAGATAGCCATCTAACCCCAGCCCCTAAACTTTGCTAGATCATCTTGCCACAGAAGGATATCCGGTAAGGAACAAGGCTAAACATTGCCTTCTCCTTAGGAATCCACCAAACTGTGTGCACTGACAAGGCCCCTCAAGAAAGGCTGCGTGTTTTAGAGACTTTAGAAGCAGGAAAAAGCCTGTCTAAATAGATTGATACAGTGGGGTTTTTGGTTATTGTCCATTCTTACCCTTGAGGGAGTACTCTGCTCTGCTGTGGGATACACTTTATACCATGCCCCGTGAATTCTATACCTGTGATTCTATACCATGCCCCGTGAATTCTAAACCTGTGATTCTATACCATGCCCCGTGACTCATCTGAATTCTTTTGACAGGACACCTGGGACCTGAGGAGAGTTACGGCTTAATTCCAGCTGATATTTCTTCCCAACTACGGTCACGTTTCCTTCATCTTATTGTGGTAAGTCATGGAGTCCCCTTCCTTGTGTTGCGACCAGGGACATCTCTGCTGTCTGCTCCCCTTGTAGGTAGACGCATTTGTGCGTCAGACTCTAGGATCTGCCCTGTTGCTCCACTTTGGAGGATGCATGCTTACTTCACTTGGGCTTCGGTTGACTGGTATACCCGTGCTAACCTAGCTCAGGGGTCTCACAACAGGTGGCTGCTTGCGGTTAGGAAGTCTTTCCCAAGTGCCTCAATTGCCATGTAATGAGCTCTCGATACTTTCTATGTTGGATGGATGAGGTGATACTAAAACCCAAATGGCGGGTCCTTGTGCTTCGTTTTGGAATTTATTTTGCATAATATACTAACTGGGTCCTGAAGGGGAAACTCAGAAGCTCCCCTGCACCCCTTAGTTTGTAATACACATGGCCAGGATGTGTGGCTCTTTTCTTTTTGGGTTCAGTTTTGGTCTTTCCAGAAACTTTAGAAGGAATCTTGTGCTGTGGTGTGAGTCTACCTTGCCTTCATGATACGATGAAAATAGTTTCTAAGGCAACTCTGGCTGTAGGCAAGTTGTCTGGCATCTGGTCCCTAGGATCCCAAACAAAGGGGCCCCTGATTTATTTTATCTGTTCTATTTTATCTGTTATCCTATCCATCATCTATCTATCTATCTATCTGTCTGTCTGTCTGTCTATCTATCATCTATCTATCTATCTATCTATCTATCATTTATCTATCTAATCTATCAATCATCTATCTATCATCTATCTGTCTGTCTGTCTATCTATCTATCTATCTATCATCTATCTATCTAATCTATCAATCATCTATCTATCTATCTATCATCTATCTATCATCTATCTATCTATCTGTCTGTCTGTCTGTCTGTCTATCTATCTATCATCTATCTATCTATCTATCTATCATCTATCATCTATCTATCTATCATCTATCTATCTGATTTTTAAGACAGGGTTTCTCTGTGTAGCCCTGGCTGTCCTTGCACTCAGAGATCTACCTATCTCTGGCTTCCCAGGGCTGGGATAAAAGATGAGAGCCTTGGGGGGCTCACTGGTGTTCTGCTGAGGCTGGGGGGCACTCACTGCTATTTTCCTGAGGGTGAGGGGGCTCACTGGTGTTCTGGTAAGGCTGAGGGCACTCACTGGTGTTTCCCTGAGGCTGGGGTCACTCACTGGTGTTCTGGTAAGGCTGGGGGCACTCACTGGTGTTTCCCTGAGAGGGGGCTCACTGGTGTTCTGCTGAGGCTGGGGCAGAAGGTGTGGCTTCTCGGTGTACTCTTTGCAGCCTTTCTCTTCTGGTTGGGTAACTCCCTTTGGATTCCATGAATGGGACAGGTTTGGTCCTCAAACTTTCAAAAGAGAGAATCTGACTTGGCCTGAAACTTTTGATTTTGTAAAACCTTTTTGATTACTGCAGAAACAGTCAAGAGTAAAAGATCCAGATTTATACAATGTAAACAGATGATTTAAAGGGACCAGATGGTTGGTGCCCGGCAGCTGTGGGCCTGGAACCTAATGGAAACTCTATTGCTTGCTAAGGTGCTCATGTGACTATGCTCTGACTCTTGGGGCTATCTAGAGTTGCCGTGTGGAAGCAGGGACTCCGTTGTGAGGTCAGTGCTCTAGCTACAATGGTGAATCATCAGGATGAGACCATGTCATGCAGAAGGCAGAGAGGGCTCCCCACACCCCCCCATGCTCTATATCTGGAGCGTGTGCATATATGAGTCATGTGCATATGTATAATACGTGTGTATATATGTATCCAATGTACATATACACATGCATATATACACGGGACCAGGCGGGACAAAGAAAAACATCCAGCTACATGTAAGTGGGTATGAGGGCTGGTGTTTGTGGAGTCAGAAGAGGGTGTTGCATCCCTCGGAACTGGAGGCCCGGATAGTTGTAAACCTCCATGTGGGTGCTGTGCACTGAATCCAGGTGGCCTTAACCACCAAGCATCTCTTTGTTTTTGAGACAGAATGCCCCTATATATTCTAGGCTGGACTTGAACATCCATCCTCTTGCCTCAGCCTCCCAAATTCCATCACTTGTAGCCACAGGAACCCCGCCCAGCAGCAGAGATAATGGAGCAGACTATTAGCTGGAAGCCACAGGCTACTGTGGTCATGGACAGCGTGGAGCAGCCTCCATTCTTCTCCCTCACGTCCTGCCTTTTGAGGGCAATTGGATGATCTCGTTTTAGATGCAGTATTTGAATAGCTTTAGAAATAAATAGCTTCTGGTGACTTTAGTGTCAGTGCTGTTAATGGGCTCAGCCATACTTCATACTGCTTGCCTGGATTTTAAGAGAGCATAACCCATTTAAAAAGAAAAGCCTTTAGGGAAAAAAAAAAAAAAAGATAAAACCTTTCCATAATGCTGGGGCTCCCTTACTAATGAACTAAACTAATGCAGAAAGTGCTCACTCTGGGAAACTCGTACAAGCCTGACACAATGTTTGGAAGCAGTTTAGACACTCTCCGGGTGAAAGTTAACATTGTTGCCAGCACTAGCTTTTCTGTTCCTAGTGTGAGCCTGGAATGGGTGGTTGAATGTTGATAAGAATGGCGGTTTTCTCCCAGAGCAAGCTTAGCTTTTCCTGAGGAAGCCAGCTGCGTGTGACACCACCTCTTCCTTTCCCAGGTCTGATGGCCGAAGTGACTGGGATTCTACCTGAACTTCAGATCTGGAGAAGAGGGAGGGTGGAGACGGGAGGAGGGGGCGGGGATGTGAAGATCCTGGCAGAACTGAAGGCACTCTGGAGGTGTTTGTGTCCCCTCTTTGTCCGTCACACTCGGAAGTCCCCAGGAACCAGGGCTAGGAGAAGGCTGAAGCTGGTGCCAGCCAGAGGGCGTGTCTGCTTCAGGAAAAGACACCTCACACACTCCTGAGAGCTTCAGGCAACCTTTCCGGCGAGTTTGGAACAGAGACAAAGATGGGGAAGGATGGGAGGAGCCACATCTTACCAGGCCTGCTTGCTTATGAAGGCCTCTTGCCCTGCTCTATTTGGACTTAACTCCTGAAGAAGATGGACTTGGGGACAGGGTCACTGGACCTCAGTGTTCCTCTTCCCCATGTGACCTCACTGAGCAAACATGCTTTCTCTGTCTTTACTATCTTTTGTCTATTTAAATGATCTACAGGCTATGCATGCGTGCGGGGCTAGCTTCCAGGCCTTAGCTCTGACCAACCCTCACAATTCCTTAACAAAGGAAAATCTTGTACAATGCGGTTCAGCCTCAGCTTCGGCCCAGTCTGTTTCCAGCTGCCACATCCAGCTGCTCCTGTCCCACTGGTATGCAGTGCTGGGGGAGGTGGTCCTGGCTGCGCACTGGCATTCTGCGCACATCCAGAACTTGAAGGACGCCTTTCGGGTGGTTAATAATAGACTTCCTTCTCTGAGCTCTTCTATTTTCAGCCACTGAATACAATTTATAAAGGAAAAAAAAATTATCCCATCCCCACCCCCCGATCAGATCTCTTATAATTATAGAATAAGGCGCCCGAGAATTCACAGGGTGCTGGTTTCCATGGCAACAACAAAGCCATTATATTCTAAAGGGCAAGCCAGAGCTCCGCCCCCTCGTCCTCAGCACTGCGGGTGTCTTATTGCAACATTCCAAAATAAACTTGCTGTCTAAAGTAAATCCTGTATAATTAGAGATGAGCTAATCGGTGCCCCGCCGCCTTGGTGCGGCCCATGCATCATGGATGCAGATTCTGGAACGGTGATGCTGACCGACTGTTTCATAGCAGGTCTTCCTCAGGGACTGGGAGCAGCGCAAATCCTCATGTGTGTCAACCTCCAACTGCCTCCGCCTCCCCGATTTGAGTGACTTGCTGCATGCTTGCAGGATAGAGTTGCTTGGGTAATGCCTTGCTCTCCTCCAAGAGGGACAGATCTCTGTCAATGTCCCTTCAGCGTCAGTCATTGCTAACTCTGTTGTCTTTTACCCCTCCTGGGCTCCTGGGCTACATTGGAAGTGGGTTCAGCATACAGAGCCTTGTTATGTTTTGTTCCCTCTTCCAGTCTAGATTTTAGCAGGTGGGAACCCCAGGTTAATCTTAAGAGAGGGGTTCTTGGGGAATTCCACTCTCATAGGCAAATGCTGGTTTATGGAAGACAGATGTGATGAGGAAATCCCAGGAGATTTATGAACTAGGGGCCCCTTAGAGTCTGCACGGACCTGGCAGACAAGAAGCCTGATTGGCTGGTCTGTTCAGGAATTGTCCACTTGGTTTTTACCTAATCACCTGTGAGGGGTAGTGGGTTTGCTCCCTCAAACAAATCTCGGCCTGGTGCTAGAATCCCCCTCTAGCTCTTCAGACCCATAATCTTTCCTGGGTCTGGCTTCATGCTTCAGCTGGCTGAGAACTCGAAGGAGACTGTGTTTGGGGCAAACCTCACCCTGGAAGGTTCTCAGGGAGCTGGCTGCCTGCCCCTACAGAGACGATGGGTGACAGCAGGCGGCTCCCCTTAGGGTTCCCTTTGAGCTTGCAACACATGTCAGCTCCTCACTGTTGTTCACCTAGAAACACTGCCTCGCCTGGGAAGGTGGCATCACATCTTCCTTCATCCCTGTATGTATTACAGCCCCTCCTCCACACAGGCTTGAGCCGGCCAGCTTACCCAGCCTGAGGCTGGAGGTCTCTCCACTTGACCCAGCTCCTTCTGAAGTTCTTCAGGCTGACCATTCACACTGACGGCTCACCACCGCTGCAGACAACCTCCTCTTCCACTCCACGTATTTTGATTTTATGCACACGGACCTTGGCTCATGTCTCCCTAATTCTGAGCCACCCTCCCTCCCAGCACCCACTTCTCTGAGGACAGTTGTCCCCCATCCTGCCCATAGCTTATCCTTATTCTTTATCAGTTTTCGGTCTACTGTTATAATCTCCTCAGTTAGACTCTAACCTGTAACGTCTGACAAAGACCATGGCGGCGCTCTTCTGAGCATGGCCAACTGGCCATGAAAGGTCTGCCTGGCTCCACATTGCATGGCTTGCCAGGCTGTGCGTCTCAGCATAGGGACTTTAATTCAGATATTTTATCAGCGTCTTGCTGAGTGGGTTCTTAGTGAAATGCCTCATGTGGGTGCTAAGCTTTTTTGTATGTGCATGTGCATGCTCATGACAAAGCTCATTTTATACATTAACTACACAGAAGATCAACAGTGACAAGTGATAAGACGTGATAAAATGGAGCGACCCAAACAGTGTAAGGTTGATTGACATGCGAATGTGGCCTGTTCCTTGGTAGAGTCGGGACAAACAGTAGCATTTCCCCATCTGTTGATCACTCTGACCTACAGTGTGAATACTTCAGCTAGTGTGCTTTCTTTTTATGTCTCAAGATCATTTGTGGGGACTGACTGGTGAGGTGACTCGGGATGAAGGGTGCTTATTGCCCTTCCAGAGGATCCAAGTGCAGTCCCCAGCATCCACATCTGGTGGCTGATACCTACTTGTAACTCTAGTTCTAGGGACCTGTTCACCCTCTCTGCCTTCTTAGGCACCTTGTGCATACTTGCACATGTTTATACACACATGTACACGCACACATACACACACACATACAATCTTTTAAAGTCTTAGAGAAAAAGATCTTCTGGTAGGTAATTTAAGGAATGGTGATTGTATCGAAAGCAAGCAAGCTTCTGAGGAAATGGCATGCAGTCCAAATGCAAACTCTATCCAGACATAAAGAACAAGCCACAGTGTAGTCAGATTTTTCTTTGGGTCTCAAGCTCACAAATAACAACATCGAAACTTATTATTAATTATGAAAGCTTGCCCTTTAGCTCAGGCTTGTCTAAACAGCTAGTATAACTTAAATCAGCCCACTTATAGTAATCTACTTTCTGCCTGTGGCATAACCTCTTTTCCACTTGTTTCTCCTGTTTCCTCTCCATCTCTGGTGGGCAACATTTTGTATCTAAACCATTTTTTAATCACCACTTTATTACCGTCCTAAAATGGCTTTTTAGTTCTTAAAACATCTTCTTAGATAAACAACTTAAACTTTTATTTTCTCAACCTTACAAACTTTACATCTCCTGTGTAATTTTTTTTTTCTGAATTTGGTTTTTTTTTTTTCTGAATTTGGTAACAAGAAAAACTGTATCTAACTAGTATTCAACTCCGTCAAAGACATCAGAAGGATACAATGTTACTTTAGTGAACGGAAGTGAAGAGCAAACAACTTCCAAAACTATAGAAGTGAGAGAGACAGCCGGCTGCCTGCACAGTCACCCAAGGTTCCTCTGCAACGCTGGGGCATCCATCTTTGGCCTAGAATGTCTGACAGACATTTCTGTGAAGCAGGAATGTTTGAAGGACTGGACAGCCTTGTCTTGGCAGAGTTTGGCAGTTGCCTTTTTTGTCTCCAGCTTGTCCAGTTGAGGCACTGGCAGTTTCTTGAACTTTGGCACAATAAAAACAAACTCTATCTTGAGGATCTTTGATGCCCATCATCCTTTTTATCTTTTTTTTTTTTTTTTTTTTTTTTTTTTTTTGTAGTAAATTGGTGCTTCCAGAAGCAGTTTTCTCTCACTGGCATGAAAAATTTTATGTTATTTAAACATTTTAAATGCCATATTCTGTAGGTCTCTGAAGTATTGGAAGACCACCTGTCTACCTAAAATCTATCCCTGTTTGACCTTGAAAACATAGGTAATATGACCACAAATTAGATTGTTAGAGATGATTAACTACTAACCTGTATTTCTTAATTAAACATTGCATTTTTAAATGAGTTACATAGGTACAATATCTTAAATGAGACTAGAAACCTATAGTATAACAAAAATAACCTTAAATTTGTATCAATATCCCACAGCAATGTAAAATATTTAAGACTAGTAGTTGCTCTTTTAGTTTAAAAGAATCAATAATCTACCCCTTGTAGTGAGATAGTCCTTCTGTGGCACTGACCACACCCATTGGGGGGTGGAGCCATGGGCGGAGTGACCTGTGGATGGAGGTCGGAGGGGGCCAGGAAGGCGCTCTCTTTCTGGCGTGACTCGGACAGGAGAGGATCAGGTTGAATTTCCTGGTGTTCATCTGTCTAGGTTGTAAGTTATTTCTCCCTGAATAAACATCTATTCGGCCTATTTGTTTATCCTGATCCTTATTTACCGCGATAACCCCTTTATCCTATCATTTCTGTATCCCCCCTTTTTCTTAGAATGAGATCCCTGAATCTAATCTTTGCTCAGCTTGTTGGTCAGACATCTTGTGACCAACTCCCTCTAAACAATGATAAACATTAATAATCCATTGAATAACCAAAGACATCCACTCACCTTTTGGGAATGTGGGCATTGTGTTATCTAGACTGCTTCCTGTTATCCGGGTGTGACAGCATCTCTAGAGGACCCTGAGAATATTGAAGCAATGGTCAAGTTCTGGGAGAGCTGGCTGTCTTATTTTTGTCTAGTCTGTGTGTGATGGGAAAGTGCAGAGCTTATCTGGTCTTTCCTGAATAATCTGTTAGGCTGGACCTTCTCGCCAGCAGCTTTGAAGTTGTTCTGGGTGCAGAATTTTGAAACTTCAACAGAGGCATCCTGAGAGACTGGATCACCTGGGTTACTTGTTTGCATCAGTAGCTGGTCTTTTTTTTTTTTTTTTTTTGCTGAAAACACACAAACATTTAAAGGATACACACATACACCCCCCCCCCACACACACACCTGCATTTACACAGATATGGAATGTGTGGTGTGCACAAGTCAGTTAAAGATGATTATCTTTTTTTCTTCAGTACCTAAGCATATTCAAACATACTGTATCTGTTTAGAGGGGGTTTTTCCCCCCTCAAGCAGGACCTGACTTTTTGTGTGTCTGCAGTGTTTTCTGACTGTGGGAGCCAAATCTTAAAGGGCCAGCCTATCTACAATGTGGCTCTTTGCTGGTGGCTGGCTCAAGCCCACAGGCAACAGCTGGTAGCCACACTGAGCACCAGCCCACCAGAGAGACTGCAGAATTAGGAAGCCACATCTGGCTCCTTGTCCAGAACTTTCCTTAGCTTCTTGGCCCTTATGTTTGGATATTTGAGCCTCCATGCTGGATGACTATCTTTGGGCCACCAGCCTGCAAATAATTACCCAGAGACTTATTGTTAATTATGAAAACTTGGCCTTAGCTTAGGATTTTACCCAACTAGCTCTTATAATGTAATTAACCCATATTTTTAAATTTATATCCTGCCATGTGGCCGAGTTACCTCTTCTGAGTACAGCACATCCGACTCGCTCTGAGTCTGCTGGTAAAATCACGCGCCTAGATTCTGCCTCCCACATTCTCTTTCTCTGCCTGGAAGTCCCTCCTATCCTTTCCTGCCTAGATATTGACCATTTAATCCTCCCCCCTTTTTTTTGTTTGTTTTTTCGAGACAGGGTTTTGTTACCAGCAGGTTTAGGAGATGAGGACAGAGGAAGGAGTAGGAGTCAAGATGTAGAGACTGGAGAGAGCCGAGGTCCGGGACCTCTCTCCAGTAAGATGACACCACGTGGAAATATTTAGGTTAATAGAAATGGGTTAATATTTAAGGCAGAGCTAGCCAATAAGAAATGCTAGTAACAGACTAACAACATTATATCAAATACAATGTCTCAGTGTGTTATTTGGGGCTGGCGTGGCTTGGGACCAGACCGGCAGTGAAAAAGCTACTCATAACAGCGGTGTATCTTTGGTTGTCCTGGAACTCTCTCTGTAGACCAGGCTTGCCCTGAACTCACAGAGATCCACCTGCCTCTGAGTGCTGGGATTAAAGATATGTGCCACCACACCTGGTTTTTCAAACTCTTTAGTAAACCAATCAGAAGGTGCCTTAGGCAGAGACACATCTTTGCAGTGTAAACAAATAATTCACAACACCATGGAGAGATGAGCAGGGTGTGGCAGGAACTGGCTGGAGTGTGGGTTCAAGTGGGGGCTGAAAAAGCAACATCCTAATGCCCAGCAGTCAGATCAGATGTAGGGCTGCATTTTGTATTTCCAGAGTCTTTATGGTCCCTAGAGATAGACATGAAACTGGCAGATCTTTGTTTCTTTGTTTTTTATCTTTCTTCCTTCCTTCCTTCCTTCCTTCCTTCCTTCCTTCCTTCCTTCCTTCCTTCCTTCCTTTTCTTTTTCTTTTTGGTTTATGGAGACAGGGTTTCTCCGTGTAGCTTTGTAGGCCAGATTGAGATCCGACTGCCTCTGCCTCCTTCCTGAGTGCTGGGATTAAAGGCATGTGCTACCACTGCCTGGAAACTGACAGATTTTGTTGCTTCTCTATACTGGCATGAAAATGTGGCTATATTTTAAAGTGCTTCTTGAGAGCAGCCTACTGAAAAGTGGGCTGACAAAGCTTTGAAGGCAAGTCAAATGCTTGGGGGCGGGGGAGGGGGTCACTCAGAGCTCGCTCAAGCACTGGGTTTTAGAAATTAATTGGCACATTTGTCTGATAATCGAACCTTGATATACAGTTTTTTTTTTTTAAATCACTTCTCTTGCCTGTTCTGATTCTGCTCTGTGCTCAAGTTATGCGAACAAGCAACGTCAGACTGATTTTCCTGACTGTGGCAGCCAGGGTGATTTAAGGTTTCACCAGAGTGGGACAGGTCACCAAAGGTTGTACATTAACTCCAGTGTAATTCACTCTGGGAAATGTGCTGCAGAGGGCTTGCATGGCTCTGTTTGCATTTGTCACAGGAAAGCAACCTGTGAGGTGGCCCTTCGGGGCAGAAGGCCTTGTCTAGGTCAAATGTCCAGATTTGATTCAGATGTCTTTCACAGGACCAGGGTTAGAAGGCAGCAATGATCTGGGACCTTCTTAACACTGTAACACATTTGCCTGCTTCAACACGCTGCAGAGTGTGCTGGGTGCCCACACCCCAGCCCTGCGGTCTAAATTGCACTGCATGCCAACAGAGGCCCTGAAGTGGGCAGCCACATCCAGCAGCTGCGAGGTTGTTGTCCCGTCGAGCTGGCACACAGAAGCAGTGGGGGCCTACAGTACATTGGTGTTTGTGTCCCAAGGGTGCAGCGCACACAGTGCAGGGAGCTGGGCCACGGAGAAGATGAACCCTGAGGGGTCATGTCAAGCTACCCAAGAACTGGTTAGACACAATATCTGCAATACCCCAAGTATTTGGAGTTGGGAGACTTTTTGCGTTAGCTGTGACCTGTGTGAGCAGACGGGGCCTGACTCAGAGCAACACGGCTGGAAAGCGAAGGTCTGGAGGTTGTGATGATAACTGAAATGTTGTGCTTCGATTTTAAAATGGCCTGGACATCCGATGAAACATTTAGTTTTATTTTTTTTCTTTCCTTATTGTTTTGTTTACTTACGTGTGTCACATGAGCCGTGTGGAGGTCAGAGAATGATCAGCAGGAATAGGTTCTGGTCTCACCAGGTGGGTTCTGGGGGTTGAGGTCAGGTCATCAGGCTTAACAGCCAGTGCCCAACCCATGGGATAACACGGCAGAGCCAGTATTTAGGCTTTAATGACATAATTCTAGTCTCAAAAGCACACAGTTCCCCTTCAAAAAGAACTGTTTAGACATGAACCAGCTACTTAGACGCTGGTATAAACTAAAGTTCTGCATCAGGTCTTGGCAGGAAAGGGAAACCAGAGCTGTCACAGAGGAGCCAAGGCCCATAGTGTCCTGGGTCAGCCCTGTGTTGTCCTTCGCAGTCAGAGCTACCCTCGGTCTATTCCGGCCCGCGGGAAGCCATCCTACCCACACATCTTTAGTTCTCCTATCCTGTTGTAATGGCTAACATTACTTTTAGGTTTAGGATGTACTATTATTCTTTTTTGTACCTTGCATCTTTATCGGCTTATTGAGATGGGATTTGCATATCATGTCTTTATCCATATTAAGTGCAAAATTAGACTGGATGATTTTGAGAGCTTTACTGAGCCACACACCTGACATTACAAACCCAGTTTTAAAATATTTTCTTGAGCCCAGCCAGATGTCTTGTACCCACAAAATGTTACTTTTCAGTGCCAGCATTGTCTTCACCATGGTAAACAGAAGTTTAAGGCCTGTTCTGCTTTCTTCAGAGGAGCAGTAGAAAAGATCACAGGGAAGTCTGGCTTTGGGAAAATGCTGATCCTTATCCCAGATCTCAGGGTTAAGCTGGTCGTTTAATTACTTTATTTACTTGTTCAGATGTTTAGCTGACAAATGAGATTAATAATCACAGCTCCCAGATGCAAAGGGCTTGCCTGCCACATAGATTTTTGGTGACATCATGGAACTGTTTTAATACAGATGCTTACAAACAATAGAAATTGATTAGGTTTTGGGGGGATGAGTTCTGGGGTTCATTTACTTCAATTTTATAATTTACGCCATGGAACAGGGTGAGAAGAATAAAGCAATTTATTTGTGATAGATACTGGCTGCTTGAAATAATCCAATGAATTTTAAAATCTGTTTTTTTTAATTTAAATTCTCAAGAGTTATTTCTCTAAGAATCTACTCAGAATTTCTTTCCAAAGAGCTTTTCCAAATGGCTTCAATCCCCCTGAGCTCTACCCAACTCCTCTCTGTATTCTACAATTTTGTCTTGCTTTCTCCTGAAATAGATTGGGGGAGGGGGGAGGGTGAGGGGGGAGAGCGGAGAGAGTCCTGTTTTCAAATTGGAATGGTTTTCCTCTTCCGGTTGGTTTGAAATTTAAGACACATAAAATGCAGTTGTTTCCTGTGGGTGTCCTGTGTCTGCACCCGCCCCCAGTCAAGCTCACAGTAGACAGTGGTACTGCACTGACCCAGGGATCCTGGGCCCAGTTACAGTGGAGGAATTGGGCTCCTGGCTGGATGCCATCATTGGGCACTTGGAAACTAAATGTGAGTGGCCACCAGGGGACGCCATGCTCCCAGAGTCTTGTCTGCATCTTCATTTGAGCAGAAGAGAGGTGGAGAATAGTCTTTAGCATTTCCCTTTATCTGGTGTCTCTCGGGTGAGGAGTTTCGTGACACCTGAAATTTGGGGTCCCCCCCATGGCTTCTCCTGTGATTGATGTCTTTGTCTGCTTTTTTGGGGGTGGTTGTTTTTCTTAATTTTCTTTTCTCTTTTCTAAAATCACTCCTTTCCTCTCTCCCTCCCTCCCTCCCTCCTTCTTTCCATGCTAGAGATTGAACTCAAGGCCTTGTGCACGTGAAATACATGCTCTACCACTGAACAACACCCTTGGCCCTAAGATAACACGCTCTTGAATTTTATTCTCTGTGGATGAGGATCAGGTGTTGGCCTTGCTTGCCTCTCTCTTGCTTTGATAAAACACTGGCCACAGCCAATTTGGAGGAGTAAAGGGTTTATCTGGCTTACACGTTTAGTCTGTTATCTCAGGAGGTAGAGACTAACTAGGAGTGCTCCTTTCTGGGTTGCTTCCCATCGCTCAGCCTGCTTTCTTACAGAACTGAGGGCCACCTGAGCTAGGTCTTCTCACCAATCAGTAGTCAAGAAAACGCCCACAAGACTTACCTGAGGGCCAGTCTGATGGAGACAACCACCCAGCCAATCTGATGGAGACAGTCACCCAGCTGAGGGTCCTCCTCCCTAACGACTCTAGGTTGTGTCAAATTGACCACACACACACACACACACACACACATACACACACACACAACCCAGCCAGCACAGGGGTCTTCATTCCCATCATAGTCTCAGGGTGATTTTAGTGCCCCCAAGCTAAAACCCTAAAATGTAGATGATGGGGGACATCCTTCTGTATGCTGTGAATATGTGTTTATCTTATTCGTTGATGAATAAATGTTGATTAGCCAGTAGCCAGGCAGGAAGTGTAGGAGAATTCTGGGAAGAGGAAAGCAGGGAAGCAGTTGCCAGGGAGAGACGACATGTAGCTAACTTCTGGGCATTCTTTGGTAAGCCAAGACCACTTAGATACACAGATTAATAAAAATGTGTTAATAATTAAGAGAGAGCTACCCAATAAGAAGCCTGAGCCACCAGCCAAACAGTTTATAATTAATATAAGCCTCTGTGTGTTTATTTGGGACTAAAGGGCTATAAGGACCAGGTTGGACAGAAACTTCCATCTACAGGTAGACTCCTCTAACAAAGCACCTCCTACCAGCCTTTCTTGCAAAAATCCAAAGCCATGACAGATGTCTTTAGAGCCACCAGAATATGCTTTCTCTGAGGCCTCCAAATCCATTTTGCCCTCATTCAAGGGACACTCAAGGATCGCCTTGAATTCTACAGGTGAGACTCAGGAAGAACAGTGTTGACGTGGCCATTGTCATATCAACTCTAAGGTGTAAATGTTTTCCCTTTAATATGGTGGACTAGGATCCAGGGGAGCAAATGGTGGAAACTGATTCCCTCATGGTTATGGAGGCTGGAAACTGGGAGCTGAGGTGTAGGCAGAACTGTGTTCTCTGAGCAGGCCTGGGAGAGACTCTGTCTTTCTCTTAGCTTCCTGTGTGTCTCGTAGTCTTGGCATTTCTTAGCTTATGGCTTCCCCAGTTCTGATCCAGACCTTCATTCATCTATGGCCTCCCCTTCTGGTGTCTTATCAGGACACCAGCCATGTTGATCAATACCCAGCCAGCAGCCTTGTCCCATCCAGTGGTACCTGTGAAGACCTCAGCCATATTGATCAATACCCACCCAGAAGCCTCCTCTCCACTCAGTAGTGCCTGTGAAAACCCTGTTTCCAGGTAGGAAATACATTTTTAGGGAGACTTAGTTAACCCCCCAATAAATAACAGTCTCTGTAACCAATATATTTTCCTGTTTACAACTCACCAAGAAACAAGGAAGTACTAAATTTAGTTCAGTCCAGGAAGCTGAGCCCTATGCAGGTGTTCAAAGCCCTCTTGTCCCCTGAAGGCATGACTCAGACCATCTCATTTCCTTCCTTAGACCTCCTCAGGATGATGGGCGGGGGACAGGGCCAAGTCAACCATCCCCGAGTCCCTTCTAGCTTCTGCTATGGGACAATAGCTCCTGTTACTCCTTGAGGGTTCACCAAAGTCAGTCTTGGCTGTCTAGGAGTGTTTTGTTTTAATTTGGTTTTTCAAGACAGGGTTTCTCTGTATTGCTTTGGAGCCTGTCCTGGAACTTGCTCTGTAGACCAGGCTGGCCTCGAACCCACAGAGGTCCACCTGGCTCTGCCTCCCAAGTGCTGGAATTAAGGGCTTGCGCCATCAACGCCTGGCTTGTCTTAGAGTTTGTATACTGGCATTATCTACTAGAGTCCAGTAATAGCCATTAGTTGAAGTTTAGAAACACCTTCCTGGGCACAAAGACTCTGTTATTTTTATTTAAGAAGGTGAGAAAATCGGCTTGAAACTGAAAGCTTGTCGATGGGCTTTTGTCTCTGTTTTCCATCAAACTCCCCTCCTGGAGGAGACAGCCTTCATATTTCATTCTCATTCTGTCAGCAAGAGAACAAGACATAAGGACCTGGAAAGACCATGCAGTATGACAACTTTTCTGTGTAATAAACCATCCAGGGCTTACTGGCTTAAGACAGGGAGTTGACAAATCATGATCTGTGTCATGCTTTTAGAGGATATGCAAAGAAAGAACGGTTTCGAATCTTAACGACGTCTTTAAGGGGTATGCAGGCAGACAGCTGGGCTGGTCTTGGCTGCTCATCCTCCATGGTAGAGGCTGGCTACCGGAAGTTGATCTGGAATGTCTTCAGCTGGGACAAGCTCTTCCCTCTCTTCAGGCTTGCCCGTCCTATGTGGGCTGTACCAGCCTTGCTTCTGGTGGAGGTGCTTCTCATGGAAAGTGGGAATGGCTAGAGTTGGACATGGCACACTTTCCCTTGAGACCCCAGCCTGAATTTTAAGGGAGGGAAACAGGCTTTGCCTCTTGGGAAGTAGTAGAGTGTCTACAGGACACAGTGGATATGTTTTGTAACCAATCTACAGCACATGGCTTGTTATTTCCAAAATGACACACTGGTAGCTATGAAGAGAATTTATTCACCGATTAACATTGTCCCAGTAGTCCTCATGATCTCCACATGCTTGTGTGTAGAATTAATTTCAATTGGATTTAGTGTGCACAGGACCTCCTGTGCCTTCTTAGAAGAACTTGTATTCTCAACCCATTGGGCTAAAATTTTAAAAATTTTAAGTAGTACTGTCTTTTCAATAAAGCTTCTTCTTCCCATCTTCTGACTCTCCTACTCAAAGGAGAAGCATGTTTATTTTCTTTTGTTTACAGCTATAACCACAGCCTGATTTTCCTGACAACACCACTAAATTCTAAGCTCTGAGCTACAGCTCCAAGCTATTTCCCGTCTCTCACAAGGCTGTGGAGAAGCACCCTGTTAGTCCGAGTTTCTCTCCCAACTGGTTCTGCAGCCATTTAGCCCCTATTAAGCACACAGAGACACAGTAATTACTAAACTGTTTGGCTGATGGCTCAGGCTTCTTACTGACTAGCTCTCTCAATTATTAACCTATTCCTATTAAACTATGTGTTGCCACCAGGCTTTCCCATAATCTCACATGTTACTCCTTTGGCAGGTACATGGCGTCTCAGGGATCCTCTCTCTGCCTCCTCTTCCCAGAATTCTCCTCGTCTGGTAGCCCTGCCTATACTTCCTGCCTGGCTACTGACCAATCAGTGTTTTATTCATCAACCAATAAGAGAAACATTTATACAGAAGGACACCCACCATCAGCACACACTCTAAGGGGATTTGCCTTTTGAATTTCTAAATTAGTGCCCAGAAGAACCATCTAGAATTTTATCCTGCCTGACTACATGTCGAGTTTACCACACTTCCCTAAATGCAAGCTTCCAACTCGGTTGACTCATGTCCATTTGCTGGGAGCCCAGGAGCCCCATAACTCACGTTGCTGCTGTTTGTGGGAACAAGCAAACCATGAAAATCGAGCTTGACTCTTGCGGTCCAAGGGCTCAGTCAGTCTGGTGCCCCCTGCTGTCACTTTAGACCTGGCTCTGGTTGGCCACTTCCCACATCGTGGAAAAGACTTCCTACTAAGAGACTTTTGACCAGAGGAGCTTTCCATGCTCGTCACTCTGTGTTAAAGCATCTCTCAAACTTTTATGGCGTCTCCAAGATGCTTGAAGGAATATCTAGGTCATAGCAGCCACTCGAGTTTAAAGCGTGGCTTAGGAGTCGCTACCAGTGGGTGAAATAGAACTGAGGGAAAGCCCCCTGGGGGTTGGGTGGTGGCTCACGCTCAGCTGGAGAAAGGTTGTGTTCTGGAACATTCTTTCCAAATTCTAGCTGTAAGAGTGGAGGGCCCGGTGCTGGGACCCTCTGTTGTGGTTGGTAGGAGAGGAAGGCTGGGGCCAGGGTGAGGCTGTGGGCAGGGGCGGGTACTGGGAACTGTGAGGAGGCTGGTGGGCTCGAGAAGTCCGTTTCAAGGATGTAATGTAGATTATCTACCCCATCACTCAAGTTCCAACTCCCCACCTTACCAATGGAAGCCCCAGGAACATCCAGTTACCCAGAATCCCTTGCAGCTACTAGGCGCCATGACAGGCTGTCTGCTAGGAACTCAGAGCTTTTGTTGTTTGTCGTGGAGATGTGAGACTCAGGGGTGCAGTGTGTCTGGGGAGAGCACAAGCCACAGACAGAAGTCTGCATCCTGGCCAGCCTCACCAGCCCAGCACTTCCCTGGCCCTCTGCATGAAAAGTGTGTGCTCGTCAAATACTGGCTCATCTCTCTCCTCCCCTCCCCACCCCTCCCCCTCTCCCTCCTCCTGTCCCTCCTCTTCCTTCTTCTTTGCCTTACACGCTAGCTACCATTCATAGTGCAGTGTGGCTGAGCACATGGACCCTGGAGTCACACGTGCTGGGTTCAAATCCCCAGTCTGCCCCTTGGTTGCTAAGGAATTTGAGGGTGAGGATTAACTTCTTTCTGGCTCACTTAGTTATTGGTAAGGCAATGGGGGAGGGGGCAGCCAAACTTCACAGGCCGCTCACTGTCAGTCATGGTGCTCAGCACAGCGAGGCGTGTTTCCTGCCTGTGCATTTCACTCGTGTGTGAGAGGGCATCTGGAAGCCAGAGGCCGATCTTCAAGCCTGTCCCCATGCTGCCTCCCCACCTGGGCCACAGGCACTGGGCTTCTGTGCGCTGCTCTCTCTCTCTCTCTCTCTCTCTCTCTCTCTCTCTCTTATGTAACTTATCACCACATCACATCTGTGTGTTTTGTTGATGCCATTTAAATTCTGTTGCTATTTAATACCAAGAGCATGTGGAGGGAACATTTTGAGGGACTTGAACAAATCCAATTGTTCTCTTGGTAATTGGGTTGGCAGGAAATGGAGAGGGCAGTATTCAGAATAGAAGGCTTTTAAATGAATCACGCTTGCTTCGCTGCAGAAGCAAAGGACAGGCTGCCGGGGGAGCCCTGCTCAGTCCCTCAGGAGGCAGTGGCACCGCCTGCTTTGGCTAGGAAAAGCCAGCTGCGCGTACCAGAGAGCCCAGGACAACAGTAGCTCCAAACACGGGTGCCACTTGCTTCTCATGAGAAGTGTGAAGACAGCTTACAACTGGCAGGTCTCCCTCAGTTCTCCCATGCTACCTCATCGGGATGTGACTTCCTCTACCGGAGAGAGACGCTTCCAGACCCTACCATTCCTCCCATGTTCAAACCCCTCTCAAGCAGTGCCCCGGGAATCTCGCATCACATGCTTATTTCACGCCAGTGGCTGGCACTCAGTCACACAGCCACTTCCAGCTGCCGCAGAGACCAAGCCTAGGTGCCCAGCTGCTGTAGGCTCTACACTGGGGCAGGAGGGAAGATTACCACCAGTACTGAGCTTGCCCAGCAGGTGCCACAAGACATTTCTGGAGATGAATCACACCCTCTTCTCTGCTTTCAAGTATCTTTTAATTTTTACTTAATAGTTATAATTTTTGAGAACATGAACCCTGCACCTGTATCACTTCCCCTGTTCTGTGATAACTGCGGAATGGCACACACTAAGGAGGTACATGGGTCTCAGTAAAGGTAGAGCATTAGGAACAGGCAAGAGAGTTAGCTCTCAGATGTCATCTGCGCTGAGGCTGACTGGCTGGAACGGGGTGGGGGGGGCTGTACGAGGGGTTGTCGGGATCACACTCATGTCTAGCTCCAGTATGTGTATGACAACAGGTCTGCTCAACAGGGACTGTCCCCGAGCCTTGAGGTCTACAAAGTTCTTGGGATGGTTTGATATACGAATGTGAGCATGCAGTACCCAAGGGACCAACCCTCACCTGCCCAGACCAGCTGATGCAGGGTGGCTCAAGGGTTGGTGCAATCTTACCAAGAAAGATGTCCCAGAGATCAGACGTCAAGGGTCCAGGCAGAGTTGGCTTTGCACTTCCCCTTTGCCCAAGCCCACACCGAGAAGAAGGATGCGCTGACTGTTCACGACCTTGAAAGTCACAGGAGGAGACTCAGTGGGCTGACGGGCCCCTCCCGAGGCAGGTGTGGATGTGAGAGGGTCTCCTCCTGACCTCCATCCAGCCCAGGAGTGGAGTGAAAGCATCACATGAGACACACCCTGCCGTCAGAGCTCTCAGCGTAAATGGCTGCGAGTCCTTAGACACCAGAGAGACGGCTCAGTGGGCAGGGTGCTCAGATCCCAGCACCCACATGAAAGGCTGGCACACTGGAGGGGGGGCTGTGAGCCTGTCAGCTTAGTTCAGATTCAGTGAGAGTCCCTGATAAAACAGGACATTCAGTGTTCTCCCATGGCCTCTGTACACACGCACACAGATTCACACACACACTCACAGGTTTACACACACACTCACGCAGATTCACACATACTCACGCAGATTCACATACAGATTCACACACTCACACAGATTCACACACACATGCACACAGATTCACACACTCACACAGATTCACACACACACAGGTTTACACACACATGCACACAGATTCACACACATACACAGATTCACACACACTCACACAGGTTTACACACACATGCACACAGATTCACACACACACAGATTCACACACACACTCACACAGATTCATACACACACAGGTTTACACACTCACAGATTCACACATACTCAAACAGATTCACACTCACACAGATTCACACACACACACTCACACAGATTCACACACACAGGTTTATACACACTCACAGATTCACACACACACAGATTCACACACACAGATTCACACACACAGATTCATACACACACTCACGCAGATTCATACACTCACACATTCACACAGATTCACACACACACAGATTCACACACACACTCATGCAGATTCACACATACTCAAACAGATTCACACACACACTCACACAGATTCACACACGCGCACAGATTCACACACACAGATTCACACACGTACACAGATTCATACACACTCACACAGATTCATATACTCACACATTCACACAGATTCACACACACACAGATTCACACACACAGATTCACACACACACTCATGCAGATTCACACACACCCTCACACAGATTCACACACACTCATACAGATTCATACACTCACACATTCACACAGATTCACACACACACTCACACAGAATCATACACACACGCATGCACGCACACACGCACACATGTACCATTGCTTCTCAGCGTTTTGAGCATCTCATATGTGACTGTAAACAAGACATTATTGTCGCCTTGTAGTGCTCTCATGAGAGTTAGGTAAGGTACGAGTGTAAGTCCCCTAGAATAGTTTAGCACAAGCCCTCCTCTGGAGAAAACCGTTTCTGACATTCTCTGCACCATAGAGACGCTTTTGGAGTCTTTTACACAGAGCCTCGAGGGGCTGGCTGAACCCTGACTACTGACAAATATATGCTTGACCAAGGCAGACTCTCCTAAGCCCCTTCCCTTCAAGATGCTCAGGAAATCATAGACCTTCTGTCTATGGAAATCTTATTTGCTTACACTCAGCTGAGCTCCCTTGGCCAATCTCTCATCCCAAGGTCAGGAAGGAAAACTGAGATTCGTATATTCTTCCTTCCTTACATCTGATGAGGGGTGTTCTCCAGCCATTCTCCTGTTTAGAATGACCTCAGATAAACCGCTCCCCAGAGGTGATGCTGCCCAGCTCCCTGGCTTCTCCAGAGGAAGAAGCCCTTCCAGTGTTTGCTGACAAATTCATCCCTCAAAGGCAGAAGTCACTGAATTCTGGCTTTCAACCTCAACTCTAGAGGAAAGGGTGTCGGTCAAGGTTCCTTCTCCTTCTGTGTCCGATGGCAGTGTGATTGTTATAACCTTTCACTAAGATACACAGTGGTGTGTGTGTGCGTGTGTGTATGCACACGTGTATATGGAATTAAAAACACTTTTTTCCATCTGACTTTTTTCATCAAGCGTCATTATCTGGAGAATCATTAATGTTATAGCGTGCACCAATAGTCCTTTTAAATGCTTACTGATTTCCATTCTATGGGTACACTACTACAGCTTGCTCATCTAGTCAACTCTCAGGTTGGGGGGCACACAGCCTTTCTCTAGTCTTTGGGTCTTACAAATAGGAATACTATGAACGTGCTCACTTAGATTTCTCCAGAGTAGGCAGGAATGGAGCAGCTGGATTTTGCATTTAGCTTTTTTTCTTTTCCCTCCTTTTCCTCCTCCTCCTCTAAGACATGGTCTCACTATGTATCCCAGAAGGACCTTACTATGTAGACCAGGCTTGCTTTGAACTCAGAGATCTGTCCACCTCTGTCTTCTAAGTGCTGGGATTAAAGGCCTGTACCACAAATGCTCCAACTTTCCAGAGTGATTGCACCATTTTAACTTTTCTATCAATCATATGCAAGCATTGTGGTTCAGTAGCTGATCGGGACAGACTTTGAGTTTCAGCCATTGTAACAGGTGCACAAGGCATTTAGTTACAGTTTTGAATGCCATTTCCCCACTAATCACAGATGCAAGGACCTTCCCTGTCCTTGAAGAAGGAGAGCTATGATGTCTTTGCTCAGTGTTTTGGTTGTTGGCTGTGGAAGTCTGGAGTCTACACACCGTGACGAGCAACTCTCTTCTCTGTCTCTCCATTCTCTTAATAGTGGTTTCCAGAGAGCAGAAGTTTTAAATTACAACCATGGCTAATTCAACAGTTCCTCTTGTACTCACTTTTGGGGTACCTCATCCAGAGAACTGTTCTCCTTAACAAAGACCGCAGGATTTCCCCTTGATGTTTCATAGCTCTCTGTTTCGTCCGTGGACTCCTGGTCCACTTTAAGTTGAGGTTTCCACTGAACTGTTTGCTTTGGCCTGCATAGACCCAGTAGTTCTTGAACCATTTGTTGACTTTCCTTCTATTGCGGCTGGCTGAAAGCTATGTGTGTGCTCTATTCCAGTTGTTTCTATGCTGTCCCATTGTTCCATTTTTGTTCTGGCATTACACGGTCTTGGGATCTGTGGCTAAAGAAAGTCTTGGACACACTCAATGTGCTCCTCCAACTTTGCCTCCCATTTTCCAGTTTGTTTTGGACATCCTGTGTGCTGTGGTTTTCTAGGCAGACACTGGGTTTGACTGCTTGGGAGAATGAATAGATGCCTAAAGTTCTTCGTAGCGCTGTCTAAGGATGCTGGCTGGCTTATGACAGGGAGATGGAGCAAAGGGCTCCATGAAGCAAGGATTTCCTATATTCAGTCATCAGGGGACCTGATGTCCAGGGTTGCCACTTTTTGATTAATCAGAAGACCACCATATCCACAGCCAGCCAGTGTAGGCCAGCAGTGAGGGCAACCACTTGGCATGGCTTCCAGATCCAGGCAGGAGACACGCTAAACACAGGTATGCAGGAGGCAGCCAGTTTACACAGCAGCCTGCTTCGTGGTACACCTTTTAATAACAGACAGTTCAATCTCAAATAGTAGCCACATGTGATGGAGAGTCTGGAGCCCATCCTCCTCGATTGCTAAAGCTGTACATTCTGTACTTTCCTCCAGGCAGCATAAGAGATTTGTTACACTTCATCCCCAGACAGGTGAGTCATCTGCATGTGACATCACTGATTGGCCAGTGGTGGCAGGAAGACGGGCAGGACTAGGAGGAGGCAAGGAGAATGCTTGGGAGAGAGAAGAGAGAGGCCAAGAAGAGATGCCATGGAGCCACCAGAGGAATAACAGGCCCGGGCATTCTCCGGTCAAACAAGACCACGTGAAAATACATAGATTAATAGTTATGGGTTAATAATAAGAGAGAGCTAGAAAGTAAGAAGGCCTAGCCATTGGCCAACAGTGTAATAATCAATATGTCTCTGTGTGCTTATTTGGGGGCACACAGAAGGGCGGCGGGACCTGGTGGGACAGAAACCTCCGTTTTCATTTTTATGTGTTCGCCTGCGTGGGTATCTGTGCTCTACCTGTATGCAGTGCCCACAGAGGCCAGAAGATGGCATTGGATCACCTGGAACTGGGGTTACAGAGATGTGAGCTGCCTTATGTGGGTGCTGGGAGTGGAACCCAGATCCCCTGCACGAGCAGCAAGTCCTCTTGACGCCTGAGCTGTCCCTGTAGTCCCAGAGTGTGTCTATTGTAGCAAGGCGTTCCAGCCAGGTATGGAACACACAGCTTAAGGTCAGTGTCCACATTGTTGACCAGACAATCGGATGTTACAGAATGCCTAAGCCTGTACCGAGGCCATCACCATCAGCCGTAAATAAATACTTAGAAAGCACATCTGGTTATATTTCAATAAGGCTTCATGCAGTTTCTTTAAGTTTGCCATGGATTAGGGAAAGCAAGAGTCCAGGCTATGAAAGAATGGGTGAAGGGACCTGCTTAAAACCTTCCTTTAATCAGGACTTAAAGGCTGACCCAGAGGTGAGGCTCACTGGCTTCATCGGGGCAGTCGGGGGAAGCGTGACAGAAAAAAGGAAGAGCTAAGAACAAATGCTACTTCAGCCCCTGGGAGGGGACCAGATCCTTCATACGCTCTGCACAGTTCTCACCTCTTTTAAACATTACCATGGCAACACACACAGAATAGGAATCATTAAAATTCCAGGAAACTGGTGGACTATAGGGGAAGGATTTGCATTTCCCTCTGATAAGACGGTTTTTCAGAAAATAATCCAACACTGAGGGCAATTCACTCTGCGTATGTGTCTGGCGGGTATTCCCTGCCCCCCCCCCCCATCTCTTGCATTCATTGTTGCCTTTTGGGCCAACCTGAGCAGGTCTTGACTGCTAGAGCTGAGGTCTGAGGGCCTGGAGACAGCCACACTTCAGTTTTAGTGTGTGTTTATCCGTGAATGAAACAAAGAAAGCGATGATCTAAGGAAGGTTGAATTCAGAAAAACATGATCACAAAAACATGTAAATAAACATCAATAAGAACATAATAAATATTAACAGAGCAGCCCTTTCCCAGAACTTTCTCAGGATAGACCAATTTAAGCACAATTGCCTGGCATGTAGTGTAGATTATATTCTGGAAAGCGTGAAGGCAAGGCTGAGGCTGTATCCAGATTCGGGACACATTGACCAGATTGAGTCCTATAGTTACGTTCTGACGTCCAACAAGAATAAACATGACTTATAAATTAAATGTAAATGTTTGTCACAGGAGGCATGAGATCACCTCTAAGAACAATCCAGGGAACAAAATGCTCCCGAGGTGAAAGGCCATCTGCCTTTTCTCCTGGAGCTTGTCACAGTTCCTCAAGGCATTGTTCACCATGCACCGTTCTTTTGATCATGTTCCGACATTGCATGCTTGCAATACAGCATTGCGGCTAGCAAACTAATAGAGGCTCAGTGTAGTAGCTACATTTGGATCTCAACATATCTGAACACCCTTGTTCACTACGTCTCTGTGTGTATCTGTGCGTGTGTTTCTCCCCGAGTGTATGTATGTGCATTTGTGTGTTTATATGTGTGTGGTGTGTGTGTTCTATATGATTTTATCCCATGTGTGGGGCTTCTTCCCCAGGATGCCCATATTCTTGCCTTTCCTGATGGTTATTAGTGTTTTGCCCACTTGATACAAACCTAGACCTACCTGGGAAGAAGGAACACTTGTCTCCACCCATTTGGCCCGTGGCTGAGTCTGTAGGGTGTTTTCTAGATTAACGATTGACGTGGAAGGGACAGCTCACTGTGGGTGCTGTCACCCTGAGCTGATGGTCCTGGGATGTATGAGAAGGCAGGCTGAGCAAACCACGGAGACCAAGCCAGGGAACAGCACAGCACCCTCCATGACCTCTGCTTCAGATGCTGCCTCCAGGTTCCTGCCTTAGCTTCCCTCAGTAACGGGGTGAAAACTTCCTCCTGCAGTTGCCTTTGTAGTTTATCACAGCGACAGAGAAGCAAACCACAGCAGTACACACAGTTACATCATCTCACACCATTGCCTTCTCACCAACATGGTACAAACAGACTCACATAAGCAACCTTTGAGGTGGTTTATTTTGCTGCTGTGCTTAGCCCTCTGTGCTGTGTGTGTGAGTGTGTGTGTGAGTGTGTGTGCGTGTGTGTGTGTGAGTGTGTGTGCGTGTGTGTGAGTGTGTGTATGTGTGTGAGTGTGTGTGTGCATGTGTGTGTGTAGTTGACCCCTTTTCTACCAGGCAGGATGTCATGGCATAGCTCTGTTTAACCGTTCACCAAGCCCTCTGTGGTTAGTGTGTGTGAGAGTGTGCGTGAACATGAGTGTGTATGTGTGAATGTGTGTGACTGTGAGCGTGTGTGTATGTGTGTGTGTGTGAGTGTGTCTGTGTAAGCATGTGAGTGTGTACATATGAATGTGTATGCGTGTGAGCGTGTGAGCGTGTGAGCATGTGTGTGTGTGTGTTGACCCCTTTTCTACCAGGCAGGATGTCATGGAATAGTTGTACTTAACCATTTACCCACCACAGGAACCACAGCTTGTTCCTAGTTTCGTGATCACAAACAAAGCTGCTAAGAACACCATGTTCAGGTTTTTGAATGTCAAAATTTCCACTTCTCTGTCATAAATGCCCATAAATGTTAGGTCACATGTCAAGCAACATGCTTTTATGGAAAACAGCCACCCAAAGTGGCTGCTCAGAGGTGCAGCTGCCTCATGATGTCGGGGGACCCAGTTTCCCGTCCTCTCCAGCATTGAAAAGCATTATTACTTCTGCCTTCTGTATATGAGTGTTTCATCTGTGCACATGCATTGCATCAGAATGAGCAGTGCCTACACAGGTCTGAAGGGGGCGCTGGATCCCCTGCAGCTGGAACTGCAAAGTGACTGTGTCACCATGCAGATGCTGGGAACTGAACTCAGGTCCAGTGGTGTGAGGGAACCATTTCCTCTGCCCCTCTCCAGAGTTTTGAGTTAGTGTTGCCTGTCCTGGATCGTGGGATCAGAGAGGCACAGGAAGCTGCCTGAATCCCACGCCACTCAGATGGCATTGCCGGCAGGTCTGACTTTCCTGTTTCAGGATAACAGGGAAGTACTGAACCTAGCCTTCACACTGGGATTCTTTGTGAGATGTGCCAACGATGGGTGTGAGCAGAGCGTTCGTGGTGATGCTGGGCTGGGACCTACTTTGGGAGATTTACTAGAACGACGTTGAGAAGGACGCGTTCTACTCCAGGTTTAGAAGCCATTTCAGATACTGTGGACACATCGGAAGCAACGTAACTGATACCCAGGGCAATTAATGGCTGTGCTGGCATGTTTGGGTCACAGCGTGCCCTGTGCTGCCTCCCAGGGTAGGTCACCTTGGTGTAAGGCGAAGCCTCTACCTGGTCCCCTTAGCAGTTCACAGAATAAACAGCAGAGGGAGAGGAGTGGAGACTTCTCTGTTGATAATGCTTATTCTCAAACGCCCTCTGCATTCAGGTGGGTGTGAAGGCCTAGGAGGACAAAGAGGAGCCTCCCATAAAAACACAGAGTAAGCAGAGAGGGTTTTAAAATAGCAAGGCTTAAAATGAGTCAATGTTAATTGAATATCGAGTAAGGGAGAGGCAAGGAGTAAATTGAATGAGTGAGCATGGGTTTCCGGATAATTCTTTCATGATGCGAACGGAGTTATAGAGCTGGATGCAGATGGAAGGGAGGGACAGGCAACGCCACGCCCCTGCCCCGCCCCCGCCCCGCCCCGCCCCGCCCCGCATAGGAACAGGCAAAGGAAACCCCTTGGTTTGTTGGGAGAAGCCTTAGCCTGGTGTTTGTTCTTTTCCTTTAACTTTGTGAAACGCTATTAATAAACCCCAGTGTTTAAAACTTGAACTGTGTAAGTCATTCCTATACACACCCTGTTTGATTTGGCTTGTTTTCCCCATTTGTGCTGGTATGAAAGCCGTGCGGCCGACAGAGGTTGCACTTTGAATCTGGGCCACTTTAGTGCGGGGTTGGACACGCAGTCACCAGAGGAGACACCGGCCACTCCAGTGTGTGTTGTGCTGCTGACCTAGTTTCGACCAGGATATTTCTAATTTACAATATGTTTATTGAGTGTAATACCACTGTAAGTCAAGAACAACTCATATACACACATAAACGCATCTATGTATGAATTAATTAATGAAAAATTACTGTTTGTAAACACATGACAAGAGCTGAGGGTACTCAGGGGTATAATGTTTGCTTAGTATGCCCAAGGCCTTGGGTTGATCCCCAGTCCTACAGGGATCCTAAATAATAGGATCACAGCCTTATAAACTGCCATAATAAAACTTAATGGTCCCTGAACACTTTCCCAATATAATTTGGAATTACCCTGTATTTTATTGAATAAATGTCGATATACTCAGTAATATTTACCTCTTAGAAGTAGCCTATAGTGTACTTAATTTTTGATCATATAATGTCATTAAGTTATATTATTATCTATTTTGGTAACAGTTGGAATTCCAATGTTAACTGACATGTGAAGAGTTTGCATTTTAATTAATATCTAGTACCAAATGGTCAACTCAAAAAATTGGTTTCAATTGGTCTTCTACCAAGAACTTATAGGATTTCTTTCTAGAAATATGTTTTGCTGTTTCTTTTCTAAATGGCCAGCTTGAAAAAAAAGTTATTTCTATTTTAAAAATTCCACCATTTTGATCATTTGGGACAGTATTTCTTCAAACAAAAACAAGCATATTGGCTGTCTGTCTTTCTGTATTTGTGAGCTTCCCATCATGCCCTCTACCTATTTCTTGTGTGGCGTGCCTAGCTTTGCACTGATTTTATTCCTTTTTTTCTGAGACAAAGTCTTCCTAAGCAGCCCGGATTTGTGCCTCCCCTACCCAGCCTCCTCAGTGCTGGCATTGGGGCTGTGCCTGGAAGCCGGCTTGGCTTCTTTCAACCAACCTGAACCTTGACTGTCCTCAGTGTTTTCTGTGTTATTATTTGTTCTGACTGTTGGCCTCAGGCTTGATGCATGGGTTTACTGTGTCAATGCATGTGTTCTGACTGTTGGGCTCAGGCTTGATGCATGGGTTTACTATGTCAATGCATGTGTTCTGGCTGTTGGGCTCAGGCTTGATGCATGGGTTTACTGTGTCAATGCTTCTGGAGGCTGTTCTAGTTTTCCTATATTTGCTTAGGCAGTGTGTTACTGCTGCAGTTCCTGGCACTTTTAGCAGAGCAGAAGACCACTGTGATGAGTCCTTTTCTGTCCCTCTAGCCAGCTCCCAAATAATGACGCGGAGACTTCGTATTAATTGTGAAAGCTTGGCCTGTAGCTTAAGCTTGTTCCCAATTAGCTCCTCTAATTTAAACTAATACATTTCTATTAACCCTAGTTCTCCCCTCTCCCCTCTTGTCCCTCTCTGTCTCCGCGCACCTTCTGCATGCCTAGCTTCCTCCTCCTCCTTTCTCTCCTGGAAATCCCGCCTCTACCTCCTGCCTACCTATTGGCCAGTCAGCTTTTTATCACACCAATCACAGCAATAAGCCTTCACACTGTGTACAAATATCCCATTACTCCCCACTCTCAGACCATATAACTTACCCATTGTAATTTCTAGTTCGATCTTCCAAAAATTAAGTCGTTTAACTTTTGCAGTTCATTTTGGTGGAGGAAGTCGGGAAACATCTTCAACATATTGTGTTGTCATTTACATTTGTAAAACAGCCATTAGGGTGGTTAAAGGCCAATACTGTTACATTTCTACAGCGAATACCTCTGCGTACATTGCATTGCTACTGCTAAATGCCACTATGCACACCTGGGCTGGGGCTCCTCTGTGAGCGGCACTGTTCACTTGCCTCAGAATCAGGGTCTGTCTTGGGTTCCATAGATGCTACTCAGGAAGACCACTCTCTGGCGCTGACTGGCACGCTTAAGATCCCGTTTAATCAAGATTTTCCAATAGCAGTCGTTGCCCGGCTTTGCTTTCCTGGGGGCCATGATTCACAGTCACTGCTAAGGACACACAGCTCCTGAGGGAGGGTGCAGAGGAGGGAGCCAGGCCCTGTGTGCATGCCTCAGCCTCATGCAGGATGCACTGCCTCGTCCTTGCCCGAGCACAAGCCATGGGCAGCTCCGAACGTTGCTTTCCATACACAACCTTCTTTCTTTTTTTTAAAATTTGCTTCAAAGAAACTCAAAGTAGAGAATGCATCTCAGCTGAGGCAGTGGACTTGTCCTGTAGCACACAGGGCTGCTTGCAGAGCGCCAGACAGGCAAACACATTAAGAGGCACATCTCGATTTTCCGTTTTTTAAAGTTTCAGTTACAGTAGCAAAAAAAGGCTGTTGAAGAAAAACAAAAGGAAACTCCTTGCCAGGAGACTGAAATCTCTGGCCGAGGTGGAGACTTAACAGTCCAGATGTGCAGGGTCACTCGCCTTATCAAGGGACACCCCTAGGAAGATGGGCTCACCTGAAGGCATGACAAAGAAATGTGCAGAATAAATATTCCTTGAATGAGAGGCTGTACTTGTCCTTCCCAGAATCCCACCTCTAGTACAGTAGTTTACAGGCACAGCCACGCAGCTTTGTCTAACTTCCCCTTCCTATGAGCATGCTTTCCTTAACACTTCAGGCTTCCCCAACTTCCGGGGCTTCCTTGTCCCATCTCTAAACCCCTCCCCGGCACGTGGCTGCTACTTCCAAGTCTTTTCCTCTGTGCCACTTGCTGGCTCCTTGGGAACTCGGTGGCTAACGCAGGAGGTGTGGGTGGAGTCCATTCTCACGAGCACGATGGCACACCAGTCTTGCTTTTATATTTGATGTGTTTGAGTGCTTTAACTGCGTGTGCATATGTGCACCACCTGAGTGCCTGGTGCCTGCAGAGGTCAGACGAGGGCACAGGATACTCTGGCAGTGGCGTTACACACAGCTGTGGGCCACCGTCTGGGTTCCAGGAACTGGATGTGGGTCTTCTGCAAGAACAAGTACTCTTAACCAGTACCAACTCTGCAGTCCCCAGACGTTCTTAAAAGTAAGAAGTGGCACACTGACTTGTTTTCCTCAGTTGTGAAAAACCCACTCTGCTCAGGCATGGTAAGTCAGGGTGGTTGACATTGTGTCCTTTCAGTAAACATCGCCACAGTCACGCTGGTTGTGTTTGGAAAGAAGTAATGCCACTAATATAATATTCTTCCAATGTAGAGTTCCGGCAAAGGGTTGCAAAGCCAGACTCTTGACAAGGGCATGGCACGGTGAAGGGCAGAGTGTCCAGCTTGTCATGGGGAGGGGAGTGTGCAGAAGCCAGGCTCTGGCAAGCATTCACTATCCCCAAGTTTCAGGGACCGAGCTTACTCCACTGGAGACACTGGTCTCAGCGCCCAACTCACGCAAGCACGGGATGGGATCGCTTTGTTTCAAGCCCACTCCAGCACCCTTAAAAGTCCAAAAGCTTCTGTGTTCTCAGTCTTGGAATTACAGCCTTCCCATGTGTGGGTCTGGGATAGTCCTCCTGGGACTTGCTGCTAGCCAGGGGGAAGACTCTGTGTCCTTCATCAACCTCAAACTCAAGAGCTATGTTGAGGGTGGTAAATGAAAAGGTTGAGACCTTTGCCTGTCATTAGGAGCCTTGCAGAGCAGCAGATCAAAGCACAGCCTCCAGGATGGGCACATGGCTCAGGGGTAAAGCGTTCACAGTGCAAGCCTAATGACCTGCCACTAGCGTAGAAGACAAGCGTGCTCAACTATTGCTGCTGGAGCGGACACAGGCAGATCCCAGGAGCTTGCCGGTTTGCCAGTGTGAATAACTGGTGGACTCTGTCCAGTGAGAGACTCTCCATTAAGGGCTAACGAGAGGAGTGAGAGTGGAAAAATTGTATGAACATCTGGCCTCCACACACAGGCACACATATATGTATGCACACACACACACACACACACACACACACACACACACACCAGCACCCTCCTGGATGGCTGCTGTCCTTTCACAATTTAATCAGCAGGGGGCTCTCCAGTTATGGGGACTAATACCATGCATTTTCTAAAATATCAGGCTAAATGCTTTGCCAAAGGTAGGGTATCAGTAGTTTTTGACATATGGAAGTTATTGTAATACACCTCCCACACACATACATGCTCACACGTTCACCTATCCATCTCTAAAGTGCTAGGTTCCTGACACAATTTTTAAAAATCACTCCAAGGGCAAATGGAGACATTTCTTGACACTGTTCATGGGTCGCCAGGTTGTCAGAATTTAGGGTTGAATATTCCGGGAACTGTCTCCACTCAGTGCAAAGGAAGCCATGGGACTCTTGGGCTGTTACGATCCATTTGCAGGAGGGTCATGTTGGTGGAAGTTTCTGTCCTGCAAGCCACTCCCAAATAACCACACACAGGCTTAATATGAATTATAAATGTTAGGTCAGTAGTTCAGGCTTGTTACTAGCTAATTCTTGCATTTAAATTAATCCATATTTTTTTTTATCTACACTTGCCCTGTGGCTTGGTACCTTTACTCACCAGGACATGCCCATCTTTCTTCTCTCTGTGTGTGCTCGAGTCTCCTCTGACTGCACCCTACTCGCTCCCAACATTCTGTTTGGCTCTCCCACCTAACCTTATCCAGTCCAGCTACTGGCCAGTCAGCTTCTTTATTAACCAATCACAGTGACATATATTCGCACTGTGTCAAGGAACGTTCCACGTGGTCGGGTAGTGTTCTCCAGTGGAGCTGAGATTATAAAGCACGGATGTGTATGCAAGGTGTCCTGATCTCTTGTCAAGATTCCGGTACTGCGTGCTTCCCAACCACACTTGGTCTTACAGATGTCCCTGGGAGCCATGGTGCTAAACGCTATTTACCTGCGTCAAGCCTGTCTTCTATTTCTCGGGGTTTTCTTCTACCTCAACACTACTTACTGAGGTTAGGAAAAGTATTTCTATGAGGGACTTCCAGAAGTTTCCTCTGAAAGTGGGAGTCAACGGAAAGCATCTGAGTTTCAGAAAAATGAAGGCAGTGTGGCCTGAGGGGAAAATACCTTTCTTCTCTGTGGAAAAATCTCCTGAGATAGCATCTCAGGAGGCTTGGGAGAACAAAGGATCCAACTCGGTTAGCTCAATGGATGTAAGGTGTGCGTTGCCCAGATACCATTCCTGTACTCTCTGAGTTCCTAGCCCCGTTCATCCCCATTGACCAACTGGCTTCCACCTAGTATTTGGCAATGAAAAAAAGTGAGTTAAAGTGGTCACATGACTTACCATCGCCACAAAGCTGACTCAAGGCCCTCCCCCCACAGCCGGTCCTTGTAAGGTAGGATACCACGGGGCTTAGTTGGGTAGAGTGATGGCGGACAGAGGTACCATGGGCCCCTCCTCTGTACTCACTATGACCTTTCTCCATATCACCAGAGGTCCTGCATGCGTCTGCACCTCTCCATCACCTGCATACTCCCTCGTTTCCCCAAGAGACCACGGCCCTCACTGCGGCTTGCGTGGCATCACATGGTGTGGAAGTCACTTGGAAATAGGCAGTTCGGTGACCCGTACTGAGGAAGACGTTGAGAAGGGAAGAACGTGGGTTCTTGAGGGGAAAGTCGAACTTTTCAAGACCCAGGTCTTCTAGACCCGAGGATGCTTGCACCTTTCTTGACAACTTTTGTGTTCTGTGTGTATTTGTATTATGGTTTGTGTTCCTCAGGTCTTTCTGTGTGTATTTGTATTATGGTGCATGTGTATATGCTGTTTTGTTTTCTTTTGCGGAGTAGCCTGGTCCAAGTGTGAGGGAGTATTCCCAGCAAACCTAGCTCTCCCTTAGTGGTCAGATCTCATACCTGCCTGTGCCTGTGTCTAGTCTCATGTTTATGATATTTCAGGTGGGGATTCTTCAGGGGAGAAGCAAGAAGCCTGACCCCCAGTTTCGCTCTTCAAACCAATCATGCTCCCAGGACAGACTGGAATTCTGCATGAGCTCAGAATGTGCTAGGGAGCACTCACTGTGTGCTAGGGAGCACTCACTAATGGCTGGATATCATTTTAGACATGGGAGATGTCATACAAAGGCGAGGCAGAGATTGTCCCAGGACTTAGTAGACAAGGAGTTCCACTGGGTGCCTGACCACAGCCAGAGGTTCCGGAAAGAGAAAGGCTTTTCTATGGATTTGTAAAAAGAGCTGAATCAGGAAGGCATTTGCTGGGGTGGAGAAGCCAAGGCCATGCTCAGAGGAGGAAGAGGGGAAGGAAGAGGAGGAGGAGCTGGCCAGCTTTGCAGCCACAGGAGAGAATCTGTGATGACCTCATAGGACAGTGATCCTCAACCTTCCTCAAGCTGTGACCTTTAACACAGTTCCTCATGTCATGGTGACCCCAACCATGAAATTAGTCATGGCTACTTCCTAACTGTAATTTTGCTACTGTTGTGAATTATAATGTAGATATTTCTGGGGAGAGAGGTTTGCCAAAGGGGTCACAACCCACTGTTGAGAACCGCTGTTGTGGGAGGAGAAAGTAGACCGTGTTCTTGAAAGGAAGGTTGGCACAGCTGTGTGTTGAGAAAGGTAGGACAGGCTAAGCTGGCCCAGAGGGGTGAGCACAAGCCATACAGGATGTTTTAGGCTTGTAAAGAATTTATATCATGACCATAGGATGAAAGAGGATCACTGAAGAATTGAAAAGCATGTATGTGTGTGTATTGTTTTTTTTGTATTGTATATGTGTTGTGGTATGGTATATGTTATGCTGTTTTCTAGTGTGTGTGTGTTGTTTTGTATGTTGTGTATGTGTTGTGGTATGGTATGTCTTATGCTGTGTTCTAGTGTGTGTGTGCGCACACTCTGTGTTTGTGTGTATTTGTATTATGGTGCATGTGTGTGAGTGTACATATGTATGTGTGGTTATATTTATTCTGAAGGAATTGATGGCACTGAGGACTGACTGCACATGGATAGGGAGACAAGCAGGGCACTGGGGTCACTGGGATGAGGGGCATACAGCTGAGAACAAGGACTGGAGGTGAAGATGGATGGATGATGTCTAAGGGATGACGTGGGCTCAGGCCAGGAGTCAAGGATGATGCCCACATTCTGTATTTTGTAAGAATGAAATTATCATCTATGGAGAGAGTCAGGTGCAAAGGTTTCTGTGGGCTCAGTCTCTTTCCATTTTGCCAGGCCTTGCTGCACTGGTAGGAACTGTTGAGCGTATGTATGTCTGACCGCACAGAAGGTCAGGGCTGTGCAGTCCTGGCCAGTGGGACTTTAAAGGATCATTTCTCCACCTGGTCTGCCTGCCTTGCTGTGTGGCCTTGCTCATCATTTTATAATTTTAGGTGGCTACTGTGACCCCTCTCTAGCACCTCGATTCAGAGCTTTACCCTAACAGACATTTCCTTTCCTTGGGATTTTTGCTTACATCACAGTGGCCTTGACTTCCAGCTAATGGAAGCCTGGAAAGCTGGTGTGTCAGCCTCCAGCCTCTGAAGACAGAGGAGGCCTAAGGGTAACAAACAAGGACCATCCCGTGACTGCCAGAGTCACACAGAGCTGGAGGAGCCTTGTGTTATCCATGCAGAGTGTCAGGACCTGGAGCTGTTGTTTTTCTCATAAGGGGAGGAACATGGTGACTAAATGGATCCCATGTCTTCTCCATCCCACAGAGCAAGAGGAATAGAAAGGGCAATGGCTGACAATTCCATCAGCTCAGGGGTTGATTTCTGCCCTTTAGAATTTTATTTTTATATTTTAAATTATATGTGTATGCATTTTAAATTATATGCATGTGGGTGCAGCAACTTGCCAGAGGTTTTAGATTTCATGGAGCTGGCATTGCAGGTATTGTGTTTATATAGCTCATTTAAAAATGTAATGTATAATTAAGTACAGATTGCAGATAGTTATCTATAATAGTCAAAACTTAAAGTTATGTTAGTTAGGATTTCTAGATATACAGAGATGTATTTGAGATGGATAGGCATTCTTCAAACCTTTCAAAGACCTACAGAATATGGCATTTAAAACGGTTTAGGACTTTTCTTAATGGCGAGGCACAACTGCTCCTAGCAACACCACCTGCATCACAAAGGAAGATGGACATTGAAGAAACTTGTTATGAAATTTGTTTCCAATATGGCAAGACTAGCCATTTGGGCAATATACTGATCTTGTCTGGACTGTTTGACTTTATGCTGTATAAACTGGACATGCAGGACCCACAGAAAAGTGACTGGTGATTCAAGATGGACATTGCTACAGAGTTCCTGATTCATGGAAGAATCTGCCAGACAGTCTGCAGGACACAGAGAAAGTGACTGACAAACTGCCAATACAAGAAGACAGTTTAAAGTTTCCTACTTTACTGAAGAGTCTGCCAGACACACTATGGCCTGTAGGCTGAAGATGGAACATTACAGAAGAACTTCAGGTGACTGACCAGGCAAGATGTCTCTGTCATTTCTAGAGTTTATATACTATCCTTCTGTGGTCTTTGATGGAGTTGAAGACAGATAGTTATGGTTATAGTTTTCCTTAGTTAGGATTAAAGATAAGTTACATATAGGACTTTAGACTTACAAAGATAGGGTAGATGAAGAAATATTCTCTTTAAATCTTGCTAAACATTAATGGACTAAATATTGTTAACAATAGTTCTTATTTGATAAATGTTTTGTTATATATTTTACTATGTTAAAGTTAAAACCCTCCTTTTTATTTTAGTCATAAAAGAGGAGATGATGGGAGATGTCATTCTGTAAATATGTTCTCTTATTGGTTAATGAATAAAACACTGTTGGCCAATAGGAGAGCAAGATGGGCAGGGCTAGGAGACAAGGAGGATTCTGGGAGATGTAGTGAGGAGTCAAGATGTAGGGATTTGAGAGAAAAGGTCCAAACCCTCTCTCCAGCAAGATAAGGACACATGGAAATACTTAGATTGATAGAAATGGGCTAATATTTAAGACAGAGCTAGCCCATAAGAAACACTAGTAACAGGCCAACAGCTTTATATCTAATACAGCATCTCTGTGTGTTATTTGGGGCTGACACAATTCTGGGACCAGGCTGGCAGGAAAGCTCATAACACTAAGGATAACACAGTGTGTCAGCCTCCAGCCTCTGAAGACAGAGGGAGCCTCAAGGTAACAAACAAGGACCATCCCGTGACTGCCAGAGTCACACAGAGCTGGAGGAGCCTTGTGTTATCCATGCAGAGTGTCAGGACCTGGAGCTGTTGTTTTTCTCATAAGGGGAGGAACATGGTGATTAAATGGATCCCATGTCTTCTCCATCTCACAGAGCAAGAGGAATAGAAAGGGCAATGGCCGACAATTCCATCAGCTCAGGCGTTGATTTCTTCCCTTTAGATTTTATTTTTATATTTTAAATTATATGTGTATGCATTTTAAATTATATGCACGTGGGTGCAGCAACTTGCCAGAGGTTTTAGATTTCATGGAGCTGGCATCGTAGGTGTAAACACTTGACATGGGTGCTGGGAATTGAACTTGGGTCCTCTGCAAGAACAGTATACAGCTCCTAGCCACTGAGTCATCTCTCCAGCCCTGTAACGGGTAACATCTTAATATCAAATGGTGGATATCTTACTTGCTATTCTAGTACTGTGAAGAGACACCATGACCAAAGCAACTTTTAGAAGAAAGCATTTAATTGGGGGGGCATGCTTGCTTGCAGTTTCAGAAGGTTAGTCCATGATCACCATGGTGTGTACATGATCACAGGCAGGCATGATACTGGAGAGCATCTGAGAGCTTCATCATGCTCTGCAGCCTGGAGACAGAGACTGTTCCTGGGACGGGCTTTTAAAACCTCAAAGCCGACCCCAGTGACATGCTTCCTCCAACAAGGACACACCTCCTAACCCTTCCCAATCAGTTTTACTAACTGTGGATCAAGTATTCAAATCTATGGGCCTTTGGGGGCCATTCTGCATCAAACACCACAGTGGGTTATTGGACAAGGACACTAAGGTGGCTTTTAAAAGGGACACAGCAGTTTGGTTTGTCATGCTGGAAATGTCAGACTGGTCCTCGTGGCCTCGCAGGGAGAGACATGCTGGGGTCACAGCTCTGTCAACACGTCTGTCTTAACAGTGGCTTCTTAGACTACAGGCTGGTTCTTGATTCTCCTGCCTGTTCTTCCTCCAAGAGGAGCAATCGTGAACAATGGTGATCTCACATCATAGGAGATTGTGGCCGACAGGAGTGTGGGGCTCTCTGGGTAGAGTAGGGGATAGATCCAGTGCCTGGCAGGGCTGAAGGAGAACTTGTAGGAGAAATAAACTCTAAATTCAGCGACACAGTTGGATGTCAACACAGCAATCATCCACTTCAAAGTTTGAAGGGAATTGTAAAGGGAAACTCATCTCAAATTTAATCTCAGTCTTCGAAAGGCTTACATTCCAGAAAGCAGGCATCCATACCTAAAGACCAGGAGGGAATCGAAACGTGGTGGCAGCAAGTGTGGTATGGATAATGACTAAAGACAGTAGTGTAGTGGCTGCAGGGCACACCCACCCCGGGACCTTTGAAACGCCAAGTTCCCCTGAGCTTCACACGGGAGCAGTGCCCATTTCCCAGGCTGCTGAGTGGAGCGAATGATCAGTAAATGGGTTAATGGGTACAAGACATTTGGAAGGGTGTGCATACACTCTACTACTGATGTCAATCATTACTGTTACTGTTTGAGAGGTGGGACATGATGCAAAACGTAGGATGTTGAAGGCTATAACAGGAAGGTTTGGGGGTTGTGAGGAAAGGCAGGTTTGACAGGACAGGAATGTGATTTTTAGGGAGCTGACCAGTTGGCTTTTTAATAAGCTGTAAAAATGCTCCCAAGAAGTCGATTAAAGTGTGATAATTATAGACCTAGTTCTTGGCTTCTCAAGGCTACTTTGCCTGTGCTTTTCTCTCTGACGGGGACAGAACATGTCTCTGTTTGCAAGGCCACAAGACCATGAAGACCAGTCTGACATTTCCAGCCCAACCACTCCAAACTGCTGTGTCTCTTTTAAAAGCCACCTTAGTGACCTTCTCCAATAACCCACTATGGTGTTTGATGCAGAATGGCCCCCATAGGCCCGAGGATTTGAATGGGGCGGTTTAGGAAGGATTAGGAGGTGTGTCCTTGTTGGAAGAGGGAAGTGTATGTCCCAGGGGACAGGGAAGGCAGTCAGTCACCATAGTTAGTGACTGCTGCTTGAGACTGTGGGGAAACATAGAGGAGGTACGGGTTGTGCTTCTCCTAATGGAGCTGGAGCAGTTAGTTACACCCCATCCCCAGCTGCATGGCTGAGGTGAGTCACTGGCTTGCCAGTTCCTTAACTTTACCAACTGAATACATGGGCAGAGTGGATGTCAGTGTCTACAGGAAAGTGTAGAGGCCAGAGACACAGCTTGTCACTGGTGGAGGTTGGAGGAGTCCTGGCTGCATAAGCTACAAATCTTCCTGGAAGGCAAGAGCTCCTTCTCTGGTGCTCACTGAAGCTCTGAAGGAAAGGTCCTTACTGAGATGCATGTGCCTGTGGCCACCACTGACTACACGCTCTGCAGAATGAGTGGATCGGACTGGGCTAATTTAGTGGGCACAGTACCCTGCCCAGCGCTGTGCAGAAACAGCCATGTCCTGAATAGATAGCTAGCTCTCTCCTGCATTTGCATGGCATCACAGGACAGGATAGAATAACGTCTTCTGTGTCACAGAGCATGGGCCAATGTTATCATCATGATGTCATCATGACAAATTTGTGGCTTTGATCCAGCTTTCTAGCAGTGGGCATTAAATGGAGGTCTGGGAGCCCAGGGCTGAGCCACACCCATCAAGGTGGGTGGACATTTGACAGTTTTGTTAGCGTGATCAACTCAGTTAAAAACACCAGGTCTCCAAATCCTAGAACAGTTAGATCTGGAGTTTCCTTCCAGTGTCTTCAAAGCAGGATGGTCTAAAAACCATGTAGGAGAGAAAGGCTGAGGGCCCGTCAGGGATATGAGGGACCAGGGGACTTCCCGAGGAACCTTGCATTTCATCCAGTTCAGTGGGATGGGCTCGTCTCCCCGCCCCAATGCATTTTTGTTTTTTGTCTCCATCTGTTTCACGTAAGCGACTCAAGTTCCCAGAGGCCATTCAGATCATCTATGGGTCCTTTTCTTCCATGTGGCCTGAAGGTGGCAGTCAGGCAGAGTGGAGATGGTGATAGCTTCCTCCCTCACTCCCTGAGCTCCCTACTTCTCCAACCTTATTCTATACCAGGGAGAAATAGCCACAGTAAATTGCAAAGATTATTCAATTTCTGCTCGCTTTGGGTGCCTTTAAAGGGAGACCGCACTCATGGCTTCTCAGGAGAAAGGGATGCACTGTTACAGATAAAGTGCTGGGTGGGCGTTTCCAGGTGCTGCCAGGGTACTGGCACCAAGATGGCTCTCTTCCTCAGCAGGACCTCTCTGTCACCGAGTGCCCGGTGTAAGTTAGGGACACCCGAGCAAACTTCCTGAAAGAATGACAGGCCCATTAAAGATGTCTGTCAAGGGACACGGTCACCTTACCCAGGCTAAGCAGAATGGCTTGAATGTGGGAAATTTACCATCCTTTTTAGCCTCCCCCAGTTTGGCTGATGCAAATGAATTTGTGGCTCTCCATATGTTTGCTGGTTGGGTTAGATTAGTTTTCTGTGTGCTCCTGGGAAAGAACTTCTTCAGTTTGCAGCGGTCCTTATTGGGCATCAGTGCCATTTCTGATGCTTGGATCGTGAATTGGACAGACTACTACAGACACTCTTATTGGCCACCAGTGCTGTTTATGATGCTTGGATCATAATTTGGCCAGATTACTGAGGATGCTGGGACCCACAGGGCCGTGATAGAGACCACCCACAACTCCGTATCCGTGGTGTTAGGCTCCATAGAAAGGGAGGAGGTGGGAAAGGAGGCAGGCAGACTATAATTGTAGAGCATTTCAAGTAGAAATTCTGTATGCAACGGGGCCAAAACTGGTGGAGGGGGAGTCGTCCCATCCTGCCCTGGGAACACCGTTCCTTTGGATGCTTTTCTCATTGCGGGCAGTGGGATGTATCCAGGGTCCGTCATCCTTGGGCCTTTAAATGTTTTTTAAAACGGGTGAATTTGAAATGAAATCTTCTATGCAGAAGAGGTGGCTCCTGTTCTACCCTGGCTGTTTCCTTTAATTTCACCAATACCCACGGTGGCTTGAGTGGGAATTCGCATCTGGCTGGCTGGCCAGGAGTCTCATGGCACCCGGGCGGCAACCAGCTAGTCAACCCATCCACCCGACTGGGTAGACTTGCTTCGTGGGCACAGATGCAGAGGCTGCTTATGCTCAGCATGAACGGGAATACTGAAAATGGCATGGGGTTAATGCATCATATGTCATGTTTTAAAATGCATTGATAACTTAGACCCCGTGCATCTTTGAAATCGAAATAAAAGAAACACAAGCGATTAAACTCATTTAGCAAGGATAAAAAGTTAGAGGTGCTGTCAAGTACAGAGAGAAACCAGCCTAATAATAGCTGATGCTAATTTTAGTAGTGAGTTCCCAGGCAATGAAAACTTTAATGCAGGGAGGGCCTGGACCCCCACACCTAGAACACCCCGGGGTTCATTTGGAGGTGAGCTCTCCCCTTGCATCCCTGACAATCTCCTGGACTGGGTTCTGTGGATCCTGTAAAAGGACTAACAAAGAAAAGCTGTTCCTGGTGACATGAAAGGGCCCGGCTGGTTGGAACAGGGGAATTAAATGCTTTGTAGTGGCACCATCTGCTCTGAACTGTGTCTCTCCACACCTCATGCAAGGGCCTGAGCCTCACGCCAGGAAGCCCAGCGTTGGCCCACTTTGTCTCTGGGTAAGGAGGTTTATATCTCCGGCTTGCAAGGATTTACCGTGTGCCGAGTCTCTACGCTTCTGATGTCTGGTTCTCACAGTCTTTCTGCTCACCCAGCTGCAGCCCTGTTAGTGCAGTCTCTAGACCACGTGCTGTGAAATGTCTGCAGTGCCTTGATGGAACCCTGGCCTTTGTGATGGGTGCTTCTCTAGTCTTACAGGTGAGAGCCAAGCTTCTGGAGACACCCTCAGAGCCAGGCATCACTCCATCTCACGGCCAACAACGCAGCTGATGTCGGCAGTCTTCAGCATCTGACGGAGGCGCTCCTCGTCACTGATGTCTAGAGAATTTGATTTCTGACATCCTGTGGAGTGCAGTGACATCACAGATGAGTGGCACTGGACACCCTGACTTCAAAAGCGACAATCTGATGAAAGCAATGAGTTGAATCTGGCCAGGAGCCACCCAAGCAGCAGACATAGAAGCCAGATGTCGAATGTCAACTGTCGTTTAAGACTAGCAGAACACTAAATCTGCAGAACATCTTACCTGCAGAGGCAACACAGGCCCAGTTAGCAGAGGACAGAAGAAGAAAATGCTCTGTGGATGAAGACACATGCCAAGCAGCCAGTACCCACCAGAGCATATGGGAATTAATGGTATTCAGAACTTGATGAATAGCAAGAGTTTTCAGCTTAAAATAAGCTTCCTGCTGATGTGCAGTAGCTGGAGGGCTCCCAAAATGCCACAAAGAAAAATTAGATGCAAGCAAAAAAAAAAAAAAAAAAAAGTCTCAGATTCAGCTTTTAGTTTATGGAACACGGTCCGATGAGCTGCAAAGAGCTGAGGAGGTGGTGGGCTCATGTCCTAGCTATGTGTTAACGCATGCCAGCTGCCCTTGGGAAAAGCTCCTGGCCAGGATTTTTTTTTTTCTTTACCTGTGAGAATTTGAATTCTAGAAGGTTGAATTTTATCACATTCCACCAAAAAGGCCTTCGGCAACTTGCAGATCAACAACTGTAACACTGGCACCAGAGACAAACGGACCAGGGAAGCCTGTACCCGACCACCCTACCCCAGCTTGCTGAGGCTACACTACAGGAAGGCTGCTGCTGTGAGCCTGTGAGGCTGTGTTGCCCGGAAGAGCCACTTCTCTGTTGACATGCACCTATGGAACATACCAAAGCCACCTGGCCCGCAAGCTCCCTCCTGCTAACCTAAACTGGGCTCTTCCAGTTCACTGGCTTCCCTGGCCCTATCCCTGCTCCACACCTTTCTCTGTTCCTAAGAGAGATAGCTCTGGCTCGTGCCTGGCTACCCCTCTCCTCTCTGCTCCAGAGAGGTAGCCATGGCTGCTTGGACTTTCCCCGTCCCTGGCTATTCTGTCTCCCATATCTAAAATAAGCCTTCTTCCTACCCATGGATCAGTCAGTGTGGTAGCCTCTCTCTGCCCTTGCTTACAATGCCCGCCCATCTCGGAAGGGTTAATCCCTGAAATCTCACCAATGACAATAATAAAGAAAGAAAAAGGATGTCCCCAAGGTCTGGGCGGATGCTCCCACGGTGACATAGCTGAATCTCTTACACTAATTGAATCAGAGCCCAGAATCCTTGAACTCTGCCTCCCATTTAACCTCAAGACCTTATTGGCCACTAAGACGCTTCTAGAAAGAGGACACACTAGAAAGCTTTTAAGTTGATGGCAAATTCAGGAGTGACAGCCTCTCTCTAAGGAGCTCTGAGGCCTACAGAAACCACGAGAGTGCTGGGAGGTCACCAGCCAATGTTTGAATTATTAACACGTGTTTAACAATTAAAGGAAGCGTATTGATAGGCTATTGGGGCAGTTAATTATTTAGTTGTACAGAGTACAGAGTGGGAGATAAAATATTAAAATGTAGCGGGGATGGATGGGTCTTGGTCTGTAAAGGCAGGTAGGCATGAAATTCCAGTCATAAAACTATTTGTCTGAGATAAAAATCAAATCTGAGTGCAATTCCTGCTTCTGCTTGGTGCAAAATAAAATCCCAAAGAGTATGAATTTCTTCCAGTGCAGAAATCTTAGAGATGGTGGCGGAGATGGGACTGAATGGGCGGGCCTTGCAAGAACAAGACCAAATTAACACTGTGAAAAACCACCCTACCACCCCACCACTATTCTCCAAGTGCATCTTGGGGACCTTCTGCCTAGACACCAAGGGTCCCCCCAAAGCCATTCCCACCTAAGAGCTGGCCACAGTCTGTGGGGTTAGTTTTGCTTTCCAGAATCCGACAATTAGCTATTAACACTGTAGTGCAAATGAGGAGGAGAGACCCATTAAAGAGTTTGTAAGTAGCAATTGGGATCAGCTATTGCAGAATGTTGTGCCTCCCTGGCTGGTTGTGATTGTAGACTGTGCTGGCTTTTGTATGACTGAAAGTCAGAGGAACTTTCCAGAATGCCTACATAGCCACAACAATGGAAATTCAAAGAAAATTGCTTAAACCCCTAAGCTGAAGCTGAGGTGATCTCTACTCCCTTCCTCCCTTTACTGAAATTCTCTGTCTATGAGGCATTTATTCTGTAGCCCATGGAATATAGTAGACAGAGAATTCCTAAGGTAACCCTGGAGGGACATGCCTCCCTACCTCTTTGCCAGGACCTGGGATTCCCGTGTGACCTTTTAAAAACCAGTTGCCGCTTCAGAGAGGGAGGAGTGATGAGCAAAGGGGTCAAGACCAGGCTGCAGAGGCCTACAGAGACAGCTGATCTGAACAAGGGGGAGCTCATGGACCCCAGACTGATAGCTGGGAAACCAGCATTGAACTGACTCAGACTCCCTGAACACGGGTCTCAGTTAGAAGGCCTGGGCAGTCTAAGGGACCTCAGACAGTGGAATCAGGATGTATCCCTGGTGCATGAAAGGACTTTGGGAGCACATTCCTCGTGGAGGGATACTTCCTTAGCCTAGAGGCAGGAGGGAGGGCCTAGTCCCTACTCCAAATGACTCCACAGATTTTCGTGATTCCTCCTGGAAGGCCTCACCCTTCCTGTGCAGTGTGTGTGTGTGTGTGGGGGGGGGGGGATGGGAGAGGGGATGGTCGGGGGCGTGGGAGGTTAGGAGGGAGAGGGAACTGTAAAATAAAAAATATAAAATAATTAAAAACAAAACAAACAAACAGACAAAAACCAGTTCCTCCATCCCAGCATCTACCTCAGAGCTGAGTGCATGGCAAATGCTTCCTGAGTGAATTAGCAACCCAAGCAAAGCTGCATTTTTGTTCTAAAGATTCCCCTGGTGTGAGGGGACACTGTGTCTTCTTTTTGATGTCAAGAGCACTGGTTTCTTGTGCCAGTTACTCAGTTGTCACTGAATGCAAGATGCCTTCTAGTCCTGACTCCCCACTGTAAGTGTTCTGCAAGACTGCTGGCCGGAACTCTGTCCTGGAAGCTAGAGGAAGGCCACACAGGCGTGGGTCTGGGAGGGCAGAGAGAGGCCACAGAGAGGAGCTTTTATCTTAGGAAGAGATGGCCAGCCTTTATAGAGAGCTGACTTCTTAGGATTGTACACAGCACTAGCCCTTCTCTTGTGAATGGTCCTGGGGGTGTGGGCAAGTCTGCTCGCTGGAATTCACCTGCAGGCAACCCTGCTATTGAAATGTATGTGTTTCTGGGAGGAAACTAGGGATTTTGCTAACCGTGCTTCAAAAGCAACAGGGCTTCTGGAGAAATAGATTAGGCACAGGCAGGCGTTCAGAAACTGTTGTGAGTAATCCACCAGAGAGGGTTACTGGGACATAGGTTCAAGCAACTATACTGGGAGTTCAAGGCCCCAGTGCAGCCCCAACCCTTCCTCAAGGTGGGTAATAAGCACAAAGACCATATCCTGGCTTGGCACATTCAGTTAGCAAGAACAGCTAGCCAGAAGCAGAAACACAGACAAAAGGTACACAAAAGGCAAGGTCCTGAGACAGTCCCCTCCTCCTGCCCAGAAGAGCCCAGTCCTGAGTCACCAGCAGAGGGTGCTATAGAGCTGGCGTGTGTGATGGTGGGGGGCTCTGCGTATATTTTATGTTTTCTGAAAATGTTGACGTACAAAGCAGTCAGACTAGGAGTCCCTTCTCTGGTCCAGGAAAATTCCCCTTTGATCCTAAGGAACTCGCCTCCTGCCTGTGAGCTTCTGAGGTGCACACACAATGGCAGCAGCACGTCCTGTTTGATTCTGGCCTTACCTTGCACATCTCTCAATGTTCTAGAACATGCTTCCGTGGTGACATATTACTTATGATTTATTAAAGCTTGCCTGGGGATTCAGAAAGCAAAGCCAGCCTCAAGCTATAGAGATCAAGCAGTGGTGATGCACACCTTTAATCCCAGCAGCCAGAAGCTAGGAGGTGGTGGTACATAACTTTAATCTTGGGACTCAGGATTAAGAGGTGGACGGATCTCTGTGAGTCCAAGGCCACCCAGATCTACACAAGATTGATCAATTCCTAAAGAGAAACAGCTCACACAAAGATGATCTCAGCATCTGGGATCACATGCCTTTAATCCCGGCATTAGGGAGGCACATAAGGCAGGAGCAAGGTCTCAGTATCAGGAATTCTTTCCCCAGCCACATTGAGGATAGGAAGACATTGAAGTCTCCAGCCACGCAAGGGAGAGGCTTCAGCCTGAGGTTTGGGAGAGCTTGTGGATCAGCCATTTCATTCTGAGGTAGGGTGAGAGCTAGTGGCCCTCTGCTTTGCTTTTCTGATCTTCAGCTTGGAGTTTGAACCTGGATATCTGTCTTTGAGTCTTTTATTTACCATGTTATATGCTTCCATTCAGAAAAAAAGAAAGGTTTATATTGATAGCCTTAAACAAGTAAAAGGGGCAACATTGTATTCAAGCTGACAGCTGCCGCAAGAAACATCTGACATAGACACCAGTTCCCATTCAGGTCAAGCCTGGGTTGAAGACACTCATGCTTTCTCGTGTCTGATTTGCAGACATCACTGGAGACTGTGGTCTCGCCAGGGTCATGCCTGCATGATAAGGCGTCCCTCCTTACCCTCAAAACTGTGATGGTGAGCTCACGGCCCTTCTAGTGGGGATCCGAGTTTGGTTCCCAGCACTCATGTCACACATGTGAGATGGCTCACAACCACATGTAACTCCAAGCTCAGGAGATCTGATGCCGTCTTTCAGTACCCAGGGACACTGCATACATACACACAAACCCACACGCACACACATGGTCAACATTAAAACACACACACACACACATACACACACACACACACACACAATCTGTGCTACGTAGTGAAAACGTTTACAGATGAACACACATGCGAACCCTGACCTCCATCTTTGTGGATTTACACTGACCCTCAGCTGGGCCAAGAGTCCATTCAGCTGGCCAAGTGCATCATCTATCGTCAAGCCATCAAGTCTCCTGAAGCCTGGAATCTCCTAAACCACCCCCTTACAGCCACCCGCTGAGGCCTCTCCTTTATTTACTCTGGAAGTGATGTACCAGCCTCTTCCCCTGAGCCATGCTGGACTCACCAGGGGCTGACAAAAATTAAACTTTGTGAAGGCAAAAGTTAATTAAATTTCTCCTTTCATGCCAAAAGTGGTATGTGAAGATATTAGACAGTGAATTACAGTTTTCTTTTTGTCTGCCAGCAATATCTATTTGAACACCCTTTGCTTTTAATTAGGTTATCACATGGCAGCATCTACTTCTGATGCTGTAATAGGAAAACGCTGTAGGTTGATTAGCATCACCATTATTCTGGTATTCACTGGAAAGCATTCTGGAAGAATAGGGGTTGGTCCACGGCCTCTGCCAGAGGTATGAATAACTGTGGTGATGTAATAGGGAGCTATGACCAGTGTTCATGGCCCTCAGAAACTTGTGTTGAAGCCCATTCCCTAAGGAGATGACAGCAACAGATGGGTTTGTGGCCAGTAACTAAGCCACAAACCCTTATCACTCAGTGGTTACAGTGGGAGTCGTCATTATAAAAGAGCCCCGAGAAGTGTGACCACTGCTTCTTCCCCTTAACAGCACGCGAGAACACGGGGAGGCCATTTCTAAGGAAAGGGCTTCATTACACAAGTGCTTTTGTGCTGTGTTGGGTCTATGCTGCTAACCACTGGGGCTCCTTCATCTTGGATTCCCAAACCTCCACACTGAGATCAGTACAATCCTGTTAAATGTTAAATTTGGAACCTGTCTCTTTGTACCACAAGAAGAGATTTGAGACAAAGATGAGGTATACAGTGTGACCAAGGCAGGGTGATGGGTAAGAGTCAGAGGTAGATTTACAGGGCATTTCCTGAGTCACCTAAGTCACCTCTGGCCACAGCAAGCTAACCGGAGTGTTTGTAGATTCTGGGAACCCTGAGGTCCATTCTCTCAGTTTCAACAAAGATGCTAAATGTTTGAAGCTGGGTCTTCCTGTCTCTGGGTCTTCTTGTCTTAGCCCAGCGAGCGTGAGGATAATTCTTGTGTACAGTGGGACCCACAGGCAGTTCTCCTCAGGCTCGCAGCTCATCCATCCCTCCCCCCCCCCCATACCCAGGGCAGCCCCTGCTGCGATCTGCCCATAGCTTAGGTTGGCATTTATGCCCATGTTGCCTCTGGGGCTATCACACCACAGCAGTAGAGGCAGCGTGAGGAAAAGGTTTTTATAGTGGCAACGCAGAGAGTCCTTTCGGTCTGACTATGGGGACAGATCAAAGTGCACATATATGGCTTTAGTTTTTGAAAAACACCCTGAATTAATTACATAGGTTGAAAGATTGAAGCTGGAAGTCATTACCTGGCAACTTGAACTTGCTAAAGCTGAGTCTTAGCCCCAGGAGCCTGAGCACAGTGCAGACATGGCTAGGCTTTGCCTTCCTGTACCATCAGGGAGCCAGAGGGTGATGGCATCTGTCACTCACACAGCACCAACAAAACTCGCCCATGCATCATTTAAATGTATAATATGGCATACTTATGTAATATATCAGGGATTAGAAGAATGTGTCTGTAACCCAAGCTAGCCTCAAACTTGTGATCCTCCTGCCTCTGCCTCCTTCAGCAAATCCTACTGGCGAGCACCACCACAACCATCCTGAGTGAGGTAACCCAGACGCAGAAAGACAAACATGGTATGGACTCTCTCATGAATGGATTTTAGACAGAGCAAAGGATCACCAGCCTACAATCCACAGCCCAGAGAAGCTGGAAACAAGGAGGACCCTACGGGAGACACACATGGACTCCCTGAGAAAGGGAATGGGAAAAGATCTCCGGAGTAAATTGGGAGCACAGGGCAGGGGGAGGGAGGGAGGAGAGACAGGAGGGGAGGAGGGGAGGGGGGAGGAGAGCTTGAGGGATCAGGAAGGTTGAGCTGGGGGAAGAACAGAGAAGGAGAGCAGGGAAAGAGAAACCTTATAGAGGGAGCCATTATGGGGCTAACGAGAAACCTGGTACCAGGGAAAGTCCCAGGAATCCTCAAGGATGACCCCAACTAAGAATCTGAGCAATAGTGGAGAGGCTCCCTTAAATGCCCTTCCGATAATGAGATTGATGACTACCTTATATGCCATCCTAGAGCCCTCATCCAGTAGGTGATGGGAGCAGAAGCAGAGATTCACAGCTAAGCACTGAGCCGAACTCCTGAAATCCAGTTGCAGAGAGGGAGGAGTGATGAGCAAAGGGGTCAAGACCAGGCTGAGGAAACCCACAGAGACAGCTGACCTGAACAAGGGGAGCTCATGGACCCCAGATTGACAGCTGTGAAATCAGCATAGGACCCACCCAGACCCCTGAACGTGAGTGTCAGTTAGGAGGCCTGGGCAGCCTATGGGGCCTCTGGTAGTGGATCCAGTATTTATCCCTAGTGTACAAATAGACTTTGGGAGCCCCTTCCCTATGGAGGGAGACTCTCTCAGCCTGGACACATGGGGTAGGGACTAGGCCCTGACCCAAGTGATGGGACAGACTTTGATGATCCCACATGGGAGACCTCACTCTCTCTGGGGTGTGGATGGTGGGTAGGATGGGGGTTAGGTGGAGGGCATATGAGGATGGGAGGGAGAGGGAACTGGGATCAGTATATAAAATAAGATTGTTTTTAATTCAAGTAAAAATTAATTAAGGAATGTGTCTGCTATCATTCCTTTATACCCAGCTTCTCTGCATTGTAAGGGCTCTGAGACCTGCTCTAGCCCCTACCCAGGGTCCCAGGGGTGAAATGCTTCTCAGGAGGGAAGGAGGGGGTGAAAGGTTTCCCTAACTTCACACACAATCTCATACTTTCCTGTGCTCTTTATTCCCCCCTTTCTACTCCAATAATTTTGTACTACATCTAACTTCTCTATGCTTCTTCTATTCTAAAAACTCCTCTCCTTCAGGAGCCTTGAAATGATAAGTTCCTCTCATTGGTCAAAATCGCATTCCTAGAAGAAGCGAGAAGGAGCTGAGCCATTTACCATGGCATCACAAAGGTCCAAGGCCATAGGAGCAAAAGTGACCAGACAGGGAGGGCACAGTGCCCACTGACAACTTTTAAGACACAGATCTGTTGTTATAGGCTGGCAAGTGAAGAATTAACATGGTTTTCTTAGTAACCTTGGTAGACACCTGTGACTCTGACCATTTCCTCCCTCCCTCCCTCCCTCCCTCCCTCCCTCCCTCCCTCCCTCCCTCCCTCCCTCCCTCCCTCCCTCTCTCCCTCTCTTCCTTTTGGTTTCTTTGATACAGTGTAGCCCTGGCTGTCCTGAACTCACTCTGCAGACCAGGCTGGCCTTGAACTCACAGAGATCTGCTTTCTGAGTGCTGGGCTTAAAGGTGAAGGTGTGAACGTGTGTACTCACATCTTGCTTTTTATTTTATTTTATTTTATTTTTTTGGATAGGGTCTCATTGTGTGGCACAGATAAGCCTTAAACCCCTGCTTTGGCCTCCCAAGGTTCGGGGTTATAGACATGTGCCACCATGACCAGATACAGACACTGTGATTGTTTTGCGCGCTCTCTCTCTCTCTCCCTCCCTCCCTCTCTCTCTCTCTCTCCCTCCCTCCCTCTCTCTCTCTCTCTCTCTCCCTCCCTGTGTGTGTGTGTGTGTGGGGGAACAATCGTGGGAGCTGTGTCTCCACCACGTGTGTCCTGGGGATCAACCTTAGGCTATCAGGCTCTGTGGCAAGCACCGTTATCCACCGAGCCATTGCCTTTTAATGACTTCCTTTTCTACTTGTGTCAGCCGGGGTTGACACTGTTACTTCACATGAGAAACCTGATGATTTCTAAGCTACTGAGAGTCATTGCAAGCAACTGGCTTGGCGCTCGAAGGGGAGGCTGCAGTTTAAATATGCTCTGGCGGGGGCGAGGAGGCCCACAGTCCCGCTTGCTAGCCGGGTCTTGTCTGTGCAAGCACCTGAGCCATCCTCTAAGAACAGATTTCTGATGAGATGGGAAGACCCTGGTGCTGAGCGGAGTCAATGCATCTCTTAGCAAGTGTCCTGGATCTTGCGTGCTCACCCAGGGATGGGAACTGGTTCCAGCTGGTTGCTTATTTTAGTGCCTGGAATCTGGCGCCAAGGGTGGCCATGCCGAGTGAGGAAGAGTGCCAGCATTCTCTTAGTTTTCGTAGAGGAAGGGATCCAAAGTCTTTGAAGATGAGAATGTGTGAGTGGATACAGCCCATGTAATCTGCACACCACAACTACACCCATTGATAGGGATATTGGTAAAAGAAGTAGAAAGGCAGTTCTTTTTTTTTTTTTTTTTTAGGTCTCTGAGCCTCTTCTCTGTAGTCAAGGTTCTGGAGTATAAATGAGTTCTCTATTTTTATCCACCTCATACAGCAGAGGCGTATCATAGTTCAAGGCTATAGAAAGCCAGCATCATGCCCTGTTTACCTATGAAAACAGAGTCACGAGGAAAAAAGGTTCACTAATACTTTTCCTTCAGAAGTGAGGCTTTTATCACATCCATATAATTAAAAGTTCTGATGTCCGAGACTTCGCTAAACACAGTAACCTGATGTAACGAGCAAATCCATCACTAGACCACACTTCCAGAAACCTGCCCCTTTAAACTAACTGAGTTCTTCCCTATTTAGCCCTGAACCCGATTCTGTGCTGTCCATCCAGACATGTCATAATCATCTTGGCTGAGAGGTCTCAAATTTGATATTGTCTTAAATTGATACCGGTCACGGAATTTTGCCATTTGCGTGCCGATCTTGACACTCTGGTTTGAAAGGGAATGGGTGTGGATTTTGTTCAGTGACTGCTGCACTTTGGATGATGCTCTCAAAATCTCATGTCAGAATCTTTCTGAATTAATTTTCGAAAGGTTTTATGTTATTTTAAATTACTCATATGTGTGTGTCTGTGCATGTGGGCGTAGGTGACCTCAGAGGCCAGGAGAGACTCTCAGGTCTCCTGGAGCTGGGGTTGCAGGCACTTGTGACCCCCTGATGTGGATGTTTGTGCCAAGCCTGGGCCTCTGCAAGAGCAGTGCACACTCTTAACTGCTGGGCCCTGTCTCTGGCTCCCAGTGTTGAAATCATAATCTCCAGGGCAACCGTGGTGGGAGCTGAGCCCACTGGAGATAACGAGGGCATGTCGGGTCAACGTTTTCATCTCAGGAGCAGCCATTTGTCTTGAGAGTGGACTGCCCATGTGCTTTCTCTCACGCACCTGCTGTTTGCTGCTCCTCTGCTGTGGCCGCAGGAGACTGTCCTCTGAGAGTTGCAGCCATTGCCCTCTTACCCGGAGCAGCTGTGATCACCCACAGGGATCCTCAGGGTCAGGCTGTAGCTGTTCGCTCCAAGGAGACCCTTGCCTGAGTGAGAACCAGCCTTCCCCACCCTCCCTGCAGGTGGCACTTGCAGTAGAATGCAATTCTGCAGAGACCCCCATCTACGCAGCTAAGGGACAGGAGGCGGGGTCACCTGTGTTTCCATAGGTAACCCCTTGCACGTGTTATAATGTATAAATTCAGGCGTTTGCAGGTTCGGCTTAAGTGATCTTACCCCTCTGGTCTATCTGAGGCAAACAGCCATGTTCTCACACCCATCTAGGAAAGTTTAACACGGCAGCAGCGATGTGTATGGCGGTATAGCATGGAGGCCCTCAACAGGTGTCAGCTCCATGCTCGTAGATTTCATGGCTTCAGACTCATGCACCCAATAACGATTTCCTCTTCGTGGATAAAGCAGACTGAGCTCTTAAGTCATCACAACAGAAATAGACTAAGGAGGGTACAAATTTCTAATTCTTCGTTGAGAACGTTGCTAGCTGGGGTGGGGGGGCGCCCATTCAGTCATTGGCTTCCTGACAATCTTTTCTACTGAAATCTATCCTCTCCCTGAAAGAGTTGTCATTATGAGCTACTGCATGGCCATACTGTTGGTCTCTGCTAAACTACCAACATGCTCCAAAGAAACAGGCACCTTGGGTGCCAGGCCAGCGTAGAGCCAGAAGACAGCGACTGCTGGTCCATCAATCATTTTTCTAGACCATGCTGTGAGGCTGTTTAGCATTATCACTTATTTACTATGTAAAACCGAAGTTTTATAACAGCGACTGAAAGCCATTGTGACCACAATGCAAAGGGAGTTGGCCCTTGGGGTCCGGGGACGCTTTGTGGTCAGACATATATTTAAGCTTCTGTTATTTGAATGCATCTCGTTACTCGTCCCGAGTGACCCCATTGCCCGCAACATTAAAGTGATCAAGCTCGCCACAGAGTGACTAAATGGGACTGTATAGGCCACTTTGTGTTTAAGCCCTTTCCATGGAACCAGAGTGCTCAAATACCTAAGAGAGATTTCTCCAAGTCCCAAACTCAATCCCTGCAGCTTAACAGGCTTAGCTTTCAGACTTGGATTCTGCATTCTAACTAAGTTTGCTAAATGCTAGAGTCTTCTATGTACAAAGAGTGATTGTCTCAATACACTGTATTTTTTCTCCTAAGCCAATTTGTGGTAAAGAGCAGCTAGTAAATTATAACGATGGGGGAAATTAGAGGCAGAGAGAGAGAGAGAGAGAGAGAGAGAGGGAGAGAGCGAGAGAGAGAGAGAGAGAGAGAGAGAGAGAGAGAGAGAGAGAGAGAGAGAAGGGGGGGGGAGGTGAGTACCGAGAGCGAGGGAGTCCATGGTTCCGGCTGTACTCCTGGAGGGTCAGACAGTGTGAACATTTTGTTCACTGTCAGGTCAGTTCAGGGGCAGAGACAGAAGAGATAGATCTACTTTCACATTAGAGGGTCTGCAAATAGAGATATCAGATAGGGACAGATAATTTAGAGAGGTGAGCCACAACCAGGCTGAAGATTCTCAGGTTAGTCAGTCTGGAGACAACTTCCTGTCCACCAGCCAGGATGGGGTGAGGGGAAAAGGCAAGGGAAAAATGCCCACCTGCGGTGGGACCCAACACATTTCTCTGGTTGGAACAAAAGAATTAAATCAAGGGAAACTCCTCTGGCATCGTCAGGCAGCCAGCCTTGCTCAGTGCACGTGAACCACAGAGTGAAACAGGAGTCTGGGAGATTTCTATATGGAAGTTGTGTTTGGCCTCTAAGGCAAACAAAAAGGGCCACCAACAACTTTAAGGGAAATTAAACAAGGAGCAGCAGCTGCTGCTTAGCCTTCTTACTTGTTTCAGCCCTGTGACCGGTTGATACTGCACCAGGACGGATCACCCCCTTCTAGAGCTCATTCGAGAACATCCAGGGTCATTCTGAGTCTCAAGGCCACTCCTCCCCCATCTCTCAAGTGTCAGGGGAGTCACCACAGTCTAACAGGCACTAATTCCTGCTTCCGGTGTGAACGTGTGACTTTCCCAGCTCTTGCATAACTCAAGCTCTGCTATCCAGCCACTCTTAATCGATACAATCTCTTCCTTCCTTCCGGTGGCATCAATCAATAGGAACTTCTCTCTCCCTGTGCGATCTCTCTTCCTGCCCATCTGGCTAGGATTCTGGTTAAAGGACCAATGGGAAGAATCAGCTCTCCCATCCTGTCATAAGCTGAGGAGGCTATTGTGTTGGGTCTCATTCGTGCCCCTGGCTATCTCAGGGTGGCTTTAGATATTTGCATATGAAAGACCCCCCAAGAGTTTGGAGCCTGTCTGGGGGGAAGACCCTTGCTCCCAAGACAAGAGACCAGACCACTGGATGCAAGTGCAAGAGGTTATTTATTGTTTACACAGGTACCTGTGGACGCTTCAGTCTTTCGGGGGACTGAGCGTGCAGAGGTTAAAACTCAGGCAGTTTATATAGGGTTGGGGTGGCAAGAAGCAGGCTTACAGAAGCAGAAGCATGGCTACAGGGATTTCATTGTTTCATCTAAATGTAGCAGTTGTAGTTAACCAAGGACAGTTGGTTATTCGGGTTGGGCACAAAGAATACAAAGAATTCAGTTATGACTCTCTCAGCATCCCGGATACCGTCCTGCTGACCTTGCTTTGGTCCAAGCTGCAGACCACAGATATCTGGTTGGCGTTGGATGAGAGCAGCACCTGGTTCCCTCCTGTACTTTTCTCATAACTTGACCTTGGCAAATTAGCAAGAGCAATTCAAACAGGCAATAAGCATACACATTCTCTTCTTCACATCCATTGCTCTAATAGCCTAGGACATCAGCCCGCCCGTCACCCGGTAGGGAGGGAAAGGGCTGCAACCCTCAACCCAGGGTACAGCAGATGTGTTTGGTTAAGGAAGAGCTGCAATGCATTGTTAACTTCCGTCATCCTCTTGACTGCTAACAAGTGGAAAAGGAATTTGTCACTGGGTAATTAATATGCTTGTGTCTTTGCAGGGGCAGCCTTCTTGTTCTTTTGAAACCACAAAAATGCTCCTTTGTAAGGCATCGTTGCAAGCATTGTCTTATTTATTTTTCTGGGGAAGGAAGAGACCTGGGGAAGGAAGGGCTGCTCTTGGCAGATGGTCTGAGGGGATGAGTACATCACTGTGCTGGGAAGAGGTCTAAGGCCATTCCGTTCCCCGAAGCAGAGAGCTGAGCACCGGCAGTTGGTGAGATTTTTTTGCTTTTCCTTCACTCTTTTTTATTTTCAGTCTGGGACCACAGTTCATGCGAAGTTCAAAGAGACTCTGTAAGGAGTAAGGTTTTCCGCCAGCCCCAAATAACACACCGAGATTCTGTATTTGATATAATGCTGATGGCCAGGTACTAGTTTCTTATTGGCTAGATCTGTCTTAAGTATTAACCCATTTCTATGTATTTCCACGTGGTCTCATCTTACCGGAGAGCGGGGGCCAGCGGTTTTGCTCTCTCCAGTCTCTCCATGTTGACTCCTCCTTCCTACTTCCTCTTTCCTCCTTGTCTCCTAGTCCCGCCTCTCTTCCTTTCCTATTGGCCAACAGTGCTTTATTCATTAACCAGTATGAGAAATGTATTTACACAATGAAATCTCCCCTCAACTTTCTTTCAAGTTAAAGTTCTCTGGATAGGCCCAGAGGTGTCTCCTAGGTGCGAATCCAGTCGGATTGACGACCATGGTCACCAACATCGGGGCAAGCCTCTGAGCTCCCCTCCCCATCCCAGCCCTCCATCCTGAGACTCTATTTTGTCTGTGTTCAGGGTTCTCAGTGCTTGCAAATGAAAACAACAGAAAGAAAACAAGAGGTAGGAGGAGGAGGAAGCATGGTGGGACCTTCCGAAGTCATCAGATGAAGTCCGTCAGCCTTGCCAGTTCATGGTGTTCCCATCAGAGTAATTTGTTTAGGTTAAAAGCACAGCCTCTTCTGCTTGAGTGGCAGGCATTTGACACTGTTTCTTTCATTGTCTGAGAAGTTTATAAGGAGAAAAGCCAGCTCCCATGATCACAGTTAACTCTCACACCAATGCTGGATGACTCGGGAGACGACTAGGAGGAATTAGGGCAGAATCTTTGAGCACAGTCCCTTCTCCATTAATACAAACACAGCTGTCACAGAGACAGTGTACAAATGGGCAAGGTAGTGGGCTCAGTGTCGAGTAGGTGGGAAAAAACGTACACAGCATCTCAGGATGCAGGAGGGGACAGTGAGTTAGGTGCACAGGACATCCGGAGAGTCATAGGACGGTTGATGTAAGCGGTGGGGGCTGGGTGAAGGGAAGGGTACCCACTGCTATGGAATGCTCAGCGCTGTTTCTCAGACTCCTCTGCTAACAAACTGCGTGGGCATCTTTGCGTGTGTGTGCATTTGCATGTGTGCCTCCAGCATCTGAACTCACACTGATGCACCTCTGTCCCTGTCAGGGGAGCCAAGAGAGTGTTCTTCCCTTACGTATGGTCTTCTGCTCTTCCGGGGAGAAGCCTGGCTCCATCCATCTGTCATCCATATACTTGTTTTCATTTCAGTGTATAAGGGTCCCTTAACACCGGGGCAGGGATGTTCTGAGACCCCTGCTGGGTACCATGGAACTGCTGTTCTTTGGTCTTTATTTCCCTGTACTGCAATGAGGGAAGATTAATATACGAAATTAATCTTGCATGTTTTTTCTCTTTTAAGCCCTCTGCTGTTCCATGTCTACAAGCAACCACCCCATGCTCTTCCCCCAAGTTCTCTCAGGGGTGAAACTTGGCATAAAAAATTAGTTTTATTATTTTATGTGTGTAGGTGCTTTGCCTGAATAGCTGTCTGTGTGTCACTTATGTGTCTGGGATTCGGGCATAAGATCCTCTAGTTACAGATGGTGTGAGCTGCCATATAGGACACTGAACTAGGTCCTCTGGGTGACCAGCCCGTCCTTTTAATCGTCTAATCGCCGAGCCTTCTCTCCAGTCCCTCATTTTACTAAAAAGCCAGCTTTGGTATATAAGCCCCTATTTCTATGCTCCCTATTTAGTTTTTATATTCCGTCACTACTAGAATTTTTTTTTGTGATTAAAAAGAAATCTACTTTGTGATTTTTGGCATTGTTCTCAGGAGAACATGTTGGTAGCAATAGATAATTGTTATTCTCTTCATCCCTGCTCTTTTGAGCAGATGTGCTTGTGTTTTTAAATCTTAATTTGTTATTTAGGATGGCAAAACCTCCAGACTCACAGAACTCTAGAGTCTGAGGAACTGAAGTTGACCATCCTGTGGCGTGGTCCATGAGCCTGTCAGTTACCTGAATGTGCGCCATACAGATTGCAACTCTATAAAGAGCTACATTGAAGCATGAAACATCCAATAAGGAGTCTGGTTTTCAGGTCACGGCTGAAGTTAACCATCTTGTGGCATGATCCATGAGCCTCATTATATCAGGCCAAATGCAACTCTGTAGAGAGCCGCATCCAAACATGAGACATCCAGTAAGTAGTCAGTTCTCAGGCCATGGCTGACAGCTGTAGTTGGTGTTCCTGATGGGAGCTGGATTTACTTCTGGGTCAACAGAGCAGATTACACAGGGAGGGAGTGTAAATACTCACACTGGACTGTGCTATGTGCAGAAAGATCTAGACTAAATGCTTTGTCATTGGTGTTCTTCATTTTTCTTAGTCTCTCCGTGTTTCTCTTTCCCAGCGAAGGGACCAGACCCTCACCCAGCTCCCTGTCATTTTTCTTAGTCTCTCCGTGTTTCTCTTTCCCAGCGAAGGGACCAGACCCTCACCCAGCTCCCTGATTTAGGAGCCATGATGGGCTGCAGAAAAGACCCAGCAAGATGTAGACCTCTGACTCAGCACATGTTGCCGAGTTTCTGGCCTTCTGACCTGGCAGGACCTGCCCCAGTCACTAGGAGGTCAGATACCCTCCATGCGGCAAGGAACCAATCAGAAGTTAGCTGGTGAGCTCTGGATGTGCTTTATAGCAACATTGGCATAAGAGTGGTGTGCAGAGCATAGCAACCGCCCTGGGAGGGCCTATAGCCCATAGTAACCAGTTGACCAATCAACATAGGACAGGCCAGCCAAGCCAATCCTGAGATTGTTGTGGGCCCCTAGACACTCCCCTTGCACACCCCAATAAATTCCCTGCCTCATGGTTTCTCTGGGTCCTTCTTGCTCCACCTGCTGTGTTGGGCAGACAGAGGACCTGAGTCAATACAGTTAACTTGTTAGATTATTAAAGACTCTTTGTTTTTGGGGTTCAGAATTTGGGCATGACACCTTGACTCCCTCCCTCCCTTTCTCAAGCAGGGCCTCACACATGCTATGCACACACTTTACCACTGTATTAGCTACTTTACACGGCTGGGACAAAATAGGCGTCAGAAGCATCTTAAGGAGGGGTTGTTGTCCTGACGGCCAAGAACACAGTCTATCACGGTGGCAGCCATGCAGTAGGAGCCTGAAGTTGCTGGTCACACATTGCATCCGTAGTCAGAAAGCAAAGAGAGACGGCTGTGTACACAAAGTTATTTGTCATTTGTCTTTAGTTCAGGACCCCAGGCAAAGGAATAGTACCACAGACAATTAAGGTGGGTCTTTCTATTTCAGTTCACCTAACCCAGATAACCCCTTACAGGCATTCTTAGGAATGCACTTAAACTGCTAATCCCTCATGGTCATGCCCAGAGGCACATCTCCTTCATGATTCTAGATACTGTTTTATTGATCATGTTCACAATCACAATCCCTGAGCCTTAGCATTAACCCTCAGACTTCCCTTTTGAGATGGAGGGGAGTGATTTGCAAAAGAAGGAATGCCTGGCCTGGAAAGTGCCCTGGAAAATGTCCCTGGGAAGGCCTCGCCACTGTGGCTGTTGACAGAACTGTGAGGGAGGTGCATGGGGAAACATGGAGCAGAGGCATCCTGCTGGGGCAGGAGAAGAACGTGAGATAATAAGAAAAACACAGGCTTCCTTGAACATGGCTTTGGGATGGCGTTGCAGATATTGAGAAGGGGCAAATGAAACAGAGGGACCAGTAAAACATTGAAGAGGAAAGAGAGACAGACAGAGGAAAAGAGAGAGAGAGAGAGAGAGAGAGAGAGAGAGAGAGAGGGAGAGGGATTCAGAAAGGATCACAAAGACTGAGGGGAGAAGAGAGAGAGAGAAAGGATGAATGAATCATAGAGTATGTGTCTTTTCCCACAAGAATGGTGAATGTGAAAAGAACCCAGAAGACTGTCAGATTAAAGTAAAGATTGATTTGAAGTGTTGTCTTTCCAATTTCCTTGCCAATAGGATCTCTTCTACTTTATACTGGAGTAATTAACATGAGATGATTTTCTCCCTTATTATCTATATTTTTTTACATAATCAAAAATTTGTTATGAATACATTGAAAAAGAAAGACATTCACATAGTGGGATCAGTTAGACCTATAGTCCATCCATCTCTACATACTTCTGAAGTTAGAATGGCCATGGTAAAGCTGGGAGGGGGGAATGCAAGGAGAATAGTGGGACAGAAAAAAAAAAACCACAACAAAACAACAACAAAAAACCCAACCAACCAAACAAACAAACAAAAACAAGAGGAAATGAAGCAGTTGGGAATCAAAGGTAGCATGTGTGTAGTTCATTTTCTCACTGTCAGAGGTATTCAAGAAAGACTCTTTGGTAGGTTTGTGGCTCAAAGAACATGAGAAAGCAAACTATCTTTTGATTCAATGTGGCTTTAAAAGCTTTACAAACATATATAATTCACCTGGACGTCTATTTGCCTCAGGGTAGGTTCTGGCTCAGGAGATCAGGTTGAGTCCAGCTGAAGCTGCTCAGTTAAGTCTTAACCCTGGAGGGTTTGGAAGCTCTGACTCCACTGGCTTCCACCAGTGGCTTAATGAGGCTTCAATGTGCCCCCGCTCCACAAATAAAAGACACATTTGGGGGACCACTGGGAGGTATGGTCCAGTGGAAGGAAGTCAGGTCATTTGGGTAATCCTCCAAAGGGGGTATTACAATCTCAGTCTTTTCTGTCTTTGCTGCTGGGACAGAAGGAAGTAGGCAGTTTTCTTTGCTGTGTCCATTGGCAATGGTACCCTGAACCACCACAGGCCCAGAACAGCAGGGTCAAGCAGACATATCTGAACCTCTGAATTTGTTGAGTCAAAAATCGATCTTCTCTGTTGGAATCTGAGTGTCTTTGGTGTCTTGTCACAGTCGTGGAAAGATAACACATCATTTATCCAAATACATTATCCCATTTTCCTCAAGCATGTGTGCTAGGCCTACAGACATTTTCTCTTCCATTGTTATGGTATGTAAATATAGATAGGCCTCAAATCTGTCTTTTTCTCTGTGACTTTGCAATTGATCTCTGTGATGGTGCTCAGACATGACATAGAGCAGCATGTGGGCCAACGTGTTATATTGTATTCCTCTGTCTGTGTCTCCACTGTGTTGGTGAGATGATTGTGTACTCTGAGTGAAAGACATCAGAGGGTTTTATTACTATTGACTTAATAATGAGAATCTCTTCCTGTTTGTGAAAACACATACACACATACACTCATGAGGGACTTTGTGGTTACCTTTTCCCATGAAAAAGGAAGGAAGATGGTTGTGTGGAGCAATAGAAGGGCTCAGTTTACATCCCCATCTCCAAAGGGCCTACCACGCTTCCATGGTGCCAATACTATCATCACAAAGCTACCAGAGGAATCAGATGTTCATGGATTTCTGTTAGAATTGCGGGAATTTAACACATATGCCAAGACCTAAGACTGTAAATATCGCATCACTCATTCATTCCCTGGGGGATTTGGAATCGCTTGCCATTCTCTGTTACGCCCATTACTTCCTATAGAGTAAAATTCTGTCTTAGCTCCATCCCTAAGTTTTCACAAATGTTTGAAATACTTTGCCCTCATTAAGAGGCAAGGGCACACACACACACACACACACACACACACACATACACACACACACGGGGAGTTAGATTCTTATTGGCATTTCAAATCATCAGCCTCATAAAGGCACACTCCTGTGAGGATAGAGTTGGAGTGTTATAAGAGAAGTAGAAGGAAAGGCAGAACTTAAGGTAGGCGTGAGGTAGCCAACAAAGCTTTCCTGGGAGGATGCTACCACCCGGCTGTTTTCTGAGAGACAGAGGAGGGAAGGATGACTTTGACTGACAGCACTTTATGTTGCCCGCTGTTGCTGCTGGGCAGAGCCAAGGAAACAGCACAGCATGGTTTAAGAGGGACTCACCCGTCTTCTCCCGGAGCTCTCACTTGGCCAATACTGAAAGAAAGACAGAGAGCCAGTTCTGCGATGCGCGGCGTCAACCACGGCATGAGGAGGTCTTCTGAGACCCACCTTGGATCCCTGCCTGAACCTCTTTAAATATCCTGATGACCCCCCCCCCCAGGAGTCAGGTAGGACTGGCTTTGATCATGCTAACACAGTCTGGTCTTCCTCATCTCATGTTTGTGCTGCTCTCCTTTGGCAGTTCCTTCCTCTGGCCTTTTCTTTGCCTCCAGACCTCAAGGCATCCTACTTTCAATACAGGTCAGCATAAGGAGACGATGAGCTGGGGAGGTGTGGTTGGGGGTGGTGGGGTGTGGAAGGGTGGGGTTGGGGATGGTGAGGTCAGTTCCTCGGACGATGAAGTCCAAAAACTTGCTTTGATTTTAAGAATATGGATGTTTGAACCATAGGAGCCCCGAAGGGCTGCAGAATGATCTTTACCCTAATAAAAGCCAATTGACTTTTAAATTTCCAACTCCCTAATGAAAGATAAAGGTTTCCAAGGTTGCATGATGGTGGAAGGGATAATGAGAGTTGGTGATGCTCACAGAGTCTGCCAGAAGGGCTGTATGTCTTGCCCCCATTCTGCAGGAATCTTCATGGGGCCACTTGAGAGCAAAGATGACCCAAGCTACCCTCCCTACTCATATTATGTAATTGTCTAGAATGAATGGGAAATCACAAAGTACAAGTTTTAATAAGTTGAAAACATAGTGAGCATGCGATCAAGGGATTCTCTGTTCTGTTGGGTAAAACGTGTTGCAAGTTTATTGGCTAAGCATAATGAGTCTAGACCTTAATTGTTAGTAAGGCACCACGTTTCCCGTCTCTAGACTATAGAGCATTTATTAGTGTGTATTAATTGTGTAGTTGGGGCTTTGTTGTATGCTATTCTGATGTTTGGGTGTAGCACATCTGGATGATATATACTCTTTTCCCCTAGTCTTCATCATACATCATCACCTCCCCTTTTACTTTCAACCCCCCTAAATTCTGCATGTGAGAGATCATGAGGTTATCTTCCTCCTTGACATATACTTACTTGGCTTTGACCATCCTTTCCATCCATTTTCTTGCAAATGTCATGGCTAGACTCTTTATAGTCAAATGAAACTCCATTGTGTGTGTTGTCTTTAACCATAAAGGCCCTACTATACCCCTGAAGGGCCCTGGGGCTGATAACTTGGCTGTCATGAGTTAGGGCAGTGATAAATGTGGGTTTGCAGGTTCGATAGTGAAATGACTTGGGTTCCTTGGGGTTTGAACCCAGAAGTGGTATAGCTGGGAACTACTATATAGTAGTTCTATTTTAATTTTTTAGCCACCTCCATACTGACTTCCAGAGCTCCTTCACTGATTTACATGCCGAGCAACAGTGTATAAGGGCCTGCTTTGCCCCATATCCTTGCCAACATTTGTTAATTTTTCTCAATGATAGCCACTATGACTACAACGTTGTGGGATATCAGAACACTTTTGATTTGCATTTCCCTGAGGGCTAGAGATGTCAAAGTTTTCTCGTGTGTTTTGGCCATGTGTGTATCACCTGAGAACACCAGTTCAGTTCGTTCGCCTGCTTGTTGACTGGATTATTTCCTCTTTCGATGTTTTTCTTTTCTTTTCTGAGTTCCACCGTGCAGGCTGGGCATTAGTCTCTGGCCACTCCATCAGTCTCCTTGCAGCTGATGGAGATCCCACCCCTTCCTTAAGGACGTGTCTCTTACTCTGGGAATTGTTTTCTGTGCGTTTTAGTTTTGCCAGCCTGTGTATGTGCATCGCATGCCTGCAGTGCCTGAGGAGGCCAGAAGAGGGCGCTGGATCCCTGGGACAAGGCTTATGGATGATAGCTGGCGGCCAGCATGTTAGTATTCTGTATGAGCTAGAGGAGAGAAGTCCCGGAAGTCAGTGAAGCTAAAGATATTACTGCCCAGCAAGGAGAAACTGTGACCCCACCCCAAGCTGGGGCTGCTGTTCCCTGAGTTACTGCAGAGTGGGGAAGATCAGCCTTGTGCAGAGAGGCCTTGGCTGGCTTGAGTGACCCCTTCCATCTGTGGATGGTGCTGTTCTACAAGGCTGCACCCTGGTGTAAACCTGAGAAAGGAATGTCTTCAGGAAGGGGTTTGCTGGAGCAGCAGAACATTTGTCTCATGAAAGAAACTTGACTGGAAAACTTGGTTTACAAGATTTTAAACAGAGACACTTAACTGGAAAACACAATGCGCTCATGATGGCTTTTAGACATTGGAGCTCCTCCGAAAGAAACCATTCCCTCCATAAATTTTACCACAGAGTAATTTTCGAATTCAGTGGAGCAGACATTTAAATGGTACAATACAGTGTGAAGGAAAACTGGAATGCTTAGTCCTTTAAATTATTTGGGATAATTTCTGCATTTATAGATGCAGGAAATACTTAAGATTTTCTAAATCCTCAACATGGAGTCAATAAGGAAATGGGAGCCTTAGTCTTAGTAGTCATAGAGGTTCTTGGTTTTCATGGAGTTGGGAAACACCCAACTCAAGCTGATTTCCTGTTAGCTGGGGCTCTGTGTTTGTTAGTGACTCAGTTCCTGTTTTATGAGCCATCTGCAGACCCCACAGTGTGTGCTGTGTCAGCCTTGAGATCTTTTCTCAAGACACAGGGGTTGTCTGAGGTCCTCAAACAGTGACAGTTTTATGTCACGAGGCTCTAGGGGACAGAATGGGAAGCACCTGGAACTGTACACAGATGGACAGACAGACACAGAGACATATGTACATAGGTACAGAAACACACACACATGCATAGACACACATAGACAATGAAATATAAGCATGCACACATGTATACATACACACAGACATACAGATACATATATGCATAGACGCACATAAACACAAGCATAAGATACAAACAGATGCAGACACACACACACACACACACACACACACACACATACACACCACATTTCTCTCCCTCCGCTTCTCTCTGGCTCATCCTCTCCCTCTCCTTTGCCTTTGCCCCCTCCCTCTCCCCTCCTCGCCATTCCTTTACCACCCAGTACTGGTGTCCTGAAAACAGCTTCCAAACATTTTTTTTTTCCTGGGGGTGGAGAGATGCTCACTGGTTAAGAGCACTGCTGCTCTTGCAGAAGGCCTGGGTTTGGTGTACGATTTCCATGTTGCAGCTCACAGCCATCTACAACTATAGTTCCAGGAAATCTGACGCCCTCTTCTGGTCTCTACAGGAACTACACACTATGGTGCACAGACATTCATGGAGGTAAACACTCACACACATAAAAATAAACCAATCATTAAAAACTAATTTTCTATCTCCATTTTATAGCCAGCTACCATGAAACAATTATATGATATTTGGGAAGAAAAAATTTAAGTGGATCGATAATACAGATAATGAAATAAGGCTCTTAGAAGTCTAAAGCAGCTTGCTCAAACCCTAAGAGATGATGGTAGAATTTGGACAAGGATGCTTGTGATGGGGGATGTCCTTCTGTACGCTGTGAATATATGTGTCTCTTATTAGTTGATGAATAAAGCTGTTTTGGCCAATGGGCAGGCAGGATGTAGCCAGGCAGGAAGTGTGGATGGGCTACCAGACTAGGAGGAAGAGAAATGCAGAATCGCCACGGAGCTGCCAAAGTAGTAATATGCAGAGTGAGCCACAACATTGGGGCAATACATAATTTAATAGAAATGGATTAATAATTAAGATAGAGCTAGCCAATACGAAGCCTGAGGCATTGGCCAAACAGTTCATAATTAATATAAGTCTCTGTGTGTTTACTGGGACCAGGTGGGATAGAAAGTTCCGTCTACACAGTACTGCAGGAGAAAAACACGGACAGGTGTCCTGCTTTGTGGCTTTTTTGTTTCTGTTTGATGGATGGCAAAGTGTTTTGCACAAAGAATCATTCTGAGGCTCTCCACCATTCTTAGCTGAGTCCAGGTAACAGATCTACAGATGTCTTTGTGGGTGCAGAAACTAGTCCGTGGAATTTCTACAGCTATGAAACGTGCACATAGTTTAAAAGAGACGACAGCAAAAGCTATTTCATGTCTTAGCTGACTATCAGTATGCCACTTCCCTGCTAAGGGAACCATCCTTTCTCTAATTCTTTTGGCACGTATGTCCCCTTCTCTCTACAATGTTCTATTCTATAAAGTAGAAACACGTGCTAACTCTCATTCCTCTGAAGCAGCTGTTAGTTTTCTGTGCTATTTTAGGACTCTTGGTTCACTTGAGTGGTTTTTAAATGCTTATTATTTTTATTTTATGTGTAGGAACGTTTGTCTACTTTGGCTTCCCTGGGACTGGAGTTATAGACAGTTGTGAGCCACCGTGTGGGCGCTGAGAACATCCCTGGGAAGGGCAGTCAGTGCTCTTAACTGTGGGGCTCTCCCTATGGTCCCTGGGGGTGTTTCTTAAATTAGAACCTGGCGCTAAACTTCTCAGGGTCTCTCTAGTTAGCACAAGATCCATTGAGTTTTGATAAAGAATGTTTATGTGGCATTTCTGCCCTGACAGGGAATGTTGGTTGTCAGCTAGACTGGAGATAAGCATGTTTGAAAACTGTATACCTCAGTTCTGGACGTGGAGGCCTTCGCAGGGAGACTGGCCTCGGACCAGGGGCGGAAGAGAGAAGCCCTACCCTGGATTGAGAGCAGCAGGGTGCCTGCTGGAATGAAGCATTAGAGGAAGGGGGTGCTGGAAACACAGGCTGGGTCCTCCTACAGTGGGTGCATGGCTTTGACTGACACTGACGCCTACAGACAGATTCCAGACTGCTTTGAAGGATCTGCAGCCAACACAGAGGCTCCAAGCCTTTGGCCCCAGGATGAGGCTGCATAATTGACTTTTATCTCTATTCTGTTTTGCAGCTTAAGGTTCCTTGGTTTGAGCAGATACTTTGGGGTCACTCAGCTTCTGATTATGTGAGCCAATGTAGTGTTGATTCCCTCTAGAGAGACACCTAGATACAAGTGTTGTGAGGCAAGCCCTCGTCTAATCTATCACGACCTGAGTCATTCACAGACACACAGTCATGTAAGAACCATGTATTTGAGATATGTGTTGCCGTTCTTGTTTTTCGGTGTTGAGTGATGGGATCCAAGGAGCTCAATTCCAAAGTTACAGAATTAGGAACAGGCAAAGAAAGCCTGTTCTCTGCCTAAACACCAACCAGCACTCAGTGTTCTGTGTGGCCCATACAAGATGCTTGGTGCCAATAGAATAGTTTCCTGCCCTTACCATGACTTGACTATGGCTTGTCCCCCTCCTCAGTTCATGCACTGGAGACCTGACCCTTACTGTATCATTTTAATAGGGTCCGAGACCTTTGGTGTGTGATCAGACCTAGCACTCTGTCTCAGTGAAGTGACTGATGAATACTGAGGGCTGGTAGCTACAAAGCAGGCTTACCCTCCTCTGTCTTTTTTTTTTTTCCTACTTGGGAAGAATCACGGTGGTCCTTACTACAAGCCAAGTGTCTGATACTAACGCTTTCTTGCTTTCCAGAATCATGAGCCTGGTCTGCCCTCCCCCATTTGTTTTTAAGAGAAGGTCCTGCTTTGCAGCCTACACTGTCCTGGAACTCACTATGTAGCTCAGGATGGCCTTAAATATAACTAACCGCCTCAGTCTTTCAAATACTGGGTTATAGACTTAACTACTATGACTGGCCGGCTCTTTTCTTTATAACATGTCCAGTCTCAAGTATTTCATTACAGCAACACAAAATATGCTAAGGTGAAACTTTTTAGATGCCTTTAGATATGACGACACCCACTCCTTCTTTTTACAAGAGCATTTTTTTGCCAAGGGAATTCTGTGGGTCAATAGAACTCTCAGTATCACCCCATGAGGGGTTTATTAGGGGGGAAGCCCACTATCCTCTGGTAGAGGTGGGGAGCCCAGATTCCAGGTGGATTTGAGTTCCATGCCATCTTGTGCTGCCCACTACAGACCCCCAAACAACAGGGTCTTCTCCACTCTATGTCTAGATGAAGTACACATTCATTGGAAACTGTGGCTTGACTTTTGAGCTTAGATTTCCTCTAGATCTGGTGGTAGGTCCTATAGTATGCTGTCATGGGTTGGGTGTTGATAGTGAGGGCCAGTCACTACACAATCCCCAGAGAAACAAAGCCACCTCAGAATGCTGGAACTCAGTAGGTTACCAATGGTGGATATGTTTGGATTGCAGATATTTAAAAACAAATTTCATCAATTCTTGAGAATTACATATATTTTGAACATTTCATCTCCATTCCTCTTCCAACTCTTCCTAAATCCATCTTACCTTTGTGTTCTCCAAACTTTGCATCCTCTTTTCTTCCTCATAACCCTTTAATTCCAATTTGTACTGCCCATAGGCCCCTGCGTGCTGTCTATCTGCTGGGGTATGGTCAACCTATCAGGGGCTACACCTCCGAAGGGACAGGGGCTACACCTCCCTGTCCTGAAAGCTGTCAACTGTCCATGGCTGCCCTGTTGTGGGTGGGAGCCCGTGTGCCCCTTCCAGTTCCATGTTAGAATGCCGACAGCCTTGATTGTGTGCAGGCAATCACTGCACACAACCTGCTGTGTCCCCATGAGTGTGGTGGACCTGTGGACGGGGACATTTTCAACTTGTGATGGGTTTATTAGTCTGTGGCCCTCTGGATGGAGAGGCCATGCGTATGGCTGTCAAGCCATCCAGAGGCCACTGGGTATGCTCTGAGGGCTAATTCACTAGAACGAATCAGGGCCAGACTTCATCGCTCGTGACGCTCTGTAAGGCAGCTGTTCACTTCTTGTCCCCAGCAATGGAGGGCCACTCCTGTTGTTATTCATCCATTCCAAACCCCCCCCCCCACATTGTCTTCGGAGCATCACTTTATTAAAACGCTCGAGACAATCTCCTCATCAAAATGGTTTGAAGCCCATATAATGGTGTGTTGTGAGAGTGTCCCATGGCCGAGCTGGAGGGAAAGGTGGACACAAAAACACACGCAGAGTAGAATCCAGGAGCCCTGAGCAAGGTAAGGCTGGTCCAGGCAGGCAGGCAGGCAGGACAAGGGAAGGAGGTAAGATTGCGAGTGGGAAGGGAAGGATCACAGATCCGTTCTTCTAATGACATCCGACAGGGTCGTGTATCGTGAGCGCCGGCGAACAAGCAGTAGCTGGTACCTGACGTCAGGAGGAGGCAGGGAAGAAAGGTGACGGATTAGCCTGAGCTGAATTCGGGAAGAGTTCTCGGGTTGTTCAAGACCCTTGTGCATGGCAGAGTCATACGAACACTTCTAGAATCCTGTCTATGAAGATATATTTCTAGCACAGACCACTAACCTGAGTACTCTGGGGGAACAAACCTCCCTTGGTGGAAAGACTTCCATGTCCTGTATGGAGAATTTAGTGTTGTCCCATTTATATTTTTGAATCAACCATTTCCCTGTTGTGGGGCTGAGCTGAGCACTATGGATGCCACCAGCATTCACAGCTTTCCTTACTCTTGCCTGAGACACTTGCCCGCCGAGCCGTGAGTAGCTGAACTCTCTTCTGGGGTCCTCTACATGTCCAAGTGACCCCATGGTCTCTGGGACACTCAATGTATAAGCCATGCTGCTCGGAGAGTTACCAAGATCTGAGAACACTTTCCCCCAAATCTCCACCTTGGAAGTCTTGGTCCCCCGAGTTAATGACATTCAGAGACGACGAGACCTTTGAGAGGGCCCTAGAAGGAGGGGCCATCGTGACCCTCATGAAGGGACTGGTCTGTAAAACTCAGGGTTAGGTCTCTCAGAAGATGACTTCTTCCCAGAGGAGAACAGGTTGCTATGAGAGGGAGGCTAGCCCCTCCCTCAGGTCTTTCTTTGTCTGCCTCTGTCTGTCTGTCTGTCTGTCTGTCTGTCTCTATCTCTGTCTCTCCCTCTCTTATACACGCGTGTACACACACACACTCTCCTCCCACACTCTTACCATGGGATGTTCTATACTCTCTCTCTCACACACACACATACACACACGCATGCATGCATGTGCATGCACCCATGTGCCCACACACACACACAGAACTTATTTACCATGGATGTTTTATACTCTCTCTGTCTCTCAGACACCACACACACACACACACACACTCGTACACATTCACATTCACAATACTCACACACTCACATGTGTACACACAGATACACACTCACACACACAGATACATACATACATACTCTCTCACACTCACACCATGGATATTCTATACCATCTCTGTCTCTGTCTCTCTCTGTCACACACACAGATATGCACACACACACACACAAGCACATGCATACGTACATACATACATACACATGTGACACACACACACACTTACCATGGATGTTCTATACTATTTGTCTCTTTCACACACACACAGACACACAAACACACATACACTCACACACATACACACACACCACAGATGTTCTATACCACGAAGCCTTCCTGAACTGTAATCTAAATAAACATCTTTATAAGGTACACATTCAGGTCATAGCAACACAAAACAAACCACCTTCTTTTTGATATTACAGTTGGGATAAAGGACAAGGAACTTGCGGCTTTCCTATAACTTCTCAAATATCCAAGGGAAACTGCCCTATCCAGCATTCCCTCTGTCCTCTGTCATATGGGCATAGGAAACCACAAGAACTGTCCCATAGGATGGCTCAGGGACGAATACTGCCATCTTCTTCTAGTGTCCTTCTCGTCTTGTGGTCTTGCTCTTGACAATGCTATTGTTTCCATCCCAGCTCTCTCTCTCCCTCCCTCCCCCTCCCTCCCTCCTCTCTCTCTCTCTCTCTCTCTCTCTCTCTCTCTCAAAACCAGATTTGAGCAGGTGGCTGGCTGGAAGCTGTGTCTCCTCTCAATAGTTCTTGGTTTGATTTTGTTTGATGTCTCAACTCACTTAAGAGCTCCTGTGTCCTCTCAAGAGAGAGAAGAAATATTTCTCATCAAAAGAGGCATAAACACCCGTGGGATTCAGGACAATTCTGGCAGAGCCTCGAAACTGGCCAGAGAATTTCAGGAAGGTGTGTGTGGTTTAGGGAGCCGAGTCTCTGAGCTCTGTGACTTCAGCTCTGTTAGCAGGGGCTGCTAACCTCATCTCTGAGGGTTTGAACTTTGAGAGCCAACCACTGTGGTGCCAGACCACGAGACCCTGGGGAACCCTGGAGAATCGGAACCAGGCTGTGGATGTCCTCCACCTGTGTGCTGTTTTACAGCGTGACCGACCTTGCCTTTCAAAAGGCTGGATCTTTTTCCCTCTCTCCTCAAATCCTGGCTGCCTCCCCATGTGACTCCCCTAAAACCAGGAGGTGGTGGCAGATGTGACACTACTTGGCGTCCACAACAAAGGGGGAGAGAGGCCATGCAGCTGGTCTCTTGTTCTCCTGGGATACTCACTAGGCAGGAAGCCACATGGAGGAAATCCAGTCACCAGACTGTCAAGAGGGAGAAGACCCACACTGCTTCTGGGTCCTTGATCCAGCTGAGATCCCAGCAACACCTAGGCTCATCTGCAGGCCACATGCTAAGTATCTTGGCCATTCACCCCATGGGGTCTCCAGATGTCCAAAGTCCCAGTCAACATCCAACTCCAGCCCTCTGGGAAGCGGAGGGAGAATAAACTTAGCCATTCCCAAATACTTGAATCACAAAGTCACGAACTAAATCAAGTGGCCACTTAAAGCTTTGGAAATCATTTGTTACACACACATGCCCCAGAGTAACCTTCCTGGGGAGGATGCTGAGTGAGTTAAATCTCACTGTGCCTCTGTGGTCACCAGATGGGGGCTCAAGCTGGGATGCAGAATGCTGGCTGAGAATGGACTGACTCTGCGGCCGCTCGTGGTGCCCATCAGGCGGCAGCGTAACCTCTGTACCATTGTCTACCGCTGCGGACCCAGCCAGGGTCAGGCTAGCTGCACATAGCCCCTGCATAGCAGATGTTAGTTTCCTAGACTGATGTTGGGAAAAGGGAAGAACATGGAAAGGGAGATTTGGGTTAAATTCGAGATTTGGGAATGAGGCAAAGAAGCTGAGTATCAACAAATGCTGTATTTTAAAAGTAGATATTTCCTATATCAGCATGAGAAAAGCCTTTTATCTCTGTGCCTTCAACCAAAGGGGGCTCCAATATTCTAGGACATATTTTTTAAAAAAGATTTTACAGATATAGTTTTGTGTTGTTTTAGCCTGCATGTATGTGTGTGCGTACCATGTGCATGAAGCCAGAAGAAGGCATCAGAGTCCCTGGAACTGGAGTTACAGATGGTTGTCAGCCACCGCGTGGGTGTCAGGAATTGAAACTAGGTCTTCTGGAAGACCCTCCAGTGCTCTTAACTGCTGAGCCATCTCTCCAGCCCTAGGAACTCCAGTTTTTGTGTGAGAGGGAAATCATGAGTTTAGCTTCTGGGATGAATCTATCAACTGAGTGAGGCAGAGGCAATGTCAGATTTCTGGTTCTATGTCCCTGTCACCATGGACTATGTCTCTTTAGCAGGTAGATCATCTTATGCCCTGTCCCCGTGGGGTGCCTCCCTTTAGCAGGACGGTCAGCTGGAGACCAGCTTTTCACTACAAACTTATCTAGCTCTCTGTATTTATTAAGACTCTTAATAAAAAAAATACCTCAGGCATCTAAAGTGTTCCGTTTGTATGAAACCTAAAAAAAAAAAAAAAAAAAATCCCATTTCCTCCTCCATAGGGTCTTCTGCTTACCTAATAACTCAGTCCTTTCGAAGAACGTCGGGAGATAGTTGCAGACTTACATGAATGCTGTGACCAGACTGACTGTCCAGAGAACTCAGGTCATTCTGCACACAGGTTTTACAACCCTGACTTCTGACACCTCTGCTCCTGGGGAACAGTTTGGGTTTCCATTATTGTCTTAACATTTTCTACTTGACAGAAAGGGAAGCTTCCGGGGGTTCATGACTGTTCCTGGTGAGCAGTAGGCGCCCTGCCCCTCCGGCTCCTTCCGATGCCTCTTCTGTGATGCTCCGTGAGCTGGGTCCAGGGCCTGTGCCGCTGACCCAGCACTTTGCTGTGGGCATCCAGGGGTCAGCCGCACTCAGCATTTTGAGCAGTTGTGGATGTCTGTGGGAGCGTGTGTCTGCAGAATGAACCTTCTTTCATGAGAAGTGACAGCTACACTTCGTCTACAAGGACAAGGGCAAGCATCTGGGACCCAGCTATGGATTGCACAGGCTTGGGAAAGTGTTTGCGGTCCAGGACCTCAAGTACCAGTCACAGGTAGTTGGCTAGCTTTGCAGGTGGGGTGAAAAATAATATCAATATAGTACTCAGGTATGAAATTCTCAAAAATAACAACAAAAGAAATGTAAAACATTGAAACAACAGGCCTCAGTAGAAGCTCGCTTGCTGTTATAGCCTCTTGTTTTCAAAGCTATACTCTTGAAGCCACAAGATTCTTGTCACGGTCAGTTGTCTACTTGATACAAGCCTAGAGTCACCCAGGGAGAGGGAACCTCAACTGCAGGGTTACCTGGAAAAGACTAGTCAGTGGGCATGTGGGCGAGGGCATTCTTAACTGCCTGGATGTGGGAGCGCTCAGCTTACTGTGGGTGGTAGCGCCCCTGGGCAGGAGACTGGCTGTATAAGAAGGAAAGCTGAGCAAGCCAGTAAGCAACATTGCTCCATCGCCTTTGCTTGCGGCCCTTCCCGTGACTTCCCTCAGCGATGGGCTGTGACCCGGGAGCCTGAGACGGAACAAACCCTTCCCTTTGGTCGTAGCAATAGAACACAAGCTGGAACACCTCATTAACCGGATTCTCCGGTTTCAGAACACCCAGCTCAGAGCTCTTAGGCACATGCTGAAGACAGAACATTTTCCAGCGGGTCACTGATATGCTTCATAAAACAGACAGAATATTTTATAAGGAAAGCGTTTGTGAAATGAACATGTTCTTTTGTTGTGAAGAAAACTGAGCCAGGGCCTGTGATCCAACAGGATGCCGAGTCTCTGCCTGTCTGTCAGAGCCAAAGCTTCTGCTGATGGACAGAGGAAGCTGAAAGCTAACACGCAGGTCCTTTAGCCAGCCCTGTACCCACATGAGATGTTCAGAAGCCATGTGTAGCAATTTCAGGCATTCTTTAATAACGCCCTTCAAGGGATGGGACCTCCATTCCCTGTCTTATGGCGGTGATCATCTCCAGAGGAAGGGGCTGGTCACAGGGGCAATGGTGCATGTTGAAGTCAGGGTCTGCCTTCTGCATTCCCCAGCTCCCTCTTCATGAGAGCCCAGTGACGGCCAGCGGCCACACCTGACATTGCAGTCATGGCAACCAGAGCTTTGCTTTCCTACATCCCACCCACTGAGACCGTGGCCAGCTTACCTTCCTGTCTCCCTCCTCTACCAGCTGGGGTTGGTGACATGTACTTGGGAGTGTTAGGATGGTTAACTCTGGTGATGTTCGGGAGGTCTTCCTGGCACTAACCGGCAGCAGACGTGGCTTTGGGAAGTCTAGAATAAGCACTGACCGCTGCTCCCTGTCACACCTGTGACCTCACACAGTCTCCAGACTTCAAGGACCTGGCATTGGAGCTGTGAAAGCCACTGGACTCTGGGCAAGGTTGGCAGTCATATTCAGTGAGGAGTAGAGGGGATATGGGAGATCAGAGACAAAAACAAGACAAAGCAAAACAAAAAACTGCTCTTCTAGGAAATGGATTTTCTCAGTTTGTGGGGAAAATAATCGTCCTCCTCCAGATATGTACAAAAGGCGTCATACTGCAGACATCTTTCATCCATTGTCTGTCTGTCTGTCCTTTCCTCAGAGGGTGGATTTTGGGCAGAAAAAGCCAAGAGTCGTTTGCTTTCGAAGGCAACTGGCTGTGTAGACCAAGATCTATCTCAGTTCACAGGCAGACTTCCTACCTGGGGCCATGTGCACAGATGTGAGCATTTGGAGTTTAAGGGATGGAACATTTAACTATCAAAGCATTTGGCCCACCCCACTCAGACTCCATGGAACCACAGCGACGGCTCCTTGGAGGGAAATTCTGTCTCTTCTTCCTTCCAAGGCAGTTGAGGGGGGCACGGTGGTGCCAGCCTTTTCTATGAATTTCAAGTATAAACTCACTTATCCCCCTTCCATGGTGATTGCTGATCATCGGGGACACTCAGGTGGCCTTGGAGACCCTGTCCGGCTGATTGGCAGGTTCAGCTCCCAGAGGGTCCTGTAGCTCCTCTGAGTCTATGTGGGGCTCTGGGAGGAAGGGGAAGAAGGGCCCTTCCACTTCTGTGGATTTGCTTTGTCTCTGGTGCATTTCCATCCCCACAGGGTTTCAGGCCAGGTGTCAGCACCAGGAGGCTCCAGACATGGGGCTCCTTAGACTCAGAAGAGGTCTCTAAATGCAGGCTGACTCCAGGGTGAGAAGATGGGGGGGTTTGGTGGGGAGGGGAGGCTGGAACCTGCAGGTCCTTCTGGGATGTCCTGGCACTTTCCCCCAGCCTTCTGGAAAATACTTTATCATGTTCCACAAAAGCACCACTGGTTATTGATTTCTACTTTCTCTCAAGTGAGGAAGCGCTGCCAGCGCTTTGTTCGTGTACAAAGAGCCCCAGGTGTCTCTTTACTCTTAAACCTTTCTCTCTGATTCTGTAAGCCTGGAGGACTCCTTCGAGGGCTGCGGGCTGCGTTTCCGGGTGTGTGTTGGTGAGGAGCCCTAACCGGGGGGGTGGGGGGGTGGGTGGGGTGGTGGTGAATGAGGAAGAAGCCAAACTCATTAGGACAAAGCTGGAGGGACTCTCTGTGACCAGGACATGCATGCATGGCTCCTCTGATTAAATGAAACTCTGCCATTGGCACATTGGCCCAGCCCTATTCATCACTGAGATGTGTTTTAAGAAGCATCTGGAATCAGACAATTAGTTGTTGCTTAATGTAGAATGTCAAAAAGAGCCACCGAGTCTCTTAATTGATCAGCTGATTCCTTATTTCCCTTGCATGATTAGCTGTGCACTGAGCCCAGTGGGAGCCATACAACGGAAGAAAAAGTAGAGAAATTGGATGCCAAGATTCACTAGCCCACTGCCTAGTAACACATTGCCTACACATTTATTTCCTAATAATGACTAATTTTATTTTTAAGGTCACCACTCAAAGAGAAAGCCTGCAGCAGGGGCTGTCAATGGTAGAGAGGTCATGTGTTCACTGTAAGTGGATGGTATTGTTGCATATCAGGTGTCAGAGCTCCTAGATGGTAAAGGAAATGCAATCAGAGAAATGCAGCCATCATCCATTAGGAGAAGGAGTTTCACCAACTCCTATGGGCACCAAGAGAACACTGCTCCAGCACAGGACTGCGATCAGATGTAACACAGCCTTTGCAGTGTGTCCCTGGAGAAAGGTCACTGACAGACACCCATGTCTGTCAGTCAAGACCGCAGGTCCAAACATATGCCTAGCATCCCTGATCTGACTTAGGTGAGGTGAACAATAAAGAACATGAGCTAGGATGAGAGTAGAGATCCCAGCAGTGGCATGCTGGACCTGCTTAGCTATGGACCTTGAGTGAGAGACTTCACCTCTGGTTTTCTTCCTGGTCATATAAAATGCCAATATAAAGCAAGACTGGTCAGGGTCAGACTCAGATGATCCTGGCTGCCAGTGTGGCCCTCCCAATCTCACATATCTGGTCTGTTCTCTAGAAGCCGAAAGATTTGCTCCAGGCAGTGAGAGGCTTGCTTCGCCCTACCAGCATGACCTGGCTGCTGGATGATATTGGGTTCTCTCTACCATTCGGTCCTGCGATGCTGAAACAGTTGCTTGGGGCCCCCGGTAGGATGCGGCCCCTCCCACAGCCGTGACAGGAGTATGCTGACTTCTCACTTCCGGACACTTACTCCCACCAATTTGCTCATGCTCACTTCCTCTGGTCACTTCCCGTCACGTAAGTCCTTGTCTCCGGCCAGTGTGAAGAAGCCCACGCTGAGCTGTCCAGTGTCACTCATAACAAGTGAAAGCACATTCTGGTTGCATCAGCTCTAAGATTAGGCAGAGGAAGCCAGTGACAAGTGTTTGACACCGAGGGATCACCTAAACATCGGTTTCTCTCTGCTCTAACCCCCCTCGGTTCCCATCTACTTGGGCTTTGTTGAATGCTGGGGGGACTCCAGTATTGAGCAATGATGGAATTAAACACCAGCGTAAGAGACTCATGCCAGGTAGGGAGGATGATACAACTGTCAGAAGCAGAATGCAGCGTGTGTGCGTGGGGAGAAAGGGGGCACAGGTTTTAAATCGTAAGGTCCTAGAGTGTTGTGGACTATTAGTTTAAGATGTGTTACATTCGTTTATGCTGTGGAACATTTGTTTAATGAAGCAAAGATGTGTTGCGTTCTTTTACGTTGCATTTGTTTAACTCTGTGACGCGGAGCTACATTGCCTGTCTAAAACACCTGGTTGGTCATCGGTTTGGCAGCAAGCACTTTTCCATGCCAGCCCAGTTACCCTTAATGGCTCGCTCTTACTTTCTGGCCCCCCGGACATATCTTTTTTGACACTACCTGTCTCCCCCTTCCATCCAAATGTCATCAGTGTGCTTTCTCTGAAGATGCCTAGGATCATCAATGTGACCTGGAATCATCAGTGTGTTCTGGAATCATCAGTGTGGTCTGGAATTATCAGTGTGGTCAGGAATCATCCATGTGACCTGGGATCACCAATGTGATCTGGAATCATCAATGTGATATGGAATCATCAGTGTAACTTGGGATCATCAATGTGACCTGGAATCATCAGTGTTTTCTAGAATCATCAATGTGACTGGAATCGTCAGTGTGATCTGGAATCATCAGTGTGACTTGGGATCATCAATGTGACCTGGAATCATCCATGTGGCCTGGAATCATCAGTGTTATCAGAATGCATCCTACCTCTATTTTTTCAGATCCTACAAGTAGTACTTATTCTTAATTTTAATTTTTCCTTCCTTGTTGGTGTATAATCCCAGATGTAGTGTTAAACAGACAAGTTGAGATGACACTTTAGTCATTAACAATAATGCTAGTTCTAATTTTTCCTTGATTTTAGCCTTTAGTTTGAGGACATTTGTTTATTCTTAGTTTATTAAAGGGTGTTTTTCTTTTTCTTTTAAAGAATCCTGTGTTAGGCTTTGCCAAATGAAATTCCTGTTTCTGTTGAGATAATCATATAGTTTTGCTCTTTTGGGTTGGCTATACGATGATTCCACTGATTGCTGATTGAATTACAAACGAACTCCACACTCCTGGGATATACATGTCATTTTTTTTTTCATGAAATATCATCCTCCTATATCGCTCACTTGGATTTTCTAATTTTGCCTTCATGTTTCTTAGCCATGTACCATGGGACTCTTCCTAGGCAATAGTCTGGAGAAGTCCTAGAGCTCACAGTTGTTTTGAGTCCTTTGGAGTTTAATGTGTTTTGTCATCTGACCTCTGATATCCTGAAAACTATTCCATATATTTTGTTCATAAAAAAAAAATTAGTTCAGGAAGGCAAGCTGATGTAATCCTGTTTCTCCATCTTAGCAGGAATTGCAAGCATGTGAAAAATGATAAATTGAGTTCCATTAAATGGAAAATCAGGGCTCAACAAATGGTGCCATTAAGAGCACTAACAGTTCAGTCAGAGGATGCACAGCTCTTTGATACAGAAACAGCTCCCAGGGGCCTGTACTCATTTGAATATCAGATGCCCCCCCTCCCTGCTTACAGGTGAAGGCCTTCTCCTTGGTTGCTAGAGCTTTTTTGAGAGGCTCTGGAAACTTTGGGCCTACTGGGGAGGAAGTAGCTTTCAGAGGGGTCATTTCTTGGGGGACTTTTATTGTCCAGGGTTTCTGCCTCTGCCCCATCTCCTCCCCCTTACCCCCTCTCCACTTAGTGGCTATTATGATGTGAACTGCGCCCACCCCCCCAAGATGGGCTGGACCCTTAGAAACCCTAAGTCACATACCACATCCAGCTTCCTTTAAGTGTTAACATTAGGAACTGTGCCTTAGCGACACAATCTGAAACTTAGTTTGAGCAAAGCGTGGTTGTTGTGACAACCAGTGTGGCCATATCTCTTGGGCCTGGTATGTATGGGGAGCCTGGAAGACTTTGGGGATGCATAGCTTAGTGGGAAACTCTAGTGGAAGCTCGAAAGATCAGGGTGCCGATAGAGTGTCCATCCTCAGGGTGTTTCAGCAGAGAGTGAGGGTCCCATAGGGACTGGGTAGAACTTTGTGTCTCATTTGGCAAAGAATGAGTCTACATTTTGTCCTTGTCCTGAGACTTTGTGGGAGGCTGGATGAAGCCATGGAAACTAGGATTTACCAGACCCAGTAGGAATGATAGGAGAATAGAACTTACACAGGAAGCAATAAGTGACTGGCAGCATCCTGCTCCAAGGATGCAGACCCTGCCTCCCTGATGCTCTCTGAGACTTGAACGAAAGGAACCCCAATATCTGATCCTCTCCCTTTATCCGGTCCCCTCTGTACCTGTAACCACGCCCAAAAGGCATGGCCACCGTTACAAGTACATAGGCAAATACATTGCTACAGCTGAACTTAAAGATGATGGGCAGTTTGTTTGAAAGGGAAGGTTTTACGGCAGCCTAGTAGCAAGGTTGTGGTTTGACTGATATTGGTTGCTTTCAGACAAATGTATGAACCAAGAACATTTAACACACCAGTTTGCTCAGGAAAGAGTTGAAGCCCACGTAAGAGAGACCACATGGGGTATGATGGGGCGTGTAGAATTAAGGTCAAATAAAGTGTGGCTCCCTCAGGGATTAGGGCCATTAAAAACTGGTTCAGAGGTAGGGATATAGTTCAGAGGTAGGGAGCTGGCTCGGCAGTCCCTGGGCCCTGGTTTGAGCCCCAACAGCGTGCCAAGTACTGTATACTAGCAAAGACGCATTGGCCTGTAGTTGTTGCTTTTTTTTTTTTTTTTTTTTTTTTTTTTTTTTTGTTTTTTTACTCTTCAGTCTTTACTTTTGGCTTTTTTGGCGGGGGGTGGCTGCTACCCAGCTCCCAAATAAATCACCCATGATTCTTATTTTTCTTATAAACATCCAGTCTTAGCTTGTTTCTTGCCAGCTTTTCTTAACTTAAATTATCTCATCTATCTTTGGCCTCTGAGCCTTTTCCTTCCCTTACTTCTGTTTATCTTTCTTCCTTCCTCTGAGACTTTCTGTGTAGCTGTGTAGCTGGCCCCTGATGTCCTCTCCTCTCTCGCTCTTCGACCTTATCCTCCCAGATTACTCCTTCTGTTTATCCTCTCTGCCTGCCAGCCCTGCCTGTCCTTTCTCCTGCTTTACTATTGTCTACGTAGTTCATTATTAGACCAATCCGGCGTTTTAGACCAATCCGGCGTTTTAGGCAGGCAAGGTAACACAGCTTCACAGAGTTAAACAAATGCAACCTAAAAGAATGCAACACATCTTTGCATCATTAAACAAATATCCCGCAGCAGAAACAAGTGTAACATACCTTAAAATAATGTTCCACAAGAGAGGCCATCTCAGAGATGTGCCAGACTCCACTGGGCACAGACTCAAGGCTGCAAAGTTTTAGCTCATTTCAAAATAAATGATTTGAGAGGAGAATTCTGGGTAGTCTTTCTCACACAAAGTTCTCTAGGGAATTGTTCCCTGCGTTCAGACACCTAGGCACCCTGGCATAGTATAAAGGGACCTGCTACTGAAAATCTCTCTCTGTGTGTGTGTGTCTGTCTCAGTATCTTTCTCTCTCTCAAACACACACACACACACACACACACACACACACACACACACACACACACACACACGTTAAGCTCATTGTAGAAAAGCCTTTTCTTCAGCTGAGAGTCACACACATCCTTCGTCCTCGTAAGCTGTGACACCCCTTTTGGCCTCTCATGACACGTGTGCCTCAGTTTCCTTGTGAGTGACGCTATCTGAGCTTGAGAAGAGATGAGAAACAAGAATCTCACCTCCCCCTGCCCCGTGACATTTTTGAATGCTGCAGCCCACACACACTGCTCTCTCAGATTGTCCTAGATGTCATCAACATGGTTGACGTATAGTCTTTGTAGCCCTTCCCTGGTCATTTGTGATATGTGCTTTTGTAGAAAACTATATTTGTAAACAATCCCTCTCTTTGACATTCTGTAGAGTCACTGAGTTCAGTTGTGGTGAAAAAAAAATAATTCTGGCTATGCAGTTAAAAAAAAACATTAAATTTCAAATAGCAGGTTTGTGAGATATTTTAGCTTTTACTGTGTGGATACTTATAAAATTGCATTTTACAACTTTTTCTGTAGGTGATTATAAAAATTCCCCTTTAAAAGCAGGGAGATGGTAGATAACAGATCACAGTTGTTGTAAATGAGAAATGGTCTTATTTTTGCCTATCTGGTCATAATTGATTGTATTTAGGCTGACATAATCAACTTTGCAGCCCGAGCTTACATTTTTACAATGGATTCCATCAAGTATAAATGCTTATAAGTAAAGTGACTTAGTGTGCCCTCTGCTGTGTCCGTGGTGGACCACAGAAGTCTTCCGGTGAACTATAAAACGAGTCAAAGCGCATTTCCTATGCATGTCTTTTTTGAGACAGGGAGCATGGCATTTCACTGATATTTTCTTTTCGATGGAAATTTGGAATAAACGGGTAAAGTTAATCACTGAGGTTTTTGGATATGTAAAGCTAAAATCGCCCATGAGTCCATTTATCCAAAAGATGTATGAGTTTGGGAGAGGCGAATGTTTCATTTTTATTTGCATAAATGATGCCCTCAAGCATTTTTTTTTTTTTTAATCTAAGCACTTGAAACAAGGTTCGGCTTAACTGACTCCATTTCCTTCATACTTTGAACCAAAACCGCGTTTGTTATTTGTCCGCAGCATAGGTAACATCCTGGGGATCCTGGGGCTCTAATGAGAGCTGCTTTGGAACTGGGAACTTAGGAACTGGGAAGAGAGGCCTCTGCCATCTGGTAGTGAGTTCTCAAACCTTTGGCTCACCCCCTGCAAACTGTGGTGCCCAAGCTCATTTTCCAGCTGGCGACTGGCTGGAATGAACCAATACGTTTCACCTGCAAAGCATGATGGGAAGGAGGAAGAGGCTCTGCCCACCCTCCTGGTACTGTGGCTCTCTGGAGAAGTTTCAGTCTCCTTGCTGACAGTATCTTCTTCCGTGGCTAGGCCCCCCCTCCGGATGTACCTAGGATGCTTACCCCGTGGCCCCCACACCTTCTCCAGGGCTGCTGTCTGGGCAAGCTCTCAGTTTATCTCTCCAGCTGCCTCCTGCTGCCATCAGTCTTTTCTCCCAGTAGCCCCTGCTTGGCTGTGCAGTAATGTTGACACTTGCGAGTCTGTCTCTGTATTAAGTCTCTCCACCGGACCCTGCCGGGCTGGCTCTCTTTTCCCCTTTTATTGATAGACCTGTTTTCCCGAGTTATCTATGACCAATTCAATAAAAAATTCATTAGAAGTAAGGGAGTAAGAACTTTCACCCAACTGAAGCTTGAGGCTGCCAGGGGAGAGATGGAATGTCGTCTTAGGATGGAGAAGGCCACTCCCTGTGTGTGCATTTCCTGTGTGAGTGTGTGTATAACCGTGTGCATGGGTGAGTGTGTGTATAACTATGTGCATGCAGGTATGTGTGAGTGTGTGTGTATGCACGTGTGAATGTGTGTATAACCATATGCGTGTGTGTGTGTGTGTGTGTACATGGGTTAGTGTGTGTATCTTAGCTATTCTGCTATTGCTGAGATAAGACACCATGACCAAGGCAACTTACATAGAAAATGTATCTGGAGCTCACAGACAGGCACGGTGCTGGAGTAGTATCTGAGAACTCACATCTTGAGACACACCATCAACCTTGTGGTTGAGACGTGGCAGCAGTGGGCATGTGTGGGAGATGGAAACATCACACAGTAGGGCAGCAAGCTGGGGCAACTGGGCAAAGGGGGCTGCATGAACACTAAAGGAATCCCTTCAGAGGTCACCTCTCCGGTGACCCACCAGGCCACACCCCCTTTCAGCATTGCCTAAAACCAAGACTACCCACACACTGGTCCTTGTGGGACAAACACATCCACCCAAAACCCATAGCACCTCCTCAAGCCCCAGGGTCTTAACTTCGGCTTTCTACCCCTCAGTGAGCTTCCCCCATGTTACCTGTAACCCTGCCATGTGGCTAAGGTAAGCCAGGGGCAACACACAGCATCACACACCTTTACGTGTAAATGAGTTATAAAGGTGAGTATACATTTATATCCACCTCTAAGTATAAGTGACATTATAAGTGTGGTATTTTAAGACTATGCTTGAAGGAGTCTTACCTAGCACTTCAGAATTCATCTTTCAAGAGAATGGTATTTGACTTATTATGTTTTCTTCAGATTTGTGTCATCCAAATCACACACATGTCAGGGGAGGGAGGTAAGGAGGGAGGAAAGGTGGGAGAGAGATGGGAGGGGGTATGGAAAGACAAGGCCCTCTTTTAGGTGGAGAACAGATCCTACTCAAAATTTCCTGTGAAAATCCCACAGTCCAGGATGAACTGCCAGCACCCAATAATTGTCACCTGTAATTATATGTCACCTAATAATTATAACAGAATTGTTTTTAATTATACCATAATAGAAGGTGTCAGTCTATCAAGAATAAGATTGTTTAAAATGTTTTTTAGTGTTACCAATGTTAGACTGTATTTGCCTAACATATAACATATAAATCCTTGCCTAACAAGTTTTCTGGGTACCCAGGGTTGCTGTTTCTTTTCCAGGGGACATGAGTGGTCCTGGGTTTCCTTATCCCTGCCCACCCTTTGTCAGAGGAACAGCAGCTGAGCTGTCCTCAGTTACTCTGCTCACATGGGTCACATGGTCCTGCTGAGCCCTCTCCTGGGTTGTGTCTTCACCTCATTAAATTTAACATACAAATGAATTGCCTTTTAAAACAAGACACAGAGAGGGGCGGGGAGCAAAAATCTGGTTCCTTAAATTCCCAATGACTAAGGTCAAAGAGAAGTTTCCCAAACAGCACAATTGAAGCCAGAGGAGCCCAAACCCTGTTCTGGCTATTGCATTTTACCCAGAACTCTACAGCCTGAAGTTTTTCAACCATATGAAATGACACAAAGTTCAGCTGCCTTTATGATGTGGCTTTGAGTGACGGCGGGCTAGTACCAGTCACACACAGACAGTGATGCTGGCTCTTGACCCTTCTCTCCACTCAGCCCTTCCTGTGAAGGATGCAATGCAGGTAATGATTTGTCCCAAACTTCTGCTGGAAGAGGAGTAGCAAGGAGCAGAGCCTGTGGGTTGGAGGTTAGCCGACCACTCCCTACATCTCCTCCAAGGTTTTTCCACATTCTCCAGCCACTCAGCAGATGGGACTCTGGTCAGAGAGTGATTGGTAGCCAGATGACATAGCACTTCCCTGAGCATGGCAGAGACTTGAAAAGCATGGAAGTAAAATGTGCATATGTTTCCATAAGCTTTTGGTGTTTGGGCCACAGCAATGAGAAAAAGTATCCTCTAAAGACGAGTAAATGGGTGTTCCCAAAGGACTCACTTAATTCTGTTTGGCTGACATGCCTCCTTTTAAATGGTTTGAAGTAACTCGCAGATGAGATCTCAGAGACACAAAAGATAACTCTAGAATGGCTGTGAGCTAAACTCTCCTGGGATGTTTGATCGTCTAAGCATGTACATTGACATGGAGGCCTGGCTGCTGACTCAAATGATGTGACTAACACCTACTTCCTTCCAAGCACCAACTGGATGTCCTTTCTCTCAGGAAGGCACAAGGAGGGTAGGTAAGCTGTATACAGTTCCACACACACCCTTGTTAGTGAGAGGCCATGGCATATTCCCAGCATCCGGGATTCCACACACACCCTTGTTAGTGCAGGGACCATGGCATATTCCCAGCATCCGGGATTCCACACACACCCTTGTTAGTGCAAGGACCATGGCATATTCCCAGCATCTGGGATTCCACACACACCCTTGTTAGTGCAGGGGCCATGGCATATTCCCAGCATCCAGGACTCACATCTGGCTTTTCTCTCTTTAGCCTGAGAGCATGATAGGTTCACATTCTCACACATTATTTCACTGAAGAGAAATGAGGGACATAGCAGGGTCACAGGGCCATCATGCATGTTGATCTTCTTTTCCTGTCTTTCCTCCCCTCCTAATGTGTCCCCAGGAAAAAGTCTGGAACTTCCGAGGCACAGACTTCATGCTCTCCTGGAGCTGTGACCCCAGCGGAGCTCGAGTCTGTCCGGACTCTACACCTTCATGACTTTATCTTCACCAAAGCCCATGGACTCTAGTTCCACCTCTGAATTTCATTTCTGATTTTGTCAGGGTTGAGACAATAGTTACAGTTAGGAATGGGTTTATTCCATTCCATTGTCTGCATTGTATAAAACAACACGAAAAACATCCTGAAGGAGCCTTCCCATCCATTGCCTTGCCCAAGGCCTTCTGACCTATTTGCCGAGACACAGCGTCCACCATCTGTCTTTAATAGGAACTGTTAGAGTTGATTTTCCATATCCGTGGGTTACTTACACTTCCACAGATTCAATCGATTGTTGACCTTTTTTCTCTTTTTTCTTTTCCTTTCTTCCTTCCTTCCTTTCTTTTTTAGTTCCATTAAAACTAAACAAAACCTTGAGATTTCCCATGTCCCTCTTTGCATGTCTATTGGTGTTTTTATTGTTCAGATCTTGCTTAGGCAGTCTTAATGCCAATGTGTCATGAGTCTAGTAGCTTCCCTGTCACTTCTAGGAAGCACAACACCACTGGGCCCTCTGGTTCTTACAATATTTGCCCCTCCCCCCAGATGTTTCCTGAGCCTTAGGGTGTGTTCTCCACACCGACAATGATGCTATAAGCTCATGATCAGTTCATCGCTACATTATAGTAAGTTCCAGTTTTCTATACATTCGCTGCAAAGGGAAGCTTCTTTGTTCAGGGGCAAGGGATGCACTTCTCTGTGGGCACAAGGGAAGTTTTAGAATGCCATTAGGTCTAGTAGAGTGGCGTAGTAGGTTTTCATCTAAGATCCATGCCCCCACTAGCCATGGGCACCATGATTTACCTTCTGTTGAGGGGACCTTAAGTCCTATTAGACGGTTGTTGGTCACCACTAATGTGGGTGATGCTATTGATCCTTTAGGTCAGTGGCTCTCACCCTTTGTGCTCATCAGAAAATAGATAATTACACTGCCATTCATAGCAGTGGCAAAATTACAGTCATAAAGCAACAAAGCAAATAATTTAGTGGTTGGGGTCACCACAACATGAGGAACTTTGTTACAGGGTCACAGCACTAGGAAATTTGAGAACTGTTAACGAGTAGTTTTCCCTGCTGCTGGACCCACCGCGGCGCCAGCCCCAATTAACACATAGAGACGCTGTATTAGGTATAATGCTGTTGGCCAGGTACTAGTTTCTTATTGGCTAGCTCTGTCTTAAGTATTAACCCATTTCTATTAATCTAAGTACTTCCACGTGGTCTCATCTTACCCGAGAGAGGGTCCCGACCTCTGTTCTCCAGTCTTTCCATGCTGACTCCTCCTTCCTACTTTCTCGAATCCTCCTTGTCTCCTAGTCCCACCTATCTTGCTTTCCTATTGGCCAACAGTGCTTTATTCATTAACCAGTGTGAGAAACATATTTACAGAATGACATCTCCCATCAGAGAACCATTGCTTTAGGGGTTTCTTTCCATACTGACGGTTGCATTTCATAGGCTTCACAGTGGGGTGGGGCCGCTGATTGCTTCATATCCCCCTTGGTACCTTCACAGAACTTTCTAGTATTATGAAAACTAGACTGAGGCTGGAGAGGTGGCTCAGAGGTTAAGAGATCTGGTTTCACTTCCAGAGGACCCAGTTTGATTCCCAGCAACCACACAGTGGTTCATAGCTGTCTGTAACATCAGTCCCAGGGAACCCATTGTCATCTTCTGCTTCCCTGGGGGCCAGGCACACACGTGCTACACAGACATACATGCAGGCAAAGCATCCACACACGTGCAAATATGTTAATAAAATTTAAAAACAACAAAACAAAATTAAAAAAAAAACTGAGAAAGTTAGACTACTGGAGGGAGGATTTCAGGCTGAAGTTCCAGTTCCAACCTTCTGATCCTGCCCCTAACCAAAACAGGTAACCAATGCCTGCTAAGAAAGGAAGGGCTAGTCTTTCCACGGATGAGTCCCTAGCTGGTTACCCAATACCAAGGGATCAACCCTGAACACACACACACACACACACACACACACACACACACACACACACACACACACAATAGTGATCAAAGAGACCATCAACTTAGCAGGGAGTGATGCGGGGCAGGGGAGGGACTGGATAGAAGAAGGAGAAGGGGAAAAGTGGTACAAGTATGTTAGGAGTAAGGTTCTTCCTCCTGCCGCTGCTCTGGTCTCGCCGCCGCACCTGCCCCAGTTAACACACAGAGACGCTGTATTTGATATAAAGCTGTTGGGCAGGTACTAGTTTCTTATCAGCTAGCTCTGTCTTAAGTATTAGCCCATTTCTGTTGATCTATGTATTTCCACGTGCTCTAATCTTACCGGGGAGTGGGTCAGGCATCTCGTCTACCCAGTCTCTCCATCTTGACTCCTCCTTACTCCTTCCTCTTTCCTCCTTGTCTCCTAGTCCCTCCTATCTTCCTTTCCTATTGGCCAACAGTGCTTTATTCATTAACCGGTATGAGAAACATATTTACAAGATGACATCTCCCATCACAAGTATATTTTAATTAAAATATGTTTTCTGGAGAAAGAAAAGGAAAATTTGAATTTGCCCACACTGAACTCTACACTGCATTCATTCCAAAGCAGAGCCGCGTGATCAGAGCCTGCTGTGGCCTCCACCATGTCACACATGTCAGTCTCTCTGGGTCTTGATTGGGCATTGTCATCCTTGAATCTCACTTGTGGGCCGTGCTGTTTTGATTGGGTTATGTTTGTGGTGAACACGCAAGGACTAGGAAATTTTTTGTCACCTTTCTCTAAGCCATTTGCTGTTTGGAGCATCAGCGGTGACAAGGTGCACAGGAAGGCATCATCAGAGTGTATGTAGAATCTACTCTACATGACATTAGGGACTTAAGCATCATGGGTGCCCAACTCCCCATGCATGGAGGATCCTGGAACCAACTCCTATGGATATGAGAGATGACTCTGTCTCTTGGGATGAATGTGTAAGAAGTTAGTCACTAACTTAAAAATCACACACTGGGGGCTGGTGGGGATGACTCTGTGTGTGAAGGTGATTGCACATAAACCAATGATCTGAGTTCAACCTCCGGATCCCACAGGTTACGGGAAAGAACAGATTCTTGAAGGCTGTCTTCTGATTGCCAGTCAAATGAGAGTTGTCCACATTTTCACGGAGACATGGCAGGTGTATGTGCATGTGTGCACACAGACACACACTAAAGGGCGTTAAACACTCTCCTCGATAGATGCTCAGGATGCTGCTAGGCTCACAACAACATGTCTTACACTTTGAATAGAATCAGTCTTCTAGTTCCTAATTCATTTACTCTTAGTAAAGCACTGGGCAGATCAAGTCGTTGCCTTTCAGAGCCTTCACTGATGAATTCTTGTGGAACCCAGATCTGGCTTCCTCTATGTATTTTGAAACACCATGGGGTTTTTAAAGACATCAAAAGAGGTTGTGTTGCCCAAGTGTTTTCAATGATTCTTGCTCTAGAAACCCTAGAGTTCTCTAGTTTTTACACACTTTTGCTTTTGAAGAGATTCTTCACCCTTGGCAATCAGTGGTGAGGGCAGAGGATTGCTGGAATGCCCATCCACTGCTGATCTGACATCCACGTGTCATCTGGGCACTAGAATCCGGGTCTCTTCCTGACTGGAGAGGCTCTGTGCTTGCAATGCTTGCACATTGCTTTCAGGCACCGAGGACCTTGGGGTTCAACCCCTGGCCTTCAGCTTCTGTCCCCTCCTGCCTTCCCAATTGGTACAGGTTCTGTGGCTGTCAAACAGTGAAATCCACCCAGCCCAGGAGCACTTGCTGTTTTAGGGCTGGCATCGAGACAGGCAGAATCTCACCCCTGTGAGCCCACGCTCAGGCTCACAGCCACCCTGCCCCTCTTCTGTGACCCGAGGCTCTGTCTCTTGTACTTGACCAACTCAATTTCCCGGGTCCCTCCCTTCCCGCTCTGATCCTTTGACATTGCCAGGGCTTTCCCCGGGGATCCCAACCCCATCCACACCCTGAAGGGCTTGCCCTCTCTCTCCTGCTCCCTCTCATCGGTGTTGACTTGTATATGAGACAGAATTGATGGAGCTGAAAATCTAATTTTCCTCCCCGTAAAACACGATAGCTCTCCCAGCGGCTGTGACCAACACAGAGCATGTCACAGGAGGCGCCTGACTGGCTCCTGTCACATCTCCCCAGCTCTGGTCGGGGTTCACCCTCGGCTCTTCCTGTTTATAGGATCTGGAAATTACACAACTGTCTTCATTAGATTCTCTTCCATGTCCAACAAAACTTCTAGTTTGGACCGCGCCCTCATAATTTTAAGGTAAAATGTCTCGCCACCTTTTCCACATATGTGCATATGTTTTGCACTCTCTCCATCTGTTACACACTGGGTTACCTTCCTACCTCTCAGGTGTATGAGACGGTACCTCCTGTTTCTCCATCTTCCTCATCTTTTTTTTTTTTTTTTTTTTTTTTTTTTGCTTCTTAACATTTAGAGTAATCATTTTGACTTATACATTCTGTTATTTTTTCTTTAAATTAAATTTTCAGCTACACCACAGGCTATTGTCAGGTAAACTCAGGGGAAGAGTATTCCAGGCCCAGCCTAAGCATCACATACGACCCAGGACTTACCCCTGCTGTTGTTTATGTGTGACAGGACCCTGGATAAGCTGTGTGACTTTGGGGCCCCCACCTCCTCACTTACAAAACCCTTTTTATGTCCATTGTAGAAAGATTAGACATAAAGATAGGAGCTGATAAACTCGACTGAGTCCTAATCTGGGCTTTTATAATTGCCCCAGAGGGACTGGATAGAGGCTGTGGTGCTGTGGTAAATGCAGGAGACACCTTGAAGAGTTTGCTTCTAAACACTAGCATCCTGTTGTTGAGGTAACAAATCCTCTTGTCTGGATCCTCGCTGGGCTACTGGACCACATTCAGCCGGCAAGCAAGGCAAACTGCAAGGACCTGGACTCACGCCTATCTGTGGGTCCATTTGGTAGCTGGGTGTAGTGCGTGCATGGCCAGTTTTGTCACAGCAGCCTTCTTTACACTGCTCCTCAGTTCCTCTGGCGGCCGGTGATGGATTGTCACTGTTTGGTAATGTGCCCTCTTCTCTGAACGCCCCTCTCCCTCCTGGCCCTGGCACAGTCTTCCCTGGGGCTCCCTTCCAGATTCTGACCCAGAGAAAGCTGCCAAGTCATGGTCCTTAGTGTTCTTCAACACAGGCATTTCAGAAAAGAAGGAAGCTGAAGCAGGAGGTTTGCTGTGAGTTTGAGGTCAACCTGGCCTGCATGTCAAATACCAGGCAAGGGTACAGGACACATAGCAAGGCACATAAAACCAAACTAACCAACCGGAACCCACAAAAATAATATGACCGTCATATTGTGAAGTAAGGAACATTTCCCTGTCTGCTGTTTTTCTAAAACGTGTTTAGGTTTTCTTTCCTTTTCTTTTTCATTCTTTACCTCCATCCCCCATCTTACTTTCTGTGTGTTTGGGTGTGGCTTCATATGTGGCATGCTCTGTGTGGAGGCCAGAAGACAATGTTTTGGAGTTTGTTCTCGCCTTCTACCAAGCGGGTCCTGGGGATTGAACTCAGAGATCACTGGGCTTGGTGGCAAGCCCCTCTACCTGCTGAGCCATCTTTGCTAGCCTTTTTTTTTTTTTTTTTTTTTTTTGTAATAGAGGAAGGCTCACCAGGAGAATTCCTGAGACAATCTGCTGAATCATGTCTCAGGAGACTCCATCAGTGTTATTTGGGAATATGCAGGAGTTTTCAAATGGTCCCGTTTGTTCTGCATGACAGGAAAGCGGAAAAGGGAACCCAGTGGTACTGTGCGCAGTTACCAGGCTCTGGAAAGGAAAAGGTGGGAGCTTGGAGAGAGTGCATGTGAGAGCATGAGAGCATCAGCTAAGCCATACTGACTTAGGACTTCTGGCCTCTATAGATGTGAGAGAATGACTTCTGAGGCTTTTAGCCTCCAGCTGTGTGGTAGCGTAGCCCAGCAGCCACAGGACACTGATGCAGGAGGATAATAGATAGCAAGGAATCTATCTATTCTAAGGGAAGGTGGCAGCCTTTGCTTAGCTGAGGCCTGGTTTCCCTGGGTGTCTGCTGCGTTGCACATTGACGTGTCATGAGGGGACAATAGGCAGTCCTGGTGGAATCGCTCTTCCGGGCTTCATCCACACCAGCGATGCTCAATCACCCACAACCCATAAGTTAAAAACTGGTTGTTCCAAATCTTCACTTAGGTGTCATTTACCATACAGACCTTCACCTGTGTTCCATCTGTAAAGCCAACACTCCCTGAAACACACATGGCTGTGTCCATCTTCTGTGCCTTTTCTCTCCTGGAAACGCCACAAACCCAAGGGCCTTCCGTACTCATTCTTGTGGCACCGTGGAAGAGAACACTGAAGTGTGAGCATAGGTTACAACTCTCTTCCGAGTAAGCCTGCTCAGAGGGTCACAAAACTCTTTAAGAATCTAGGAGTAAAAATGAGATAGCAAATCCTACCAGTTCTACTATAAATGTGTTTTCCATAACTTACATTTTATTTTTCAGTAGGAACAATTGGGAATTAAATGCACTAGAGATTCAATTTTAATGTATTGGATAAAAATGAGAGATTCTGGTCACAGGGCTGGGCAGATGACTCAGCGGTTAAGAGTACTGGCTGCTCATGCAGAGGACCTGGGTTTGGTTTTTCAGAAGCTGCATGGTGGCTCACAATTATCCCTAATTCCAATTCTTCCCAATTCCCAGAAGTTCAATGCTCTCAGCTGCCCTCTGCAGGCACCAGGCATGTGTGAAGTGCGCTTGTGTACATGTAGACAAACATTCATGCACATAAAATATAATTAAAAAAAAAACCTTCTGGCGAGTTAGAAATAAAAAATTAATAATTATTTTGGGAACAGTTGGACTTATAGGAGTGCACCTTGTGCCATTCATCTCTCTGAAAGTTCAGGAAGGGCTGAGAGACCCAGGCTAAGTGTGCCATGGCCACTTATGCCCCTACTGTGTGGGCGCCGAGGGCATAGAGACTTAAATGACTTCCAGGGTGTACTGGCTGGTTTTGTGTGCCAACTTGACAAAAACTGGAGTCATCAAGAGGAAGGAGCCTCAGTTGAGGAAATGCCTTCATGGGATTCAGCTGTAAGCCATTTTCTCAATTAGTGATCAGTGGGAGAGGGCACAGTCCATGGAGGGTGGGACCATTGCTGGGCTGGTGGTCCCGGGTTCTATAAGAAAGCAGGCTGAACAAGCTATGGGGAAGAAGCCAGTAAGTAGCACCCTCCATGACCTCTGCATCAGCTCCTGCCTCTGGGATCCTGCCCTCTTTGGGTTCCTGTCCTGACTTCCTTCAATAATGAACAGCAATGTGGAAGTGTAAGCCAAATAAACCTTTTCCTGCCCAACGCGCTTTCCAGTCATGGTGTTTTGTTACAGCAATAGAAACCCTAACTAAGATACAGGTGTCTGAGAAATGAGCATGTTTGTCGAAGCTGGCCATACCACAACAATGGCCATTCCCTTTCCCCATCCATAGCTTGCTACTTCCAGGGAGTAAAGTAACATGTTTGTAGACTTAAATTTTGAAGTCAAAGCACTTTCAAGATATATGGGTTGGATTAGTCCAGCAGCATTTATAACCAAATGTCTGTTGGCAGCTGTTGCTCCTACCTCAGCAATCAAACAATTCAAAGACAGCACAGTAACAGTGTCCAGACTCTCTGTGTTTTTTCCATCTTTATGTGGTTTTTAAAAACATACTTTATTTCTTTTACTTTCATCTTTTCTTTTCTTTTCAAGACAGGGTTTCTCTGTGTACTTTTGCCTGTTCTGGAATTCACTCTGTATACCAGGCTGGCCTTGAAATCACAGAGATTTGCTTTTCTCTGCCTCCAAAGTTCTGGGAGTAAAGGCGTGTGCCACCACACCCAGCTATTCTATTTCTTTTTTAACCACTTTATCCTTCTCCTTTTCTCTCCCAAGCCTACGTATATTTTTAAACACACACAGCAAACCCTTTAGCTGTTTTTCTTCATCTGAATCTGTCTTTACTGCACATCTCTATCTTTTTTTCTGGCCACGAGTCTTTTATCTACTAAACAGCATTGCTAAAATTAAAGAGGACATTTTGCTGTTGTTTACCGCCAGCACTGGGAGCTGTGCTCACTGGCTTGGTGTATGCTGCCATCAAGCAGCACGCCACTGGATGCTCATAAACACCATTTGTCTGGTTTTGCAGGCCTCTTAAAAGAGCTGTGCAGTTTTTTTTCTGATTATGCTGAGTCAGGAAATCTCCCTTAAAGGAGCCACATGAGTCTCTGCTTGTCTCTAGCAAAACAGAGCCCACCCGAGAAGAAGCCGTGGTTGTCTCTGTTCTTTTGTTTTTAGAATCGCTTTGTCAGGTTCTACACGGAAACTTGTGCCCCACGTTGCTGGCGTCATTTTGTTGCTGGCGTTTTTTATTGTCCCGCCAAATGAACACACAGAGACGCTGTATTAATTATCAAACTGTTTGCCGATGGCTAGGGCTTCTTATTGGCTAGCTCTGTCTTAATTTTTAACCTATAACCACTAATCTATGTATTTCTTCATGGTCTTATCCTACCACAGAATGCCTGGCGTGTCCTCTCCTCCCAGTCGCTCCATGGCACCCTCCTTCCTGCACCTCTATGCCTACCCTTCCCAGAATCCTCCTCGTCTTCTATCCCCACTTATCTTCCTGCCTCTATTGGCCAAACAGTGTTTTATGCATCAACCAACATATTGTTATTTTCCTTCTCAGGTTTTTGATGAAGTTGAAGACTAGATAGTCATGGCTAATATCCTCTCTTATCTTATAGAAAAATATTAGGTGTAAGACTTAGACCTTCTGGATTAGGACTGCTATCGGAGTAATCTCTGTCATGTCTTTACCCTGAAACTGGACATGTAGCATGTGTCTTTTGCTCAGTGTTGTTCATTTGTGTGTATTTACCTTTCCTTTTCCTGTAATATACTTGATATTTGATGTTATTGTGTATAGTTTTTGCATCAGGCTTAAAACCTTCTCCCTTAGACTAAAAAGGGGAATTGTAGAGGCATCTATCCTTGCCAGTGAATTTGTTCAGTGGCCACACCCCTTTGGGCGAGGCTTCAGGAGAGGATGTGTCTGGAAGGAGGGAAGCTTGGGAGGGTTGCTCTCTCTCTCTCTCTCTCTCTCTGTCTCTCTTTCTCTCTTGGGTCACTGATAGGATTAGAAGGGCATAGAACGGCTGTGGTGGTTCTTTATTACTGTCAGTGCAAGTGTTCCCCAATAAAATATCCATTTATCATTTATCTTGGGTCTAGTGAACTCATTATCTCTGCCTTTCACACTTCCTGCAATGCACCCGACCAAGCACAGACCTCAGTGAGAGGCCAATACCTCTCAAGCATTATAATGTTTCTAAAAATGTGTGGCCTAATCTAGAAGGACAGTTTCTGAAGAAATGAGATTTTTCTTAAAGCTGTAGAAAACATAAGTCTGGACCAATATTTTTATTAAAAATATAATAAATTGCAAGCAGGGGCATGGAGGGATGACCCATGGTGAAGAGGGCTGGCTGCTCTTCCAGGACCTGGGTACAATTCTCAGCACACATGTGGTGGCTCATGACCTTCCCTAATTCCAGTTCCTGCTGCTCTGATGTGCTTGTCTGATGCATGTGGGTACTGCATACAAGTGTGTAGAGCACATACACATAAAATAAAGCGGCAAAATAAATCTTAAAAAAAAAATACAGGCCCAGCTGGATTACCTCCTTTTCAGATATCGATAAGAAACTTCTATATTCTGTATTTCCAAGTTGCCATTTTCCAATCTTTTTTATTTGTTCCTAGATAACCTGAAAAAAGGATGGAGGTTAAAAACAAAGCTGTATTTAATAATTGAGCACATTAGCTTTTAGTTTTACTTGTAGCAAGCACTCTCAATGCTTAAAGGACCGTTGTGTTTGTGGATTGTTTACAAACAGATTCTATGTGGCTGCAGAGGGCCTGGAACTTACTCTTTATTCAGGGCTAGCTCCTATTTCAGTAATCTTCCTCCCTTGCCTCAGAGTCCTGGGATTAAAGGTATGCACTGCTGTGCCAGGTTTGTAGATTTACTTATTCTCAGCCATGGAGGTGTCTCAAAGACTGCACAGACTGGTACAGTCTGAATGTTTTGAGTGCCATCTACCCTGGCATATCCATCTAAATGGTGCTCAATCTCCCCTTGCAAAGACTGAGGATGGGGCCTGATAGACTAAACGTCTCTTAGAAACGTTTCACTGTGTGTGACACACACACATACACACACACACACACACACACACGCACACACACGCACATACACACACTCACTTACACAAGCAGAGCCTGTGGACTTTGTGAATGCAGGTCCCCATAGAGCCAGAAGAGAACATCAGATTTCCTGGACATGGAGTAACAGGCAATTGTGAGCATCTAAGGTGTGTGCTAGGAACTGAACTCCAGTCTTCTGGGAAAACAGAAGTACTCTCAACCTCTAAACATCTCTCCAGCCCCAGATAATGGTACCTTTATTTCTTTATTCTGATGAACTACAGCCTGGAAAGTAAACAATGTCCAGGATTTTACAGCTGAACAGGGAAGAGGGAAGAACTCTCTCAACTTTCTCCTGTTTTTTGTAGTCCAACATCATCTCAGGGCTCACTGGGAAAGTTTATTTCTTCCCAATATTGCTCCTTTCAGGTTGGGCAGCCCTCTCACATCCCTTAAAACCCTCAGACCCCCTTTAACTGTCTTGCTCAGAGCTAAAGATGTTTGTGCTTGTTGGCAGATCAAGTCCGTATTCTCTGTTCCCTGCTTCTATGAAGTCTCTCTGGTTTTGTGGTACCATGTTGGAAGCCTATCATATTGAGTTTTATTAAATTTATTTTCAATTTGAGCACAATTTGTTGACTTGGGGTTACCAGAAAGAAAGGTGTGAGTCAAAACCACAGGAAGAAAGGAAACAATTCATGGTAAGTGACCGCCATGGCTAAGTGATCTCCCCAGTGCTGGGCCATTGTCTCAGCATAAGATTGCAAGTTTCTCATCAGCAACATATGATAATAAACAGTACTTCAGAAATATGTATATATTTGCCCAAACTGAGTTAAACTAGCAGAACCAAAGGCTGAGAAGGGACTTGATTGTGACCATCACTCTTCTCTAGGGTGAGTTCCCTCTGTGGTCAACCTAAGGTGCTCAGGAACAGAGTTCTTCAATCTCTCACTCGACCAACACTGCTGCTCAGCATGCTGGTAATTTTGTAGGTTCTGGTTCCATGGCTGTAGCTATGTGAATGTGGTTTTCTGACCTTTCATTTTATTTCATTTCCTTCCTTCCTTCCTTCTTTCCTTCCTTCCTTCCTTCCTTCCTTCCTTCCTTCCTTCCTTCCTTCCTTCCTTCCTTCCTCCCTCTTTCCCTCCCTCTTCCCTCCTTTTCTTCCATCTGGACCTCTGTGAAGTTAAGCTTGCCCCTTGTCTCTGTAACTATTTGCCCACACAGCACATGTTTTCCACTCTGGAGGCTTCAGTGCATATTATGGGTTAGCAGTGTGGGGAGATATAGGTGGGCTTTCCAACTCACTGGCTTTGTTTAATTTTCTCCCATTTTTGGAACAATTAGAGGAACCTCTCCTCTATAACAGGGATGTTTTAACAACATTCCAGACTTTCCTCTCATGGAACTCACTCCAAGCAGCATTCCCCTTGTAGAGTCTCCAGCCAAGACGGCCCTATCCCTCTCATTATGTTTTTATTAAATTTCATGCTATTGTACAGTTTTAACAGAGACCTTTTCTGCCTCGGTTTTGGCTGACTTTACAAAAGCTATGAATAATGAGGTAGGTACCCAAATAGGAGAGAGACAGAAACAGAGACATACAGACAGACACACACACACACACACACACACACACACACACACACACAGAGAGAGAGAGAGAGAGAGAGAGAGAGAGAGAGAGAGAGAGAGAGAGAGAGAAGGAGAAAGAGAGAGGGTTACAGCGGAATGCAGATCTCAACAGGAGATTAGCAGAGACTGCCCAGAGCTCACCTTTCACCCATCAGCTGGGCAAAGGAGGCAGAGGAGGGACCCTGCTGAAGCACTTAGGTAAATACCTCTTGTCTCCACAGGACAGGAGCATATATCTCCATCTGACTTCAGGCCAACGAGGGAAGGAAATTAAGGATATGCCCTGTGTCCCATGGAGTTTGGAATCTAAGGAGTGGGCTAGTTTGTTGCCAGGGAGAATCTAAGGTAGGAGGGCATGGCCGCAGGAAGAGGAGGGTGTCGAGGCTAGCTCAGAGCCAATGGCTGTGAGGGGTGGGTCCTTGCCAGACACAGGCTGTGAGAGGAAATTTACTTGGTTTATTTTAAAAAACTATCTTGTCCAAGGTATGTCCTAGAGGCTAAGCAGAAGGACAAATACCAAAATTTTGCAGGAGTGGGTTAGGAATCTTCAGTGGCCAGCTGTGGGGAAGGCATTTTCCTGGTGGGTAGAAGTTCCCAGTTGAGGGTTTCTGAGGAACCCATGCAGGTGTACCACAGAGAAAAATAGCTGTGGACATCTGTATGGAGTAAGGTTTTTCTTCCTGCTGCCACGCCAGCCCCAATTAACACACTGAGACTCTGTATTTGATATAATGCTGTTGGCCAGTTACTAGTTTCTTATTGGCTAGCTCTGTCTTAAGTATTAACCCATTTCTGTTAATCTAAGTATTTCCACGTGGTCTCATCTTACCGGAGAGCCGGCTGGCGTCCTGCTCTCTCTGTCTTCCATCTTGACTCCTCCTTCCTACTTCCTCTCTCCTCCTTGTCTCCTAGTCCCGCCTATCTTGCTTTCCTATTGGCCAACAGTGCTTTATTCATTAACCAATAAGAGAAACATATTTACAGAGTGACATCTCCCATCAGACACCAGTCATACCTGGAGTCCACAGATGATAGGTGGGTACCAGCAAAAACAGGTTCCACCATCGTCGCCATCGCTCTTCTCAAATCGCCTGCTGCCTTTATGAAGGGACCCGGAAGGGGAGGGGTCACAGTGAGAGGAAGAGGAACTAGGAAGCTGAGCTCCTCCTCTGCCCTCTTTGCAGACTATGAGTAGATGTAACCTGGGCTGGATACAGAGGAGAGAAACACCAGCTGGAATGGCCTCAGGTGTTCCTGGCTGGTCCCAGATCTGTAATGAAGTCACGGATGACCTTAAATAGCCCTTCTCCTGCCTCCACCACCAAACTGCTACAATTGCAGGTTTGGGCTGCCGTGTCTGGTTTTATGTGGTGCTGGAAGATGAACATAGGGCGTGGCATGCTAGGCAAGTACTGACAACTGAACCGCATCCCAGCTCTTGTGCCAGATTCTTAGGATGTGGTGGGTATTTTCATGATTCAGTGAAGGAGCTATTTGGTGAATTTCCAGGGGCAACTTGGAACATTCTAGAACAAGTCCAAGAATTTTGAAAACATTTTTTATTGCATTTATTTATTTATTTATTTATTTATTTATTTATTGTGTGTGTGTGGTGTGTGTGTGTGTGTGTGTGTGTGTGTGTGTGTGTGTGTATGTTATGTGTGGTGTGTGTGGTCAGAAGACAACTTGTAGGATTTTATTCTCTCCTTCCACCATGTGGGCCCTGGGCGTGAGGTCATCAGGCTAGGTGACAGGTGCCCTTCACGGGCTCAGCCATCCTTCTGGCCCAGGCCCTGGATTTTATCCCCAGGAAAGGACATGTCAGTGTTGTTTGTGAGTGGGAACAGAGTGTGAAAAAAGTTTGAATAATTTTAATTAAGTTTTTTTTTGTAGATTATCAATGGAAGCTATGTGACTAGCAATGAGTAAAATAGAATAACCATGATAGCTAAGAAGAATTTCCCCTCTTTCCATGAATCCTTTTCCATTCAGTTTCCACACCCTTCAATTTTAACGTCTCTTCTTCAAAACCTGTAACTCCAGGCCAAGCACTGGTGCTGCTGATTTGGTTGCAAGGATGGGGGGTGAGGAACATGATAAATATGTTTCACTACAGATGCCGTGTTCATGTAATGTGCTTAGTCAGAGGTCCGCTTGTTAGAATGCTGGCCCAGTTCTGAGACCCAGAAGTTAATGTGACTTTGTGTGATACGCACCTGAACACACGTTAAAGATGGGGATTAAAGGCATGTGATCCCAGGTGCTGAGATCATCATTGTGTGAGCTGTTTCTCTTTAGGACTGGATCAATCTTGTGTAGATCTGGGTGGCCTTGGACTCACAGAGATCTGTCCACCTCTTAATCCTGAGCCCTAGGATTAAAGGTGTGCACCACCACCTCCTAGCTTCTGGCTGCTGGGATTAAAGGTGTATGCCTGGCTTTTCTGGCTTGTGGCTGAATTTGCTTTCTGAATCCCCATGCAAGCTTTAATAAATCATAAATAATGTATCACCACTCGAGTTTTGCCTGCATGTCTGGACAGCAAGCATGCCTGGCGCCCATGGAGGACATTGGTTCTCTTGAGGCAGGAGTTGGGAGAGATCACACAAATGCTGGGAACCTAGATCCTTTGCAAGAGCAGCTAGTGCTCTAACTGCCCAGCTGCCTCTCCAGCCCACAAACTCTAAATATACAAAAGTAGGCCAGCAGAGATTTTCTTCTCCCAACTGTGATGTTCTGAATCCTGGCTACCATCAGAGGCTAGCAATGTACACAGCAGCTTCTCCAAGTCATTGCCCCCAGGGAGCATCTAGAATCTCTCTTCTGCCCCTTGAACAGGGAAGGCTGCACAGAATCCGATTTGGTCCCTCACAACGATTGAGTTCCATTGCTTGGCATTTAGTTTTAAATTCTAGGAGAACACCGGCACACAGGATGTTGTGTGCGGTTTTCGTGCTCCAGTATCTCTGCTGTTCCACAGCTGTTCAAAACATGTTGCAGCTCGCCTTCTGCACCGCCCCCCTCCCCCCCAGCCTGCCTGCCATGATGATTACCTTAATTTCTTGCTTGTGGAACATTCAGTCAGAGACAGAATATGCTGTCACAAGTACCAGTATGTGAAGCTGGACATTGTACATCGAGCATCCTTAGGACTTCATCTCTGCCCTCCACTCCACTCCCCTCCCCTGCCTTTCTTTTCTCCCCTCCTCTTCCTCTCTGGCTTCTGTCTCCCTCTCCTCCTCCCCCTTCTATTCTCCCTTTCCCTCCTGGTTTGTCCTCATCCCTTTCTTTCCCTCCCCTCTCTTTTCTCTACCCTCCTCTCAAGCTTTGAATCTAGAAGCCCACCGTGGGACCAGAGAGAAAGTATTTTCCCTTCAGCTAATGTCCAATAACTATTTATCCAGCATCTATTTCATGCCAAACACTAGTGTAGGTCTAGGATCCACTTTGATTTACCAGGTCATGTTTGCTCTGGTCCAAGATGCTGGCATTCCACGGGGGAAACAGGACACACACACTCAAGGGATGTCGAGCTCAGAGTGGCTTCATCCTTTCTGAAGATTTCTCCCAGTGTGACCATCGTAATCTCCCCTTATCTGCTGCCCCCGACCCCAGCTTCATCTTTAGCAAACATCTGAAAATAGCAATGCTTGCCTTGCCTGAAGGGGCCACTTTATGTAAGTTCTTGTAATTTGACTTAATTTATTATTATTGTCAGTCTTTCAGTGTGCATAATCTATGTTAAAATTTATCACAAGTGTGTAAATATTACACACACACACACCAGGCTGGCCTCAAATGGAGAGTTCAATGCTTCTGCCTTTTGAACTTGGGTATCAGAAGTGTGCACCACCATATGTAGACACTTTTTTCATTTGTGTATGTGTGTGTGTGTATTTATTTTTTGTTTTCCAAGACAGGGTTTCTCCATATAACAGCCTTAGCTGCCCTGGAACTCGCCCTGTAGACCAGGCTTCAAACTCACAGAGATGTGCTTGCCTCTGCCTCCTGAGTGCTGGGATTAAAGACACGTGCCACCACCACTGAACACTTTTTTCTTCTTTAACAAGGGTTTGTACCATATATGTGAGTTGGTGTTTGCAGAATATTTAGAGAAGATGCATCAGGGTTCCATGCACACCAGACACATGCTCTACCGCTAAAGCTGTATCTTTAACCCTACAATGATTTTAATATCCCTGACTCATATGTCTTTTAGAAGCTCTTAAAACTCTTTTAAAGATATGGGCACTGGGCTGAGAGAAATGAGGTTCAGTACCCAAAGGAGCAGAGTTGAGTAATACGACACTAGGCTTGGCAGAACGGTTTCTCCCAAGCCTCTGCTCACTGAGTTTGCAGGTTTTGCAAAGTACATTTAGATATAAATTCAGGTGACTTATACCAATCATATTTGCAATTTATATGTGGCTAGCCATTGATTGAGTTGCCTCTGGTGTTTGTATATACGTTTGAGTATCTCCTGATGATGTCACTATTTAGTCACACAAAGGAAAGCACTTTTGGTTTTTATTTACTTTTCCAAAGGCTCAGAAGTTTTTTTTTTTAATTATTATTTTTTGAGTATGTGGATATTTTGCCTGCATGTATGTTTTGTGCACACATGCAAACAGTGCCCACAGAAGCCAGAAGAGGGTATTGGATCCCTGGAACTGGAGTTACAGATAACTGTGAGCTGTCACACGGGTGTGGGAATCAAATCTGGGCTCTGGTGGAGCAGCTAGTGCTCTTAACCACTGAGCCATCTCTAACTACTTGAGTTTTATTATTATTATTATTATTATTATTATTATTATTTATGTGAAAATGATTGAATTGTGTAAGAAGGCTAAAAGGCTACAGGAAAAATGTTGCTAAGAAAGTGGCATACGGACCCTTACGCTGGGATAACACTTATTGTGGGTAACGAGTGAGCACAAAACAAGGAGAAAATTACTGGAAACTTTGGGAAGAGTGAAATGCAGTGATCAAGTCATAGAAGCCTGGGAGCATTAGGTCGGGGATCTGCTAAAGTGAAAGCTTAGAAACAGAAGCCCTGGGAGCTTTCAGTGTATTAAGTTAATCCCTCTCTGCTTTCAAATGCACAGCCTTCTCTGCACCCACTGATTGAGAAAGGCACCAAAGAATAAAATTGTGCTTGCACATGGGAAAACAACTCACCTACAAAGTACATCCAAGTAGCACGGCTCAGCAATGGCTTTCAGGCTGCAGGATGCCAAGCTGAAGTCATCATCTGGAAGAGGTCCAGGCTATTTTAAAATAATTGGCCAGATAAACAGATGCATCAATGTTTCATTAATAGCCATCGCTCTCTGCTTAATGCATATTTTATCCAGCATACGGCTGAGTTGTTGTTAATTCCCACACGGAGAAACTAAGTTCCAGGATGTCTTTGGCAGAGTCAGTGACCCACTAGGATCCTCCTGTGCTTTGGGAGTCTCATGCAGGCAGTAGTCAGCATGGAGTTGGAGCAGAACACGGCAGTTGGACCCCAAAGACATGCAGGTCACATGTTCTATCTTTTAGGTATTGTTCATTTCTCTGCTGGCTTTAGGGGGGAGTTTGAGCTTTGGTAGTGCATTTAGATGGCATGTTAATAAACTTGTGGATGTGTAGAGTGATGGAAAACAAAACAAACAAGGTCATGGGTACTTTAGCAGTCAGTCAAAGAACACAGGAACAAAGATACAGGGTTTACCACTTAGTAGAGAAAAATGGTGTGCTTCTAATATGTCGGGACCGGTGTCTCTAATGAGCCAGGACTGATGTGTTTCTAGTATGCAAGGACTGCTGTATCTCTAGTGTGCCAGGACCAGTGTGTGTGTGTGTGTGTGTGTGTGTGTGCGTGTGTGTGTAAGAGAGAGAGAGAGAGAGAGAGAGAGAGAGAGAGAGAGAGACTAATGTGCCAGGACTGCACGGCTGCATGCTAGGACATGCAAGGGCCCAGAGTGTGACTCTTCTCCTTCCCATACTACAGTCCAGCAGAAGATGGTAGCATTGTGTGTTATTATTTATAATGAAGGTTAAGAGCACAGAACCATGTGAGAGGCCCTGATTCAGCCTTGGGCAGGGCATGAGGAAGGAAGTCTAAAAGGATGAGCAGACTGGTCCATTTGACGGGGAAAGAGGCCATTTCAGGCAAGGGATGGACTAAGGCTCACACAGGATGGCACCCACAGCTTGGGAACTCAAAGTAGTTCGTAGTTTGATATGGTGTGTGGAAGGGGAACACTTCTGAGTGATGGCTCTGGGGAAAGCTGTAAGGATTTGATAACGGAGGCCAACGGCGTTGGAGAACAGAGCTTCAGTTTGAAGGCGGAGCAATGCTAGTCAGGGCTTTGTCTAAGGAAGGTGATAATACTGAGAATTTGTTTTAGGTTAATGTATTAAGTGGGCAGGGGAGGGTGAAATTGGAGGAAGATGGTCTCATGGGACAGCAGGGGTCATTTAGAGGAGACACAACATAAGTGAAATGGAAAAGAGCTGGCAGTTGGTAGGTGGGTTAGGTAGGGAGACGATGCAGTTCACTGTTTGATGAAAGACACATGAAATAGATAGTTGAGAGATTGTCACTCAGGTTCTCGGGCCTCACAGAAGAATTAATCACTGGATGGTATGTTACTCGGCTCTCTGTTTATGTGACAAACACTTGGGATAAGTCAATAAGATGACAGATTTACCTGGTTCATGTTTCAAAGCTTCCCGCCCATAGTCAATTGTCCCCAGCATCCGGCCCACAGCAAGGTTCTTCCATGGTGGGAGCAGGTGGTAGACCGAAGCAGGGAGAATAGGAAGGGGTTAAGGTCCCAATATCACCAACAAAGGCCTGCTTCTAATGACCCAAATCCTTCAACTAGACTCTACCTTTAAAAACATTTATTTCTAATTTTAATTGTGTATATGTATACTCAAGTGTTGTGAGTATGTGTGTGTTTGTGTATGTGTGTGTGTGAGAAAGAGTATGTGTTTGTGTGTGTATGTATGTGTGTGTTTGTGAATGTGTGTGTGAGAGAGAGTATGTGTGCTTGTGTGTGTGTATGTATGTGTGTGTTTGTGTGTGAGTATGTGTGTGAGAGAGAGTATGTGTGTTTGTGTGTATGTGTGTGTGTGTGAGTGTGTGTGTGTGTAGAGAGAGAGTATTGTGTGTTTGTGTGTGTATTGTGTGAGAGACAGAAAGAGAATGTGTGTGTGTGAGAGAGAGAGAATGTGTGTGTGTGTGTGTGTGTATGTGAGAGAGAATGTATGTGTGTGTGTGTGTGTGTGTGTGTGTGTGTGTGTGTATGTGAGAGAGAATGTATGTGTGTGTGTGTGAGAGAGAGAATGTGTGTGTGTGTGTGTGTATGTGAGAGAGAATGTATGTGTGTGTGTGTGAGAGAGAGAATGTATGTGTTTGTGTGTGTGTGTGTGTGTGTGTGTGTGTGTGTATGTGAGAGAGAATGTATGTGTGTGTGTGTGAGAGAGAGAATGTGTGTGTGTGTGTGTGTGTATGTGAGAGAGAATGTATGTGTGTGTGTGAGAGAGAGAATGTATGTGTTTGTGTGTGTGTGTGTGTGTGTGTGTGTGTGTGTGTGAGTGTGTGTCATACCGCCTCCCAGCAGCACCAGAGGTTAGGGGCCAAACCTTCCACAGACGCCTGGGCCTGGGCCTGGGGAACTTTAGAGCCCAGCTACACCAACTGAGTTTGAGTTTCATAAGCAGGCAGCACTTCCAAACAGTGAGCATGATTTAAGGAGTAGACTGGCCTGAGAGGTCATGGGTCCTAGAAACACTGGGGATTTCAAGTAGAAGTTGGGGTGAGTGCCACCAGAAATGCTGTTGAGGTGCCATGCATGTCACTTGGTTAGTTGACTGTCTACATTGAGGCTCTGCCATGGTGGGCATGGCTCCATGCAGGGCCCGGCATACTCGCGCTGTGTTCAGGACAGCAATACTGCCCTCTGCATTCACTTAACGGTCCTGGTTTGTTGCATCTGCATGTCTTATTTTGACCTGGGAGCATTTATCACCAGGATACTCAAGAGAGGAATGGCAAGGTAGCGAGGGCATTAAATCTTGCTTTTCTCCAGGCAGAATTGCTTCAAGTTTGTGTTTTATGTGCACCATGGTGGCTGTGAGTGTAGAGACGAGGTGAGGAGTGAACTCAAGCCTCAGCTTTTGTGAGCTGCATGTGGTAAGAATGAGTCGGAATGAACATTAACAGCACACTTGACATGATGCTTGTTAACTGTGGTTTCCTCCAAATTTTCCAACTTACATTTTCATAATAACCAGAATAAACACCGAAGGATTGCATGAAATACAATCAAAGCAGAGTCGTGTCAGTTTATTATTTTTATCTTTTTATTTTTAATTTTTTTTTAATAATAGGGTCTCTCTATGTAGTCACGGCTGTCTGGGAACTGTGTAGACCAGGCTGGCCTTTCACTCACAGAGATCTGCCTGTCTCGGCTGAGATTAAAGGGCTGCACACCCATGCCCAGCTGAGCTGTGTCTGTTTAGATGATAAAATGATATTTTTTCTCAGCCCATGGAAAACAAAACACTGGCAGCCCTGGTTCTGGATTTAGTGTGTATATTTTGTCCCTAATGATGCTCCAGTCTCCAGTTCATCAGCTCATTTGGCGAATTTCTTTACTTTCAGAAAAAGTGGCCTCTGTATTCTCCATCTCCTGGTTCCCAACACTGGCCTAATCTGCTGCAAGCTAACTGAGGGCACACAGCTCTGACGTTTAACAACCGTGTCAACGTACACAGATTGAACATCTATCAGTAACCCCCAAGCCGTGCACTGACTATCCATGAGATAAATTAAAACTCTGGCGAACATAGCAGCCTTGGAAGATTTTAGGGACTGCCATTGTCCTCATGTGTCGTTATTAGGCCGGCCCTACATGTGTCCCTCGTAGGAAGACGCATGAAATTCCATCAGGTTGGCCACAAGACACCTTTTCTTATGATCTGGTGTTATTGTTTAGAACAGAATTAAATTGCCGCAGTACTGGGATGGGAAAGAGGATATTGGGAAATGCCCAGGAAGCTGCACTGGGGTTACCTTGCTTACACGGACTTTCTTGCCATGGTTTCCCAGACAGCATAACAGCCATTCACACAGAATGCACATTGTGCTAGATTGTGGAGGTAACCCAGATGTGATTGGATGCCTATGTGGGAAGGTGTGGATGGGTTACATGCAAACCCCAGGCCATTTCATGTAACGCCTTCAGCATCCTTGGCTTCTGCTATTCATGAGGAGTTATGGAGCCAGTTCTACCACGAGGTACCGAGGAGGGATTTAGGGGGACCCGAACTCATCACAGAGACAGGTACAGGTAGGGGCTGTTGCATCTTCCCTGAACCCCGGTGGTGGTTTGAAAGAAAATGCCCCCAAAGGCAGTGGCACTATTGGAAGGTGTGGCCTTGTTGGGATAGGTGTGCTCTTGATGGGGGAAGTGTGTCACTGTGGAGAGAGGGCTTTGAGGTCTCATATATGCCCAAGCCACGCCCAGGGAGACAGACCGGTCCCTGCTGGCTGTGACTCAGGTGTGAGATCCTTCCCCAGCACCACATCTGCCTGCCTGCTGCTTTGCTTCTTGCCATGACCTAATGGACTGAACCTCTGAACTGTAAGCCACACAATGAAATGCTTTCCTTTATAAATGGTGCTGTGGTCACGGTGTCTCTTCACAGCAAGGGAAACTCGAAGAGAACCATTTCCTCCTCTCCTCTGCCGAGTGCCATCTGGTGTTCCACTTTGGTCTGCAGTCCAGAGTCACACGGTTAAGTATTCAGATGCCCGTGATAAACCCTGGAATCGCTCTGGCCCCAGGAGACCCCCCCACCAAAGCTGGCCTTTTGCCGTCACCTGCTGCTGATGGCAAGGCTTGGATTGAGGACATGATGCACCCACTGTCCCTTTTCTGATGAAGATATTCATCCTCCATTGCTTTCATTTGTTACGCAGTACTATCGGCATGTGTTGACAAATGACGTGGAGTTCAGTTTGGTAAATAGGGCTCTACTTTTAACACAGCTGTTATTGTGTCCAGAGGCACCCACTCACAGGGGAGAGAGAGGGAGGGGCTTATTCTGGATGAGGTAGATGACCTCATCTTCAGAGATTAATGGCTTCGGTGCCAAGGCAGCAACATATAAGCAGAATCTTCTGTGTGTGTGTGTGTGTGTGTGTGTGTGTGTGTGTGTGTGTGTGTTTTTCTCTTCTTTTCTTTTTGAGACAGGTTCTAATATATAACCTTGGCTAGCCTGGAACTCCCTGTGTAGACCAGGCTGGCCTCCAACTCACGGAAGTCCACTGCCTCTGTTTCCTGAGTGCTGGGATTAAAGGGCTATACTACCGCATCCAGCCTAAACAGAGTTTTGAATAGAGAAGCTTTGGTAATTACGTTTGTCTCATAGGGATTAATAAGCAAATTTTGGCTTTTCATTCCGTTTAGTGAAATAATCCAAAAGGAAATTTTGAATTCATCCATTCTTCCACCCATCTACCCATCCATCCATCCATCCTTCCTTCCTTCCACCCATCCATCCACCCACCCACCCACCCACCCACCCACCCATCCATCCATCCATCCATCCATCCATCCAATTCCAAGGACTGAGTGTTAACAATGTGCCAGACTCTGTCAGACCTCAAGGAGTCAAAGACAAGATGAGACTTGGTCTCACATCTCCAAGAGCCCACAGCCTAATTCTAGACATGTGCTCAGGCCTGGCTGCTTTAAGGTACTAGGTGCTTCTTAGTTTTGTGCTTTATAATAGCTTCCCATTCTTGCCATCACATCAGAGAGGCTGTGTTCGCCGTGGAGGGCTTGCTCTTGGAAGCCTCATTAGTGCAGACGGGAGAGAGGTGCAAATCTACAATGATTCAGTCGCACAAACAAACACGTCTCTGAATTCTGTTGTTTGTTTTTACTTATTCTGGCTTGAGTCATGAAGATTACACATGTTCAGTTGCCTGGATGCTGCAGAACCCTTGGAGTGTGTAATCACAGTTAATAGTTAAACAAAGCAAGGAGACTCAAATGCTGGATTTAAGTACTATCAAGAGAAGAAGAAACTATTTTCGGGGGAAAATATGAGGAGTGCTTTGTACTTTATTATAGGTGAGCACAGGCTATGGAGGGAGACTGGTCTTTTTATAAGTTAGCACAAGCTATGAAGGAGATTGGTCTTCTTAAGGGCTTGGATATTATGGTTGATTGATGACATTTTATTTAAAGGTTTATTTAGTTTATGCATGCATATGACTGTTTGCCTGTATATATGTACATATGTATGCCTGGTGCCTGAGGAAGCCAGAAGAGGGCACCAGATCCCTGCTTCTGTGGTTACAGATGGTTGTGAGCCGCACCCGGGTTCCCCAGAAGAGCAGCAAGTGCTATTAACTGCTGAGTTCTCTCTCCAGCCCAGATAACTTTTTATATCAAGATTATAAAGTGTTCTTAACTCTGGATTAGACCTCACATGAGACAAAGAAGATAACTTATAACTAATATATGATCAAAATAAAGATCTATGGCTTAAAAGTGGGATAGGGTGTTTAAATTAAGACCACTGGGAAATATTTAGGTAATGTGTACATAGTCTCTGGCAAGCAATTATGTTAGATTGAATTACACTGTAGCAACAACCATAGAAGCCCCTGACTACTTCTATTTCTGATCTTGTATGTATAACACAGAACCTAAAGATTCTATTCTTAATAAAATCTCTGGGAACACAGACATTGATTATCTAGGAACTCTACCCTGAGAACCATTGCTACTCTCTCTCTCTCTCTGCTTTTCTCTCTCTGCTTCTCTCTCTCTCCCTTCCCCCTCCCTCCCTCTCTCTCTCTTTCTGTCTCTGCTTTTCTCTGTGTGTCTGTGTCTGTCTGTCTATCTATCTGTCTCTCTCTCTCTCTTTCTCTCTCTCTCCTCTACAGGGTAATAGTTCTAGTGGCTGGCCTGGAACTTCCTGTGTAGTCCAGGTTGGCTTCAAACTCACAAAGATTCGCTCCTGAGTGCTGGAATTAAAGGCATGCACCACCACACCCAGACTATCTACTGCTCTTGAGAACACAGTGGAATTTCGTCTGCTGAAGTCCTGAGCCAGCATGCATTTGGGAATAACTGGGAGCTTGCATGTTCCACAGGAGGGATGAATCCACAGGGTCAGATCTAGTGCTACTCCAGGGCACCAGCGCTGGCTTTCTTCCTTGTCTTGTGGATGCCTTCTTCTGACAGGTTCTGTCTATCTCTAACAAGATGGAAACTGAGAAACAAGCCTGTAGATTCCAAGACTGAGAAAACAGGGTTCATGGAGAATGTTCTCCTAGGGTCAGATTTCCAAGTTCCGTTTCACCCTTTGGGACTCCAAGGGTCCCACCATTTTCATGGATCTGGGTGGATCATTAGCCCCTGTGTCTGAGTTGAGATCTACCAAGCCCACCCGTGTTTTCTGAGGAGCTGCCCCCTCCTTTCAGACCTGCCCACAGCAGTTCCTGTGAGCATGAGGCTGGACGGTATGGCAAGGAGAAAGCATCATATCATCCAAGAGATGTCAGCGTGAACAGCCGCAATGCCACTCACAGCATGCCGTAACCCAGAGTGCTCTACACTGACCCCTGTGACCATCAGAACAATCTTGCCCGAGAACTGCTTAGGGAAGTCTTCACTTTACTGCCTAGAGCAGCGGCCCTCACTAAGTCCATCGCACCTAGTCTGGTTAACCAGCCTGCTGTGGAGAGTTCCTACTCTGACTCCTGAGTGCTGGGGTTGCTGGCTGCCACAGTCACTTGAGTGTTAGGTGGGTTCTGGGGATCAGAACTCTGGTCTTTACACTTGCTGGCAAGTACTTTGGCTCAGACCAAGCTTGTGCTTGTCATAGCTGTCTGAGAACAAAGGGGATTGGTTTTCTTCTCCTTGGACCGGCTCTCTATTTGCTCACCTCAGGTTCCACAAGGCTGTCCTGGGATTTCCTTGTCTTCCAGAAAACTTTGACAAGAGATGCATTCTTTTAATCTTTATTTAGTTCTGTATGTTTGAATTTGCGTTCCAACAGTCTGTCAGAGAATTCTCCAGATTCAGTCTATGCTTTGACAATCATGGTCTGAAAGTTGTTAAGGATTCCCACAACTCCACAGGGTCAATGCTTCTCAAGGTTCTTGAGGGAGTCAAGGATGCCTCCCGAGAGCCCTAGAAATGGTGCAGATAATAATGAACTCTATCGCGTGTGTAATTTAACATGGTACTCTCTGAACCTCACAGAAGTTTGGATGTACACACCAGGCTGGCTCACCATCCTTACACTTTCTAAAACAAAAGAAAATTGGATAATCGTATTTCAAGGTGCACAAACCACCATGGGTTGTGTTGCCAGACGAGGTCTGAAAACGGTGTGCTCCGGTTTGAAAATGGTATGCTCCGGTAATTGGAGCCGATGATGCTCTGCTGTCCTATAAGCGCATGCCAGCATTTCCAGCACCACAGTCATGGCTGGTGTCAATCACCGCTGATTCTGAGCCCCCCGTGTGTGCCCAGTAGATGCTTGACGCATCAAGATGCAAATAACCGGTGTTTATTAAAAATGGCCTCCACCTGTCCATAAAAGCAGCTAGGACTAGGTCTTGACTTCTCCCACCTTAAATATTAGTCTATACTATAAGTAAAGCGCTTCTGCTCTTGGTAAGCATTGTGTAGTTTGGAATTGCCAGTGTTTTATATTTCACGGCATGTTGCTGGGTTTCAAAAGGATGGATAAATTTCACGGCCTCAAAAGTATTCGAAGGTAGTACTGAGTGATGCTTCAAGCTCCTAAAAGGGGGACGGTGATTTCGAAGGCACAACACACATGTTGGTTTCAGCGGGTGAATGTCAGGGGAGCACTTACTCCTGCCCAAGAAAACTCACGTATGCTTGAGGGAGTCAAAGGGCTTAGAAGTTCTCAAGAGGTAACTAAAATCCCAAACCATCATCTTTGCTTAGCACAGTGGCTCGTTGGTGGGCAGATTTGAAAGTTGTGTTTGTATTTCACACTTGACATTTATAGCATACATGTATTTGTGTGCTATGAGAAGCAGCCCTGCAAAGAGAAACCAGAAATGAGAGTGGGTATTTTTATTCTATGTCCTTTAATATGATTATAGTTTTCAATTTTCTTTGAATGTACATATTATTTCTATAATATTTTTATGAGAATATTTGTAAAAGTGAAATAAAGAAAAACAGACAATTCTCAGTCCTCACAGGGGTCCTTGTTCCTCCCTAGAACTTGTCAGGCATGGTGCTGGGTCCTTCCCATGATGTTCCAAGACAGCTGGGCTGTCTGGGCTGTCCTTAAAGGTGAAGGCTCACAACAAAGGTGGCCGCTGGCCACTCCTCCTGCCCTGAACCCTACTCCATCCCTTAGGCGATATAGCGGCTCCCCAAGCCCCTGGACCTTTCACGAACACAACCCTGCATCATTCCTGGGACTAGCATTCAAAATTCCTGGCAGGCTATGCTTTAGCTGATGGGAAGCTAAAAGCCATGTAAGAGTTATAATCAATATGGGCCACGTGCTGTGGTGAAGCCCAGGCTAGTCACATGGAGAAGGCCAAGTGGGAGATGCATCTGCTTCCTGTGACTTTTGTAATAAATTCCCACGTACTCTGTGATTTAATCTGATGGAACTTAGTTTTCTCCTAATCTGGAAGCCAGAGGTCTAAAATCAAGATGTTGGTCAGTCCTGTTTGCTTTGAATGCCCCCTGAGGGACGACGTTGCTTCTTGCTTGCTCTGGCTTCAGCCGGCATTCCCTGACTAGGTCATATCATTTTCAAGTTCTGTGAGACAGGGTAGCGCATCTTGCATCTCGGTAGAGGGGCTCTGTAGGGGAGCAGCTTCAGGCTGCCCTCATCCAGGAAAGGGAGCGTTGACTGATGCTTCTGCACACGGTCTCAGCATCTGTACTCTGACCATGGGGTGGCCCAGTAGAACAGCAGTCTCGAGTGATCTCTAGGCATATTATTAACTTAGCTCCAAGGTCTGGCAGAATCCAGTCTCTGTGAAGGCAAGAGATACTTTCAGAAAAATGCCTATATTTGATAAAAAATGCAGAGTGTGTCTGCCACAAGGTTAGTGCTTTACCAGCAGGAGTGAGATAAAGGAATGGTGTGTGATGGGACTCTGCCTGGAGCATCTCTTCCCTTGAAGTCAGGAAAAGAAGCAGGAAGTCAGAAAGGGGGGGGCAGAGGTTCATTCTTGTCAGTATTCCTATAGGTCCAGAGGCCACTCACGCATTCACGCCAGCCAAGCATGCAAGTGATGCCCACGTTCTTCAAAATGCCTCACGTGAGGGATGTAGCTTACGTGTACTTCATGCAGCCATCACTTGGTATCTATGGGGAACTGAATCCAGCCCCTCCAGGACACCAACATCCCAATATACTTGGTTCCACTTTGTAAAACAGCATGGTATATTCTCCTGAGAGCCTTAAGTCAGTTCTAGATAATTTATAGTACTTAATACCAATTCCATCTGAATAGGTTCTTTACTATGTTGCTTAAGGAATGATGGAAAGGGAAGATGTCATGCTGTGGCTAAGTTGTGAGGTACCCCTCTCCTGAATTGTCAGTACTGTATGAATTTTTTTTTTTGAGAGACACAACCCGCCCCCATCCTGGCAGCAGGCTTCAGCTCTTTCCCGCTCCCAGCATGAGATTCGTGGGGGAGAGATCAGTCCCTGGAGGGGTGCTGAGGGTGCATTGTCTCAGTAGTCTGACAGCCAGAGCGGGGAGCACAGGGTCTCTTCCGAATGCCTTCATTCCTGGTAGCATGTGAGGTCACCTGAATGGCCAGGTCCTTATCATGAAGAGATGTTAGTAACAGGCACACATGGTCTGCCAGGCATGGCAAAAGCAGCAGCAAAAGTTCAAATACTTTTGCAGCAGGGACAGGGTCAGCCGGAGGTTCCAGGATGCGAGGTGGCACAGACCTTCTTTGGGCTTTTGTCTATTTCTTTCATAGATGTCCAGCAGATGCGCCTAGGACCCCCAACACTGCAGTCTGTAGAAAGCCCAAAGATCCCCACATCCCTTGTGGGGACAGCCATGACAATCCCACTCATGTGCTCATTATTACATGGCTGATCGGATGCCTGTACAGCCCTGACTATAGCAGAAGTACAAACACAGTCCTTATAAAGACGTCTTCAGAACTATAGACATTTCTGCAGGGCCCAAGCTCCCGCATTTGGTGGCACAGCACACGTTGTGCCCTGACCCCAAACCCTGTGTTCTTGAGTTTGGAAGTTTCCATACTGATGTTTCTTGATGAGCCAAATTGCCTTGGGGTAATTTGGAGTGAGACATTGAGGTTATTTTTGATCTTATGCTATTATAAGCAATGACAGAAGGAATAATTGTGTGCACAGGTCATTGTGCACGTGTGACTAACTTAAATTACGACATTAATCTGTGAAATCTCCCTATTGGAGGTGGGGGTGGGGGACTCAAATTGAATCATGATGTGTGCTGTCAAATGTATACCATATAATTTTGACAAAGAAAATGAGAACCATCCTGTTATTTTAAGTGACCCAATTGTTTTACTCCTGCCCGTCAGCTTAGCTTTTTAGTGATTTGAAGTGGAAACGAATCAGAGAAACAAACAACCCTGTAAAAGTCCCCTACAAGGCAAAACAACAAAGCTGTGTTCCCACAGGCTTGGTTCCTGAGGGTGCCGTCAGCTGTGCAGCTTGCAAACGGCCAAGACCTCTCCCTTCTATATGTAAAGTTTCCAGAGGTCTCTTGAGGAACACTTCCTGTGTCTGGTTTTCGTTGGCCATCGTTGGTTAGACATGCATGCGGTAGAAGGAGACAAAGGTTGCCTTTTCTCCCAGTTTCTTTTATTTTTGGGGGTGAGGTGGGGTGGGTGGGAAGGACTTTTTCAAGGCAGGGTTTTTCTGTGTAGCTTTGTAGACCAGGCTGGTCTCTAACTCACAGAGATCCGCCTGCCTCTGCTCCCGAGTGCTGGGATTAAAGGCGTGCGCCACCACTGCCCGGCTTCTCTCAGTTTCTTTAAAAATATATTTATTTGTTTATCTTTTATTCTTCCCCCTGCATGTATATGTGTGAGTATCTTGCAGATACAGTGTTTGTGAATGCGGAGGCCAGAGGAAACTTCCGGTTTCATCCTCAGGGACACTATGCATTTCCTTTGAGACAGAGACTCTTGTTGGCTTAGAACCCACAAAGTAGGCTAGGCTCACTGACCAGCCAGCCGCAAGGATCATGTATCTGCTCTTCCCTAGTATGGGGTGGGCTCTGGGGCTCAGACTTATTTCTCCATATGTGCATGAAGAACTTTACTGACTGAACAATCCCCTAGCCCTTGGTCCCTTCACATAAGAGCTAACTAACTAACTAACTAACTAACTAACTAACTAACTAACTAACTAACTAACTAACCTTATTTATGAGTGTTCTATCTCCCCGACTTACTGGTCACTCACAGGCTACAACTACTAATGCTTAATGCACATTGGTGGTGAAGACTTAAAACACTTGTTCATTCAGCATTCAGACCCTAGCAGCCCTTGGAGCTATTGTGTACTTTTTATAGGTGTATTTGACAGCTATTTTTAGGTAAAGACATTTAGCCATTGTTTTAACTCTCAGTAAGTGGTTACAATGGGCGTGGGACCATTAATGCAACAAATATTTAATGAGCATGATGGCAGAAAAGGGAAGCCAGTACATTTCCCTTAGCCCTGGGCCTATAACACATGAACAGTTCCCCAGGCTCCCTTACCATTGGATATTGATATATACCTCTGTTCTAACCAATGAATGTAGGTGGAAATATGTGGGAGTTTCCCACACCTGGTCCATTAAAAATTTCCCATCATGCTGTCTGTTAATTCCCTAAACAACCACCATGATGGCTGGTAGACAGCCAAACTTGCCAAGAAATACCTTGTGTTATGCTAACGTATCAGACCCCCAATATTCTCTTATGCAAACAGCACTCATGACTTTGACAAGAACCGGGTCTTCTGGCTCTAAAGGCAGTGGACAGATTTACCAGCAGCCCCAGGGCTATTGGAGAGGTTGCTGGAGAGCCCTAAACACTGGCCTGCAAGCGTCTGAATAGGAGATTCCTGGAGGTTAGGGATAAACTTCATGACCTGCATTCTACACCCACTCTCTACTTAAAGTTCATCTGGGTTATTCTGAATTCTAAGGGGAACCTGACAGATTTAAGTCACAGCCGTGTCTCCACTTAGCGAATGAACATAACCCCGAAGGAAAGGCTGCTCTCCAACGGACCACTTGATCGAGCCCTCGACTGCCTACCTGACTGAGTTAGCTTGAGTGGATTGAAAGACACTTGGGAGATGAAACTCGATCCTGGGTGTGCCTGTGAAGGCATTTCCAGACAATGGGCTGGAAAGGGGAGGGTACAGAGAAGGAAGCACACAGCCAGGACACACCTGCTCCCTGTCTAGCATAAAACAGTGTCCTTTCCCCCATATGCCTCCACTGTGATGTTTTATGTCATCCAGGCCCGAAGTATTGAGACCCCCGACCATGCACCAGGCATCTTCAAACGAGTGAGCCAGAGCAATCCACCCCTCTTGCTGTATTGGCCATTTCATTACAGGCTGAATCACTGGATATATATATTGTAGAGGGAGCCGAGGCCACTTGCCTATTGGACTTAGACTCCATCTCTGATTCCCCAAGCTACTGGTTTATTAATATTAGGAGACAGGAAGAAACCATGCAGCCCCATGAAAAAGAAATGAACACTCTCAAGGAAAAATAGTTCCTTAAGCATTGCTACCAGATGCACAGTATTTGCAGAGGCACTCAAGCGAAAACTAAAGCCAAACCAAGAACAAATAAACACAAAAAGACTGCAGAAACCTTTCCAAACCAAATTCGAGTTCAGCCTCTGTCGCCAGCCCCAGTTGCAAGCAGGAGCTATCTGAGGACAAAATGACACAGACCACAAGAAAACCTTGTTTCCTATGCCCTAAGCCAAACCCTTGATTCCAGCCCTTATGCTCCAAGTTGCCCCCAACTGACACATTCTGAGGAAATGGCAGCCCAGAGCCTCCCATGTCCACATCACTCCCAAGCTGATAGCCTACTCTCCTTTCCACTCTAATTTATTTTTCCTTTTTATTGAAAATGCATTATTTTCTCATAAGTCTATCCTGATTATAACCTCCCACTCCCGTACCCCCCCCCATTCCATCCAGATCACTTCCAGTGTCTCTCACTGGAAGAGGTCAGGCTTCTAAGAGATAACAGCCAAAATCGACAAAATAAAATATAATAAGACAAAGCAAAAACAATCACATTGCGATCGTTTTTGGCAGCCCAACAGCAGGAGAGGATTCCTAAGATCAGGCACAAGAATCAAGGAGCCATTTGGCGTCACACTCAGAGTTCCGTGAAAACGCTAAGCTAGCAGCTGTGGCACGTAGGACCCGGCACAAACCTGTGCGTGCCCTGTGCTTGCTGCTTCAGTCTCTGTGAGTCTGTAGGCGTCTTGCTTAGTTCATTTGGAAGGCCTTGTTCCCCCGGTGTCCACTGTTCCGTGACTCATGCTCTCTCCACTCAGCTCTGGGGGGAGGGCTTTGATGCTGACCTCTCGTTTAGACTCTCCGTCATCACAACATCTGGCTGTGTGTCTCTGCATCTGTTCCCATCTGCTGCTGGAGGAAGCTTCTCTGATGATGACTGCATAAGACAACCTAGTTTTCTTGGTTATTTTTGTTATATACATATGGACGTGTATGTACGAATATATATAAATACCATCATTTTTATTCATAGGGTATGTGTCAGGGAGATGACCATTTTGTGTTGGACAACCAATAAGGGGGCTTATCTTTGGGGGAGGGTAATTCTTCTTCTCCTAGTGGCCATTGGTTGTCCGGATTTCTTTGACTAGGGGTAGGGCCCTGAGAAATTTACTCCCTTACACATTAACATGTCTACTGACATGTTAGCTCAGTAATTCTTTATGGGTTTTTTTTTTTTTCTCTACTGTATTTTCCCAGCTGTGTGTCTCTGAAAGCATTTGGCCAATATGCCTCTACTGCATGTTAAGAAGCTTCTAGAACTGAAAAGGTAATGTCTATGAGGATTATTAATTAATTTGCATTTGAGGACACCATCAAGAAGGAAGCTTGGGATGAGAATTTTCTGGGTCATTGTGACTCTGGGATCTGCCTGTCTGAAGGAGAGATCATCTGGAGCTATTCTGATCAATGGGGGCTGTGTCTAATGGACTTCAGCGGGCCATCCTCAACTGTGTCTATAGCTTGGCAGTCATATTTAGTTTGTAATCTGTGTAGCAAAGCTTTGAGTCCAGTCCCCCGTGACCACTGAGCCATGATCTGTCCAGTAAGCACCCCACAAGAAAAGTGGGTTGGCATCGATGGGACCCCATATCTTTAGCTACAAGCTAAAACATGAATGGACTTAATATCTTCACAGGAGACAGCATGGTGCTTTGGCTCCTTCACAAGTTGTGTATTGATCAACTCAAGTCCATTCCAAGTGTTTATCGTTTCCATGTGATGAGTGAACTCAGCACCCTCTCTTCTAGCGATCTTAGGTCACTGAATGCACCCTTGTTAAGTGTGATCACCCCTGTGCAACAACACCAGCATGGTGTCTCATGCTGACTGCGACTGTTCAGACTGAAGACTCGCCTCTGGGCCCCCGTTCTGCTCACTCGCTAGCTGTATCAGCTAAGTATTCTTAGTTTCCAGTTGAGCACGAAACTATGTGCTATCTGCTTTACTGTGCATGACTCATTTCCTTCGACATTAGAGCGGCCTGCTTCAGTTGGCTGGATCGGTCCCTTTTGAATGACTGAAGAGAATTCTGCTATCTGCAGGAAGTCTTGGCTGATCCCGTTTCTCAGGTCTCGTGAATAATTCTGCAGTAACCAGGGGGATAAAGATGTCTCTTTGGAAGACCAGTTTCCTTTCTTTTGGATAAATAACCAGCAAAGAGATTGTTGGATCACGAGGTAGCTTCCTTTTCGGTTTCTTCAGGGTCTTCTACATTGTTCTCTGCAGAGGGAGCATCGCTTCACGTTCCCTTCAGCAGGGCAGTTTTCCGTTCTGTGAAGCTTCTCCAGCATCTGTCAGTTTTCCTTTCCACGGGAGACACTCTGCCTAGGGTAACACGGTAACCCATCACACTTCTCTGATTTTGACTGGAGCAAACATTACCTCATATACATGTCAGCCAGTGTATGTCTGCTTTTGGGAGATGTCTTTTGGGTCATTTTTCCATTTAAAAGTAGCAGGTTTTTTTTTTTTTTTTTTTTTTTTTTTTTTTTTTTTTTACTCATTTTCATATCTTACTATTCTCTCCCAAACTGTCACAGTCCTACATTTTCTAAAGGAGAGAGTATCACCATTTTTCTTTTCTAATTACAGTGGTCCTTATTACTGGAGAAGCTGGCTAAAATACAAGCAAAATGGACAGTGTGTTATATTACTTTTAAAGAAGTAATTATTCATGGGAAGCAAATGAGAGGTCTTCATGAGCTAAAAAGCATGCACTTCTGGTTTCTTACTTGGTGAACTAATGTCTTGGGAAGTGGGTTAAAAGTTTACCAAAACATACTTGGGTTATCTGCTCAGTTTTAGATCCAGGATCGATGAGTCTATCAGCGTATTCAGAGCCTTGGAGAGGTTCTCACCGTCTTAATATAGCGACGAAGACAGAAGCCAGACCCCAGGAGAGGTCAGACTGAGCAATCAAATTAACATCTGTTAGGAACAAGTCAGTCTTCAAGGTCAGCCTATTCACAGACGTCAATGTGTCAGAATGGAGAGATGATAACTACTGACCCTGAGCCCCAAAGCTTGGCAGGCAGCTGGGGGAGATAAACAGCTTTTTGCTGAGATAGCTAATTCATGTTGGAATGCACACTTCCTTACTTAAAGAAAAAAAAAAAAAAAAGACAAAATACCAAATCCAAGTCTAGGTTAACTTTGGTATTACTGACTGTTGATAAGCAGACTCTCCATTCCTGCAACCTTTGTCCTCAGGCCCCAACAGAGGTCTTTCTTTCACTGACTAACCCTGAAGACAAATGAGAATGAGGTGGACAGCCAGGGATAAGAGCAATCGGGTGTGGCTGCTCATCAGAGGGCCATCTGGATGTTAAATCAAAAGCTTTAAATACTGTGTACCTTGGCTAGGCACACTCCTAATAAGGCCTGTGCACTAAATACTTTCCCAACTTCAAATTAGAAGCAGATTTTGTTCTTTCTTTCTTCTTTTGTTGGGGGGGGGCAGCCTTTCTCTATGTGACATTGACTTGTTTGGAATTACTAGGTAGACCAGGCTGGCCTTAAACTTAGAGACCCACCTGCCTCTGTCCTTCAAGTGGTGGAATTAAAGGCTTTTGCCACCATGCCTAGCTAAGTGGTGCATAGATATAGACCTGGACTTATTATTATTATATTTAAGCAAACCCCCAAAACTTAAAAGAAGTAAGAATTGTACCAATTGCAGCCTGCAGTCTTGGAGCTACGGACAGTGTGAACCTGGGAAGGAGGAAGGAAATTGCCTCTTTTGTCCCGCAGTGTTTTCATGGGACTCAACATGGAACTTCACACCAACACCAGCAGCAGTACCAGGGAGCTGCCATGTTCTCTCACGAAGAGCAGCAGACTGGACTGTGGTTCCCTCCCTTGATCGTGAGCCTTCAGCGGCAGGGGGTGTGCTGACTGGGGCTTGAGTGTCCATGGTGGGCCTTCAGCTAATTCTTTAGGGAGAAGGGCAGGGTTGGGGGGACCTTGATGGAGATGTCATTCTATAAATGTGTTTCTCTTATTGGTTAATGAATAAAACACTGTTGACCAATAGGAAAGCAAGATAGGTGGGACTAGGAGGCAAGGAGGATTCTGGGAGATGTAATAGAGGAGATTCAAGAGGTAGAGACTTGAGGGAAGAGGTCTGGACCCTTTCTCTGGTAAGATAAGACCATGTGGAAACACTTAGATGGATAGAAATGCGTTAATATTTAAGACAGAGCTAGCCAATAAGAAATGCCAGTAACAGGCCAACACCGTTATATCTGATACAGTGTCTCTGTGTGTTATTTGGGGTTGACGCAGCTCTGGGACCAGGCTGGCGGGACCTGATTCTTCCCTTGTGAGAATCACCTAGCACATGCCTCACTTGTGAGATGCAGGTGACAATTCAGTGTCATTAGCAAGGTGATTTTGTGTTAGTTGAGACTGATTTGTCTTTTAATGGGGATGAGTAGCCAGAGATCCTGCGCTGCTGGTCCCTAAACTATGGAAACTACAGTGTGTGTTTAGGATGCCATGGATCAGCTACAGGGTTGGGAACTGTCTAAAGATTAAAATGACCAGCAGCGAAGTGACCACAAATAGAATTATACTCAGCAGTTAGTGAAATTGACGAGCCTTGCCCAGTGTGCAGGTGTCCTCTCAGGAGAGGAAGATTGCTGGTGATCGCTGGTTTGGGGTACTTTCTGTTTCTTGCTTTCTGGGTGCCTTGGGAAACTCAACCCTCCAATTACCAGTTATTCATCTTTATAACATGTTATTGGGATCCTAGAGCATTTTTCTGGAGGGAAATGTGGCCATGCAAAGTAAGACCTTCAAGGAAAAGATACACATCCCTGAACTTTTAGCCTGCAACTGCTCTGTAAAGAGGGTTTCCCATTACACCTCCAAATTCTTCATCTCCTTTTTCCTTTGTTCTCTCTCTCTCTCTCTTCCCCTTCTTCCCCTTTCTCCTCTTTCTCCTTCTTTCCTTCCTTCCTTCCTTCCTTCCTTCCTTTCTTGCTCTGTGGAAGAGCCAGCATGTTTATGGGAATCGATAGTTCACAGAATTCTCATGGTGTTATTCTTCATAGGGCATACAGTACACCTTCCCAGCTGTGTAGGAGACACTCTCCCAGGCCTCTGTTTTCCGAAGTTAAACATTCCTGGCCTCACTGTAGGCTTCTCCTGCCAGGTCTCTGTAAGAATGAGGACAGCAACAATGGCATGTGACTACAGTGGCCTGGCTTTTGACCGATGCAGCCTCAGATGCTTTGTTTTATGGGCAGCACTGGCTTCCTTTAGCCTTGTTTTAAAAGACAACATGAGAGGCATTCGCTGCTGAATTACTCAGATGGGGTTCTGGGCCAAGAAAGGACTCGGGGGCTAAGTTAATCTTAGATACAAGGAGTAAGGCCTCAGGCACTTAAAGAAAAACATGATGATTCTTGAGTGAATGATTCCCCTCTTGTTCATCGAGAATCAAGACTTCCCTTCAATTGTCAGAGTGGAAAAGGAAGTAGATTAAATAAATCCACTTGACCTCAAGGCTGCAAAGTAGTGCCGGCTACCAGTTTCCTCTGACTCCGGGCCCCTGTACGACAGACACGAGGAGACAGGGAGCCTGTTAATGCCAGCTTCCCTCTGCGTAGCCGTCACACGGTGCAGAGTGGAGAAGTCACTCTTTTGAGTGTTTTCTTGCCTGTAATGTATCAGGGCACACTTTAAGCTATGTATTCTGAGTCATCGGGAGCATTAATTAAGACAATGTGCGTGAATCTAGTAAGCTAAGCTTGTCTTTAGGGCTTCCCCATCTGCAGTCCTGACCACCCGCAGCGTGTGAAGGTGGCCTCTGGCAGCCTCCTCTATTGCCTCCACCTTAGTGCTACAGGCAGGGTTGCTTGAGGCAGGGTTTCTCACTGAACTTTCCTTTTATTGTTTAGACTGGCACCACGAGGCTACAGGCGTGTGCTGTCACACTTGGCTTTTTTGAATGTTGGGAGATTCGAACACAGGTCTTCATGCTTGTTATGCAAACTTTTCAGCCACTGAGACATGTCCTCGGTCCCAAAAAAACGATTCTCGATAATTGGTAAGTGATGCTTACGTCCATGACATGACTTGTCCCGGGATTTTTGTTTGGTTGGGATGGAGGCTGCAAGAAATGGTCCTTAGGGGTTTCAGGAGGGAAGCCCCTGGCAGGGTCAGACCATTTTTCTGGTCTTCACTTCTGGGGGAGGGTGCAGTGCAGTCCAGGAGCCTTGGAGCTGAGGGTGTGCTTTAGAGATCTTTGCAGCTTGTCCATGAGAGGGCGCTGGTGCTCCAGATTGCCTGCTTGTTCTGGTGAATCCCACATCTTTCAGAGCAGTTAGCCACTCACCCCACATCTGTGGGCATATGCCATCAAAGATGTGTGTGTGTGTGTGTGTGTGTGTGTGTGTGTGTGTGTGTGTGTGTGTGTGTGTGTGTGTTGCAAGCTGTTAAACTCACTGACCATGTGTGAAAGAGCTGAGTGCTGGAGCAAAGCACTTATGAAATTAATGCAGCAGGTTAGAAATCCAGCATATCCTTGAAAGAGGAAGCAGGGAGCTCTGGGGCCCCCCCCCAAAGGAGGGGAAAAACGTTTGCCTTGGAAGGAAGTTGCAGAAAGAGGCAAACAAGAGAAAGGACAGACAGCGGGCAATTTCCAGTGAAGCAGGGGGCATAAAGGCAAAAATGGGTTCACACGCGTGTTTATTTCCAGGTGGGAGTCAAAAGCATGCCACAGTTCAAAACTGGTCTCCCCGAGAGGCCTCAGCAGCGCCCTCCTTCATCTCGCCTTGTTTTGCTCTGCTCTCGACAATTCCCGATATCTAAACGAGTCTTGATCGTTAGTGTCTCCTATCCCATGTCACCCTTGTGGGGACGTGACTCCTATGAACCGTGGGACCTTCCCCATCTCCTGCATGGGCACGGCGTCACAGAAGTCCCTCAGTGACAGTGCCTGAAGGTGTCCAACCTTCACAAAGCAGCCAACGCCAGACTGGCTAGGGATGGGTCCTGACCTCAGAGACTCTGAAAAAGCTGCTCATTCCCAACACCCGGGTAGGATTTGCACATGGGAAATTGACCAAGGTGGTCATGTGGTCATCTCAGTGGCCACATACGGTGAGTACTCAACATACACACACCTGTATATGTGTGTGTGTTCATTTCTTAATCTGTAGTTACTGACAATGTGCTTGTATGTTTGCTGAGTCGCACTGGAATTTGGAGGGTTGTATAACATCCTATTGGGCAATGTCCCAAGACATAATCAATCTGGAAAACCTTTGGAAAGTTATACATCTCACTGTTAAACCCATGACAAGAAGAGTTCACATGGCCAATATAAGCTATTGAGTTACTTTGAAAGAAAAGTCATGTTAGTTTTTTCTTTTCTTTTCTTTTTCTTTTTTGCACAGGATATAGATACTCCAAACACGGGCCAGGATGTAGAAACCAGGGCCTCGAAACTCCAAACAAGTGCTGCACCCCTGAGTTCTGTCTCTAGAGTAAAACTCTAATTGTTTGTTCTGGTCCCCTTCAGTTTGGGGAGTGAGTTCCGGTGATGGGGTAAAGCCGTGGGTGTGACCTTTTGTGGGAGGGAGGTTGAAGATTCAGAATCACTGCCTAGTGTGTTAGCCATGGTTCCCCATGGAACAGAGCTGAAAGAAGGGATTTATTAGAGTGGTTCACAGGCTGTGTGTGGTCTGAGTAGTCCAGCAATGGCTGTCTCCTCACAGGAAGACCAAGAATCCGGCATTCGCTCCTCCACGAGACCAGATGCCTGAGCAGTCCCAATCTGGCGCTGGAGTTAGAGAGGTCCCAGAGAGCTGCCAGATTCCAGTCTACACTGGAATCCTGTAGAAGTGGGTTCCAACACTAGCAAAGGAATGGGTTAGGTTAGAAGAGTTTATTTGAAGTCTTATGACCCGTGGGTGACTGGAAGATTATTTGTGGCCACATATGGACAAGGACAACGACTAAGAACGACTAAAAGCCAGCATCAGACAAACCATTCAGAGCCAGAGTTATCTGGGGTATCAGGGAAAGAAAAGACTCCCCAGAATGCAGAGGCTCTCCATAGGAGTCTCACAGGGTCCATGACATTCTCCGAGGGCTCGGTATGTATGGAGAAAGTAAGTGTGATTGTAGAGAGATGTCCGAGGGTCCCTGTGTAAGTCACACAGGCAGGGCTGCAAAGAGGTGAGTAGATGCCAGGTTCCGGTGCACAATAAAGGCTAAGGTGTGACTACACAGAAACTTCTGTTCAAAGTACACGAGACCTTGAAGGTGTGTTCCGTAGCTGAAAGGCCTAGAACCCAGTGTGGTCTCTGAGTGAGACAGCACAGAGGTCTGCAGGGCATAAAATACCCTTGACATCCCCCCTGCGGATGGGTTCTATTGACTGGCAGCTAAAGACCAAGGTCCTTGGAGAGAGAGTCTGGATATGTGTTTGTGCGTAGGTGGGTGAGGTCTGCCTCTACAGACAGCAAAAGACCACCAGGTCATTAACTTCTGTGTGGGGAGCAGATATTTCTGCCTTTGAGGACTCATCCCTGCATGATTAGCACTCCTGGATTTCCTAGGAACTGCCGGGAAAAAGACTTTTGTGTTCCCGTGACAGGGAAGTGCCCCGCGTACATGGCTCCTGCAGATGCTTGCAGCATCAGCTGACAGGCTCTGCAGAAACTCGAGGCGTTATACCCTTGTGATGGGTCCCTAAGATAATACTTGGTAAGTGCTTTTCCACATGGCACAGGGCAAGTTCTGTTGCAGTGTGGCTTGTCAAATGTGAGTTTTACACCCCGACTTGAGGAGTGAAAGGCCTAGAAAACATCTCACTATACCAGCCAGGCAGGGCAGGGAGACCACAGTGGTCCTGGTCTCGGTGGCAGGCATGAAGCCTTTTCAGTGCTTCATTTGTAAAATAAGACCTCATATCTTCAGCTAATTTATTTTTATGCTGCCTTTCTGATTGGGCTGCCGAATGAGGAAACACCGATAAACACATTCATTAATAAGCAGGGCTTCTCTGGTTGCAAATGGTGGTTTTTGTCTTGTGAAGCGGCCCCAGGAAAGTGTATGTGATTTGTGAATGGGATATAAACTCTCTTTACATTTCCCCTGAAGTTCAGCAGCAGCCTGTGCCAACAGGGATGTGAGGTCCAGGCTTAGGCTTATCCAAAGGCTGGGAAATTTGACTTTAATTGAATTTTTAAATACAACAAAACTGCTTTTGTATGAATTTAAAGAAAGATAATAAAAAGCATAGGATATTTATGTACGTACTCATGTGGGCTGGAAGGATGGACTAGACTGAGATAAGGTACAGTGGAAGTGTGTATTGTGTGAGTGTGTGTGTGTGTGCATGTGTATGTGTGCATGAGTATTTGTATCTATGTGTCAGTGTGTTTGTATGTATGTGTGTGTATATGTACGTGCATGTATGTATGTATATATATGAGTGTATATGCATGAGTGTGTATGTGTACATGTATATGTATATGTGTGTGCGTGTGTGTACATGTGTGTGTGTGTTCATGCCTTTTTCTCTGTGCATGTGTGTGTGTGCATGTGTTTGTGTGCATGAGTATTTGTATCTGTGTGTCAGTGTGTGTGTATGTATGTGTGTGTATATATGTGTGTGTATATATGCGTGCATGCATGTATGTGCATGTACAAGTGTAGGTGTGTATGTGCACAGATGTGTATGTGTGTATATGTATGCATGTGTATGTGTGTGCACACACGTGCGTGTGCGTGCATGTGTGTGTGTGTGTGTGTGTTAACTTTACATCTGATGATGGAATCAAGTCCCATGGTGATTTCATTTTATACTGGGCTGTTTCTTGACGTGAATTTCTTTAGTTTTGGAGACTTTCTCAAGAAAATCGGAACCTTCATCTTAATTACTTTTAATCTTATAAATCTTTTTCTCCTTCCAGTACTTTAAGACATCTTTTTGTCTGACATATATGGAAGCTTTATTATATTTTACATACAACCACCACATTATAAGTCATAGCTAAAAGCCCAGGACTAAATGCAAGCTCAAGTTGCTTAATTTAAAATTATCTTTTTAAAACTCATGCTCCAAAAACAAAACAAAACAAAAAAGTCCCCTCCATCATCAAAACTTTGCTGAGAATATTTCCAGGTCAAACCCTGCCAGAACACTAATTAACTCTTTTGTGCCTAAACATAAAGACATTTGTGTTTGAATGCATTGACCTGTGTGTGTGTGTTTGTGTGTATGATGTGTAAATACTGTGTGTACATATCACATCATGGATTTTACACATGTATGCATACACATGAGCTTCCATTTAGGAGGAAATTAAGCTCATTATCACCCTGGAAGACCTGCTGGTTTTGATGAAAGTAGAGGATTTCAGTTAGATAATTGACTTGTCACAAAAAAAGGGAGAATGTGCAAAATGAATGACTTTAAAAAATTGAAACAGCTAAGGAAAAACAAATAGATGATAAAGTTCTTTGATTTTTAATGGGTTAGAATTCACCCATAATCATCATATCTGAATTGTTGCTGATTTAGAGCTCATCACACAGGTGAACTTCCTGTCTCCAGATATTTCTACTTCAGTGAGGTCAAGTGGGATCTTTTCAGTGAATAGAAGAAGGAGGCCTAAGATGGGAGTCTTCAACTGAGTCCTCTTCAACTAAGTGGAGACAGCATGGTCCTAATGATTCTTGAGTTCTGTTGGCCTAGGAGACACAAAGGGTGCTGAGCCTCAGAGGAAAGAGTGTATAACAGGCCATGCATTTGAAGCTCTGCCGATTCCTATCTCTGTCGCCTTGGTTGACCTGTCCAACATCTCATAGTTGGGTTTCCCCAGGCACGCGGTGGTGTTCCCAGCCCTTGAATGGTAGGCATTTTAGTTTTCCTCTTTATTTGTCTGTTTCTTTCTTGTAAAATGTGAAGAAATGGGCACAAGGGGCTAGGGCAGGACAGTACAATGAGCTAGGCGCGGTATACAGGGAAGTCACTTGGAGGGATGGTGTCTAATTTTCCTCTCCAGGTCAGGGAAGTTGAATGAGTTTGGACCTCAGAAGCTCAGACAAATGGACAACACAGTGAGAGGAGATGAATGGGACCAGAGCCTCCTTGGTAGATCCCAAGGCTACCTAGGATCGCCCTGGGAGGCCTACTTGGCTATTTACAGCAAGCATCTGAGCACCCTGCAGGGATATTGGCAGCTCTGTCTACACAACTTAAAAAGCACTTAGAGGAATGCAATTCCATTAGGCGAGGCATAATGGGCCCACTCAGGGCAGGCTTTGTAAATACACGGCTAATGTCATCCTGACATGTTTACAGGTCAGGACATGCTTCGTCTAGGTCAGGACCTTCAGATGGCTCCACTGGCTCTCAGGACAAGGCTTTAGCTCCCACACCCAATCCTCGGTTCTTATTACTGGAACATGAAAAAACGGGACATGTCAACAAACAAATTCCTTGTCAGAAAGACTGTGAGATGGCCTTGAAGGGACACAGGTCAGGCCAGCAGGAGACAATTGCCAGGAGGTTCAGAAAAAAACCGTCATCGTAGTTGGTAGGTGGTTACTCGAGGGCTGTTTGTATCATTCAGTTCAGGAAAAGCAGAGTTGCAGTCACACTTTCACAGAGGGAAACCCTGAAGCAAGAGGGATCGTGGGCCTTCGTGCCTTTGGTTGCATTGGACAGTTGTCCTCATGGCCCCGAAATGTGCTTGCTGGAGTGTAAATCACGATTCAAAGCGGTCCTGCCCATGTCACCAGCAGACGGTCCTACTGGAGGAGCGCACTGGCTCAATCTGTCTGATGCCCTTGGCCACTTTGCGAGGTCACTGGCATTGCTAATGGCAGAGTAAAATTGTCTCACTGTGAGTTAAATGCCCGGAAGCTTTTTTTTTTTTTTTTTTTTTTTTAAGGTTTCTGCCATTTAATGTGTGTGTGTGTGTGTGTGTGTGTGTGTGTGTGTGTGTGTGTGTGTGTGTGTGTGGTCAGACCCTCAGGGCAGAACACTTTTGATTGTATGCCTAATTTTGTTTTGATGTTTGTTTGTTTGATGTAAGTGGATGGGTGTTGTGATTTGAATAAGAACAACCCCATTGCTCAGTATCTTTGAATGCTTAGTCACCAGGGTATGGCCCTATTTGAAGGTATGAAGAGGTAGGTGTGGCCTTTGCGGGAGGCCCTGGGATGGCTTTGAGGGTTCATAAGCTCGCACCAGGCCATCTCTCCCTCGGCCAGCAGATCAGGATGTAGCTGGCAGCTGCCACTCTAGAGCCATGTCTGCTGCCCAGTCCTCACAATGATGATGATCACTTAAGCCTCTGAAACTGTAAGGAAGGCCCGATTAAATGCTGTCTTCTGTAAGAGTGGCCTTGGTCCTGGAGCCTCTTCTCAGTGACTACAACAAGTGTTATGCCTACATGTATGTCTGTCTGTCACGTGTGTCTGGTGCCTGGAGAAGCCAGAAGAGGGTGTCAGATCCCTTGGTGCAGATGCCACAGACAGCTGTTAACTGCCCTGTGGGTTCTGGGAAGGTGGCCTGGGTCCTCTGAAAGAGCAGCAAGTGATCTTAACCTCTGAGACATCTCTCCAGCTCACATGTCTGACTTTTTAAAGCAAGCAGATGCCTACACATGGTTCATAATCTACAACTCTAAGATTGCAGGGTGGGGCAGATTTTACCAAGGGTATGGCTGGGATTTCTGGCTATTGCTATATGTCAATGGAAAAGAACCGGCCTCACGAAGACAAGGTCAAAGGGCATCTTTGGATACTCTGTCTGTAGACTTGACCTTGCGCCTATGACCTCACCACTCTGGTTTAGACCTTGCTCCTGGCCCTGGGATCATAGGGTTATTTTATGACAAGGGCATGGCAGCCTTTCTGCCCATGGGCAGAAACGGGCACAGATAATGCTAGTTACAGAGTTTGTGGCAAGACGGAGACGGAGCTACAGAACACCCACTGCCATAGTTTGGTCTCTGTCTGTGCGGCCTCTCTGCACGTGGTGGGCTCTGGTGGACAAACCTCTTACTCATCAGCACCGAGCCCTGTGGGTCTGACTGTGCGCTAGCCTACTGTGTGCTAGCCTTCTGTGTGTGTGCTAGCCTACTGTGCGCTAGCCTACTGTGTGCGTGCTAGCCTACTGTGCGCTAGCCTACTGTGCACTAGCCTACTGCGCGCTAGCCTACTGTGCGCTAGCCTATTATGTGTGCTAGCCTACTGTGTGTGTGCTAGACTACTGTGCACTAGACTACTGTTTGTGTGCTAGCCTACTGTGCACTGGACTACTGTGTGTGCTAGCCTACTATGCACTAGACTACTGTGCGCTAGCCTACTGTGTGTGTGCTAGACTACTGTGTGTTAGCCTACTGTGTGTGCTCTAGACTACTTTGTGTGTGCTAGCCTACTGTGCGCTAGCCTACTGTGCACTAGACTACTTTGTGTGTGCTAGCCTACTGTGCACTAGCCTACTGTACACTCGGCTACAAACTAGGATGCTGACACCACATTCCTTCCTCTTTTACTCACTGCACATTGTATTCAATTCATTCACACAATATGTCACATGTTCATAATTGCTCACACTACTCTTTAATGCCACCTAGAATCTGATATCCAAGGGCTCAGAATCCAATTTTATTTACTGACTTATTCTCAAGGCTTCTAAAAAGCCAGACAATTTATAAGCCAGATAAACCGTTTTTGAAATGTTGTATGGAGAACCGCAGATACTTGTTTCTGACTCTCCTGCCTCTCCTGCCTCCCCTCCCCTACCTGCCCTCTCCACCTTTCACCCCTCCACTCCAGCTCCATGCTCAGCCTCAGGTCCCTGCATCAAGATTTTCTCCAAGTGCCGAAGCACGAGCTTGGGCTTCACATCTGGAAAGCTCTGTCAATGCTAACTAAATCTCACCATGGTGGTTCAGATTGTTCTCCATGGCTCCAACTCAGGGTTCTGGGGGAGTCAGGATCTCGACAAATAAAAACTGTTCATCTGGACCAAATCTTTGGTGGGGCTAGTAGCTAACAAGGACCAAGAAACCCTGGATGGAGTGCTGCTTCTCACTTGACCAATGGGGAGTACAAATTGTCACCTCCTACCTTGTCTATGAGCATCTCTGTCTTTGCACAGAGATGACCCAGTGGCCATACTTGGTGAATTTGTTTTTAAAGAATTAGTTTTTAAAAGTGTGTGCGTGTGCGTATGGTATGCACAGAGGCCAGAAGAGCATGTTGGATCCCTGGAGCTCAATTTACAAGAGGTTACAAGCTACCCAGTGTGGACACTGGGAACAGAATTCTGGTCATCTTCAAGAGCAGCAAGTGCTCTTAACTGCCTGGCAGCTTCTCAAGCACCAGGAATGGTTATCTTTATTGCTGAGTTAGAAAATCCTTACTGAAAGGTAGTAAGATTGCATACAGCTAAGCACATGGGAGCCAAGATACGTGGTGGTCTCAGCAGAGAACAGCCTCTATTACATCTCAGAACTGTTGCCTCTGAATGTAATCCCACTCTGACTTTCACTACCATACAGTTCTTTTTGACTTTTAAAAACTACACAAATGCCATGGTTAGATTCATGGATACAGCCCATCTATGATAAAATACCTTATTTGTCTTTATCTCCACCAAACAAAGCCCAGCAACATTTTATTTGGCAAGCCCAGCAACATTTTATTTGGCCCATTCATCTATGTAGAGCTGGGTGGTTTGTTCTCAGTTTTATAATATTCTGATCTATCAATGCACCATAAATTTTTGTTCATTATGTTGGTGCCAGAGAAATGGATTGTTACCAGGTTTTGGTTGCTGAAAATGATGCTGCTGTGAACATTTGGAAGCAAGTGACGTGGGGACTGCCCACATGTGTGCTTTTCTGTTGTGCCTAGACGGGCAGGGGAAGTACTGGTTCATGGATGAGGAATACGTTCAGCTTCATTAGACACCACTAAGTGGTTTTTCAAAGTCGCTGTGTAAATTTAGATTTCCAGAGTAGCGTGTGAAAAACCCTGCTGCTTTGAATCGAGGCCAAAGTTTCACACGCTCATTTCAAATCTGTTTTAGTGATTCTGATGGGTATTTAACATGTTTTGTTTTGATTTAAATTTGCATTTCACAATAGATTTGTGCACGGTGACTAGTATTTGCATGCGCCTCTTGTGTGGTATAGTTAATTGTGTGGTATTTTTTTTCTAAACTAGTCTAGTATGCTTCTATATTTGATTATTAATTGCAACTGTTCATCGTGGATGTTGGGGGTGGCGATCATATACCATCTCCTCATGTGAAAATAATAACATATCTGTTTCTTCCTTTCAGTGTCTTGATTTTTTTTCCTCTTGTGGGAACTCTCATAGTCTTTTGTGTTCCATTCCTGACTGCAGAAGAAAAGACATGGCAACATCACCACTCGACACGATGCACGCTGTGCGCATTGTTTAGATGTCTGCACTGAGATGAAAGAGCTTCTGTTTTGCCCTGCCTTCCCGCTCTTTGCTGTAAATCACCGTAGGTAGAAGTGCTACCAAACAGGGTTCCCACGTCAGCAGGGTTTTAGCCCCTCTTTCCTCCCTGTTGATCTGAGAATTGCATCGGCTAATTTTCAAATGTTACTCATTCTTGGGGTGAGACATATGTAACCAAGGTTCAACCATTTATGCATAAATGGGTATGTTATCCTTTCACTATATTTTTGTGCATTTTCATCCACAGGGGGGAATGATCACAGTTGTCTTGCCTTGTAATATATTGTAGTTGGTCTTGGTGCAAGGTTCACACCGATTTCTTGAATTTTGTCATCTTCCTTCCCTTAGCTGGCTGTTTGAGCTTATGGTCCTTTGAAGTTAGTGGTTATCATAAACATTTTCACACACACGCACACACACATACACACACGCGCGCGTGCACACACATGCACACACGCACACGCACGCACGCACACACACATACACACATGCACGCACACACACACTCCTTGGCTTATTATTATCATGGCGCCCTGTCACCAGCAATGCTAAAGTTTAAAATACATTGACTTTATTTCCCTCCTTTTTCATCGCCATGACCCTATTGTTAGTTTTACACACATCTTAACTCTGAAAGGCTAGATGGGGGCCAGAAGAGGAGAGCATCAGGTCCCCTAGAACTGGAGTGACAGGCAGTTGTGGGCTGCTGTGTGGGTGCCGGAAGCTGATCTTCGGTCCTCTGCAAGAACAGCCAGTGTTCGTAACTGCTTACTCATCTCTCCAGCCTCCTGAAATATCTTTGTCTCATCTTCGTTGGAACTATTGTCCAATGGGCACGTTAGTTATTTTCCATTCACGAGTTAACAATGCTACTCTGCTGCTCCCTTGATTTCTTACTTTTCTGCTGGAAATGTAGGTGACAGGCTGCTGCCACTCACTCGAAGGTAGCGTGTCTTTAACTCTTTATTGTTTTTTCACAGTTATAATGGAAGCATTTGCATATAACTCAACACACCGGGACAATATGAAGTGATTAATCCAGGTAGCTAGTATTCCTATTGCCTTAAATTATTTAACATCTCATCGTGATACAAACCTCTGAACTCTTTCCTCCGGCTCCCTGCAAGAGTCACAGTGAACAAACGCCGCCCTACTGAACTGCAGGAGGCAGGAATTTGCTCCTCTGTTTCTGTCCTGGCTCCTTTCCTCCCCACTGTCTTCGCTGTGCTGACCCAACTTGGCTTCCATTAAGTCAGCGTGCAGTTTTTTTCAGAGCGGGCTGTGCTCTATTGCAGATGAGCCTGGTCATTCTCTGCTGAAATCCTTCTGCCTCAGTGTGACTCAGCCACAGATGAGCCATGCGTGTTTGTAGCGCATCACGTTTCATTAATGCTTTTCTGCCTTTTCCACCCATTTTGCTGTCTGTGACTCAGTTTGCATGTTTTATACCCATTGTCTGTAGATGGAAGGTTCTCTCCCGCCTTTCAGTTCCCAGATAAACACTCTGAGGCTTAATATTGATTACAAATTGTTGGGCTCAGGCTTATTATTAATTAGTTCTTACAGCTTAAATGAACCCATTTCTACTAATCTATGTATTGCCATGTGGTCATGGCTTAGTGGCAGTGCTCTAACATCTTATTCCTTCAGTGACTACATGGAATCTCCCTGACTCCACATTCTTTCTCTCTCTATCTCTGGATTTCCTGCCTACATCTATTCTTCCTGGCTATTGTCCAAATCAGCTTCTTTTTTAGCCAATAGTAGTAAAACATACTCGCAGCATACAGAGGGGTGTCCCACATGAATTATCTTCCAGATCACACTTTTACTATATCTGATCTTCTACACCTATTGTACCTTTAATTTCAACTGTTATAGTTTTTAGTTCTAGAATTTCTATTTAATGTTTTAAAAGGAGGATATTACAGATCCCTAGTATATAATAACCATAGACCATTTGTGAATTTGTTTTTTTTTTTTTTTTTTTTTGTCTTTTTGTCCTCTTGTTTCTCTTGTTACTGTGTCTGAGTTTCTAACTGGGTACAAACAAAAGCTGTGGATACTCAAGGAGGTTTAACTGTTTGTAGAGAGGGCCGATCATACGTAGGGCAGGTGTATAAACTGATCGGGTTGGGAACCCAAGAGATGTGGGTTCAGTAATGTTGCTGCCCCTTCCATCCATCACGCTCCTTCTCCTTGGGTAAATACGGCGTCCTGGCAAGCTCACCAGGAAGCCTAGGGTTCTTATGAGGGCTTTTCCATTATTTTTGTTCCTAAATGAGCTCAGTGGGCCCTTGAGAACTCTGTCGTGGTTCTCAGTCAAACCCTCCAGCTCTTGCTTCCAGCGGTCCTCGACTCTGTTCTCGTCCCCTTCATGCTGGTCCTTAGCGGTTCTGGTGTCCCATGCCAGAGCTCTGCTGAAGTGTCAGTGATGGTGTCCCCCCCAAGATTCATGCTGATCTCAATTCCCCATGCCACAGCCTCAGGCGGCAAGTGGGCCATAAGGCTTCCACTACCGGAACTGGGATTAATCCCTTGAGACAGAGTTTACAGGAGCGAGCTACCCTGCTCTGCCACATTGGAGACACAGAGTTTGTTCCTTGTTCCCTTCTGTCCCCTCTGCCCTGGGAAGAAACCTAGAGACAGGCTCATCACTGAGAAAAGGGCATTCTTGAGACACCAGATGTGCTGGCACCTGGATCATGAGCATGCAAAAACTTTGGGAAACAGAAATGTTCTTGTTTACAAATTGCTCCACCTTGGGTATTATCTTAGATCCAGAAGCACAAGTGGACTTCAGAAGTTTAGACACATGCCAGGGCCAGCTCTGAACCCATGCCTCCATTTCTATGGGGTCCCCCAAGTCCCAGTGGCTCCTTTGTCTCTGGGCCACAGCTCTGAACTCAGCCTTTCAACTCTAGCCCGGCATAAAGGCAAGCATCAGCAAATATCTCAGTAGGAAGCAGCACACACGCTGGCTCTCCACAGCCCTTGTCTGCACGATGGCATTCTTGTGTCTCGCTTCTCTTGGCTGCTTTCCAGGTCCTTCGAGTAAATGCTTCAGTGTTTTATCTGATTTCATAGTTAGTTCTGGGACAGTGCCATCACCAGATAAAGCATATGTCAGGAGATTTATTTCTTAAAAGCCTTGTAACTAGCATATGGATCACACTTAACTGTGGGCATTAAGATAATCTTTGGGTAAAAAAAAAAAAACAAAAACAAAAAACAGAAAACCATGACAGTTCTTCTGAAGTTGATTTATGATGTCCTGGTCAATCCAACACTAAAGAAAGCTAGCGACTTTAGTCTTGGGTAGGTGAATAATGGTCTTCTCTCTTTGACCATAGAATATACAAGTGCTCTTAAAGCACGTAGATGGGTGGTGGACTAGGATGTCTAGAATATACCCACATATTGGGAGATGAGTGTGTAGGGAAACTTACCATGGACCTTGGACTCAAGGGTGAGAAGTCTCTGGAAATGGTCCTGTGTCTGGCTGTGCACGTGGTTCTCACTTTCTTTTGACGTGTTGCACGACAGCATTAATACTTAGCTCTCTGGAGCTAAGCTGATTCAGTAGAAATCCATGGGTCAGGAGGTTCGGATTATCTTCAGTCAGGGATGCAGGGCGGTCCCTGAGAGGCTCCCTCCTATGGCAGCCCTGGCTGTGAATCTCATTGTGTCACAGGCTGAGAAGCTAACCAGACACTTGATGCCGCTTCCCTGCCTCCCCGCGGGCAGCATGACTGCTGGGCGGGGGACCAGCTGCTCACGGGAGGCACCTTGGACAATGAGTGGACAGTGCCATCAACTGCAAATGAGACCCTGACAATAAAGTGAGCTTTCCCTAAGAAAGTATCTGAAGGCCACCGGTCAAGCTCAGAGGCGTCCAACCGGACACAACAGCACAGGACCCCTGTGCCCAGATGGCCTGGAGTGGAGATGGGCGCAGCCACTCTCTGATGGCAGAGGTGAAATGAGGGAAGGGGCAAGTGTCCTTGTGCTCACATCTAATTGGATAATAAGTATCAGCAATACCTCCAGCATTTACAAAGCTGGGAGGCCTTTGGGTTTGGGAAAAGCCCTCTTCCCACGTTAAAGAGGATGGGAGCCAGGCTGGGAGGCAAAGTTCTCTGTCTTGCGTCTGTTCTCTGTGTCCTCGCATCTCTCCCACGCCTCTGCCAATTCTATTCCCTTACTACTCAATTCCAAATGGCTTCCAGACCAATCTTCTCCAGGAAGCCCCGCAAAGCCCAGAGGCCCAGAGATGTGCATATTAGCTTTGGGCATTGGAAGGTGTCTTAGTTAGGGTTTCTATTGCTGTGAAGAGACACCATGACCACAGCAACTCTTATAAAGGAAAACATGTAACTGGGGCTGGCTTACAGTTCAGAGGTTCAGTCCATTATCATCACGGCAGGTGGCATGCAGGCAGACATGGCGCTGGAGAAGAAGCTGAGAATTCTACATCTTGACCACCCCCCCCAAACAACAGGAAGTGAACTGAGTGCCACAGTATACTTAGCTTGAGCATAGGAGACCTCAAAGCTCACTCCCACAGTGACACACTTCCTCCAACAAGGCCACGCCTCTTAATAGTGACACTTCCTATGGGGGCATTTTATTTTAAACCACCACAGATGCTGTTTGGGATTTCAAGCCATCTTTGCACATTAGTGATGGAAATGGCAAACGGAACAAGGTTTTTACAAGGAAGAAGTAAAAGACACGGTTGTTGTGTGCAGCTGCACTGTCTCTGTTACTGTTATTGTGTCTGGTTGAGACTATCCTCCACTCTTGAGGATTCCTTTGGTTCTTGCAACCAGATGTTTTCAGGATAACTATTACTCTGCTTCGTCTCCATCTCTCTTTCTCATCATTGCCTCTATGAACACTCAGCACCCATGGAGTCTTGAGCTGGGTCTTTTCTACTTTCTGTCTTGTATGGAAAACAAATTCAGCCCTTGTTGTTTAAATGGCACTGTGACCCGAGTGTCACGCATGTTTGAAGTTGAGTATTCTTTCAGGTAGCATATTCGAGAGCCAGTATGACTGTAAACATTTGGTCATAGAGCTTGGCCAGGAAAAAGGGTCTCGGGCAGAAAGGTAGAGTTCCCTCTCCCATCAATGCGGAGTAAATGTTTCTCCAATGCCACCATCCATTATGACCGAATATGCTTGCAATTGGCTTTTTCAAGGAGGAGTAAGTGCAGCCGTTATATTCATCAGTTCTTGGGACACGCTTCTTGCTGTGGCCGCATTCCATTAGAAACACTCTCATTTATAGAGATGTACAGGCTGCAATGGGGACGTTAGATCCATGGATGTAAAGATCATTGCTGTGGCTGTCCACCTAAAGTTCTCAGGTTCATATTCATTAAACTTGACAAGAATAACAGTCCTGTGATGGTGTTGTTTCAGGACGAAATAACAGAAGCAACCATGTTCACCTTCTACTGTCTGCTGTCATGATGAGAACCTATATGATCACACACATGTGTGTACACACACACACATACATACACATATATACCACACACATACATACACACATATACCATCCACACATATGCACATGCATACATACCATGTACAGGTACACACACATGTATACCTACACATACATACTGCGCACACATATACATACATACTACATACCCTTATACACATGCAAAACATACTATACATTTAAACAGAGACTCAATAGAGTGCTCTGTTTTTTAGCATGATCAGTGATTAATGTACCTGTAATATATGATAATAGTTCTACAGCATGAATTCTCCATTTGCAAATATGTAACACTCTGGATTAAAAAAAATCCCACAGATATGGCTCATTGAATATGCATGCATAAGTGTTCTATTATACATCTTTTCATCGTTTAGTGTGTCAGATGAAAATTACTCAAAACATTTATTTTCAAAAATTCACTTTGTTATTCTTTGTGACTCCAACATTAAATCTAGAAATTTATTCTGTTGATAAATTGGCTTATTAATAATATTGCCTATAGCCTTGAATCTACTTTAGAACATCTTAGAAATCAGCACTGATATAGTTAGTAATACATATTCATTTATGCTGGTTAAAAGGTTTGAGAAATTAGCTGCAGATGGCTTCATGTTTATGGATGTCCACACATATTTTGCAATAGTTAGTGAGCATTAGCTTGTACAGGGGGAGTTTAATATGACAGGTAGTTGAGATGCAGAACAGGTGTGGAAATCTATGCTTCAATTCCCAGGTGTCCAGCTTCCTTTGTTTCCTTATTGATCAGTCAGTCGGCAGTAACACTTGATAATTCTGCATTGAACACCTCCACCCCTTGCCCCTCATCCCACCCCGGGGACCGCAGTAGGGTTGGACACTGAGATTAGGTCATGAGGCGGATCATATGGGGAACATGATTACTGTTGGAGAAACACGGCACTAAATGAGCTCAGAAAAGGCGTCATGGGCTTGGAAAACGGGGAGAGCAAGTAGGATCAGTAGAGGAAGGGAAAGCAAGAAGGAATGAATGTCAGGCACTTAACCGGAAGAACAGATAGAAGCTGAGGTCGGATGACGTAGAATGTGGGGGATGGAATCATGATGGGACATGTCCCGCTGTGGAAGAAAACATACAGAGTGTGGTGAGGGATAAACTCATTTGCACACAGCAGGACTATGATATAGAAGCCATCGGACACATTTGCCCAGCATACAACAGGATGGCTTGTCTTATTTCAACTTGAGACAAGCTGAAAGCATCTGAGAGGAGGGAATCTCAATTAAGAAAACGCCTCCAGGAGGACTGAGTGCAGGGGAGCCCGCCCAAGCTTACCTGCCCACCCACAGGCTGCCAGCTTCCTGGTCCCACCTCTAACCATGGGAGAGGGTAAGTGTGGGCCTGCTTCCGGCCTGCCTTCCGGTGACCTGCTTGGAGCATCCTGAGGACTGAGAACTGAGGACTGCCTGGGGGTGGGGGAGGCCGCCCTAGCAGACCAGCTCACCCAGAGTCTGCCATGTCCAGCCTCCAACCACGGGAGGAGTCCCACCACCACCCACTGGAGTAGGAAAGCCATTGGAGTACTGGACCTGCTTGCACTCACCAGAAGATTGGTCAGGGATTTCATGGCTCCCTAGTCACAGAACACATGGAATCAGGACAGAAGCCTTTTCTAGAAGCGGCTTTCTGTCAGAGGACTTTGTGTATTGACCACGTGGTCTGGACAATGATTTTAGGGAGCTGCCGTGTGATCCAGTGCCCCTCTCTGGAGCTGTGGAATCCAGCCACACTAGTGACGGGATGAAGGTGGCCCGTGGCATCACTCGGAATCCTGACTGATTCCTGTTTACTGCTTTGTTTATCATTTTGGGTCCTGATGTTGGAGGCTTGGTGGCCTTTGCTCAGAGCACTTTGCTGGGTGTGTAAAGTGTTCTTAATTAGTCCCACAGATGACAAGCATCCACTCAGCGGCCCCCTTCTGCTTTTCTCTTTCTGGAAGCTTTGTGCTTATCTGATTTCCTCTGCGGTTTGATTTGGAAATGTTTTGGAAGCACGTCATGGGAAGACTCTCATTTGTAATGTTTTAAAGTTAGAGTCCAGCTCATTGAAAATTTAATGTTTTCTCAGCTGGATGAGTTGTTGCATATATGCTCCATGCGTTTGCTTTGGTTCTCAGTCAGAAGAGTTAACCCAGCTGAGTAGGTTTCGTAGGACTCTAGGATGCAAAGGTATAGGACAGGGTGGACAACAGGCTTGGGCTGTGAGTGGCTCCCACCCTGTGCACCCTCCAGTAGGAGGGGTGACAGGAGCTCTTTGTCCTACAGTGGAGTCAGGCCTCCACAAAGCCGCCATAAGGAGAAAATAAAGCAGTCACAAGCATCACGGCTTAGCTGAAGTGCCCAGATCCAGCTCTGACTTTTACCCCGTGATCACGTGACTGGCTGTCCGCTGAGGCTCTGCCTCTACCCAGTATCACAAAAGAGTCCAGGGAAGATTGAGAGCTAAGATTCCAGAAACACTTTCCCCGGACTGCCAGCCAAAGTCTTGCCATGGTACAGTTATGGACAGTTGAATGTTACAGTCCCAATGCTATCTGAGCTCCTATCATCCCTCCGTGTCTGGCCTCACACCCTTGTGACTATTAGATAACTAGTCACCATAGTACATTTTTGGAATGTACAAACAGACCCTCTAGCTTCAACAATCCCAAATCACGAGATAACACTCGAGGCCCGTGGAGGAGAGTTTCCTCCTTTGCCATCCCCTACCTGTCTGCTTACCTACTGAGTATTTTCACTTATATGTTTTAAAATGTCTTTATTTATAGTTGTATTTGTTCTGTTACTATAAAACTTCAGTACAATTGTTGTTATCACAAAAGAACTTGGCATTTGGGCAACCGGAATCTCTCTGTTCAGGGGCAACGGTCACTCATGTTTGGCTCCAGAACAAACCAGTTCTTCCCTTTGAGGCAGGAGCTGTGTTTTGTGTTTTGCTGTCTGTGTACACAGTGGGGAATTTTAACAATGCATTAAGGGTTGGTGCTTAATGGCTACTTCCATTTCCTTTGTCCCGTGGTGGTTTCAGTACATTAAAGAACGCTACCCTAACACGGAGACCGTCTGACAGTGACTGCATCCTGTTGCTTTTCATCCAGCCCTTTCCATCGGTATGGTTTCGATTAAGGCAGACATGCAAGCCAGAGAGACAGGTAGGTAAGTCACTTACGGGGACTCACTGGGGACTCCTGTGTTCGTACGCCACATGGCACTTCCTCTTCCCTGATATGCTGTAGTTCAGTGACAATATCTGCCTCATTCTCAGAGGGTTTCATTCATTGCTCACCAGTGGGCGGCTGCTGCATACACAGGAGGCTGCCAAGCACCTCTGGAAACCTTTTGATAACCATTGAATATTGCTCACTGTGTGTGGAAAGGTACAGAGTTTTAGATGGTTTATAAAATCAGTGGAATTACTATTATTATTTTTTCTGTTGGGAACGAAAGCAATGAGCAAAGCTTTCATCTAGAACAAGAGTCTCCTAATGGCCAGGAAGGAATTCTTGAACGGGAAGACAGGAACTAAGGCTTTAAGGGTAGAAGGAGTCCGTTGGCTTCTGATTGCTTAAGTCCCAAACAGAATTTATTACATGCTTCTGCCTGACCTTCAGCTGGGTACAAACTGAAATGGCAACATTGATCTCCTCCTCAATTTATGACATTATGACGGGGACAACAAACCTCTACTCCCTTGCCTGTCTGAGAAACCGTCCCTGGGCTCTCCTCCCCGGATTCTCCTCCGAGAGACATTTTCATATTCTGGGAAAACTCTCTTGGACATGAGCATTTTCGGAAGTCAGGATAGCGTCTCTAGACTATTCGAAGGAGAAAAAGCCCACCCTGTGATTGCCAGTGGTCATGCGTGGATGGGAGAGCTCTGAGACTCGGGGCGAAAAGCAATTTCTTCGGATTGGACTTCTGAGTCCTTCCCCGTGACTAGTGAGAAGAGCAAGCTGCCGTGTGGTAAATGACACAGCTGGTGGCGTTTCTAAAGTGCCCTCATGCTTGTGTAGGGACTCCTTCCTTGTCAGATGTTTTCCACACAGAGCGAGGAGCTGAGGCGCGGTCGGTTTACGGGATGCATTTGTTTCAGGAAGCATGTTCAGACGTGGTGACACGGAGCTATCACTGTTATCATGGGGCAGTATGGGCACAGTTGATCTTCATAGCATATGTGGAGGCTTAGAATGTGCTCTCAGAGAGGAGCTGCCTGCTTGTCATCTAACACTGGTCTAGGGTCCGACCAGACCTCAGAAGCAATAATCGGCCCTGGGATGTATTGTCTAGAAGGATCTAGGACTTAGGCTCTGGCATGTCATGTTAAACACACATTTAGCCACATTAATCAGCTATTCTCATTAAATAAATGGGTGATTAAATAAATCCAAATCACGTTTGATTGCTTTCCTTGGCTCCTCCACAGGCAAATGCAGAAGAGAGAGGGGGCTTTTGTGCTGAGAATCCGTATCTGTTGAATGGGTTTTCAAAGTTAATTCAGGCCAAACTGCATGTGCAGTATCAACACACTACATGAAATCCACCGTTTCACAGAGATTGGGTGTGAATGTGTCAGCCCACACAGCCCTTCCCATTGACTGCGGCTCCACCTGCAGCCTGGCCTTCCAAATAGGCCGCAGGGAAACGTGTCCCACTAATTTTTGGCAGGAAAGATACAAAGACGGTGAGGTGAGCCTGTGGTGTCTACCCCTAGTTCATCCTGAACTGGTCTGGCCCCCGCTTTGTTTTTAGGGTGGATTCTGTGTTGTGTCTTTAGAGACCAACTGACCATGCTCAGGAGCGTGGCCCCTCCTGAAGTCCCTTCCTACATGACTAAACGCGGGCTCCCTGAATACATTCCCACTTTTCCTTTGTTTGCGGAGGGTACAATTGTGCTGAATGATTAGTTTCCAAGAGTGGATATCTTCATTCCTTGCTCAGAAGAAGCCTTCCTTTCATGTTCTGGTAGGTTCCTATTTTTTCTGTCTCCATTCTAGCAACTCAACTGCAACGAAAATACACCTGTGTATTGCTACAGAGGTAGGAAGGTATGTTCTGTTTAATTGCTCCGGTAGACAGAACAATGACTCTCAAAAGTCTCTGATTCCCATCATAAGAACATATTGATTTGAGTGGCCATGGAGAATTAAGATTTCTACTCAACTAACCTAGAAATAAGGCCTTATCCTGGCTAGTCTGCACTGGCCAGTGCAATTTCAGGGGACCTTCATTAGTTAGAATGACAAATGTCCCATAGAGGCTCATGCAAAAACACTTTTAACATAGGACCTAGTTAGATCTTGGTCCCCAGTCCGCGGTAATATTTGGGTGAGTCTATGGAACATTTTAGCGTGGAAACCTTGCTGGAGGAAGTAAATCATTGGGTGTGGGGGTTTGGATGTCACCGTGCCCCCCATAGACTCCTAGGGAGTGCCAGTATTAGGAGGTGTGGCCTTATTGGAGTCCGTGTGGCATCGTTGGGGGAAGTGTATCACAATTCATTTCCTGTTGCCTTCAGATCAGGATGCAGACCTCTCAGTGTCTTCTCTGGCACCGTGTCTGCCTGCACACTGCTGTGTTTCCCACAGCTGTGGATAATAGACTAAACCTCAGAAACTGTAAGCCAGTCCCAAGTAGCTGTTTTCCTTTATCAGGGATGCTGTGGTCCTGTGTCTCTTCACAGCAATAGAAACCCTCACCGAGACACTGGGCTTTGAGAGTTTACAGCCTTGGTTCACTTCTAGTGTTCTTGCTTTGTTTCTTGTGTGTGGTTGAGATGTATGTAATGTCTTAGCTGTGTGCTATCATGCCTTCCTGCCGTGGAACCATAAGCCACGACAGAATCTTCTTCTGTAAGTTTCTTTTGGTCATGGTGTTTTATCACGGCAACAGAAAAGTAGCTGATGCAGACCTTTCAAAGGCAAGGCAAGAGAAAAGGCCAGGGTTCTGCTGTGAGAAGACCCACCCTCTGCTGATGGAGACAGACGGGCGGGGCTGAGCTACAAACAGAGCTATTAGGTCGGCCTTTAGGAGATGGAAAAAGCCAGACATGGATGTTCTAAGGCCCGCAGAGAAGAATGCAGCAGACTCCTGGCTTTTATTCAGTGAGGCCCTCCTTAAACGGCTGGCCTCAGAACTGCAAGAGAGCAGGTTTGCTCCAAAATGTAAGGCAGTAGTAGAGTAATGTGCTCCAGCGTCCTTAAAGTAATGAATGGAGTTGTTTTATTTCAAATTCCACGTGGACTTTGGGCGATGGTTTTGTAATCTTGTGTACTGTGATGACTACCAGCTGTTGAGTTTTATCACTTCTCAAGGTGCGCCCGCAGAGGGTAGGCTATGGACTATACACTGAGATTTTGGATGTAGGAACCACCAATATCCCTGTTTTCCAGAAAGAAAAAATTCAAAGGCAGGTTCATGGCATCTATGTTATGCCGTACCCTGTCTCATCATGTGAAATGTCCTTGAGAAAATTTAGGACCTTGAGTCTATCGTTAAGCGGTGGCAAAGATGAGATATTTGTCCTCTGGGGTCACTCAGGCTTCTTAGCAAATCCCATGCTTGCTAAGAAACACCAGGGCTCCCAGTCTGGAGGGTTATCTGTGCAGCTGTATGTTATTGAAGAGCTGGGGCTGGGAGTGTGGTGAGATGGTAGCTAGAGGGTCATGGGATGTTCCGACTGAAGTCCTGGGAGCCCAGGAGTGGTCACGCTCACAGTCTCTTCTACTGTGACCTATGTGAACTCACTGATTAGGTACTGAAGATTGAACCCAGGACCTTGTGTTGCTAGGCGAGTGCTCTAACGCCAGCCTGCATCGCTGGCATGGCAAACTGTTTTGTGAGTGCTCTGCCTTTGTTTCCTGGTGCCAGATGAGAATATTGCCCAACATCTATGCAGTCTGTTGCAGTAAAAACAGAGAGACAGCATGAAAGCTTAGTTCCCACAGCCGAGATCCTCCCACTTCTCAGGGCCATGGACCATTCACAGAGCATGGGAACCCTCAAAGCCATCTGTTTTCACTTGGTCTCCTAATTAAAAGAAAAAGGAAAAGAAAAATCAGATCGCTGCATTGAAATTAGCCAAACAAATGGCCGTTCTTGGTGCGAAGCCAGAGGTGTTTTCTCCTGGTTTTTCTTCGATCAAAAGTTTCCAGTCATGCCTCCATCCTCAGTGCGTAACCATTGTCCAGAGGCAGAAAAAATAAAGTCACTGATCTTAGTTCGTCCTCCACCCTCTGCCCCGCCGTAACCATCGCGCCCGGGACATCTGGGCTCTCCTGCTTTGCGAAGTGAGCATGTGGGAGGAGGGAGATGTCTGGCTCACTGTCCTGGGTCATTGAATGTTTGTTTTCAGCACGTTAAAACCTTTTAAGTTGTGGTTATGTGAGCCTCTGCCGGCTACTATAACCAAATGCTTCCGGAAAACAGGACTTCATTTTCTGACAGGTTTTGAGGCTGGAAGTCCAAAATCCGGTTCCACCATGGTTGGATCTTAGTGCAAGCTGTTGTTTTAGCCTGCACACACATATAAATACCTACATTTCTCTTTCTAGTCATCCCAAGCTTTGATACTTTCCAAACAAATTAAAATTCATCTCAATTACTTAGATTAATGTTCCCTCTTCAACGGAGACTGCTCTATGTTGCATAAAAGATGAGACCATTAGGAGGCTTCTCTGGTAGCTGAATATGAAAACAGAAGCGTGCACCATGAGTGATATAAATAATACATTGTTTATGGGCCTTCTATCCCAAAGGGCTTCAAAAAGTTTTTACCAACCTTACCGATGATGTTGGTGCGTAAGTGATACCTGCATGCATTAACTTTGCTGATTAACCCCTCCCACCTTGCGTGACGTCGGTGTTGTTACTGGCGTCCTCCATACTTTATGTCTTATATTGTCTCTTATCATTAAGATGTTTTGGTTTGTGCATTCCCAGCAACAGGATGGCTGAACTATGTATGTATCCCACATGCAGTCATAAGTACATATATGAATGCTACTCCAACACTCCAAGAAGTAGAAAAGTTAAAGTTTCTAATAAACACAAACCACTGGAAACTTACTTTTAGATGGTTTCAGACTTACTAACTAACATCTCAAGACCCAGCAAACAGCTATAGGAAAAGATAGTATATGTAGATCTGATGATAGTTCTATTCTTCAAGCACCGTTCTGGGTTCTGGTTAATCTCATCATCCTTTTCCCAGCACTATTTTTTCTTAAAAACTATGAATCGTGGAAAATTATAAATACTCATAAAAGATTAATATTGTGGCAGAACTTTGCCCATGACACACTTTGAATTGTTCTCAATGTTTTACATCTGATTAGGTCATCATTTTAATGTTATAATATGACCAATGAGGGGTCCTTTTCATGGATTCTTAATAATTTACATCTGATCAGGTGTTTTATTTTCATGATATTATGAGCAATGAAGGTTAAACTGATAGTTTCTTTCTGTTTATTTTGCTTACATTTTTATATTATGCTTAATGTATGATTTCATAGGGAATGTCTTATTTTTAGGGTCTTATGCATTTGAGGCAAATGCTACGCATTGAGCTGTACCCCTGGATACAAGATGCTGTGTATCAACCTTTCGGGGCTATGTAATAAAATGCTGCACTTGGGAGATGCTGATGGGGAGGGAGAGGGAGGGGGAGAGAGACAGGGGAGGCGACAGACAGACAGACTGACAGAGAACAAGAACCTAGAGGAAGGCCCAGTGTTTCTGTAAGTCTTCGGGGTTTGGGGGTCTGAGTGGGATGGGGATCCTGGGGCAGGATTTTGAGAAGAGGGAGAGTCTGTGAGCTCAGGCAAGGACAAGTCTGAAACTGGAAGGACACAACATTGTGCCTGAGCACACTGGACCGGAAGCCAGGTGAGGCACAGTGAGGACCTACACCTAGATAGGGGTCCACAACAGAACTGGACATCTTAAAATGGGCGGCATAGGTACAAAACCTTAAACAAAAGTAGGAACACATACACAGTATAGCGAATATAACCTTATATTTGTATCAATATATAAAAATTCATACCACTGTAAAATATTTGAGATCAATAGTTGTTTTTTTTTAGTTTGAAAATAGATTCAATAACCCATTCTTTTGTCCTATCATTCCTTTATCAGCCTTTTTATTTGTTAGACAAAGATCCTTGAATCTAACTTCCTTTGTTTGGTTTCCTCTCTAAACTTGACCAGTAAGTCCTTGTAACTAACCCCCCCAAACAATGATTAATAACCATGACTGATCAAATGATCAAAAAAACCACCCACCCCATCTGTTAGGACCTTGTCGAATTCCATGGCAGGTAAGGGTGACCCAGGTGGGAACAGACATATCAGGCAGACAGAGCTTAAATGGGAATTTTTATTGGGGGAAAGGAAAGAGAAAAGAGGTAAAGACACACACACACACACACAACACACACACACACACACACACACACACACACACACACACACACACACACACACACACACACACACGGCTAGAAAAGAAGAGGGAGTTAGGAAAAGTCCTGTCTGCTCCAAGGGGACATCGGGAAAGAGAGCAGAAGTGTGCGGGGGTCTTTTAAAGGGGTCCTTTGCACCTGCACGCAGACTATGTAGTCATGGAACCCTGGGCTGACCAGGGCACCGCCTGAGTGCATTCTGCCCGGTGACAGATACAGGCCAGCGTAATGCCCGAGTCCTTATACAACCTCTTGGGAATGTGGGTGTAATTTTCTTAAAACTGCTTCCTGCTGTCTGGGAGCAACTGCATCTTTATGGGACCCTGAGAAAATTGGGATAATGGTCAAGTCCTGGGAGATCTGGCTGAATCACCTTTTGTCCAGCCTCTCTGTAATGGGAAAGCACAGGGCTTGTCTGAAGTCCTGGCTGGAGCAGTCTGTGAGGCTGGAGCATCTCAGCCAGCAGCTTTGAAGCTGTTCGGGAAACTGCAACAGAGGCATCTGAGAGGCTGGGTCACATGGCCTGCTTGTGTTCATTAGTGTCTGATACTTTTGTTCTGAAAACATAAACTTTTAAAGGTAACATACATAGCTGCATTAATACAATTACGGAATGTGTGGTGTGCACAAGTCAACTAAAGATGTTTTTCTGTTCTGTGTTTGATGAGGCAATGGGCATCTGCCAGCTTTATACGTCCATTTGGACTGCATAACCAAACTGTCATATAAATCTCCATCCACACTATATGAAAGGATGGCGTGTGACAATAAGTCACGAGGACTCTGTAGCCAGCAAGGCTTATCATGTCTCGTCCAGTCTCAGGGCTGTCCCCATGTAGAGGGATCAGCCTGTATGCCATCTGCCTTGTTGTTTGTCTTGGTTTCTTCCTTCATGTCTGTAACCACGGTTTTTAGGAAGTCTCCCCTGATCAAATCTGATCTTTATCAATTTTGGAGGAATCCATAGCTTTTTGATTCTCAGGGAAACAAAGGCAAAACCTCCCCCCCCCCCAAACAACACATTTCCTGACTTCCATTCTGAAGTCAAGGCATTCTTAAAATATACGGGCTGGTTTAATTTAACAGTTTTTTTTTTCTCTCTCTACAATCTAATGCCTCTCAGCAGTGTTTGCCTTTTCTCATCAGCATTCAAAATATTCAAAGTCAACAAAGCAGCATACAGGATCCAGATGTCTTGCGTGTTTCCCATCCTACGGGCTTATTCTTTTTAAGCTACTTTACTGTTTCTTTAAAGATTTTATTCTCTTATTTTTAAACTATTTTTTCTATTACTTTCTATACCAACTTTCTTTTCTTCCTTTAGCATCTAAGCTCATTTTCAATCATAGTGCTCCTGTTTATAGTTTTTCTTGGCCTGAACTTGCTTTTCTAATGTTTGCAATGTTTCCTTGACCATGTGAGCCAAACCTTAAGTCATCAGGCTACTGCCACATGCCTCCACTTAGCACATGGTGCTGGCATCTGGCTCTGCCCCCCTCTTGGGTCCATAAGCAGTGGTCAGGAGCTTAACCATCCCAGCTCTGGGAAGTTGTGCCTATGGTACATCAGGCATTTTTACCTAGCATGCTACTCAAGTGCCCAGATAACTTAATCAGTAGTGCATGAGACTCTTAATATCTGGGTCATTGGTTTGAGACCCACATTGGTCACCAACTATACTTGGACTTTCTTGTCAGTCCAGCAACCCCCAAATAATGACAGGGAATTTTATTATTAATTATGAAAGCTTGACCTTTACTTTGGGCTTGTTCCCAACTAACTCTTATAACCTAAATTAACCTGTTTTTTATGAATCTATTTTTTGCCATGCAACTTTTTATCTTTCCTTCATTCTGTATGTCCAATTCCCTCCTTGTCTCACTGGTATCTTTTGTGTGCCTAGATTCATCTCCAATTCCTCTCTATCCACAGAAAGTTCCGCCTACTCTTTCCTACCTACCTATTGGCCATTCCGTTCTTTATTACACCAATCAGAAGGCACCATTTACACAGTGCAATCAAATATCCCATAGCAGCATTTGGTCATGGTTTTATCATGGGACAAAAAAGGAAATGAGGGAAAGAAAGACCTCCTTCTTTTTTCGTGATGACAAATACTTCTGCCAGTGGCCTGCCCGTCTCTGCTGAGCATGGCAGACACTTTCATGGAGAGACTCCTGTATTAACTTCATCATCCTTTCTATGGCGTCAGGTAGGGCTAGTTTTGGAGAATATTGACCATGTGTAGATGTGTTCCTGTTATTTCAACCGCATGCATCATGATCTGAAAGCTCAGCTTATGCCTAAAGGTATCCCACATCTTTCCTTCTTGAACTATGACCTTCAAGTGTGCATGCTTAGGAATGCACTGCTTAGCTGAGCTGCAAAATTCCGTGACTGCCCTGAGAAATCTTGTAGGTTGGATTGTACAGTCACCTGGAATGCTCGCCACCATGGAGCTCCCATTTCCCTGTCGGGGGAGGCGTGGCTTCGGAAGTCACTCTCAAGCCCTCCTTCCTGTCGGAATAAGGAATCTTCCTCTGCTCCTATGCTTCTCGGCAACACTTTGATTTTCACTCACTGGGATGCAAAGGTTGCATTCAGTCAGAGACTTTGTCTCCTTCTGGTTTACCCCCTGGCTCCCTGAACCACCGCTTTTGTTCAATCTTTCACAGCTGTTCTCTCTGCCCCAACTTCCCCTTAACTCACCTCTGGCATCCACAGACATCCGAGGTCAACTTCCAAATCTCCGGTACAGCTTCCTTGACCCCAGCTCACCTGGTTGTTCCCGTTCTCCATCCTCTGGTAATACCCCGCCCCTCCCGATGGTACTTCATTCACCTCTCAGCAACAGTACCGTGTACACATCTCTACCCTACGAACCGACAAGAACCATGAACTTGAGGAAAAAGCCCGAGCTATTGTGAATGGAGACAAGTGGGCCACTATGGCGAGAGGCCAAAGAAGACCGGCGGCAGGTAGAGGCTGAGGCCTTTTCAGGGTTACCTGAGTAGCATGCACAGTGTTCCCATGCATCTTGGATGAGATTGAAGGAAAGGGTTTGGACATTAGGATAAAGGTTGTATTTGCTACCGATTAGCATGCCATTTAGCTGAATTATGACCGTGCCTGTGGGCCCTGTGCAAGGCAGAATTCAAGAGTGACGAATTAAGTAAGACACCCAAGAGGAGAACTTTCTAAGCCAAAGATATTGAAGAGGTTTTTTTTTTTTTTTAACCACATATGGTTACAGACAGAGATAAATGATTTCAGAATAGAATCTATAATTTTAAAAGACGCAAAACAGGAAGTTTTGAAAACTTTGCAGCCTAGCCAAAACCAAAAAGGCATTAAAGACAACAATCCAGGGGCATATCCCAAGGACTGTTTAGAATGGGGTTAGCGTGGATAGAGGGAGTCCATGTCACTGGTCATGGCAGAAAGGGCCTGGAAGCCTATGGAGACCTCTGAGGCTCTCCTTGTCATAGACCCAGAGCTCCACAAGGGCAGGGAGATTCAGGTGCTCCTATGTGCCCTCCATAGGCTCACTGCCAAGGGTCACCACGGGACTCTGCTCCATGCATTCCAAAGCAACTCACCATGACCCCAGAGGTCCCAGGCCAGAAGGCTCTGGCCATCGCCCTTGCCATTTTTCTGGAAGGTTCCAGCTATTAGCCTCAGCAGTGTCCATCTAGTGCTAATTCTACAGGCATGCAGAATAGAGTTTGTAGGGCCATGGACACCTCTGCTTGGATTCAGAGGATTTTCTGTGTAGTTTGGGGCCCAGGTAGAAATGTATCCCAGGAGCCACCAGAAGGTCTCCGCTAAGACAATGTCTAGTGGAGCTATGTGAGTGAGGTTTCGACTAAACACACGCTTCTGTCCACACCTCGGAACTGTGAAGCCCAGTGTATGATGGGAGTCTGGGGCAGGTACAGGCCCTAGATGCCTGCCTATCAGAACCAATGTGTGTACTGAGCCATAGCAACAGAGTGGTCTGAGGCTTTGGGGTCCAGTTCTGCCATTCCTGTGACAACATAGGACATAGAGTCAAAAGAGTCTATTATCCAGCTTTAAGACTTAGTATTGTGTTGGATTTGTGAGTGCATGGGGCATCTTGAAATGTGTGTCTCTGTATGGACACATGAGGGTATGACTTGGAGACAAATCAGGTTGTGAGCCTCACGCCCTAGCTGCTGCAACGGTCCAGAGGCATCGATTCAGTGGGATAGAAGTAATTTGCATTTCTGCCAGACAAAAGTAGACAAGCTAACACTTAACTTCACAGTGTCTGGACGCTAATCAATAGTGGAGGGAAATGTGAGCAGAGGCAGGGTCCTGGGGTGTGAACGGGCTTGCTGTGCTAGCTGAACCAGCCCCGTGAGGGAGGCCAGGGTGCTTCGCTTGTCTCTTTGACCGGCTTTTTTTTTTCTGAGTTTACGCACTTTCCTTAATGCAAGTGAGCGATTAAATCTGAATCTCACAGGCAGACCCACCTCATCGCTGCGACCTCTTGCAGGCTGCTTTGGACGGAGGTTCAGGATTGCATCAGCAATGGGGCAGGCTGCGGCACGGCCCGCAGGCTATCCACAGCAAGCAATGTACAGCATGCTAGAGAATGATTAGAATCAGACCTCATCACATAGCAGAGGAAGCAGATGCACGCTAGGCAACACGATTGCCCGATGTGACCCCCCTGCCTTGTCTTTTGAGGGTCAATGACACGGTCATTTTTTAAAAGTACTTTTTGATGCCTAACACTCAACCATATGTAGAGGATATAGTTTCTATCAGCACTTTGACTCCGTGATATTTTATTTGTATCTCTGGTACCAAGTGTACTATGCTGTTTTTTTTTTTTTTTTTTTTTTTTTTTAACCTCATGTGTTAGTGACCTTATCAACCTGGTTTGCCTTTGTGTTTATTCAGGGTTAGAATGATATCATATCACAGCTTGTGTGTTACTGAGTTCTATGCCTGATAATAAACAATCACTGGCTTGAGTAGACATTACCAGCAAGTTAGTGTCAGAAGTGGGTTCACCTCTCCTATCTCTTAGACTCTCCCTAGTGTGCCCCAGAGTCTTTCAAGAATGCATGCTGCCGCGTCCCCGAATGACAGGCTACTGTAGTGGGTGACCGGGCCGTGATGGACACAGGAGTTCTAAACAGGTAGACTCACCATTCACAGGTTCCATTTGCCTCAGTCCCAAGCAAGCAGCACAGGAGACATTGACCTTTCCCAGCTTCCCCTGCTCAGAAAGAGGCTCAATTGTCTCGGAGCTCACTGCTTTGACCGCCTAAGTCAACGCCCATCTTTGGCTGCAGGGTCAAAAGTCTTCAACAACTATGTTCTGTGTGTCATGCGCAGGCGCAGCCTCTTACGGGAGAGTCAGACACTTTCCTTTCCCTTCAGAAATCTATTTCCGCTATGATTATCTGGCAAGGGTATAGAGAATTCTTTCGGGGAGAATTAAAAAAGTATCAGAAAAGAGGCAGGCAACTTTAAACATTAAATTTCATCTTTCAAATATAACTAATGGCAACAAGATTCTATTCATTTTTCTATAATATGCATCTAAACAGCCACACATAATAAATAACTGTGATCACCATATTCTCTAGAACCTCCATGTTAAGCTAAGATATACTGTGAAGCTCTGTGCCATTTCAAGTATGATTGGACACAGTTGCATAGGATGCCATTGCCTAGATGATCATAATTTATTGAAGCATTGTAAAAAAAAATAGTTGGATACATTGCTTGTTTCTAACATGTGATAATTATAAACACTCCGAAGACAGTGGTAAAGGTAAATGTTGAGATCTCTATTTAAAGCAACATGTATTATGTGGGTTGTTTGGTTTATTAATTTACAACAGGCCTCCTTTTCCTTCCTTCCTGAGGCCCCTGAGCTGCTGAAACGTATTTCATGTGCCTTTTCGATGGTCAGTTTTCTTATCTGAGAAGAAATAGCATCCAAGCTGCTGGGGATCTGGGGTCTCTGGTGCCCATGGTTCCTTTCTCATCCACTTCACTCTTCCCATGATTTAACTTGAGAGTGCAAGCCCATCAGTGTGGAGCCATGAACAGGGACAGGCCACAGCAGCATCACTGATGCTCGTCAGGACGTTCTGATTTTGCTGTTGTTATCTGTATTTCCCGGAGAAAACGAAAAGGAGGGAAAAGACTAAAGAACCCCAAACAATCTGGGAAGGGACCACCTGCTTTCGACTGTTAATGACTCACTGGAAAGATTGGTTTCAACAGTCTCCCGGGAGTGAAATGCTCTCCATGTGTGTGGCTGTGAGAGACTTCCTAGTAGCTCCTGCCATCTGGAATGGCTGTTTGGTATCTCCAACGACACGACTTTCCCAACTTTTCCTAGCATCTCCAGGAACCAATCGAGGCCTGGATGCTGTTTTCTCTGGATTTCAATTAGCCGTGAGACAGTTGAGGACAAGGTTGGTTGGAGAGGCAGCGTGACGAGACCTGTGTCGGGCATGGCCACGGAGCTTCCTGCCCCATCCCCTGCCCCCTTGCCAGCTGCCTTTTCTGCCTTGCACCAGCCTTCCTTGGTTCAGGAGGTATCACTTGGACATCATGTGTTGTCTGGCGACACAAAGCTCACACAGCTGGGAAGGATTGTGACTGGGAGACTGGGCTGGGAGTACCACACACGGCTGAGAGTTTCCTCATAAGAATTCCATGGAAATACGAGACAATGATCTTCACAGATTCCCTTCCTGCTTGCTTCTTGGGAGAATAGAGAACAATGTCCTTGTGAGTGCGTGTTCACAGGGATATGGTAATAGGGGATTCTGTGTTAGAATTGACTGTCCCGTAACAATGATGTCCTTGCAAGTGTGTGTTCACAGGGATACAGTGAAGGCAGGGTTTAAAGGAGTCCACCAGGCCCAACATAAATGATAAATAGGTATTTATTAGGGAAGCACTTACACAAATAATAGTAAATAACTGCTTCGGTCTTCCTGCTCCAGAAGATGTGGCCTGCTCTCACCAAAGCCCAAGAAAGTGAACCAGCCCCTCCTCTACCTTATAAGGGGTCAGGTCTGCACACCTAAAGCCACACCCATAGGGTGTGGTCACCATTGAAAGTTTACTGGCAAAACAAGATGCCACTATAATGCAGTACTAGGGATGCTGTGTTAGGATTGGCTAATCCTTACCAATTATGTTGTGAGTTTATGCTCACAGGATATGGTAACAGGGGATGCTATGTTAGAATAGGCTGGCCTGTAACAACGGGACTCGGCTCTCATATTCTAAAGTTAGGTATCCTAGTCTCATAAGCTGACATTGAAGGACAGACTTAGAGACCCTGTTCAGAAGATGACAGAAGAGCCATGCTCTATGCCCCTTGTGGGATGGGACGGGTGGTGTGTTTCTCTTTCCTAATGAGCTGAACCTGGTAAGATGATGGAGATCTTGGCATAGAAGACCATGGGTCTGTAGGCACAGGGTATGACTCCTGCCAGAGATGTCCAAGGAACTTTAGACTGGTTCAGTCTGTCTGAGTCAGGAGCACAGAAAGTGCAGGTAAAAACAGGGGATTTAGAGTGAGCCATGCAGGCACTGGCGACTGGACACTGTCCTTTGGGAGGCTTGCAGTTGGGAGAGTCTCACAGATGCAGAACACCCAGGAAAGGGGAATTCTCCAGCCAGAAAAGTCCAGGTCGATGCTTACACTTACCTCTTTCCATCCTCCCTGTCCACAAAGAGTCAGGGCAGCCTAGCAGGTGCAGGGCAGCAGATGGCCATCCTGGATTAGTTCTACCTGAAACCCAGCTCAGGAACTTGTTTCTAAAATAACCGAGTAGCTTGTCATGCTGACTGGACATCTAAACAGTAGAATAGGACAGCTTGGGGGCATTTCTATTTATTTCCCTACCACAAATGGATGAGGTTGGGTGCCTGCTGGGGATTCTTTTTAGGGAAGAAGGGGCCGTGTAGGGTCAGTCAGTCAGTAGGAGATACAATGTCATCCTGTGAACTAAGGGCACAACCGTCTTTGTTTCAACATTCAAGTCACACCAGTTATTTGAAAGACAGTTTTAGCTTTAAGTGAACACAAAAAAAATCCATGAAAAGACCATTGCTGTAATGCCTACAGTGTGACTGCTACTCAGACCTGAGAGCCCCACCATTTACAAGAATTTAATATACAATCTAGTACTTACTGTAGGTCTTCACAAAACCTACACCACGGAAGCATAAGAAACTACTTGTTTTTATTACTGGGGAAGCTCCCCGAGTAGCGAATTAGATTGCAGATTCGTTGTCCAGGCAAAGCTACTGGAGGCTTAGTTTGACTTGTTACTCCCAGTTCTTCCCGCGCGAGAGAAAACGGTCCAAAGCGGTTATTCTTGTGTGTAGCAGTGTATTGGTTAGTTATCATTGCATGACAAAATTAGTGACATTCCGTGCTCTGTTGTCTTTCGCTCCCACACCCGAGGGTCGGTGGGTCCAGACCCAATCTACCCATGCCTGGGTGGCTCTGCCCCTTGGTGCTGGGGTGGCTGAAAGGGCTGTGAGATGGTCAGATCAGTTCACTCATCATGGAGCTGCCTTTGCTTCTCGTCATAGGTCTGCAATGGTCCCTCTGCAGGCCGTTGTGGCTCAGACATCTCTGTGCCAATGTCTTGTCTTCTGCTGGGGATGAGCGAGCTGTCTAGGGCATGTTCTCACAGTGCCAAGAAAGGCACAAGGCACAAGAGGAAACATGGAACCAGGAAGGTCTCTTAAGGCCTAGGCTCCCAAGGGAGAGGCACCAGGCACTTGAGTTCCAAGAGGAAGGGTGGAGCTGCAAAGAGCCACCTGGAGTTGGGTCCCAAGCCCCGTCTGTTGCAGGCTGATCCCTGTGCAGTAAAGGAGGCCAGCAACTAGCAGTCGCCTACTGGGAGAAGGTTCTACATTGTCTGTCTCCTTAGTGGGGACCTGCTTTGGATTTAATTGGCCACTCAAGCCAGGAGGGAGGAGGATGTGCTGAGCTGGCTGGCTGAGTGCATGTTAGTGATTTCTCTTCACCTTTGCAAAGGGGTGAGGGCCAAGAGGCAGCTTTGTATTTCTGCTTCTGACTTATCACTTGCTGTCTTGCAAACCTCTGTCTCTACCACCATTATTAGAAAATCCACGGAGGATCCTAGGAGCATCCCCGGGGGCCATGCTCTTGGGGCTCTGAGTGGATGATATCAACTAGTCCAAGATGGAAAGACTGGCAGAGCCCTGGAGTCCACTCAAGGGAAATAAAGACAGGAAATGGTTAAATTATTATTTATTAAATCCCTGTGATACTCCAGGGACTGTAGGAGGGCTTTTTTTTTTTTTTTTTGGAGCATCTGACTTAATCTTTGTCAAAACAATGCATTCATCAACATATAACTTAATAAATATGCAAACAGATGTAAAAATAAGTGTGCGGCCTCCCTAGTCACAAGGTCAGATGCTGTGTGCAGCATCCACACTGAGCCAGCAACCTACACATTCACACCACCACACACATTTCCAGGGATACCCAGAAGAAGTGTCCAGGCCACCCATCACCTCCCCAAGGTGCCCAGGCCACCCGTCACCTCCCCAAGGTGCCCAGGCCACCCGTCACCTCCCCAAGGTGCCCAGGCCACCCGTCACCTCCCCAAGGTGAGACAGGGAAAGCAGCTACACTTTCAGAGCTGTGTGTCTCCCTAATGAAGAGAATATTGTCTCTTCAACTGGATGGGAAATTGAGTCTATACCAGGTTAATTTTTTTCCCCCGCTGAGTTAGGAATTACCTTTCCTAAGTCCCAAACGTCTCTAAGCGGCCCCTGCCTGTGGCTGGCATGAGCCATGAAAACAGTCTCTGCATTTCACTGCCTTCCACGGCTGAGTGCAGGGTGGCGTTACCATGGCAACTGTGGCAGAATTTAGGCCACAGAGGATATTTGGGTCTTGCTGCATCTTTGACCAAAAGTTGCTGTGTAACAGTAGCTGTGCCACAGCTGACTGTGTCTGTCTGTAACTGGTGGTGACATCAGGGCTCGTCATCGTCCCTCTGCAGACATGTGTGCAACCCTTGGCACTGGGTTGCACAAGCAAGTCTCTAGTGAGGGAGGAAATCGCTCCCTTCTGCTTGCCCACCCTCCCGTTACCCTCCTCTCCCTCCCTCCCTCCCTCCCTCCCTCCCTCCCTCCTCTCTTTCCTTTATCCCTTTTAACCTTTTTTCCCTTTTTTATTCTTTGGAATTTCATACATGTATATGGTGAAATATGATCTCTACCCTTCCCACACTTCCTCTTCTTTTGTGCTTTTTATTTAGCCTTTGAAAAACTCATACATGTATCATAGGTGCATATAGTATATTTTGATCATGTCCAGCCCCCACCTCCAACTCCACTTCCATAATCCCCCCCACACTCATTTATGACCCACTAATTCCATTTAGTGTTGCCTGTGTGAGCATTGGTGTATGGCTAGCCACTGAAGCATGAGCAAGCTGCAGTGGCCACTAATACCTCCCCCAAAGCCCCACACCAGCACCCACACCCCACACCAGCACCCACACACCCCACACCAGCACCCACACACCCCACACCACACACCACACACCCCACACCAGCACCCACACACCCCACACCAGCACCCACACCAGCACCCACACCAGCACCCACACACCCCACACCAGCACCCACACCAGCACCCACACCCCACACCAGCACCCACACACCCACACCAGCACCCACACACCCACACCAGCACCCACACACCCACACCAGCACCCACACCCCACACCAGCACCCACACCCCACACCCACACCAGCACCCACACCCCACACCCACACCAGCACCCACACCCCACACCCATACCACACACCCCACACCACACCCACACCCATACCACACACCCCACACCACACCCACACCAGCACCCACACCAGCACCCACACCAGCACCCACACCACACACCCCACACTAGCACCCACACCCCACACCCACACCAGCACCCACACACCACACCCATACCACACACCCCACACCACACCCACACCCCACACCCACACCCACACCCCACACCAGCACCCACACCCACACCCCACACCCACACCCACACCACACCCACACCAGCACCCACACACCCCACACCAGCACCCACACCCCACACCCACACCCCACACCCACACACCCCACACCAGCACCCACACCCCACACCCCACACCATACACCACACACCCCACACCCCACACCCCACACCACACACCCCACACCCACACACCCCACACCAGCATCCACACACCCACACCCCACACCACACACCCACACCCCACACCAGAGGAAATGATGTGCATTCTGCCGTGCTGAGTTCCCGCTCACTAACCTGCTATCTAAGACATGCTCCCATGCACTTAGTACATGAGAGGAGGTTAGAGACTACAGCAGGGCCATCTCTGAAGGAGCTTTTAAAAAACTATTTTTAGCCTACATTCATTTTCTCTTTGGAGACAATGGGTAGGGGTAGAAACTGGAAAACAGATTAAACATTTAATGAAAATTAATTGGCATGAAAGGTGATGATTGTTTACAAAGATAGTATGAGACCTACTGAACTGTATTGACCTGTGCTGGAGGATCTGTGATGTGGCATTTGTGGCACTTGTGGAAATGTTTTGTCTCATAATGCTTTGTTTGGATATTTATTTATTTACCATACTGGTCTTTTGCTCGTATGTTATGGTTTCTAATTTTGTGTTTTTATGAATTCCCCCCACCTTTGGTGTGTGTGTGTTATGACTTTTCTTTTTCGTTTTATTCTTGTTTGTTTTTTAAATTTATTTATTTTTTTGCCTGTTTGTTTTCTAAAGAAAGAGAGAACAAAGGTGAGGATTTGGATGGTTAGGAGGTAGGAAGGATCAGGAAGGAGATGAGGTAAGGGAAACTATGATCAGAATGTATTGTGTGACAAATTATTATCAATAAAAAAGAATATATGGTGTACATACTTTCTCATTTTTGCTGTCATGTTTCACAATCTACACTTTTGCAATAATTAAGAATATCCAAGTGTGGGTAGAGCCTAAAAATCCTGGAATGAGATCACGAGAGGGTACTAGGTGAAGAGACGATGGGGTGGGCAAAATGACACATGGGACCTTAGTGAGGAAAATAACACAGTAGGAGAATGTGAAGGGGGACGAGGGTGTGAAGGGCTCGGGGAGAAGAGAAGGAAGCAGAACCACAAAATATATTTTGTTTGAAAATGTAACAGCAGCAAAACCAGCAGCCAACATCAAACTAAATGGAAAGAAACTCAATGGGATTCCTCTAAATTCAGGAACAAGACAATATCTTCATATCTCTTCATATCTCTTCAATATTGTACTTGAAGTTCTAGCTAGAGCAATAAGAAAACAAAAGGAGATCAAGGGGGTACAAATTGGAAAGGAAGAAGTCAAACTCTCACTATTTTGCAGATGATATGTTTACATAAGTGACCTTATGTAACCTGAAACACTCTACCAAGGAACTCCTACAGCTGACAAACACCTTCAGCAAAGTGGCAGGATACAGGATTAACTAAAAAAAAAAAAAAAAAAAAAAAAAAACAGTAGCCCTACTATATACAGATGATAAATGCGCTGAGAAAGAAATCAGAGAAAAAAACACCCTTTACAATAGCCACAAACAACATAAAGTATCTTGAGGTAATACTTACCAAACAAGTGAAAGACCTATATAATGGGAACTTTGTGTCTTTAAAGAAAGAAAGTAAAGAAGATACCAGGAAATGGAAAGATCTCTCATGCTCTTGGATAGGTAGGATCAACATAGTAAAAATGGCAGTCTTACCAAAAGCAATCTACAGACTCATTGCAATCCCATCAAAATCTCAGCACAATTCTTCACAGACCCTGAAAGAAAAATCTTCAACTTTATGGAAAAACAAAAGACCCAGGATAGCCAAAGTAACCGTGCACAATAAAGGAACTTCCAGAAGCATCACTTCTATTATAGAGATATAGTCCTGCAAACAGCTTGGTATTGGTGCAAAACTTGACAGGTAGACCATGGAATAAAATTGAAAACCCTGATATGAACCCACACCTACAAACAACTGATTTTTGACAAAGAAGCTAAAATTATACAATGGAATAAAGAAAGCATCTTCAGCAAATGGTGCTGGCATAGCTGGATGCTGACTTGTAGAAGACTGCAGATAGATCCGTATCTTTCGCCATACACAAAATTTAAGTCCAAATGGATCAAAGACCTCAACATAAATCCAGCCACGCTGAACCTCTTAGATGTGAAAATGGGAGATACCCTTGAACAAATTGTTACAGGAGACTGCTTCCTGAACAAAACACCAGTAGCACAGACACTGAGATCGACAATTAATAAATGGGACCTCCTGAAACTGAGAAGCTTCTGTAAGGCAAAGGACACAGTCAGCAAGACAAAATCGCAGCCCACAGACTGGGAAAAGATCTTCACCAACCCCACATCTGACAGAGGGCTGATTTCCAAAATATACAAAGAACTCAAGAAGCTAGTTACCAAAACACCAAATAATCCAATTAAAAATTGGGGTACAGAACTGAAGAAATAATTCTCAATAGAGGAATCTAAAATGGCTGAAAGGCACTTAAGAAAGCGCTCATCATCTTTAACCATCATGGAAATGCAAATCAAAACAACTCTGAGATACCATTTCACTCCTGTCAGAATGGCTAAAATCAAAAACAACAAAGACAGTTTATGCTGGAGAGGATGTGGAGAAAGGGGAACTCTCCTCCACTGCTGGTGGGAGTTCAAACTCTTACAACCACTTTGGAAATCAGTATGGTGGTTTCTCAGGAAAATGGGAATCAGCCTACCTCAAGACCCAGTAATTCCACTCTTAGGCATATACCCAAATGTGCACATTCATGCAACAAAAACATCTATTCAACTATGTTCATAGCAGTATTATTTGTAATAGCCAGAACCTGGAATCAACCTAAATGCCCCTCAACTGAAGAATGGATGGAGAAAATGTGGTATAATTACACAATGGAGCACTACTTAGTGGGAAAAAAATAATGGAGTATTGAAATTCATAGGCAAATGGATATAACTAGAAGAAACCATCCTGAGTGGGGTAACCCAGTCACAAAAAGACAAACATGGTATGTACTCACTCATATATGGATTTAGACATAGAGCAAAGGATCACCAGCCTACCATCCACACTGCCAGAGAAGCTAGGAAACAAGGAGGACCCTAAGAGAGACTCACATGGTCTCCCACAGAAAGGGAAAGGGACAAGATCTCCTGAGCAAGTTGGGGGCATGGAGGGAAGGGAGAGGGAGTTAGGAGAAAGAGAAGGGGAGAAGGGGAGGGGAGAGGAGGACATGAGGGAGCAGGAAGATTGAGTCAGGGAAAGAACAGAGGAGAGCAAGAAAAGAGATACCATAATACAGGGAGCCATTATAGGTTTAAAGAGAAATCTGGCGCTAGGGAAATGTTCAGGGATCACAAGGATGACCCAACTAACAATCTAAGCAATAGTGAAGAGGCTACCTTAAATGCCCTTCCCTGATAATGAGATTAATGAATACCTTATATACCATCCTAGAGCCCTCATCCTGTAGCTGATGGAAACGGAAGCAGACACCCATGGCTAAACACTGAGCCAAACTCCTGAAATCCAGTTCAGAGAGGGAGTAGTGATGAGCAAAGGGGTCAAGGCCAGGCTGGAGAAACCCAGAGAAACAGCTGAACAAGGGGGAGCTTATGGACCCCAGTCTGATAGCTGGGAAACCAGCATAGGACTGACTCAGACCCCATGAACGTGGATGTCAGTAAGGAGGACTGGGCAGTCTATGGGGCCACTGGTAATGGAGTCTATCCCACATAGAGGGAAACTCTCTCAGCCTAGACACATGGGGGAGGGCCTAGGCCCTGCTCCAAATGCTATGATAGACTTCAAAGACCCCCCATGGAAGGCCTCACCCTCCCTGGAGAGCAGAAAGGGGATGGGATGGCGGTTGGGAGAGACAGTGGAGGAGGGGAGGGAGAGGGAACTGGGATTGACACATAAAACAAGCTTGTTTCAAATTTAAATAAAAATATTATCATAAGAAATAAAAAATAAAGAAAATGTAATGGTATCTAATAAGTATGCTGACTCAAAGTATTTTAAATGTTAAAATAGACTTCAACGTCTTTTTTCCACAATGTGAAGATTTCAGGCAGTTAGAGCTATTGGCAGAACACGTGCAGCTCCGGGGAGCATGTATGTGCAGCTCCAGTTGTTCTGATCTGTAGCCGCTCGCAGCCATGCGGGAGGGAAGGACAATGGAAGCCCCTCCTCCACTGTTCCGGGGGCGGGGCTGGAGATGCACCCAGTTCACACTGCAGTGTGCAGTGGATTCAATTCTTCCCTGAGGGGCCACCCCTTCCATCAGTCTGCCTGGGTGTAACCTGAGAAGGCAGGATAAATAGGACCCGCAAGTCCTGTCCCTGTCTGTGAACTAAAATCAGCCGCTCTGCTTTGTAAGCTGATTTCCTCAGCTATGTGTTACAGTAACAGAAAGCACATTAACGCATCCACCCAGACGTCTGCTTCCTCACAGGGCGATTGTGATATGGGGGTCTGTGCTCTTTCAGCTCTACAAAAATCACATGTGCGAGTTGAAAGAGAATGTTTCACATGGCTTTATTTAGGGTTTAAGGCCACACAGAAGGTGCCCTTCTGTTTTTAAGATTTGTTTATTTCATGTGGTTTTGAACTGGCCATCTTCTACAAACAGATCGGTGCCTAGCCCAATTGTCATCAGAGGGGCGTCATCCAGTAACTGGTGGAAACAGATGCAGAGACCCACAGCCAAGCACTAGGAGGAGCCCGGGGACCCTGCAGAAGAAGGGGAGGAAAGATTACAGCAACCAGAAGGGTCAAATACTTTATGAGGACACAATGGAAAACATGACCCACCAAGTCAGCTAAGCAGACCTCACAGGGGCTCACGGAGACTGGAGCAAGTCAGGGAGCCTGCATGGGTCTGAGCTAGGTCCTTTGCATGTATGTTATGGTTGTGTAGCTTGGTGTTCTTGTGGGAGTGGGGCTGTCTCTGACTCTGTTGCCTGCTCTTGGGACCCTCTTCCTCCTACTGGGTTACCTCCTCCAGCCATGGTGATGAGTATATGTGCCTGGCCTTATTGTAACTTGTTATGTCAGGTTCAGTTGATGGCACTGGGAGGAGGAGTGATGTGGGGGAGAGGGGAGGGGAGGGGAGCCTGCAAGCAGTGTGTGTGTGTGTGTGGGGGGGGAGACTGCAGCCAGGATGTAATGTATTAGATAAGAATAAGAATAACATAAAAAAAGACTCAGGAGATGAGATCATCCGGGTGGTCTCTCAATGCCATTATACGGACCCCCCCCACACAAAGATTTATTTATCTCTCGTGTGTGTGTGTGTGTGTGTGTGTGTGTGTGTGTGTTCGTGTGTGTGTGTACACCATGTGAGTCCAGGATGCATGGAGCCAGAAGAAAACATCAGGTCCCTTGTAGCTAGAGATATAGGTGATTTTGAGATGCCCAATGTGGGTGCTGGGAACTGAACTCATGTCCTCCGTAGGAACAGCAAGCGTGCTCAGCCGCTGACCTGTCTTTCCAGCCCTTCTGGCCTTCTGCTAAGCTCGAGTGTGGAAGTTCTTCCCGCAGAAGGGAAAGTGTTGTGTCTGTTCAAGGTGTACATGGATGGGAAGGCGCAGATACTCTCGCTCCAGGAGGCATCTCAGTCCTGGATGCAGTTACACTCAGAGCATCTTGTGGAAGGAGAAACAGAAATATATAAAGGGAGAAATAAAATGGTAGCTAGAAGGGCCTTGTGCCAAAAGCACCATTAAAATAAGAGCATGGGATAAAATATATTTAACATCATCAGGTCTTTTTGTTGGTGATATTAAAAAAAAAAAGACAACCATGCAATGCAAACATCAAGACAGTTATTTTCCTAAAACTCAGCATCATTTGAGGGACGTGTGTAGTGCCAGATCCTAATAATCACAAGGCAGCCTCACAAAAAATAAAGCTAATTCCATGACCACAAATCAACCCAAGTTTTCCGAAAACAGAATGTCTTTCCAAAGTCTCCATTAAGTGTGGTCTGATCTGTAAGCATATATGTATTTATGTATTGGATTAGACAAAAAAAATCCTTAGAACATTTATACATTGTATAAGATCATTCATAGCCTGGAAGTTGCCCAGTTAGTTAAATGTAATAGTCTGGAATTAAAAACAGGTTCAGTGCAGAAGGATCCCCAATTGACTTTCGCATTTATGCAGCCTGCAACATTTGGGTAAAAACTCTTGCTTGAATCTACTGCAGAAGCATTACTTAGTGAACACTCCTGGTCCAACTGCCGGGGATTGCTGTCAGGAAAGGCCTTCATGGCGGGATTGGGTGGGGCTGTGCGGGAGGCTGGGCTAAGAGCACAGCTACTGGCCTCTTAGAAAAAGCTCTCATCTCCAGGACTTGTCCGGGTGACTTCTTGAAAAGCCAAACATTTGTCTCTCAAGAGCATCTCCGTTTAGTTTTTACAAACGTAAAATACTTTACCCTTCAACGACCACAACCGCCAAATGACACACATTACATAAGACTTCTTAGTGACGTGGTACTTTGCTTATTAACTTTGTGAGGAAAGACAACTACATCAGAAGTTCTGGCGCCCCGAAAGGCACGGACCGCTCCGTATCATAGGCATCAAGCTCATGGCAGTAGCTGAGCCCTGAGCCATCAGTCCACTGCCAAATGCTCAGTCAAACCACTTTATTGAAATGGTCGGAGCACCTAGACAAGTAGGCAAGGGCCACTGTGGATGCTTAGCTACTTATGCAGCTGTTGGCTTTCATTCATTCATTCATTCATTCATTCATTCATTCATTCATTGCCTGTATGACATCTGTGGGAATAATTTTCCTCCACTGTCATTCCACAGGCTTGGCTATTCACATGACCAAGCATCCTTTGTATCTTGCCTAATGCCTGCTGCGTGAGTAGTGGGTACTTACAACACTCCCAGAGGAAGACTCGACCCACCCATGGTCTCCTGGTGCCTTCAGGGCAGCTTGAGAAAGCATCTGAGATACTCGAAACCCAGGACCCAGGCCTGTGGGGGAACAGTTGACAGGAGGAAGCAGCCTTGTCCCAGCCAAGCACTGCCCCACTAAACGGAGACGCACCATCAATTTCTGCATCAGGCCTGGGGGGGGGGGGTTGTGGCGCATTCTGTCTACCACTATCTTCCAGATATCTCCCGGTTGCCAGCCTCCTTACCTTACACTGACAGCCATACCATCCCGCAGGAAGGAGGCAGCAACACGCCTGCCTGACCGTGGAGGCAGAGTGGGAAGGGGGCTGCAAACAACCCCACATGAATGTGCCCTTTGTCTTACAGCCCAGTCTGGAACCTGGGCGAAGTGGGGAAAAAGATTGCGCCGGTTTCCATGACTGAAAAATTGGGAGGCCTCATCACCTCGAGACGCTGCTGTATTTAGCTGTTCACGTGGGCTATTAGCCACATAACTTGTTTCATCTTTCTGACCTCAGTCGGCGTCTTCCTACGTGGTGACAAAATACGCAATAAAATCTCCGTGTCATGGGGTGTGCGTCTTCCTGCTACGTCCCCGAGTGCTGCACCTTGGTCTGGAGTAGGTTACACGGCTCCATCTGGAGCAGCTCCTCGGAGTGTAGCTCCTGACACTGAGCTCTTGTTCCCTTGAAAGGAGAAGGCCCAAGAGGGTGTGTTCTGGGGCAGAAGGTGATGACCCCACAAAGGCCAAGGTGCCCCCGACAAAGGATGTGTTAGGCTAGCTAGTCACCGGCAGGAGGTCTCGGTAGCACCGCTCCAGGTCCCAAAGAGCCCTCCACTCCCACAGCTTCTCCTTAGCTTTACATTTTCAGGGTAAATGAGTTTGTAGGTAACAGATACCCAGACTTTCGAACTCTACTCTGCGATGCCTCATGGGGTCCCAGGGACACCTCAGTCGGCACCCTGCCATTCTCTCACAGTACCCTTAGTCCCGGGGATATGCTGTGCCCGAAACTTAACAGTTCACTTCTCCACGAGCTCGTTTGCATGAAACGCTGTCTGAAATAGTGGGAGGGTTTCGGTGTTCCTAACAGTGTCTCCGACTGATGCGAAAGAGTAAAGATAACGGTGTCTCACTGTCCCGCAAGCTAACACCGCTGTGCAAAGATGGTGCTTGCTGGAGCTCCCTGTAAGGCTCTGTGAAGTTGGATCATTTCTACAGCTTTCCAGATTTCTTCAGCCAGGTCCTCTGGATCTTAATTGTAGGAATAAAGTTCTCTTTCTTTCGACATCATTTGCCTTTGCCAGAGCAGCCTCCCTGTAGGCTAATTCACGTTGAGTTATTTCTCGGCGAAATGGTTTTCCCAAGGAGGAGTTACACATCCTGGCTGTGCTTCCCTGGGCTGGTCTTGGGTCTGGAACGTCCAAACCCTTCTCTCTGAGGCTGTGTGTTTCTCTCTTTCTCTCTCACTGTGAAACTACACGTTTTAGCCATTACTTCTGGCAAGTCAGTGTTCCAAGTCCACATTCCTCCGGACATGAACTATAACAAACACAGTACAAATGGTTTAAATGCAGAGCAGATTCAGAGTGTGGCCAGAGGCTGTGGACATGGACCTGTCAGCAACCATGCAGCTGACATATGAGATGTGGTTTCTATGGAAATGCAAGACACACCCTCAGCCATTGTGGGGCACTGAAGAGGAAATATTAACTGATGGTGAAATCCACAACACTTGATACCTCCTTTCCCTTCCCCAACACACACACATACACACACATGCAGACAGACACACACACATACACACACACACACACACAGACACCCCCCACATACACACACACACAGACATGCACCCAGACACACACTCACACTCACATACACAGAAACACACACAGAAATATACACACAGACACGTACACACACACATACACACACATGCAGACACACACACAGACACATACAGACACATAACAGAAACAGACACCCACATCACACCCACCCACACAGACACACATGCACACACACACACACACACACACAAACTCATACACAGAAACGCACACACAAACACACACACACAGACATGCACATAGGCACACATAGACACACACATAGGGAGACACAAACAGACACACAGAGACACACAGAGATACATACATAGACACAGATACACACAGAGACACACACGAATGCAGACATACACACAGAGACACAAGTATACACACTCATGCAATACACACATACTCAGACAAATATGCACACATACATACATGTATGTACACAGCACACATACACACATCTCACACATGTGTATGCACACACATATACTCACACACACACACACACACACACACACACCAACTTCAATCAAGTGTGTTCCCCGGGGGAACTTGCCTCACTCCAGTGCCCACCTGTTGGACTCTGACACCTTGGGAACAGTGCCAGAACCTGGGGCTGGAAGTGTCTGGGAGTCACGTTCACTCTCCTCATCCGTGAGCCATGTCCTTCCGTGAGGCAACACAAGCTGTCATTGAAACCACAGCAGCGACTACATTGATGAATGGAATGATTGCTCGAAAGGTGACATACAAAAACACACCTTAGACACGCGCCATTGCCTTTCCTGGATGATAACATGGAGTTCTGGGCCCCCCCCCACAGCTGTTCTGAGCTCCCACCCCCACAGCTGTTCTGGGCCCCCACAACCCCCACAGCTGATCTGGGCCCCCACCCCCCACAGCTGTTCTGGGCTCCCACACCCCCCACAGCTGTTCTGGGCTCCCACACCCCCCACAGCTGTTCTGGGCCCCCACACCCCCCACAGCTGTTCTGGGCTCCCACACCCCCCACAGCTGTTCTGGGCTCCCACACCCCCCCACACACAGCTGTTACCTCGGTGCGTCTTACCGTCTTACCCCCGCACCCCACCAGCCCCCAAGTGTGATCCCTATTACAGGTATCTTGACCCCTTTACCAAGTGATCCTGATAGTACAGGGCCCAGAGTCTCACGCGCGGTGTCCTGCTGTACCGCAGGCTGTCCCTGGATGCACTCTAGTGCCCTTCCTCATCCCTCTAGCTTAGCGTGCGGTATGAGGCCCCACCAGAATCCGAGCAGTTGCTGCACTGTGCTCTGGTTCCTCCCTAGCCTTGAGAACCACAAGACTAAGGGGACGTCTTTCCTTTATCCGTGATCCGCCTTCATGCATTGTCACAGCAATACAGAGTAGAGCAAGACACCTCAACGAGGAGCCTCTTCTTTCTCCTTCCAGAGCTGAGTACTGCATACTGCTAGCTCTCCAGGATGTCTTGCAAGCACCATTGGGCTCTGACCATTCAGGGAAGAGGGGAAAGGAGGACTTGAGTATGAATGTCAATATTGAGAAAATGTTCCCAATGTTATGTCCATGACTACAGCCATGTCTTGTGTAGCCACACACCTCTACTACCATCTTAGGTATATTCATTTTATTTCAAATCATTTATTGACCCCCTCCTGTCTCCCTGACAACACCTCTCACAAGACAGCCCATTGGGAAGTGGTTAGAACTCATTGATGTCAAATTTTGATAAAGGCACTAACACTTCTGCAGCCCTAGGCTAAATGATGCACATTTGGCCAGCTCCCTGGTGGTCCTTGAAATGGGACACAGTGTCCTTCAGGACTGGGGGATGAGGGTAGGGATGGTAGGGTTTGTCATCAGTTCGAGGTTGACCAGCTGTCTTCACCAAGAGTCCACAGGGAAGGTTGTGAAGTCTATACCATGGCACGATGATATGCCTGTAAACTGGACTCACTCTCTGGAAAAGCAAACCGTAGTGACTTTTCCAGATCTGAACCTGTGGACACAGGGTGATGGAGAGGTGCCCTTTCCACTGCATTCGGTTCTGCAACAGGACCCTGTAGATTTCCTAAAATGTGTCATAACTTACATACTTTGCATTGCTTAATCCATCTGTGAATAAACCTTTTATTAATCTTAGCCTAGAGAAACTGATTGTGAAATTAATCTCTCAAAAGCTGGGGCTTAATGGTGAAGAAACAAGCATTAAAACTCCTACTTTTGGTAATGTCCTTTTCTGTGACAATATTTGACTTTATCGGTGATAAAGATAACCCTCAACCCTTAATATGACTATTTTTATACCATGCTTTTATGCATTTTTTTATTATGAAACAAACTCTTCTAGCGATGGACAAAGACTATTCGGGCGGGTAGCGAAATGACTGGAACCAGGCCAGCACCGTCAGCCAAAACCAAAGACAAGGAGATCTAATGAACTGACTTATGAGACTACAAGTCTTTTTATTCAATTAATGCATGCTCAGTGAGCCTACATACAGCTGCCAATGGCTTTATACCATGTCTACAAATTGCATAACATTCTTTTCTTAAAGAAGGTTTAAGCTGGGCCTGGGAAAGATGGCTTAGTCAGTAAAATGCTTGGTGTGCCAGCATGAGGACCTTGGCTAACCCCTAAAGCTCACAGAAGTAGCTGGGTGTGCCAGCACACATCTGTAACCCCAGTGCTGGGTTGGGGCAGAGCCAGATGGCTCCCAGTGGCTTGCTGGTCATCCAATCTAGATTTCCTGTGGGCTCTAGGTACACGGAGACCCTGTCTTAGAAAATGATTTTTTAAAGAGTGACCGGGGAAGATACCAGCTCATCCTCTGTCCTACCCATGCATGCACACACATGCACACAATAAAAAGTAGAGATTAATTATGTTTCCTTTGAGTTCCAGGACTTAGTGGCTCACTACCAATAAAGACTGCTGCTTATGACATTGGGTCACTTCATTCAAAGCCCCCATCAACTTTCCTCTCTTGGTTCATCATCCTGAAGCAAGACAGCAGGGTGGCCCAAGGGCATACTGCCTGCTCTTGGAGGGGACTACATATCAGCACTGGGAGTGTTTGCAACCGCCATAGCAACATGCTACCTCATCAGCTAGTCACCCTGCATTAAGGTCCTTCCTTCCTTCCTTCCTTCCTTCCTTCCTTCCTTCCTTCCTTCCTTCGTTCCTTCCTTCCTTCCTTCGTTCCTTCCTTCCTTCCTTCCTTCCTTCCTTCGTTCCTTCCTTCCTTCTTTCCTTCCTTCCTTTATTCAGGCATTGTTACTGTAGACTCACCCAGCATAGTACTGCATTGCAAGAGAGACTTACACAAAACTATCATGGCAAAACTTTCTTGGACCTTTCCTCCCCACAGAAAACTCCAGAGAATGTGGTGACAGAGGGACAAAGAGAATGAACGATGAAGTAAAGTACCGGAGACGTGAGTTCTATACCCATTCTTATCACGGCTATAGGGCTTGGGAAAAGGATACTGAAGTGGGAGAATCGGGCTGCCTCTGTGACACAAGTGAATATAATATATTTTTACCGCAGAAGGGTAGCAGTGTTTGATCCTGATGTGATCATCCTGAGTAAGATTTATTAGGGCTTGCCTTGAGAGTGAAGGCTATGGATGAGCACAGTCTAGAACAAAGATCTTGGCCATCAGTCACTTCTGCTGCCACTGGATTCTGAGCTTAATTAACTCCAGGAACAGAGAGCTAATGCCTCTGAATAGGCCAGTGTTTTCTGTGCATCTTAATGCTGAAGCCAAAGTCTACTGGTACGATGGGGAAGAGGGTGGCTACTGTGATCAAAAGATGGTTTGACCCTTGAAGGAGAACAGGATGCTATAAAAGGGAAGTCCCCAGGAAAGTCGTAAACAACAGTGAAGACTGTCGGAGAATTTTCTAGTGAATGTAGCAGAAATAAGAGTCCGGTAACATCAAGGGGTTTTGATGTTGATAGAAAAGGTGACAAGGGAAAGATAGGACTTGGAAGAGCCCTTCGCCAGCATTTACCAAGAAAACAAAACAAAGGGAAAGTCATGTCTATAGACTTGGTAGTAAATGCTTCAAAAGAAGAAAAGTCTCATTCCAATGCAATGTCCTAGCAGGACAAGGATGCTCGGATGCTCTCTCCAAGATGCTCATTCTTAGTGTCTCATCATCTCACTGTACTCAGAGTTTCTTCATACCGCTCCTTTGTTATTGTGGGTGGATTCCCATACTCATCTGTCCTTCCAGGGGGTCGGTCCTTCAGGATCCTGCGCATCCAACACTGATCTTCACCCACAGGAGCGCCATGCCCATCTGTGCTCTCATAGGATGCCTGGGCCCAGAGCAGATGGAAACAACTGAGCAGGGAGGGAGGGAGGAGCAGCCCATTGACGAGAGAGCTTATTTGGCATGAGTCTGAGAAGTTCTGTACTCCATCACCAGTGTGATGGAGCCTGGGGATCAGATAGCTGGTGCTAGGATACTTTTGAGATGAAACCTGAGCTGTACCACACCCAGAGAGAGAGAAAGAGCCTAAGGTTTGTGTTGATGAGCCAAGGCTTTGAAATCAGTGGACAACAATGACTCCTTAGTCTCTAGTTTTAGTTGTGGCATTTAAACTTTTGTAGCTTGTTTTCTCACACATAATGCAGGGATGGATAGGGAGCTAGGAACAGGGTGTGATCATCCTACATGGCCATCATCCCATGTATCACCCCCAAAGCACTATAGTTCCCAAGCTAAACTCTAAATCACTACAAAGGTTTAAACCAACAATGCCCTAGGTGATGTTGCCCTTCATTCAATGGTATGCGTATTCTGGTCCTGCACATTCACTATCATCATTTAACCAATAGTCACGGTTAAACATGTCTACCCTTGCCCCTTGGTATGTTGAGCCTACTTCTGCCTTGGTACTTACTACCGTCCCTGCTCCCGAAGCTGCTCTTGCAATACTCAACATTTCAGTGATTCACCTCGTTCCGGTCACTGTGCAAATGTAACCTCTTCCACGGAAGCCTCCACCTTACCTGGCTTTGTTCGTCTTTGTGGCCCTTCTGTATGTCCTGTCTGTGCATAGTGTCTTAGTTTTGTTAATCAATTAATTTATTTTTTGAGACAGTATCTTACCGTATAGTGCAGGCTGACCTGAAACCTATAATTGTTCTGCGCTGGGATTGTAGCTGTGCATCCACCCCAAGGTCAGTGTTGTCTGTCTTCCTGACCATAAAGTAGGACTCGTGAGTGCAAGAGGTTTGCCTGATTTACAGCGAAGTTCCTGAGTTTATGCTTGGAAAAATGAATGGGCAACACAGTCTAGGCTGTGATGGCTAAGACTGATTGTCAACGTGACATGTACGGGAAGAGGGAACTTCAGCTGAGGCCCTGCTTTCAACAGATTGGCCTGTTGGCATGCTCCTGGGGCACTTCATTGATGACTGTAATCACTGTATGTTGAGGGCCCAGCCCACCGTGGGGAGATGCAGTCCCGACGCAGGTGAGCTTGGGCTACACAAGAAGGGTAGCTTGGGCGTGAGCGGGGAGCAGCCTCACTCCATGCCATCTATGTTGGTTGTTGCCTTGAGCCTGCCAGGATGTCTTTGATGACGGACTGAAACAAACCCTTTCATCCACAAGTTTCTTTTGGTTGTGTTGTTTATTGCAGCCACAGAAAGCAAACTAGGGTACAGGGATAACTGTGATGTCATATCCTAACTATGTCGTACAATCTACTTGTTTGCGTTGCTCAATTTTTCCTTCCCTCCCAGAATGTCATAACCCAATACCTCACACTGACCTTCAACATCTCGTCTCCAACATTCCAACTTCCCGCAGAGAGATGTATTCAAACAGTGCAATTCACACCAGCCCATTACTTCTCTGGCATCTTGGAGGGAGGACTCTGATGAGCAATAATTGAGCAAGAAAGGCCCAGCAATTGGTGTCTAAAGCCCAGGAAAGCCACACTATGCCATAGAGGCACCATCCATTAAATTTCTTCCACTCGGTAGATTTAACAATAAGAACAAGCACCCATAAAGTCATCTGGTACTAGAAACTACATCTTCCTTGAGAGACTTTTGTGTTGGCATGACTGGTGTAGGGCAAATGGCCTGGCGAGGTGACTCCCCTGATGGCTAGGTCTTGTGGCGATCATTCAGAATGCAGAGATTGTCAGCGCCAACCTGCCCCGTCTTCAGACACTGTGTGGTGAGCTAGGGAAAGCAAATCTAAGCTGTCATGACCCTAGGAACTAGGAAATTACCCAGCCTTTGTGCAGTGAGGCAGGGCAAGGGCAGGGCACATTTCTCAAGACCTAGGGAGAGACAGAAATGTGGCTTCAGAGTCACGAGGCTTGGGTTCAAGACCTGCCTGTTATTTAAACAAGTTCTCCCTTGAACTAATTGTATAATGTATACCTGAAGTGAAGGCTCAGATTGTTTCCTTTAGAAAAATCGAAATGATACCCGGCCAACTGGTGATACAAGTGTGTTCTATGGACAACTTGTTCTCAGTGAGCAGCTCCCTTTTCCTTTTTTTTTTTTTTTTTTTTTTTTTCCCCAATACAGGGTTTCTCTGTGTAGCTCTGGCTATCCTGGAACCCACTCTGTAGACCAGGCTGGCTTCAAACTCGCAGAGATCCGCCTGCCTCTGCCTCCCAAGTGCTGGGATTAAAGGCATGCACCACCAGAACCTGGCCGTGAACAGCGTCTTGAGCTGTTGGTGTGGCATCGGCCGTGGTGTAGAGCTGGGAGGCTGGTTTGTGTACCCAGCTGTTGTTGTCATAGAAACTGCAATGCATGATCCTTAGAGAATGACTGCCTGGGAAACTGAGTCTGCTGCTATGGGCAACATCACAGTGTCTCAAGGGAGATGGCTTGACAGAGGCGGGGTCTGGGCCGGAGGCCGTGGAAGGGCTGAGTTAAGCCTGGCTCATCGCTCTTCTTGCTTCCAGTGGTTTGCTGGTGACCACTGGCACTGTTTGGCTTGTGGCAGCATCACCCTCATCTTAGCCTTTGTTTTCATTGTAACTGTCTAAGCTTCCAATTTCAGAAGAAAGGGATAGGGCCAACTCCATGGACCTCATCTGAAGCAGCTGCATCTGGACGATTTTATTCTCTACCCTGAGGTACAGTGGTGGTGCTGTGACACATGGCTTCATGGGAGGCACAGTTCATCCATACTGCTGGAGTGTTAGAGCCCTGTTGTGATGGACCACTGAGGGGCAAGGCTTTGCTTCTCTTAACACACAAGCGCGCGCGCGCACACACACACACACACCCATAATCCCCCCCCCACACACACACAGAGCGAACTAACTTTCAGTTATTTTTATTATTTGTACTAGATTCTCTGCAGATAATTCAAGCCTTTATTACCAACACCCAGCAGCCAGGTCCGATTACCCCCACTGCCTTGCCTCTGATAAGCCACCTCCAGACCCTCCCTTATTTGCCTCAGAATTTTAGAGAGAAGAGCACAGATTCTGTTTTCAGTTCCCATAAAAACATCATTTTACAGTGTCCTTCCAAAGGAGCAAGACAGTGTCCCGCCTGCTTCTGCAGCCCTTTAATCCCAAGTAAACACACAGAGGCTTCTATTAATTATAAACAACTTGGCTGATGGCTCAGGCTTCTTATTCATTAGCTCTTTCTTAGCTATTAACTCATTTCTATTAGTCTATGTATCTCTACTGGCAATTCCGGGGTGTTCTACCTTCCTGGTAGTTAAATGGCGTCTCCTTGACTATGTTTCTCTATCCCTGTTGGGATTTCCTGCCTGGCTAAATCTTACCTGTCCATCAGCAGAAACAGCTTATTCATCAACCAATAAGAGAAACATATAATCACAGCATACAGGAGGACATCCCCCATCAATTCAGTCCCGATGAAGTTATTAAGAGAATGTACACAGAACTCACAGGGACCAAGGCCTTGGGATATTTTAACACCCCACCCCCACCCCAAGACTCACTGAGCTGCCCATGGGTCATACTTCTCATGGCCTAACTATTTATTACTAATAGAGACTCAGACCCTATGTCTGATCTCGGCTTGCCATGCAGTGGGAAAGGAAGCTCCCGCCAGCCATGAACCCAGAAATCTCCCAATTTTCCCTTAAAAGTATGTAATTGTCCAATTCCTTAAGTTACTACTTTAATCAAATTTTCCATCTTAGTGGTTCTGTAATTAATGAGAGAGCACATTTTTGTCACCAGTCAAAATGTGTCAATCCGCAGTGAAAGGTGTGGTTTGCACTGTGTCCCAGCCCCTGGAGCTGGTGGTGTCCCAAAGCATGCACGGTGGACACACGGTCAATTTCCTGTTAGAGAAATTCGTCCTTCCATTTCCTTCTTTATCTGACACGCTTGGAAGTAGCTGCTGAGTAGAAGCCATGGTGGCATCCTAGGATGCCACTGTCACACGTCCACGAGCCCTGACTGTGAGCCTTGTGGCACCAGAGCAGAGGAGGACCATGACCTCAGACTGGGGACAAATCCAGGAAAGACAGGGAGGCTGTTCAATCTCCCTGGGACCTCTCCCACGGTTTCTAAGTACACAGACCCATATTCTCCTTCCCCTCCCCTCTCCTGTCCCCTCCCCTCCCCTCTCCTGTCCCTTCTCTCCCTCCCCTCTTCTCCCCTCCCTCCCCTCTCCTCTCTTCTGTCCTCTCCTCCCCTCCCCTCCCCCCATTCCCAACAGAGAATAGAAGCAGTGGAAGCAGACTCTGTTTCACTACAATCAAAGTGTTATTTTAACATCTCTAAACTGGACATTGCTACCCGTGCATCCTGCTGTGGTCTCTGTGGGGGTCAGGATGGACTTATCTGGAGGGGACTCTGTGTGCTAGGTGTCCAACAGTAAAGAGAGTAACAAAGACCGATGCTTTTCTGAATACCAGAAATGAATCCTCTGGAGCCCAGCAGGACACCAGCAGGGTCTGTATGTGACAGGGTTTCTTTGCTGGGAAGCATGGTGTGATTTCCACCATCAGCCCTTCTCTGAGGAAGGGTTAGGGTGCCTCCCCTCAGAGAGAATGTCTCCAACAGAAGTAACTGCGATCTCATCCTGCAGCTCACCTGCACTCTGGCTTGCCACTCTATCACCTTGCTTAATCCACCAGGAAGACGCTGGCAGATGTGATCCAGTGAGGGCTGGGAACATGCCCAGGAGACACCCTCTCTTCTCTCTTCATGCCTCTGCATTTGCTGTGAAAAGAGCAGGTTGTGCCAGCACCCTGGCCCTGGGGAGCCAGCTCCCAGCATCTCACAGGCATCAAGACTAACCCTTGTTACCATCAGCCTCTGAGGGTTCTTAGTGACCGACCATCTTGTAGACCCCAGGAGAGGATGCCATTGCCCAGAGCAGCTCTGACGGTGAAACAGAGACACCTGCCTGCTGCCTGAATCAGGTCTCACTTGCTGCTGGTCCAGGTCACTGTCCCTGTGGATCAGAGCTGCCCCTTGAGCTGGAAAAGATTTGTCATCTGGGTTGTCAAGCAAGGCTGACAGCCTGGACTGATAGATTCTGCATGACTGAGATTTTCATTACACAGAAACACGGAGAGAAGGTGCTGGGTGGTCGCACAGGGCTACTTAGAACAAAAGGGACAGACAGTCAGGAGACCCTGTATGACACAGCAGCCTCAGGATGCGTTACAGCCCACAGCTGCACTGGGTTCGAGAGTGGCTGCCTGCTGCCCGGGCGTGGTTCAGGGGTCTAAGAGCAACAGGCTTGGCTGACTTCAGAAAAATGGAGGTGAGGGGAGAGGAGGGGGGGAAGTGGGGGGGGGAGGGAAGGTGGGAAAGGGGCAGATGGGAGGGGTGGGAGAGAGGAAGGGAGGGGGAGGAGGGATGTGGAGAGAGGGGTGAGGTGGAGAGAGGGAGGGGAGGGAGGTGAAGGGGGAGAGCAGGCGGCAAGCCTTATCATGTTTTCTGCTGAAATGAGTGCTTGGATGGACCATTGCCAGAAGTATTTTCAGATTCTAAAACTGCAAGGGAATTTTCAAGTGCTGGAAAGAAACCTTCCATGACATGTACAAAATGTCTGGCTTCATTTATCAGGACAGAGATAACCAACGCCCCTCTTTAAGCATTGTGGTGGATTGAAAAATGCGTGATTCTGGAAAGAAATTTGTGTTTGCTTCTGCAAGATTTAATTGTTGTTTTCTGTTATCATAAAAAAAGAAAAGACATTGCTGGAGGGTTCTCTCCGAGTCCAGTTCCTTCAGGATGAGAGTCCCTAGTTGACTTAGGACTTCTTGAAATTTTTCTTTCTTACTTACTGCTTTTGGGGAAAATAAAACCAATACAAATTTTGGTGAGCATTTGCTTCACGCCACATTAAGTTCTTGTTGGCGTAAAGGCAAAGCACGCATGTCCAGGGGAAGCTCTCCGTGTTCTGGGTCACACCAACCTCACGGCATGTACTGTCCGTCTTGTGGCCGTGCAGGTTGGCTGCTTCCGTATTTCTCTCGTTTGAAATGAGCAATTAAAGGACGCGTGTTTGTGTGGGGGTGGTTTTGTTCACACATCGTGTTCTTCCATTTGTTTTCATTGAAAAACCTATCCTACAAAAAGAAACAATAGACTAAAGCAGGGGCTGGACAGAGGGCTCTGCAGTTACGAGCACTGGCTGCTCTTCCAGGGAACCTGGGTTCAGTTCTTAGCACCCACCTGGTGGCTCTCAACCATGTCTAGTGGGGTCTATGCCCTCGTCTGGTGTGCAGGTGTTCATGCAGATAGAGCACCCATGTCCATAAAGCAAATAAATAAATCTAAAAACAAGAGAAAAACCCAAAACAAAGCAAAGCCCAAGGATAGTTGAATCCTTGGCTTAATTGAAGCATTGAAATCACTCATAACCCTGCTGTTATTTACTACTGTGTTAACATATTGTGTATTAATCCAGCGTCATTTCAGTCTGGGTTTTCTTCAGCAACGCAATCTCTGTTTCCCTAGTCAGGACTGCCTTCCTCATTTATCCTCTCGGAGTATACATGTCTTCTTTGAATTAGTTGTCTCAGCGTTCTGTCTTCACCCTCCGGCGTTCTTTGCTTGCAGTGTTCAGTGTGGGTGTGAACGCTAATGGGGTCAGGCGTCCTTCCTCTCTGTGAGATGGTATTTAAAGCTAGATGCTCCAACTTGAGCCTCTGCTGAGTCAGCATTGTCCTGTGTCAGCTCAGGCCTCTAGCCTGTCTGCTGCTGACTCTGTGGGTTGGGGATCTCTCCATAAGCCCTTGCTCAGGAAGGGTCTGCCTTTTGGGGCCACAGGCAGTGCCTCAAATATTCATTCTGAAGAGCAGCCCCCCATTCTTATTGATTAGTAAGGTGATTTACCCATTTATGGTTGCTTTTTAAGGTAACCTAAGGAGAGATAAAATCTCACCATTTCTGGTTGATTTCTTAAGGTAACCTAAGGAGAGATAAAATCTCACCATTTCTGGTTGATTTTTTAAGGTAACCTAAGGAGAGATAAAATCTCACCATTTCTGGTTGATTTTTAAGGTAATCTAAGGAGAGAGAAAACATGCTTCTTTGTTGTCCCTCATCACATATGGTTTTCTACATTTCTTTAGAAATGGGATTATGCAAATTGAGAAGAAAGCAAACAACTATTGAAGATGTCTTTCTTCGATTAGGCAAACTCACTGGCTGTATTAGAGAAAATATCTCCCTGTGGATGTCAGTGCTGCTGCTAAAATGCCAGGGTTATTAATGAACAGTAAAACAAATTCCAAATTCAACTTGGTAATTATGACAGACAGAACTTGCCATGGCTGCCTCTTAGGATGAAGAATTTAATTATTATATATATATATATATATATATATATATATGTGTGTGTGTGTGTGTGTGTGTGTGTGTGTGTGTGTGTGTGTGAGAGAGAGAGAGAGAGAGAGTATGTGAGTGTGTGTGTGTGTGTGTGTGTGTGTGTGTGTGTGTGTGTACACATGCATGCATATCTGTACTTGTGTGGAAGCCAGAGGTCAATGTCGGGGTCTTCCTCTACTGCTCAACACCTTGACTTTTGAGACATGTCTCACTGAAACTGGAGCTCCTGGGACCTCCTGCCTTCTTACCCAGTGCTGGGATTAGGTACACATCACCACCCTGCTCTTACTGTAGGTGCTGCCATCGCAACTGGACTCCTCATGCCTGCACTGTAAATAGTTTTACTTGCTCACCCATCTTTCCAACCCGAGTTCTTTTTTCATCCTTTAAAGTCATAGATTAGATAGAAGCCACTTGTGGTTTTTGCCTACAATAGACAAAACTAGGATCCCTCCATGATCTCTTATGGAATGTATTATTTGTCTGCTCAAGGTTCACCCATCCCTACGGGCTTCGCCAACACCCCAGGCTCATTGTAGTGTTTCTACAGTGTCCACCAGCCCTTCCATTAACAGTCCCCAGTTAAAAGGGAAACTTCATTCAAGTAAATATTTTCTGAGGTTTCACTCTTTCTGAAAGGTCCTCTGAACGGCTTTCGTCCCCATTTTAATTTTACAAGAATCACATTGCTACATCCAAGTATAAGTGCAGAGTTTTCCTAAGTCCCAAGGCCGTTTTCAGGCTTGCAGGATAGCATTAGGAGATGGAGTGAGAGGAAAATTAGAGGCAACAGCTCGCAGAGTTCACAGAAGAAATGAGGTAACCCTTCTGGTTATGGAGATTATTCACAAATGGGCTGCGGGCTGTGAGAGGGTGAAGCACCATTGCCTAGAGTCTGGAGGCTCCCTTGGGGCCCCTCTTCAACCTGAGTCAATGGGCTGCACTTGTGATCTCTTCCATTATCATTCACGCTGTTCTTCTACTAAAAAACAAAACAAAAAGGAAGAGTTGTGGTAAAAGGTTTTGATGGGAAAAGTGACGGGATTTTGCTCTTGTGATTTCTGTTAAAATGAGTGCAGGTCTGAGGTTTTACTAGAATAAGTCAACTCATTCAAATTTTATGATGAAAAGTTGGGTAGAGCATGTCCTTTCTCACTCAATTATTGCGAAGGTTAATAAATGTCTTCTCATTCACTCATGCTTTTATAGCCTGAGTGGACTGAGCACCTACTATGTGTTTTTACTTTGGCAGATAGTATAGAAATAATGAGGGGCATGCCAACCTCCAACTCAAGATTCATGCCCTCACAGCATTACCCTAGAAGAATCCGACACTAATTAGACACTAAATATCAGTCACGCTGACAGTTGCTGCGAAGGGATTGCTCATGGTAGCAGGATATGTACCAGAGACAACAGGAACCACCTTCCTCACGAAACACAAGTAGAGTAGGAGGGTCATAATTTTGAACATCACATACAAAGTTGACAAGGGACACACGGTATCCTGGGTAACAAGATTGGCATGAATAATGTCACATGCTGGAAAGCAATGGAAGGGTAACAGATGGTTGGGCCTCATGGCATAAGAGACCAGCACTCACTTGGGTTAGCTCCTGAGCTCAGGACCCAGAACTGCACCCTCCACAAGGGCTGTGTTTGTGGACTGACTCAGTGCACAGCTGGTGATTGATCTGATTTTCTTTAATGGCCACTCAATGCAATTATTCATTGACCAAAATAACCAGATCATACACAATTATTTCAGTTTTCTTAAGAACACATTAGCTTGATTATAGCAATAATTGGGAGAGATGACCCAGTTAATTGACTTAGCAGAAAATGGGTTTCCCTGTGTACGCAGAGCTTAATGTAATGTAATACGGTTTGGATAGAATGTCCATGGAAATGGGAAGGTGTGTGTGTTCACGACAAGTAGTTTAGGCTTTAAGATTAGGTGGTTGTTTATGATCTTCTAGTGCTGATCTCTTGGTGACCTGACATGACCTGATAATTTATTATTCACGACTTCTAAATTCTAAGCACTTGCCCACGTACCTGCCAGGGGCTTCTTCAGCAAGACAAACGCCACGTGCTTATCAGAGAAATGTGCTGGAGTGCAACTTGTTAAGATGTGGGAGATCCCGTTCTCTGGGGTCTACCCATCTCATGATGAGGTCATGGGACTGGAGCTTGGAGTGAACTCGGCTATGAGTGAGGACTCTGGCCAAGCCATCTAGGCTGAATGAAGCCTAAGGACCCATGTTTGTAAAGCAGGGTTATATTTACTTATTTTATGTGCGTGCCTGAGTGTGTATATCTGTACCATGTACACGCAGAGACTTGTGAGAGTTAGAGGAGGCCTCAGACCTGCTGGAACCTGAGTTACAGAGTTGTAAGCTACCATGTGGACCAGAGCAGAGTCCTCTATAAGAGCAGTGAGTGCTCTGGACCTCTGAGCCATCTCTCTAGCCCCCATTTCTCACAATCAAATGAGATAAAGCACACAGAGAGGCATGTACAATGGACACACATTACTCTTTCCTTTTCTAATAAGAGCTTATGAACCAGGTGTGGCAGTGTATTCCTATAATCTCAACACTGATCCGTTTATGCCAAGACATTGTGAATTTGAGGTCCACGTGGGAAGCTTACTGAGACAGTTTTATCTCAGAAAACCAAACCAACCAAACAAAATCCAAGAAAAACAAACGAAGGCCTTGTGACTGCCTGTGGCAGTTCCCAAGTGCAGAAGCAGATACCACAGGGGAGGGCAGGAGAGCCCAGTGGGGGGTGTCAGGGCAGAGTCAACAACACAGGCACCTGTCTGTGTGCTTGCTGGACACATCTGGTGAGTATTGAAAGAATATGGACCCGCCATGGCTGTAACACGTGGTCCCAGATGGGGAAATACGTTAAATGACCAAATGCATTGTCTACAATTCTGAAAGCCAGGCAGCCAAAGTCCAGGTCCTGGCACTCACTGTCATGGAGGCCTTCTTCTTGTTCTCTTACATGGAGGAAAACAGAAGGAAAAGGGAGTTGGGAGGGGCTAACTTCCCTCCAAAGCTCTGGTAGGAGGGCTCTCAGCCCAGCAACAAAAGTTACTTCCAAGTAGTCAGCACAGCCTAAGAAGCAACTCTTATCATCACCACACTAGCAGCAAAATTTTAAAATGAATTTTAGGAGAGGCACATTGAAACCACAGCTGTGGCTGGGGAGCCCCGGGTGTAAGCAGCTATCCTTTACACACACACACACACACACACACACACACGCACGCACGCACGCACGCACGCACGCACAGAGTTCTGAACAAACTCATTCCTTTAGAGAAAATAGCCCACCAAATCCAAAGGCTGAACTGATCCGTAAGAACTTGGGCTTGGTGCTAAGAGAATTTGGCTCCCAGGTTATTGCTCTCTCTGAAACACACCCCTGTTCTGAGGAAGCCAGTGGACCCCTCAGCCTACCAGACTGCCTGCTCAGAGAGAGCTTCCCGCTGATGTTAGGACCCCGATCTCATTAGCTGTGAGATTATTAATCTCCTCACAGACAGTGAGGAGCAGCTGGTCGGAGGCGATGAAACTTTAAAAGGCACAGTTGAGAGGCTTGTGAGAAACCACACCAAAGCCAGCCTGCAAGCAACATCCGGATACCTGTCGCCCACAGACTGGCTGAAACATGCTGAGAGCCGAAAAGCCCCACGAGGCGGTATGAGAGAGAGGCTCGCACGCAATGCCCGGCTACTCATGTCTTTGATTGTTTCAATCCCGGGAGAAGGAGCCACAGAGCAAAACCCTCCAAGCCTGTCCCATACGTCTGTACGTTCACTTTCCACAGGTACCCTTGTCGGCAGTGACAGGGACATTGGCAAGTTGCCCGGAGAACTTTCTGGACTCAGGTCACAGAGTTTCTTAGTTTACTTCCCTGCTCCTGCCTTCTCAGTACCTGGCCTGGGCTGATGCTCCGTGCTGCCTCAAAAAGCACATTATTTGAGTGAAATATAGACTTCAGCCCTCCAGTACCTCTAGAAAGGACACCAGTAGCCAACCAGGTCTGTGCTCCCAGCTCAGGTGAGAGGCTGTGTTCCAGCTCAGGTGAGAGGCCGTGCTCCAGCTCAGGTGAGAGGCCATGCTCCAGCTCAGGAGGAGAGGCCATGCTCCTAGCTCAGGAGGAGAGGCCGTGCTCCCAGCTCAGGTGAGAGGCCGTGCTCTAGCTCAGGTGAGAGGCCGTGCTCCCAGCTCAGGTGAGAGGCCGTGCTCCCAGCTCAGGTGAGAGGCCGTGCCCCAGCTCAGGAGGAGAGGCTGTGCTCCCAGCTCAGGTGAGAGGCCATGCTCCAGCTCAGGAGGAGAGGCCATGCTCCTAGCTCAGGAGGAGAGGCCATGCTCCAGCTCAGGTGAGAGGCCGTGCTCCCAGCTCAGGTGAGAGGCCGTGCTCCAGCTCAGGAGGAGAGGCTGTGCTCCCAGTTCAGGTGAGAGGCCGTACTCCCAGCTCAGGTGAGAGGCTGTGCTCCCAGCTCAGGTGAGAGGCCGTGCTCCCAGCTCAGGTGAGAGGCCGGGCTCCCAGCTCAGGTGAGAGGCCGTGCTCCCAGCTCGAGTCAGATGAGACACAGAAGAGAAGCAACTTACAAATGAGCTGAAAGCTTCAGACCTAGGGGTGAGCGAGTCTCCTCCAGCAGAGCCTGTGGACTCTGTCCCTGATGAAGGACAGTGTTGTTCCAGAGACCCATCGGGTGTATGGCATAAAACAAACAGCTCTTTTCAGCTTTGGCTCCACGTTTTTCTTTTTCTTCACTGGAAGAGCCCTCCTTTAGGAAGCCGTGGAGATGGCTGGTGGGCAGCAGCTTAGAGAGTGGCCTAGCACTTCTTCCAGAGCTTAAACAGCCACTGTGCTCCTACATACATGCACACGTGAACCAAAGATACATGCGCCAGAAAGATCCGTGTGTGACCTTCATAACATTGTTCGTAAGCACCAGCAATTAAAACACCACTAGCCCAACTGATGAGCAGACAGACAGAATGCTGTCTGTCCATTCCGGAAACGAGGGACATGAAGCACAGTGGAGAATGGGTAAGATGTAGTGGGCAGTATGTTAAGTTATGAAAGCTACAGGAATGACTCTACTTAATTTCAATATTCAGAAAAGGAAAATGTATTTTAGAAAGAGTAAGACATGGTTATGAGGGGCGCAGATAGGGCTAGGGGAAGAAAGGACATGGTATTTATTTGGGGCCAATGATAATCTGAAATTGAATGTTGGTGATATTTGCAAAACCTGGGGTATATATATCTTAGGGTTTCTACTGCTGTGGAGAACACCATGACCACGGCCACTCTTATAAAGGAAAACATTTAATTGGGGTGGCTGACATTTCCAGAGGGTTAGTTCATCATCATCATGCTGCAACATGATGGCATGCAGACAGACACTATGCTGGACGAGGAGCTGAGTGTCCTGTGTCCTGGCTTGCAGATAACAGGAAGTGGTCTGTCTCACTGAGGTGGCTTGAGTGTATACGAAACTCCAAAGCTTGCCCCACAGGGACACACTTCCTCCAACAAGACCACACACACCTACTCTAACACGGTGACACCTTCTAATACTTCGGCTCCCTTTGGGGGCCATCTTCTTTTCAACACCCACAGCATGATTAAACAAATGAACAAACAAACAAAAACAAAAAAATCACTTTACTGAATGTTTAAGATCTGGGGTCTTATGGCCTTGGGGTTTCAGTGACAGAACATTCTTGTGTCAGGTCCTGAGTTTGAGCTTCAACAACAAATTAAAATGTGGATTTTATGGTATGTTGATGGTATAGAGCTAAAAAAAAAAAGTCAATATGAAAAGACACTTGAGGGCTTTGTCAGAATTTGGATTCAGTGTAGAAATGCTTGTATTGGATCTCGGGTAGACATGTTGCATTTTGAGCACTTCAGAGAATATTTTTACAAGGGCAAACACATGCATTCCCTGTTAATATAAAAAATCAACACACACAAGGCTTTGTTTAGTCCAGTCACAAAGGACTTCCAGGAATGTTGCAAAAAGTTCAAAGGAGAATTAGAAAGGAGAACTCCGTGGAGAACGTGGGATGGCGCGATGGACCCTGGGAGAGTTTGAGAATGTCTCCACCTCCCCTGGATGATGGGCTGCTTTCCAGGAGACACAGTTCATTCAAGTTTCTTCCAGCAAGAATGACTGACATTATTGTCAGTTTTTTCCAGCTTGTACTGCTTCAGAATAAAGGTGAAGAATCTGCTAGAAAGGTGTGCTGCAGAGGGCACCTGACAGGCTAAATTTGCAAATCCACATCTTTTCCTTGCTGGTCTTCGGTCCTGTGATACTGCTCCAGGGGTGCATGGGTAACACAGTTGTCCTCACCGTGGCCGTTCAGACAGAGTCCTGAGTAAGTGTGGTCTGGCTTACTCTTTTCCAATTGGCCAATGCTTATTTAACACTATGTTGCAGGCCAGGCACTTGCAGTGTAGTTCTGGCCTGGATGAGAGACACAGAAGAAAGCAAACAATTAGCTGCTTGATGAAGATCTCTTTCCACCGGTAAGCACAAGTAGGAGGCCAGAGGAAAGATGCATCATTGTATATTGAGAACACTTCCAGGGAAGGAACTGGTGCCTTGGGCTAGAGGTCTCCACTGTCAATGTGTTTACTAGCCACTGAAGGCAACATGCCTGGCCCAGCCTCCAAGACAGATCACATTGAATTTTAGCTTACATCGTACATGCATGACCAAGTTTCTGTGTCTCATTGCTGTTTTCAAAATGGAATGGAGATACATCCCAAGAATTTCTTGTGAGTATTAAACAAAAACCAGAAAAGCAAGGTTCTGCAGCCACATCCCACACATCATGTTCAGTAAGCAACAGGCATCCATTAAAATGCCCACCAGGCTGTTCTCTGCCCTGCAGCAGCCCCCCAGCCCCGAGGGAGAACAGGGTGCATGAGGAAGGGCAATGATGGGTTAAAATGTCAGACAGTGTAGGGCCTTTTCTGCCCTTTACATCGAATGTGTGCGTGTTGAAAGATCTGGATGGATACCCCGGGCCAAAGGTCACTAGGTGGCTGAAGAGTTTAGCTTACACTGATAACTAGAGGCTGAGCCAATAGATTTAATGAGTCTTGACTTTAGATGCAAGCCCAGGAGATTTCCAGCTGAAGCTGCTGAACAGTCCTAATTCTAACAGCAAACTTTCTAGTTGAATATCATAAGATTGTCTTACAGGTTAGGAAGAAAAAAGCACAGAACTGACTCAGTCCTGGTCAACCCCAGGCTGAGAATGAGTGTTGGCGTGTGAATGTTACATGCTTAGATTGTGTGTGTGTGTCTCTGTGTGTATGTGTGTGTGTCTGTGTGTTCTCTGTGTGTGTCTGTGTGTGTCTGTGTGTGTCTATCTGTGTGTGTGTGTGTGTGATTGAGAGAGAGAGAGAGAGAGAGAGACTTTAGGTTGGGAAATGGCTTGAATGGAATCCTTGAAGGTGGAGAATTGAAGTGGGTAATATTAATTAGTTCACAAAGTAACCATGAGGTGAAGGAAAACACAGAGACAAGGCCACATATAGAGCAAGCAGGAGGCAGGAGCTGACCCAGAGGCCAGCACTGACCTTGCCCTGACCCTGTCATTCCCAGCCATTCCTCTTGGTTCATTGTTGTGAAGTATTACACAGAACCATCGAATTATTATTATTTTTTATGAATTGTTTTTCTGAACGTACTTTATTGCAGTCTAGCTAGAAATGGGCTTCTGATTAAGACAAAGTGTTTTACACACTGTTCCTCGGTCCATGAAACACTCCAAAAGATAATGCACAACAAACAAAACAAACAAATCAACCACAGGGTTGGTTCAAAGGATTGGTTAAAACGGTCCAGAATTCCACTCTGCAAATGGCTCCCTGAAGCCATAGACAGGTGATGGCCTGTGAACGTTAGTGGTTCTGGGAACCCAGGAAAGAATGAGATGACACACAAGGTATCAAAAGAGAGCTCACAGGTGTGGAATCTAGGTTCGAGTCATCAGTACCAGAGAGTGAGTATTATTCCCAGGGCTTCTGAGTTGTCTGGTGATTTTTATACCCAGTAGAGCTTGGCCACTTGACTTAGTAACCTTCTTGAACATCTTTAACTGAGCATGTAAGGTAGCCACTCAGAGGCAGGGGGAGTTGAGCAGGAAAAATACCTCCAGGATTCATCACCCACAATGAAGATGACGATTTGAGGTTCCAGCCATGGGTCAAGTCCTCTCTATCTTCTGAGGTGCTTGGAGGTCTCTGTACTCAGAGATCTCCATGGAGGACTCTTGGTGAACAGTCAGTAGGCTTCGGAAGAGTTGAACTGTAGGTTGAAGTCCAGCAGGATCTGGACCTTGGATATAAAAGCCCCTAAGATACCAAGGTCACATTGTCCTTGGTTTTTTATTTTGGAGTTTCTTTAATGAAGGGCTTTCAGAAGATCAATAAAAAATGTTCCAGTTAAGCTGCTAATGAGAGAAATGACTTTCCTTCATGGAAGGAAAATACAGGCTGGGCGTCCACATAGCAATGAGGCCAGGCTACGGAATTTTCTCTGCAAATTGTGGTTGCCTCTGTGTGCCATAGTTTGGATAATATGCACCAAGGTTATTAGAATCTGGTAACTTTCTCTGCCACTCATGAGCAGACCATGCACACTGAGAGCAACAATCTAATTATCCAAGCTGCTGGTATCCAAGATCCTGTCTCCCAAGATGAATGCGCTAGCCTGATGAGTTTCCTTCTGATTGAGAGACAGCAGGCCTAAATAAATCACAGTGAATTGCTGTAACAAACAATGGAAATAAATCAGCTTCTCCTGTCAAGTCTAGATTTGGTGATTTCAGCTGTGCAGTGGGTGAGTCTAGTTGTGTTGAGCATTAGACTCAAGCCAGAGCAACTTTGTGAACCAATGGAACACAGTGCTTGCTAACTTGGTTTAGCCTTGGCAGATGAACTCAGCATCACTGCCTAGCTATATAACCTGGATTATTCTGATTCCAATGCACTCCTCTCTTTTCAGATTTACTTACTGACATTTTATGTGTGGGGATTTTGCCTGCATGGATGTGTATGTCCATAGTCAGGCTGGAGGAGGGCGTCAGATTCCCCTGAAGCATTACAGATGCCTGTGAGAAGCTGTGTAGGTGCTGGGAATGGAATCCCTAGCTTTCGACCCTCCCACATTAGCAGTGAGGTCCGGGAGGCTGGAGATGTTCTTATACTGGAGCTGCCTTTGATGGACTAAGAAATTTGCCATTTTGCTAAGGGTCAAATTCTAGTTGCTTACTTGTTTCACTAAAGTAAACTTAGGACATCTTTAATCATTCTATAACTTCATTGTGTACAGATCAAGATGATATTGCAAAGGTATTTTTAATTTGGATAAAATAGGTTGTAATATGCATAAAACATATACATAATAGGTGGCTCAAAATAGAGTTAGCTATCCATATATATTACTGCCATGCAATTGATAGAAACAATTCTGTACTGTTGTTTGAATGCATTTTCCAAATTCATATGTTGACAGCTTCATCCCCACTTAACTGTGGGAAGAAGTGAGGCCTTCTAAGAGGTGATTAGGTCTTCAGGGACAGGGTAATGTCTTCATGGGGGAGGGCCAGCTGTTATGAGCCTGGTCTCTTAACCTCTCGTTCCTCCATAACCCTCCCCAGTTCCTTCTGCTCTGGAATGACGAAGCAGGAAGGTGCTCATGAAATGCTGGCATCACACTTTTGAGTTTCCCACCCTGAAGGTTCTGAAGCTTTGTGAGATGAAGATACCTCTTTCTGTTCATCAGAAGAGACCCAGCCCCAAGTGCTCTGTCATAGCAGCAGAAAATGACAGTCCTACAGAGTGGACACTCACACATGGAATTAGAAAGAATCAGAGTGGAAATCCTAGATGGGCTGTAGTTGGTGGGCACTTAACAAGCTTTGTAAATATCTGTCTGCTCCGGAATGTTCTTATGCTAATAAAATCCTGTCTTAGTCAGGGTTTCTATTGCTGCAGCCAAGCACCATGGCCAAGCACCCAAGCAAGTTGGATAGGAAAGGGTTTATTCAGCTTAGACCTCAGCATTGCTGTTCACCATCAAAGTTAGGACAGGAACGCCAACAGGACAGGAACCTGCAGGCAGGAGCTGATACAGAGGCTGTGGGAGGTTCTGCTTACTGGCTTGCTCAGCCCGCTTTCTTATAGAACCCAGGATCACCAGCCCAGGGATGGCTCCACCCACCATGAGCTGGGCCCTCCCCCATCAGTCACTGATTAAGAAAATGGCTTACAGCTGGATCTCATGGAAGAATTTCCTCAATTGAGGCTCCTTCCTCTCTGATGACTCTAGCTTGTGTCGAGTTGACACAAAACCAGCCAATATAAACCCTGTGGAATATATGAATTTATTAGACTTGTTTATTAGATCAGGGGGATGTGGGTACCAATTCCCACTTATTGACGATTTAGCAGGTGTTAGACAGCCACGGAGTAGATTCTTGTAGACTGGGGATCTGGAGTTCACAAAAACTGAGTCAGAGGGGATAACTATTGTAGTTTAAGAGGCAGAGTGTGAGAGAAAGATGCCATGCCATAGGTTTCAGGCTGGGTTTTTTTTTTTTTTTTTAAATTAAGGAAAGGGATCATAAAAAGGGGAAAGGGAAGGAGGGAGACTGGCCTTGGGGACAGGAGCAGCAGGAGAGAGGAGGAAAGGGGTAAGAGAGGAGAGAGCGGAACAGACAAAGAGAGGAAGAGAATGTGAGGATGATGGGAGGTGGGCGGGGTCCTTTCAAAAGGGACATGGTGAATATTCACAGGGGGTGCCCTTAGTGGCTGCAGCTGAGGACGTATCCTGTCAGAACCCCAAGGACAGGCCAGTACAGATGCCCAAATACTAACAATAATTCAGGCATTCTGACTTCCAGGTCTTGGACCCCAAATGTGCAGAAAGAATGTAAGATTTGCCATTGCCTGTGGCTTTTTACTAACATGTGATGGGGTCAGTTTGTGCACCCACTCAGACCCAGAGCTGGTCTCTGTTGCCCTGCATGAAGAAAGCATAATAAAATGCCCCTGAATGCGTCACAACTGTGCCCCTGAGAAACACAGCCCACTCAATTTGGTGTGTGACAGGCATATGACAGTTTAAAAGACACTTGTAGTAACTAAAGCAAAGCCTGTGTATGCGCAGCCAGCTGCCATATGTGAATATTTACATGTAGGCTGAAACCAGTGAACATTAACTACGGTTACTGCTCTGCCATTGGGGCCCTGCCGTTCTGCCCTCATGAAGAGCCGGAAGCCTCACCCTGCTTCTGTGCCAGGAAAGGGCCAGTATAGTGAACTGACTGAAGCCACCCACGAAGGCAAGGCAGTGCTGGAGGCCACTGAGCTGGGTACTTGGGCCAGGTGCAGTCCTGGAGATCCTGATGACATATGGCCGTGTACCAGTATAGGGGCCAGACTCATTTGCTGACAACTACCCCCTCTTGAGAACTTACCCCCTCCCCACAGAGCCACAATTCCTCTCTAGTGGGCACTGGCTGTTCTGTTAGATTCTCCCCCCCCCCAAGGGTCCTAAACACCTCCCAACATTGCCACAAGGGGGCCAGGTTCCATCAGCACCACACCCAAAAAACTAAAGCCCAGTAGCAGCTAGGAGCATTGCCCACTGACAGCACCTACTGCTCTTTGGGGATGGGGAGACTCCCTTTGGTTCTGAAACAGTGACAAGTGTTCAGTTATCCAAGACTCGACTTCACCTGTAATGACACAGGTAGACTTCCAGCCAGCTCGCCCATTTTCTGGCTGGGATTGACAGGCTAATGCTGATAAGGCACATACAGGAAACAGCCCAGAGCAAAGCTAAGAAGCAGCTCTACTAGTGCTTACTATGAAGCAGAGAAAAAGATTTCTTCTGCTTGGGGGCACAGACTGAAGTTTTCGCCGCTGTCCTAATCATGGAGGGCTTCATGCTGCTATGACCTGGGGTTTGGCTAACCTTGAGGACAGGACTGTGACCTTTTGGTAGACTTTTGAGATGCACTTTTGATCCAAACATCTCTTGACCCTGGAGGTCACTTCAAGTCCCGTCTGAGAATAACTGTAAAGACAACTCGATTTCCTATCTAAGCAGCACTTAGCCCTGACAGAAATCTCCCTACTAAATACACTGAACTAAGAGACCAACCAGGAACACCCACAGCCAGGCTTCATCTTCTATTAAACACTCGTTTGAAAACAAGGGTCATGTTTCCATCACATTGTAGCCACAATGCCTGCAACATCTGTTCAAGCTCAGGAGCGAAGACATGTAAGAGAAAGGCATGACATTTCAATACTAAAAGCTATCAGCGAATAATAGTTTTGGCTCATTTACCAAGGTATCGCTTTGCGTAATTTGCCTTTTAGGAACCTAAGATAAATGGCCTCAGGCAATTGGATGCCAAAGATCTCAGATGGAGACCTAAGTCATCATCAATATGCAGTTGGCATGGAGATAAAGGAACTGCACTTGTGGGCTGGTGAGGCAGCTTGACCAATGCGTTGTTTCGAAAAGGGATGTCTTGAAGAAGAACGTGAATTCAGTTTGTTGGAAGCTGTAGTGGACCTTTGTGGATGATGAAAGAATGAAAAGGATTGCAAATATGACATTTCTTAAATAAAAATGTATTTGCTTAAAAATGAAAAATGAAAAAAAATTATTTTCCTTTTCGTTTCCCACATTAAAATATTTCCATTTATCAATTTTAGCTGCATTGAATCATGGAGGAGGAGCAGAGACCGGGAGAGAGTGTCTCCCCTATCTGTCTCATCGATCATTTCACTAACCACGTGAGGCCAGCCACTGAGGTTATTGCATTTAGGGCTTATTGAGTTCAGATCTTCGAGACCCCATTTACTATTCCAGAAAGATGTGCTCTGATTAATAATAAATGGTTAGCCACATAGTTAAGTAGAATGATTGGCACCTTTTATTGGTTGTCTTTAAGAATAATTGAATGAAACTGGCTGACCAGAAAACCGAGGTTCATGCTACCCAGGCCAAGCAAAACCCATCTGTGCATGAGCCAGGAAACACCCTTTTCCAAAGACAGAGTTCTTGAAGCTATCTGGAAATCTGATTCATTGGATACCAGATGCAAATCTGCCTGCTGGCTGCTGAATCTTCCCTTCATATTATGCAAAGACATTTAACCCTTTGTAGCAACAACTAAAATTGGCTGCTAACGTGTGTTCTTTAAAGCAAACGAAACAATTGGAAATTAAATACTAATGTAAACCAGGGAAAGCTTGGGAAGGATCAGCATTCCTTAAGATAAAGAAGGCAGAGTGAATAAACACTTAAACTAAACCTAAAATGGAAGACATACAAAGTAGAAAGCTGTTTTCTCTCTCCCTCTCTCTCTCTCTCTCTGAGAGAGGAGAGCATGTGTGTTTGTATATATGTATGCATGTGGTGTGTATGAATGTATGTGCATATGTATGTGAGAGTGTGTATATATATATATGGGTGTGTGAGAGAGATAGCAAGCATGTGTGTTTGTGTGTATGTATTTGTATGTGTGTATGGTATGTGTGTGACTATGTATGTGCATATGTGTGTGAGTGTACGTGTGTGAGCGCACACATAGTAGATGTGTGTGAGAGCTTGTGAGTGAATGTGGGGGAGGGCACTGGGATTGGAATTTCAGGTCCCTCTGTGAACTGGGGAGTGGAAATTAATTACCATTTTCTTCCTGTGCACCAGGCACTGGCAGGCATTTCACAACTGATTTACATACCCATATTCACTTTTCCTGGTGTGTTTACCCTGCATCTTCCATCCTACCTCCCACCTTCCTTCTGAGGCCCTGTCTCTATCCATGCTTACCTATGTGACGTGTGTCGATACACCCCTACTCCACCGGTCCGTTGATAGAGATTCAATAAGAAATCAGACTGCGGGAGGTGGGGGGGGGGACAGCCAATTGGTGGATTCAGTTCCTGTGCATTCTTTGCAAAACAAGCCCTTTCTGAGTTGTGGTGGCTGCCCCTCTTCCATGTGAGTCCTTGCTGGGTCCTGCTACTTGTCACTTTATGGCTAATTCTTCTATTGAAATCTCTTGTATGAAATCTCTGATTCCTGCTTAGACACTTAGGATATTGACTAAGTCAGTATGCTCTGTTGTGTTTGTAGAAAGAAGGAGCTGCAGGGTCTCAGCTGAGGTCAGACAGAGAACAGTGGAAGGGGCTGAGTGGGCACTTCATGTGCAGCAGACACCCTCAGGCCAGCGGTGAGTGCGCTTAGCTGCAGCTCTCCTGCCCTGTGAGGTGACTGAGGACAGCTCAGGCGGTCTGGTGTAACCAGCTGGGCAGGGGATGTGCAGGCCAGCTCTCCTGACTTCCCACAAGCACATTCTTCCAGCCTGATGCACAGGGACGACAAATGTACCAGGAGATGAAGGCATTGGCACAGCTTAGCATCAAGGTTCTGTGGAACACCAGAGGCTGACGTGGATCTCCACAAGTTAAGCCATTGGCTGAGTGAGAAACCACTGATGGTCGTCTTTGCTTTGTCAGCAACTTGACGCCACACCAAGGAATTCTTATTTCCTTCTAGATATTTCTTAAATTTATTACAATCCAACAGGCAAAAAGGCTAAAAAGGTTTTCTGTGTAAAGAAACATTTACGCAGAGGGGAAACCCGATACTGTACGGCGATTGGAACAGCAATAAAATGACTCCAGATGGCAACTGCTGTACCCATAGATCGGTGTCGTACTCAGCCATCTCAAAGAGTCTTCCTTTCGCAACCGATTGGAGTTAATACCCAGATGAACAACTTGACAGTGTGCATGGAGATATTGGCGCACTCAGCTTAAATGCATGTCTTTATCAAATCCTTCCCCTCAGGGCTCAGATCTATGGGGAAGAGGATGAGGAAGAGGAAGAAAGGTTGTAGGAGGCAGGGGTGATGGATGATTCCATGGAAACAGTGTCTTCAGGACGACCACACATAAGAACTCACAGACACAGTGCAGCATGAACAGGGCTTGCACAGGTCCAACCCAGAGAGGAAGAAATGGACACAAGGCACCACTTCTAACCAAGGAGCTAACTGCAGTTGGTGCCTGCTGGGAGAGGGAAATCAATCTTCTCCAACCCAGTGTCACTGGATTATTAGTCACACCTCAGTGCAGGCCCCATGCCCTGGAGTAGTTGACCAACACAAAACCAACTCAATGTTACTTTATTTTGTCATATGATGTTACTGCTTTTTTGTTTTGTGGTTTGGGGATTTGTTTTGTGTGTGTATGTTTCTGGTTTTTTGTTTTATATTTTTTTTTTCCTTTTTGAGAGAAAGAGAGAGAATATAAATTTGGGGTGAGTAGGGAGGTGGAATCTGGGAGAAACCAGGAGAGGATAAAACATGATAAAAATATATTGTATGAAATTTTTTTTTCAATAAAAATCGAAACAATGGTTGTGCTGGTAAAGCTACCTGTCCCATTCAAAATTAAATAAAACTCATGCTTATCAGTGGTTGTTATGTGTTGGGTATTGAGATAATGCCATGGAAACAGTCCCACTTAACAGATAAGAATATTACACGTGGAGAGGCCCAGAAAATTCCAGAAGTCTCCCATCTACTCAGTAGTAGCCTGAAGCCTCGATCCACATGGTATCTGAGCCTTGGCCGTGAGCTGAGATGCTCTTCCCTTGCTGTGTCCTGTGTCACGACAGCACACTGGCTGTCTGTCACGCCTACTGAATATGTCCACCCCTTGCCCAGCACACCTCTTGTATCTGTCCCTCACCCTTTCCTTGAAGGACAAGCTCTCTCCCTGTTTAAGCAAGACCTTGGTTTTGGTCTCCTGCAGGTTTCAAATGATTGAACCTAGATGTTGTCTGACACTCATGTCCATTTTTCTTACATGCAGAGAGCAGGTTGTCACTAAATGCTGGAAGTAGTGGGTCGGTGTTTAGGAGACACCAAGAATCCCTCCCAAAACACAGAGGTATGTCCAGGTAGCCTGCGTGCCTTGAAGTGAACAGCAGGTGTCGGTGCGCACGGAATGCTGCTCATGGCGTCCCGGATGTTTGCTGGAAACCTTTAGCACAGCTCCATCCATCAGGGCTCTGTCACAACAGTAGGAGTCTCTCTCTCCCTTCCTGTGTTTTATTTTTCCAGATCTGAGGCTACTGTCACACAGACAGCTTTCCCTGGTCTTACTGATTGCCCATATCAGCCCTGTATTGTTCTTCTGAACACTCCAAGTTATGACAGTTAGTATAATAAATACTCTCACCACTGCAGAGTCAACCTTGTTAGTGCAGGTGCGGGTGACCAGCCCTGAAGTGGTAGGCATGGAGAGCGGCCCCCATTTCACATCTGGTGGAGCAACCCTGCAGCCGCCCAGGCCCAGACTCTAGGATAGGACTTGACTGATCCCAATGTCCATCCCATCTGTGATCCCTGGAGCTGTGAAGGGACCTGACCCACAGACCCAAAGCTGCAGGATCTCCACAACCCAGGGCAACAACAGGATACTCAGGGGGAGCCCGTGAGGGCCCAGCATGGACAGTGTAGTAGAAACCAGAGGCCTCCAGCCAGACCAATGACTCTTGCAATGAACACTTGCAAGCAAACATACATGGACGGGGGGGGGGGGCGGGGGCGTTCATGGCATGGCTCACTGTGTCACACTGCGCTGCAGCTTCCATGATGAGATTTACAACTGGTCATTTTACTCTGCCCATGGTTTCCCCGACTGACAATGTCATAGATTTGGATCCAAATGCCATGTGGTTTTAGAAATCAGTTTCTTTCTCTTAGAAACACGCAGTTACGATCTGCCTAGTATCTTTAGATGGCTTAAAAGCTCATTTCTTCTTTGTACACCACAGGCTATTCAATCATGTGCTTTCTGAAGGGTGTGTTGGCTGCTTCTGAGTTCTAGTCCTGCTAGTCCTGCACCCATGTGCAGGAATACTGTGTTTCAGCATCTTCTTGCAAACATGAGAGAACCCGATTGGTGGGTGTGGCTTTACGATTACGTACGCTCTAGGGTTTGCTTTGATTTCAGTCTTCGGAAGAGTTTGCTTAGCTTTAGGCCTCCCCTGCTTCTGCAAAGCCAGGAGCCATTTGCTTTCCAGCTGTAAATCAGAGTTCCTCACTGCTCTTGGTGAGCATGCCCATGTCAGGGTCACAGCCATCCTCACAGCTAAACATTTCACTCCCTACAACACAAGATAAAAAGCACTGATGGGGAATGGCCTTGTGTAGACGTGGGTTGATCAATAAAACACTTGCCAGCAGAGGTAGGCAGAGGGGCAGGGCTAGGAGACCAGGAGAATGCTGGGGAGAGGGGCAGAAGGATGTCTCTGCCAATTCTAGAGTTTATATATTATCCTTCTGTAGGTCTTCGAAAGGTTTGAAGAGTATCCATCCACTTGAAATACACCTAACATGATTGTAAGTTTTGACTATTATAGGTGACTACAATCTGCAATTAATTATACATTTTAAATGACCTATATAAACAAAATACCTAAACAAGAGTAAAAATGTATCTAAAACAAATTGACCCTGAATGTGGGTCAATAAACCAAATCCATATCAATGTAAAGTATTCCCCCATCAAAGCACATTTTCACGTGCGCAGTTGCTAACCAAATATCACATTGGGTGAGGTTTCTGTCCAAAGCCGCCCTGTCTTTAATCGGGTGCTCATTTTCCATCACAGATGTTCCGTGACCGTGTTATTTGCAGAAGCATGGCCTCCCTGAAGAAGGAATTTTTCTCATTGTCATGCTCCCAGGCCTCAGCTCAGGCACACAGGAGTCCATGCTTGCTTAATAAAAGAATTAGGGTTATAAATGTGGACACTGCTCTCGTAATAAATGAAGCAATGTTGTTGATTACCACACTGGACAATTTGCTAAATTTTTGGCCAGGAGTAATTTACTTTACCTCACTACATCTCAATGTATTCACCTCTGGAGCAGGCAGAATAAGTAATAAAAGAGACTTTCTGGCAGTTGTGAGAATTGCTATGTAACGACAGTAATGCCATGAGCATGGTGAGGGGAGTCTATTAGATGTTATTTAAGAGAGTCCAGCAAACTTATCCTCCGTAGAGTCCAGGAAAACACTGCACAGAGTAACTCATCTTCTCCGTATGTGCAATCCGGTTACCTTACACTTAATTATAGTTCCTGCTCACTGATTGTGTTCCTTATGTTGAGAATTCACAACATGTGACTTCTAATAATTACAGCCACTGCACCCTGAGTGCCATGCATTAGAGCCACCATGCACCCTGAGTGCCATGCATTAGAGCCACCATGCACCCTGAGTGCCATGCATTAGAGCCACCATGAGCTGACTATCGTGTCTTCTTTCACAGATAAAGAATCTGAAGTTCAAACAATTTCAAACACACAACCCTACCCCCACCCTCTCTCCCCGCTTCAGCAAGCATTAGAAACTGCTTAGGTTTGACTGCAGACACAAAGTGCTTCCTATTTGTGACCAGTTAAACCAAATCTGCTAAAATCACCTCTTGCCTGGAAGGTTTTAGATTTTTTTCCCCCTAGAACAATTCAAGTAAGAGAAAATGGTGAGGCTAACTAAACTCACTGTTTGCTTTGCATGGTATTTGTGGATGTATATACCCCGCAGGCCTCCTGAGTATGAGCTATGCGTATTAGGTCAATGATTTTGCAGGTTCTTCGCCGCCGTCTCCATTGGTGAAACAAAGGTTCACGCAGGCACGTGTTGGGATTGAGTTTCCAGGGTGCCAGTCTTGTCACGTCAGGTGTGCACAGGGATGCCCCCCCACGGTGGCCTTGCACACTGGCACACGTCATTGGTCCCTTACCCTCATGCCCAGCATTGGTCTACAGGACTGACTGAACATGATGCCACTCACTGCCTGCAGCGTGGCTGTCAGAGCTCTCAGTAACGAAGAGAAACTGAGGCCCTGCTCGCCATCTTGCTGGGCTCCTAGCAGTCCAGCAGAGGAAGAGTTTAGATGATACCAGGAGAGGGGATGCCCCAGGACAGGGCTTGGAACTGCACCTGTCCCCCTACAGGCAGTCACAGCATGACAGATGCCATTTCGGGAGTCTGCCTGCCTCCATCCCTGGCAAAGCTGAGGAGCTCAGCAGCCACTCAGCTTTCTATTTCAGTCTAGCGTCTGAAAATGTGGTCTGTGCAGCCTGGGCTCAGCGTTCCCCACAAGAGCACCGTTTCTTGTCCTAGATTTTCTTTTTGAAAATCTCCTAGAAGCAGAGATACTTGTGCTATTGTTGCTCTGTATCTCCTCCTATTAAAGACACTTGTAGTGGCCGTCCTGCTGGAAGCAGTAGGTGTGCAGACATTACCAAGGGGCTGCTAACCCAAGCGACATTTTGTCCTCACTATCTGTGACACCCCCCCATCTGTCTGTGCTCTGCCTGCCGCCCTTGTCCTCAAGACATTTGATGAGGCATTTTTAGGATCCTGTACATCAGTAAGTCTGACCCTGCCTCTACCCCAGAGCTTCTGATTTCCTTTATCTGCTTATTGGATCGCCATTAGCTGTTTATCTTGACAAATGTTCAGCTATAAAGACAAATTTATGGGTTTTAGAAGTGAAAGTTATGGCTTATGCCATTATTCACTTGCAGGCAGGACTCAGCAGACATGGCTTTTAGTAAGAGCCTTCCTCCTCACGCCCCATGAAGAGCCAGTGAGCACATTTGCCATCTCCTTGATTTCCATGCTGAGGAGGCCTGAAGAGAATCTGTTGCTGAATCCATAACCCTTTTTATTTTTATTTTTTTGTTTTTTAATTCTTTAGAAATGGAGGATATGACTTTGGAACAAATATGGTATTTCCTTCACAGAGATTTGTGTGTTCGTGATGAGCATGATCCAAACAACACTTTAAAAATATTCTCCACAACCAGGTCTCAGATACACACTAGTGAAGTTCTAGACAAGAATGCGTGAAGCAAAGGATTCCGGGAGAGCTTACACTTAGCAGGTGCATAGTTCGTATCTTTCTGAGTTTTCCCCCTTAATTTTTATTTTTTGTGTGTGGGTGTGTTTGCCTACATGTAGGTCTGTGCAACGTGTACATGCTTGGTGCCCACAGAGGTCAGAAGAGGGTGTCAGATCCCCTGGAACTGGAGTCACAGATGGTTGTGAGCTGCCCTTTGGGTGCTGGAGATGGTACCCTGATCCTCTGTAGGAGCAACCAGGGCTCTTGGCTGTGAAGCCATCTCTTTGGCCTCTCTGAGCACACACTGTTTGCTTTCTCCCCCTTGTTACGCTGATATTGTGTACTAATATAGGGCATAGTCACAGGGAAAGTGAGCACTCAGTTGGTTCCTGTTGTGTGGCGGCTGACAGACAGATGCTATTTAAGCTTTACGCTCAGATGCTTGGAGACAAGCTGCCCCTGGTCATGCTCCTAGGAAAGGTGTGTGGGCTATGTGCATGAGTGTGAACCTGAATATACGTGTGGGTATGTGAGCGTAAGTGTGTGAATGTGAAAATGTGTGTGTTGTGTGTTTAGGAGTGCATGTGTGTGAATGTGAGTGTAAGAGTGCATACGTATGTAGTTAGATTTTTATTTGGGCTGACAGCTCACAAATAACAACAGAGACTTATTATTAATTATGAAAGCACAGCCTTAGCCTAGGCTTGTTTCTAACTAGTTCTTATAACTTAAATTAATCCATATTTTTAAAATCTACATTCCTTTACATGGCTTATTACCTCATCGCCCATCTTGCATCCTCCATGTCTGGCTGGGGTCCTTTCTTCTTCCCAGAGTTCATTCTGCCTGGAAATCCTGCCTACATTTAGTTGCCTATAGTTAGTTTCTTGCCTAGCTATTGGACACTCAGCTTTTTCTTACACCAATCACATCAATGTGTCTTCATACAGTGTACAAATATCCCACAATATTTCCCCCTGTTTTGTCTAAATGAAAAGTAAATGTTTTAACTCTTACATAGTAACACTCTATACAGTAAGGACAACTTTCATGTAAGAATTATTTTCTTATCTTCATGAATCTAAAGTTTTATATCTAAGCCACTTTCTATCACAACTTGTATTACCATCATAAAATTTTCTTTTAAAAGCATGTGTTTTAGATAAGCAACTTAAACTTTTTCTGTCTCTCAACCTGCATAAACTTTACCTCTCTTTTGTTTTCAAACAAGTTTTTTTTTTTTTTAAATTGGTAAAAAAGAAAAGAAAATGGTATAACCACCCAGTCTTCAACCCCATCAGAGATCCAAGAAGGATACAATGTTTCCTAAGTAAACAGGAAATGCTGAGCTAGCAACTTCCTAAACTATAGAGATTGCAGAGACACCTGGCAGCCTTGACAGCCACTCAAGATTCCTCTGCAGCGCTGGGGCATCCATCTTTGGCCTAGAATGTCTGACAGACATTTCTGTGAAGCAGGAATGTTTGAAGAACTGGACAGCCTTGTCTTGGCAGAGTTTGGGAGTCACCTTCTTTTCTGTCCTGCTGGTCCAGTTTGGACAGCACACTGTCAGCAGTTGAGGCAAAGGCCGTTTCTTGCCCAGACGGCTAGCTTTGCCACACTGAGAGCAAACTCCATATGGAGGTTCTTCATTGCCGATCTCATGGGTGTGGAGATCGGGATTCACCAGACTCTGTATATATGAAGTGGAGTTTACTGGGGAAAAAACGTACGCAGAAGACGAGCAGCGCTCCAGCACTACAGATGCAGCCCTGCCACCACCCCGATGCTCGCCACAACTGAAGGGGCTTCTGAGCCCCGGACCTTTTCCTTTTAACTGGTCAAGTCCACACCTGTGACCACGCCCAAAAGGCGTGGTCAGTGCCCCAGGTGGAGGCAGATCTATCGCTATACCATTAGGTAGGGGTGGGGTCACCCGTGCCTGGGCTGGGAGCTGAGGTCAGAGATTGTTTCAAGTAGAATGAGCTCTTCCTGCCTCCCCAGTGTGGCCTGTACCATTGTCTGTGCAGACTTACTGGACCACGCCAAAGAGGAAGGAGAAGGCTTTACTTTTCCCTTTGACCTCTTACCAACTTTTTTAAGATTTCAAGACTGGCCCAGAATCCACTGTTAAACAGAGAGATCCTGGCCTGTACCACTTTCTATGAATAGAAAGTACCTTTTCCTGGCCATTAAATTAAAAAAAAAAAAAAAACACACACACACACAGATGAACACACACACAGGACAGACATACTCTAGACATCTGATAAAACCATAGTCTATGAGCCATGATTCTTTTATTCCCATTGCTACACTGGCCCTCCTAGATGTGTTTGTTCTAACTGTGAGTCTGTGTGTGTGTGAATGTGTGTGAACATGTACATATGTGAGTGTGTGTATGTGTGTGCATGTGTGTATAAGTGTGTAAGCATATATTTGTGTGTGATGTGTGTGAGCATGTGTGATGTGTGTATGTATATGTGAATGTGTGTTTGTATGTGTATGTATGTGTGTGCATGTATATGTGAATGTGTGTTTGTATGTGTATGTATGTGTGTGCATGTGTGATGTGTTTATGTGTGTGAATCTGTGTGTGTGTGTGTGTGAGCATGTGTGATGTATGTATATGTGTGTGTTCGTGTGTGTGTGTGTGTGTGTGTGTGTGTGTGTGTGTTGGAAGGGGCTGTTAAGATAACCTTCAAGCCTCTGCTTAAGTTGAGCATCCCAGGTCTGATGAATCAATGCTTTCCCGCCTACACCATCATTTCCCTGTAGCTTATTCTCAGCACTATCAGAGATCCTATTTCATGCTGGCGTGGATTCGCATTGATACTCTCTCTGCTCGCCCCTCCACTCTTCTGTGCTGCACACGCTACCGGACATGGCCCTGGTCACACTAGCCAGTTTTCCATTGCTCAACAAATGCTTGAAACAGTCAACATAAAAACTAGAAGTTTTGCCCCTGCTCAGGGTTTTGTGTGATAGTGTGATTGGTTGTATCCACTGCTTTGAAAGAACACCATGCCACAGTGGAACCACGTGACCTAGATGGACACAGCTCCCTCCCGACAGTAGACTCAATGAAGCACAAAGGGAAAGAGGAACCCGGTACGGTGGGCACGGTTCAGTTATCACCATGTGGGGCGGCATGACATTCAGGTGATGCTATTTATAGCAGCTGAGTGCAAGCAGACTTCACCCAGAGATTGCATGTGGTCCTTGATGGTCACCCCAAAAGGACATTAGGAAGCAACACAGGTGTTATGTGTCTGCCCATGCGCCACAAACACTTCGGGCAAAGATCTTCTTTGGAGATGTGGATTGACGAATGACAGAAAGGCCCAGAGTTCTAGCTGAGTTCTGTTGCTTTGCCCTGGCCACAGAGCTCTGCACCCATGATGCCTGCCAAGTTCTGCCTTCTGACGACATTTGGCCATTATGCAAAGCCACAATGACTGCTAATATTTCGTTAAAACTGGATGTTTATCCCTTAAAGGAAGAAAAGGCACATGGAATGAAATACCCTTGTGCAGGTGAGTGGCAGGATTTGCGTAACCCAGCTGTACGCCTTGCCTCTTCCTGAGACAGAGACCTTGCACCTGCATTTGTGAGCTCATCTGGGTTTGGAGAAGGCACCCAGGTTTGTCCCGAGGGAACAGGCTGCAGAAGATGCCACAGGTCCTCTGCTGCCCTTTCCTCATTATATGGCAGAGGAGGGACATGTTGGCCTGGAATAAAAGTGAAGTCCTTGGCTCTCTCTCTGCATCTCTCACCCCTCCCTAGAAGAGTGGTCTGAATGAGCTGCACTTTCTGTACTTTCCAAAACTACCCACTTGCTCAATTTCATGCTGGCATTTCATGTTCCTTAAGCATGGCGGCCGTTGTGTTAGTCAAGTTGTTATTGCTGTGACCAGACACCTATGGGAAGTGATTCAGGCAGGAAGCTTTATTCTGTGTCGTGGTCTCAGCCTACTGTGGTGGGGATGGCGCTGTAGGGAGATGCTCACTTCACAGTGGCCAGAAAGCAGAAAGAGAGGGAGGGAGGGAGGGAGAGAGAGAGGGAGAGAGGGGGGAGGGAGGGAGGGGAGAGGGAAGTGGGAGGAAAGCAGATAGAGGGGGAGGGAGGGATGGGGGAGGGAGGGCGAGAGAGGGAGGGAGAGAGGGGGGAGGGAGGGAGGGGGAGGAGGGAGGAAAGCAGAGAGAGAGGGAGGGAGGGGTGGGGGAGGAAGGGAGGGGAGGGGGAGGAGGGAGGAAAGCAGAGAGAGGGAGCGAGGACACTGTTGGGTGGGTTTGCCCCTTTTCACCCTTTTGTGCTATCTTGTGCCGCCTGCAGCCTGTCTGATGCTGTACGTCTGTCCTTCTAAGCACCCACAAGTTTTCTTTACCAACATTCTTGTCACTTTTCAATCTAATCAAGTTGCCAATCAAGTCACCACAGCCATGTGCTAGCCTGTGTTAGAGCCCAGGGCAGGTTCTGCTCCTGGGATCGGGATGTTTGGGAGCTGGGTTGTAGATCCCAGTCACCGGGGCCTTAGGTCTCTGTGGTGTTTACAGAAGCTGACAGACATCTGTGGTGGGTAGCAAGGACATCACACTCTGACTCTTACAGGCTGGACTGCGCCAGGGTTGTGTAAAGCCGTGGAGATGGGAAGGAGAGTGTGGTCCAATGATGGGTGGAGTTGCAGGGCCCAGAACCAGGGGTGAGGCTGAGGGACACCCTCGATGTTTCCAGTTACTGACATTGGAAGCTGAAGAAAAGATGTGAACGCTCAGTCGTGGCTCACACACCTCCAGTTTAGGTGGCTTTTCCCTGCATCTGTTGGGTAAAGTGGAGATTCCACTGTCCAGGAAGGAATCCACAAGAGTGGTGTGTCGGTTCATAATGAACTCCCATGTGGATTCCCCATCTGCTAACTTCTGGAATGTCATTCTGAGCCTTGGCTGCAAGGATCCAAGCCTGGAGCTGTATGTAGCTCAAGCCCTTGGAAGAACGTTGGCATCTGGAGATGTGCACATCTGGGCATGCAGCTGGGTTCAGGAACTTCCAGTGGACTTGGCATTTGGTTCATTCTTAGGTCTGTTAGCCCCAGCTGGACTTGGGAGGGCTACAGTACATCTTTCCTCAGAGAGAAGCTCTCAGTCATCAACACCAGAAGCCCAGGATGGGTTGGGAGAGTCTCTGATCCAGAGAGAGACAGAGAGACAGAGACACAGAGAGAGACCACAGAGACATATCCACAGAGGCAGAGACAGAGAGAGACATCAGAGATACACACAGAGGCAGAGAGAGACAGAGACAGAAGAGACATCAGATATGCACACAGAGACAGAGAGAAACAAAGACAGAGACAGAGAGACACAAAGAGAGATGACAGAGATACACACACAGGCAGAGAGAGACAGAGAGGTGGAGATAAACATAGATGCAGAGAGAGAGGGAGAGTTTCAGTGACAGCAATAGTACAGCAGACCCGGCTGCCTGTGTGTCATGAGAAGGGGCCACATTGCTCCTGTCGCCTGGGTGACTTGCTGCGGTGAGGCAGCCATGGAGAGACAAGAAGCAGCCAGGCCTTGTGAGCAGCAATCACATCCAGTTGCTCAAGGCTCTTCTAGGAACCCTGCAATACCACATGGGCAGGGGGCGTCAAATCCTGGAGAGAAATGGAGGAGGTGGTTGGAGTCTCCGGCACAGCCAAGTCATGCCAGGGAGGGAGAAGGTCTTTAATATGTCACTGACTTGCATTTGTGGGCCATGGTGCATCACACAGAACGGTTATACACCTGCAAGCCTAGCATGAAGGCTGAGAATTACTGGGAAGCTCCTGAGCTTGGGGTAAGGCCTGGGGGCCCCAGCCATGGTGGCTTCATGTGAAATAGGACTTCTCGACTTTTGTTGGAAAATCAAACACAGCAAACTCTGCCTATGCTTTTCCTGGGAAAGATCCATGGGGGCTTTTTAGCTGCTCCTGGAGTCAAAGAAATTGGCTCCCAGTGTGTCCCACTCAACAGCACCCCAGCTCTGGGGTCCTGGTGACCTCAGAAAGCAGTTTACAGAATGATTTCAGAAGTCTTTCCTAAACTGCACTTGACAAGCCAGGCAAGCCATCTTGTCACCGGGATTAGAGCAATTCCCCTCGATGCCTTAGACCTCCTCCAGTGGCCTTCTGTGTTTTCCTGCCCTCTGGCTATGAAATTCCTCCTTGTATCTCTGGAAGGCTAAGGCTTATTAATCAAAGATGTAGGGGAAGGCATCCATTATGAACTTTGTAAATGGGTATGGGTATACAAAACAGTCTCCTCTTCCACACTGCCGTGAGAACAGCAGGCACGCTCGCCTGTCCTTTCCCACGTCTGCTTGCAAACCGGGCGGACTTACAATCTAAAATATCGGTGAAGCTGCAGTCCTATTATTTTCTAGGTGTCTGAGCTTGCATGCATACGCCTCTTCACCTTTGGAAATACCCTGGGCCAAGGTAGTGGTGCCCGAGGGAGAGGAAGTCCTGAGGGCATTGTAAAAGATGGCCTTAAATTTAGTTTTCACTCTCCCAAGCTGTTTTTCCTTTCCCGTCTTTCCAGTTATGCAGTATCCTCTGTCATGCATTTCACTTCTCACTCACCAAGGAAAGGAAGACTGAAACTAAATAGGGGCAGTCCCAGCTGCCTAGAAGGGGCAGGGATTGTTTTTTCTCCTTATGTATCTGCAGAAGGAAGGAGCAGATTTATCAGAATCAAAGAAAGAAAGCTGAAAGGTTTTGGTAAAACCTGCACGAAAACCGGAAGTTGATCCTCATTATATTCAGTTTTCACATGTGTGAATTCATGCACTCTGTGAACTTTATTTGGAGATCCAAAACCAACGCTCCCGGCACTCTGTCAGCTGTTTGAGACATACACAGAGTGGCGGAAAACTGTCACTCAGCGCTCGGTGCACATGTTCCCCGCAAAGGGAAAACCAAGCAAACGTCCTAGAAAACTGTAATCTATTTTTATCATAACCCAGAGCAAAGGGACGAAAAGCAACCCGAATACACAGTAAAGAGACCTTCACACACACACACACACACACACACACACACACACACACACACACACACTTGTAGCTTAGGTCCCCGAAGTGACATTTAAGGATAGCGTTAGGTGTGGGAGGCACCCAGAGAGGCCTGGTAATAGAACACAAAGATAGTTTCGCTTGGGGGTTTAGTTAGGAGCATAGTGGAGTCTGTGCTTTGTCCCCCATGACCGTCTGTCTGCACAGCATGCGCTCAGAGCTGTGTGTCCCATTTTGATAATCACCTTGTTAACAGTGGATGAGCATTGGTGTTAGCATGCCTGCAAGTTGGATTTGATGGCCGCCCTCTTTTCCCTCAGGTGTAAGGGCTTCAGTTCTGATTCTGTTGACAACTGGAGAGCTTTTAGCCCAAGAACAACTGCCTCGTGGGTGTAAGGGAAGTCTCAGCGCAGTCTCTATTTTCCCGGAGTCTCTTTAACGGCACAAGACAGCACACTATGCACTCACCCCAGCGTCTCATTACTTCAGGAATAGCCCAGCATCAGGACCACTGTCAGCATCTTATTAGGGTCATCATTATGTCCTTGACATTATTTTATTAGCACTGGTAACTGCACGATGGGAACCAACCACAAGCAAGCAGTACTGAGTGTGGGTTTCTTCTAGGTGACTTCTGGGCAATTAAGTGGCTTGGCACTCTTTGTCATGGGCGGGGCCGGGGGCGGGGCCGGGGGCGGTCCGGGGCCTGGGGCGGGGCAGGAGGCGGGGCCGGGGGCGGGGGCGGGGCCGGGGCCGGGGCAGAGGCCGAGGCCGAGGCGGGGGCATTGAGATGGATGCTTGTCACAGTTCTGTTCTGTGCATGGGCTGTAACACTGAAGATTCATCCATGAGCTGAGCTCCTGATTATCAAATATAAAAACTGTTTTGTTAGACGTGGTAGAGTGGGAACCTCACCACCGTGTTCCCCACCCATATCAGTTTCTGAGCCTGTTGGGAGAGTGTAATCACGACTCTCCTGGGTACGTAATGCAGAAATCTCAATACTTCCCTCAGCCCTCACTGGCTGACAGCAGTTTCTATCATTTGGCTTGAGCACGCAGTCTGGGAGCCTATATTTTCCAAGCCTGAATGCATCAAACATCTCTTTTTCGGAAGGTCTCTTCACTTTTTTTATTTCTTTCTTCACAGCACGTGAGGCTTTTCTTGTTTTTCTCTACTTCATGCTGATGCAAACTGCAGATTTTAAAGATCTGTTCCACGGTTAGTTTCCTTGGGCTATAAATATCTCTGCTTGGCTGTTTTAGAGATGGATGATTTACAAATGTGGGGAAATTTAAGTAAAATCAGGGTCCAATTAGCTATCATGGCCAAGAGGCCACAGAGCTCCAAATCATGCTGCTGGGACCCTTTGCATGGAATTTGCCTGAAAAGCAGATAAATCCATGTGATGACAGTCTATAAATAAGAGATAAATCTATAAGCAGGAGACAGCTGTCTCCACCTCAATAAAATGCAAGTATAGCGGTTCATGGGAAAACAACCTCACCTCTCCCAGTTCAGGGTATGGGTTCTTTATTTTATTTGTTGTCTTTTTTCTTTCTTTTATTGTTTTGAGACACGGTTTCTCTGTAGCTTTGGAGTCTGTCCTGGAACTAGCTTTTGTAGACCAGGCTGGTCTCAAACTCACAGAGATCCTCCTGCTCTGCGTCCCGAGTGCTAGGATTAAAGGCGTGCATCTCCACTGCCCAGTGAGGTCATAGGTTCATAAATGTGACCACTGGATGCTTAACTGAATCTGTTTTCAGTGCCTGAGTTTCTTGCATAGTGGGTCTGAGAATTTGTATCCCTGCCCCCCCCCCCTAAGTGTTCAGGTGACATTGCTCCACCTGTTCTGGGGACCTCACTTTGGGAACTGAGCTAGACCTTTGTGACTTCAACAAGCATAAAAGTTCACCCTTCCACACCTGCACCTAAGTTTCTAGTTTCAGCTTATCTTATTGGAACCTCAGAGCCTAACTTTGAGCTGGTCCTGCTCTACCACACTCCGGGGTCTCACATCACCACAGCCTGCCTGATGGATAAGGTCACCGATGGGCCCCAGAGACCGAAAAGGGAGAGAACATAGAGTGACTTCCTCATGTGTTGCCCATGACTGACATTTAGAAGCTCTATTCTTTAGATTATAGCCCATGATCAGGTGACAGGAACTGACCAATCAGACACCTGCCTGCCTGATGAAGAAGAGACAGGGAGGTGTTACCTCCCATTAGAAGGCAGAATCTTGTCTCTTTTTTCTCTCCATGTACGAGCTTGCTTTGCCTTGTGATGCCTTGCTTTGTGATGCTTCATGTCCTTCACATTGGCTACCCATGCCAACATCCTGCCCAAACATCTGTGAACATCTGTGCTAATAGCAGAGATGCACCTGAATGCTGTGGATTATCTTTGAAAACAGGTTCGAGTTCTATACACACTTGCAGAAAACAGCCCTGGAAGCAACCATCTCTGGAATATTCTGTCCACTCTATCCTTCCCTTTGCCCCATCCCCGTTGTCCAGGTATGTTCATGTGTGTGTTCATGTGTGTGTTCCACTTAGTGAGGCCTGTTAATCTGAACTGAATTACTGCACTTTGCTGACCACTGCTGACATTTTATTGTATAATTTTCAAGCACGCCTTTACGGGTAATTTTTTTTTAAATGTCCCTCACTTTAGAAAGTGTTGTCTTTTTTGTCTCAGGTGTGTCTGGTGTGAAAGGGACAGCCTTGGCACGAGCCGCGTAGGAATGTGGAGATGGCGGTCTTCCAATCCTGCTAGCTTTTGTCTGATCGTCCCTGCTGCTGAAGCTGTACTTGAGGCATGACACCAGGGTTGTTGGTTTAGGGGCGAATGAGAGTCTCGATCTCATCACGATTCCCTCACCCACACCAGGACACTTAGGCTGAATTTGTGACCGACTTCCAAGCCTTTTGGCACTCATTTCAGAGCATGGAAATTTACAAATTCCTATAAACTGTCTTAACTGTCTTAAATAGGGGCCAGAGTAGAAAAGGCACAGGAGGCTGTGTGTAGGCATGGAGTCTGTGCTGTGTGGAAAGCATTCGACCTCACTGAAAATTGCCCCAGACCCTGACAAATGAATCCATGGACTTTAGTGGCCGTATGAACATGAGCTCCCATGGCCAGCTCTAGACGCCCTTTCGCTGGGCGTGGTTGGGGGCTGCCCGACATCTCATCTGTAGCTCCTTTACTGTTACCAAGTGAAGGCAAATGTCATCGAGTCAAACCTCCCCCAGAGTGTGAGTCTACCATGTAAAACGTCTCTTAAAATCGTAGCGGGCGGGTGTATTGCTTACTCATGACCATGTGGCAGAAGAGGGCGTCACAATCCCCGGAACTGGAGCTGCAGGTGGTTTGGGATGCCATGGGGGTGCTGGGAACTGAATTCTGCTCTCAGCCCCTGGGCTGTCTACCCCTAGACTGCTGGTAAAATCATTTGGCTGAGACCACTGACAATAGGGAAGGACCCTACAGGGCTGCAGGAGAAAGACAAACAACCCATCAGGACAGAGGCCTCACAGGGTGAAAAATGGCCATAAATGCATGAAGAAATTCTGAGCAGCCTCGTTTGTAACCGAGGATGAGACAGTTATATAAACAGCCACTCCAGTTCTCTGGCCTCCAGTCAGGCAGTATTTTGTGGAAACAGGGAAGAGCAGGGAAATGAATATTCTCAATCACCGTTAAGGGGATTATGAATTATCACAGGCTGGAGGGCGTGCTTGGAGGCATTACTAAAAACTTCAGTGTGGACACCATGCCAAGAACTCTTTTTCTTGGGATTTATCTACTGACACGCTTACATACAGTCATAGAAATATATATGTGGTGGGAATTGCCCTCTTAATCATAATATTGAGGAAGAAGAATGTCCGGACACTCCATCAGCAGAAAAACGATGAAATAACCTGTATGTCTCTTTGGAAGATGGCTATGCAGCTACTTAATGAGTATATTGATGGCCCTTTATGTGACAGTGTGGAAAAGTCCTCAAAATATATGTGTTTTTTTTTTAAAGGATCAGAACAATATGCAAATGCTGAGCCGATGCACACCGTGTGCACATTGCTCCTATTGTGTGATATGCTTGTTATGTAGAGTTAAGAATGTAAATACAGTAGACCAGTGAGAGGTTCGGTGGCTAGAGTATCTGCTTGCTTGCAAGGGTGAAGGCCTGAGTTTGGATCCCCAGGTGCTGTGAGAAACCAATGTGGCAGACACCTGAGACTCAGTGATGGTGAGAAGGGAGGAACTGATGAGGATTGCTAAATTCTCACTAGCTGGGCAACCACAGTTTACTTGGTGAGTTCTGGGCCAATGAGGGACTCCATCTCAAACAAAACACAGAAGGTTCCTGAGTACTGCTGGTGGTTATCCTTTGACCTCCAGGGGCACATTGACAGACAGGCTCACATGTGAGTCCACATGTGCAGAAACATTCTCCGTTTGAAAAAGGAAGAAAATACGAAATTACCTGCTGTGGAATATTAGTCTAAGATGCGTGACATTTGTTTATGCTGTGGAATAGTTGTTTAATGATGCAAAGATGTGTTGCATTCTTTTATGCTGCATTTGTTTAGCTCTGTTGAAGCTGTGTTACTTTGCCTAAAACACCTGATCAGTCTAATAAAGAGCTGAATGGCCAATAGCGAGGCAGGAGAAAGGATGGGCGGGGCTGGCAGGAAGACAATAGATAGGAGGAGACATCTGGGAGGAAGAGATCAAGTATGGAGAGAAGGAGGAGAAGGAGGAGGACTCCAGGGGCAGCCACCCAGCTACACAGGCAGCCATGGAGTAAGGACTAAAGAAAGGGATACAGACAGAGAGAAAGACAAAAGCCTAGAGGCAAAAGGTAGACGGGTAATTTAAGAAAAGCTGGCCAGAAACAAGCCGAGCTGAGGCCAGGTGATTATAACTCAGAATAAGCCTCTGTGAGATTTACTTGGGAGCTGAGTGGCAGGCTCCCCAAAGAGCAAAGAGCAAAAGAGGAAAAACAAACAACAAAAAACAAAACAAAAGGCTCCAAACAACAAAAGAACACTAATTACCAAAGGAGAGGAACCTTCCAGCCAGGAAGAAAGCACAGGTAGGGAATGAACACTCTACAGCAGTAACTCCCGATGGGACCCCCATTTCCTCTGTGCTGGGGCCAGGCAAATACTTTCCCCCCATTTTGTAGAGCCTCGCCCATTCTTTTCTGAAGGCATCCGAAGGGGATGGGGAGTTGTGCGTTTTAATCCCTGCAACTTCCTGTCTTAACTCTTTCAATCAGCATCATTAAAGCTTTCCTTTCCCCTCTGTTATTTACATTATTCCTTCTGAGGGGGTCTCTTGGTCAGGCACACCCTGGTCCAGCAAGAAGTGCTGATAAAAACTTATTCTTAGAAATAGTCAGTTGGCTACACCCTCCTCGGCAGCCCCTTCCTTCCTCCTGATGGTGAGACCATCACAACCCAGATCCACCATCTCAGGTGGATTTACCTAGTTGTGTAAAAATTTCAGTTTTATGGGAAATCTATTTCCTTCCAGCTGGGCAGTTGGTATCTATCTGTGTTTGGCACAGAGCTTGGACGAGATGAGTAGCTGGCAGCATCCAAATCCAGCCTCACAGTCAGGCTTTCTCAGGAACACACATGCTGATTTCCCAAGGGCTGCTCACCTCCCATTCCAAGCAAGGCAAGGCAGCTAAGAGCAGTAGGGGAGAGGGAATGGCGAGCATCTCACAGAAACTGGCTGGCACTGTCGAGTGGTCCTCTCTTGTCAGCCCCCCCACACACACTGACCTCTCTCTCTTTCTCTCTCCCTCCCTCCCTCCCCATATACCACATCCCCTCCCTCCTCTTTCTTGTCTCCCCATCTACCTCCTCTCTCTCCCAGATCCACCCTCCCTCGATCTCACCTCAGAAAAGAGCACGTCTCAGAGACATCAACCACATACAGCATAATATGCTACTTAAGACCAGGCACATCACATCAAGGCTGGGCAAGGCCACCCAGTAGGGAAAAGAAAAATAAATAAAGAAATAAAGATGCTGCAAGTAGGCAAAAGAGTCAGCCACTGCCCTGCCCAAATTATTAGGAATTCCACAAGAACACCAAGCTACTCAGCCACAATGTAACAATGCAAATGCAGAGGACCTAGATCAGACCCCTACAGGCTCCCTCACCTCATGGCCCTCATGAGTTCCGTCAGTTGATTCTGTGGGCTGTGTTCCCTTGGTGTCCCTGAAACCTGGTCCCTCAGATGCTTCCCCTCCCTCTTCCTCAGGATTCCCCGAGCAACACCTAATGCCTGGCTGTGGGACTCTGCATCTGCTCCCGTCAGTGGCTGGATGAAGTCTCTCTGGTCTCTGTAATGACCATTCTGCTAGGCTCTGGTTCCAGAACACTCTCCAGGCGGGACAAGCTGGGTTAGTGTCCCAATGCTTCCACTTGAGGCGTTGCCTGGTTACAGTGGCCGGTTCAGGCTCTGTGTCCTCATTACTAGGAGCTTTTGCTGGGGTTACTCTCAAAGATTCCATGGAGCGTCCCTTGCACTACGTTTCCATCTCCGCCCTGAAACACCCGCAACTTGCAGCCATTTCTCCCAGTATTTACTCCCTCCCCCAGTTCGATTCCTCCTGTTCTCAACTCCACCCACCCTTAGTCCACCCTCGAAATCCATTCTCTTTCCCCTTCCCAGGGACAGCCATGCTTCCCCCAGCCCTCCTTGTTACTTAGCCTCTGCATCTGTGGATCATAGCGTAATCATCTACTTTAAGCTAATACCTACTTCTAAGTGAGTACGTATCATGTTTGTCTTTCTGGGTCTGGGTTACCTCGCTCAGGATGATTTTTTTATCCTGATTTTTCTTTATTATTAATAAAGGTGTTATGAACATAGTTGAACAAGTGTCCTTGTGGTACGATGGAGCCATTCTTTGGGTACATGCCCATGTGTGGTCTAGCTGGCCTTGAGGTAGATCAATTACCAATCTTCTGAGGAATCACTATACTGATTTCCATAGTGGCTGAACAAGTTTGCACTCCCATCAGCAATGGAGAAGTGTTCCGCTTGCTCCACATCCTCTCCTCTCCAGCATGAGCTTTCATCTGTGTTTCTCATCTTGGCCATTCTGAAGCTGTAAGATAAAATCTCAAAGCAGTTTTGATGATTTGTGTTTATTTCACTGATGGCTAAGGATGTTGAATGTTTAAGTGTTTCTTGGCCATTTGAGTTTCCTCTGTTGAGAATTCTGTTTAGATCTGTACCCCATATTAATTGGATTATTTAGCTCATTGATGTCTGGTTTATTGAGTTCTTCACATACTTTGGATATTAGTCCTGTGTCAGATGTGGAGTTGGTGAGTCTTTCCCCCATTTTGTGCGCTAACTTTTTGTCCTTTGCCTTACAGAAGCTTTGCAGTGGCATAGGATTCCGTTTATTTATTTAATTTTTTAGCTCAGTGTCTGCACTATTGGTTAAGGAAGTTGCCTCCTGTGCCAATGTAGTCAAGATTATTCCCCTCTTCCCCTTCTGTCAGGGTCAGTGTATCTGGTTTTATGTTGAGGTCTTTGATCCACTTGGACTTGCATTTTTATGAAGGATGATAGATATGGATCTATTTGCATTCTTCTACGTTCTGACATCCATTTAGATTAGCAACAGTTGTTGAAGATGCTTTCTTATTTCCATTGTATATTTCTGACTTCTTAATCAAAATTTAAGTGTCCATAGGTGGATTTATGTCTGGATCTTGAATTTGATTCTGTTGATTAACATGAGTTTTTATGCCATGCAGTTTTTATTTCTATATCTATAGTGAGCTTGAAGTCAGGGATACTGATACCTCTGGAAGTTCTTTTATTGCATAGGACTGTTTTAGCTATCCTGTTTTTTGTTTGTTTTGTTTTTGTTTTTGCTTTTTGGGGGAGTTGTTTTTGTTTTTCCATATGAAATTGAGTATTGTTCTTTCAAGGTCTGTGAAGAATTGTGTTGGAGTTTTGATGGGGATTACACTGAATCTGCAGATTGCTTTTGGTAAGGTTGCCATTTTTACTATGTTGATCCTACTAATCCATGAGCATGGAAGATCTTTCAATCTTCTGATAACTTCTCTAATTTCCTTCTTCAAAGACTTGAGGGTTTTATCTTTATCATACAGGCCTTTCAGTTGCTTGGTTAGAGTTACCCCAAGATATTCTATATTTTTTTTTGTGGCTACTGTAAAGGGTGTTGTTTCCCTGATTTCTTTCTCAGCCTTCTTGTCATTTGTATATAGAAGGGCTACTGACTTGTGTCCAGACCCTTTGCTGAAGGTGTTTGTCAGCTGAAGAATTTCCCTGGTAGAATTTTTGGACACACAAATGCATGCATGCACACACATACACACACACACACACACACACACACACACACATTATTCAGAGCAGGTAAGGGATGAGAGAAAGCAGAATGCATTCCATGGGTTAGCATGGAATTACTGAAGATAATTTTGTTATGAGATGCTTTTCCTGTCAGCCTGGTCCCACAGCAGAGTCAGCCCCAAATAACACACAGAGACACTGTATTAGATATAAAGCTGTTGGCCTGTTACTAGTGTTTCTTATTGGCTAGCTCTGTCTTAAATATTTACCCATTTCTATCATGTGGCCTTATCTTACCGGAGAGAGGCTCCAGACCTCTTACTCTCTTTGGTCCTACATTTCCACTCCTCTCTACTACATCTCTCAGAATCCTCCTTGTCTCCTAGTCCCACCCATCTTGCTTTCCAACAGGCCTTATTCATTAACCAATAAGAGAAACATATTTACAGAATGACATCTCCCATCATAATTTAGTTAATAAAATGGCTTTCTCTTTTCACTTAAAGTGAAAAGATAATAGTTTCTTCATTGTTTCTTCTGTGTAACAGGCTAGTATAGAGATGAGTGATAATTTACTTACTTTATTTTCCTCATTGGCAAATGCCCCAAATGTCCTCAGTCCTTTACCGGTATGTCCTGTGCTATAATAAAACGTCATGGATACTGCATCACATGTGTGCAAAAGTGGCCTTCGAAGAAATTCTGGAAACTGGAGCCACCGAATGAATCATGCGGTACAAACAAGCTCACCACCTTAGGGAGCACATTCCCTGACAATTGATGGTAGATTTCTCTATCCCTCGGCTTAAAACCCTGTGCTATCTAATCCTCTAGATAATCATTGGTCTGATAATTGAGAGGATCACAATATCATTCCAAAATCCTTTTATTCAGATCTAATGTACACAGAAAAGGCGTGGATCACAGGTGTGCGAACACTTTAATTCATGCCTGTGTCCTGAACTGAACTCATGACTTTTCATCCCCCCGGAAGCATCAGAGTTCAGGTCTGACTTTAAGGTCTCTGATCCATTTTGTACAAAGTGAGAGGTAAGGGTCTAGTTTCATTTTTCTAGATGTTGGTGTCTGTTCCCTGGGTAACTGTAGGGCCAAGGCTTTCTATCGGGGTCCTACTCTGGCTCTGTAGTATAACTTGTTATCATCTGTGGTACTACCTACAGCCACACTCTACTGTTCAGGACTGCTTTGGCTTTCTGGGGTCTTTTGAGTTTCACTATGAATTCTAAGGTTGCTTCCTTTTCTGTGAGGAATTGCATTGGGATTTTGATGGGGGTTGCATTGAATCTGTAGGTTCCTTTTGGTGAAATAGCTATCTTCCCCAATACTGACTCTTCCAAGGCCTTCTCATCTTGTGTCTTCTTCAGTTTCTGCCTTGGGTGTTTTAAGGTTTTCATTGGGTAGGGCTTTCACTTTGGTTAGGATTATCCAGGGTATAACTTTGGAGCTATTGTGAATGGGATTGCTTCCCTGGTTTCTTTTTTGTATGTCTGTCTTCAGTATAAAGAAAGGCTACTGAAATTGATATTAATTTTTTTTACCTCCATGCCCCTGAAAATGTCAGCGCTTGGGGATTTGTGTTACAAATGTGGTCTTCAGATGTGTAACAAAAGATTTTCATCCTCTTAGGAACATCTTTGACAGAATGGGTTTTTATTTTTTTTTTTCAGAATGAGTTTTTAATTCCGATAACATTCAATATATAATTTTTTTCTTTTGGTGTTGATTACTCCTAAGAACTCTTTTACCTAAGTCCTAAGATTTATTTTTTTCACTTCCCTAAAAGCATCACAAATAAGCATTATATATTAATCTCATGATTCATTTTGAGATAATTGTGTCTGTGAAGTATGTGATCATAAACGTTCATGTGTACACTGTTCAGGCCGACATGAAATTGTGCGTGTGTGCATGAAGTCCACGCCAACTGTCTTCCTCCTTCTCTCTCCACCTTAATGTTTGATATGGTGCCGTTCCCCACCTGAAGCTCAGCAATGAGGCAAGGTCAGCTGGCAGTGAGCCCTGGGATCCACCTGCCTCTGCCCTCAGAGCTGGGATTTTTACCTGAGTGCAGAGACCCTGATACATGTCCTTGTACTGACTGACACAAGCACTCTGACAATAAAACACTTTAAAATTTTTAAAAATGTATATAAGGTTTAGATTCATTTTAAAGTAATTTTGCTAACTGGTTGAGAATTTTGTGCAATCCATTTTGATCATATTAGCCTTTCACTCCTCCCCCAACTCCGCCCAGGTCCACCCCACTCCCCGTCCATCTCAACAACTCTTAGTCCTTTAACAAAAATAACCCATTGACTCCAATTTGTACTGCTCATATGAGGAGATACACCTGCGCTCATATATCATACATGCATGCATATAAACTCACACACATGCACACACACGCGCACACAGGCACATGCACGAATGTGCACACACATGCATGTACACTGGCATGCATACACACTCACATGCACACACACACATACATTCACACACACACTCACACATGCACATGTACAAACGCACACACACATGCTTGCTCACAGGTATACACACAGGCATGCATACACACTCACATGCACACACACATACATTCACACACACTCACACATGCACATGTACAAACGCACACACACATGCTTGCTCACAGGTATACACACAGGTATGTACACACACTCATGCTACACACCTGTGCACACACACCTTTTTCCTATGTCACTGAACATCATTCTAGAGAAAGAATCCATATGTCTAGAAATCTCTTATTGGGATTTTGAGGGGATTCTTTAAAAACAATAGGTCAATTTAGAATGAATTTGCACATTCCTTAAGCTAAACCTTCCAACCCAAGAATGGCATTGTACTTCAGTTATTTGTATCTTTTTATATATACTTTTGGAGTTTGTAGCTTTGGATTGCACATGGAGTAGAGAGAAGACACCCCGGCCCCCGGTTTAAGAGAGTATGTTATATTTTCTCCGACATTTACTTACATTTTGTGTGTATACACATGACATGTGCCACAGCACACACATGGATGCCAGAAGACATGTGGTTTCCAGGGACCACTCAGGTTGTCAGGCTTGGTGGCAAGTAGCTTTACCAGGGGAGCCATGTCCCTAGGCATTTTATCTTTCAGGCTTACTCTTTGTGGTCCATGAGGAAGTTACATCGTGAAACATTGTACCCATGGCAGCTAGAAGGTGAGCCCCCGGCATGTGTGAGGCTTCCTTGAGAGTCACACGCAGGGATTCCTCTCTGGGTCTACACTGAGCATGCGGATGATGCCCTTTGACCCACACAGTCATTGTTTTAGCTTAATTAGTTACTGGGTTTTAATGAAACACTCGAAGATGCACAGGCATTCAGGGATAACTCACAGTGCCATTAGCCTTGTTTTTAGCACTCGCTCCTTATTATTGTGCGATTTGCGCTCACGTTTCACGACAGCTTCAAGGAAATGGTTTCCCGGAGAAGTCAAACAATTTGACGCATTTATTCTCAGGCATTGAAAGAGATATATGTTGGGTATTTATATAATTCCTGTCTCATTTTGGTGGTCTAATTTTTCTCTTCTGGATCTTTATCTGCCTTTCCAATCACTATGAGGAATCTGACCTCTCCTTTTATATGGATGCACCCCATATGCTATTATGGGCCCTGGAAGCTGTCAACTAAATACCTCACAATTAAACCACAGCCATTTCCATCTCTGGTTTCATTCTTACAAAAAAAAAAAAAAAAAAAAAAAAAAAAAAGAAGAAGAAGAAAAGCAAAAAACACCACCACCAAAAAGGTCCCAGTGTCTAGTGTTTGCTCTGGGCACCTGAGGACACACTGCGGGGACTCCACCAGACCCATCAGGGGAACAGCGGGGTCTTCTTTCAGCCAAACGGCCTCAGCTGTAAAAGCCCTCTCAGCTACCCTTAGGCCTGCTCCCAAGAACAGTGGGGACAGCAGAGCCGGCTCACGTTTCTGCCAGGACTCATATTAGTCTCATATTCGATTATCCTGTAAAGTTTTCTTCTGCATGTGACTCACTCCAGGCCCTTCTGCATCAGAGGCAGACCAGCCCTGAGAGTGATAGTCAGTTTCCTGGTGTAATTCTGTGCAACACGCTCTAGCTTTCTCTTTAAAGTTCAACACTGATGGTTAAGAGAGAAAATGATTCCCTTATGATTAAAAGAAAATGGTTTATTTCATGCAGACTCAAAGCAGGAGAATTTCTATTTTCCACTCGCCCCCGCCTTCCCCTACACAGTCAACATGGAGATACAGACCCTTCCTCTCTCCCAGGCAAGAGTCAATCCAGTTCCAGCATCCTGTGACCCACTGGCCCTTGTCCACAAAATGAAGAGCTTGTGAGGGAATGTAAACCCGGCACATGGCTATGCACTCATTCTGGCTCTGTAAAAACTCATCCGTATTCTTTGTTGACAAAAGGGAGCCTGTGAGTCACACTCTGGTCAAGCTTCCTCCACGGAAGCAGCAGGAAGAAAACTCTAGCACAGATCATCGTCCCAGAAGGAAGGCCATCAGCCTGACTTCAGAAGAAGCCGAAGAAACAGCTTAGGTTGTCAGCAACACCCTAACACAAGCTAGCTTGTGAAAAGTATTTGCTGATAAACCAACAAAGAGCTTCATAAAATCGAGAAGAGCAGCCACTGTGGATCCGAGGCTTCCAGGGGCCAGGGCCGGGGTCACTTCTGCGCTGGGGCAGCAGGGGTGTGCGGATGTTTGTTCCAGACTCTGGTCTTGAGTGTCCGCATTTAAGAGGCCATTCTCTGGGAGAAAAACAGCCAATGACAGAGGCCCTTTTTCCTTTCTATCTTGGCTGTTACTTAATGATCCGGACAGAAGTGGGCAGCAGACCTGGTGTAGCCAGTGGGAAGCGATAAGCATGGAACCTACTGCCTCATCACAGGGCCTTGCAGCACGGTCCTGTAAGTCAGAAGGTTGAGCCAGGGCCTGGGGTTAGCGAAGTAAAGAGAGGCTCCATTTGAGGTCTTCAGTATGTTTATCCTGTGTCAGAACCAAACAGCAGGGACAGTATGCCACTCTTGACAGTTCTGGAAGATTCTGGAAGATGCTGGTCATGTGCCTGGATAGCAACCTGCAGGCACCACCAATAAGGTATGATTCATACTCATGAAAAATTATAGATTTTGACACCATGATGTTCATTAAAAAGGAAATAATTCTTCAAAGACATTTTGGGACACAGAATAAATGTGACTGATATTGTGTGTCATTTTTCATTAGCAATAAATAAGATTGAGTTCATCATGCTCCTACCAGAGTGGACTGAGTTGCTCTCACCATGATAGGCAGAAACCTCCGAAACCATGAGCCAAGATGAACCTTTCCTTTCTTAAGAAGTCTCCATCAGGTATTGTGGTCATCATTAAGGAATAATACAAGAACAATAGCCTCCCATGTCTCTACAAATAGAGCACTTCATTTTCCCCAAATGTATCTGAGGTTGGATAAACACGTAGATGCAGGACCCACAGACACTGAGGCTCAGAGGATCGTGATCTCATTTGCTTTTAACAGGCTATGTGGGTGCTATGTGAAGATTAGTTAGTCTGGAGTCGTAGAAATGAGACCAGATAGAAAACAACAGTAAAGAACCACCCAAGAGAAGTGGTAGGATCCAAGTACGAGGCTCAGCCAAGTACAAGAAAATCAGAAAGGAGTAAATAGTGACCACTGCAGCGTTGGGCAGTCACAGTTATGTCCCTGGGCCAGTGAGATGGCTCAGTGGCTAACAGTGGCCAAGCTTGACACCCTGGGTTCAGTGCCTGGGGAAGGAGATAACCAAATCCAGAAAGTTACCCTCTGACTCTGCAACAGACAGGCAGATGGACAGATGGACGACACACACACACACACACACACACACACACATACACACAATACATAACCAGACAGTGCCTCCTCGTTATTAACTACAACTTAGAGCACTAATGTACAGTGTGTCTCAACCTCACAGAGCACAGCTGTGCTCGGGGACACTGAGCCATAGCTGATAAGATACACACCACCATTAAAATCCACAAAATGAGCAAAGATCAGTGCCTAAGACGAGGAGGACCCGGAACTCTGCAGAGCTTGTGTGCAGCAGGTCCAGTCTCAGGGTCTCTGAAATGGAGCAGTGACGCCTCTCACGCTCTCCCACAGTGCCCTCTGTGTTCGGTCGGAAACGCTACTGAACCTTACGTGGGAAAACATGGGAGAGAGCTTGCAGCCCACACACAGGACCCAAGAGGAAACTCTTCATTGTGTTTTCACCCACTGATTACTCTTGAGATACGAGCTTTTCCACTCTCTGTTTCTCCTCGACACTCGTCTGGTGTCTCTTTACGGTCCATGAGTGAAGCCTGGCTTCAGCTTGTAGTCTTCCGATCAGAACAATGAGACATTTCATTGGTTCCCCCCCCCCCACGCCCCTCAGATACAGCAGCGATCTGCTCAGGCTGGATTTCCAGTTCCCACCTTCTCTTCTGGGCACTTCATGAAAGCATTTAACCCCACACATACACAGGTCCTTCCCTGAAGCGGGGGCCACACCTACACAGAAGGATGGTTGCTGCCTCATACCCGGCTCATTCAGCACCAGTCACTCTGGGAGGAAGGGTTCTTCACGAAGCAGTGAGGCATCAGCCAAGGGTGGCAGTGCCTGCATCAGTCTGTCTGTCTGTCTGTCTGCCTGTAACCAGCACTTTGGGAAGTGCAGGAGCTGGGGAGCAGGCATCCAAGTTCAGCCTCCCGACCTACACAGACACAGCGAGACTCAGCCAGTCTGGGCTGTGCTAGACTTTGTTTGAAACAAGCACAGAAACAAACAAAAACAAAATTAATAAAAGTAAAACAGTAGAAGAGTCAGTAGAGTGGTCCAACAGCTGATAGGATAGCATTGTTGTGGAGTAAACTCATCTGGGCTCCTATGAGCCATCTACACACAGCACTTTGTTATGAGCAGTTTTCCCGCCAGCCTGGTCCCACAGCCGCGTCAGCCCCAAATAACACACAGAGACTCTGTATTAGATAAAAAGCTGTTGGCCTGTTACTAGCTTCTTATCGGCTAGCTCTGTCTTAAATATTAACCCATTTCTATTAATCTAAGTGTTTCCATGTGGTTTCATCTTACCGAAGAGAGGGCCCCGACCTCTGTTCTCTTGGTCCAACATTTTGAATCTCTCTTACCTCTTCCCGACTCCTCCTTGTCTCCTAGTCCCGCCTATCTTGCTTTCCTATTGGCCATCAGTGCTTTATTCATTGACCAATAAGAGAAACATATTTGCAGAATGGTATCTCCCATCAGCACTTTATAGCGAGATGGCCAGTGGCATCACACTGCAACCCAGAGTTAACCATGGTGATGGTATTTGTACCACTTACATTTTTAATAAAATGTATTTACTAAAAAGACTGTTGGATATAACACCTGGAATAAATTGTATAAAATAAAAAAATCAAAGTCTCACTTTTTCTCCTCAGACTTGCAATGAAGACGGTGAAGGGTAGGTAAGTGGGTGTGTGGTGATTTATCCTAAGATTAACCCATTAGGTCCTCCCTCTAACAACCAAAAAACAAGGGCGCCACCGCAAAGAAGGGTTTGAAAAGGCAAGGAGAGGGAGGGCTGTTCCCAGGATCCCGTGTCTGAGATTTCAAGAACAAGTGAGCTCCCTGATCACTCCCCAAATCTACTGCACAGGGAAGGTCTAGAAGCTTCCAACTGTCCACACAGCAAGCACAGATAAAATCACTCTTCCATGGTCAACGGCCCAGGGAAGGCAATAGAAATCCGCAGACAACACCCATTGCTTTCTGGCAAAGCACACGTGAAAACCACACTGAACTTTCTCCAAGGTTCCAGTGGGGTTTGTAGGGAATTTACCTTGTAAAACACCCACTTTCTATTCAAATGAGGTGGCTTGCTCTGATTCCTTGGTGGGGTCTGACACAGAATTAACCACCCATCCTCCTGCCTGAGAAGCAGCGGTGGAGGGAGAAACATTCAGTGCACAAAAGCCCCCGCACCCACCGCTAAGGGGGGTGATGACCCACAAACTCTCAGTCAGGGCTGAGTCAGTGGCGCTTGTGGTAGAGCGGGGCCTCCACTGTCACCCACAACAATGGCTTGTGACAGCCAAGTCACTAGGAAAGGCTAGCACTGTTTACTTTCACTATATTCTCGCAGCAGGGTGCGGAGGAACGTCCCTGCTCTAAAGGGTCAGAGGAGATGAACAAGGAAAATAGGTACCGCGACACCCTGCCTTCAACCCTACCCACATGTAGAGCCCAGAGGGAGTGGAGCCTCCGCCCCACCTGAGCTCGACCAGACAGAAGACCGTGTTGAGTTGCAGGAGGCAATCATTGTTTCTACCTCCCTCACTCTGCCAGCCCAGCTCAGTGAGGAGCAGGCACTCTGCTCCTACCTGGGGTGTTCAAGGCTGAGCGAGCACAGTAGGGCACTGCTCCCTGGCTCTACACTTGCTCTCCTGCTAGACTTGGCAGGGAGCTGAGAGTCTGTGCTCACCTTTCAGTGATAACAGTGGAGTCAATCGTCTGCCGCTTTTCTTCCGGGTAGCTCTGAAGCCAAACAGGACACAAACAATGTAGAACTTTGAGGCCAGAGTGTGTGCTGGAAGAATTAGCCCTGGAAAGCTGCGACCCCATGCAGCAAGTCTGTGGGCTGTGAGTCTGTGTTCTACTTCCGACGCTGTGGTGACAGCAGTCAGTCAGTCCTCTTACACCTGAACAGAGCTTGTGCCGCCCCCCAAAATGAATGGAATAGGAGGGTTCCGGGTTGACAGATACATACACTATATCTGGAATAGAGACAATGGCGACTTCTCTAAAAGGGCTGTAAAGAAGTCACTGCAAACATGCACCAAAGGTGATAATCAGTCCTCTTGAACTGATGGAAATATGTCTCAGCAAAGACCTAGGAGTTACAAAATAAAATGGAATTCAAGGGAAGTTATCGCAACTCGGAGCAAAGTAACAGGAAGTAAAGAGAACCCTACCCCAGACTGAGTACTTGCAGAGGGGAGGTAACATGGCCGCCACAAGAGCTCAGTAGACTTGGCTCAACTGTCTCATACACCCACTGATTCAAGAGGTCATTAGAACCACACACAAAATAAATATAATAAACTGCACAAACCATATTGTAATTCGATATTTGAAAGCGAAGAAAAAGAAGAAACCCCGGAAGTAGCCAGAGGGAAATGACAGACACCCCAGTTCACATCGGAAACCACACAGGAAGATGCTTTGTTTTTCAAACTGAGAAATGAAAAGAAACGGTTAACTTTGTGATTGTAGATCTATAAAAAATATTCTCCAGGGAGAGAGCATGAGTAAAGGTATCCTTAATCACAGCAAAAGGGGGTGAACTGCTAATAACACCACCCCAAAGCGTGGGTTGAGGGGGTTACCTGAGCACAGAATATGGACCCTAGGGAAGAAAGAACATCAGAGTGGATGAACATGGAGAGAAATGCCACAGTCTATTTTGATTATTTTCTTAACTCACATGTGGTAGTCAAAGCAAACTTACAACACCATCTGCTATGGTGTTTAATGTTTACAGAGAAAAACTCAAAATAATCATACTTTAAGTGGGGGGAGGTACACAGCACTAAAGAAAATCAGGGTTTTACCTTTACTTGATATAATGAAGCGCCAACACCAGTTGACTATGATAAGGGCCATATGACTACGGTGGCACCCACAACATTCACTAAAGACGGCATAAAAATGATATTTTCAAAATGCTCCACGTAAGTCAAGAGTGGATGTGAGAAATATATTTAAGGAACTTAGGGAGGTAGGAAAAGAAAACACGGGAGAAATTCAGAGGCTAAAACTGAGCAAATAATAAAGAATTAAGTTCCAACTTTCAAAGTTACCCTCCATATAAATGACTTACACATGCCACTTGAAAACACTATAGAAATCCGCTACCTATAACATGCTTCCTTAAATGTGTTAGGGTACTTGCTCTTATGCTGAGGCCCTATGTTTGAGGCTGAGTTTTATACAGGGTGAGAGGCACAGACTCAGATTTATTTCTCTACACCTTGAAATCCGATTTTCCAGCACCATTTGGTGAAGACACTGCCTTCTTTCAATGTCTGTTTTCTGAATTGTTGTCAGACGTCGGGTGGCTGGAGTTGTGTGGACTTGCCTCCGAGTCCTCAGTTCTGCTCTGTGTCGGTTTCTGTCCCATGCGGCTTTTGTTACGATGGCTTCTGTGGTTTATAGCTTGATATCAGAAACGGCGGTGCCTCCCGTCTAATTCTGTTTGGTCAGGGTTGTTCTGGCTCTCATAGGTCTTTTCTGATTCCACATACATTTTAAGATTTTTTTTTTCTCTATCTGTGAAGGATGGCCATGAAATTTTGGTTGGGAATGCATTAAATCTCTGCAGGTTGCTTTGGTAGGAGGGACATTTTCACAATTAATTGATTCATCCGATCTACGGGCATGAGAGGTCTTTTGATCCTCTGGTACCTTTGCCATTTCTTTTCGGGGTCTTCATTTTTGAGGTCTGTGCTGGTTATTGATTTATCTTTTTGTCAGTTTGTATAAACCAGCATCATCTGTGGAGAGGGAACCTAATTGAGGGTTATCTCCATCAGTTTGTCTGTAGTTCTGTCTGAGGGACATTTTCCTGATTAACGATAGGTGTGGGAGGCCCAGCTCAATGTGGGTGGGCAAGGGGTTCTGGGGTATATAGGCTGGGAAAGCCATGGAGAGCAAGCCAGTAAGCAGCACTCCCCCGTGGTCTCAGCTTCAACTCACCCTCCGGCTCTTGCTTGAGTTTTTGCCCTTAGCTCCCTTACCTCTATGGTGGACTGATTTGTAGACCAGGTTTATGTTCCACCTGGTTCCACAGCCGTTCAGCTCTAAATAAACACACAGAGACTTCTATTAAATATAAACTGTTCGGCCAGTGGCTCAGGCTTCTTACTGCTAGCTCTCTCTTAATCATTAACCCATTTATATTATACTACGCATTGCCGCGAGGCGTGGCTTACCCATAACTACTCCTTTGGCAGCATAAGGTCTCCCTGGCGGCTTCTCTGAATCCTCTCCCCAGAACTCTCTTTGTCTGGTAGCCACCCTCCACCTATATTTTCTGCCTGGCTACTGGCCAGTTAGTGTTTTATTCATCAAATAATAAGAGAAATATATGTACAGAAGGACATCCGCCATCACTGATTGGGCTGTGCAAGCCAAGGAAACCTTCCCCACGCCCTAGTTATGCTTTTGGCTGTAGTGTTTACCACAGCAACAGAAAGCCTAACTAAGACAAGTTCTATTTCTTTGGTTAGGTTTATTCTTAATTATTTTATCTTTGTGTGGCTATTGTGAATGGGATCGGGTCCCTGATTCCCTTTTCAGAATGATGTGACAGTGGCATGTAGGAAAGCTAGTGATGTGGTGTTGATTCTGAACTCTGTCACCTTTCTGAGAGTGTCGAGGAGTTGTAGAGTAATGGCATCTTCGGGGGTTTCTTCTCCCACACTGAAATGGTATTCATTCTTGTAAAAAAAAAAAAAAATCTCAGCTAGCTAGGAATAGGTAGGGGCTTTCTCACTTAGAGCATCTAAAGAACCTGCAGCCAACATCATATTTAAAAGGTACAAAAGGTCGACCCCTCAGCTCCAAGGCAATGGTGCCGCCTCCTACCGCCGCCAGCACAGTCCTGAGCTCTCGCTGTCATTTAAGGCAAGAAAGGCAAAGTATATAGCAATAGGAGAAGAAAGAGCAGAATGGCCTCATGGTCTCATTTGTGGCTGATGGGATTCTTTGTGTTAGAGTTGAAAAGCATATCAGGACCTAAAATGAATACACAAGCACAAGTCATCAAGCAAAGGAGGACTGACTTAAAAGGCACATCACCACTTATCGTCCAGTCTAAAACACCGAAATAAGACACGTATACAAAAATATCGCTATGACATGTACACTGGAAAGTACAAGACACTACCACAATTAAAATTTAAAAGACATATATCAGCCCATGCCTTTCATCCCAGCACTTGAGAGGCAGAGGAAGGGGGATCTCTCTGAGTTTAAGACCAGCATGGTCTACAGAGCTAATTCCAGGACAGCCAAGAACTACTCAGAGAAACCCTGTCTTGAAACACAAACAAACAAACAAAAGGCATAAACAATTATAATAGTTTATCATGTTCATAGGTTGGATGATTCAAAATGCTAGATTCCATCACTATCCCAGTGCTATCCAAATATAATGTAAAGCTCCTTTGAGGAGATACGGATGACAGGAGACCTAAACAGTCAAGAATAGTATGCTAAAGATAGTTTTTTACGGAATTAATTCCAAACACAATGCTCTATGAACACAATGTTGCACAAGAGCTAGAGGCCTTCTAGTCAGTGGAATAGGCAACCAGAAACAGGGCCACACAAGCACACACAACTGATTTTCGGCGAAGTTGATGGGGAGGTGTTGAAATGTCCAGTAAATGGCTCCATGGCACTGGGACCACACAGAAAAAAAGGTATTAGCTTTGTACAGTAATAGTTCCCTCAAGGTGGACTGACCGACGGTGGGCATGCGGATGCACACCCGCAATCCTGGCTCTCGGAAGTCAGGGACAAAAGGAAAATGTCTTTACGCTCGTTAGTGCATGTAAGCAAAGAATATGGAAGGATATTGTAGATTATATACAAACAGTATGCAAGATGCTATTTTACATAGGAGGCTTGAGATCTGTATAACTGGTACCAGATCTGGTCTGTAACTAGATCTTTTAAAGAGGATTTGATGAGACATCTACACTTGAAAACCATGCATGTGCTTTGCAGAACTTAATGTGCTTAAAGGCAGAGTAAATGCAGACATGCACTTTGGAAAACAGAGTCAGTGCAAAATTCTAGCTAAATTGGAGAGGAGGGGAGGGAGAGGGAGAGGGGAGGCAGAAGGAGAGGAAGAGCGAGAGAGGGAGGGAGGAAGTATGTATTGTTTGTAAATCAGTAGAACCAGCATAACTAGAATGCAAATCCTGAAGCACTTGAGGTGGGTGACAGTGACAGGTCCTCAGAGAGGAAGCAACCAGGTCAACAGCAAACATCTCATCCAAGATGATGGCAGCCAGGTGGCAGTAGCGTGGCATCTTTGAAACCACGAATGCTGTGAAGCTGATGAGTAGGATGCTTGGTGAAGAAGATGTGTCCTTCAGCTGGAGAGCAGGGCTGTGGATATTTTCTCCACAAAGACCTAATGTTTGAGGTGATGGATATGGTAAGCATCCCAGCAGATGAGATGCAGCATAGAGACGCCCCCAAAACCTCCACAAAGATGCACACTTAGAACACAAATCAACCAATGAAATCAGATGCTTGCAAAGAAACAAAACTCGAGTTTGTTTTTAGCTGACATTTGTCACAGGATACACTAAAGGGAAAATTCTTTCAGGGAGCACTAAAATGTGCTCAGAGGAAGGCATAAAGAACAGAAAAAATAAAATATACGTAAATATGAATTAAACATGACAAAGCATATTGTGTGAAATCCTAAGTAGCAATCCTCTTGTGACATAGAGGCAAATGCATAAAGGTCACATTTTAGAAGAATAAGAGGTAATTTTTTAGAGAGGTAGTAAAAATTAATTCACATTATTAAGTAGTAACTAGTAGCTCCCAAAAATAATTGATATTTATGTTTCATCAGTAGGATAACAATTTAAACAAAAAGAGCATGTAAAGCTAACAGCTTTAGAGGAAAAATGTTTTTAATCCAAAGAAGTCAAAGAAATCAAGAAATAAAAACAGAGGAACAAAAATTCAAGATCAAAATCAGTAGCTGTAAATATTTTCGTAAGTACAACAAATGAAATGGACCAAGTAAAAGTCCCAAGTTATCAGATCAAATAAAATTATAAAAACATTTATATTATACCCAAATGCAAAAACTCACGGGAGGTGACATTGAAATATATGTTCAGTTACCAATTGGAAGGATGTTCACTGAGCCCAACTAACTTCACATGAAGTCAAAAACATCCCTAACTATAAAAGCAAATTGCTTCCCTAATGATAAATTAACGTCGTTGAATTTTCCAAGCACCCAGAAGGGAGGCACCTTGGTGTAAGGAAGATGGAGCCAATTATACAGAGATGGACAATTGGAGATCCTGTAACTGATAAAACAGAAACATAGACTACAAAGCAGAAAACCCCATCAGCATGTTACCAGTTAGGACGCAGATGCTGTGCATAGAAAACTGGGCAAGAGATAACAGGGCACATTTTGTTCTCAAGTTGAGTAGGATTTTCACCAGAATTTCCAAGAAAAGAATCAATATATAAAGTTCTAAAATATGGGATCGTAAGCTTCCAATTCAAGAAAGTAGGCAAAGGGTAACGGAGAAACTAGAGGAGGGAAATGAGTCACAGACATCAATGGTATGGACCATAATAATAAAGATGTAGCATATAAATGATGAGGAAACCATGGTAGCTAAAGACACTTAGAACAGACGGTGAAGACCCACAGCCTGCTAGCAACAGTGATGACGGAAAAAGGAAACTGCATTAACACAAAGTGGCATTGGTATCTATTCCACAGGAGCTAAAATGCTCTCACAAGCATTTACTAATGAGTTTTCCTCCAAGAAATGTGAAGACTTGGCTGCAATGGACAAATTCCTCAAAGATCATGAGTTGCCAAATCTGACCCAAGAAGTAGAAAAATCTAAATAAATTTTGTTTCTTAGATAAATTGAACACTTCCTATCCAGAAAAAACAACTCTGGGCCCAGATGCCTCCTCTAGCGAATCTTCCCAAACATTTAAGATAGGAATAATGTGGGCCTCCATGACAGAAGATGGCATGAGCCCAAGCCGGTTCTCGGAGGATGGCTGCATTCTGATGCCAGACCCTGGCAAGAACACTGTGAGAAAGAATATTACTCGCCAGTTTCTCTCATGAACATTGTATAAAAATCTCGAAACACTTGTAAAATCATTTGATACCTAAGAGTGGGTTAATGTTCAAAAAGTCAAGTAACTCACCACATTAATGGAACTGGAAGGGAATTGTAGCATGGGTTTGTTGGAAAGGATAAAGCGGAGAGACCAGCAGGCATCACACACACACACACACACACACACACACACACACACACACACTCCTCCTTGAAACTAGAACTGGGGGAGTGCTTTTTAATCTGAAAAAGGCTTTCTTGGAGTCTTACATAAACACCATATTTTAACAGTAAAATATGAAAAATGTTCCCCCTGAGACCAACAATGAAACAAAGATACTCATAGTCTATTATTCAGGGAAGACTGGATATTTTAGGGAATGAGATGGGCAGGAAAATTATGTAAAACCCTTAAAAGGCTAGAAAAGAATAATACTACCATTATTTGAAGAGTTTTAGTTGTTTTGAAAACAACTAAAATTGTCAGTAGAACTTAGTGAGGCACTGGCTACAAAGCTGACGGCTTGAAAACAGCATTTTATTTCAGTACCAGAAATAAACAGAATATTAAACTAAAGCATCTGGGCCCTCGTAAAATTATTGTTTGTATTTTGTGAGACAAAAGTCAAGGGTGATGAAATAAAAATTATAAGAGCTGAGATTTGATGCATTCAGGGTGAAGACCAAGGTCTTCAATGACACAGGGATACCAGGTCACACAGCAAACAAACTGTTGGATGCCAGCTTCCCTCTTGATGCTAAAGAACTCTGACTGGACCATTTCACAGGAGAGAAGGCACTCACTAAACTAACAAAGGCAGCCTGACGGGCTCCTCAGAGCTAACCCTGTTCCCTCCAAACACAGAGAGGGAATGTTTATCATTTTGTCTTGACATTCCTTAACGTGTGTGTGTGTGTGTGTGTGTGTGTGTGTGTGTGTGTGCGCCTAAGTGAATATGAGTGCCTATGGGACATGTTAGAGTGCCTTTTAAGTAGGTTTGAGCAACCAAAGTATTCATTTACCTTCCAAATACCTACCTAAATGGCATTTTGAGGTCTGTTAAATGTTTTATAAAGCTTTAAAATGTTATTTGATTATATAAAACAACATTCACTCATAGGAGAAAAGCTTCATTGGGCTATAAAATTTGACACCAAACATAGAAATTTTACTAAGAATTTCTTTCTAAAACAGGTCTTAAATTACTTATTTTATTTACATAATAGTCATCCATTAAAGAAAATATAGAAGAATCTAAAAATGCATTATGTTGAGATGTCTCTGGCGATGTATATTATAAGTATTTTTTGAACTAACTGATATGGGACTTTTCAAAAATATTCTTAAACATAAACATTAAATATAATTTTTAAATTAAGGATAATATACATATACATATATATGTATAAAATGATAGACATAGACTTGTTAAATAAGTTTCCTTTGTATGGTGTGGATTACAGGAGCCAGTATCACCCAACAATACCATTCAAATCTAGGTAAGTTTCCTCTATGTGAAGTAAACATGGCTACATTATTGAATGTTGATATAATCATAACTGATATTATGTTTTGAAAACAAGTTTTAACATAGTTACAACATTAAAGAGTAAAAAACATTACCTGCTACCTATGAACTAATTTTTAAAGATAATTTTTTTCAGTGCCCTTATCTTATCCAATTTAAACTAAAGGGGAAAATGTAATCTAAAAACCAAACTATTAGTGTCTACTCAGCCTGCATAGAACCCCATCAACAATCTGGCTAGGTCTGTGTCTTTAAGATTAAAGGCCCTTTACTTGGTGTGAAAAGTCATATCTTTAAAAGCAAGGATTTTCCATGAAGGATTGTTGATGCTATTGAATATGATATAGCCAGTAGTATAATCTAAGTGGTGTAAACAATGTTTACATTGGCTTACTAGCTAGCTGTCTTGGTCTATTGCTGTGAAGAGAAACCATGACCGTGATAACTCTTTTTGTTGGTGGTGGTGGTTTTATTTTGTTGTTGTTGTTGTTTGTGTTTTTGAGACAGGGTTTCTCCGAGGCTTTGGAGCCTGCCCTGGAACTAGCTCTTGTAGACCAAACTGGCCTTGAACTCACAGAGATCTACCTGCCTCTGCCTCCAAGTGCTAGGATTAAAGGCGTGTGCCACCACCTCCAGGCTCCATGATAACTCTTATAAAGGAAACATTTAATTGTGTGGCTTACAGTTCAGAAGTCTAATTCATTGTCATCATGGCAGGAAGCAAGGCAGTATCCAGGCAGACATGGGCTGGGTAGTTAACAGGGAATTTTATATCCAGATTCATAGGCAGTAAGGACAGAGAGAGAGAGAGAGAGAAAGAGAGAGAGAGAGAGAGACTCCTAGCCCATCCCCACTGACACACTCCCTCCAAAAAGCCTACAACTACTCCAATAATGCCAGTCCTCCTAATCTCTGTCAAGTAATGTCACTCCCTGATGGCCAAACATTCAAATCTATTTTTAAGAATTTATATGAAAATAAATGTATTACATAAACATAAGCATAAAAATATATAGCCACATAATATATATACACACATGTGCATATACATTTCTTTTAGTTTATAGTACAACTAAGTTTTTTTTAAAAAATAGTTATAAGATGCTATTTGGTCAATTATTATCTTTTACTCAGTAATCTAAAAAAGTAAATCCGTATTGCTTATTAAATAAACTGTCCTTCAGGGCATGATGGGGCCTGCTCCTGGGTACAAACTCCTCTCATGGACAATTACCCTCACTGAGGAGATAATCCTCTATGTTCTGCTATTCCTAAAATCTGAAAACTGAGAAAATGACTTAGTTCCTTGCTTTTTACTTTTCCTTAAGCAAACAACATGCTTTTAGCAATGAAGATTGCAAGTTTTTCGAAATAATTGCTTACTGTTTCCACTAAGTATGTAGGGCTTCTAACTAGGGACCGAGTCTTAAGTCAGGTTCCTTTAATAATCTGCCTGTGTCAAACTTTAGCTAAGCATTATACAGTAGCCAAAATTGGAAGCAGGATTTGTTCTTCACTCCTGGTGTAAGTGGCCTTCTGGACATCAGTAATCAGACTTGGAGATCTATGCTGATGTGGGTCAGGGGTCAGAAGACCGATGTTGTGGATGACAGTGTGGCAGTCATAGGAGAAAAGCTATGGTAACCATTGTAACAGCCACACAAGCACAAAGGGACCACATAGGTGGCACTGTGCTTCATGGTGGTGGCATCCTAGTTCTCTGAGGAAATGGTGGCCCTTGTAATAAATAATGTTGGGTCAACTGAGTACCCACGTAGGTGATTCTTGACTTCTATTTCACCCCAGACACGAAGATGGATCCCAGATGAAACTGGGCCCAGTCAGGTTGCGAAGCCTGCAGATGCATTTCTGAATACAGCCAAGGGCTCTTAACACAGCAGCAGTGGCCGCAAAGGGGACGAGGAGAGCAGGACCAAAGGGCAGCAGCACGGACTTCTTCCCGCCAACGATACTGCTAAGGAGGTGGGAGGGAAGGGCAACCACAGAGTGCAAGCACGCGCTGCGACGAGGGATTCACACGTGCAGAGCATGGGTTTTATATATCTTACTCGTGTGTGTGTGTGTGTGTGTATGCATATATATCAATACATATATGTATATATCACATTAATCAGCACAAATACCACTAGAAAGAAGGGTGAAAGTTTCAGCAGACAGAGGAAGACTGTGCCAGGCTTTTGTCTCACCAACCTGTTCCCAAATCACCACACAGAGACTTAGTATTAGCTCTGAATGCTGGGCCTCATCTTAGGCTTGGCGCACTAGCTCCTATAAGTTACTCTGCCTCTCTTTATCTATGTTTTGCCTCAGGGTGTTTCACCTTTCTTTCCTTCTGCAAGTCTTGCTTTCCCTGCTTCCCTGTCTGGGTGTGTCCCTCTCTTCCTCCCTCACTCTCCATCTTCTTCCCTCCTCTTGTTCTTTTGGAGCCTCGATTTCTTCTCCTATTTATTCTTCTCTGCCCTCTAGCCCCGCCTATCCCTCTCCTGTCTAGCTATTGGCCATTCAGATTTTTATTAGACCAATCAGGTACCTTAGGCAGGCAAGGTGAAACAATGCAACACATTTTTACATAATTAAACAAATGCAGCGGAAACAATTGTAACAACCTTCACATAGTAACATCCCAGGCGTAAACTAATGTAACTGTATCTTTGCCTAGTTAAAATAATATTCCAAGACAGAAGACTGTGAAGTACAGAACAAATCCATGGAAAGGTGCTTAACTTGGAGAAACACAAGCACATTGCCTTCCTTCAGCAGACTCCAGAGTGGTCACACCCAAAGGACATGCCATGAGTTAAGGACTATTGGGAACAGGTATTTCTCACCCTCACACTGGTGGGGCTTGTAACGGGGTAAACAGGCAAGAAAACTGTACTATAAGCTAAATCTAAACACATACAGACACTGACCGAGTACAGTTAACTGCACAACAGACATGCTTTCTGAAAATGCTTGTATCGTAGCAGCAACCTGGACAGGGCCCTACAGGACTGGTCTAGAAGATTGCTTCCAGGCTACAGAGTAGTAAGTACCACAAGCTACAGAAATCCACTGTAGGCAACTGTAATGAGTCCTAAGAATTGGTGAATCTAAACACAGAAAAGGTACAGTAAAAATGCTAGCTGGCAGTCTTCTTTAGCTCTTGTATTCTCAGAAGCTCAGGCTGCCAGACTCGCAGTCCCCTGACCAATGGCAAGCATGACTTACATACGGATGCTCACAGATGTATGATAGTACCTCAATATTGAAACCGCCCAACTGTCCAACAAAGAAATTGGATGACCTGAGCAGGGAGTGAGGAAAAACTGGCCAGGAACTTTTGCTTGGGATCCCCAAGGGTCGGAGAGTCAGAAGGGTGACCAGATGTCTCTTCCTAACAGTTCCCCATCAACCAGGCATAGCCTCCCTTTGCACCACCTCCACTGACAGCCCACAGACAAGGACAAGAAAATCCTGAGGAAAATACCAAAGTGATTGGATTTCTCTGGGATCATTTAGATTAGATATTTACTTAAAAAGAAAAAAAAAACCATAATGTTTGCTCTTAATTTTTTCATAAACTGGAATATGCTATTTGCAATAAAAATGCACCTTTGTAAGCATGTGTGGGTGGGATTAGCAGAGATCCATTGTGTTTTGTTACCCTGGAGCCCTTCTGCGGTGCTGGCTTTAAATGAAGCTTTGTACCCCTTAATCACGACCTTCCCCATTCTACCTTCCCTGCTGTCAGCCACAGGAATCTGGCTTTGTTAGATGCCTCGTGGTTCTACTGGCGTGAGTTTGCTGGATCAGATGTCCATTCTATTTTTAAACTTTTAGGGAACTACCATATTGTTTTCTTTAGTGGCTAAGTCATTTTATAGGGAATATTTTAGAGTAAGCTTTTAAGTGAAAAGAAAATTCAAGACAGAAGCGAGTTGTAGGAAAACAAGGGAAAATCAAAGTTATTTTGCACACCTGTGTTTGTCCGCTGAAAACTCGTGTGCCTGCTGCAGTAGCTTGGATCGTGGAATTTGCTTTCTACCTGCTAAAGTTTGATTTCAGTTGCTTAGCTCTCATTGTTTTTTCCATTCTGCAAAATACTTAAAAACAAGATTTTTATGAAATTTTTAATTTGCCTCCTATGTCTAAGTAGGGTAGAAACAAGATTTTCCCTTTACTTCATGAGTTGAGTGGCTTCAAGTGAGCACAAACTTTCTGGGTTTTGTCCTCATTGCCCTTGGCAATTTGAAAGGGGGCTCACAGCTTCCCCCCCATCCTGGATACTCAGTGTCCTGGGCTCACAGCTGCCCCCCCATCCTGAATACTCTGTGTCCTGGGCTCACAGCTGCCCACCATCCTGGATACTCTGTGTCCTGGGCTCACAGCTGCCCTCCCCCATCCTGGATACTCTATGTCCTGGGCTCACAGCTGCCTATCATCCTGGATACTCTGTGTCCTGGGCTTACAGCTGCCCCCATCCTGGATACTCAGTGTTCTTGGCTTACAGCTGCCCCCATCCTGGATACTCTGTGTCCTGGGCTTCTGCTTCAGCTACTTTTCTTGCTGTTGTGAAACAAACAACAGCAAACAAGAACAAAGGGGCCACAATAAGAAGGCACTTACAGAAGGAAGGGCTTGTTTTGGGTTATGGTTTACTTACAGAAGGAATGGCTTGTTTTGGGTTATGGTTTACTTACAGAAGGAAGGGCTTGTTTTGGGTTATGGTTTACTTGCAGGACGAAAGGCTTGTTTTGGGTTATGGTTTGAGGAGTCCATCATGACAGATAAGAGCAAGGAGGCAGAAGCCGGCTGCAGCTGGCCACACTGTGTCCGCAGTTGGGACACAGAGTGATGCATGTTCACACATGGCTCACTTCCTCCTCCTTATCCAGGCCAGGACCTTGATGATCCAGAGAACGGTACCTCCCACATCTAGGGGCACCTTTCCAATTTAGAAACCCCATCTCAGATCTTCCTAGAGGCCTGCCTTCTGGGGGTTCGTGTGTGGACTGTGGGAGCCCTTGTGGGTGGATTAACATCTTTCTTATGTGAGTTCTCACTTTTACAGTACTGGATCAGTTCCTTCCGGCAAGAGTATGTTGTGAGAGTCAAACAGTCAATACATAGCATGGAAAGGTACTAAGGTTCAATAAAAAACAAACAATCTGAAAACCTCAAGTAAGAGGAAGTACCTGTGCTCATAGCTCTGACTGAAATTAGAAAATTATAACCTAGCAATTAGAAACTTGCTTGATGTGTGAGCTGCCACTGTAGCCTGAGCTCTCCATTTTATAGACAGGGAGGCTGGTGTTACACTATTTGGAACCATTATGGTTCCACAGGGTTTGACAAGTCCATACTGCATGGTGATAGCTCTCCACAATGAAGACCCATCTGACCGTGGTTTCCACAGCAGCCACCATGGACCACGTCTCATATCCTTCTGTGAACTTGCTCTGAACTCAGAGTTCTGCATTGGCCCATGTGCAGGCTGGGTGAAATAAATTAGCCCCGTCACAGTTTTCTGTCACCTTTCCCTATGGACAACATGCTCATCCATCAGACTTGGGAGTCTCCTATCGTTTTTTTTGCCAAAGGCTAATTCTAAAACCATTTTCCCCTAATCTGCCGCTGCTGCGGCCAGACTGCTCATTCTTCTAAAATGATGTTCTTTCCAGCTGCCTGTTTGTCATTATCAGATGGCCCTGCCATAAAATCCCACATGCGCATGTGACTTTCTTCTGCACGATGCCAAGTAAGCAGGCCAAGCAGACATTCTGGAATGCCCATGCAAAGCAGCTGGGAGTATCCACACACAAACAGGAAAGGGTTCCTCAGACCTGCAGGCAGGACCCGTCATGTGACCTAATGCCAGTCAGCAAAAGGGAGGGGAGGGGCCAGTGAGCAAGGTCTGGGTCTAGGAAGACAACTGTGGCAGGTCCACCTTAGGTGAGGGGCAAATTAAAGCCACCACCCAGATGACGACTTAGACTCAGCCTCTGTGAAGGGCAGGGGGGGGCAGATGTCACTTGTCTAAACATAGGTTGTACTATTTAGAGCAATTTTAGGTACAAAACCTTTTCCAGCTCACATAGATCCATCTGCCTCTACCTCTTGAGTGCTGGGGTTAAAGATGTGTACCCCCATGCCTGGCCAACGGAAGTTTTAAGAGAGAATTACACATTCCATTTCCGAGTTGACATTCCTTTTTCATACCAGGAAAGTAGAAGTAAGACAGATATGCCCCAGGGCATTTTCAACAACAGGGCCGTGGATTTTCTAACTGCTTGGACCAGACATGACGATGGGGGATGTGCTTCTGTGTGTATGTTTCTCTTATTGGTTGATGAATAAAATACTGATTGGCCGGTAGCTGAGCAGAAAGCATAGGCTGGGCTACCAGACCAGGAGAAGGCTGGGGAGAGGGAGGCAGAGAGGCCGCCAGAGAGAGATATCATGTAAAGGCAGAAGGGGTAACACGCTGGATTATGGGTAAGCCACAGCCTCTTGGCAATGCATAATAGAAATGGGTTAACAAATAAGAGAGAGCTAGCCAATAAGAAGCCTGAGCCATCAGCCAAAAAATTTATAAATTAATGTAAGTCTTTGTAGACAGAAACTTTTGTCTACATCAAACAGTGGCGGTACCTAGGGAGACAGTCACCCCGGAATCCCCGTGACCCACAATACCTCCGTGTAGCAGGTATTCACAGAACTGTAGTCTGTGGGTCAGTTCCGCACTGGGACCTGGAGGATGAAAAGTGGTCCTCATGTTTGTAAAGGAAAGTTTGATGTCATATTCCTGTGTGAACCAGCATTCATGAGGCTGAGGCAGAAGAATGGCAAGTTCAAGGCCAGCCAAAGCTTATACACAAAAAACAAAGTAAAAAAACAAAGCAAAATAAAAGCACTCATATACACCAAATCCAAACCATACTAAAACAAAAGTCTAATGGACATCACATGTGGTTTATCCATTCTGTTCCTTTTAGAACGTCCTGGCCCAGTGCAGAGTCTGAGTGTCACAACAGGCATGACATTGAATGCCTATGTTTGTATAGGACTGACAATCTGGCTTCCAGCATTGGCTCCTGCAAGACACTGAGGGCACCAGACCCTGGTCTCTTGAGTTGCATTTGGGCCCCACAGGAGGGGGCTCCCCAGCATGGCCATTGTGGAAACTTGGGCTATCTCAGTATGCAGGATGAGTCTCAGAAATACACCACAGACTCCGGATGCTTCTTCTGAAACCCCTCTTGTTGTTCAAGTGAGGGACCAGTAGGTGCACACGATGTTGTCGAGGAAGAGATCACATGGCTGAGAGAGTGGCCTTTACCCTGGGGCCTCAGTTCAGCAGGGCTTGTGAGGAATTCCTTCCCACAGCATCTTTGGCTGTGTGTACCTTGTACTGGCTTTATTGGGAAGCAGGTACGCTGCCCTCCTGGCTTTTGCTTTCTCTCTTTTATTAATTTCATAATATACTGGGATCCTTTAATACCAGAGAATAAAAGCTTAGGCTCTTTTATAATAGCAACATCATAATCCTTGGGATGAGCGAAACATTTGAATTAATTATTCCCTCGTGTGTGTCTGTGGGAATCATACCACATTCACCACACTTAGACACAGCCTTCTCCGCAAGTGCAATTGACAGGACACACAGTTGTAGGGTTGCTGAGAGAGGTGTGGTGTGGATTCTCAATAACGACAAGGTACCCTCTTCTCACCCAGTACCAGCCCTTCAACGGCCACCCCATAAGGCTGCTGTGAGGATGACTTCACTGAGGAACACAAAGCTCTTAAACTAGGAAGTGTAAAGTAGCTAGGGATTATCTTTCATATCTGTCCTTACAGGATTTTCCAATTTACGCTTTGTTCATTGAGGTTTGGAGTCTCTCTATTTAGCATCTCTCTGGCCTCCCACACACACTCCAGAACACAGGCAGTGTAAGACAAATTTAGAACTTTCATTTGCCCACTCTGTCCCAGACCAGTGCCTGGAATGGAGCCCAATGCATGATAGAAAGATGATAAGAATCTCTTGAATGAATTCATAAAGTGTGGTATCATCCTATATATTCTATATGTATGTTGAACGTCTTTTCCCACTATGTCTAATTCTTTTTATTTTGTTTCTTTAATGTGTCTTAATAATATTATTACTTAGTGCTTAACAGCACTGGTTATTCTTCCAGAGTCCTGGGTTCAAATCCCAACACCCGCATGGAGGCTCACAGCCACCCTTAACTGCATTTTCGGGGGCTCCAATGACACCTTCTGGTATTGAAGGGTATTAAGCACACATCATGCACAGACATAAAATAATTTCAAAGAGAGAGCCAAGGTGGCCATTGCAGAACACCGGTGTAGAGGGATAAGACAGTGCCAAATATTAAAGAGAAAAGAAAGAAAATGAAAGCATAAACTTTGCTTTTTTCACATGAATTCTGAGACTGGCTTAAGGAGGCTATTTAATCAGGATATCTTGCCTTTAGGACAGGCACACTTTTATTTAGGATGTTTCTTCTGTGATGCAGCTTGGTAAACTCTGAGCTTCCTGTCCTCCAAGGATAAACTGAGAGGCTGGGCTTGCAAGCATGCTAGGAGTCCTAGAAGTCTACAGTTAGCTTCTTTTTTCTTCCTTTTTAACTCAGTCTTGCTGGACATTTCTTTGGCATCCAAGGACTACATTGGGAACATGATCTCAGTAGAGCCCAGGATGGCCTGAATCACACCATGTAGTCCAAGATGAACCCGAATTGGGGGATTGTTTCCCAGTTTTGGTGCTACAGGCATGGAACACAGCCCAGAGGGTGCCGGCTGATGTCTATTCTCTGGTTCCAGAATGCAGAACTCAACTGGCATCGTATAGACAACTGTGGAAATAGAGACAGTTTGCTAAGAAAGAGAATGCCCCCCTAGCATGGAAGTGGACTAGGCAGCTGGAAGTGTCATGCTCCTGTGGTTCTTTGCAGGAAGGGTGGTAAGATGGACAGGCCATTTACACAGTACCTGCCTTTTCCTACACACAGAAAGCATGTGATTGGAGTATGCTCTATCTATTGCATGAGTCCTACATGAGAAGGGTCTCCAGACTTTTTGACAAGTGGCCTCTTTTATCTATTAATTTTGATGCCTCCCTTTCCAGGCCCTAGTCTCCTCACACACCAGTCTCTCAAGCAGCAGGATTACAAACATGCACACTCCTAGCCTTACATTCCCTAAACACCCTCTCCTTAATTGGTCTAAAACCTTCCAAATTTTCTCTCTGTTAAGAAATGAGGCACTTTATTTTCTCTCTGTTGGGACTTCCCGGCAAGAAAGGGGGTTGGGGAACACATTAGACCCTGCACAGAATTTCACCGTGAACCATGTTTCAGCCATAAGATCTGTTGAGGTGGGGACCATGACGTCTCTCAGCTTCTCACACTCGTGCTGCGTCTCTGTGAGTCTCAGGGGCGTCTTCTCATCATATTCCAGCAACCACACAACCCTTCCTTCACACGTGCACAACAACACAGTCCTTCACACATGCATGACCACACAGTCCTTCACACATGCATGACCACACAGTCCTTCCTTCACACATGCATGACCACACAGTCCTTCACACATGCATGACCTCACAGTCCTTCCTTCACACATGCATGACCACACAGTCCTTCCTTCACACATGCATGACCTCACAGTCCTTCCTTCACACATGCATGACCACACAGTCCTTCCTTCACACATGCATGACCACACAGTCCTTCACACATACATGCATGACCACACAGTACTTCCTTCACACATGCATGACCACACAGTCCTTCACACACACATGCATGACCACACAACCCTTCTTTCACACATGCATGACCACACAGTCCTTTACACATGCATGACCACACAGTCCTTCCTTCACACATGCATGACCACACAGTCCTTCCTTCACACATGCATGACCACACAGTCCTTCCTTCACACATACATGACCATACAGTCCTTCCTTCACACATGCATGACCACACAGTCCTTCCTTCACACATGCATGACCACACAGTACTTCACACATACATGACCACACAACCCTTCTTTCACACATGCATGACCACACAGTCCTTCACACATGCATGACCTCACAGTCCTTCCTTCACACATGCTTGACCACACAGTCCTTCACACATGCATGACCACACAGTCCTTCCTTCACACATGCATGACCACACAACCCTTCTTTCACACATGCATGACCACACAACCCTTCTTTCACACATGCATGACCACACAACCCTTCTTTCATACATGCATGACCACACAGTCCTTCCTTCACACATGCATGACCACACAGTCCTTCCTTCACACATGCATGACCACACAGTCCTTCACACATGCATGACCACACAGTCCTTCCTTCACACATGCATGACCACACAGTCCTTCCTTCACACATGCATGACCACACAGTCCTTCACACATGCATGACCACACAGTCCTTCCTTCACACATGCATGACCACACAGTCCTTCCTTCACACATGCATGACCACACAGTCCTTCCTTCACACATGCATGACCACACAGTCCTTCCTTCACACATGCATGACCACACAGTCCTTCCTTCACACATGCATGACCACACAGTCCTTTACACATACATGACCACACAGTCCTTCCTTCACACATGCATGACCACACAGTCCTTCCTTCACACATGCATGACCACACAGTCCTTCCTTCACACATGCATGACCACACAGTCCTTCCTTCACACATGCATGACCACACAGTCCTTTACACATACATGACCACACAGTCCTTCCTTCACACATGCATGACCACACAACCCTTCTTTCATACATGCATGACCACACAGTCCTTCACACATACATGACCACACAGTCCTTCCTTCACACATGCATGACCACACAGTCCTTCACACGTGCACTCTCCTATCCTTGCTTCTTGCATTGGTTACTTTTCTGTTGCTGCGATGAAAAGCGATAAGGCAATGTGAGGAAGAAAGAGCTTACTTTGGCTTATGTTTCCAGAGGAACTTGAGTCCATGAAGGAGATCAGCAGCCATGGTGGCAGGGACTTGAAGCTAAGGGCTCATACCTCAAACCGCAAGCGTGAAGCAGAAAAATCAACTGGAAATTGTGCCAGTCTTTAAATTCCAAAAACTCACCTCTAGTGAAGGCATCCTCCCACAAGGCAACACCATGCAAATCTCCCCAAGCAGCGCCAGAGGAGCAAGTGTTCAAAGACACGAGTCTGAGGGACATTGCCATTTGAACCACCACAGTTCTCTACTATAAGACCACTGCACAGTCAACACCAAAGGCAAGCATTTAACATCACTGATGCTCTTTGGTGCATGCATGAGTCCTGACTCTTCAATGTCATGCCATAGATCAGGCAAATGGTACCAGCCTAGATGCAGAGGCTAGAGTGGTTTCTGAGTACCACAGGCCCCTGATTGGTTGAGAAGGTCTGAGCATCAAGTCCAGCCTTGTTTTTCTGCTGGCTTGTTGGCTACACCCGAATCTACTGAATCTAACCCAACAGCTATGGCATGCAGCAAGCACCCAATCATAACGTGTTAATGAACACATGGAATGACTGAGCGAACAAATCCCAGAACGTTTAGAATCTTCTTATAGCCTGGGTTTCCTTCTGGAAAACAGACAAACAAACAGGCTTGGCCATGGAGACTAGAATTGGGTCACTTAGAGCTACAGAGAGAGTGGAGCTCGCAGAGAGCGTGGCAAAGCCTGAGGTTGTCCAGTGGGTAGAGAGGAGCTGCACATACCCTGACTGCTTTACCTGCAGAAACCCAGCACGTCTCTATTTCGAGAAATTAAGGCTAATTTTAAATGTGCAGAATTAGCAAAGCACCCTGGTAGTTTCCTCTAATGAATTCCAACGGTTAATTACACTCAGACTCTTAATGTGCCTCCCTCCAGAGCCTACCATGCCGGTCTTTCTCAGAGGGAGCAAAAGTCACCTACTGATGTATTTCTGTGGGGAAAAAAAGAAAAAGAAAAGAAAGAAAAAATGAGAGGAAGTGCTGAGTTTGCTGCGGTTTCTTTGTATTTCCTTATCGAGTCTTCTCTCTTCGCCAATAGCAGAAGCTGAAAGGACGAGATTCGGACAACATCCCTTGGACCTGTTCGGGTTTCTTTCAAAATACATGCTGCCAAGGTTTCAAAGCTTGCACTTGAGTGGGGCTTGGTGTTAAATGATAGACACTCCTTCCCCCAGTACCTGAGTTTTTAAAATGAGGAATCAAAGGGCTCATCTGTAGGCTCGTGAGTGCATGAAGGATCTGAGAGCTGGGCAAGGACGAGCTTCCTAGTTGGGCATGCGTTGGAGGCTCCGCGAGCCCCCACCACCATCCTCATGCAGCCACCATTCTGTGGTCTGTGTACCCCAGTCACAGCATTGAGTGGACTGGGAAATCGTCATCATAGTTATCAGAAACCAGCATTTTCTGCGCGGAGACAGCAGGAGATCTCAGAAGTGGTTAGAGGTCAACCTGACCCTCTGAGTCTCGATATGAATTGTCCCCAAGGCAACTGAGTCTCTGGCCATTGTGTGACATGAAACTGAACAGCATCTGTTAGTGGCTTGCCCCAAATTGTCCATGATGGAGGGGGCCCCAAAGTGGCAGTACACCTTTTTCCTCCTCGGTGACCTTCCGCCCCCCACCCCAGTGTGCTTCTCTGTTATAGATCACTATACATAATGTGTATATGCACCTTGGGTATCCCATGTCTGTGCATTGGAACCCTTTCTGCGGGTGAGCCGTGTGCTATTGTAAGGTTCTTACCACACCAGTGAAAAGCGGGGTGTGAAGGGTTGGCCCCTTGTGTGGTTACAGTATGCATCGGTACATGCAAAAACAGCTGTATGTTCTGCATAAAAAGTCTCCGAGTGAGTGCTTCCTAAGTGGGCATTATTTGTTTGTTTGTTTATTTAATCACTAATACAATGTCAAAAGCTACTTGTGTCAAAAGTGAATCCATGTAGATCATCACCTTTTTCAGGTGCCAATGTTACTGGCATTGCCCACTGTGAACCCTTCACAACGTCTGGTGTAATGTAGCCTTCACAGCTGCTGCATGCAGAATCCTCCTGCCCCAGATGAACAGTCATTCTGGCCATTTCCCACTTGCTTTAATTTTTCCTACTTTCATTTCTGTTGGGTGCACAAACATCCTTGTGCCCATCCCCAAGGAACCCAGAAATGTTAAGCATGCAGGATTGTTGTTTCAAGGGAAGGGCATATACCTACCCTGTTTTCTGAATGCTGGGAATTGGAGATGATTGACAGCCTGGTGATCTCCATTATCTGTTGTGTCCGGCCATATCAAACTCCTACAGACAGGACCAGAGATGGCTAGTCATCTAAATGACCCTAACATTGCTTATACAGTCAGAGCCCCTACCCCCTGAGCTCCCACAACCAGGACCAGAAGAACTGGCTGAGAGCCCAAATGACCTCTAGTCATCTATATGACCAAGACCAGGCCAGATTCTCTAGAACCCATCTTTTGGAAGAAACAACATGCACTTTAAGTTTCGTGTAATTACGCCTTTGTGCACCAGGAATTGTGTTACACCAGGAGACATTTTTACAAATTATATTGCGTTTAAGTATGCTGGCTATAAATCCCTGGGCATCAGACTCTTTAGAAGTTTAATCCAGCCTGACAGACTAATTAGGCTGAACTGAGGTTTCGTTCTTACCTCTTGGAGGCTTGTCTCCCTGTCTGCCATGACACCTGCAGGGACCTCCACATTTTTCTTTCTTTCTATTACTTTTTATTCAACTCTTACTTAGCTGAACACATACATAGACTAGACAGGTAGAAACTGGCTGGTCAGTGTTTGGAACCTTGCTTTGGTTCGAACGTGTATCCTACTGGCTCATGTATTGGAAGCTGTTGTATGACAGCCTTTTCCTGGGAAGACGCAACACACAAAACACTTCATGAGTTTCCTCGATTAGTTATTTTAAAATTCTTCTCATACAATGTGTTTTAATCACATTCTTTCCCCTTCCTAATCTCATCCCAGATCTCCTCCATCTTCCTACTCAGCTGATTCCATGTTCTCTCTCTCTCTTAAAAGCCACTGGCTACTGCCATTTCCTGAAGCTAGATGACTTTGTGCCGGCCTGTCCTTTGAGTGTCTTCTTAATTGTCTGATGTTGCCTGTTCTCTCTCTCTCTCTCTCTCTCTCTCTCTCTCTCTGTCTCTCTCTCCTCTCTCTCTCTTGAGAAAATCTTCTAGGGGATCAAATAGCGTCTCCATTTCCTAGACTTTGCACACGGTAAATCAGAGCAGCTAATCACATGTAAGTTGTTAATGAAATAAATAGTATTCCTTCCAAGCTTTACCAAAAAGAAATTAAGGTCTGACAATCTACCAGTTCAGGAGTGAGGGTGGCAAGGGGTGCCTCGTGTTAGCACAGATAGGAATTATAGTTTATCAACAATCTGTTGAAAATATGATTAATGGTATTTGATATTGAGTGGCAGAAAATAGCTGATTAAATTTGTGTTTTTCAATGCCCCCAGCAGCTCCCAAGACAATCAGGCATGTAGACTTTGTTTTGGTAAAATTCCTGGACTATAATTGCAACACAACACACACTATAATAAAATATTTTTTTTAAAAAAAAATTCAGGTGATAGATATTAGATATCTGGGCATTCTTTGCTTTGTTAAACTATGTTTCAAAATAGTGGGGCATATTGGTTTCTGAATTGTTGGGATGGTTATTGTGGAGTTGAAGGAGGAGCAAGGGTTACCTGATTAGGATGCGGATTCCCACCGTCAGTGTCCTCTATGTAGATCCTCTGTCATTTTCCTGCTTCCTGCTTCCAAAGTGAACCTAGGATTGTTTTTGAAAGTTACTGATGCGTATTGATGCTTTAGAAGCAGCTTAGGTTTTGTAGATGACAGGACAATACAAAGTGATGGATGTTGCACATAAATCTCAACAGTGGGTGGGTGGGTGATGGGCGTTGTTCATGCTCATGAGAGTTGGGGTTCTAAACCACATTATAAGACTTTCTCTTCTAATATATATGAATGTCAGCCCAGCTCTGCGTCTCTGTTCTGAATTCTACTCCTAAAGTGTGACTACCCTAAAAGGGTCCTCCTTGAGGGACCTCTTCTGCTGTCTCCCACGAACAGCTTTCTCTGGCAAATCTGCCAGCCCGGGCTGTAGGAAGCCCCAGTGTTCTTCAGCTGCAGGACTTCTTCACTCACTACCTAGTTCCCTTGTGCGAGGGTGTTTACCATTGGAAGGTGATATAGCTGGTGTGCACCCACAAACTGAAGATGGAAACCTAGGGGTTTTGGAGGTGAACAGGAAAGACTAAGACCATTTGGCCTTTGCCTGTGGGCCCCAGGATGGCCATGACCACAAAGAAAAACTGATACAATGGAGGGTAGAAGATATTTGGTGTGGTTGAGTCCTTTACCATCGAGCCAAAGCCTGGCTGGTCGGCTACACAGGTTCCGCTACACCATGGTGCATTCAACACCCAGAGTCTAATGGAGAATCTTCATTTCCTATTTTTGTGCCACTCCCCATGAAACATCAACCTGTTCATATTCTCTTTTTAAACTTGTGCTGTTACCTCTCTGTTTAACCAATAATAACTCAGACAAACTCTGGCACATGCTCATCACATGCTGTGTGATGTTTTGCTTTCAGTTTGATTAAAATGTCATTTTGCCAACACTGAACTATAAGTTACAAATGTTTATAAATCCCTTAATCCTTATCAGTGGTCAATCATGTCTTATTGTGAATTTGCTTAGAGTATTGAATCCCTTAATGTCAGCACAATTTTTGTATCTCTATGTTAGCATCACACACACACACCACACAAACCACAGAGTCTCAAGAAATAGAGGTGTTTATCTCACTGCCTTTGAAGAAGCTCTGTCTGAGTACTTCCTTCTTTAAAGTGTCAATCATCATGTGGAATTCCATCCTGGTCACTAAGGTGTCACTGGGATGCTACAGACTTGGTGAGCATGGAGGAACGTTAATATACTCACCACACACCTGACATGAGACCTTCTGGATGCATATCCTAAGGAAGAGAAAACATTTCCTTTGAGTTTTGAGTCTTAGGCTTCCCTTAGTGTCTGGATACCATTAGCACCTGGTACCCAAATCACAGGCTGATAATATGCCAGTCCTCAAAGGAATTCTAAAGGAAATTAGCATTTAGAAATGACCTCTTGTTTGGGGAACCCCTAAAGGACCTGAGACCATCAAGGTCAATATTCATATCATCTGTTTCCCGTTTACCCTCTTCTGGGACAGCAGGGCCTGGAACTCCTGTCCCATCCGAGGCTGACCTCACAACACATCCCTTCTCATCGCCTCGTAGTACCTATCCCTTGTGATGAAACTGGAAGTCACGCTTAACATGTTTCCCTTCCGATGTATAGGCCAATCCAACCCATGCGGGAGCCTTCCTTCTAAAAGCATCTTGAGCGACCCATGCTGCCCTGTGTCCTTTGCCACCAGCTCATGCAAGGCAAAATCATTTCTGCAGAACAGATGCCAGTTTCCTAAGCGGTACACCCACATCTTCTTTCTTCTCAAACTGGCAAACACAAACTCATAGCCCTTCCCCTTTGTTGAGAGGAGTCTGTGGCAGACCCCTGGGTGTGCCATGTCTCTGTCCCAATCCCCATGCCCACTCTGCCCTTCTCTGCTCCCAGAGCCACAGATTCTGCACCTTGATGTTGTCAGACTCCTCTGAACTTCCCTTGCTGGACCTCTGCCCAGCTCATTCTTCCTTCTTCCCCTGTCTGAGTAACAGGACTGTCAAATGAACCTCTGGAAGCCTGATTTCTCCGGTTCTGGGATTATATGCGTATGTATGATTCTAGTGCTGGAATTAAAGCAGGGGCTGCTACGCAGGACTGTTAACGTGCCCCTAACCCTGAGCTCCGACTCTCATATTAGTGCAATAAGCACCTTTTGCCATGAGCCCTGCATACAGATCTGTGAAACGCACTGTGTTTCTTCCCTTTCTTCTTCTATTTATGTGGTTTTTGTTGTGTTGTTCTGTTTTGTTTTTTGTCAGCTCGTGGTTACTGTCTGGGAGGGAAAAGTGTCTACTTCCAAGCCAGAGTGAAAGCATGGCTCCTCCCTCTACCCTTTTATGTCCCCAAATCCAGCAGGTTAGCAACAGAAACAAAGTACCCTAGAGACAGAAAACAGCAGGCTTGGTTTCAGGTTGTTTAGGAGTGGCAAAACAGGGTCCCAAATGTGTACTGATTGACAGATAATAAAAGAAGAAGCCAAAGCCACCTGGGAGGGGGCAGATTGTTGGCAAGAAAGAGACTTCTGGAGCAGGCGGGGCCTGATTAAATTAGCCGGAGGGGGGCTGTTGCCATGTGGTTGCTGGTAAGTGTGCAGGACGGGCCACGCGGAGAGAACAGCAACCCCGGAGCTCTCAGGCGATACTCTGAAATTCCGTGCACCCAAGCTGGAGTCTGTTCCCCAGGGGAGGAGGATGGGAGGAGGATGCATTTCGCCAAGGCTGGGCCACTCGGAGGCTGAGCAGGGGTCAGCCGGTGCTCATCTGGAGCTGATCTCTTCAAGTGAGTGTAGGAGGGCCCACTGGCCTCCAGGTCCCATAGCTGCTTCTGTGATTCTCAAGCGATCGGGGACAGTGTCCGTCCTGATGACTGTGTCCCTCCCTCCACACTGCAGCTGCCATGTAGGCAATGGTGGCAAGTGGTGGAATTCGGGCATGTTGGTTAGTAATTCTTAAGAAGAATCTTAGAGCCCAGATTGGATTTACAGTGGAAAGGGGGGGGGGGGTGCTTTGCTCTGGCCGAGTCAAGGATGGGGCTGCATTACCATCATCTCAGGGGCTCCTTCCCTTCCTGCCCCCTCCTAATGGCTTCCTCAGCCTGGCCCCTTGGACGGTGACCAAGTCACCCATGGACAGGATCATCTCCTGCTAATAAACTACTTTGCTATTGTGTAAGGCTTTCCAGTTACAACACGCCGACTCCTGTACTATCATCACAAAAACAATGACCTCACAGTGCATTCTGAGACACACTGTGGCAGGAAAGTGAGCCAAGACCATAGGAACCTATAATAGTCTTAAGGGAGAGGCCATCTCCTGGTGCCTGAGGCTGCAATTCCTGGCCTCAGAAGCAGATTTCTTAGCACAAGTACGGAGATGATTTTGATAGTTCAACAAACTAAAAGGATGCCCTGTGGCCACAGAGCCTGTCTCACATCCTCCATGGTGTCATAAAGAGTCAGCCTAGCCACCCCTGTCATGCTCCACTGATTAATGGTATGTGGCTACCTGAGCTCACCTTACATTCCCATCTCTCTCCTGCTTTCAGGAATGTGGGAGCACCGCCCTGCCCATCTGGACGCCACAGACTCCTGTTTCTCATGTAAGGCTCCCTGTTGGAGACGTGTGTGCAGAACCCAGCCCCTGCCCTCCTCCTCTGTACTTACTCTTCATTAGTAGCTGTAGTTCTAAGACAGTGTCCTGGCCGAGAAAGGATGACACTGCATAGTGTCAGCCCCTCATGACAGATGTGCAAATTAGTTAGCTTCGGGTAGTAAGAAACTAAGGGAGATTACAGTGACCCACCCTTTGCAGGACTTGTTTTGACGCTGAAAGTGTCACTCGTGGCTCTAAGGTAGGGGATTCAGTCAAAACTTCTGTCCTCATCAGGGAGTGGGGCCCCAGAGTGCCAAAGACGTTTAGGAAAGGTCCTGACAGGGTCCTCTGACTGGGAGAGAGCCCGAACCCGTGCATTCACAGGCAAGGAGCGTATGCTTTGAAGTCTGGGTCACAGGGTTGGAAAGATGACTCAGGGGTTAAGGGTATGGCCTGAATTCAGTTCCCAGCACCCACATAATGGCTCAAACCATTTATAACATAACTCAACTCCAGGGCATCTGATGCCTCTTCTGACCTCTTCAGGCACCAAGTATGCATGTGTGTGCATATGTACATGTAGGCAAAACACTCACTCTCATACAGGTAAAACAGTAAAGTAATTACATCCAAGAAAACAGTTAAATCTCACTCACCTGTGGTGTTTTTTTTGAAAGCACACTGGTTCTTGCTCTCTAGCTGTGTTTGAACCTGTTCCTGTCTGATGGCAGATCTGCTGTCTTCTACATCTATGTGCCCTGGTAACTCAGGAAAGCTAGGACCTCAGAGTCTCTTGGGCATGAGAGTGCTTACCCGGCACCCAGTGCTGTTGCTGACCCTCGCCCTCTTCCCAATGTGGGCTCTTTCTTAAGATGACTGGGATACTCTAGTATCCCCATGTGCCCATCATGCGGATGGAGGAATTGAGACTTCTGATACTGAGTTGTAAGAAAGTTCAAAGCCAGGCATTGGTGGTGCACTCGGGAGGCAGAGGCAGGTGGGTCTCTGTGAGTTCGAGGCCAGCCTGGTCTACAGAGCTAGTTCCAGGACAGGCTCCAAAGCAATTCAGAGAAATCCTGTGTCGAAAAACCAAAAACAGAGAGAGAGAGAGAGAGAGAGAGAGAGAGAGAGAGAGAGAGAGAGAGAGAGAGAGAGAGAGGAGGGGAGGAGAAAATTTGAGTCCTACTTGCCAACTTCCAAGTATAAATATGAGTAGGCTCTTCAATGATGAGCCACATAGAAAATACTTTACCTAGTGATGTTGCATCCACTTAGCTTTTGTTCCTGTGCTTTCATTTTCCCTAAGAATCTACTTCCAACACATTCCCTGGGTCACCCCCCACTTCCGACCCCCACATGGCTTTCTCTCTGCGTTCCCATTTTCCAAAGGCAGACAGAGGCACCCATGGAGGGGAATGGAAGGAAGGTTGGAATGTGAACACATGGGCCTTATTCTTGCCCACTGTACTAGATGGGAAAGGATTCCCCAAGCCTTCCAAACAAGTCCCTTCATTTAACTTACTCAGTCATAAACCAATTTCCTGATTTCCTGAGGGAACCAATATTCCATGTTAGCTTTCTTTGAGTATAAAACCTGATTAAATTCGCTCAGTAATTGGGAAAAACAACAAACAAACAAACACAATCCCGGTATTAAGATAAAGGATCTTTATTAAAAACATCTACGGAGAACTAGTGTGCTAAGCAATAATAACTTAAACAAGGGGCGCGTTTGACCTACTTTAAGAAACAAACATTTAAATAACTACAGTGTGTGAACGGTCTTATGTGTTAACACAGCACTTCCTAAACATCTGTCATTCATATAGGAGGCTTAAAATGGCTGTATCTCAATTTATATATACTGCTTCACAAATACTTTCCATTTTTCTTAAATAAATATATACATATACACATCCATTGTACACAAGTATACAAAGTAACAAGCTCCTTTTCACACGTCCATACATGTATCATTGATTCAACATTTGAATATCTACAGGCATACCCAAACTTTCAAAATCACAGTATTGAAAGCAAGACAAATGTTACAAGAATGAAAATAAAAGCCAGTTCCTCGGCCCCTATTGGCGTTCACACGTGTGTCCATCTGTTTTTCTGTTTCCTCACACCCAGGGTCAGGTGGGTAAGTTCTTTGTAGAACCAGGCAAGACACTGGGAACTGAACCAACATGACAGACTGGGACTTTTGTTGGGGATCCTATTGTGTAGACAAAGACACTACAGAAACTCAGACTGGAAAATGTAGGAAATCAAGTCTGTGGGATACTGTGCATCATCCGGTATGTCCATACCCAACCCTACACTTAAGGCTCCAGGGACATTGAAGAAGATGAGCCAGTGGACCAGGATGCCTGCTCCCCAGTGTGACAAGGACACTGCACTCACAAGATCTTAATAATGTGGTTGTCCAAATAAGATCTGCACAATACAACAACAATCAACACGCCAGTGTAGACCAGGACATTTCACCCTTAGATGAATCAATGCTGCAGAGAGGAAGAGAGACACAGAGAGATAGAGAGACGGAGAAGAGAGATAGGAAGAGAGAGGGACAATCAACCTTCTCCATGGACAAGAAACCCTAATAGGTTATCCGATCTCAAGCAGTCAACCCTAAATGTGTGTCTGTAAGAGCAGCACTGAATAAATAGGGTTAGTGGGTTTTGGTTTTGCTTGTTCTGTCTGTGTGACTGCAATAATCGTCGAAAGGAGAGGTAATGAACTTGAGAGGGAATGGGAAGGGCATGGGAAGAGCTCTGGGGGCGGAGGGACAGGGATTGATGAACACACAGCACTCGTGCGAAAAAAATCTTAATCAAAACCAAGAAAAGAAAGACACGCTGCCCTGGGAGCAAAATCAAGAAGCGCTAAGACTAAGTTCTGCGACCCCCTTTGGCTCACTCCCCACTCACAGTTTGGGGTGACAGACACCTCCTCTGGCCCGGCAACAAGCAACATGCCGCCAGGACGTCCTGATTCAGTGCAGTTTCTAACTCCCTTCGTGAGCATCTACAGAACAAATGTTGGGCGCAGGGAGGATGCAATTCTCACATGTCTACGTTAACAGCCACTGCAGAGCACAGGCCGTGTGTGTGTGTGGGGGGGGGTGCGCGCGCAGGCGCAGATGTCTGTGTAAAGCTGGGGTCACTTTGCACGAGGCTCCGGGGGACCGTCTTGAGGCACACATGTAAGAGTCGGGAGTTTTTACACCACAATGCTGTCATCCCACGTGTCTGGCAACTCAACTGAGAGCTGTGCTACAAAAATTACCCCTAAACCAAAGAGCCACTGTCTGCAAACATTTCTAAATCCTACCATTGGAAGGACCCGGATGTTTTGAAAGCAAACGAAAACAGGCACAGCCCCTTTAGAGTTGGGAAGGCATATCCCGTGGCTGACAAGAGATGCGTGCCCCTTGGAGAAAAATCAGTAGATGGACTCTTGGAGGCTGAGTGACTCTAAGTCCCCCATCATCACGTACCATCATCATGTGTCACCCGTGTATCCCAGGGGCAGGGGATGTGAGCATGTGGACCTGCATCTAGAGAAATAGTCCATGGGGCATACACAGACCCTTCCCATCCCCAGACATCTGCAGGGGATTCCCGGTGGGGGGGGGGGAAGAGCCACAATGATGTATTTACTGTCATTACTCAGTCTCAAGTACACCCCCCACCCCCCAAAGCATTGCTCAGAGAGAGTTGCCTGCCAGGACATGGGGGAGGAGGGGGAGGAGGAAGGGGAGGAAGAGGAGGGGATATGGGGGAGGGGATGGGGAGGGGAAGAAGGAGGAAGGGGAGGAGGGGAATAGGCAGGGGGAGGAGGAAGGGGAGGAGGAGGAAGGGGAGGAGAAGGGGGAATGGGCAGTGGGAGGAGGGGAAGGAGGAGGAAAAGGGAGGAGGGGGAGGAGAAGGAAGAGGGAGGAGGGAGAGGAGGAAGGGGAGGAGGAAGAAGGGGAAGGAGGGAGGGGAGGAGGGGGAGGAAAAGGAGGAGGGGATAGGGAGGAGGAGGGAGGAGAGGATGGGGAGGAGGGGGAGGAGGGGGTGGGGAGGAGGGGGAACCTGAGAAGCAGCACAGTATAGCTGGACTAGGCAGGCTCTGGGGACAGGACTAGCCAGTTGAGTATTCAGGAAGGCTTTACCCAGTGTGGAATGATGATTGGAACCAAGTTCTAGGGCAGCCACATGGATGCAAGGGTTAGGAAGGATCTCATTGTCTCTATCTGGGGACACCATGCAGTCCCCAGACAGGCTTGATGTCTTACATTTGTCAGTTAACTGCATCTCTGTGTTCTTGGTGTCCTGGGGGAGTCCCTGATTAAAGTGCATGTCCTCTAAGCAGAATCTCCAGGCATCAACTTGTCCCAACAGGGAAAGAATTTGTCACCAACTATGCTCAACAAGTATCTCTGAAAGAAACTGGGCCTCCACCCTCTCCTCTCTCCCTTCTCTTTCTTTCTTCTCACTGTAGCTGATTGGTCTTTGGAGTTATCCTCAGGAGTGATGGACCATTTCCCTCATGCTGGGTGTCTTTGCCAGCTAGTCCCAGGCCAATGTCCACACTCTATATTGCACCTCCCATTTCATGGCTAAAAAGCAGGTGAGACTGAAGAATTGATCAGCATCTTGTTTTTGTGGACTCTGCGATCCTGTATCCCTTAGCTCCTTTGAAGGAACTCGGAGGGAACTTTCAGGATATCAGTCAGCTTTTGCCTTTGCCTCTCTTAGGACGCAGAGCACCACTGGCCAAGCTGAAGGTCTGAATAGTATTGCAGAACAAACAATGTGGCCTGTGTGGTTCTAAGGTGTCTCTAGGGAAAGAATTGTGGAGCAGGGTATGGAAGCTAAGGGCGGAGCTGGAGCAATGCCTAAGTGGTTAGCAATGCACACCGCTCTTGCAGAGGACCCGGGCTTGGTTCCCAGCACGTGTGCAGGCTGCTCCTGTAAGTCTAGCTACATGATTTTTGGCTGTGTGTGTGTGTGTGTGTGTGTGTGTGTGTGTGTGTGTGTGTGTGCACTCACCTGTGCATGTGCACTCAAATACACCTTCGTGAATGTGCATGTGTGCACATATACATTCACAACATTTACACACACAGACACACATATATACAAATAAAAGCAATAAGGTTTGAGGCAAACCTTGGCTACAGAGAAGCCCTTGTCTCAAAGGATATTGATAAAAATAAATAAAAATATGATAAAAATAAAATAGTCAACTCATGGGACCAACTAGTGCTGATGTGCCTGGAAAATTAGTACAGCTTGGGTAATCAGAAGCACCATCTTCCATGTGTGGTGAAGGGAAGAAGATACGTCAGCTTAGTCTAGTACAGGCCCAGGGCATAATTATCAGGGGCTCCCAGCCTGACAGATTCAAAGGTATGCATTTCACCTGGGCTGGGGAATAGGCCATCTCTGCTTCATTGTGCTCAGCTACAAGTGGCTCTCAATGGTGTGGAAGTACCGGTTACCTCAGGAGCAAGGCTGAGGACTGGTAAGGAGATCCAATGAGATATCTACCCGAGATGTTTGCTTCAGAAACACTCTAAGAGAAATAGATCTCTTCTGGAAATCTCTCCTGAGAAAAGCCCAACCTGGGCATTGATCCACTTGAGAATGTGTGTGAAAGAGGGAATTGGAGAGAGATAAAGGCTTTCGTGAGATCAATTCCAAACAATGTAGGGGTTTTTAACAAGAATGGGAGGACAGATGAAGTCAGGTGCGCCTGGGCCTCAGGCTGAGTTCTCACTGAGATTAGGGAAGACAACAGGGTGTGGTGCTGGGTCACAGACAGCACCTTGTCCTGAGGCATTGTTGCCTGCCACTCTCACGGAGCAACAGCCACAGACTCCTGGATATGGAAGACAGCAGACATGGTCCTGAGACAGAGACAGAGCAGAGGGTTGACTCACCAGCGACTCTCACAACGCTTTCCATCGTAAGCAGCCAAGTTATTCTTTCTTCATGGTAAACATCAGAAGCAGGTGTGCTTCCCAGATGACAATCCAAAAACCCCAAACCACGCCAGAGCATATGCAAGGAGGTATGAACATGGCTACACCATGAACAACGACATGTCGGCAGCAAAGCCAACTGGACAGGGAGGGTCGCCACTACGGCTGAGTGCAAGGCACGGTTTCAGAGCACAGAAAGGAAATCCTCTGAGACCACAGCTGAACACCAGGTAGGATACCTAATTTACTTACGCCGCCACTTTTGTCGTATTCCATACATAAACACACGTTCTTGTGGATTTAGGAATGTGTTGAGACAATGCTAGTTCTATGGTTTCTGTTATCTTGTGAGTCTAAAAAAAAATAAAAATAAAATAAATCTTATTAAACTCTCCAAGTTGCCATGCTGTTAGTTAGAGCTGATGTAGCTGTAATAAAACACCATGATCAAAAACAACTTGGGGGAGGAAATGGTTTATTTGTCTTATACTTCCATATGATTATTCATCTCTGAAGGGAGTCAGGACAGGAACTAAAACAGGCAGGAACCTGAAGGCAGGAGCTGATGCAGAGGCCATGGAGGGTGCTGCTCACTGGCTTGCTCCTCAAAGCCTGCTTTCTTATAGAGTGCAGGACCACTAGCTCAGGGATGGCCCCACCAACAATGTACTGACCCTCCCACATCTATCACTAACTAAGAAACTTTCCCACAGGCTTGCCTACAGCCTGATCTTATTGAGGCGTTTACTCAACTGAGATCCCCCACTCTCTGATGACGCTAGCTTGTGTCAGTCACATTAACATAACTAACTAGCCTGTTAGATCCTCTGCCAACTTGACAGACAAGGGCATCACGGTTAAGCCACAACTTTTTCTCTTTTGCTCATCCCCCAAACTATTCATTAATAAAAAACAAATAGCTACCCAACACACAGCCTGATGTGCCACCTGTGAACCTAGTTTTAGAGGGACTGAGTGGAAATGTGAATGTGCCACGTGTTACCATGGCTTTTTCCAGAACAGTCTACCCTACTGGGAATCCCCTAGCTCTTTCTCTGGTTGAAGCTCCCGAACATCTCTGATGGCTTTGCCCATGTCAGTGTTCAGGTTCTTATAAATCACGGAAGTGTAGAAACTCAACCATGTGTGATTAGAAGGAACACTGGGAATCCAGGGCTCCAAGCTCTGATTCCATGTACATTCCATACCTGACTGTGCTCTTCGGGAAATTATTTCAACTCTCTGGGCCTTGGGAGGTTTAACTTCAGAAAGGAGAGGAGGGAGGATACTAAGATTTCCCCCAAGTCTTTGTGGAGGAAAAGGAGCTTTAGAAGATTTATTTATATATATATATATATATATATATATATATATATATATATTACTCTTTCCATCTTCAGGGCTACACGTAGAGGCTGTTTCTCTAACAGTGCTATTCCTACCGCCTTTCTGAGACACCAAGCATTACCTCTGCTCCTCTCTGTCACTAGTATACCCCCCCCCCACACTGTATCTATTTCTATATATTCCTCCCCAGAAATGAACCCTATTCTGTACATGGTGATCATTCTTCTCTGGGTTTCTTTATAATTCAATTATGTATGTTTGAACCCCAGAACAATACTTTGGAAGATGTTGTGGACTGAGTGAGAAATATTCCCACAGGCCTTGGATTTGAACACTTGGTCCTTGATTGGTGAGGCTATTTGGGAAAGTTTTGGGACTTCTAGAACATGGAACTTTCCTGAAGGAAGTTCATCACTAGAGGGGCGGGGAGTCTTTAGGGTTTATAACTTCACCTGATGTCTAGTTCTGCCTCATGGCTTCCTCTGTGTGGTTGGGGTATGACCTCTCAAATTCCTGCTCCAAACTGCCTGCTGATATAATCCTACATCATTATGTTCTCTCTCTCTGTCTCTCTCTCTCTGGACTCACAAGTCCAAAACAATCCCTTCTTCCCTAAGTTGCCTTGGTCATGGTGGTTTATTGCATCAACAAAAGATTACAAATTTAATTATATATATATATATATATGTATGTATGTATGTATGTATGTGTGTGTATGTATATATGAATATATAAATATATGTATACATATGTATATACATATAGTGAAAATTCTAGTCTATGTACATTATTTTCAAATGCCAGCTTTGTACAAAAGTATAATACAATCATTTATACTGGGCAATATAGTTCTTTAATACTTTTTTGTTCATTTTTTATTAATTTATTTTATACGTTCCAATAGCTCTTTAATACTTTTATAAAAATAACTTTAAAGTATATTAATCCTCTAGTTACTTAACTTTTATGTTTTCTATTATGAGATAAACACTTTTGTACATGTAGATGCTACATACATTTGGATCTGAAATGTTCTTAAAGGCTTATTATGTGTTTTTCATCTCTAGCCTACTGCGAGGTGGTACAATATTTAAAAAGTGGGCTTAATAAGAGGTTTCAGGGCATTAGAGGTGTGCCCTGCAAGGGAATTTTGAGAGACTAGTCTCTGTCTTTTTCTCTCAGTTCCTAGCCATGAAGTGAAAGGATTTGCTATGTCACATTTGGCCACCATAATATGCCATGCATCAAACTTTTTTTTTTCTTTTATAAGTGGACTTCTCTGAGATATTTATAACAACAGAATGACGACTAACACAATAACTTGGCATATAAAGTATGTTTTTGGCTTGGAAATGTGTGTATCTGAGTGGAATTTATGAATCTCGGGGTACAAAGGTGTTCAACTTCTTTACAAAATTTCCACCCCAAATTGGTCTTACAGTATTTATGTTTATTTCTTCCAGAAAGGTATGGAACACACGAAATGAAAGACAAGTTTTGGTAAGGCCTTTTCTGTGTGTGGCCATGTTGAGGGAAAGTAGGCTCTGTCTATAGAGTAACCCTGATGGATGATGAGAAATTATCCATTTGACTAGTTTATTCCACAAATGCATTGGAGCTCACACTATACACCTGCACTGCAGAGAGCACCGGATATCAAACAATGCGCCACCCCCACTCCAAGCATCTATAAAATGTGTCTTTTGTGCAGGGGATTTATGCCCCCTTTATTTTCACCAAATTATTGCAGTAAAAAAAGGAAATTAAGGTTCATAAAGAGCATACCTTTAAAAGTCGAATGGAACCGGATATGATGGCACACACCCTGCCCATCCCTGGTTTGGAGCCTGTCCTCTGACTCAGATCGGCTGCTTTGTGCTGGAAGCACACTGGGATCTAGGGTGACTGAAAAATGCACAGCCACGTGGCTGCCTTTCAGATGAGAAACTGGGGCTCCCCAAAGAGGAAATTGTTCTTCATTGCTTTCATATCTGGAAATACTTGGAAAATCTTGGAAGGAGTTCTTATGACTTCTCCCCACTTTATTTTTGTATCTTTCAGGTGAATTGCATTTGATGATGGATTGCAGGAGGATGTTTGGGTTACAGTCTCTGAGAGACAATACATACTTCTACCCCAGAGATACGTTACCACGCAGGTGTTGCCTAGTACTGGGTTCTGAAGAACTGGAATCTTAAGAGGTTTCCCCATCACAACATCTTGAAATTATTTTCTCCCTGTCATCTCCATATCCTTACCCCAAAAGGAAGATTTTAGTACTGGAATATGCAATTTGCCTTCCCCCCTCAGCAAGGTGTACAATTAATTCCTTATGTTCTCAAATCAAATGGTAAAACATAAAGTATCTCTGGGCTTCCCCAGAGTAAGAAGGGCCCTAATCACCATGTGCATCTTTTCATTTGCAAAAACAATCACTGCACACCCCCGCCTGCAAGAGAACGCATAGCTGGAGTTTTCTTCCATTGTTTGCCCCAAGTGAGTGTAAGTGAAGCCATCAAGCCATCTGGTCGACCTTCTGTCGTTGTTTGCCATGTCTACGAGTAAAATACAGTGAAGAGTTAGCCTCAGAAATAAGCATCCTGGGATAAGTGTACATGCTAAAATTTGTATTTTATTAAAGATAACAGGTAGGGAAAGGAAATACAGCTTCCCCTCCCATCCCCCTCTGCCATCCACCTATGCTCCTGCCATCTACAGTTCTGCAAGAGCTTGTACTTGACTGTGTGTGGTGACATGTGCTTCTTATACCTGCACATGCCAGGGGGAAGAGATAAAGACGGACACCCATTTTGGGGGTTTGCCTTTATCAGAAAGCAGGCCTCTACCTCTCGGAGGCCAAGGAACTTCCTCTGAGCATCAGGTTGAACTGAGCTGGAAATCAAGACTCAGGGCTGCATTGTGTTGAGTCTTTGTTTCTACTGTCTCCTAATTGTGGAAACCTAAGCTGACCCTTGGAGGTCGACACTGAGTTCTGTAGTTTCTGGAATGACAGTCAATTTGCCAGCTGCCCAGATGTTTCCAAGGACAAATAGGAACTTTACATTTTCCTTAGACCTTACTTTATTTAATGAAAGAAGAAGGAAGTAAGTTAAATTAACTAATGATGGCAATGGAAACAGTTGTATGTATCCAAGGACTCCTTTACTGAAAGAATTCCCCCCACCCCAATCTTCTGAGAACGTGGTGGGAAAAAAAACTCAGAAACACCTTTGAGTGATCTTTATTTGGAGCCACTCATACAGATAGTTCACTTCCTTGGCTGGCACACTTGGATAATCACCTGTGGATATATCATATTGGTATGAAAGTTAATGGCAATGTAAGAGCTTGGCTACGTCAAAACCCCTATGGGGTATGGTGAGCCTATTGGGCTACAGTGCTCTCCCATTTGTCTATATTACTTCTTCACCTTCTCTTTCCCAGATGTGGACCTAAAGTTCTATTCCCCAAAGCATCCTTCATGCTAATCTTTATCACAACTGGTACCAAGAGTGATCTGAAAAAGCGGTGCTATTTTAAATAGCTCCAACTGTCAACTTGAAACAGCCTGGAGTCCCCTGAGAAGGAAATAAGACTATGGGATGTTTGTCTGGGCTTGCCTTTATTATTAATGATGTAGGAAGGCTTATCCCACTGTGGGCAGAAAGTCTTGGACTGGATAAGAAAGCTGGCTAAGCATGAGCCTGTGAGCTTCCCACAAGCAGCATTCCTCTATGATTTATGCTTTGAGTTCCTGTCCTGACTTCCTTCAATGATGGTGTCACCTGGAAGTGTAAGCCAAATAAACCTTTTCTTCCCATTAGTTTCTTTTGGCTGAGACAAAAGTAGATGAGGTACTGAGGGGGAGCCCGAGCTGGGTCATTCTCCTTCTCACTGATAAGAAAGACCGTAACTAGTGATGGCAGGTATTTGCATAACTCTTGGCACACTGCAACTAGAAAGCTGTTTAAAAAAAAAAATCACTGGTGACTTCGGGCATTATTTTCTGGTAATATTTGTGAGGATTCTTACAAACCTGATAGATAATTTTGTTGGCTATTGCTAAGCTAGGGCTCTGGGAAAAGATAAGAAGAAGCCAAGAAAGACCATTGGTTTCTGACTGAATGCTTATTGTGTGGACGGTAGCACTTCCTTGCTGGTTTATAAAGAGGTCCCATCCTGGGGAATGGAAGGAAGCAGGAGGCTGAGAAACACACCCATTTCCAAACTGCAAACTTCACTGGGGGCTGGAGAACTAGCGCTCATAGTGAGTTTCCTCTCAAAGCCGGTAGCAGAAAAGATGCTAAGAGAAAGTAGGCATAGGGGAACAGGTCCTCACCTGCAGCACATGGCATGCTCAGGGGACAAGACAGATGGGGAGGCCACAAGGCTCCTATTCAAATGAAATGAGCAAAACATCAAAGATGAACACCAAGGAGTGATACCTCACCATAGGTCATAATTTATTGGGGTTTTGGAGCAAATCACATGGCCTCAGAGGAAGGGATTTACAGAATGTGAATACACGAGTCACCCCGAGATCCATCGGCCTCTTGAAGGACATTTCATGTCACACCAACTGCAATTATTCTATTCGTGAACCTGTATCACAGAATCATCGGGAGAGAGGCACTCCAGTGGTGTGAACAGGGCGGTGTCAATAAAGGACCTGGAGATTACTTCAGGGGGATAGACTCCAAAGAAGGCAAGAACAGCAGAGGTAGGGGACAGCTGGTACCTCCGAGTGCTGAGTCAGCATACCCACAGAAGAATAAATGTGGGAAATGAGCAGTTTTAAGGACAAATGGAGAGCCGGTTGTGGAGGCTCAGCTGGTAGGATTTGCCGATGAGCGAGCAAGGGGAGAATGTGCTGAGCTCTGCAGGGAGGCAGCACAGTTAACTGAAATCAGAGGCCAGCAGTGGGGAACAGGAGGCTCTGCAGGGGTGAAACACCTCAGAGCTGCCTATCTCCAGCAGGACAGGAGGCTCTGCAGGGGTGAAACACCTCATAGCTGCCTATCTCCAGCAGGACAGGAGGCTCTGCAGGGGTGAAACACCTCATAGCTGCCTATCTGCAGCAGGACAGGTCCTATGAGACCCTTGAGTGGTGGGACAAAAGGCAAAGCAAAACGACCTGGTCAAGCATAGGGTGCTAAAGCAAAAACAACCGCATGTTATTCCTTAATATAAGGAGTGTCGTGGAGAGACACAGATGATTACAAAGTTTATGTTTGTTCTTTGATTTTGGCTACTTTGTGGGTTGGAAATTGAACCCAGGGCCTTGAACAAGCCAGAGAAGTGCTAAAACCTGTTACTTACTATTCTAATTAACATTTAATAAAATATGTAAATAAAGTAATACTGTGTCATTTTATGTAACTTTATAAGTTGCTATGCCACCTTGATCGACCACAAGGTATTTATAACTCCCTTGTCTATAAGCCCATAAACTCAGCAACTTTATTCTCTGTTATAATGGAGTGAGTTATCAGCTGCTCTTGGCAGTGTTAAAATAATAAATAATTTTCAATTTGAAGCATATTTCTGCTGACATGACTGTTAATGGAGCACTTAAGAGTATGTTGTAGGCTGTGACACCAAGATCAATTTCTGACAAATTATTTTGAAATACAAATTTCTATACATCTAGTGTAAGTTTTAAAATTATTTTCTGAAAAGATTTAACTCTTTAAATAAAGCATTTCTTGTTTGTCTCTAGTTAGTTTTAAGTATAAATTTGCAAATGGCATTTTAATGTTTCCTTTGACACTTGCTGCGATTTGGGGAGTTTATACAATGACTTTCCAGCTTGTGTGCAATTCCAAACGACTGCTCTGTGTTCTGTCGCTGTGCTTCCAATGACAAGAAGACGTTCATTTAGATATTTCCTTTCTTGTTCATAATTGGTTTATTGGAAGCTTGATGTAAAATACGATTTTTTTTCTTCAGAATTCAATGGAATCATTTAATAAGCTTAGCTCCCCTTTCAGTATGTATATACATACATACATACATACATACATACATACATACATACATACATACATAGTCTCCCAATCTGGAATCCCAGAACCAGAGATTATACATTCTTTAAAACTTCTAATAACTGCCCAAATGTGCTTTGCAGTGCCAACGTGCATGCTTTTATTTACCGAAAAGGTGTACTATCTATCCAGCATAGGACACTCCTGACCCGACTTGTGAGCCATAGTTAAAATTTGTGCTGAGGTTAAAGAGATTCTAGAGACAGTGGCTAAATTTGCGTGGACTCTGGAGCTGCTTCCTGCTTTGGCTCAGTCCATCCTCTAGGGGTCAGGCTTTAGCTGCTTCCTGCTTTGACTCAGGCCGTCCTCTAGGGGTCAGGCTTGCTGACTGCACCACCTATTCCTATAACCTGACCCGGGCGGGCGAACTGATCTAATTAGAGCTCTCTCTGCCCACTACCCGCTGTGTCTGCGGACCTGTGACCCGGTGTGCAGGTCTTTCTCTTCATCTCCCCCCGTCCTCAGGCAACCTCCAACACCTCACTGGACATAGGGACACAAGGGCAGAGATACCAGATTGTAAAACTGCTAAAAAATTAAAGACCCTATCAACAAAGCCTGAAGTCCTTCATAGGACCCGCAGGACCCATGGTGCACCGGGGTGTGGTGAGAACGGTGGGAAAGGGAGATTCAGTGGGCGCTGTGCACCTGTTTGCTCTCACATAGTTACAGGCTGGACAGGGACACCTGGAGCATAAACGGGCACCAGGAGCGTTTATTTGCAATAGCTCTCCACTGACAAAGCTAAACATAATGCTATCTTAAGGCGGCGGGGTGTGTATGGGGGGCGAGGGGGGGGATAAGGTCCAGCTTTCATACCTTGCATAGGATAAACAGTTGATTCAGCAAAATTAATTGCCACCCTATGTCACTTTGGATGTGAATGGAGACTAATACTGAAGACCCCCTCTCCCCAAATTGTTGACAGTGACTGTCCTCTGGTCCACACCCTTGCCTTCCATGAGGGAGTGGCTTACACATGTGTGCCAGAGCTGAACAATCGGGTAAAAGGCGGCTTGCCACACTTCTTCCTGGTTTAGTGAGGAGTTTTAGGAAAGTAAGAGAAAGGAGGAGATGTTCCAAGTGGTAACAGATTGGAGTTGGAGACATCAGCCTTAACTCATGTTTGGCTTAATATAGAAGCAGATGGATATACACGAAGATATTTATAAACGTGTGTGTGCAAGAGTGTGTGCGCGCCCATGCGTGTGTGAGTGCGTGTCCTTGATCTGTCAAGGCCACCAGTGTATTCATACTTAACCTTGGAGGTGCTGTTCTCCAATAAAAGGAACCCAGGCTTCCTAGAGAAATGGGTGGTGCCAGAGCTAAGACAGGAAGTAGAAAAGATATTCCAGGACATCTGTGGAGGCTGAAAAACAGAACATTCTCAAAGAAATGAACGAACAAAACATCACACTCTGGAGAGAGCCGTGATGACAGGTGTAAACCAGGGTGGGTGTGACAGAGAAAATGCCCCTCCCACCACTGGGAAAAATTGCTATTACCTGTCTTCTTTTTGCTCATACTTAGCCAGTACTTCAAATCAAACCCCACCATAGGGTAGGCCGTAAGAAAGAACACTTTGGAGCAATTCTCTGAAGAGCTGTAGCTTACCACATTAACTTTCTCTAGAAAATCCACCCATGGTCTTGGCCCCTTAATTACACAGCAACTCAAGTCTCACTCTGATGTAAACACTCCATTTCGGGGTTGTGGAATCGTTTTCTTTTAATTAAATGAAGGGGGGAGGTGTCGTTATTTTGAACTCTGCAGAAATTACTGCTCAGCAGAAACTGAATAATGTATTGTAAGTAGTACTTATTCTATTTATTAGACAGTCTATTGATGAGTGTTGGTCTTGTTCTATTTTAGAGTCACTGCCATGGTAACTGGGCTCCTGACAAAGGCCTGTCAGAGCAGAACTTGAACATACGGAACTTCAGATAACTGACAAATTAAAGAGCTAACCTCAGATACAACAATGTAAGGGGCAGCGCTTTACACTGGATTAAATTTCTCCATGAAGTTGCAAAGCCCCGAGAGGCAGCTCCCGGGATCAGCTGGGAATAGCTGGTCCTCATCAAAGTGGTGAGGACAGCCTGCTGTGACCTCCCAGCAGAGCCCGCTATGACCTCCCAGCTCCGGGTCCACATCTGTGGCTCTGCCTTTTGCCATTTCCGCCTTTGGGTCAAGATCACAGCTTTAGGCAGAAAGAACAAGTTCGTTTTCGGCTTTCAGGGAGCCAGAGTGGCTCTGGATGACTGGTTTCAAGCCCACAGATGTGAGACCTCACCCCAGCTTTCCCCTTACCTAGCTGAGCGGGTACTCTGCACTGGAATTCCTTCTCCCAGTGAAGGATTTGGGTGTTCTTGGGTACTTTGGACCCTAAGTTTGTTCCCTTGATGCCATTGCCACAGGAGAACCTGAGGCCACCTTCTGGGCAGCACTAACAGACTCTAGTGATCCCTGTGAAGAAAGAGCTCCTGAGATGTGTTGGCAATGTGCAGCCAGTGTCTGTAAAGACCCCGGGACTTAGAGGGAAGCCAACACGACCAATAGCTGTCTCTCTTAAGAGCTCCTTTGGGCTATGCTTTAAAAATCTCATCGCCTCTACTTCATTTCCCAGTTGTGGAGAGCAATTAGTAAGCACAGAGTTGACCAGTGCCCCCTCTGCCATCTTCCCCTCTCCTCCTTCCCTGTTCTTGAAATTTCTTAGCCTGTCAGCCCTGGCTTACCTTCATGCATAACTCAATGCCCAGGAGAGCTGAGAAGCTCAAATGCCATCAATGGCCGTGAGTTCCTCCATATTTTCTGCATTTCAGGGATGGGTAAATATTGCTCTCACTTCCCAGGCCAGGTGCACCCATTGCTTTTCCTCCATCTAGAATCAAAACCATGGAGAGCTCCCAGGAGCCGCCTCCCGGCCTCCTATGAAGGACCAGAACAGAGCTGTCTGGCTACCTTCCATGGGACCTGGAGAGAAGGCTGCTGGGAATGGTGTTGTGCACAGGTCCTGGCCCAAGGAAGAGGATACAAGGACAGCAAGGGCAGATAGAGAGCATGGGGGATTCTTATCATTGAAATGGCCTCCTGCTTGGGGGGTTAGGGTTTACCCAGGAACCCAGCCTCTGTCTTCCCCACACTTTCTCACCCCAGCTCCTCGGAGGTGGCTGTAAATTCAGAAGTCTTAGTGCCTTCTCCTGATTGCTACCTGTCATGGGATGCAAACCCTTTTCCTGGCCCTAGGAATGCCACATCACTTCAGTCCTTGCCATTCCTGTTTGCTCCCTTTTGTCTCTATGCCTTGAGCAGAGGGCTGGGGTCCCTGGGATGCAGCGACAGCCTTGGATTCCGGGTTTCAGCAGGTACAACTCTGTAAGTTCTGTCACCCTTTGACTTTCTTCCCTTAATACTGGCAACCAAGGATCTTCCCCTAACTCCACTTCTACATCCCTGCCCCCAAAATGTGTTTTCACCCCCAGACCACAGAAACACCTGCCTGCTTCCCACTCCACAGCCCTCCGTTTGGGAACCCTGAGTATCTCCAGTTAATCAGCTACCATGCCAGCTCCCCCCCCCCACCCATTTAGTCAGTTCTTACATGAGGCTGTCAAATATTTCTCCTTGCCAGTGATGCATCTGCCAGGGTGTGGGGTGAGCTGAAGATGTGGAGCTGTGGGGACAGAGGGCGTGGAGCTGAGCTAGGGAGACAGATTAGGATAAAAGGGAAACTAAGCTGCCCAGTGACCGCCATCTCCCACACATCCCCACCCAGCGGGTAGAGTTCATGACTTGGAAAGCAATAGAAACAAAGGAAAGAAATTCTTGAACGTTCACATTCAGGGAAAGAATGTATTTTGTCGAAAGAACAGGGTGAAAGAAGAAAGTGGTCTGACGGTGCCTAATCTGTGACTGGAGGAAGATCAGGAGGGGGTTCTATATTTTTAGGGGTGACAGAACACTTCCGGCCTTTGAAGCCTGATATGTTAATTATAGGACCTGTGGATGTCAGCAGAAATCTTTTAAAAGAATAACTCGAGTGCCTAAAATCCCCAAAGACTACAGAGACCGTTTTAGAAATGGCAGTCACAGACCACAAAAGTGAAATGCGCAAATGCCTTCTACGCACAGCGGTGCTGGGCAACCAGCTCCGGGTGCAGCCTCCCCCCAAATGCTGTTGCTAGGAGACCAAAGGGCTACACTTCCATCATCTCCATACTTGCTAGGAGATTGAGTAATTGGTGTCTGGATGTGAGTGTACTGTTCCAAAAATATCTCTTTAAAAAGACATAAGAGAGATGCAGAGGCAGTAGGTGGGAGGGTGGAGGGTGGTGTGGACCGTGTGCCTGAAAGGGCAGAGGGTTCTGAGGGTCACACCTGACACAGAGGGGTGGGCTGGGGACCCACTCTAGGTAGAAGTGGGAAGTTGTTTGTGGCTTTCTTAGATTTGTTGTCAACCTCTGCCTTGTTATCGGGAACAGATTTCCTGAGTGCAACCTAGAGATGGGTGGGAAGAACTAAAAATCTGGGGGAGGGCAACGCTGTAGTTTGTGATTTTGCCCTTACGATTAAGAACAGTAAGGCTAAGAGCAATTTAAAATTTTATTCTGTAGATTTTAAAGTATGCATCCACACCTATCACGGTGCTTAGTTACAGGTGTTGAACCCTCTTTTGTGGGACAGGAAATAAACTATAAAGCAGTACATTCACGTGGGCACACATACACACACACACACACACACACACACACACACACACACACACACACTAAATGTGCCTGCTTCGTCTGCAGGGCTCAAATCTGCAAGGTATTTAGAGTGAGGAAATCTGAGGTCTGAGGGTGATGCTGACCCTACTTCTAGAAGCTACTTAACTCTTCATGACCCAGACGCATGGTTGGTGTCCCCTTCAGTCATGCCTCAGTTCCTTCATGTGAAACGTAACAAGGCTGGCCTGGTGACTCCCAGTCATACTCCAGATCTTCATATTTCAGGCTTCATTATCCCCATATCCAAGGGACAATGTCATATCATTTCTTCATGGATGTATCCACTTTTCTCTTTTGATTAATAAGAAAAAAAATCCAATTGGTGGCTACGTTTTACCTGTTCCCAACTATCTGCCCCAGTGATAATGGCTGGGAGTCTTGAAGAATAGATTGGGAAGTATAGAAAGTAACTTTGAAATTGTATTGGTTGTCTTCCTTTTCACACTTGTTATACAATATGTAGAATGTCCAGGAATCCAACTTGAATAACCACATTTTCCTCATGGATCCTCATGGATGAAGGGAATCCAGCCAGGCATTTGGGACTTGTAAACTCTGACCCCAATGTGACACCTGAACCTGGGAACTCTATGCCTTTTCCAGAGGCCACATGCTTCCATATTCTAGACATCTCTCAAGAACTGGGACCTCACCTTTGGCCCCAGGTCCGAACTGCAGGCTTATGACCTCACAGGCCAAGAGGGGAGAGGGGGGGTGGGCATCCTGGCGTGCTGCGAGCGCTCAGAAGGAAAATGCAGTAATGGATGGAAATGCACTGGGAGGGAATGTGGAGGGCGCACAGAATGTGCTGCATTCTTTTCACTCTGTGCCCGAGAAATTTATTCATTTATTCAGCAAGTATTCTTTTGAGGCCCTGCTGCTGCCAGACCCTCCCCTCATTAGGTATTCATTCACGTGGCGCAGACACATGATCCGTGCCCCTCATCCTGCACTGGGGGGGGAGGGGAATGACCCTTATTCCCTCGTGGAATGACACGCTCGCTCCCTCGCTCGCTCGCTCCATGGCTCCCTCCTCTAAGCCCTCCACATTCTCAGAGGGTAACCCTGGCGTACTGTGAAGAATTCTCTCAAATCACTCCCACGAGTGTCTGTCTTATTTTGTTCTTGAACACTCCCAGTGACACAAACCTCAGACACTTTATTTCCTGTGATAATGAATGCCGGTGCCTAATCATCGTGCAAGCAGATGCTCCTTAGGAAAAACAAATAAAATTAAAGCTATCTTTAGGTTAGCAAATTCCCCACCTCCACCCTTGGCTGAGCAGGCAAATAATGGAGCCTTTCACCTTCTCCTGCCGCCAGCTCTCTGTGGAACACCGAGGCTTCCTTACTTTACTTGCTTTTCACTGTGTGAAAGGGAAATTTTCAGATGGGCCTGGCGGGGTGCAGGGGGAGGGAAAGGGCTGCTTTACAGAGCTATTTGCTGTGTCGGGCACACTGATGTGTAGAAGGAGACATACCTCACTGTTTACCTTCCCGATCCTTTCAAAAGTTACCTTCCCTCTGCGTTCCAGGTGAGGAAACTGAGCTATGGGACCGAAGGGGGCCTGGGAGCTGTGGGCAGGCACTGACTTCTCTCACAAAGCCAGAGGACCTGGGGTTTTCCCCTTTCTTCTGGGTGTTTGGCAAACTTTCCGGAGTTCTCAGGAAGAGTACAAGGGAGCCATAAAGAAGTGCCAAGTCATGATGAATAAGAGTCCTTCTGTGCACTCCCAGGAGGTCCCAGACCCTGGGCAATAGCTGGAGGAGGCAGCTGCTGCTTCAGCACCCACTGGGAAGTCCTTGCAAAGGGACTGGAAGGTGGAGAGGAGAGTTGCTCATCACATAAATTCTTCCTACTTAGAGCCCTGTCCTTGCGGCAGAGATGTCCACAGGATGGTCCTCTCCCATGATGCAATCTCACCAACCCCTGACTCTGTCACAGACCCCACAGGTGCCTCTCACCCCTCCACATTGTCCATGCATCTGAAGTGTCGCAGGAGTCAAAAAGGCCACTATTTGTCTCATAAAACAGTAAGGCTCCCAGATGAAGGGATCATTGAACAACTTTACAAAAGACGTCCCTGAAGAAGGTCTCTGAGCAGAGGGTGAATTGTGCTCTCATCTGCCCGTCTGAGTCTGCACTAGAGTTCTGAGTCCCGCACAGCTGGAGCTGTGCAACCAGGCCTTACCAGTCCCTAACACAATGATCCTCAACCCTGGCTGAAAATTAAAAACACCTGACGGCACCGCAATGGAAGTCTGTGTCTGGCTGGCCAAACCAATCTGGTGGAAACCAACTCCTTTCACCATAATGCTGCTGTGCCTTGAGCATCTCTCAGGATTCTGCAGTGGTTCTGACCCAAAGGGAAAGAAGAGAAGAAATATTCTAATCTTCCTCTCGCTATAAAAACAGAGCTACCCATCTGTAAAGCCAATGGATGGCAGCAACGACCAGCCTGCCGAGACATTCTCAATGGCGCAACATCGGCATTTGTATCTTGGGGGTGACTAACAGCTGTTGGGCTCAATAGGAAGGAATTCGTGCCTGGCCTGATTAAACACAGACAACAGCCTGTGCCTGGTGGGCTCATAGATCATAAAGGAGAACCTGCTATTGCCCCTTTCCTAAACCAGTGTAATTCCCAACTCTACTCTAAATACTCACCCTTACTCCCACAGATGAGGGTAGCTCTCGCCTTTAATCATGTAAGTGTCTTCTTGTAGCAGGTGGGAATCATCACAGAAGTCCATAAGTTATCAAAATTCTGAGAGCAACTCACCGTGATATATCTGTAGTGAAATCTCCACGCCTAAGGTTCAGGGAGCATCTTGATGGGTAGAAAGACTGTAAGAGCTTGAGGACCAGGATGTGTGGCTATAGTCTTCTATGTATGTAAAACAGGGAAACTGCACCAAAACTCCAACAGTGTGAATGCCTACAAAGACCTACACAATGGCAATGCCACTTGACATCAAAATGTCGATGGGGGAATGATCACAGGCAATTAAGTGCAGCTTAGGGAGCAAAGAAAATTTGTCTTTACCAGGGATAAGCCCTCTGGGGGTAGAAATGGCATAAACCCAGTATTCATGTATGAAATTCTCAAAAGAACACCAGGTCAAGCTCTGGGAATCCAGTTGAAGAGAGGGAGGAGAGAATACATGAGCAAGAGAGGCCAAGACCACGAAGGGGAAATCTACACAGACAGCTGTCAGTCTAGAGTTCATGGGTACTCAAGAACCTTAGACCAACAGCTGTGGAACCTCCATGGCACCAAACTAGGCCCTCTGCATGTGGAAGACAATTGTGTAGCAGGGTGTACCTGAGGGCCCCCTGGCTGTGGGACCAGGATCTATCCCTGGTGCATGAGCTAGCTTGTTGGAGCCCGTTCGTTCCCTGTGGTGGGATACCATGCTTAACTTTAATACAAGCGGGAGGGGCTTGGTCCTGCCTCACCTTAATGGGCCAGGCTTTATCAACGCCCTCATGGGAGTCCTTGCACTGTGGGAGAAGTGGATGGGGGTGGGATGGGCGGGGAGGCGAGGTGGGGGACTGGAGGAGAGGTGGGAAGGAGAACCATGGCTGGAATGCAAAATGAAATAAAAAAAAACTTTTTAAAAAAGAAAAAATAAAAAGCTAAGAAATAAAGACAATGGTTTCAAAAATTCTAAAGTTGAAAAAGCATATGAAAAAAAAAAAAAAAAAGACTGGTCAGCGGAACCTGGGTGTTGAAATCACTCACTATTGTTATACCTAGAGCTATCTGTTCCTTCATGTCCAGTAGTGTTTGTGCTATGAAATTTCATGTACCAGCATCTGGTATATGAATATTTAGCTGTTCTTGCAGTTTGTTCTTTCATTAGCTTGGTATATGGACTTCTTTATGTGTCTCCGTGTTTGTGTTCCATAAGTGTCCTGGTGCAGGAGGAGGCCAGAAGAGGGTGTTGCATCCTTTGAAGGTGGAATTATGGAGGATCTGAGTCACCTAATGTTGGTGCTGAGAACTGAACTTGGGTTCAAGAGTAGTGCGTGCTCTTAAACAATGAGCAGTGCCTCAGGTCCTGAGTTGTTTTAATCGGAGGATTGAAACCATTTATATTTACAGCATTTCTGGAAGGATTCAAATTAGGGAAACCCTTGAGTAATCAATGTATTGACACATGGGTAAGAGGATCAAGTATGAAGAGAGGACAGCTCTGAAAGGTTTAAGAGTGATGTCTTCTGACATTATAGACCACGGCAGGACATCGTCATTTTGATCTAATTTGTTCTTTTGTTGAGACAGGGCCTCCCTATGTAGCCCAGGCTAGCCTCAAGTTAATGAACCTTCTTCTCAGCTCCTGGAATTGTAGACATGTACCTCACTTCGCCTTGGTTTTATCCTAAATTAAACATAAGGTCTCTCAGAAGAAGAAAAATGAGAATAACAGAACTCAAAGTATGTTTTCTTAAATTTTTCTATAAAACTAAGGGAAAACATACACATTACAGGTTCAGATTAAGAAAGCAATATTTAAATAATAGAATTTCCAGAAAATAAATAAACAAAATGTGTAGTGAGATATTTCTGGAGACATCCTTGGGACCAGGAACCTGCTGGTGTTCATCTGTCTCTGCTGTAAGTTATTTCTCCCTGAATAAACATCTATTCAGCCTATCTGTTTTTTCCTGATCCTTATTAAACCACAATAAAAATGCCTTTAAAGATCCCTAAACTAACAAGAACAAAATGTTAACAAATAGAAGGAGCTCATTGATGTCTCCTCACAATAAATAAATACTGTAACAGTGAGTCATATCCATAAAACTTTAGGCTACTAAGGACAAGAGAAAGAAACTTCCAGAAAGAAGGGCTGATGAAGGGATGGAGGGAGGGAGGAAGGGAGAGAGAGAGAGAGAGAGAGAGAGAGAGAGAGAGAGAGAGAGAGAGGTGATCATATAAGACTGTACTTTACAATAGTTAGACTGGAATTTCAAAGTCAATCCACTCAATCTTTTAAAAATGCCATGGAAATTCCAAGCCTAATAGTGTGTATTCAGCTCAATTGCCAAGTAAGTTTCAGAGTTATTGCTTTAAAAAAATGGTTTGCTATATACTCCAGATAAGAATAAGAGTTTCATCTTCTAGAAGGGCTGGAAATGGATCCTTGAGTTTTGACACATGTTGGTATATAATCCTAGTGGGCCATAAGGGACCCACTAGTCACTGCCTCCGATTTCCCTGGGGAGAAATCAGTTTTACGGGAATGATGGTGACCTGGTAGGGGAGACCCCACCCTGGCAAAGGGCTTCTGATAGTGACAAAGAGCCCGGGGGGTGTGACGGACAGTCATTCTAGTCCTTCCTCTTATTTCTTTGCTTCAGTGCCGCCGGCCACCCCGAAGGTAGAAGGCGCCACAGTGAGCCTTGAGGTTGATTTTTCTCCTTTAGGATTGGACTTAGGTATGAAATGAAATAAAGTGGCATTTTGTGTCCTGGGGTGAAGAGCCACAGACTCACATCTACAATAAAGACTATAGTTATCTTCATGGAGGTTGCCACGCTGTCTGCTGAATTGTCTTTTAAAAAATTAACATATAAGCATGACCTATATACATAGGTTAAACCTACCCTGTCCCATGACCTATAAACATTCGTTAAACCTATCCTGTCCCATAATGGAGAGCAACTAAGGAAATCTGTGTAAGAAATGAAGGTCGGGGTTGAGTGGAGTTTAATTTCTAAAGAAGTCAACCCGAGGAGGTCTGTTGATGAATATAAAGGGCATTAGGTTGTTTTTTCATGTTTTAGAATGTCATGGCTGACTCTGAAGATCAGAAACAGAGCCACTGTATGGACACCATTATTTTTACACGGAGAGGCAGAAGAACAGGTCAAGCCCAACTCTCTCACGGCCAGAATGTAGCTCTCAGTGGTGAAAACTGTCCAGGTCTTCTGATGCTCTTTGTCATCATCTGATGTGAGTAGCATCAGATCTGGTCCTGGCAGAAGCCCACCACCACATCTGTTTTGATTTTACATTCTACATAAGGTCCAGGAGAGAAAGTTCCTGGGCTACACAGGGGGTGTAATCTGGATAATAAATCACGGTAATCCGAAGGCATTTTCACTGAACTCTGCTTTCAGTATGAAACTTCAACTGTAGATAGGAGTTGGGGAGTGATAACCTTGGGCTGCACACAGTTCTAGCCGTGGGAAGTGACCTACTAGAGAGAGCTGCCCTTACATCCCAGTTCTAACATCACCCTAGCTCTTGCTTCAGAACCCCATTGCTAGGGACTTTCCTCTAGCTATGGGCTCATCCTCCAACATCTACTGACACAAGGTCATAGGAGAGCAGTCTCCCGGAACTCAATAATCTCCTTGAGTCTTGGCTTCATCTATCTACAAACAGGCCCATCCCTATAGACTCAGGCTATTAAACCATTTCTCTCCAGTCTTTAGAGGGCCCAGGGGTCTATATCCCGAGCTCAGTTAGCATTGCGGGCTCTGACCCTAGCCAAAAGGCTTCATTATCCCAGCCAGACACTCCATTTCTGTCTAGCGTCTGGGGTTGTGAGAATGTAAGGAATTCGTATATGAATCTTCCTGGTGTATAGTAAACACATAATTCATGGGTCGGTTTCTTACAATGTATCTTCTTGGCCAGTTTTAAATTCTCAGTGCTGGAGATCCTGGGTCTATAGACTAGTACCTTAGCTCCTAGGATCGATAGAGCATTGTGTGAGCCGGATAATAAGTGTGCTGAAGACTTGGATTCTGGCCCATAAGGATATTGGGGTAGTGTAATTAGGAGGTGGAGTCAGATTAAGAAAGTTGGATCACTGGAGGTGTACCCTGGAAGGGGGTATTAAGACCTGGGTGGCTGTTTGTTCCTTTCCCTCCCTCTCTCTCTCTCTCTCTCTCTCTCTCTCTCTCTCTCTCTCTCTCACACACACACACACACACACACACACACACACACACACACGCATTTGGCTACCCTAAGGCAAACAACTCTTTACTCTTTACCACATGCTCTCCCGCCACCACCCGTTCACAGCTCCAGAGCCATGGGACCGCAGACTGAAACTGAGGCAAATAAACCTCTCTTCATGTGTGGCTTATTTCAGATACTTTGTCACAGTGACAAAAAACTGACTGACATTCCCATGATGGTCTGCACAAGCTCTGACTGCAGTCACCTTTGACATCATATAAATTAAAATTTATAAGCCAGCAATGAAGATGTCTGAACAAAAGATACAGGGGACAGAAATTGGCGTGATGTGACCGGTGAACACCACAAGTCACCAAAGTCCACGGTGGGGGCGGGGCCGACTCTGCCTGGAACCTTTGATGGGACATCCTTGCTAACCCTCTCACCTGCAGACTTCAGGCCCCTGTCACTTCAAGGAAGTGCACTTGTGTTATCTCAAAGCAGCTTATTTGCTGTGATTTGTTACATCAGCCGAGAGAAACTAATACATACGCTTGGCGCCCTGTGCGTGGAGACCATTCTTTCAAATAGGAACTTCCGCTGGAAGCCAGTGCGCCTGTGTTAACGTGGTAAGTAGTGACAGCACTTTGGCAGTGGTGTCCATGCTGAAGGAGCTAAGCACCCTAAGGGTGCACAGCAAGGTATTTGGGAGAACATAGGTTAGAGGGGATATACGGAGAAAACAAGAGAAGGTTCTAGAACACTTGACTTCAGGTTTCGAGTTTCCGTTGGTGTCATCATAATTATAGCATAATGGAGAACTGGACTATGGCGTGGCATAGTTAGGGTGTCCGGGTTACGTTTCGGCCGATCAAGGTTTAGTGGTTATATTTTCTTCCTTCATCGGCCTTCCTTGAGTGAGATACATAAGCCTGGGCCTGGCAGCCCTGAACCTCCCTGTCTCTGCCCAGTTGCTGTAATTTGTTAATCTAAGGAAATACGCATCCTCAGCACTGTGGGGAACGTGTGTGTGCAAGGGGATTCACTTAGGGTTGTACTCAGCCAAACTGCGTGCTTCTGGAGTCTATACCAGGAGAGCGGTTTGGATGCTTCTCGGCCTCCCGAGCATCAAGGGGAAGGGGCAAGGTACTGGGAACGATGACTTTGAAGTCCTAGGAAACACTTCCAGCTCTGGCTCACCCGTTTCCCGGGGACACCCCAACACACTCGGGAGATTGTTTGCACTCACGCTTCCAGACACCAGAGCCTTGTCCTCTCACTCTGTCCTGGCCAGCATAGTGGCCCACCTGCCTACCACAGCAGTTTAAATGCAAATTAATTGAAATTAAATACAGTTTTATGTTCTGTTCTACGTTCACACTGGCCACAGTCAAAGACCCGCTGGCCACAAGTGACTGCAAGTTACCAGACGGGATGGTGATCCCATGACGCCAAGGTGTGACGGAACGGGTAACAGCATTGTGTGTGGTAAAAGTTCGCTGTGAGATGGGAGACCACTGGCTCTCGCCGCCTTCGGCCCGTGAACACCGCACGCGACCCTGAAGCTCTTATCTAGAGCATTTAACAGCAGCAGACATCCCACACATCTTCACAAGTAAGCATCGTCACTTCTTGCCTCTCATGGAGGATGTTGTTTATTGTAAGACATCGTTGTTTTTATTAAATACACTGTAGTACAAGAGACGTTCCATGTCAGGCTGAGAGAAGCTGGTCACATGATTTACAAACAAACTTTTTTTTTTTTTGAACACTGTATTCAGGTGTCACTTTGAAATCAGCCAAGATGCAGTGAGTCTCAGTAAACCACTGGACCTCAAAACAGATCGCGAGAAACAAGTAGCCGGTAAAAAGTCGGCACAGAGATGTCACATTGAAAGGGAAATAACTAACCAAAAAGGAAAAGCAAAACAAAACAAAAGAAAAATAGGGTTCTAAATACCAGGTCACTGTTGAAGGGGCAATACATCTGCAGAGAGCTGTGGAAACGAGTGTGTATGCCTGGGTATATACAAACATCTGTCCGCTGCTTAAGCAAATGTAGCCATCCACATCTCTAGGCAGATTTGTAAGGAATGCGGGGAGAGATATTTCACCATAATATGTTCATTCCTTAAAGGAGTACATATTTAAAATTCACATTTAACTCAAATACCTTGTATTGAAAATATTTCCAGCTGTTGTATACATTTTAAGCAACAGTAAGCAATACGAGCTGTAAGATAGAGACCTCTACGTCAAGTTTCGTTTCTCCATCTTCCGTGTGTTTCCTTTCTGCTCAAACATACAGTGACAAACAACATATGACACTTTGCCTGGATGGTTGGACATTCAGTCTATCTCCTGAACTCAGGATCATTTTTCTTAACTCACAGACCAAAGGGAAAGAAAAATAAATAAATAAATAAATAAATAAATAAATAAATAAATAACCGTGGACCTGGCCCAGAACGCGTAGGCTCCAAAACGATGTCCCCATCTTTTCCCCATCTCATCTCCTGAGACGCACATCAAGATTGCTGCACAGTTGCTTGGAGGTGGTTGTGAGATTCACAGTGTTTCGCTTGCAACACATTTACATATACGCAATTGTTTTTGTTTAGTGTTTGTGATGAATGGACCAAAGGTTTATAAATAAGTAAAAAACATAAATGAATGAAGTCAAAGGGAAATAAGAGAAAGATGCCACAGCTGAGAATAATCCGGAAACTTTGACTTTAGCAGCAGCGACAGTGTCCAGCCCTGACAACTATGAACCCCTCACACTCCAGTTCTTTACAATAGCATTTGAAATCCATGTCCAAGCTGCCATGACCCGAGTCTCTACGTTCCAGTTATACATCGTGAAGAACTGGCTTAGACATCTGGGAACTTGGGTCATTCGCCATTCTTCTCGTGAGATTTCCGTGAACCATGATACCGGGCCAAACTGAAGGTCAAGTTTGGAAGTAGAAGCCCTCTAACGGGGGACAAGGGACGCAGAAGCAGGGCAACAGGGTGCATGTATCTGTGCTGCCATTTTAGAAATTAGACATGACTTAACGGCAGGTATTGCCAGGGACCCCGCAGTCCAGACCTTGAGAAAGACAGCACTCCACACCATGGCCCTGGCTCCCCATGTGGGTGAGGGGTGGCTACGAGCTGCCCACCTTGCTGTGGATTCCTGGGTGCTTTGTTTGACATCGGCCTTCAAGACACTGGTCTCCCAACCACACTGCAGCCTCATCTAGAAGGGGACGGGAGCAGGAGAGGGTGAGCACAACAGGAATGCGCAAAAGGAGAGGACTCAGTTCTCCCTCCCTGGACTTGGGCGTAAGGAGACTTTCCTCTGCAAGGAGCCGGAGAACATGCTTAACGTAGGGGATGGCTTTCAGTCAGATGTTCCAGGAAACATGTGGCTTTCAACACATCTTCCACCCAAGGACCGCACAGAGCCCAGAGTCGTGTAGTCCTCACCCACACGGAGAATGGAAACAGGAATCGCCGCCACACACAACATTGGGGAGTTTTGGTTATTTAGCAAATTTTAAGCAAATTATTCATATTGCACCCTACTTATAATTATTCTATTACCATGTGCCTACATGTTTATACATGAACACACAAACACACTACACATGTGCATTTGTATATGTATAAATCAAGTGTTTATAACATATATTATATATGTATATATGTATGTATGTATATGTATGTATAAAGTACATGAATACACCCCAAGCGGGACCGATGTGAGCATGTGCTAATGATTTCTGATGGAACCCTTGATAGCAGCGTTCGAAGCGCTTCCTAAATGAGGCTGATCGTGACATGGGTTCAGTGTACGGGAGTCAGCAGAGGCGCGTGATAGAAATCCCATCAGCTTGGACTGCATGTGATTCCTTTCTTCCTAAGTGTCCCCTCCTGCCTCACACACGCGGTAGCATGTTTTCCTTCCGGAATGTCTTGCGTGTATGTTAGCATGTCTAGTGGGCAGACTTGGGTGAAGCCCATGCATGGCCTCTGAGCCTCTGAGTCTCTGTTCCCTCATGAAAAAAAAATATGAATAATTTGCTCACACATGCAAAAAGTGCCCAGAAACCATCAAGGAGATTAGAAACGGAATGGACGTCAGGCAGGGTTCGGGTAGAGGTTTTGGTTCACTACCACCATGTTTGTCCTATTTGGAGAGGGACACGTTTTAGAACAAGAACGTTTCTTTTCTAAAAATTGAGATACCACAAGAAAGGGGACAGCAGATGAATAACGACAACTATTTTAAGATGTCCTTGGCTCATCCAACTACTTAAAAAGCAATCAGATGTTCTGTCATGCTCCGAAATCGGCACATAATCTTGAGGCAACAGAGGGACTAATAATAATAATTAATAGTAATAACAATCAGTATAAATAACTATAAAATTTGCACTTGCATAGACACTTCATTTTAAGACCTTCAGGGACTCATCAGAAAGTGTAAGGAATTTCTCTCTCTCTTTTGCTTTTTTTTTTTTTCTTCCAAGGAAAATACAAAACTGGAACAGAATGCTCTCACATCGCCAATACTAGACTTTTGATGTAAACCTGCACAGCCCCCTGACATTGACCTCTGACAGGGCCATCTCGTCCGATAAGCTCCTTGCAGCTTTTTCTCCAAGGTCAACTGGTCAGACTCAGAGTAACCGACCCGTGTACATTGCTAGGTCATTGCTGATGGACTCTAGGAGAGCATGGACGCACAAATCTGCCCCCACTTCCCTGCTTCAGAGTTCCACAGTGCTGTGACAGTACCGCGGGCCCTTTGAATGATACATACCTGACTGTATATACCACAGAGATATGGCTTTCATTGTATTATTGTAGGTGTTCTGGAGGGGTTTGTTTTAATGGACAAAGAGAACAACTCCCGTCTCATGGGCCATTGCAACAACAGAGAGGACCACAGCATCCGCCTTAGTGACCGCTCCCTTGAGTGGGTCCCGTTGGATCTCCTTCTGTTTCTGCTCCTTTACTCTGAGTTTTTTTTTTTAATTTACTTTTATTCTTTATTTTGAAAACCGGCTTTCAAAGTCTATACTAGAAAACACAGTGCTCCAGAAATTAACGGGCACAAATGAAACCTACCCAGAGCTCTTCCACCTTCAGAAATAAATACCAAATAAAATGTGCTAAGGTGAATTAAGTCGCTCCCTTCCAATCTGGCTCGTGGTATGAAGATGTCAAGTTTGTCAAACTTCCCCTCACAGAGGGGGACAGAGAAACGGAAATGCTTTTCTCCCTCAGTCTGACTGACTGCCCTAGTAACTGTAAATTTCTACTTAAATTTACTTTTAGTAAAACCAGTGATCACACCCAGAAGCATATCTCCAGACTCAGCCACACAGGGCCAAGTTTTAACGTTTTTCTTCCCTTCGTCTTCTTCTTCTTCTTCTTTTTCTTTTTAATGGAGTATAGATAACAAAACAGCGTGCTAACAATGAGGGCGTAGGATGAAACCACTCTCCCAAACAGAGTCCAGAGCAAGAGACTTGACCCGGACACACTGAATGTGAACTCATGTGCTGTCCCCAAGGGAGTTTTCCTTCCCATCAGGGTCGGACTCTGCCTGTCGCACACTTCTGTGGGTTTGAGGTGGATGAAGACACCGAGGCGTCAGCGTGCCTATTCAGTAAGCCCATCGCCACCAACTGTAGAGTGTTCTCGGCTACTGATCTGGTTACCCTCCCTAAGTTGCATAAATTAGACCTTTTGTGGGTCTGCCCTACGTCTCGGGCACCAGAGCTGGCACAGCAGCCCCTACACATAGGCCATGCACGTTTGCTCTGCACAGTTAAGGGACGGGCAAGAGTTGGGGGCTGGGGCTAGAGGGAACTGCTGTCTGAAAAGTTCAAGGTAAGAGAAACGTGCCTCGGAATTGAGAGTGTCTCCTGCCCTTACCAAGGACTCAGATTCTCCCATCTGACCCTGAAGTAATATCCGAGCAAGAATCTACCTCTTTTCAACGGAATTTGACAAAAGCTTGGTAGGAAACACTTGAGGAACATATCAGCTCTGTCACCGTGCCTGCCCACAATGCACTGCATGGATGCACGATGCGCCGTCTGGGTCCCACCGAAGCCAGCTTTTCTGTCCACTGCTGGCCAGTGTTTGTGACTGGAAACAATGTCTGCCCACAATGCAGAATTCAGCATCCTCTTTCCTCCTCAGGAAGGTCCTTGGTGGGACGGTGCTAAACATGATCCTCCCAGCCAACAGGTGCTGGGTTTTCCTAAACAGGGGCTGACCCCAGACGATCCCATTGGTTGTCTCTGTTCCGATCACGCCGTGGTTAACAGTAACACCTTTCTTTCTTTCTGGTTTTCATCTCCCACAGATAAAATTTTCCTAGATTGTATACAACTTTTCCTTCTCGTACACACGCTAAAGCCATCAGAAAACAAGAAGAGCAATAATAGATAAATGAATAATAGATAGATGATAGATAGATAGATAGACAGACAGACAGATAGATAGATAGATAGACAGACAGATAGATAGATAGATAGACAGATAGATAGATAGATAGATAGACAGATAGATAGATAGATAGATAGACAGATAGATAGATAGATAGACAGATAGATAGATAGACAGATAGATAGATAGATAGATAGACAGATAGATAGATAGATAGATAGACAGATAGATAGACAGATAAACAAAAGTGAATCCATAGAAATGCCCCATGTCTGTACATTGGAAATGGCGGTTTAGGTCAGATGTTTGATTTCCCTTTTTTCATCCACATCAAAGGCAGGAATACAACAAGGCATTGCTAGTTGTGGTGGGCAAACTGGAGTGTCTGCTGATATAACAAATTAGGTTTTTTAAGGCCTTTGTCTATGTACAGTTAATAGGGATACAGAAGCCAGATTGATCAAGGAGAGCGGCCGAGGACCACAAAGCAAGGGAGAACAAAAGTGAAAGGAGAGAGAAAGAAACAACCCAAAGAGATGGGGGAGAGAAAGACAATGCCTAAAGCGAGTTAACACTGTCTGTGGATGGAGAAGTACACGCTCTTCCCTCCGAAGCCGCTCCCTGTCTCGTTAACACTGTCAGAGCGAAGGACAGCAAGGTCGTGACACCCAGCGGCAGTTAAGAGGTTGGTCGTGCCGGCCAGTCTGAGGAGTGTGTTGGGCAGGGCGGGTCTGGGGAGCAGGGCCTAGCCTAGGACATCCAGGTAGACAGGAGATGCCTTGGCCAAGTTCTGGAGGAGCGTGTGGATGCCCTTGATGTTCTTCCTCATGTGTGGCTCCCGTTGCCAGCACCCCAGCATCAGCTCGTACACCTCCTGGGGGCACGTGCGAGGCCGCTGCAGGACTCGGCCCTGGGTGATGCATTCTATCACCTGGAGGGAGACCAGAGGCAGGGTTAGCAGGAGAAAAGCCGTGGGTGTGGGACATGGGTGCAGGAGGAGCAAGGAAGGGCCTCCTCTTTCTTTAACTGCTCAAAAAGTCAAACCATTGTGCTTATTTCTGGAGGCCAGCACTTGAGACATGCATTTATGCAAGTAATAGCATGTGCTGACTACATCCGGGCAACTAGCACCCCCTGTATTAACCATTTACCATGTCTTTGTGCTGGGAAACGTCAACCTCTTCCCTCCTAACTTTTCCTAAACCCTATGTTTATTATAAGGGGCTGCCTTGTGGCTATCCCAGTCCCTAACGAGGGGCTGCCAATCAGTGATCAGTTTGTTCTTTGAAAATGTTTCTTTTGTAATTGTTCATTGAAGCTATGGTAAACTCACAACCTACAATCACAGTACAGCGTTGCAGGGGTCTAGAATTAGTTTCCCTGTGCAGCTGCATGGCGGTACTAACACTCAATTTTCTTCTACCCCTTCACCAAGCCTTCCCTTGCGGATTGCCGTGAGAGCGATGGGTTTTTGTTTTAGGCGTGGTCTTGCTGTGTATCCCAGGCCGGCTTTGAACTCATGGCCCTCTTGCCTTAGCATCAAAGGAACCTCTCTTACTGCTTTCTCACAAGGGGGAGAGCCACTCTGGTCTTTACAAAACTGGTAAAGGCCTGATTTATTCACAGAGGGTGATCCAAAGTTCACATAGAAAGCCCTGTGTGTTCCAGGTTTCCCCGGCTAGAGACAGAACCCAAATTACCTTTGTGTAAGGTGTTGACTGACAGGGAGGCCCTGGCAACAGATGTGATTAGGATAACTGCCTATCAGAGCCGAATTAAAAGGCAGGCATGGATCTGAGAGGGGCAGGGGATGCTGAGCAAGATGCTGTGTCTCAAACACAGACACGCTGCTGCCTGGTTGTACCGTGAGCTGCAGCTGTGTACCCAGAAAATGGCAGATTGAAAATACAACGGGAAAAATGACATATGCACTGAGCATGTGCAGACACTGTTTTCTTGTCATCATTCACCAAACACATCACCGTTCGCACTGTGTTTGTGTGTACTGTCACTGTAATTAAGCTCGAAGTGACCCTGGAGAAGCCCAGGCCCCTTCCGGATACTACATTTGGGGTGTTCTAAAGTTTGGTCTCCAGGGGGTTCTTGAAACCAATCCCCATGTATTCCAACAGGTAACTATATTTCTCAAAGGAATTGGAAGAGGCAAACCAATACTTGAACTTTCCACTAGTAGTTAATGTTCTAGTAAAATCTGAAAAAAAGGAAAGGGTCTTGCAACTTCTCTGGAGCAGTGTAGGGACGCTGGCCACACCCAGGGGCCATGGATAGCTAAGGCTGTTCTTAATTTGTTAGTTGAGTCATGCAACGTCATTGCTGAGCCCTGTCATCAAGGGAGCAAGGTTGGGTCATCAAACCTTCCTTTCTCCAAAATTATTAAGATGAATCTGCGGACTCAAGCAAAGCAGCTTATGACTGCCCTGGTTTGCAGCTCAAGAGCCCTCAGACCAAGGCTGCATCTTAGATCTCAGCTCTGGTGGTGACAGCGGTGTGTGTGTGTGTGTGTGTGTGTGTGTGTGTGTGTGTGTGTGTGTGTGTTGGGGATAGTCCCTCCCAAACCCTTGCACACCTCATTGTTTGATAGCTGATACCAGGGCTGCTTGCCGTAGGTGAAGATCTCCCACAACACGACTCCCAGGCTCCAGACATCACTCTCAGTGGTAAATTTCCTGTACATGATGCTCTCTGGAGGCATCCAGCGGATAGGCAGCATCGTGTGGCCACCGACCTGGCAGGAAAGGCATCAACAAGGAGCGTCAGTCATCTGTAACCAGGGTGGAAGATGGCTGGCGGGGAGATGGTACTTTCTCCATTATCTCAGGTAACAGCCTCAAGGGGCTGAGGTTGGTGGTAACAATGTTTCAAATATTATTTGCATTTCATCTGTCCTCAAAGCCAGACTAGAGAACATTAATCCTGTATCCATTTGGATTTACAAAAGCCTTCATGTACTTTGTGTTGGAGGTACTGACCTGTCTATTAATACACGTGGTTATTTTGATTAAGGAAACAAGCAATGGGCTCTGCATCCCAGCCTAGTGCTACCTAAGATGGGAGTTATTATTCTCATTTACTGACAAGTAACCAGGATTCATGAACTATGTTTTTGGACTCAAAAGTTTTAGGTTCTCCTCTACAATAGGGTGATGCTATGTAGCTTATTAAGCACAACGAATACATATATTTTAAAGAGAGATGCCCATTTTAGTGAAAACACTAGCTGTGGCATCACCTGGCAATTGTTTCAGTCCATCCAGAGACTTGATTGACGTGGGAGATGGGTAGGGTTTCCCATGTCATGCAGGAAAGGATGCCATTTCAGGCTTGTCACCCATCAGGCTGACTGATTCCTGTGAAGTAGTCACATGACCTGTGCAGGAGTCACATGACCTGAGGGTCCTCATTTCGAATCCTCACAATCCCCTGGTACTACCGAGGCCATAGGACACACTGACACACAATGGCCTGAGTTAGATCTGAGTGACACTGCAGACCCACGGCTCAGCATGAACACCACACGGAATCTCTGGACAGTTATCATTCTCAATAACAATTTATGACTTTTTACATAAAGGAAATGTACCTGGTCATGTGTCTGAAAGTGGTGGTGACATTCCCTCCTAGGACCACAACCAAAGTGGCACAGACCCTGACCAACCAAGAGGAAATACACTGCATGCTTGATACGGTCAGTCTGCGTGAATGCTGGTCTGATTGACACTTCACCTCCACGCTCAGGACACTGACAAAGAGAAGCCGCTGAAATGCACAAGGCGCCCAACATTTCCCAATTCTCAGCAGGACCCATGACCCGGGGGTAAATGATGACCCAGGACCTGGCGGCTTTTATCACGGCAAAGTGAAGGCTGTTCTGTGGACAGGCAGAGACTGGTCCCGACGATTCCCAAGCCGGCTACACTTCCCTTCTGCCCGTATTCTATAAAGGTCTGAGAACACTGGCACATGTGTTTTCCACAACATCTTCCCTATCATGTGGTACTCCGGCCTCCTTGATGTTCTCTGAGAACATCAAGGTTTCCACGGTTCACAAACATCCGCCCACTCCTCCATCTAATTTCATGAACATACACAGTGCTTCCGGAAGCTGTAGATGACAAGATTGCATCACCAGTTAGGAATCGCCCCCGAGGATACCTTGACCTAGGCGGCAGACAAGTTTTAGGTCTATCTACCCCACTGGCCCTTTGTGTCACACAGCACACATTTACTGGAGACCTACTAAGGCCCTAAACAGAGCACAGTTCTGCTTGAGGGTAACACACAAACAAGGAAGGGACAGAATCGAAGGTGAACTCTTCCAGATCTCATTCCTCTCCTTTTCCCTAAAAAAGCATTCCTACCCTATTAGTAATATTGTAGCAGGTGGCAAGAATATAGCTAGCTCTATTGTGTGTGTTCCTGCCCTAGTTACAAAGAAACAGATCTTCAGGGGTTAAAGTGAGACTTACAAAGTGACATGTCACAGTAAAGACTGGCTTTATCTTCTGGTTGTTCCAAGTCATAGTGTTAAGGTGTCTGAAGGGGAGAATTCTGAACACGAAGGCCGAGTGTCTGCTAATGTTTCTGTCATTGCGGTTGGAGAGAGGCCCCTGTCCTGGGAAGGGAGCTGACTCCTTCCTCTGCAGGTCTGTCTTTAGGAGCCTTTTATGAGTACACCACCCTGAGTTTCTCAGAAATCCTGGTGCACAGCTGGGTGGTAGAGCAAAGCCTGGGACTAGGATGGAGATTTTAGTGGGAAAGACACAGTCATTTGCTTTGTGGGAATACTAAAGTTATAATCCAGTTTGTGATCAACGCGTGTTGAGGTGGGAACCGAAGTGTCAGGTTTTGCCTACCGGCCCCTAAAAAGAAACACTGGCACTAAGTTGTCAGGTCACGTCACCAACCTGCAGCTTGGTGCTTCCTGAAGTTTCAAACCTCAGAGCTGTGTTAAGCATCTGAGGAGTTCAACAAATAAGAACAGATCTAGCTTTTCTGGTTACTAATGCATAGGGACATATATTTGTGGGAGAAAAGCCTCCTCTCGAACCAGAAGTCTGTACACTTTGGAGTGGGCTCATCTCTCAAGACTCTGGGCTTTCCTTTGTGCTTGAGTACCGACTGAGGTCAATACTCAGGTACATATTTGTCAAATCGCTTCACAATCTTAACGCATAAGTGCTTCCAATGGTTGGCCCCTCCTCTGATGTATTGCTCCATTTCTTCAATTGGGCATCAGGTGTTTTGTTCCCATTAGGGGAAGAATCAGCACACGGGGCTCCCATATTTCGTAGCTGGCAGTGACCGCACAGACACACTGATTATGGCCCCAAGCAGACCAAAGGCTCTGTCTCCATTTGCTAGCTCTTGTGTCCTGACACTTATGTCTTGATTTGCATGTTTCCCAATCAGATTATTTATTTTCTGCTTGAGCTCTTTGGGCCAGGTCCCCTCCCCCCCCCCTTTTTTTTTTTTTTACTTTATTTCTTTCCAGGATCTCTTGGGGGGATTTCACCCATATATCTCGTAAAGAATGCGTTCTTTCTTCTCTTTTCAAATGTATGAGTGGTGGGGAAATCAAGGAAGAGTTCAGGCAGGGTCCAAGAGTGTCCTGAGCCCATTTAGAACAACCCTGCACAGCCCTGTGGGGCTCTTTCCTCCGGATTTTGAGGCATGTCACAAGAATAGACCCACTAAAGAAACAGTCACAGTGGTAGCAAATTACTGTCATATTTTTGTTGTGTGCACTCGGCGGCTTTCAGGCCAAACAGAACTACAGTCTACTCACAGCGGAGTACAAGGAGACCTTTGTTCTGTACTGTACTGCTTGGCTCACATCCTTGCTTAAGCATTTGTGAGATTGGATGTGATCCCTGAGGATGACGCTGGGAATCTGAATTTCTTCCTCTGGTTGCCCACTGGCCCATGGGGCTGGATGTGTTCTAAGAGGCAGGTTGGGGCAGACTGAGTGTCCTCCACTGTGCCAAGTGATGGGGCAGATGGAAAGACAGAAATCTCTTGAGCAGGGATGCTACCTGGAACCTGTGGTTTAGAAGCTATTTCTAGTTCCTGATATATTAACCACCAACCCCGGCTAGTTCCTACTGTTCTGACTGGTTGGGTGTAGAGGATCAGGATAGCCCTTGGTTACTCCCAGTGCAACAGGCTACAGTTCTGTGATTCCACTCCACCAGTTAGCATTGCTAATCACCCATCCCCAGACAGTACTCTGCAAAGAATTTCCATCAATTATCCCAAAACACCTGACGGCCACTCTCCGGAGAAGACGCTGGCCTGCTGGCCCAGAGCCACTTTCTGGCTGGTTTCCTGATGGTGCACCACATGTTCTATGTAAAGTCCTCTTTGGTCACATCTACTCCCTTCTCCCTGTAGCCAGCATTCTCAGGAATGCCCTGGAAGTCAGTCTGGAACTAATCTTGATGCTTGCATCTCCCCTAAGTCTCTTTGGCGTGAAGCCAGTGAGCCACCAATGTACTTGTCTCCCCGGCCTGTCTCTTCTTTCCTTACCCAGCCACCCTCACCCCTGCAACTCAGTTCCCTCGTAAACCTGTGTTTAGTGGAGGGCTCACAGGAAGCTTAAACACAGACCAACACCAGTGTCTAGCTCGCTCTGAACCCACAGGTGTTCAAAGACAAGCTCTGTTGACCTGGGACCTTCTAGATTTGACCTAGAAAGACCAATGGTACCTGGGGGGGCTACTTTCAGCTTGTGGTATTTACTCAGCAAGTGAATGATAACTTGTTTGGAAGCCAGAAATTTGACTCCCTCAGAACAAGCTGGCCAGAGGACAAGCCCCCATTAAGAGGTGATTAGCTGCCAGAGGCTTTGGTTGCATTAAATATTGAAGGGGCTCCTGGACCTCCGTATCAGGCCTGTGCACGATGGCTTTGCTTTAGCAATCTCCCTCGATCTGTTACTTAAAAATCCATGAAAGCTGTAAACTTTAAGCAACAGCTGGGTCTCCTTTGCTCACCAAGGATGGCGTCTGTAGTAGAAGGTTGAACACAGAAGAGCGGAGTAATGATGGCAAGGTCTTTCTCCCCAAAGAAGAGCCTGGGAGGAGCCCTTGTGGTTGGACTGTGGGCTGTGACCACATTCAGGAGGATGAGGGTTCCGTTACCCATTGTGAGCCAGGGTTCCCACAGGGCTGGTATTGAATGGGCAATGCTGCCTGGGGAGAATCTCAGCTCTTAACTCCTGAGGGAAGCAGCCCCTGGTCATCTAGGAGAACAGTCTGGCCACCCTCTCCTGTACATCCAAAACTGATTATAACCAATCCCGAAACTGATAATATTTAAAACCTTACTACACATGTTCATTTCTTCACATTTACAGAACAATTGGTCATAGTGTAGTGACTTTGAGGCCAAACCCTGTTGGCTTAAGAGAAGATGTCTACAACCTTTTCATTAGCACTTTTTCTAAATGCCAGGATTATCACATGGGTGGAAAGAGGAACACCGTAGAGCTGTTATCACTGTGCTCTGACACTCTGATTCTAGATATCCTCATAGGCCACATCCAATATGCAGTTTTCTTTGAGGACTTTATGTCTTACCATAAAAGTAATTCAAGTAATACAAAATAATAATATTTGTCTTGAGTTTTATTTTTTTTTTGCCTTTTGGGGGGGGTGGCACTTGATGTCTTTTTTACTCTGCAACAATGGTACTTACCTAAAAATATTATTGTATTTAATTTAATAAAATGCTACTTGAAAAGCCACCAGAAAGAGGGCAGACTCAGTCTTATGTGATTGATATAACTTAGACACTGTTCTTGAGAAGGTAACCCTACAGATCTAAACAATCCTCAGTTGGGAGGAGAGGAGGGCCCCCTTTAATAAGGGAGGGGAAGCATTTGGGCTGACAGAAATGTCTTGTCTCTTGGATGTGTGGTCCTGATAGAGTTAAATGACTACATCAGGGACTTGGGAGATGGCTCAGAGCATGCAATGATCTTGCTGAGGACTGGAGTTTGGTTCCCGGCACCCACACGGCAGCTCTGGCCTCCAAGGGTGCTATTGCACATGTGGTGCACACACAGTGCACAGGCATAAGTGCAGGGGAAACACCCATATACATAACATAAAATACATCTTTTTAAATATTACTCTACTTGCCAAAATTCATAGAACTGTAAAGAAGAAACAATTCTGCTGTCGGCACGGCAGGCGTCCGTGAACCTGACTTAAATGGTCAGGGTGACTGTGGGTTGGCTGTGCATGGTAGCCTTTCCCCACACTTGATTCTACACTTTCACAGTACATTCTTAAAAGACAAAACCTTTCCACACTGAGGAGGTGGCGTGGCTGGCTCAATCCACGAGAGCGAGCAGAGCCAGCCCCAGGGCCCAGTTTAAGCATCTGACTCTCTTGCAGTTTCTCACCTGACAGATCAGAAACACTCTCTGCCTCAGCCACGCTGGCCTCCGGCACATGGTTCCACAGGTGGGAGGGGGGGCAGATTCGTATAGCTCCGAAGCAGTAGTTCTCAACCGTGCTCACGCTGTGGGCTTTTAATGCATTTCCTCGAGTTGTGGTGATCTCCCTGTAGTTCTTGACATCTGCTCTTGTTACCTCACTGGGAATAGGCTGTACGTGTGTATGTTTTTATTTTTCCTTCTCCTAGACATATTTGATATTTACTATCCTTGTGTTTAGTTATGTATGAAGCCTAAGAATCTTTTCTTTAGACTAAAAGGGGAATTGTAGGACATATCCACCCCACCCACACCTGTTGTACTGACCACACCCATTGGGTCATCGGAACAGGTGTGGGCGTGACCAGTGGAGTCTAGATCTGGGTCCTGACCTGGATCCAAGCTCTTACTTCCAGGTTCCAGACAGAGAAGATGGAGGGCATCCTTGGAGTGGGAACCAGCGGCAATTGTGTTCCTTGTGGAAGTGGATTTTCCCCAATAAATCTCAATCAGCCTGCATTGTGTCTCAGAATCTTATTACCCACATTGCCAACCCCAACCATAAAACTATTTCATTGCTACTTCATAACTGCAATTTTGCTACTGTTATGACCACAACACAAATACTTTATTTGCAGGATATCTGATATGCTACCCTTGTGAAAGGGCCTTTCAATCCCCAAACGGGTCACAGGTCATGACCCACAGGTTGAGAGCTGCTGCTCTAGTGATAAGGATCTGCCTAGCTCCGTTTCTGGTGAAGACTCCCTTCCGGTTTGCAGATAACCACCTTCCGGTTGTGTCCTTCATTTGATTTTCAGAGAGTGAGACCTAGAGAACGTTCTGGGGTCTCTTCCTGCAAGGGCACTAATCTGACTCTTACGGCCTTCATCTTCCTACTTGCTCGGGGACCTCTGCTCTGCACAGGCTCCCTCTGCACTTACGGCAATGCTGGGATCCCAGCGCTTTGTGCAACTGGGCGAGCGCTCTGCTGGCGGACATCACCCAAACCCTTGCGCTTTTGAGACTGCGTCTACTGGATTTGCACCGGACTCTTCCCACACAACGACTGCACCCCTGAGCCACCGCGCCTGGCTCCCAAGTGTTTCCTAGAAGCTCCATTCCAAAGACTTGCCTCTGTGGTGGTTCTTAGGGAGGTGATGGAATCTTTGGGAGGCGCAGCTATTGGATAGTCCTTTCTTTTAGAGGGTGTCTCATTATGTGTCCCCACTGGCGTGGGACCCCTGGGAGGCACTGGTAGCAGTGTAGAATCCTCTGAAGGACCCCAGTTCTTTCCTCCTCCCTCACTCTTGATGGTGCGATGTGTTCTTTCTCCATAGTCCCAAACGCAAAGGGACCCGCTGGCCAAGGACTGGAAACTCTGAAACTGTTGGCCACACACAAACCTCTTCATGTATATGTGGTTCTCCTAAGTCTCTTTTTAACCACGGAAGCAGGCTAGCACAGCTTCACCTTATGAGGGGGGAGGAAGGAGCGAATGGAATCCCGCTTTCTCTCCTCACCAGCAGCCCTTTCCCAGGCTACTGTGGTCCAGAGGAACCTGAGCAGCTCTGAGCACTAGCAGGTGGCCAAGTATGTCCCAGAATCGAAATCTGTGGCCTTTCATAAGAAAATCATGGCTAAGGCCTGAAGACCCTGTTGACCCCACTGACCCTGCCGACCATTTCTGGGTGAGTTTCCCAAGCACCTTTTAAGCCTAGAGCTTAGCAAATGGTCCACCCTGATGATGTTTCTGATTGAGATTAGCTCATTCTCTTGCAGGTGTTAGGTCAGACCCTGCCCTCAGCTCTTACCCATGATCCTTCGGGTAGCTAAGGGAAGGCCCTGCATGTCCCAGTGAGATATGAACAAGGCACGATGGCTGCCTGGAGTCCCCATTATCTCAGGTAACCCATGGTTTAGGACTGACCTGTGTGCCATGGGTCTGTGCGCTGCACACAGTGTAAAGAGTCCCAAACCTTTGCTCCTCGGCAATATTGCCTTCTTCTTTTACATTTGTTTCTGATGAGAAGCAACGCCATGTCTTTCCCGGCTAATGTTTGTAGCTACAGTCACAAGGATGCCGAGAAGTCACTTTGGATATAGAAAGAAGAATTCTTCATTTTAAACCAAATGAAGTTAAGGGTTGGAAAGACGGCTCCGTGGTTAAGAGGTCTGGCTGCTCTTCCAGAGAACCCAGGATTGGATCCCAGCACCCACACAGAGGCTCACAACCATCTGTAACTCCGGTCCCAGGGGATCTGATTCCCTCTTATGGACCATGCTCACTTAATACATATTTAAGCGAACATTTACGCACACACAATAAAAAATTTAAGAATCCGTTTTAAAAAGAACAAAATGAAATTAGTTGGAAACAATGTACTTTTTGCCTTCAGCAACTCCACAAACCCTGATGGGAGGGAAGCTTTCCAGGCAGACACATGGAGAGGACACTTTCCACTAGACCACACTGCCTAGTGGTCACTGGACCACACTGCCTGGTGGTCACTGGACCACGCTGTCTGGTGGTCACTGGACCACGCTGCCTGGTGGTGGTACTTCTGGTCATATGTCACACAGCCACAAGATGGCATAAATATCTCTACAGTACACACTCCAGAAAGCTCCATCTCCATGTTTGGAGTTATTAAACGATTTCTGTTTCACGCACACTATGGTATCCAATCCAAGGGCGCATACGATATTCAGCATAGCACCCTTTCACGGTAACAAGACACAGGAATGGACAGGGTGCAGAAAAAGGGTAGCAAAGCAGGAGAGAGACACGCTTGTGGCATTGTCTATGCTAAGGCTACTGCATTGTGCTGGTTTGGTGACAAATTTCAAAGTGAAGTGTTGCTGTGGAAATAATCCAGATAGAGTGGTGTCTTAGTAAGGGCTTCTATTGTTGGTCTAAAAACACCACGACCGAAAGAAACTTGGGGATGGAATTATTTCATCTTCCAGATTGTAATTCCCAATCCACAGGAGTCAAGATAGGAATTCCAGGCAGAAACCTGGAGGCATCGTGTGGTCTGAAGAGGCCGCGGGTAAACACTGCTCACTGGCTTGCTCCTCGTGGTTTGCTCAGCCTGCCCGGCCGTGGCATCGACCACGGCGAGCTCAGCCCTCCCTGAGGAAACATTAATTAACTGAAAGATACCACACAGGTTTGCCCATGGGTCAGCTTTATGGAGGTGTTTCTTCAACTGAGGTTGCCCTCTCTCAGAGTTTGCATCACCAAGGACATACTGGGTAGCTGTGGAAAAAGAAGTAGGAAGATTGTTGCCAGAAAAGAAATAGGAAAAAAGAGGGGGCACATGGGAGGTTCTTCCGTGTGAGAAGTGTCTCTCCTGCTATTAGCTGTGTTTGCTATGATGAGCCCGCCAAAGGCGGTGAGTGAAGAGAACACCATGGTTAACCCCCGTGTTAGTTAACGCTGGAGACCCGAGTCTACCATCCACCATTAGATTAAGACGGAGGCAATAACTAGAGCCAGAGCAAAAGGAGTATCCGCTTTCCTTCCGGCTAGGGAGTCCGATTTGATGTCTGGGCCATGTGTCCATGTGCATAACAGTAACAGGAAAATTCTCCAGGGAACTCCCATGTCAACCTGACATGGTTATGGTCCTCCTCAGCTACACGCATGTATGTGTGTGTGCATGTATGTAAGCTTACATACACACATGTATATATATATATATAAACACATATACACATGCAGAGAGATGTACTTATGAATGTATATACAATAGATACATGTGTATGTAAATTCGCATGTATATGTAGAGATCGTGATGCTGGGTTCAGAGGGCATTATGAGCCCTTGTGGTGATCATGAGACTGAAGTTACTCAGTGCCTGCTGTGTGTGTCACACTCTGTGCTACAGACATGTACTACATTTAAAACGCATGTGCTGTGTCTTCAGATCTGCCTACAGATCAAACAAAACAACAGATGTGCACATTATAAGACAGCTGTTTCACCGTCTGAAGGCGGGCTCAGATTCTGGCAAATGGCTGTTCTACTCACAGAGGTGCATAGGCGGTCGGTACAGGGAAGCTATTGTGGCGCCGCAGCCTTGGGCTGCAGAAAGAGGACAGGGAAGGGGGATGTTATGACTGGCTGGTGTGAGAGCTTAAAAGCCGTTGTGTTTCATTTTTAACATTTTGTCATTATTTCATTAAAGGTCCTAATTCATCATGAAGAGCAGTGTTTTATCCCCGAGTCCCTAGTTTAAATTGATGCTCTAGGTGTAGACGCTGTGTTTATTCTGTGTTTTTCTGGGTCCCTGGCCTGAGCAGACTCTCTTGTTGCAGAAGTAGCGGAGAGCAGGCATTGCAGGTTCACAACAATACCTCCCGATCAGCCTGTAACCACAGATGCTGCAGTCTAGATCTTAAGTGTTGGGCAAAGTCCTGCATGTCTTGCCTGATTGGTCTCCAGCCTGGGATGCTCCTGGAAGGTTGTGACCTGAATGTGGGGACCTTTAGGAGGTGGGACCTCCTCACGAAACAGAGGCCACTACATGTGTGCCTTTGAAGGGGATATCAGGACCCCACAACGTTCCTCTTTCTTTTTGACTTCCTAGCTACCACAGTTAAATGGGCTATCTCGACCATGTGGTTCCCACCATGATGTATGTACCAGCACACCACAGACCCCAAGTCATTGGACCAAGGGACCATAGGCCAAAACGTCTAAAACCATGAGCCCAAACAGGCCTTTCTTCTTAAGTTGTTTATCTCACAGTGAGGAAAACAGAGTTAACATACAAGGTGAATCTGAACAATTACTCAAGCTCTTTACAGTATCTTCATTACTTTTATAAAAGAACAAACATGTAAGCCTTCACCAAGCCTGTAAGTTTCCTAACAGGATGAGCTCTGAAGAGGGGTTAGTTCCCGTGGAGGATGTTGTATGGTCAGCACCAAGCTAAAGGACACATTCAGGCAACGGCTTTGGCTCAGCAGTGAAATCTGAGCAGTAAGATTGGAAATGCACTTTCTTTCATGCTTACACACACAGAGTAGTGACTGATACTGAGCATTAACACTGGTTTATGAAATAGCTAACGTTCTACACAATCTTTTAAATAAATGTTGTACTCAAAAGTTTCACTGCATGGAATTTTCCATTTTTGCTGTCATGTGATCGCTTACAAAGTTTTGGATTTTCTTCAATCCAGGCCAGATTGCAGCATGAAGAAAGGAGGTGAGCATGTAGTCCTGCCCCGAGCTGGGGAGCTATAGGCAATTGATAGCTGCTGTCTGGGGTGGGGCGGAGGTCAAAGGGTGTGGCCCTCAGTCACACTCCAGTGAAAGGCCACACACCCAAGAGTGTATGGGCAGCACAAATTGGACTTGGTAGTTTTAACACACACACACACACACACACACACACACACGCACGCACGCACACGCGCCCACACACGCACCCACGCGTGTGCCCTTTTGTTCCTCGGAGCTCAGGGTCTCCTAAGACTGCCTCCTTTGACTTGTGCTGATGTGTCCCTCCTGGCCATTCCAGAGCGTAGGCACATCCTCGGCCTTGCTTTACTTTGCCCGTTTATCCACCCCAGTATCCCATCAGGTATCTGATTACTTCTCCACTGGGCTTATCCTCTGACGTCTAACACAATTTGAGAGGACTTTTACGAAGAAAGTTTGCTCTTTGTGCCTCTTGTGCCCAGACACTCAACCCCCCAAACCACCAAGAGACCAGATCCAATGCAAAAGCACAGAGTCTTTTTAATTTATGAGTTAACTGGAGTTACCTCATGTCCTGTCGTCTGACACAGCGGGTGGAGCAGGAGGGACCCTGAGCAGCAGTGGGGCGGGGCATATATTGGGGTGGAGCAAGGGGAGTGTCTGGGGGTTCACAGCAACGGTCTCAGAATCGGTGCACCTTCGGGCGTGGGCAACCTGTTCTGAGCTGATTGGTAAGCTGAAGCTACAGGAAGGATGCTCTGCCTAGAGCCCCTCCCCGGGCGGTTTCTATGCCCTGCATTCCACTATTATCAGCAAAGCACATCCAGAGCCTGCCAGCTAACTTCTGATTGGTTCCTTGCCACATGGAGGCGGTCTGGCTTCCTAGTGATTAGGACAAGGTTGGGCATGTCAGGGGTCTACATCCATCTTGCTGGGTCTTTTCTGTAGCTTGCCATGGCTTCCAAAGCAGGGGAGGGCCCTTCGGTGCATCCCATGGGAAGGAAGGATGGTGTAGAGCTGGGGCTCTTGGGGGTCAGCCGGCATCTTCCTTCCCTATCGTCAGTCCTACTTGAGTCCCTCTCATCACTTTCCTCCAGTTTCCCTCCCAACGTCCCCGTGCTCTGCCGTCACACAGCGCTTCTGCCGAATCTTCTATTTAGATCACTGGCATTTAGGAAGCTATATTTGCTCGTTAAAGTCTACTTGCATCCATTTACAAAAATAACTTTCATGAAACATATAAAGGTCTTTCAGAACATAGACTTGGGGATGCAGTTCTTTTCAGCCCTAAATTTGTCTTTAGGGATGGAGACAAGAACACTCTTAGAATATTAGGGTTGACAGATGCCAACAAGCCAAAGCAAAGTATCCAGAAACTCTGGGTCAAAGCACTGGTGATCCTCATTTTAAAAATTAAAAGCATGGGGCTCATGAGTAATCTTTCTTTTCCATTGGAGATCCATTCTCTGCTTACCCAAAGATTACAGATCTACACACACACACACACACACACAGAGAGAGAGAGAGAGAGAGAGAGAGAGAGAGAGAGAGAGAGTTTGGATCCCTGTTTCTTCCTCTTTTCCTCATCCCCTTAAAAACTCCCACTGTGAAGAAACCCTTGCTCAAGTGGAAACCCTTGGAGCCATTGCTAAGTCCTTGTTTACCCTTGAGTCTGTGTCTCAGCCTTCATTGCATTGTTTTGGATCTCTCCAATAGTCATCCGGCCTGAAGAAACATCAGGTACCAGCAGCAAGTCCAACATGGCTGTGGTCTTTCCCCCACACACCTACCACGGTCTGTCAGTTGGTGGGCCTGCTCATTACTTTGTTCTCTGTGGTACTAGTCTCTAGGGAAAGAATTCTCCAGAAAGTGCTTGTATCAGCGACATTCCTATTGCTGTGATAAAACACCCTGGACAAAAGCAACTTAAAGAAGAAGGGGGTTCTTTGGGGTTTTTTATTTTATTTTTATTTTTACTTTTTTTATTTATAGTTCCAATTCCTAGCAGTTTAGCATCTAGAATGGCAGGGACAAAACGACAAGGCAGGGGCAGGAACCTGGCTAATCTTTTTCTGACACAGGAAGCAGAGAAGAGGAGAAGGAAGTGGGCGGGGCTACAGATGGGTCAAGTATCCTATGACCTCCCTGAACAGCGCCACCAACTGGGAAACAAGTATAACACGTGATCCTATGGGGACATTTCTCATGCAAACCGCAGCTAAACCCTGCCATTGTGATCACCACCTTTCCATTCTCTCCTCTGGACGTTATCAGAGATGGTTCTCAAGGCTCATGCTGTTCTGTCTCATCAATGCCCAGCTCCCAATGCCTCTTGGGAGGCAGAGGCACGCACGGAGACTACTGAGATCTGCCACCGGATCACTGGCGATTCACAACCAGGCACTTTGACCCACAAAACAATCTTCAAGTTTTCATTGTGATTACTCCTTTTATGGCTGTTTGTATATTTCTGTGCAGCACATGTGTGCCCTGTACCTTCAGAAGTTAGGAAAGAGCACCAGATGGCCTAGATCTGGAGGTGTGAGCTGCCACGGGGGTTCCGGGATTTGAACCCAGGTCTTTTGGAAGAACAGCTGGTGCTCTTAACCGAGGAGCCAACTCTCCAGCTGCATTTAAAGCATCTTTCCCCAAAACAATCTTATAAAAGAGTGTTTTGTATTCAGAGACACAGAATACAAGCAAGAGAGTTGGTTCTGTCCTGTTGTATAATAATAACTATGTGAGCACCTTAGGTGGGCCCGCGTAGTTGAAGACTTCATCGCTCAGTGTTCCTGTCCTGTCTGTATCCTCCATGGAAAGGGTCCTGGTAAAGCTCCTTGCATTTCCATGTCTGGGGCATTGCCTGACACACACAGGGCCCTCAATAAGTGTGCTGAATGAGTTTGCTATGTAGATTCGCTGGGCAGCTTTCAAAATAGCAGAGTTAAAGAATTCACTAGGAAGGAAGGTAGTGTGCCTTACAGGTCCACAGGAGAGCCAGTGCTTCATGAAGAGAGGTGCCATGTGACAGAGGAAGCCAGCTTTTCCCGGGCGGTCAGGAACCAAGGACTGAAAGAGGAAGGGGTTAGGCTCCCACTCCACACTCAGGCTGTTCCTTTAGTCACCTGACTTCCCTCCACCAGGACTCTCCATCCCCTGACTCCACCTCCGTCTGAGGACAAAGGTCTGAGGCTTTTCAACAACCCAATCTTTGCAACAAATCCTGAAGTTAGTGATATGTGGCTAAATGATTTCTCATGACCTGACTGGTCTGACTGCACTTGATGCTTCTAAGTTAAAAAACAAACAAGCAAACAACAACAACAACAAGCCAATCTTGTTGTGGCGCACGCCTTTAATCCCAGCACTCGCGAGGCAGAGGCCGGTGGATCTCTGTGAGTTCGAGGCCAGTCTCCTCTACAGTGTGTGTCCCAGGGCAGCCAGGGCTGCACAGCGAAACCCTGTCTCGGAAAACCAAACAACCAACAGAGCGAACAAACAAATGGGCTTCTGTGATACAAGCAGGGGACCAAGGAGAGGTGTGTGCAGGCTGAGGAAGGAAAGAAAGCGAAAGAAGCTGCAGCAGAATCCAGGTATCCCAGGCTGGAAGCTTCCGGGTGGGGTTGAGGTAACGAACTGCCTTCCAACGCCTTTCTCCTCCTCCTCCCCATTTCTCTCTCATTTTAATCTTGGCTGCTTCCTCTGTGCTAGCCGCCAGGAAAGCCCCATATCTCTCTTGGTGTCCTGGCAGCCTTGGGGGAACTAGAAGACCTTGCTAACATTCAGAGGGAAGCGGATAGAGCGTGAACACTGACCACACAGCAGATAGAACAGCAGAGAGCGACCTCAATGCTCTACCCTGGCCTCCAGGTCATCCTCTTAGCTGTAAGTTCTAGCTGGACTTGGCAGGAAACCCATTGAGCTCTTCCCCTCCTGGCCTGGCTTGGCGTGATCTTGAGAGTATCTTGTGAAGGTTTCCCTGTCCTGACTCAGAAACTGCTTCCTGGAGAGCAGAGGCCTCTATGGTCCAGGGAGGAAGGTCAGATCTTTTGTGATCCCCATGTCCCTGCTGATGGGCACTCCCCCTCAGTCCTCAGGACTCAAGCTTTGCCTTTGTGCTCATGGGAATCGGCTCTGAGTGCAGCACATTACCAGACAGCCGAATAACAAGAAGGGTGTGATCAGATGGCTGGAGTCTGGCAAAACTGTCAGTGGATGGATGCTTCCTCTACTGAGGAATGTGCAAAAGGCTTCTATCCATTTGCTGAATGCTTTGGTATTGCTTCATCTAGCGATATTACATCGCTAGAGCTGTCACTATTATTTTATAGTGGTCCAGTTGTTTTGCTTGGATGAAAACTTTGGTTCCACAGGAGGGGAAGCTCTGATGAGCTGTCAGGGAGATGTGCAGCCCATGGGAAGCTCCCCATGGCCACAGAGCTGGGCTCTCGCCGGTACTTATCCCCCATCTTCGGGCTAGGTGCTTCTAGCTCTGATAATGAAAACCCAGCCATCCTCATAGACCGCTCTCTCAGTTGTCCTTCTGGGGTCTCCTCAAGGGCTCCATTTCTATCTAACTTTATTTTAGGAAAACTCGGGGCCAGGAAGTGGGGATACATGCTCATTTAGCTTGAGGAAACCAGTTAACACCTGAAGATGCATTCCCCACCTGAGGAGCCACCGTTACCAGGAGGAGAATACCGGGACAAGCCAAGAAGGCGAGGGTGGCTTATGAGGAAGTAGCTCCCCTAGATTATGGAAAACTTCAGATATGGATAACATCGGGTCCTTCCTGCATAAGCATGCCGATGAGGGCAGCTGTGGAAACCCATTGGCTGCACATCTACACGGCTGTCAACACTCAAGGCCTTCTCTGTTTCCCCTAGATTCAAAAATCTGAGTGTTGGCCTGGATGCGTGAGTGTGGGGGAAGAGTTACATTTCACCTTAGAAGGGAGTAAAGGGGGCTCTCGTCCCAGCAGGGTTGAGCACAACCCCTGCCTGCTGGGTCAGACTCCCATCCTCACAATGGTATACACAGGCCCTGGAATTGCCTGACATCCTATATTCTGTTTGGGGGTGCGTCTTTGGAGGGGGGCAGCTGAGTAAGAGAATTGGAAGCATTGTTCTTCTGCTGGAATATTCCCAGAGCCAGGCAATCCATCTCTCTCTTTCTACTCCCTGATCCCCAGCCTGAAACCACACAAGGAACTCTAAGAAAATTCCATATAAATATAGACCAGAAGTATCTCCTGAAGGGGAGTCTGGAATCATGTTCCACATGTGGGCTTCTGCTTAGACAAGGGAGCTGTGTGCTATAAAAGAGATGGAAGGCGGTAGAAAGAGGCAGCTACAGGGACTGAACCCGACGGCTGGCCTGTCAGTAAAGAGTGAAGCATGCATGGGCGCTTCTCCGGGGAAGGCAGCCTCTGCACACGGCGTCTGTGTCTGAGACACCTTCTTCTGGCTGTGTAAAGGTCACTCACAGAGGAGTCAGGACAAAAACAACCACGGCAAAGCCTCCTGTTTCTGTTCTCCCTCGACATCCCCATCCCCTGCAAGCCCCTAAATTAGGCAATAGCACCATTCGCTGCAAAGTCCAGACCCAGGTGCTTGAGGAGAAGCCTTGAAGCTGATGAAAGTGTGGACTCTGAAGTTGGAGGTAATTGCTTTCATGACTGCATGTAAGCTCAAAATCTGGGAATCAGTCTGAGAGGGACTCCGTGCTATTGGAAGTCAGCTGGGCTGATTCTTACAAAGCTGAACGCATTCCCACAATATGACCCAGAAATTTCACTTCTTGGTAGTTACCCAAAAGTAACTGGACGTTTTTGTGCACGTGATAGCAGGTGCCTGGCATCTTTTCTCTTAATTGCCTAAACCTGGAAGCAAAAAAAAAAAAAAAAAAAAAAAACGTCCTTTGATAGACGAACACACATGCACGCACAGACATACATGCACACACACGCACGCACACACACCAGTACATGAAACAGTGGAATACTATTCATGGGACACATGAATGAAATTTACTAGCTTATTACTGAGTGAAGCCAATCTGAAAATGGTGTCAACTATGTGAGAAAATCCTGGGTATCAAAATGCCAAAAGCAGATTGGTTGTCAGAAGCTGCAGGGGGTGAGGACTAAGCAGTGGAGAAGAGATAACCCGAAGAGCAGAGCACCTACTCTGCCTGGTGTATCCTGGTCTACAACTGTTAAAACAGCCCCACACTCCATAACAGTGCAGGAAGTGAACACTATGGATTATGGGTAAAAAGGACAAGCCCGTGCAGGTTCGTTAACTATAACAAACATTCCATTCTGGTCAGAAATAAAGATTAAGCAGTAAGGGAGATGAACAAAGCCAGGACAGAATCATCGAGAATACTACATTTGCTCAGTTTTACTGTGAACCTAAAGCTGGTATGATTTTTAAAGTGTGTGTGTGTGTGTGTGTGTTTTGAGGGTGTAGGTTCTACAATGACTGAAGCAATGTCCTTAAGGGTTATCTAAAAAAGTTGTAGGGGTAGCTCAGTGGTTAAGAGCACTGGCTTCTCTTGCAGAGGACCTAGGTTCGATTCCCAGCACCCACATGTTGACTCACAGCTGTCTGTAACTCGTCCAGTAACTGGCCTCTGAGGGCACTACATGCACGTGGCTTGTAGACACATACACATGAAATAAAAAGACAATAAAATCTTTTTTAAAAGGCTAGGCGTCCCATCCATGTCCTTTTGAAAGTTGAGGAGGGGAGGAGGCCATGGCTGCATTTTGGAAACTGTGCACATGCACTCAGCTGCTGCCAGGAGAAAGTCTCCTCCTTCCTCCCACAAATCTGTGCACCGGGAAACCCATCGAAAGGAAGTGTTGCCCCAGAGATGAAGTTGCAATGAGGGCTAGGAAAGAGGCCTTGGGGCACTGTTCCCCCATACCTGACTCTCTTATTAGAGACCAAGTCTACCCTCACCTCATTTCTCAAACTCCAAGGCTACACTTGCTAAAGATCTCTAGACCCTGGTTTATCGTGTGACATGAAATGAAGAAGCGCTAATTATTAGTGAGATGTGTCTTTATTTATGAAGGTACTTGTCTTATTGGTCCAATATTGTGGCAATATCATAGACAAAACCCTTAAAGTATTGTCTTGACAGTTTAAACGTGTATCAGACTCTTTTAAAAACATTTATTGTAGTGGCATCTTGTCCTGCCAATACACTTGAGGTTACGGCCTTAGGGTGTGTCTTTGGTGTGCAGACAGAGGTGGCCCCTTGTAAGGAAGAGGAAGGGCTGGCTTGGGCTCTCTCTTGGGTTGTGGTCTGAGCATCCTGCATCACAGACTGCACCTCCAGGGGCAGAAGATGGTGGTGGTTATTTATCGTCATGTGTGAGTGCTCCCCAAATAAATATCTGTTATTCTTTATTGGGGTGTTCGTGAACTTCCTTTACCTCACCTTCACTAGCCCCTTCTCTTTCTTATAAGAGATCCTTCCAGCAGCAAAGCAAGTACCTTTCCTTGGTGGATACATCTTTGTTGTTGTTGTTTGAGACAGGGTTTCTCTGTAGCTTTGGAGCCTGTCCTGGAACTCACTCTGTAGACCAGGCTGGCCTTGAACTCACAGAGATCTGCCTGCCTCTGGAATTAAAGACTTGAGCCACCAACTCCTAGCTGGTGGATGCATCTTCTACCAAGTTCTGAAAACTAAGAATGGCACTGTTCCAGGAAGCAGAGTTCAAGGCTAAGCCTCAGCTGTCCCAGTTCCCCGGGGAGTACAAGACCAAGAAAACAGAAGTGTGGATGGGGAGAGAGGCATTCCATTAAAGATGAGACAGAGAGAGTGTGAGAACAGAGGAGCAAGGTGGGAGAGAAATGGGCTGCACCTAGCATTTGTCACACATACCACAGCGTCCCTTGGTAAGATATGGTGGAGATTTCTAGTGCATATGCTCATAGACTCTCTTCTTTCTGGAGCTGCTTCACAGACGGTGAGGATGGTGAGCCCGAAGTTGGCCACATAAAGAGTCACGGGGTGGGGGTGTGGGACTCTGTTCATATTCTGTGTTAGTGACAGTAGGACCTGTCCCTGGAGAGTTGTGGAAAGCCAGAGAAGGGCAAGCAACTGATGGGTGTGGCGGAAAAGGCGCAGACAGCAACCACATAGTTTGAAATCCATGTGGCAGGACAGGTTGGGAAGGAGCGTGGCTAAACTTGGGGCAATTAAGTAATGATGGGTTAGAAAACGTGGGTGGGAAAAGGAGGCTTGGTGGAGGAGGACATGGGACCCCACACCTGAGCTGGCTCATGCAGCATGTTGACCCGCATTCATCAAGTCTTTCTGAGACCGTTAACCCTCTTGTTCTGCTCTAGCCCTGCTGATGGGAGATGTCATTCTGTAAATATGTTTCTCTTATTGGTTAATGAATAAAGCACTGTCGGCCAATAGGAAAGCAAGATAGGTGGGACTAGGAGACAAGGAGGATTCTGGGAGAGGTAATAGAGGAGAGTCAAGATGTAGACACTTGAGAGAGAAGAAGTCCAGGCCCTCTCTCCGGTAAGATAAAACCACTTTGAAACACTTAGATTAATAGAAATGGGTTAATATTTAAGACAGAGCTAGCCAATAAGAAACACTAGTAACAGGCCAACAGCTCTATATCGAATACAGCGTCTCGGTGTGTTATTTGGGGCTGGTGCTGCTCCGGGACCAGGCTGGTGGGAAAACCTGCTCCTAATACTCTGCTGCATGGACCAATTATGAGTTCCCCATCTGCAAGCAGAACCCCTGGTTCACACTACACACCTCTTGCTTTATGCCCAAATCCTCCCCTGGGCATTTGAATATCTGCAAACTCAACTGAAGCCCACAAAGTTTTGACTTAGAAATACAGTGTCCTCAGCTCCAAGCGGTGGACTCATTACACAGGACGAGGGATGAATCTGTGTATAAACTATTATCAATTGTCCCCACCAAATAGACTCTTCCCGGACCAAGTATCTCCCACCACTTCCCAGACTGGTCTGTGAGCGGGTAGTGAGCCAGATGGACACCAGATATTGTATAGCGAACCGGCCTCCAGCAGAGCTAACCTGGCTCCGTGTTGACCGCCCTGCCCATTCCGTGCCTGGTTTCACTCTTGCCCACCTGGTCTTAGAGTGGCTGGTGCCAGTGAAGAGCCCCCGCTCATAGTTCAACATTCACAACTCTGAAATTTCTCCTGAGAACCTCGCCTACAGTCGAGGGACTCCTTTACACTCTTAATGGTCCACCACCATCCTGGGATACCCAGATCTGAATTTAAATGTTACTCAGTGGTTGGGTTCCTGCTCCTCTAAGCAGAATATAGGCCAATTTAACCTCCTATCCACTTTAGGACAGTATTCAGCTTGTTGATTCTGACCTTCACCCCTATGCCAAGCCCTTAGCACTGTCTACACGAGACTCACAACCATAGATTCCAGGTTAAAAAAAAAAACCAGTGTTTCTCAAACTTTACACCTAGCCTATGTGGCTGCTGTCCATGTCTTGTCTGGGACCCTATGACAGTTTATCAGTTGGGGATGATGCTCCCCATGGACAGGTTGACTCATTTCTCCTACTGTCACTGACATTGAGCATGAATAGACCCAACAGACCCCACATGACTTTTATGTGGCCAACTGTGGGTTCGCCACCCTTACGACAGCCCCAGAGTGGAGAAAGTCTATGAGCAGATGCACCAGAAAGCTCCACCGAGTCAAGATGTGGGGCAAATGCTGGGTGCAGCCCCTTTCTCTTCCCACCTCTCTCTTCTATTCTCACACTCTTTTTATTTCATCTTTGAGATGATGCCATGGTATGGTTATGCCCCTAAACCACTCTGGATGTCTGCCTCACCTCGAGTAATGGCATCCTGGCACCAGCCAGTGCATCTCCAAGGACTCAGACAGCATGGGTAGACCATGCACTTCATAACGTGTCAAGTTCTCTTTAGTCATGTGCTGTCAGGAGACAGCAGAGCAGGGAGCATCTCTATTTTCCATGTGAAAAGCAGAAAAGGACCTGCCCTGGACACCTGTGCCCTGGACACCTGCATCCTGGACACCTGCACCCTGGACACCTGCGCCCTGGACACCTGCATCCTGGACACCTGCATCCTGGACACTTGCATCCTGGACACCTGCACCCTGGACACCTGCGCCCTGGACACCTGCGCACTGGACACCTGCGCCCTGGACACCTGCGCCCTGGACACCTGCATCCTGGATACCTGCACCCTGGACACCTGCATCCTGGACACCTGCATCCTGGACACCTGCATCCTGGACACCTGCATCCTGGACACCTGCACCCTGGACACCTGCACCCTGGACACCTGCACCCTGGACACTTGCGCCCTGGACACCTGTGCCCTGGATACCTGCATCCTGGACACCTGCGCCCTGGACACCTGCGCCCTGGACACCTGTGCCCTGTCTGGAGCTCACTATTCTGTGGGACGGAAAGGCGTCACTTTCTTGCTTCCCTCTCATAAGATGCCTCCAGCCTTGCTTTTTAAAAGATTTACTTTTGTTTTGTGTATATGAGTGTTTTGCCTGTGTGTGTGTCTGTGCGCCACATATGTACAGTGCTTGTGGAGGGCAGAAGAGAGCATTAGGTCTCCACTGGAGCTACTGATGGCTGTGAGATGCCACGTGAGTGCTGGGAACTGAACTCTGGTCCTCTGCAAGGGAAGCCAGCCCTCTTAACTGCTGAGCTATCTTTCTAGAAGCAGCCTTGACTTTGTAAGCTTGGCCGAGGAGGAAACAATGATGGAGGTCCTACAGGGCCCCACAGAGCAACACTTCCCCAGCTGTTCAGCCGTGAGTGCGAGCACATTCCAGAGGGCGTCCTTGCTGGCAGGAAAGAGAAGAGGCCTGCAGCTTTAGAAATGCAGTTTCCTGAGTTAATATTTCATGCTAAATCTATTCCCTCTTTTGACATCTTTATGACCTGTGTACATGGGTCTCATATGTTCGCAATAATGTCCAAATTGAAAGGGTATGATGATCCCTTCACAGTTGAGAACAGGGCTCTTTGTTAAGTCAATTTAAGCATCTTGTTACATTTGGGGCACGTGGCCAATCAGATACATACTCCTTGTAAAGATCTCTCTTCCTTACTTTTTCAGGATTGCTCTATTTGGAAAGACTAGAAAGAATCTGTTGGCTTTATCTGAGGATCTCAAGGGTTGCTTGCATGTGTTTCTTGTCCTGTGTTAAAGACCGAGTCCCTTTGGACAAGTGGGTGTGAGCTATTGAGTTAAAAACCTCTAGTCTTGAATTATTACCCTCAGCCTGGACCAAGTCTGGGGTTTCTGTTTAGTTGTATAGATGAAGGTGCTTTGTCTGAGATCTTGAGACTTGGCCGTACTCTAGCTTCTTATGGACATCTTACAGCAAGTCAGCAGCTTAAACACAGTGATGACCACCGTCAGATTAAGGAAATGGGACTCTGAGAGCATCCATGGCTTGGCCCACACTGCACAGGACCAGCTGAGCAGCCCCTGAGCTCCCAGCTCAGAGTTCATCCCAATCTGCAAGAGTTATCCTGGTCTGTGTGGGTCTAATTTAGGCCTGGCACATACTGGGCAGGGGCTCCTACATTCCACCTTCTCCTCACTCTTCAGCAGAGTTTGGTCACTCGACAAATGTTAAATGCCAGTAGCCAATAGCTAGTTAATACCTCTCTCTCTAAATACCTCACTGTTTTGAGACAGCATCTATACAGCCATTCTGATTTCATCCTTTATTTAGGGGACAGGGAGGGGGAGCCATACCCCAGCACAGATTCTGTCAGCGTTGGTGGAGCTTCAAAGTCTGAAAGTGGGTCACGGTGACAGGATGCGGATACAGAATGCTAAAGAGCTCCACAGCGCGGCAGCAACCAACACGGTAAGAAAGGAAAGCATTTTCCTCAGCCTCGGGAAACTCACAGGGTGGGGGATGTGGAGACCACTGGGCCCAGCTGAGCTGCTCAGGCTGAGAGCCCAGCTTTGCAGACAGTGATGCTCTGCTCTGAGAAGGTTGTCTTCCTCTTTGTGGGACTCGGGGTCAAGTCAAATGGAGACTAAGCAGGCTCTGCACACTTCTTCACCTACTGAGTGCGTGTACATTCAACCTATTGTTACCCACAGGGAAATAATGGTGGGCGTGGCCCTCACCTTCTTAGAACTTTGAGCAGGAGAGATAACTATGTTTTAAAGCTTCGAAAAATAATTTGTGAAATTGTGAGCTAATAACACTGCACAGGAGAGACGTCATATGCATAGGCAAGATGGGCTGATGCGAAGGGTGAATACAGGTTCAGTCATCTCCAGACCCTAAGGCGGAAAGAGAATCAGCTCCTGGAAACCGTCTGCCACACATGGCATGCCCATTCCTGTCCTCACACACTCCTCATATACACACTAACAATAAGATAAAAATTTAAAAATTAGAAGAGATGTTCATATTACTGAACAGGCACCGGCTAACCAAAACATATGGATAGGTTTAGTACCTGAAGGTGCCAGCCATTTTGGGGATAACACTTTAGTGGCTAAAGGAGGTGGATTCAGAAGGTTACTAATTACCAATGTGTGGGGAAATATTTTAATTTTTACAGCCAATGTTTTAAAAGGCTTGTTAAAGGATTGTAATTCAAACAGCAACAATGAATAAGGATTAATTCCAGGCAGACTGCAGCGTGTGCAAAGGCCCTGCGGTGGGAGGGGCCGTGTGTTGAGATGTTTACGGGGTATACCACGGTGTGTGTGCATCAGCAAAGGGAAATAACTGAAGATGGCGTTGGGCTTGGTGACCAGCAGGTGCGGCATTCTCCGGGCCATTTCATCCCTCTCTTCTTCAAGCTCTGACTCATAAGATTTTAAGGTAAAAACAGCAAGGCCGGGCTATGATGTAGAAAGGACATGTGGTTACTGCTCAGAAGGGGGACAGAATTGGGGGCAGCTGGGAGCTGCTGTGAACATCTAGGAAAGACAGGGAAGGTTCCGGTGATCAGAGTGGGGAGAGAGATTGCCTCCTGGTTGAAATGGGAGAGGTTGTCATTTCTACCGAGCCAGGGAACACTCGACCATCCTGAGGCATGCTGCTGGTGGAAGGCTTTTGGACAAGAGACAGCATGATCGTGTTGAGATGGAGGGGGTCTTTGCACTGTCCTGGATGAAACCTGGCTGTGCATGAGCAGCCTGGGCCAAAGGTGAGTATTTCTGAGTCATCTCCATAGTAGCGGTCACTAGACCGTGGACCGGCCACAGTGTTAGGGCCTCAAGGGGAGCAGTGTCTGGGCAGGGCCCTGAGAGACTCTGCCAGCTCTCCAGGCCTTTGCCATGGAGAAAGCTTAGGTTGTGGCTATGTCTAATGAGTGCAAGCAAGGTCCTGTGCTGAGAAACAAGGCAAGCAAAGGAGTCAAGCAAGAGGAGGGTTGCAAATGTCCTCCATCCTGACCTCCAGAGAGGTCCCACGGAGAGCTGGGCGAGAACTGCTGTGTGATCTTTCTTTCATTCTTACTTTAAACAAATTAGAGACACACAGGCTATTACGGTAGGATCCAGACAGGTCCCATGCCCCCATCACCCAGCTTGCTCAGGTTAGAGGCAAACTATAAAGGGACACCATGCTAATTGACACAGATCCCACTTCAGGCTTTGCTCTGAGTACTAAGCCACAGTCACTCTGGTGGAGCCATGGAGCCCAAAATCGAGTCAGTGCAGGCTTGGCACAGGGTAGCAGGAGACGTGAGAGGGTCTGTGGAGAAGGCAAACATTTACGGCACTCTACTCTGAGCCAGTGACTGGGCAGTGTGGTACCAGGGAAGCCTTCACCACTATCTGGAAATCTCTGGAAATAGATGCTGGTCTCAAGGCGGCCACACAAGGCCTGGGGAGCACAGACATCATGGACATCCAAATTAATTACTCCCAGTGGCAAGAAATACACACTGATGTACTAGCAACACACAGAGATGCCCCTTCGGGGCAGATTTGGGGATGTTTATCACCCCAGTGCTTTCCAGATTTTAATCTACTGAACTGGAGCACAAAAAAGTGGCAGCTTCAAGTCCAGTCTCAAGAATTCCATTTCCCACCGAACTTAAGAAGTTCTCGTACTCCATCGAGGAGCTTGGGGTAAGACATTCCTGGAGGCCCATTTTGCAAGTGGAGCTGTTGACTCCAGGGTCTCTGAGCTCAGAGTTCTGACTTGTTGGCATTCCCTGGATCTCCAGAGGCAGTGAAGATCTACCTCACTGATGCCTTTGGACTTGGGACAGTTTCCTCTTCCCAGGCACCAGGCACCCAACAGTATACTGAGACATGCTGTGTTTTTGTCCTTCAACTGCAGTTGGTGGATGACAGACAACCGTACAAATAATTAACTAGATGAGGGCCCGGCGGGTGGATTTCGCTGCTGCTGCTGCTTCATGTCCTAGCTTCTCACCACTGGGGTTATTTTATGAGGCTCCCTCTTCAATATGGTGAACAGCAAAGGACAGGGGTTCCAAGGAGGGGAGGGACTTAGGGCAGCAGGAGCTGAACCCCGGCTGGGCCAGGGCTATGGTAGGCCTCCCACAGACAGAGGCTTCCAGACAGGTGCACTGCACAGAGAGGCCTGCTCCGGGCTGCACAGGGTCACACTGGCAAGGGCCTTGAGGAACACAGCTGCTCTCTAGTGAGGGAAACATGCAGCTCTGGTGTTGCATGCTAATTGGCAGACTTTAATGACTTTTCATCTCCTTCCCCCCCCCCCCCCAACAATCCCCTCATTCTGGCTCTGGGCAGAGGAGGCTTGCTGCCATGGCAACCAAGCCTTCCAAAGCCAGGAAAACTCACCATAGAGATGTAGGGAGGAAAAATTTCACTGTTGAATTTCCAAAGGGGACTGGAAAGGGAGGGAAATAAAGAGCCGGTCTTGGGAGTGAAGCCATTGGAAACAAAGCTTTTGAGGCTGAAGACACAGATGTATAATGAAAGGTGCAAGGACTTGTAGGATAGCTTAAACCAGGCCTGGTGAGAGTCCTGGATCTCTCAGTCCACATGTATTCAGGTCCACGGTACCATGCCCACAGGGACCCAGCACAAAATACTGAGCCTGTCTGCAAGGCTCTCGTCGTTTCTGGGACAGTGACCAGTGACAGGGACAGGATATGCCGGGGAAATGTTAATGTGGTCACTAAAGCCGTTTGATCACTATGACTGTAGCGATCAAAAGTCACAGCTGGAACCCAGAGGTGCCTCCTTGGAAGGAGTGGGGCAGGGTGGATTCAGTGTGCACGTGTGTGTGCACTTGCTGGGCTGCGTTGCGTGGTGGGCAGGGCAGATGCGCCTGCTGGTCATCCCCCTGATGTCCGCCTGCCCCCGAGAGACTCGGGACTCCCTGGTGCTGTGATGGAGAATGATGCCTGGCCAACAGCACTCAGAGTCTCTTCCCTAACTGGACAAAACTGCAACAGTGTGCAGCTGGTGACCCCCCTAATTGCGGGGAGCCCCAGTGTCCTCTGACACATTTTACTTCATTTCTCTCTGTTGCACAAGGTTTCTTGTTCAGACCCCTCCTATCCCTGTTTCTAAAGGAGGCTGAGGTTTTTGTGTCATGAGCTCATGGCATCTTTTCTGAGCTGCCCTGGTGTTAAGTAGCTGGTGCTCAGTCAGAATGTCAAAGGGGTGTTTAGTTCTCCAAACCAAAGCAAACACACACACACACACACACACACACACACACACACACACACACACACGCTCCCTTCAGGACCAGCGGGAGAGTTTCTAAAGGCGGGCCACAATGCTTTTAACAGTCCTCTTCACTGGAGCTGGGGACACAGACTACAGGCCTTTATCTGCTCTTGACAACTCACAAAAACAAGCCAGGGCTGGCAACTCTCTCAGCAGCCAAGCCAGGGGACCCTGAGAGCCAGAGAGGGCTTGGGCCTGGAGGAGGGATCCGAGCACACAAAACAGAGGCAATTGGTTTTCAGGGGGCACCATCCATGCACATAAAAGCCTCGTTTGTTCCTACTGAGTAAAATGCACAGCAATGTTACATTCACCTTTTTCTCCTGATGTCATTTTCCACACAAAGGCTTGGTGACATGCTTGACTCCCAAGGCCTGGCTCACCATGTGACACCTGACAAGGCTTCCATTTGCTCCTTTTCAACGGTCTCCATTGAAGATGCCAGGCTAGAGGCGAGGATGCCGCCGGGTACTTGCCTGCCTTCACTTAGAGCCATTGGAGATAATAGGAGTTCCTTACACTTGCAGATGATTTCTATCGTACTTTACACACCGGGTCTCAAACAGGTTCAGGAGCGGCCCCGCAGGCCGCATGGGGATAAGGCTGTGTTACCCAAGCAAGGAGTGGATGAAGAAAAAGCTTCACTACCCACACCACCCATCTGGGGTTGCCGTTAACAACTGACTTTGTACCTAGTATGTTCTCTGGGCACAAAGGCACAGGATAGCCTAGGTTTGGGGAACTCCTCAGGAGATTAATTTTGTGAATAAATGTGGATTCTAGATTAAAAAACAAAACAAAACACAAAACAAAACAAGCAAAAAAAATGAATTCAGGAGGTTTGAGGAAGAAGGCCAGAGATGGGGAGGGAAGGATGAGTGAGTGAGGGGGACTGGATATGGCCAGGGTACTTTTTAATATGCATGGAAATAGTACAGTGAAACCAATCATTTTGTACGATTAATATATACTAGTTAAAAACCCCAAAGAATAGGAGTGATGAATAAATGAAGGTGTCTAATGACAACAAAGGAAAAATTGAAAGCTGAGGCAATTTATACAAATAGGAAAAAAAAAAAACATATACTTTCAAGGAAGACTCCAAAGAAGAAAACATTTTCAAAGACAATGGTTTAAAGAGGCAAGGAAAAATAAACCAAAAAACAAAACAAAACAAACAAACAAAAAACCGCAGGACAAGGAATTAAGAAGTTAATTTCCACAGTGCCTATGGGCTTTGTAATCTAAGAGAATCAGGGCAAACTGACTTCTTATTCTGATGAGGAGAGAAAGTCCTGAAAAGCAAGTGATGGGAACTTACTCCTCGCCACAGGGGTTAAGAGTCAGAATCATTAGCAGGCGATGGCAGCAGGAAGCCCATCCAGGCTATGGAGGCAGGGTTATAACTAGAGTTTAGGTGACCCTCTCTTCATTGGATCACCTGACCTCATGCTAAGACCTCTGACCATCATGCAGGAAGAAAAGCTCTGGTCAGTTGTGGACTGCTTGACTCTCCAAATTCTGGAGTCTTGAGAACCAGGCATGTGGTTGTGACACAAAGTGGCTGAAGGTACAGATCAGAAAACACTGCATGACGTGCCGTGTGCCAATCACCCAGTCTTGCAAAGAGCTTAACAACTTAACTACCATGAGAAGTTACTTTGAGGGATCTTTTCAGTTGTGTTGTGAGAATACCGACGATGGAAAATATTGCAGTTGATCCAACTACAACGTTCTATGAGCATCTTACGTGCAATCACAAAAACACCGAAGAATGGATGGAGAGCAAGTAACAAGGATTTTGAGATAGCAACAAAGTGAAGAATACAAATACAAGTTTTTGAGAAGAGTCATTAAATATGCAGTCACTCAGCAGAAATCCGTATAAACTAGAAGCAGAATGGTGGCTGTGGGGAGGGGCTGAGTGTGAGGGAGGGAGGGTGTGTCTGGCTGTGGGGAGGGGCTGAGTGTGAGGATGTGTCTGGCTGTGGGGAGGGGCTGAGTGTGAGGGTGTGTCTGGCTGTGGGGAGGGGCGAGTGTGAGGGAGGGTGTGTCTGGCTGTGGGGAGGGGCTGAGTGTGAGGGAGGGTGTGTCTGCTGTGGGAGGGGCTGAGTGTGAGGGTGTGTCTGGCTTGGGGAGGGGCGGAGTGTGAGGGAGGGTGTGTCTGGCTTGGGGAGGGGCGGAGTGGGAGGGAGGGTGTGTCTGCTGTGGGGAGGGGCTGAGCAGTTGGGTCTGGCTGTGGGAATGTCAGTCTTACTATGTTGGTTTGTTGCGATTTTCCTAAGGCTAGTTTGATGATTTTCAACTGATTTGGTGATCTGCAGCCATCGAGCCTTGCTGAGTCACCTGTGTTCTGATACTATATATTTGCATTTAGAACATGCTCCTATTCTGGCTGCCATAACACCATGCTTCTCTGCGGTATAATCAGATTTAAATCCAGTGTCCTAGTTTATATCACAGCTATTTCTCATTTTATGTCAGTCTGTGCCGGCAGCTGCTCCCAACAGCCTCAGCCCTGTGGGATTTGGGGCTGTGTCACAGTGAAGACGCCTTCAAAGCCTGCTCTGCCTGAATCTGTGCTTGCGGTGCACATGCGGACATTAGCAACTGCCTGCCTCGAGGCCCCTTCACACAGAAGGGTGTTGGGTCACAGTTTCTTTGCAAATTGAAACATTCCATCTTGCTAGGAAGCTGTTTGAGCAGGGACAGGGAGGGAAACAATTCACAACAGCTTCAGGAAGTCCCTGAAACTGACCGGAGTCCCTAGGCCCCTCCTATCAAAGCAAGCACTGGAAGTCGAGAGTCCGGTCAGGCTGAAGACTGCTGTGCTGAAAGGAAAACTGAGACCAGCCCAGCTGCCTGGAAAAACAGGAGCCCGCAGGGCTGCCAGAGTCAGCGGGAAATGACTCTCCAGCTAGCAGAGCTGACTTCCGCCTGTGCGCTACGTTTCCCAGCTGTCTCCAGGGCTGGGGTGGGCTTTGGTGGTGCAGATGTCTTTGAGTCATTCTGCTCCCATATTCCTGTAAGTAACCCCAATAAAATCACTGGTTCACCAAGCTGGGTTTTGGTGATTCCTGTACTTGGGTCTGTACTGGGATCCCTATCTGGGGTGAGTAGATGTGTCTTTTGCATCTCCACAGGAAAAGTCTCACACAACGCTTGGCGAATGGCCTGGTGTTTCCCTCACGATGGCTCATGCTTCCCATCCAAGGAGCATCCCTTTCTCTTAGGACTTTAGGGAACCCTTTAGGCATGCCTACGGTCGAAGGGTTGGTTTCCCTAAAGCATCCCCAGTTCATTAAAACCCCGTTACAAACTTTCCTGTGATTTGCCTTGTGCAGCCTTTCCAAATTTGGTGAGAAGTGATCAGCTCTTTAACAGTAAGTGCGTGTGTCAGGGTGGCATCAGAGCAAATTTAGAGATTAAGATCCAAGGTGAATCTGATTCATACCTTTATCCTCATTCTTCTAACAGCCCAGGCCTTACACAATGCCACCTCAATCGCTTGGACAAACACGACTTCACGCCATCTAGACCTCCCTATGAATGAAGCCCTTGGCTCTACATGCACACCTGGGCTTCTGTGCCCCAGCTTCCTCCTCTTCCTCTACATGGACCTCTCGGTGTTTTCGGGTCCCAAACATCCTGGGAGATGCATCAAGTTTGTGTCACACGGCACACGGCCCTAACTCCCAACTCCTAGGTCATGTGACACCCTTCCTGCACCAAATACTGTATTTATAATGCTGTGCCGGAAGCCGTGTGACATCTACATGTAGCAAGATCATTTCTTTATCCATTCAAAGCAGCTCTCGACCAGACATTAATGAGCGCCAAGTGAGTTTAAACCCAGTGATCAACGTAAAATTGTAAGAAAAGTGGTTCATTAGCCAAAAATGTGGTGATCTCTCTGAGTCGTAATCACTGACCTTTATAGATATGAAGATACCAAAAAAGCAATACCATACACAGGAAGTGTGAGCTTGTCCACCAAACTCATCAGACACAGGCCACACTAGGATTCTATCCAAAGCACAAAGTGGCCTGTGTTCCCATGCCCCTTTGGAAGATGGCCTACTTTGGTCTAAAGGACACTTTTCCCTGTTTATTGGACATTGTATGGGGTCCCCAAGTGGGTGCAAGGCCACTCTCCTCTCTGTCTTTCTCACGGCCTGCCTTTTCCAGCATCACATCAAATGGCCTCCCCACATCCAGGTGATTCAGGTGAGCACCACCTGCCGAAGGAGGAAAGGCCTGGGGTGTCCTGAGATTACAAAATGACACAAAGTTTGAGTCATGAACTGAAGCAACTCCTCTAGAAACTTCCTGTGGGGCCGTTAAATGGGAGCACTGGGACCTCGCAGTTTGCAGCATGTGGAAGGGGTTTCTCCAAGCATACTTGCCAGATAGGTGACTACGGTTTACTGCGCAGGAACCCAGGCTGCAGCCACCTCTCATGTCTGCGAGGCTGTACCAGAGAACACAGAGGGCATGTCTGTGCAGGTTGAAGCTGCAGCTGCAAGGACCTGCTCCTTAGAAATGCAGGGTGCTGGGACAGACACCTCTAAGTCTGTCTTGCTGAAGCCCACACCCTCTCCTTCTCTGTCGCGCCCCTTCCGGCCTTATAATTGGTCCCAGAAACTGCAGAGGAAAAACCATATGAAACTCTTGCCTTTACTGATGGATAGTCAAATGTGCTTCTTGTCAGTGTGTCTAATTGTCCTTGACAGAGAACACTGAATTAATGGAGATTCCCTTTGCCAATATGGATGCTGGCGACAGCTGAACTACCATGCAATAAATCTCAAATCAGGTTAGGCTAATTCAGGAGGGTGGAGTTTAGACTTAAGAATCACACCTCAACCAAGCTTTGCACCCTTATATCTGTAGAGGACACAGAGTTGAGTCACAAGGTGGGTATACCCTTTAGTAACCCTTTGGCTGGAGGCCATTAGCCTTTTGGCAGAGGGACAGTCAAGATTTCAGGCTGTACCACAAATTTGATGTCTGGAACATTTTGTGATGAACACGCACACTCTTTAGCTCTGCGTTGGGGGCTATCGCTGGAGTCCTGTGCTGGGTTTCAAAAGTTGTGCTTACTGTAAGGTGCACTGAGGGGTTTCTGACCCCAGCAAAAGCTTGATAAATGTCATGTCAACCTCATTAGCCCACTGATCATACCTTCCTCAAGCATGGAGGTAAATTGCAAGACCTCAGAAAGGGAAAGTTTAGTCAGTTTATGCTGTGGAAAAGGGGGACACTCAAATCGTGTCAAAAAATTGGCTAAGGTCTGACTGCTGCTGGCTCTGTCTGATTTCCCCCCCAAAAATAATCCATTAACAAGAGAAGTAATTGTAATTGCTTCTGCGAGCACCTTGCGAGGACAGAACTATACCTCTCTCTCTCTCTCTCTCTCTCTCTCTCTCTCTCTCTCTCTCTCTCTCTCTCTCTCTCTCTCTCCCACCTGCATGCCTGCCTGCCTGCCTGCCCCTGAAGAAGACAGTCTTGCCTTGGTAACTTAGCCAAAGGTGCTTGCATAAAGGGAAGGCAACATTGTCTTCAGAGTTTCTGGTAACTGCAATGAATTCACTCTTCACTGTTTGATATATTAGTGCTGTTGGAAATTTTGTGATGTTCCTTTATCCTATCTCCGACTGAAGATACAAAAGGAACAAAACAACACATGCAATAGATCACTTAAGAAACTTTCTTCTGGCAAAGTGAAAATTCAAAGCAAAGGCCAGACAGGACTTTATACCCCGGTAGCAACTCTTTCTAGTTTATAGCTGGCACTTCCTCATGAACTATGGATAGTTTTTCAAAGTCCGAGAAAATGCTGTAAATATGTTTGTCACATGCAGGAGAGGGTCCCAGGGCATAATCCTAAGAGCCGGGTCACTAGGTTTGAGGTCAATGGAATTAACCTGCCTTCCATAAACTCTAAGGTACCCTACAAACCTACTAAACCAGAAGGTGTTGTGGTGGAGCCCAACAGTCTGTTTGAGGGAAGCCACCAAGCAATGCACACAGAATGATGACCACTGCCGTGGGACATGCAGACAGCCACCCTTTGGTTCCCTCACTCTGTCCTTACAATGGATCTGTGATGGGCAATGGTGTTGTTACATTTCTTTTTCTGGTGTTGGAGATGCCCAGGGCTTCCTGCAGGCTGGATAAGGGGCTCATCTAGTCAGCCCGGTGACTTCAGAAGTGATGAGACCAAGGTCCTGAAAGAACAGTCACCCTTGCTAAGATCCCAAATCTCTATCTCCCTTGATTCTAGAGGCCTGATTCTTCAACGCATGGCCCCAAGCCTCTCAACAAATGTATCAGAAATGGTTTCCTCTAAAAGGGCCTGATTAGGTTTTTCTACCCTGGTAAAGCTTTTCCTTTTCTGCACAGAGGACCCTCCCATGGAAGGTGGTGGCTACTGTATCCTGACCCTCCATTACATGTTTTGGAGGGTGTTGACCCACCCAGGGTTTGTACTGGAGTGGAAGTCTGAACTCCTGCAGAGTGTTCATCTAAACCACTAGTTTCTGTGGGACTCGGGCCTTGTGGCTTGGGCATGTTTTCCTTCAGTGCTTGACACGTGTTCTGTAAGGGATCCTGGTGTCGTTGCCCTTAATTTCCAGAATTAGAAGGAACTCAAGGATTCAACGGGAGCTGTTTATAGTGAAAGGAATGAGTTAAAATAATCGTGAAGGCTTGGATGCCAGAAAAGTCTGCAAGAGACATGCTACCAGCTGTCTTTCCAGCATCTCTGGACCACCAGGTGCTGTGGGTGTCCTGGGACTAGCAACAGCCTCAGTGTGAGAGGTAGCATAGTTCATGGTAGGTGACCTCCCCATCCGTCAGTCTTACCTTGGGATTATCGAGTTCCCAGGTTACCATGGGAATGGGGCTGATTATAAACTCTGAGCGAGCAATTTGGTGAAAGGTTAAAGAACACTTAGGTACGGATGTCAGAACCTGGAGGCCGGGACATTTAAAGGGACTTTTCCCTGGGCTCGCACATCTACAAAATGACCTCAACCCTAAGACTCCGTGCAGCAGGGGCAGATGTGAACCGCCTTCCCCCACTCCCCTGTCCCTTGCTTCATGGAGAAGTGTTGCGGAGGAAGAATGGCAGAGGGAAGAGAAATGAAGCATCTAAGAGCAAATCCTTGAATCTGTTGGACTTCGTGACACCCAACCCCTTTGATCACGACTGCATCTTACCTGCTCACTGTTTTTCTGGAATGAGGATTGACTTAGGCTATGGCATATCTTTGGAACAATGTTTAATCCCAAACAGGAGCTGCTTCCTTCAAAAGAGGTGCTGCCCTATGCTCCAGAGGGCTTACAGCTACTGCACATAGCTATGTTCTCTGGTGGGTGCCCCATGTGAGAGATATGAGAAAGGGTCAGCAAGCCTGGGTGGAGATGTGGCCTCTTCCCCCGAAGGTCTACTTCATACAGGGGACCACAGGAAAGTCTACATCCTTGCAGCGACTGATTCAGCATAAGGAAGAGAGAGGCACTGGGTTTCTGGGTGGATTTAGATCCATCAAATGTCCCCTTAGTATTACAGAGGCCACAGGACATCTAGGAGAGGGCATGGCAGGGAAGCCTAGAGATCTCGAGTGCTGCCGAGGCTCCTGAGTGATGCAGGTGCACTCAGGTGCCTGTTCATCAGCAGGACCACTAGTGATGCAGGTGCACTCACATGCCTGTTCATCAGCAGGACCACTAGTGATGCAGGTGCACTCACAAGCCTGTTTTATCACCAGGACCACTAGTGATGCAGATGCACTCACAAGCCTGTTCATCAGCAGGACCACTAGTCATTTAAGGTCTGATGAGAGGGATCCTGTTCAATCCTGTTTTTGCTAACCTAGCGTCATGAAGCAGGTCCTGAATCCTTGTAGATGGCTCAATACATAGGTCTCACAAAATCAATCTTGGTGAAAGGCCATCAGCTCAGTTCTCCTTCCAAATCTGTCATGCTGGTGTGAAGCCTGGACTCGTTCTTATAGGGGGCTGGTACAACACACAATCCCCTCCAGCAAGACAGAAAGCGATATGCCATGTAAGCATTAAAAAGAAGTAAACAACTCATTCGTTCATCAATCAGAATGCCTACACAGTCACAGAGGCATTCCATCTAAAGCAGGCCAATCAACTAGATTGATAGCCTGCCTTTCAATGAAATTAGTTTCTTGGATAAGTTATTTTAGTTACTTTTCTGCACAGCTTTAACTTCAGAATTATTAATAATACTCAGAAACTATCACTTTAGGTAATTCAAAGCATAGTCATTTAAAACGATTTTTCTCTCTCAAATAAATTCCTTTTATCTGGTAGCTATAGTGGTCATAGTAAAATGTTATTTATTAGAATAACAATTCTTCCACTTAAGGGGGGAAAGACATTGAATTACCTTTTTTTTCAATTATTTTAAGAAAATGAAAAAGCCAGAATGTACTACCAGTTACTATAAAAATTGAACTATAGGTTATATAAACTATATTTTGCTCCCAAAACAAAATGGGAAATAATGGATCGGGAAAATAATTTCCCTAATTACATGTTACACATAATCATAAGAATGAATATCTACCCTGTACCTATTGATCTATTTTCTATATAGTCCAAGAATTAGTTACTCACTGAAAAATAAAACCTACTAAAGTCAATATCGAGGTAGATGCACGCCTATTATCTCAGCCTTTAGGAGGCTGAGGCAGGAGGATGGTGAATTCTGGGCCAGCCTGCAATAAATACTGCAGCTTTGTCTCAAGATAGATAGATAGATAGATAGATAGATAGATAGATAGATAGATAGATGTGAAAAATCAATAGTAAAAACACACAGTCAGGAAGTGTGGGTAAAGTGTCAAAGACTAGGTGCCACGCTAAGCATCGGTGTTTTTCCATTCATTTCTGTTCAACCCTTAGATACACACACACTGCCATGAAGATATCTCCGGACACCGGGCCTGGGTGACTGGGGCGAGTATTTTGGACCACCTGCTGTCTTCCCAGTTGCTGCTATATTTTACCCTGAGGCTCACACTCAGCATTTGAGCTTGGATGCCTGTTCTGAATTCACTATCCAAACCCAACATGAGATACCCCAAGCAGAGGCAAGTCACCCTCAGCATCTCACCCAGGCTGGGATGACGGTGGAGTCCCACTCACAGGGACCAATCCAAAAGCATGAAACAGACAAAGAGCAAGAGCTCTACATAGACACATGCGCCACGCCATCGGTCACAGTAGTAAGAAATAGAAACATCTAGAAATCTAATGGTAAAGAGTGCTGGGAATGATGATGGGTTACTTAACTGTGTGGGATGAGGTTATTGGGCCATTAAAACATAGTGATGATTCACTGTAGTGAGGGAAAAGCTTATCAAACAGGCCAGACATGAACCCTGAATGAGAGAGTGAACATGAAGACAGGATCAGAGTGTGCATGGTGTGTGCCGGAGTCAAAGCAGGGTCTTCAGTACTCACTACTTCTACCTTTGAAGTCTGTCTACTCCATAGAATTGGCTTGCAACCCTCAAATCAATAGTCATGGTGCTTTTCCAGTTATTCACAGCCATGCACAGGGCAATTACAATTTGAATGTCCTGGCATGTCTGTCCTACCAAAGCACAGAGCAGAGTCTCTCCTCAGATTTTCCACTGTTAAGTGTCCTTTCAAGATTGGTCCCCAAGCATCAGAGAACTACAGTCTTCAGTCACTAAGTCCAAAAGACTGGGATACGCCTTCCCGATGGAGACAATACATGCGTTAATCAACTTTGTTGTGGCACGATCTCTATCCAGCCCATCCGCCCCAAGTTCAGTGTTAATGAATCCACACCACACAGGTGCTCCTTGTCCTAGGGCGAGGCCTCAGCAAACGGATCATTACCTAGAAATACAGCAATGCATCCAGTGTCCCCAACCCTCAGAACACCTTGGTTCAGTTGTTTAGGGCCTTCCCTCTAGTGGGCACATGGCTGACGGGGGCGGAGGGCAGGGGTCGCTGCAGTTCATGCCACTGCCCAGCATCGCATGAAAACTGTGTGTGGTGTCTCCTGCCTGGGAAAAGATCTGATTCAAGATGTGAAAGAATGTGGCTTCTACCAAGTGAAGGCCCTTTTTGCACCACTGTAAAGATGGAAAAAAAAATGAGTTTAGCCGCCACAAATTAAGCATAAACATATATTAAATAAAAAACTTCTAAACATAAGAACCCGTAAGTTTGTTACCCTAGCAGATCAGGGATGAAACTAAACCCAGATGGAAGTCCAGCACTTGCTAACTCTGTTTTCAGGGACTGTAGAGCTCATGTGACATGAACAACCAAAGCCTTTTTGTATGTGCCATCATGCACTGTATATAATTTTCCTCTATCTATGTATATATATGCATGTGTGTGTGTACCAGCATGTATTTGCCCTTATATCTACATCTATATCTGCATGCAAACTTATAAGGAAATAACATGTAAAAATATACAGATATGCAATCATGTGGATTTAGGGATGATTTAATTTCCCTCCGTGAGTCTCAGAGTGTTTTTATAACATTACTTCCGCCATGAAAATATTTAAGATGGACAAAAGCCAAGGGAACCCTGCGGGTTGATAACTGTCCTCCGGCCATGTGCACAGTTTTTGTTTTCAAACCGCTGTCCTCAATTCTCCTTGTGGAAAAGACTGGCCAGCAAGTGTTCTTCATGGCTATTCCCTAGACAAGTTAACTATCTCTCAATGTTTTAGTTGGATGTAAGAAGAAGTAAGGATAGCATCAGGTCTTGCATGAATGTGTAAATGAAAATGCTGTGATCAGTTTTATAGGGAGATATTCTATTCTCTCAGGCTCCTACAACTGTCATAGTACTGACTGTGAGATGAATTATATTCCTATCAAATGCGTATCTGAAGCTGTAACTCCCTGTGTATGGCAGAGGGCCCATTTAAGGAGGTGACTGTGGATGGATGAGGTCATAGGGTAGAGGCCTGACCCAACAGAACCCTTTCCAAAATAGATGGCAGGGTCTGCTGTCCGCATGGAGACACAATAGGGTGGACATCATCAGTAAGTCACGGCGACAACCCTTAGGGACTCAGCTGTGACAGAGGGCATTGCTGCAGTTTAAGCTACTTCTGCTCATTGTATTTTGTTATCACAACCTGAGCTAACACAGTTGGTTCAGGCCACTTATACACTGGTTTTCTACTAGCTGCAACTGCCCGTCTTTGTACCCTCAGGTCAGGGCTTCCTCTTATACCCAGCTAGGCCCCAGCCCACAGGCTTTTGTCCAACTCTGTTTCCATCACACAACTTCAGTTCACTAGTATACCCTACTAAGACATTGACAGGATGTGTGTGTGTGTGTGTGTGTGTGTGTATCTTATTAAAAACATAAACATTTAAAAGCTGACAGAAACACGGATTCCCAGGACTCCTAAAGGACTGCTCATGATGTCACACTCTCAGGGTCACAGACCTAACTAGTGCAGTTACAGTGGCTGCCTCATAACTGGTTTAGTTTGGCTCTGTTGACACCACAGCCATCAAGTGAAGGCAAACACCCTTGGGTCTGCTCAGAACAAAATCTATCAGTATTCTATTTCCCGCCCACACCGCAGGGACCAGGCCTCTGCCATGTCTGATTCTACTTTCATTTTTGTTGTGTTCCCCATCTTGGTTCCATTTACTGAAAAGTCTCCATTGTTCCAAGGGTCAGGAAAAACGGGCAGGGGGAGCGCTTGTGTCGAAGCAATTGCCTAGCAACCATCTTCCTTACTCCCAGGACAGAGGTAATTTGCATTTTGGGAAAGAAGGAGGAGAGGATAATCGGGAACGTTTGGTTGACCACTCACTCCTCAATGCAGCCCGCCTTCCTCTGAGAACTCCCCCTGGGTGGCCATCCTCTGCAGGCAGCCCTGTGTGCTATGTGTGTGAGTGTGTATATGAGTGTGTGAGTGTGTGTGTGAGTGTGTGTGAGTGTGAGTGTGTATATGAGTGTGTGAGTGTCTGTGTGAGTGTGTGTCTGTGTGTATGAGTGTGTATGTGTGTCTGTGTGTATGAGTGTGTGTATGAGTGTGTGTGAATGTGTGTAAGTATGTGTGTGAGTGTGTGCGTGCGAGTGTGTCTGTGTGTGCACGTGAGTGTGTCTGTGTGTGTCTGTGAGTGTGTGTATGAGTGTGTGTATGTGAGTGTGTGTTTCTGTGTGTATGAGTGTGTGTGTGAGTGTATGTGAGTGTGTGTGTCTGTGTGTGTTTGTGTGTGTGTGAGTGTGTGTGTGTATGTGTGTGTGTGACTGTGAGTGTGTGTGTGTGTAGTGAGATAGTCCTTCTGTGGCACTGACCACGCCCATTGGGGGGTGGAGCCATGGACGGACGTGACCTGTGGAAGGAGGTCTGAAGAAGAGCTGGGAAAAGCTCTCTTGCTGGCGTGACTCAGACAGGAGAGGATCGGGTGGAACTTGCTGGTGTTCATCTGTCTAGGTTGTAAGTTATTTCTCCCTGAATAAACATCTATTCGGCCTATTTGTTTATCCTGATCCTTATTTAACCGCGATATCTGGTGTCAGAAGCGGAATTAGGATTTTCACGGGACCTGGGTTTTACCCAGGCGGCAGACGCCGCTCCCCTCCCCCACCTTCCCCAATGGGCAGGGTTTAACCAGGTGGACTCACCACAGCTTTGGGACATTTGCCTCTTCCTTACTGCAAAGGAGATCTTTGCCGCTAAAGCGGACCTGAGAAGGCACTCGCCACTTTACATTCGCGCAGAGCCGCTCGGCACCCGCCCTGCTTGCGCGTTTTCCTGCCTTTAGTCTTGTGTTCCAGCAATTCTAGAAGTCTCCTTTTAACAAAATTTCGCTTGCCATAGTTTGTTAAGAGCTATTCTACAGGGATCAGAAGGATCATCTGCTGCCGGATGATATTTGGCGGTACACTTCTAGGCAGAACCGGGATCAGATGGGCCTTGGCAGCTAGGCGCTATTTGGTGGTTCTCTTCTCTCCGGGCTCTCCATCCTGGCTCCTCCTTACTACTTCCTCTTTCCTCCTTGTCTCCTAGTCCATACTCTCTTCCTTTCCTATTGGCCAACAGTGCTTTATTATTAACCAGTATGAGAAACATATATACATAATGGCATCTCCCATCATCTGTTGTTGTGGTCTGTCAAGTTCTCTTGGCCTTAGCCAAAACTGGGTGTACCAACATTGCTGTGAGACCTAGGGTGACTGTTCAGGTGGCTTGCTGTTTCTGTCCTTGCTGCACCTTTTGGAAGTTGTCCATCCGCACTTCCTGTCTACTCTAATATTGTTATTTTCCTTCTCAGGTCTTGATGAGGTTGAAGATCCAACTATCACAACTATTATTCTCTCTTCCTAGTTAGATATATTAGGTACTAGACTTACGTTTTCCAGCTTAGGACAACTCTATTGTAAACTCCATTATGCCCTCACCCTAGGACTAGATATGTAGGTCATTTTGTTCTCGATTTTCCTTTTCTTAGAGCACACTTGTTATTCACTGTTTTGTATATAGTTTTGTATTAAGCCTAAATCTTTCTTTAGACTAAAAGGGGAACTGTAGTGAGATAGTCCTTCTGTGGCACTGACCACGCCCATTGGGGGGTGGAGCCATGGGCGGAAGTGACCTGTGGAAGGAAGTCGGAGGGAGAGCCAGGAAAAGCTCTCTTGCTGGTGTGACTCGGACAGGAGAGGATCGGGTTGAATTTCCTGGTGTTCATCTGTCTAGGTTGTAAGTTATTTCTCCCTGAATAAACATCTATTCGGCCTATTTGTTTATCCTGATCCTTATTTAACCGCGATATGTGTGCGTGTGAGTGTGTGTGTATGTGTGTGCGCGTGTGCTCTAACTTGGGACAGGCGCCCTCTCCCAGGTGCTCCCCAAGTGCCTGGGGCAGCGAGTGACCCCTGCACTGCCAAGAACGGATATCAGGACACCCTGGTCTCATTCAAGGGAGAGTTTCTTTCCCACACAGTTCTTTTCTGGACACGTGCCACACCCAGGCCATGTCCAGGCCACTGCCCTTAACCCCCGAGCTCCTGGTGGCTTCTCGAGTCTGCTTAGGGAAAGCCGGTGGGCATGTGGCAGAGGCCTACAGAGGGGGGGGATGTCAGAGGAAAGAGAAGTTGCTCTCTAAGTCCAGTGGGGAAGACAAGCCAAGTGGTGTCTGTGAAAAATCACCATCCCAAACCACAGACCTCTGCCCCAAACACCTTCTCTTCCGCGTTCTCAGTTTCCACACTATTATTATTATTATACCAAAGTGTGAACTTTTAATGAGAGAGTTGTGGAGGGGAGAGAGATTGCAGTCCCGAATACTTTAAGTGGTAAAAGGAAGGACTGGGATGGGGTGGAGGAAGAGGGAGAGGAGGAGGAGGGGATAATTTTTGAGCTTTAAGTGGACTAGACATTGGGTTGCTGTAAATTACAGTCTCTAAGGACTGAGACATTTATAAATTATACTAGTGCTGGCCAAGTAACAAGAAGACACACACCCTTGAATCTATTGTGTGTCAGAACTGTGTTCTCTGTTTAGTCCATCACCTTTCACACTAGGCTGTCCATCATGGCAGGGGCCCTGCCGAGCACAGGTAATTTTGATCTGCATTGATAGCAGATGTGGTTGTCGTGAAAGAGGTGTGATTTGTCGTTCCTTCATCATTTCCTGGTCTTCCGTGTGCATGGACATCTAAAACGAAGTATTTTCTGAATGTCTGGCTCATGACTAGATGAATTTTTTTTTAGGAAAAGATGGAAGATTACACCGTCTAATCCTCTTATGTGTGTGTCTGGGGACAAAATGGATCTGGAAGAAAAACTCTGCATCATTCATGGGGCTTGGTCATGCACAGGAGATAAAGGAATGAATATTTAAAAATATTAGTAAGCAGGCCCTCACCTTCTGAAGACCACAGAATTGGAGCTTTGCTTCCTCTCTCTTCCTCTTTCCCGTTCTGTCCTCCCCCTCTCTTCCTGTCCCCATCCCTCTCCACCCACCTCTGGACTCGCTTTGTGAATTCTCTAAGAATTGGTCTCAAGCCTTTTCTGTGAAGAAAGGGTTTTATTTTTGCATTTGATTAGTGAAACTGAAAATTAGCTTGGAGTTGTAAAGCTGAAGGATGGGTCCAGCAAATACTTTCCCCTCTCTTTTCCCAGGTCAGCAGGGTGGCAATGATGCTCAGAGGTCACAATATACTACACGTGGAGCTCACTTTACCACAGGGGACCAGTCATACTGATGACGGGAAGGCCCTTCTTGTTAGCAAGCCTGTTTTGTTTCTTATTTGGAAGGGTTTGGTGGTGCATGCATTTGGGAATGGGAAACCTGGAACGTAATGTCAGGATTGACATAGACCACCTGCATTCATTTTTTTTTTTGTTTGTTTTTTTTTTTTTTTTTTTGGTGTTGCTGCCACAACATGCCCAGTAGATGCTACTCAGTGAAAGGCAGGCTTAATTTTGGTTTATTAATATTTCAAAGGGTCTTGGTGCATCAAGGTGAGGAAGGTGTAGAGCGGGCATTCGCGGCGGTGGGTGCTCGTATGCACACAGCGGTTTGTGAAAGTGGTAGCTGGGACTGGAAGCCTACACGGAGGGACCTACTTTGCCATCAAAATAGTGTCATAAGCTGGGAACCAAGCGTTCATTCAGAATTGTTGTGCCTGTAGAGGACATTTCAGAGCTACCTATAACAATGGCGCATTCCCGCTTGGCTCTTGTGCAATTCTGAAGGAGAATTAGAGGACATGCAGTCACCCAGGACCAAGCGGGCAAGAAGGAAAGATTGCCATGGTCAGATGTGCCCTGGGGTGATGCTGCCTCTGTGCTTACGCCATGAGTTTCCCTACGACTGGAGAAGGGGAAGCATCATCTGGTGGGATGCTGATTCACAGGGTATCTTCTCTCCTTTGCATTTCATGGTTCTCAGTAAGCGACTTGTAGTTCAAAGCCGTCAACACTGGCACATTCTCTTTTCCAGGACACAGGGACACCGCTGGGCGTGGCCCTTGAACTACTCAGGCACTGATGCCATGAACTAATGAGATGCTAACACTATTCAGAGCAGCCAGGCACACAAAGCCATCGCTGTTGAGGCTCTGATGGAGTTCCACAAGTCTGAAATAAGCAAAGCAGTGTGCATCCCTGGCCCAGAGTCTATCAGACTTCCTTGTGCGACCAGAATCTGCCCTCACCCTTCTGTTTGGGCTAAAGTAAGTTTATAGAAATGAGAATGTAGTAGCTAATTTTAATTATCAGAATAAAACTCACAGAACTGTGTAGTTATGGAAGTTTAAAAGTCTAAGTTACATATGATGCCCCAAACTAAAGAAAGTAAAAGCACGTTGTAACAACATTAAATTTGTTTAAAAAAAAAACTCACATCGGTAAGGTATACATTATAAAACTGAATCATGAGAGCGTATCAAAGTTCTGCACTATAGGCATTATGCCCTGCATCTGAGTCTGATGGTTCTCGCTGTAGAGTGCACTTGGCATGAGTACCTGCATCGGTGGCGATGACAATGACACACGTGGGAATAACTGTTTACTGCAGTGACCTTCACTGCCCTCTGGGTCCCCGTCACAGTGCACGGAACATGGGTCCCTTTCTAGACCAGCCTGTGAAGCCCACACTTGCCATTCCACGGAGGGGATCTCCCCACCCCTGGAAAGGCAGCCCAAGGGTCTCCTACTCCCACGCAAACCCTTTTTCTGGGTGTAGGGCAGCGGCTGGAGCAAGCTCAGCCCTCCGTGTGGCCGGAGCCTGTAGTGAGATAGTCCTTCTGTGGCACTGACCACGCCCATTGGGGGTGGAGCCATGGGCGGAAGTGACCTGTGGAAGGAAGTCGGAGAGAGAGCCGGAAAAAGCTCTCTTTCTGGCGTGACTCGTACAGGAGAGGATCGGGTTGAATTTCCTGGTGTTCATCTGTCTAGGTTGTAAGTTATTTCTCCCTGAATAAACATCTATTCGGCCTATTTGTTTATCCTGATCCTTATTTAACCGTGATATCTGGTGTCAGAAGTGGGATACATCACCCTAAAACCGGTTTGAGACTGTTTTGCTCGAGACAACTCATGACTAGCTAGCTGTAATGGTGCACCTTTTTATTACACCCTGGCCAGAGTTTCAAATAGAACTACAGTCAAGAATTTTCTGCCACACAGTGACTAGCTACATATGTCACAGCCAGTTCTGTTGAGAAATTTGGTTGCTAAAAATTTTCTTCCTACAGGATCCATTGGAGCAACCATCGTCCCATTTCAGCAGGAAGTAACCTTAAGATAACAATGCCCCCTTTCCCTACCCTTGGAATTTTGGGATAATAGTCATCGTCTTTGGGTTGGTTTTAGTTATTTAGGATTGGGTGATGCTTACACTCGGGTTTATCTTTTAGACAGAAATAGGGAATGGTTGGGAAAGGTATGGTTTAGATGGGATATAGGTAGATTAACCTATTTTCTTGAGAATTTGAGTAAGAATGAGATAGTATTTTACAGCTTACATTGTTATGTATTCTTATGTGGTAAGCAATGTAAAATTAAGTTTATATTTTGTTATATTGTGTTAAATCTTTCCACTTACAATGTTTTATGCACATTATTTTTTACCATATTCTATGTATGTATACTTTTCTTGTATTCAAGACATTTTGTATATTGATACAATTTGGGATATTTATTTTGCTGCCCTTTATAGTTCTACCTCTTGTCTTGACACTTATACTCTACCTCTATTTTAGGGATTTACATGTATGTATATGTATATAGTTATATTGTTTAAGTATTTATTCCTGCTTTACTCAGGGAAGTTTTAATCAGACTTTTTAGCTAAGTGCCTGAGTATTACAGATTATCTTCACTCATATTTCCTGTACCTATGAGATTAGTCAGATATAGATGCTTAATCTTCAATCACTTCATAGACATGCAGAACATGGCATTTAAATGTTTTAATATTAGTACTCCATTGATATGAGACACTGTTGCTCCTGACAGCACCGTGCACTTTCCTGAAAATATGTTGGACACTGTTGTTGCTCCTGCTGGAGTTCATTCTCGCCTCAGCTTATGGCCTGTTGGGCAAAGAATTGCCCCCACCTTGACCACTGATTTGGACATGCAGTCCTATGTGCTTGCAGGAGACAAATATAGAAGACTGCTGGACCTTGCCAAGTCAGGGTAAGACAGCCTTTCTACCTCCCTGCTGTTGTTGTGGTCTGTCAAGTTCTCTTGGCCTTAGCCAAATCTGGGTGTACCAACGTTGCTGTGAGACCTAGGGTGACTATTCAGGTGGCTTGCTGTTTCTGTCCTTGCTGCACCTTTTGGAAGTTGTCCATCCGCACTTCCTGTCTACTCTAGTATTGTTATTTTCCTTCTCAGGTCTTGATGAGGTTGAAGATTAAACTATCACAACTATTATTCTCTCTTCCTAGTTAGATATATTTGGTACTAGACTTACGTTTTCCAGCTTAGGACAACTCTATTGTAAACTCCATATGCCTTCACCCTAGGACTAGACATGTAGGTCATTTTGTTCTCGATTTTCCTTTTCTTAGAGCACACTTGTTATTCACTGTTTTGTATATAGTTTTGTATTAAGCCTAAATCTTTCTTTAGACTAAAAGGGGAACTGTAGTGAGATAGTCCTTCTGTGGCACTGACCACGCCCATTGGGGGGTGGAGCCATGGGCAGAGGTGACCTGTGGAAGGAGGTCGGAGAGGGAGCCGGAAAAAGCTCTCTTGCTGGCATGACTCGGACAGGAGAGGATCGGGCAGAATTTCCTGGTGTTCATCTGTCTAGGTTGTAAGTTATTTCTCCCTGAATAAACATCTATTCGGCCTATTTGTTTATCCCGATCCTTATTTATCCGCGATTGGAGACAGCCATGCACTCACATGCTGGCTCTTCTTGTAACCCATACCGCATTCTGCTCAACCCTCCTGCCCATGCTGGCCCCAGCCTTGTTGGTCATGCTCCTCAGAGGAGCATTTCCTTGCTTGTTAAATACACCTTTGAAAGTGCAGATGGCTTAAAAAAAAAATCTCCTTAAATTTAACATGTACCCAAATGAATGTCTACTCTCCTCTCCGCCGTCTCAAAACCAGGCCACAGAGTGTACGCCACAGCCCGGTTAAATGGCCAGATCTGTTCCAGGCTTTCCAAGTCTTCCTCTGTTTGCGATTTCCATACCCAGGATATCTTCAGGATCCCGTGGCTTTACCTCCCCAAGTCTGTTTGCTCTGCCCTGTCTCCACTGCTGACATGTCTGTCCCTGTCACCCTCCTTTCTCAAGTCTGCAAAAACTCCTTGGCAATCTGCTCATGGCCTCTGTATTCCTGAAGAGCGTGGGGGCCCGCATCTCTCTCTCAGCTCTTAGGGAGATTGCAGTGCTTTTCTGACGAGGAAAAGCGTGAGAGCATGCTTTGTCCCACAATGTTCGCCCACTGCCCTTCCCTGTTTCCTCTGTCTGGAGGGAACGCTTGCCGTCCTTTGACTTTCTCCAACCTGTGAGTCTCCTCTCGGAGGCGGATGCTCACTGTAGGCTGCCCAGCACCCCACCGGGTCAGACTCCCCCTGACAGGGTCTCACAGCCCCACCACTTACTGCCCTATCTGGTGTGCATCTGTGGGCTGTATGTCCAGTGCCCGACTCTACAAGGCTACGATGCCTTCTGCCCACCTCTTCCACTCTGAGCTTAAAGCTGAGTGGAGTTTGTTGAATAAGTTTAAACAGTTTTCTCCGTTCTATCCAGAATGTGCAGCAGGGCCAGGAAAGATGGGACAAAGGGAAGTTCTCTATGAATGGAAAGGCCCATGTTTACACCTATAGTCATAACTAGATGGCAGCCCAGCCTTTACCCCTGACCACTGTGAGCTTAGGGTTCTCACAGGAGCAAGGGAGCAGATGGAGTGGAGTGATGGAGAAGGTAGGCAAGGATTAGTACAATTTCATATGTATACATATATGTACACACACACACACACACACACAAAACTGTGTTCCCACAACTAAACTTGACCCTTGTTCCAGGCTGGACTCCAACACAAACTGTGTGTGGATGTCTGAGAGCAGCTAAAGGGAGTAGCAATGACCCAGGGGCTCAGTAAAATGAAGCCATGACAGAGTCACCTGGATCCTTATAGATGACCCTATGGGAAAGATGCTAAGGGGCAGGTTAATTCTAACCAGGCTCCTGGCAAGGGCCCTTGTAGTACCATCGCGAGGCTGAGAAACATGGGCTGAACCTAGCCATTGAAGCTCCAGCCTGTGCAGGCCTTGTTGAACACCAGCCTGCCCAGTGTCAGTACCACCTTACGGTATGGACTTATGAGATAACTTCTCCTGTGATCACATGCGGTTACAGCAATGGGAGCTGACACGTTAAATGCCCATGTCGAGACAGGCACTGGCTGAACTACAGGGATCCTCGTGTCTCTTCGTGAAAACACTACTGTTACTAAAATGCAAACAGTGAAGAGGTTAGGTCTTGAGAGCTTCGGGACTGGCACTCAGTCTGGTTTGATTGATGGGAAGTAAGGGTGCAACTTGACCTCCGAGAGTCAAACTGCAGGGTTCACACTGGCTGGCTACTGTCCTGTATCTGGTGCTGATGGAATGCTCCCAGATGGTAGAAATTCAAGGCGCCTGGCTGCATAATGAGTATCGTTGTACAAGGTACAAGCACAGGGCTATGGAGCCTATAGTGTGCAGACCCTAATTCTGTGGATTTGATTCCCAGGGTTCCATAAGCCTGGGCCACACATGCTCGATTCGTCTCTAAGCTCAGCATTTCCCCCAGCTGTTAACACTAGCGGCAGCAGAATCTTCAAAGATAGGTAATATCCATATGAATCAGTGTCACATCATTGCTGCTGCAGATATTCCAAAGCGTTTTTTATGTTCATCACTTTATGCCCACCCCCAGATCCCATCTAATGCTTCCGTAATACCACAGGTCACAATTTAAGACCTATAACTCTGCTACCATTTAATGGTATTATTTTGTAATCTCATCTATTTTTTTTTAATAATTTTCATGTGACATGGGAGGAGGAGTTTCCAGTCATTTCCAAAATGCTGAAGACTTGAGCCTCGTCTTTTGTTAACCGAATGTAGCATGTTCTGCTACATGCATGGCTTATCCTGTGATGCCTTCCTTTTGTTATGTGAGCTTCATACTCAGACAGATTGCTATGCCTCATGGTGGCGGACAAAGGTTAGTAAGTGATAGGGGTTCTAGGCCAACCTCAAAGAGGAGGAGGCAGCAGATCACAGAATGGTAAAAATGTTCTTTCAGTTTGGGATGGTGAGATGGTTCAGTCGCTAAGAGCACGCCTTGCTCTTACAAAGGACCGGGGTTCAGTTTCTAGCACCCATGGGGTGGTTTACAACTGTTGTAACTCCAGTTCCAGGGGATCTGAAGCCTCCTTCTGGCCTCCATGGGCAGTGCATGCAAGTGGTGTACATACATGCAGGCAGGCAAACACTAATACACCAATACTAACACTAATAAAACTTAAAAATAAGTTTTTAAAAATGTGTTTGCAATGGTGTTGGCTGAGGTTGCCAGAAAGAGAATAGTAGAAGAGACAGACACATGGCCGGGCGGGCGGGCAGGCAGGCGTCTGGACCAGTCTTTTAACACTGATGAAAATCTCTCCCATCTCACTGTCTGACATTATAGGAGAGTGACTGGAAAACACTGTGGCATACTATACCATAGATGCAGGAGGTGCAAAGGGAAGCCGAGTGTGGCAGGCAAACCATGGACATCCTGAAAAGACGGAAGCCATGCTTCATTCTCCTTTGAGCCCACACGTTGCTTTATCTGAGAGAGCCACACTAAACATGAAGGCTGGACCCCAAGGTATGCGGCAGGAAGATGTTCCCTCCTGCTCACCAATGGCAACGGGAGTCCCGAGAACGGGGCACACACATGCAGGCATTGTTCATGGCAGCACGAGGCAGTGGGCGGAACAGACATTTCCCCTTTAGTAATCTGGGAAGTGAGCATCAGAGAAGCTGCTCCAGTGGGTCAAAGGTGCATGACGCTGTGCATACAGAACAAAGGGGTGACATTCGACCCTTCACACGATGCGTGCTAGATTTAGAAAAGACCGGAAGACCCAGGGAGGTGTGTGCGAGGCGGGGGGCGCAGGGGACGGGGTAACCTCAACAATGCAAACAGGGGTTCAGATGCCAGGACACTTGAGGAGGTGACTTCACATCTCTGAATATTATCGTCTTTATCTGCATCCTCAGAACATGGGGGTAGGGGCGGGGGGGGGGGGAGCAGGGCGGGCTACACATCTGCAATTCCAGCCCTCAGATGCTGAGGCAAGAGCGTGAAGGATTGAAAGCCAGCTTGAGATATGTGGCCAGGCTCTGTCTCAAAAATCAAAACAAGAACAGGTGGCTGAGGCGGCTCCATAGCGGGCTGAGATATTAAGGTGGAATGAAAACCCTTCCTTCCAAAAATCCAGAATCGACTCCCGAAGGCGCTGAAAGGAGTCTTCCCAGGGCACAGCTGAAGCCTGCTAAGGTTGCCAGCGGAAACCTGCTATTTGCTGGAAGAGAGCCCTTAGCATCAAGGAGCTGTTTAGGCACCAGCTGAAGGCACACTCACGGAAACCAGGCTTCACTGCCCCGGGTTTCTCTTTGCCCTTCACACAGGGCACCTATTGCCCTCAAACCCATTCAAAACAGGAAGGTTCCGGGCTGTGCGCAAAGGCAACGCACGAGGCCCCCATCCTCCGCAGCACCCGCGGCTTCATCCCATCATCGGCAACGTGTGAATGAACCAAATTATCTCCAGGGCTCCGGGCGTGGGCCACATCGCCAGGCTCCACCGTCAAAGGATCCAGCGTCATACTTTCCACCCCCTTATGAGAAGGCTGGTGCTGCCGTAGGGTGCTGAGGGCGGCAACCAGCCTGGAAGTGCCATGTAGGGAAGAAAGTGTTCCGTTTGGGTGTTCGGCTTCTAAAATAACTGCTAATAAAAAGCCTTCGTACTGTGACACTTCAATGCAGACACCCACAAGGATACCTTGACAAGCTGTTTCACTCTACACAAGCCTTTTCTTGCTTGCTTGCAAGGCCCCACCAGTCACCCACAACCCTGCAGAGACAGAGGCGGCCAGCAGGGGTCTGCCTAGACCGCTGGGCGGGCAGCTCAGGCCACAGTGGCTTTAGCCCTCTCTATCCTGAGCTAGGCATCCTTCTCAGCCTGCAGTTTATGCCTGTCTCAACACACCCCGGGGAGTGGGGGGGGGGTCTAGGACAATACCTACCTAGAGAAGGAGCCCAGCTCGCCTTATAGAGGACTGGGGTTGGGGGTGGGGTATCCTCGAATAATCTTCATTCATAAACTGACCACAGATAGATTTGGGGGCTCACTGGAAAATAAATAGCACTGCTCACAGAATCTGGGCTCTGATGGTAGAGAGAGCAAGCGGTTGAATGGAAGTGGGTAGACTCCAAAGTCTTTCTCACTGGAAGTCCGAACACCGCGTTTTGACTATAATGCCACCACCACCAGGAAAATAAAAGATCACATTTGAGAGGATTTTTAACAGCTTGTGGCCTTTCCCCGCCCATTGAGGTACAGGTTGTTGAGTCTACGCCTTTGTGCACGCTAGGCTGCTACTCCACAAAGGGCACGGTCCTTGAGGCTTTTCAAAGTTTTTTTATTTTGAGTCAGGCTCTCATTAAGTTGCGCAGCTGGACTTGAACTCCCCCTGTAGCTCAGGCAGGCCTTGTACTTCAGGCCCGCCGGCCAGTTTCTGAGGCTTGACCATTAAGAGCAACCACACAGTTGCAGTTTAAATCAAAGTATGGATGTCCAGGAAGGAGTTTTCAAAATTAACAAAGAAACAAACTCCCAGGCATTCAGCAATGCAGTCGATGCAGTCGAGTTTGGAAGTGTGTTAGTGGTCAAGAGCAGGTAAGGCCCTTTGAGAGAGGGGCTTTTCCATCAGAGCTCAGAAGGCATTTGGTTTGATAATTCTTTAACCCCCCCCCCGGGTATGTATGTACATGTGTGTGTCTGTGTGTGAGTGCTTCTATGTCTTCATGTGCTCATCCAAGTGGAGACCAGAGGACAGTTCTGAGTGTCCTACCTTTTCTTGCTACTGTTGTTTGAATCAAGGTCTCGCTGGCCTGGGCCTCACTGATTGGCTGGCCAGGGGTGACCAGCTTCCCCGTATGAGGTTATAAACCATGCCTGGCCCCTTCCCCCTTTCTGGTCTATAAGCACAGAATCTGACTCTGCTCTTTATGCCTGCCCGACAAGCCCTTCACTGACTGCTGCCCCACAGCCTCCGATAAATACTTTCCTGGACCCCAATATACATGCCACTTTGTCTGGAAAGTGAAACGCCTCAGACGCCACACAAGCCCGTACTAAGCCATGGTCACCAAAGGATACACAGCGGAGGGTAAGTGCCGTGCTTTGACATCATCACCTGCATCCAGTGCTAGGATTGGTTGTTGTGATGACTGATGGAGATCTCACAGTCTCTGGTGATCTCATGGTCTCTGGGGAATCTCTCAGTCTCTGGGGAATCTCAGAGTCTCTGGGGAATCTCTCAGTTTCTGGTGATCTCACCATCTCTGGGGAATCTCTCAGTCTCTGGGGAATCTCAGTCTCTGGTGATCTCACCGTCTCTGGCAATCTCTCAGTCTCTGGGGAATCTCAGTCTCTGGGGAATCTCACGGTCTCTGGGGAATCTCAGTCTCTGGGGAATCTCACAGTCTCTGGGGAATCTCACAGTCTCTGGGGAATCTCATAGTCTCTGGGGAATCTCACAGTCTCTGGGGAATCTCACAGTCTCTGGGGAATCTCACAGTCTCTGGGGACCTCACAGTCAGGTGGGCAGACAGAACAAGCTCAGGCTTGAAATGACCACTTGAAGACAGATGTTCAGGAGCATTGTGAGAACATGGGGCTCAACTCAGCAGGGTGGGACTCTGCAGCTTCTGCATAGCCGTGTAAACAGTGCAGGGGCAGCATCCTTGCTTTGAAAGGAAGGTGCTGAACATTCTTTGCCAAAAGCTCCTTTTAGTGGAGCAGCAAGAATCTGGTATGGGCACAGCACTGGGAGAATCTCAGAGTGTAACATCAGAATGTGTCTGCATACAAGAAGCCTTTGTAATTAGGTCTGGACCATAGTTCCAGTCATAGGAAATAGCTGTTAAAGTTACTAACACCCTACCTGATGCTTTTCTCCCTTTACGACTTAGGCCAAATCCAATTTATTTCCCCACAGAACTTTATAGATCTCCTCCCTCACCTCTCCAGAATTCAATTTACTCTCTCCAGCTTGTGCCTAGCTGCTTAGTATCAGGTTGAATCATCCATGCATCCTCTCCCAAGGAGAGTGTCTTTAGGGGACAGAGCAGGTCTTGAGGAAGCACAGTTAAGAAGTGTATATGAAACACCGTCTCAAGTTAATCCAACCATTCATCTGCCCAGCGTTTCCCAGGACTGCGCACAGAGCTAACACTGGGAAGATACGGGAGGGCTATAGATATTTTCTGCCCACACAGTTTTCCAATGCCTTCCTGAACCAGTTCACATATGAATCCGAGAAATTTCTCAGAGTAACAAAGATGAGATAATCCCCCCCTGCTCACTACTCACTGGAGATAGGGGGGAAAAAAATCTCTCCTACTTAAGTAATAATCTTGTGTAGGCAGAAAAAAAAAACTTTAATTGTAGCAGTATTATGTAAATGTAAGTTATTTAATTAAAAGGAAGGGGGGAGCCTTCACAGGAAGTAGCTATTTTTTAAAAGAAGACTAGAGAATTTGTTTCTCTTTACCATGGATTGTAAGTAGCTCAGTGATGGGCCCTGAGCTGATACATCCATCACAGAGTAGTGGCGCCCGCCTTCTGCTTCGAGGAAAGATGGAGTATCAGTGATGAGCCCTTATCACCCAACCTAAATATAAATCGTTTCCATGCCACTCGATAAATATAACCGCGGCCAGGACTCCTGGAGAACTAAACAGACAACAGAGTCAAGTGATTGCTCAAGTCTAGTTCATTAAAAGTTCCACAAGATGTTAATCTTGACTGTCAACTTGATTGAACAAAGGGCTGACAAGGAGATTGGTAGAGTTTCTGGGTGTGTCTGTGGGGTTTACCTGAGAGATTAGCTAAGGCCAGAAAGTCGGCTCTGGACGTAGACAGCACCTTTCTCCCACCCTTCTCTCTCTGTGTCTCTCTGTGTCTCTCTGTCTCTGTCTCTGTGTGTGTGTGTTTCTTTACCTCCCCCCACCCCCAGCCCACCGAGCTGGACTGGACTCTCTGGAGCACTGAACTCCCTGTGAGGACAAATCCGTAGCTGGGGAAGAATCACAGGACCAGAGGACACGAAGGAGAAGTTCGGGCTCCCATGGGGCAGTGTGGAGACCAGATATCCCAGACTCTGGGGCAGGCCCTAAAATTGCAGACACTTTCGTCTTCCTCAGGAAATTTCAAAGATCAATACACAAAACCCTAAAATTATCCCTGTGGAACATAGCTGCATTCCCAAACAAAGGTCGGAACATTTATGGAAACACAAACTACTGAGCGTCGGATAAGGAAAAGTCACGACGTCTGGCTTCCCATCTAAATGACCAACCGTCCTAGAGGACACACTCCATGATGAAGAGAAAACGGAATGAACTGAGATTTATGCCAGCACCTGAAATGCCCACGGACTCTGCTTCACATCCTAAAATGCCAGAGACATGGGAGAGGTCAGAAAGGACCCCTGCGGGCCTCTTAGGGATGAAAAACAGGGAGGATGGAGGAATCAATGAAGGCATTGGAAAACCAGTCACTGCGGAGACTTTACTGGAATGAAGGAGACCTTGCAGCAGGGAAAGGAGACCCCACACAGGAGGAGCTGGGTGAGCGGCCTGACGGGGAGGAGCAGAGAAAAGTCTGAATAAGGATCTAAACTGATGAAAACTCTAAGTCCAAGCAGTCAGCGTGAAGGAACCCGGAGGACCAGAGGCCGGGAGAATTTTAGACAGCAGAGGAGGCCAAAGATTTCTGAGACTCCTGCCTCAGCCCGGGCTGCAGACCGGTTTGAGGTATTAATACCCCCAACATTTCCAAGGCAAGAACTCCTGACAAAGAAGCAGGCAGGGGCTGTCTTGTCTTGGGACATGGGGTCGGCATGACAGATGGCTGCCTTACACTAAAGTCATTCGGGTTTGCAGCCCCCATCTTTTCTAGGATTTTCAGATCCCACTTTTTTCTAGGATCTATCTATCTATCTATCTATCTATCTATCTATCTATCTATCATCTATTATCGATCTATTATTTATCTATCTATTATCTATTATCTATCTATCTATCTATCCATTTGTCCTTGCCCTTCATTTTAACCTACCTCTGGCCAACAGGGTGTAAAAATAACAAATTCAAAGTGGGGTGTTTGGAAAAAGATTATTTCTGGTGGTCACAGGTTTACAAGGCCTCCTCCTCCTTCCTCTAACTTCACCTTTGACCTTTTCAGTCAAGGCAACCAACTAGAGGCAGGAACACAGAGCTCAGGAACATAGTCTGTAGCTCTGGGCTTAGAAGGTCTCCAAGCCAATCAGAACTGCCTACCTGTCAGTTCCTGTTTTATGAGCAAAGCAACCTGCTTAGCCACCATTAGGAACACACTGATGCCTTTGGTGGAACAAATCACTAACCAGCACAGTCACGGGGCTAGAAACCAGAGAGGTGAACCTTTGCCTTCTTTACAGCCTCAATAGCTGGAGTGAGGGCACTTGGGTTGCACCTGGGGAGCTCAGGCCTGATTGCTGGGATAGAAAGAACCTGGTGAGATGATGCTCCCAGACTCACCAGAATCCTCTGACCAGTCAGTCCCAGATACTCCCTCCCTCCTACACCAGGGAGCATGCTGACCGTGCATAGAGTACATCTGTGTCTAAAATGGATTGGGGTAATGGCTATGAATAAGGGACACAGAAAACTAATAGAATATTACTCTCCTCCTGCTGATATTCTTCATTAGCTGAGTGTGGGTGGGACGGAGGGCCTAGACAGCATATCTCCAGGCCAGCTCTTCTGCTCTAGCATTTGCAATGACCCTTGGGAAAGGTCACAAGACACAATAAGAAATGAAAGTCCGAGAGCCCTTGCTTAAGGAAAGTGACCTGTGGCCGTGGGTCTTTCCCCCTGAAGCTCGCACTGTGTCATCTCGTAGACAGAATTTAAGAGATATTATGTCAGACAGAACAAGTAGCTACAGGGGTGGGGAGCTAGCCTTTCCTGGGAGACTGCTTCTGTAGCTCCAAGGACTTATTCTAATACCTTTCCTGGTGTGAAAACTCTCTTGGTCTTTTTCAGTCCAAAAAGTGAGTATAGAGCAATAGGTGTGACCAACTGGCTCTTAAGGAATTTGGTAACAGCCCAAATACTATTGCATGCATGGCAAAGGCATCCCTGTCCCATACTCTTTACCTTGTCTTCTCTCTTTATATCTACTATATGTCTCCCTATCCTTTTCCTGCTCAGGGCCTACTGGACATAGGACAACTGGACATTTGGGGATTTATATCTTAAATCCTGGGTTGAATGCTTCTCTATGAACTCTACTCTGATTTTCCAAACCAAGCTTCTACTCTGGGCTCCCCAGTGCACCCCTCCATTGCAGCAGAGCTTGTTGCATTAGATTGGATTGAATGTTCAAGTGGAGCCCATGAGTCTTTTATCTAGGCTCCTTTTATGTTCAGGATACTGTATAATATTTGTTTCTTAAATATGTGTTGAATAAATAATGGTTATTTGATGGGCGATGTCATTCTGTAAATATGTTTCTCATACTGGTTAATGAATAAAGCACTGTTGGCCAATAGGAAAACAAGATAGGCGGGACTAGGAGACAAGGAGGAAAGAGGAAGTAGTAAGGAGGAATCAAGATGGAGAGTCTGGAGAGACCAGACGCCAGCTGTCTCTCTGGTAAGATGAGACCACGTGGAAATACATAGATTAACAGAAATGAGTTAATAAAAAAAATTAAGACAGAGCTAGCCAATAAGAAACTAGTACCTGGCCAACAGCATTATATCAAATACAGAGTCTCTGTGTGTTCATTGGGGCTGGCGTGGTGGTGGGACAAGACCAGCAGTGGGAGGAAAAACCTTATTCCTTACAGTTATTGAATAAACAAACAAATGAATGGATGAATGAATGGGAGGACTCTTGCCTTTACCCTACTAAAACTCAGAAGTATAAGTAAAAAGTTCTTAGGAAAGCTTGGATACAAACTAAACCAACTGAGAAACTTGAAATAACTTATGCAAATCTCTTTTAATACAGAATTAGCCTGAACTTAATGTTCCCATTTCCCTCTGGCAGATGGGTTCCTCTGAACTATGCTCTTAGTGTTGAAAGGGGAACTGAGTGAAGATGATTTCAAAGAACAGACAATGTCTCATTTTCCTGAAGCCACTTTAAGCAAAAGAGCCCAACTAGAGAGATCTATAATTGTTCATGTGAAAGTCAAGAGCCATTGTGTAAGTATTTTGCGGTGACAGAGAAAATAAAGAAATGACACATACAACTGAGAGCAGATAGCACAAAGAACATCTTGCTTTCAGGGAGGCATTGAGTTTTCCCTTGAGATGAACATTGGGTTCGTTTTCAAGTGTCCTAGACATACGTCTACAGAGGAAGCTGTCCTTTGACGGTGCTCATGTCCTTACTGCCAAGAAGTCATCTGAGGTGGACATCACCCCTAGTTTCACCTCCTGAGGTCAGCAGCCCCAGCATCTGAGCCACCCAGATCGGAGCCAGCCAAAAGCAAATCTGAGTATCTTCTAAATTCACGGAGAGAGCTAAAGTAACATGCCCCTCTTAACGGTTACCTTGATCAACAGTTACTCAACAGCCAGTTTGTTGACACGCCATGCATAGAGCCAGTCTGTGCAGACACTCAGGGGCAGAAGACTTGGCTCTGCCCCTCTCATATTACAAGAGGGAAATTAATAGGAGCTCATTTTGACGGTGCCCGGTGCCGTTTGCTGTAATACCTATTTGTATGACTCAATGAGGGATCATGGATTTGTGAGAAACTGCCCTGTTCTTGGAAAGCAAGAGGAGGAGAAAATGAGAATTATCTCAGAGAGGGAATAGCCTTAGTACACCACACAATAAGAAGCTAAAACCCTTTTTAGAATGAGTTATCTACCTACCTTTCTATCTAGAAATGTTTGTTTGTATTAGCTAAAAATATTCCTTAAATAAAACATACACATTCTTTTTGAAGACCAAGGTGAGATAGTTATTTTCTTTTGTTGGAATTTTAAAAGCATTTAAAGACCTTCATTCATTTTTATTTTATGTGTTTATTTTTCCTGCATTTATGTATTGGCACTGCACGAATGCCCTAGTGCCCACAGAGGCCTGAAGAAAACAGTGGATTCTTCTGAAACTGGGATTAGGATTGAGAGTCCTCGAGTGAGTGCTGGGAACCACACCAGAGTCCACTGCAAGAGCAGCAGCCACTCTTAACCCGAGGGACTGCGCCATCTCTCCAGCCCCCTCCATTAGTTCTACATGTCTACTTCCTGACTTATCTAAGCTCTAGGTCATCAGCCTTTTCACTCAATTGTGGGCAGAGTAAGGGGGACAAATGCCAAGCTCTAAATTGGTACCCTGGTTGGCTCTCAGTGGACTGGCTACTTGCTACACCAGCTGGAAATCTTTAGCAGAGCACATTTTCTTTCTATCAGGCCATAACCAGGTATTGAGCATCTAGTGGTGATCTCTTGGGTTTTTGCTGATAGCATTTTGGCATGTTGGATTCTGAACATGGCCTTGCTTAGCTAATTTGTACTCATTTCCCTCCTTAAACGCCTATAACAAATCATGTTACCCATTCTTCCCTTCTACTTCAGATGAATTAAATATGGGATTTCTTATCACTCCTACATAAAGCTAATGCCCAAGGATTTAAAACCTAGGATCTCTGATGTGTGGGCCTCTCTAGTCACCAACAGATTACATTAATTTTAAACTCCTGTGAGACCCAAACATAGAAAACAACCAAAGTGCAAATTAAAATAAATAAATAAATAAATAAATAAATAAATAAATAAATAACTCAATGGACGCACAGTGGCAGAGTAATGACCTGGTAGAGTGATGTCCTAGCACAGGGTGACACAAATCTGCTCTGATCATCCCTGAATGTCGGGGTTTGCCGGAGGAGAGGAGGAAGAAAACAAAACCACAAAAAATAAAATAGAAGCCTGGTGCAGAGAGTTGCTAATTAGAACAATCTAGAAAACAAAAATGCTAGAGTAATTTTGGCCCCACCATGCTGGGCTGGTTTCAATGCAAACTCAGTGTTGTGATTTCCTCTCTGCTCTGGGAGGGTGTAATTAACTCAGCTGCAATGGGCTTGAGGCTCAGGTTTCCAAGGGCTACCAGCTCCCTCGTGACCAGGAACAGCTGCCACCAGCTACTCCCAAGAGCACAGCGCTGGGGCTACCCCACAAGGCTGTGCACAAGCCACCGTGAGCAGAAGGTCCAGGCACCTAATGGGGTTAGATCGCCCTTGAAGATCAGGGATCTGTTACTTCCCAAACTAGTCCGTCCATCCCTACTTGCCACCTTTGTGAAATAACCTAGACGTGATGGTTTAAATGAGAGTCCCCCATAGGCTCATGCATCTGAACATCCCCAGTTGGTGGCACTGTTTGGGAGCTATGGGATGTCTAGAATAGGGGCTATTGATGGAAGAAGTCTATCACTGGACACACAAGACTTTAGAGTCAGCCCACCTCCAGCTTGCTTTCATGGCTTCCTGGCTGTGTAGTTGAGATAGGATCTTACGGCATCCAGCTCTGGCTCCCACGCTTGCTGCTTGCTGCCACGCCTTCCCTGACATTATGGATCTCTATGAGTTCTCTGGAACCTCAAAGCAAAATAAACTCTTCCTTCTGTATCAGCTGTTTTCAACCTGTGGGTCATGACCCCTTTGGGGGCTTGAAAGACACTTCCACAGGGGTTGCCTAAGACCTTCGGAAAACACAGAGATTCATATTACGATTCAAAACAGTTGCAAAATTACAGTTATGAAGTAGAAACAGAAATAAATTTATGGATGGAGGTCAGCACAGCACAAGGAACTGTGTAAAGGGTCGGTTACATCGGGAGGTTGGAGGCTCACTGTTCCGTAAGTTGATTTGGGTCATTGAATTTTATCACGGCAACAGAAAGGTAATCCACTAGGCTAACCCAACCTTCTCCTTGGTCATTGTGGCTAAAAGGGCTTCTGACATTGGTGAGTACATCACTTCAGAATGTGGTATGGACGGTTGATGCAGATACGAAGGAAACACTGAGAAAGAGAACCATCGACAAGAAAAGCTCATGACCTGGAGATGGTGTCAGGGACCACAGAGAGACCATGATGGTGGTGTGGAGGCAAGGGTGTGCAGGGCTCTCCTGAAAATCCAAGCAGCCAGCCCTGCTCACCTACTTGATGGACTCGACGGCACGTTGTATGCCGCACTACTCCAATAAAGAAAAATATCCCCAAGCCAATTATTTAACAGTGCTTTAATGAAGCCAAAAGGTGAACCATCACTCTACAGTCTTAGAAAAGGCTAAATAAAACACCAGATTCGTTTCCCAAGTTTCCTACCTGCCGTCCTGTCTTCATTGTTATTGACCTATGTTCCCTGTTCCTTTCCACCTATGACAGAGATCCATGCAAAGGTATGCCTTCCCCTCATTTTAAGTGAGGAAAACAACTCCCCCTGCAAAGTACAAACTTTGCAACTACAACTGAGTAATGGCCGTGAATAAGGGGATGGAGTTAATGGATTTTTATATATTTGTTATTGTTTTTGAGTGTGAGTGTCTGTCTGTGTGTGTTTGGGTGATTTCATTCACACCACATGCCTGTAGGTGCTCTTGAGAGCAGGAGAAGGCTTGGATGCCCTGGCATTGGGGTTACAGGCGGCTGTGAACTGCCAAACGGTCTGCTGCAAGAGCTGAGCAACTCTCAAATTCCTAGTGTTACTTCTGAAGCATCTTTCATAACCGCAAGAATGTCAACAACATTGAATACACGGAGAACTGGAAATTACCACTTCCTGTAATCAATGTGGCAGGAAGTACTTCAGTACCTTTTATGCATTTATTATTACTATTAAGTCTATGTGCTTGTGTGAGTTCATGCACACCACATGTCTGTCGATGGCCTTGATGGTGGAAGAAGGCTTTGATGCCAGGCGTTGGGTCTTATGTCATAAATAGAGGGTTTTCCGAACAAATGACACTAAGAGATGGTAGACCACAAATGCCACTGTTTAAATAATTCACAAATGTTCAGGACAAATTTATATAGTAATGGCAGCTACTATTCTAGTGTTTTTTGTTTCAAGATTTCTTTTATTAAAAGTGCACAAGGCTGTTGGACTTTTAAGTCTACTTATAATGTACCTTAAACAATTACATAATTCTGAAGCCACACCCCATACCCTAAACCATGTACCCAGCAGTAGTAACTCTTTGATGTCCTCCCGCAAGTCCCCAGAAATGGAAACCAACTTACTGCCTCCTTAGATTTTTTCACTCCAGACACTCCTTGAAATGGAGTCACGTGACACTGACCTCTCACGCCTGGTTTCCTTCTCTTACTATCATGGTTTCGTTTCTGTTTCATTAATCCTTTAGATTTATTTAGTTTAGTTTGTGTGTGTGAATGTTTTGTCTACATATGTGTATGTTCATTCACCGTGTGTGCCTGGTGCCTGAAGATGTCAGAAATCAGATCCCCTGGAACTGGTGTTGCAGTTGATTGTGAAACACCAGGTGAGTTCTGGGAACCAAACCCAGGTCCTCAGCAAGAGCATCCAGTTCTCTTCACCTCAGCTTCTCAATATGATGATTTAAAATTTTACCTATTTGTGTGATGGGTTAGATTTCATTCCTTTGTAATGCTGAGTAACATCCCATTGGCTCATCATGCCCTGTTTATCCATTCAACAGTTGATCAATACTTAAGTTGCTTTAGACTTCATAAATAACTTTCCTACCAGCTTTTGTGTAAACAAAACTTCAATTCCTTTGGGTATATTCATAGGAAATAATTGCTAGGTTATATTGTGGCTTTATGATGGAAAAACAAAATAGAAGCAATTGCTAAGCTATATTCCCAAGCACCTGCATAGCTTGGCCTTTCACCAGCAACGGATGAGAATTTTAACTTCCCCACACACCCGCCACACGCACGTACTACTGTCTGTCCATCTTTATTAAGGCATCGGTGTTGTGAAGTGACATCTAATTGTCATTGTCCTTTAGTTCCCTAATGACTGGCTGCTCGGGATCTCACCATGTGCTTCTTGGCTTTTCCGTATCATCTTTAGAATGACGTCTGTTAAAACATTTTGCTTCGTTTTGAATTGAGTGACTGATCTTTTTTATTATTGAGATTTTTGATATCTGTTTTCCAAGTTATTTTTCTAGAGAATGTTGGACTTTCACTTACTTAGTCCCAGCCTGGGGATGAACTACACTCTTATTGATCTGCATAATAATTAAATCGCCACATTTATTGAGTTATTTCTTTGTTCCAAGTCCTTTACAACCTTTATTTAAAACGAGAAATTAAAAGCTGTTGTTTGGACTATGTGTTTATTCTTTTCATATTCATGGATATTAGCAAAACCCTTTCTCAGAGAATCACCATTTGTTTCTTCTGAAACTGGGAGATACCCATCCCCATCTCACACCAAGAAGAATAAACTTAATAAAACAGATATGAGGATAAAATACCATCTGTACTTTAGATGCCTAGAAAAAGTCAACCACTTACAGGATTGAGGTAGGAGCTGCTTCCAGGTTCTGTTTTAGACCCTTAAGATTAAGAATGCTCACATCTCCTGCAAGCACCAAGAGAATGCCCCAGCTGGACTTCTACTCACTCCCCACCCACCAGATGTGAGCTTATCAAGCAAGAAGCACCACCAAACAGTCTGCTGAAGAACATGGGGCACGGCATACATCATTTCCACAAGCAAACTGCAGCAAAGTTGGCCATAGAAAAGAATATAGTATGCAGACTAAGACGCTTCACCTTCAAGATTAATAATGAGGAGCTGCACAGAGGCCAAGGGTGGCTTTGGCCCCATCAGCCCTCCCTGTTCTGGAAGGTGCAATGTGACACAAACAATAACCAAACAAAGACATAAAGACCACACTGAACCTTCCCTCTGCCATGACTTCTAGGTTTCCAGAAATGTCTCCACTTTTAACATCCAAGTTCCAAAGCCTCTATTTACAAATACTCAGAGTGTACCAACCACAAGCAGCCAATGGATTTGAAGCACTGTCCGTAAATCCGGCCATATGTGATGACACTCTCCCAGAACAGGACAGCAGAACCTCTCCCACTTCACCCATGTGTATAAATGCTCTGTTACTGTCACCTAAGCTGGCTCTGTGAGGGAGCAGCCAAAGTCTCCTGGACTACCGTTTATATAAACCAATTCACACTTATTTCATTCCCAGCACCAAACAGCAACTCCTGGTTAATCCTTGATCCTTGTCTCCTCAGCCAACACTCTGGCAATGCTGATGCAATGTGACACACCCCTGTGGAAAGTCATGGTGAAGAAAGGCTCCCAATAACACTTACGTGTTGGGCACACACATGACCCAGAACATGACGATGCTCCAAGTGGCACTTTTAAGAGGTAACTTGGGGAAAATGGGACCAACAGGTCAGCTTTATAGTCCAGTCTTGCTAGTGTCCAAATTGGAAGAGATTTAGAAAGAGGGCCTCTCATTAAAGCTCATGCATGCAAAAATAAAGAGGAATAAAGATGGCGGGAGACACAGAAAGATGACATCCACCTACATTCTGATGAGAGACCCCTGGCAGGAGGTCACACCCACTGCCACCAGGATCTTGGAGGTCTCTAGTACTGTGAGGTGTCCATTTCCATTGACCAGTGATGCTCCCTTATGCCAGTCCAACAAACCACATAAATACACTGGGCTCCCCACCAGGTAAGGGTGTCTCCTTGCTGGAGCAGCTACTCACCCTATAGTAGTCGGTGCTGTACACGTCCCGGGACATGCCGAAGTCCCCAATTTTCACCAGCAGGTTCTCCCCCACCAGGCAGTTCCGGGTGGCCAGGTCCCGGTGCACAAAGTGTTGGGATGCCAGGTAGACCATGCCTGCTGCAATTTGCTGTGCGATATGCAGCATCTGAGACTGTGTCAGCTCCGTGGGCGGGTTGCCCTCTGCCATCAGCACCGCATCCGGCCCGTGTGCCCTGTGAGAGAACACAAGGGGCTGGAGCCTCAGCCGGAAGACTGGAAGGACCCTTAGTTTCCTCTCAGTGGCTGGGGCTGGAGCACCTGCCTGACTTAGGTGAAGAGGCCAAGAGGCTCCGTTCCACCCACAGTTTTATCTCCACAGCCAAGAGGGCTCCTGGCTGTCTCATTTCTCCTGAATGGGATACCTGGGGCTGTGCGGGCTGGAATGGTGAGCCCTCACGCCAACACATCAACTGGCTTATGTTTCAGGGAATTCAGAGCTCTGCTGCCATGAGACATTGGCCACAGCCTTGAACTCCTGGCTGAGATGGAGTATAAGCAGGAGTGGAATCTGGCCCTCCTAGAGGCGTGGCCCTAGCATCAGTGGGGTCCGGGGCTTCCTCCAAACGGTGATGCAGCAGGCCACCCTGCCCCAAGCTGACCACTCCAGATGTCCCTGTCATTCAGCTCACCTGATCTGTGACCAAGTGCGGCTTTCGACTCACCCCTGACTCTTTCAAGACTGGAGTCCTAGCTAGCAAAGTCCCTCATCCCCACCAGCCCAGGACACAGATCCCTGTGCCCCTGTATCCTGACTCGGTGCTGCAGGGGGCAAAGAAACATGAGCTGCCAGCTCTGCATGGCTTGGGCAAAGCTCCCCTCCACCCCAAGGAAAATAAGGAAGGGGGGAGGTGTCTCCACCAGGAACTCACTGGAAACACTTGCAGCAAAGACCGAGGGAGAGCTCTCAATGCATTTAAAGAGGGTGGCTCCACCTGTGGGTCCCAACACTTTAAGCCTGGATTCGGCCTTCCTGAGCCATTCAGGCCCAGACACACCCCTTTGTCCCTGGGCTGCAGCCTGCAGTGACTCTCCCTTTCTCTGCGTTTCTCAGCAATGTTGTCACTAAGCCTTTCCCTCTGCTTCCTCTGGGAGCAAGCTCTGGCAGAGGCTTGGGGTGTGTCCCAGTCCACCACCGCTACCTAACTCCCTGATCTGGGGAAGTCTTTGAACTCTACTAATCTGCTGTTTCCTCGTTAGTCAAAGGCACAAGGGGATATTACGCTGGGTGATCCTTTGGTTCCCTCTGTCTCTGAATATATAGATTTAACCATTCTCTTGGGAGAAGATTCCTGGTTTCTTACCAGGCAAGACTCAACAGATTCCAACTCCCCCTCTCAGTAAACCCCAGTCTACAGCTGCCTTTGGGGCACCAGGAAGTGCCCTCAGGAAAAAGTCCCTGGAGGCTGTAAAACAAACACAGCACAGAAGCAGAAGCTCAGGCTGTCAGTGCCAACATAAGAGAGTTCTATAACTTACTGGGTCTCTGCCTTCATTCTGTAAACCAGACCTTTTGAAAGCTGTCCTAAACCATTGCCATGAACAAGAATCCATAGTGTGTCTAAAGGAGGGCGGGCCTTAAACAAAATAACTGGTCTGTAATGGAACTATAGAGAGATGAGGGAAATGGGAACTTGCCTTTTCTTAGATACCAAAGTCCTTCCCGCCTCACAGAATACACACTGAGACCTCAACCTCCGGTAAAGGACCCAGAGATGCACATAAACTAGTTGGGGATCCAAAAGACTAAGAGAAACTTGAGGCATTCAAGGAGTAAATAAAGCAAGTCAATGCCAGCCATTGTGCCAGCTACATAAAGCTGGACACCTGAGTCTGCAGGATGCATCCATTCCAGGGGGAAGTGTCTGAACCCCTCAGGTGACAAGCATCTCTCTGCAAATCTCCTGTACCAGCCTCCTGTTCCTGCAGCAAAGGGAAGCCGGGGGCCCTGATATCAGGGCTCTTCATAGCGCTGTGCATGCAGGAGGCTCTCACACCCTCAAACCTCACACCTTCTGAGACAGCAATGAGGCTTTTTGGTGGTAGCCTCAGCATAGCGTTGCTTTCTTGGAGCAGATGCCCCTCAATAAAGTGAGGACAGGTTAGTCTCCTGGAAGAGTTCTGAAGAGGACCAAGGAGCCCAGGTCCTCCGGCATCTCTTGAAAATAAAAAGGAGCTCCTTAAAGGATAGCAATGGTCATGCCTCTCCGGTGCTCTGGCTTGGGGAGTCCACAGCAGGCATATGGGACCTAGAAGAATCTGCTCAACCTTCCTGGCCCAGTGGTCTCCAGCATGGGTTGCAGCTGGCAATTTACCGCCCTTAACCGGTTCTGCAATTCATACCTCTTTCCTTATTATGTGTTTGAATGTGCAGTGTGAGGGACTAATCTCAGGGCTTGTGCTGATGAGGTAAGTAAGTGCCTTACCATCGAGCTGCACCCAGCCTCTTTCTGATTTGTTAAGAAAAAAGTGAGCTTATTGTTAAAAAAAAAAAAAAAAAAAAAAAAAAGTGAGTTTATCTGTTAAATTTACTATAAAAATTGATTGGCACAGAATAGTTATTCACATTTACGGGTTAGAGTATTTTAATGCATTTGCATAATGTATAAGGCATGATTAGACCAAAATAACTGACAGACATATCATTTTAGAAATTTATCTTCCCCTTGTATTAATAGCATCATCGCTATAGCTATTTGAAAACATGTAATTAACTGTTGCCAACCATTGTTGCGAATGCCGGTCATTAAGACTTCTCCGTCTCACACAGTGGCTCCTATACATCATTAAAGAGTTCACGGGGACTTCGCATGGCAGCTCCTACACACTCTTACAGCGGGCACTTCTCGGGAGGAAGGAAGGGGGTGCAGGGGCCATGGCTGATCTGATTACTTTAACTCTGCTACAAGGGTTATCATAATAATATTCAGTTTATTTGTCTTTACATTTTTATTTTTTAAATATAATTTGGTTTTCACAAATTAACACACCTTATGTGCTTAGAAATTCTGAAATTCTGAATAAATACTATTTGTTATTACTTGAAGATTGCTCATCTACCTTTCTGTACATTAAGAGGGAACTTGGGAAAGATTCTAAAGGGAAAAGCTGTGAAATGAAATTTCTCTTCTCATTGTCTATGCCACCTCGTGTGAGACCTAGCTGTGTGTGTGCTTTTTACATGAAGAGAAAGGCTAGAGTCATAAGACATCTGGCTTTCCTAGGCACTGCCAAGATGCTTGGGGAATCTGTCATGGCGGCTGTGTGCCAGGTTCTCCTCCCGGGAAGAGGACAGCCTGTCCTTGCAATGCTTCGCTGCACCTGAGTCTGCTTCTTGGCAGCCACACTGGTCCAGAGTTTAGCAGATTCTGGGATCAAACCGGCTGAGTTTGCAAGCTCTCCACACCTTCTGTAGGGTGCCAGGGGAGAGCTTCAGAAGGCGGGGGTAAGGTGGGGTATGGTTACTGTCAAAGTCAAAATATAAGGGGCAACAGATACACTCACACAGGCACACAGCACACACACACACACACACACACTAATATTCACACATGCACACACATGCACTCACATACAGACATATGCACACACATGCATACACACTCATATGCACACATATATGCACACACACATGCACTTAAAGACACATACACACACTAATATTCACATAGGCACACACAGGCACACTCACATATACACACTCATTTGCACATACACACTCATATGCATATACACACTCATATGCACACAGACATGCACATACAGACACACACACTAATATTCACATATGCACACACATGCACACACTCATACCCATACACATTCACACCCACATACACTTGAATACACACACTTATGCAACACACATTCACATTCATACACACAGGCACACACATGTACAAAACACCATGCATTCATTTCTACACACAGTCAACCCACACATATCCACACACGTTCATACATTCGTGTACATACACACATTCTCATACATATACACAGACACACACACACTCCCACACACCCTCACATTTACACACAGCACACATTCACTAATACACACATGTACTTACACTCACAAAATCATACATATACCCACTCACACCCATAATAAAAACACACACACACACACACAGAGTCTGAACATTCAAATGCATGAAACTGTATCCAGATAATTGCATGTGGGTTTATTTTGTTATAGTATTTAAGAAAGACCATTTTGGGATTAGGGAGAAAGCTGGAGGATGATGAAACTATTTCTCATAGGAGCATCTAGCTCTCAACCAAAGTCAGGATATTCTTCTTCTCACTTTAACTCTGACAATACAAACTACAGAATCTGCCATTACCCCCGCCTTTCGCCTACGATGAACTCTGTTAACACAGGACAGTGGGTAAGGTGTTGCTCAATGCCTTGAGGGTCATACACTCCTTTCTCACCTGGATACCCCCCCCACACACACACTACACACAGGACTGTAGGGAAAGCAGAATTCAGCTCAGGCAAGAACTGAGCAGTATGTGTAACACAGACAGAGCCTGTGAAAACGGTCCAGACAACAGCGACCTGCGGAGACAGTTCTAAAGCTCTGTCCCTTCAGCCATCCCTTCTATGTGAGGCTCTGGGCAGCAGCCTGGGACACAAGAGGAGGGCTGGAGGACCATGTGTGACCGTTACACAAAAGATGCCACTCACTGGGATTTTTGAATCCCTGAGCCAAAATGACGAGGCAAACATGACCGAAATGGTGGGTCGTGGGATCAACAGTTACTGATAACTCCCCTCTAAAGGTGTCCTTGGGGTGCGAACTATGTTGCCTTATCAGGTAGGGAAAATGAGGCCATTCATCATGGCTTTTGTTCCTCCCAAGTCGTAATTCTCCACCAAAGGACACGAAACGTGCAGACTAATATTTCAAAGATGACAGCTGATGCAAAGGAAAAGAAGACACCGAAAGGGACTTGTGGTAGAGGAGTCTGGTGACCCACTCAGGAGCCACATGCCATTGGCGTGGTGGAGAAGGGACACCCCGTGTTCTCTGTCAATGCTGGGACATGCATGAAGTGCCTCACCCCGATGACATCCCGCGCAAGGTACATTTTCATCTCTGCCTGATGCAAATGAAGATAGTATCTGCTGTCTTCCATGTATGTCAGCGTGGCATCTGTATACTCGCTATATGCTTCTCTCTAGACAGTCACGGGATGGGGACCCTACCGGGGTGACAGGCAGCCCAAAGCCATGCTGTTAAACTCATCTCTTCATGTGACCTCTTTGCTGACTGAGTTGATCACCAGGAGGATTCTTCTGCAGTTGACCCAGTGCACCTGTCATACTCCATCTCAGTACACACCATCACGCAGCTCAGTGCCAGCTTCACGTCTGTTGGGGGTTGCAACCTTGCGGTTCTCTGTGACTTAGTCTCACATTACAGAACAAGTGGCTTTCCTCGTGGCTCATGCTCACTCTGTCTTGCGTCTCCTTCTCCCATTGTCTGAGGGAGGGGACTTCTGGAGAAGACATTGCTGGACTAAGACCTAGTGAGGGCAATGCTAGAAATCCAAGTGACTCTAGCACCCCGCTTCTCTTATAGGGACCCCGCTTATGCCCACATCGCTCAGGGAACCTTGTTAGCAGTAACCACAAGAAGTTACAAGACTTCAACGGCTCCGTCAGATGTTGCTCCTACCTTTTCCTTTGAAATCTTTGGTCTTTGGGCTCCGTCCATTTCATTCTAGATCCAAGAGTTCCTGAAGTCAGATCAGCCCACACAATAGCCTCCACACCCCCAGGCGGTTTCCTCCTTCCGGTTCCCCCGGTTCCTGTCATACCCGGTGTCCAGGTTCTTCACTGTGACCCCACGACACCATCTATGGTGCTGCCCGCCCCTGTACCTTAGCTTTTTCCTGTTTCTGTAGCCTTGGTCAATACTTATGTTTTGTCCACTTGGCACACCTTTTCAGACACTGCCAAACGAACGCAGACTGACTGATTAGCTGCACCTTAGGTGGGGATACCAGGCATGGAGAAAGAGAAATGTGTTCTTCCCTTCCCTCTGTTCCTTCCTCTGCTGTGTGTGGGTGTGGCCATCACCAGGGACCCTCCAAAGAAGGGCCTGTGCTTCCCTTCACCGTCCCCAGGAGCTTCCCACCCTCACCAGTTACCTGAGCAGCGGAGCTCTGCCCTCCTGTCAAGCCCAGGTTGGCTCCACCCCTCATGTACCTAAGGAACTTGTTGAGGTCTCCATGCTTCATGTACTCAAAGACCATGATGAGTGGGTCGCCCTCCACACAGACGCCGTAGAACTTGACGATGTGCTCGTGCTGGAGGTTGGTCAGCAGCTCGGCTTCACGGTGGAAGTCCTTGCGGGCATTGTCACTGGCATCCTTCAGTGTCTGTTGGAAAGGGGACATCAAAGGGAAGGTTGTTTCAATAGGGAATCCCATCGGTGAGTCCTGAGGATGTTATAAGGCGTGGCCATGTATCTGAGTAATTACATGGAATGTCAGGAAACATCCTGATTCCTGAGGAAGTAGTGATTGTGTTTGCGAGGCCTCATCCTCATAGGTGCACAGAGGTTTGTTCTGTATGGATGATTCTCACTGGTCCCCCGGGGAGCTTATCTTACAGGCTTCACACTTCTTACCTTTGATGTAGACCAATGAGGAGGAGGGTTTGTTTTCCGTCACTTCACGGTACCTACTGAGACTTCTATGGCTGCATGCATACCTCACCCCTACTCCTGTAACCCTTGAAACAGTTGTTTTCTTAAAATTTCCACCGATGTAGACGTATGTGCACGGGGTGATAAGTGCATGCCTGTGTGTGTGTGTGTGTGTGTGTGTCTGTGTGTTTATGTATGTGTGTTCATGAGTGTGTGGGTGTGTCTATCTGTTTTGTGTGTATATGTGTGTTTATGTATGTGTGTGTATGTGTGTTTGTGTGTGTATGTGTGTGTGTGAGAGAGAGAGAGACACACACACACAGAGAGAGACCATAGAGACTAGAGGTGCTGGATCCCTTGAAGCTGGAGTTGCAGACAGTATAGTTAGTAGTACTTAGGCACGTGTGTCCCCTGCAAAGGCATTATGTAGTCTTCACCACTGAGCCATCCCTTGAGCTCCCTCAAGCCCGTGATCGCAGGACCTCATAGGAAGCTCAACAGCACGAAGAGGTGCCAGAACCCCTGACAATCATGGGGTGGGGTACAGACCTGGGGTAAGGAGCAAGAAGCATGTATGCTCCATGGTGTCCTACCCATGATGCTTTTAGTCATGTCATACATGTATACTCTGTTAGCCAGAACTGTGGTAGATCCAAAGAGACACTGAGCTGGCCTTGGTGGTACATGCATTTAGGCAAGGGATGAAGAAAACGGTCATGGAGAATCGCAAGCCCGAGGTTAGTGTGCCTAGCACACGTGGAGCCCTAGATTTAATTGCTGTAATCACAAGAGAAAGAAATAGACATCAACCCTGATCTTGACCCAGGTGATTATGAACACGTAGGGAGAAAAGACATTTTATAATTAGCTATGTATCTAGCACCCTGAGTGAAGCAGCTTCCCTACCTCTCTGCTTGGCCTGTCCTTGGCATTTCTCTCCTGCCTGAGCGTGGTTCTTCAGCCTTGGCCTTGCCCGCGCCCCCTGAGGCCATATTGTGCCAGTTTTGCCATATGTAATGCTTGTAGCTGCTCGGCTAACAATGTATCCTGCCTTCCCATCCTGCACAAAGTCCCTCCTTTACCTGGAACGCTATCGTGGGTGTGGTCGCTGGCAAAGAAGTTGAACTACGCTCCTCCCCACCGGCGTGCACATCCCGGTCCCCGGAATGTAAGAATGTCACCACCTTCTTACATATGACCTTACATATGACACCTGCATATGACCTAAGTAAGGATCCCCGTGTGTGGGGATGAGCCTGAGTTGCTTGGGTGAGCTCAGTGCCAAACAAAGGCACCTGTAAGACAGAAAGACAGGAAGAAACCCCTCCCCAGAGAGGTTAGATAGCAGGTGTGAATATCAATATCCAGTTAGATTCGGGTATGGAACAGGTCTAAAGCCGGGACATCCAGTGGGTTTGTACTGAATGAGAAAACTTAGCACTATGTCTAACATCCAAGAGTGCTGCCAGGCCCTGGTCATTTCCAGGCACCTACCTTAGCCCTGCTCTCCCTGCAGGGACCTTCCTGAAGGGTGTTACCTACAGACCATGGGGTGTACCACTGCCTGTGCTCCATAGGAGGCAGATCTGAGCTAGATCCCGGCAAGAGAAACATTTGTGGATATTGTTAGTATAACGTGGACTTGGAAAAAGGAGAGGAAGGCTGAGCGCTGACTTCACCTCAACAGAAGCCTCCGTGGCTTGAGTAGAATTGCTGAAAACGGTGTTTTTTTGCGCTGTCTCGGGCTTAGGGGACAAGGTGCTGTTCATCACCGAGTCTTTCACAGCCTGAGTCTTTAGGGGCCACCATCCACAGAGAAGGGAGCATCAGTAAGTATGCTGGATTCCCTGAGGGAGCAGCCACTGCCGCCGGAGATGGCACTGCCAGCCCATGCGAGCCTCCGGGGCTAGCCCTTTCCCTGAGGGTGGCTCTTCAAGGGCACTTAACGTTCTCTCTGGAGTAGTGACTGGCCTCACCGAGACAGGAGTCACAGGAGTCGCTTCCATCAGCCCAGGGGTGAGGGCATCTTAGGGGAAATTGTGAAGTGGCCCTCCACTCTCCCCACAAGCACCGTGGGCTCTGCCTGGAAATGGGAGCGGATTTGGATGGTGGAGCGCTCAGAGGCCAGGAGTCTCTGATGGCCATTGCCATGGAAACAGCACTCTTCCTCGCACAAGAACAAAATGAACAGTGGCAGAGAACTAGGGTGTGGGTCCCTGCTTCTTGAGTCGGAAGAAACTGAGCTTGCTACTGTTCCCCTGTATCCCAGATTAAGTCTACTCAGGTCCAGACTAAAAGTTCTTATCTTTCCCTCACGTAGGCAGGGGCCCGCGGTGAGCTTATCATGAGGGTTTTGTTTGATTTGATTTTGGACATGATCATGGTTTGGAGTCTTCTTTTTCCACAAGTCTTTCTGAATTTCTCAGTGGGAATTTAGCAGATGAGGTGAGGGGTGTGGAAACATGGAGATGAGCTTGGTCCTCTGCCAGGCCCCCCTTCCTTGATCTCAGAGAAAACACACAGACCCATGCATGCATTCCTCGCCTTGCATTTTGGTTTGGGGACTACACCACCAATTCACTGGATGCTGACTCAGCACCAAGCAACTGGAGAAACCCTCAGGTCCAAGGTCTGCAGGAAGTAAGTAGAACAGAAATGAAAGGTGAGCAGCCCCCAGGAAAGTGCAGGGTCAGCCAAACAGGGGCGAAGAGCAACAAGCCTGGTACAACTCGCTCTAAGCTGGGGAGGGCTGCCCCATGCCCTCTGTCCTGGAGGCTCAGCCCCTACATCTGCCCTCCTTCTTGCAATGCTACAGTGGTGCTCAATTGGAAGAGGTTTAGGCTAAAGCTGAGAGTCCCAGGTTCAAATCTTGGGCACAACCTGCTCCTCTCTGAGCCCTGCTTTCCTCTCCTGTGGAGGGAGAATAACCCCATGCAGTTCTTCGGGGTGATGGAGGGACAGTGAAGGAGCAGGAGTTGGGATGCTCCCCGGGACCCTTTGTGAAGAGGGTCACTGATGGGATTTGAATTTGAAAACAGGTCCCTGAATTCAGTTTTCTCATACTAGGGTCCACAGAAGATGAAAGATGCATGGATAAGGTAATGGGCCCTGCTCAAGGCATGACAGTGGCATTGCTTCTGGGGAGAGCATTGCCTCCTGCAAGGCTGCCTAAAGCCCCAGGAAGTATCAGGCTCTGTGCGGGGGGGGGCGCGGAGCTGTGGCCCCCAGACGCTCCTACAGTTCAGGATTTACAGGAAAGCTTATGCCTAAAGCCTTGTGTTTAGCACACTCGCTAGTAGAAAAGGGGCTGATCCGTTCGGGTCTTTGTCACAGGACATAGACAAACCCTGCAGAAGAGCTTTCCAAGAAAACTCTAATTATGTCCTGTTGATTCAAGAATGCTAGAAAGACAGGGAAATGCTAGACACAGAAAGGGAGAGAGAGAGAGAGAGAGAGAGAGAGAGAGAGAGAGAGAGAGAGATTCAGAGGAGAGGAGAGAGAAGGGGGAAGGAAGGGAAAGGTAAAGAGAGCAGAGGATTGAAGAGGAGAGAAGGGAGGAGGGGAGGAGAGCGGAGGTGAGGTAGGGAGGGCGGGGCACGGCAGGTGAGGGGAGGGGAGGGAGGGGAGGGGAGGGGAGGAGAGGGCAGGGGAGGGCAGGGCAGGGGAGGGCAGGGCAGAGGAGGGGAGGGGAGGGCAGGGCAGGGCAGGGGAGGGCAGGGCAGGGCAGGGGAGGGCAGGGCAGGGGAGGGGAGGGGAGGGCAGGGCAGGGGAGGGGAGGGGAGGGGAGGGGAGGGCAGGGGAGGGCAGGGCAGGGGAGGGCAGGGCAGGGGAGGGCAGGGCAGGGGAGGGGAGGAATGAAAGAAGGAGGACACACTCTTCTTCTTTGAGAGGAGCAGCCCCTAGATTTTAACCAGCACTCAGCATCTCCACTTCCCCAGTGTGAGCTCTTAGTGCAATGTCAGAAACTGGGGCTCAGTCACATTTTTTTAAAATCAAAAGTGATTTTACTATTCATGGACCAAATGCATCCTGCAAACCTGGCACCCTCCTGTGAGCCCATCCATTTTTGCATGGTGGGCCCTTTTTTGAAATTATGATTCAATTCTATTTTAAGAGATTTTGGAAAATATGGTGGTAAGGACTTGGCCAAATTCAAATCCTGAATTTGGCGTTAAAAGGACAGAATTTTTGTAAGGATAGAATCGGGGCCAGACAGCAATCAGAAGCTAGAAAAGTCTGCATCGACCCTACTTATAAATATCATCTCTGTTTCGGTACCATGTCTGATTGCCATTTTACTCACTTATGGGAGGGAGGCTTGGCTGGTAGCAGAGCTCCTGGTCCAGGAGAAGCCAGGGGTATTGGGCCCAGCTCACCCTTTAGAGTCCCTCCTCACTTCAGCCTAGTATGTCAATCATGCATCCCTAGCCCCTTACTCCAGCCGACTTGCCATGGTGTTGCTTCTGTTTCTGGGTGGATTTCTGGATACTCCTTGGCTGGGGTCATCTCTGACTCCAGCAGGAGACCTCATTCAGGGCTGAGGTGAGATGCTGCCTGTTGTGTGTATGTAGAGCCGGGATAGTGTAGCGATAGCCAATGACTTGAGCGCAGAAACAAGAGGTCAGTGAAGGGAAATAGAAGGGAAGAGTAAAGGCAAACAAACTGCATTTCAAATGATGAAGCAGAAACTAAAGAAGGCAGGAAGCACTAGCTAGAGAGCAGGAGGGTGCATGTGGCACCTCGCCAAACTCTGCGACGATGTACTTCAAGGCTCAGGTGACTTCAGAGGAGATAAAGCAGGCTCTTAGCAAGGCAGAGCGCCGGTTCTTAGACTATAGCCATCACAGAGATGACGCGTGTTTGCTGAAGACAGACTATGGAAGAAACTGATATTTCTAGTTCCCCATGACACTGCCTGAAACACAAAGAGCAATGGCGGCATTCCCAAGCTGAACAGCCAGGGGTCATGGAGATGTTTGGTCAACGCGCCAAAGATTCTGGGGTGGAGAGCTACTGCTAACAGAAAACCTTCCCTTTCCTTATCTTCTAGCTGTGCCATATCCAATATGGTAGACAACAGTCATGCCTTGATCACCAGTTTAAATGCTGTTACCCCAACTTGTGATGTGACTTAGTTGAAAAACAATCACAGGATTTTGGAAAGTTGACACAAACGAAATTTGAAGTATCTCATTGGTCGTTCATCTTAATAGTTGATGGGATGTCATGAGATATGTGGAATTAATAAACTATACTAATAAAATAGGATTCATCTGTTTCTTTTTACTTTACTAGTGTGTGTATCGGAAAATGTAAAGTTATAACCTAGCTCTATCTGTGGCTCATCCTTTCCCGCTAGGAACCGCCTGTTGTGCAAAAGCCACCTGTGCTCTCTATGAAGAGGCCAAGCCCTGCCTCGGGGACACAGGAAGGCATTTCTAAGATGTAAAGTTGAGAATTAAAGCAGACAACCTTTCTTTTAGGATTGTCACAGTCAGACGAGTCAATAAAAGACGAGTCTTTGCTACAGCATGAAGAGAGCCTGTCTGAAAATGAAGTCAGTGTTAAAGCAAGCAAGCCAGGAGATGAGATGGAGAGCACAGGGAAACACCAGTTGACTGTCTAAAGCCTGCAGGAACTGAAGCCAGGCTAACAGTGATGATGCTTTCCAGCAGGGTGGTTTTCCAGAGCATTGCCCTCAGGACTACATCACTCTGACCTGGGTTTCCCATGATCCCTGCATTCTTTTTAGGAAAGTCAAGTATGGGGTATGAGGTTTAATTGCATTTCCCTGAAGTCAAAACTTTCTTGGGAATCTACAAGTTGCCTGCACTGATGGACTAGGTGAGGATGCTGGGTTGGACCTGCCTTTCGGTGGAAAGATAATTTGTAAGTTACTTTCCCAAAACTCTTAGTAGAGAAACACGCCATCATTTCCTCTGTGGGGAAGAAGGAATTCAGAAACATGTATATCGTCTGCTGAATTCGACAGCACTGGTTAACCCAAGAGTTCACCTGTGTGTCTTCTCCAGCTCCTTTAACTTCATACTTTGAGAGAGTCACTTGCCTTCCCTGGGTCTCAGATTTCTCATCCATAAAACAAGAGGCTATGGTTTTATTTATATGGTTTTAAAGGTCTCTCTCATATTCAGCATTCCTTGTTTCTAGAAATAAACTGGAATTAGCCAGGGAGGGGCATAAATCCTGCAAAGCAGACTTGCAGCTTTATTTGAAACCCCCCCCCCAAAAAATCAGCTTGCATTCAGAATATGGAAAGAAAAAATGTCGCAGATAGGGCAGTCATTGAAATGCATGTTGGACGGAGCCAAAAATAGCTAATGCATTGGCAGTTAATGCAGGGAAACTGCAATGGAGCGTTTCCTTGGCAACCAAGTAACTCAAAGGTAAAGTAACTGGGTAACTGGGTTTGATCAAAGACTAAATTCTTCACTTCTCTCTTCTCTATGGGTTTTAATTTTATTATAATTCAATATAAAGGGGAAAGTTGTTGACAAATCCATTTCACTGAAAACAAAGGTCACCCCTCCCCCCCCAAAAAAAAAGAAAAGGCCAATCCAGTTGAACCAAACAAACAAACCCTCTACCAGGATAGGTATGATCAGCCTGTGTGCCCTTGAAGGTGGGAACATGGCCTAGGACACTAAATTATTTGGGAAAATCAGCACTGAAATTCACATGAATCTGATGTCTGTCAATCTGGATGTAAAGCTTTGGATTTCAAACCAGAGTCAGCTCCTTGCAGAGAAGGAGAAAGGACAATGGCTGCAGTTTCTTAGCATGCAGTCAGTACTGCAGAGGTTGCTAGGCAACAGTGAAAGGCTGTCAAACATCCCCTGGTGTAGCCAATGGAATACGAGCAACCCAAGCCACTGCAGAGAGGTGAGAGGCTGTGCTGTCCTGGAAGATGTGCTCAGTTTGACATCGCTTAAAAAGTGAAACACAAAACATAAATCCTTTAGTCGTGGTCAGAGCAGAATGATGGACTTTTTCTCCCAAGAGTAGTTTAGTTCTGATTACATTTTCAACTGTACTAAATCCCTCCAAGTGAGTGTGCCAGGTTGCAGGGAGGCTCTGTGCAAGGTCTGCAAGTTATTCTGACCTGATTCACAATGGAGCTCGCAAAGACACAACCTCCGAGCGCCAGAGGGTTGACGTTGTGCCCTGACTGAAGCCTGGGTTATCGTAGGTTCTAACAAACACTCATACTCGAGGTCATTGCTGTGAAACTCCTTAGGCCTGTGGTCATGGAGTAAGAATAAAATTCTAATCTACAGTCCCTTTCTCCCTTTTATTTCAGGTGAAAATTTCATTTTAACTACAAGTAGACTTGCAAAGAGAAATCAGGGTTTGACAAAGGGTCAGGACCTTTTATCCGCCCCCCCCCCAGAAGCAGTGTTTAATGAGCAAACGTTGATCACAGGTCACTAATTTACACAAACCTACTACAGGAAAAATGGGTGCTAGGTCTGATTCAAAAACTTTGAGCTGTAATTAGGACTTAAAGACGAGTGGGGGTCTAATCGTCAATGCTAATGGAAGCAGACCCCAAACGCAGCATGCTGTGAACACGGAAGCAGATGGCAAATGGTCTTCTCAAGCCTCTGCTGAGGTTGAGTCAGGTGGGCTAAGACCTACCTGAGAACAATCAGTTTTCCAGCATGGTTAGTAGGCAGGGTCAGCCACTTGGTGTGTGTGTGTGTGTGTGTGTGTGTGTGTGTGTGTGTGTGTGCTCAAAAGGGATCTGAATGCACAAGTTGTGAATCTCCTGAATTTAGTCACACAGCACCTTTCCTTAAAGGCATTGCAAAAATACAGGAAAGTCAGCACAGGGCAGGGATGAGAGGCCAGAGTCACTGAAAACTCTGTTGGACATCCACATACCTGGCCAAGGGTATCCCACACTGTCCTTTATAATCCCCTGGTCATCCAGGAGTTTCACATACTCGAGGGGTCACATGTATGAAGTCATGAAGGGAATTCAGAGCCTGAAGCCTGTCTAGGCTGCCGAACAGAGTGCAAAAACACAGATCCAGCATGGGCCTAGGTCTCCATTTTGCTCATTTGATACAAATGGCCCCGTTAAGGGTAGACACCCCCTGTGATTCTTCCAGCCTGAACACTTGCTCATGTATAAAAGTGCAAAAATAGCAACACATTTGGTCTCATGTACCCCAAAGGTAAAGAAGATTGAAGAAGAAAGCAGAAACTAGACATAGGACACTGCCAAATGCCCTGAATGTGATGTGCCAAAAAAACAGGGAAACTTTATCAGCAGATAGGAGAAAAGAATCCTACTTCTTACAAGAGTGGGAATGAATCACCTCGGGCACCACAGCCCTTCCTGGGGCAGCCTCTGGCCCTCTGGGTCTCACGTCTCTTTTAGAATGGCCCCCTTCTCCCCCTCCTTCCTCAAGCTTCCATCCATTTTCCTACGGTGAAGACAGAATGTGTATTTGACAGCTGATGATTTCTAGAGCCATTGATCCTTTAGTCATTGAAAGGCTAAATACTTTGTTTTGGAACAGATTTTCATTTATTGATACAACTTAAGGTCAATAAGGTGATATGTATATTTCTCCTCTTGTTTAGGTATTGTGTTTATTGTGCTCAGTTAGAAATGTAATGTATAATGTAGTACAGATTATAGATAGTTACCTATGATAGAACTTATAGTTAAGTTAGTTAGTATTTCTAGATATACAGACATATATTTGAGATGGATAGGCATTCTTCAAACCTTTCAAAGACCTACAGAATATGGCATTTAAAATGGTTTAGGGTTTTTCTTGACAATGAGGCACAATTTCTCCTGGCAACACCACCTGTGTCAGAAAGGAAGATGGACATTGAAGAAACGCGTTATGAAGTTTGCCTCCAATATGGCAAGACTAGCCATTTGGACAAAGATACTGCTCTTGTCTGGACTGTTTGACTTTGTGCTATATAAACTGGACATGCAGGGCCCACAGAAAAGTGACTGCTGAAGATGGAAGATACAGAAGAACTTCAGGTGACTGAAAAGGCAAGATGTCTCTGTCATTTCTAGAGTTTATATACTATCCTTCTGTGGTCTTTGAAGGAGTTGAAGACAGATAGTTATGGTTATAGTTTTCCTTAGTTAGGATTCAATGATAAGGTACATATAGGACTTTAGACTCACAAAGATAAAATAGATGATGGAATATTTTCTTCAAATCTTACTAAATGTTAATGGACTAAATATTGTTAACTGTTATTCTTATTTGTGTGATATATTTTGCTATGTTAAGGTTAAAACGCTTCTTTTTATTTAGACAGAAAAGAGGAGATGATGGGAGATGTCATTCTGTATATGTTTCTCATACTGGTTAATAATAAAGCACTGTTAGCCAATAGGAAAGGAAGATAGAAGGGACTAGGAGACAAGGAGAGTTTACAAGCATCATGACACTCCCAACAGGGCTTCTATATGATTTCAGATAATGAGGAGAGAAGAAATACAATTTTTCTATCTGAAATAAAGCTTTAGAAAACTTTTGGTATTCAGGATGGATAACTTTAAGAATAATTTTATTCTCTTAGTTATTCATATATGTATAACATACTTGGTATCATAGTGGAATATGCACCACATTTCCTAAAGAAATAAATGTTGCCTCGTTTATAATGACCAAATAAACATGATCTGTGCAAATGGTCCCTGTTTAGCAGAAACACAACTCAACAAGAACTCTGCCATCCTTCATTAATCTAAGAGGTTAAATTTTATTACATTAGCCATGTCCACATTCATTTGACACTCACTTATTTTACAACTGATATACATATATCAAAAATACCTTGGTGAGTTTGCAAATATATATATATATATATATATATATATATATATATATATATCATGTTTAAAAAATCTGCCCAAGTCCTTTGTGTCATTTTTCTTAAGCTCTATAGAAAATTGTCCTTTTCAATATTAATATTTACCTTATTGAAGACCAGGGCTCCTCTTTTAGTTTGGGGGAAGATGACTTTTAGATTTCTCACTACTGTAGAAACCCTACATGCTCTATGATCGCAGAATCTAAAGGAGATGCCCTCCAACTCTTGGTGAAATCCTATCTATGCTGTAAAACAATACCCTGTGGCTTCACACAGTTTGGAAGGGACAAGTATAGATGGCATATACGAAATAACAGTGCAACACAGTCAATACTCTTTCCTTCTAGTGTCTAGGATATGTAACAAGTCCCAGCTAGTGGAGTCGCCAGCATTGGGAATCAGAGGAGAGGAGCTTGTACCATAGCTTAGATGGTTGATCCCATTGACCTGGATCTAGAATTTGGTTAGTATAACTTTAAAAAGAAGCTTAGAGCTAGCTGTGACCTGAAAATTGGATGATTGCCCCCGAGAATCACTTCTGATGGGCAGTTGAATGTGACCCAAGTGTCCTTCTGGCTACTCATTTGGGCATAAGAATCTAAAAATGCGTCTACCACTGAAGACAGAGTGTACTCACGGATTGGTCACTAAAATACAACAAAATTAAACTCCCACACTTTAGTGGGGCCAGGAACAAGGAGCTACTCTGGAATGTTCTCTTACCTTTACAGCTACCAAGATCTTATCCTGCTCAGGACAGAGGTTATAGCATTCCGCAAGGAAAACTTTCCCAAAGGCTCCTTCACCAAGCTCCCTCTTCAGCACGATGTTGTGTCTCTTGATGTGCTGAACAACTGTAAAACAAAGACACCTGTCACTCAACAGCATCCATAAGGTTGGTCACACCGTGTGTCTATTCCCTCCCCTTCTACTCTCTTACAATATTTGCTGCAGGAATCCTCTCCAGTAATTCCTCTGTTTCTGATCCCCGTGAGCCTCAGGGACTCTGAGCAGTGCTGTTCATGAGTATAGGGATGCAGAGTAACATCCAGTGTGCTAGCAGCATCCGGACTTCAGAGGAGGGGACTGTGCCCATTAGGAGAGCACCGAGTAAAGTCAAGGACCACCCAACTTAAATCTTGACTTTACTCCATGACTGTCACATACTCATTGGGAATTAAGATGCCACTTGGCTCACTTCATACGCCAATAAGACCCAGGCAGGCAAACATTCAACTATTTTGACATTTGACTAACACATTATTTTTTTTTTCCCCAAACAGGAAGGAAGCTGGCAGCAAGGTAGTTAAAGTTACAATTGATTTCATTGTCTTTAAAACTTCTATTGAAGAGTTTTCCGGTGTGAAAACTGAGAGCAGAAGATAGACCTTTGCTTTAGGAAGCGGGCAACAGTATTCGCTGACTTCATTGTGATCTGGGGCATAGATTATCTGAAAATGTCCTTTGCCAATGTATTACCCCCAAACACAGTAGATGTCTCTTTTGTACTTTGGTTCACAAATAAAGATTTTGTTATTGTCAGTATAGTCTGATCGTCAGTATAGTCTACATACTAAATATTACTGAAGGATTGTTTCACAAGTTTGATGAACTCAGTTAACTAAAGCAATCATACTAAGTATGTATGCAACAAAGCAGCCCGATTCTCTGAAAATTCAAGAATGGGGAAAACAAACAAATAAATAAAAACGAAACATATCGACAACAGAAGCCACAATCTGAAGCTTTCATACGACCGAGCTTGCCATTTTCCTCCCTGAAAACATCAGGGATTATCTTAATTTGCTTCACTTTCTATTTCCCTTGAACAAGCCAGGAAGCCCCACCCACCGCAAAGCCCCGCCCACCGCAAAGCCCCGCCCACCTGTGGAGCTTGCCACCCCAGCAGTGCTCTTATTCCAGCCAGTGCTCAACCTTTCCAGACCCTGTGCGATTCTTGCTTCAGTGTCTGCAATTTCACAAGCTCCCAAAGAGCCCCTAGGCTTTGTGGCCTACTCAGATGAAGGCCACGCCCTGGCTCCTCCCAGCAGCTCAAGGCTGTTTTGCCTTCACCCTGGCAGGGCCCCAGCTATTCTGAAGCTTCCCTTGCATCCTCTCTGACCTGTCCTTGCTGACATCTTGAATTCTCCACTCACCCAACCAAATGAACGCCTGCCTCACATCTTCTCTCTCGGGTCTGGGAGCTCAGAGAGATTCGGGAACTTGCCTGAGCTTCAGACATACACCAGGCTGCTGTCTGCTCGTTGGGGTTTGAAGAGTCCACAGACACAGGGCACAGGGGGATTTGGGTTATCTCTTGACTAGACTGTAAGCTGAAAGTCCCTGGGGGTGGCAGGCTCTCAGGGAGGAAAGTGCTTCATCTGGGTCCCATTGTGTTTCATCCTTTCTCCTGAAAGGCCCTGGGATCGTTGGATGCATTTCCCTCAGGATGTCCCCAGGGGCAAGCCACAGACTCCAGGACAAATAAGCAAGTGTCCGTGGCTTAAGCAGGGGGAAGTCTGCCTGCTTCCTTCTTCTGAAGTCAGTTACCTTTTCACTTTGGAAACTTGAGGAAAATCACTGCAAAGTCAACATTAAACTTAAGTGAGGGTCAGTGAGATGCCCCAGAGAATGAGAGCAAGGCTGACAAGCTGAATGAATTTGACTCCTTCAGCCCACATGGTGGAAAGACAGAGCCAACTCCCGCTTGCTGTCCTCTGCTGGACACACAGACACACCAATTAATTAATTAACATAAAAATACCAGTGATTAAGGTTCCCAGCTCCCTCTGTTTGTAGGAACCCTCAAGACAACAGTTGGCTTTGTGAGATTTTCTTTGAAATTTAAACCGTTCCTGTGCCCACTCCCCTGTCCCAAAGGAAATATCACTGACGGAATTTTCCAGACTGGAAATTTGGCGTCCTTGGTCATTTGCCTCATGAGCAGTAGAAAGGAGGCAATTTTCAGTATTATATTTCAATCATATTATCGGCAGTGAAAATAATGCATTGGGCCACAAAGTGGCTGTCTTGGCTTTAACTTACAAGCTGCCTCAAAAACATTTAAATTCAATTCTTGCCATAGATTTCCCCCCCAGAAGTAAAAATGTTATGCACACACAAGGGCAATAAAGTATCAATCCATGTCCATATCCATTATTACTGAATCTAAAACTAATAAAGATATAAATAACTATAGCTCTATCCACTTAAGGTCCCAAGCAGGAAATGTGTCTTTCCCATTTCCAGGATAATGACATTTCATAGAAACCTTGGCCCCATGGACGCAACCTGCCTAGCGCATGGGTCTTTAAGTGAACTCTACTGAGTGCCCTGCTCATGCCAAGAACTAAGTGACCTGATGCTTCTTCTTCTTCTTTTTTTTTTTTTTTTTAAGTATTTTTTTATAGTTGTGGGGAGGAAGATGCCGAACACGAATGGGTCTTCCGCTGGGACACTCCGGCCCTCCTGTTTACCCACAGTCCTTCGTGCCAGTCTACCCTAGCAGTGGCATTTGTAGACTGAACTTTGTGGTAGCAGGCAGACTTTACCACCGTCAAGATCAGCACCCTGCTGATGTTGCAGTGAAGTAGACATTCCCCTGAACGACTCTTCCTACTAGAACACTCCAGACCTCCTCATTGACCATCTGTAAGCATCTGAACATCTCGTGAGGGCCAGTGTATTTTATTAGGAAGCTACCAAACAAGCAAACACAAACCACGAGAGTGAAAAGCAGAATGTGATGTCCTATGATTGACAGCAGCTGGGTGCTAACCAGCTCAGTCTATGGAAGTACGTGGAGTCGGGAGAAAAACGTGCCCAACTTTTGGAAGGGAGCTCATATGAAGATGCAAATGAGGCTCTGGATTTTCATCTACATTTTTATCCTGATGCAAATTAGCACTAAATCGAAAATAGAAAATAAGTATCTAAGATCACAGATGCGAAGCACCTGGACAGCAAAAGACTAAATGTACCCAGATCGTTCTACTGATGAAGTGAGTTACGTAGCAGTACTGAGCCGTCCTCAAGGAGGGGACATTAAAATTAAACAAACAAAACTAAAAAAAACAAACAAACAAAGCAAGGTGTGCTACCGTCAATTAATTTCCCTGCCCCACACAGTGAGGTCAAACTCTAAGTCTATTTTACAGAGGACATCACAGTTCATTGAGTTCCGGGTGGTAATAGAGAACCTGTTGCCTGTGCTCTCCCATTGAAAGGAGGGAGGAGGCGCCTACCTCACGCTGACTGCTACTATGGGCCTGAGGGTGTGTGGGCCCAGAACAGACTGCTAGGGAGTTTCACATTAAACCGAAAGAAAGCGTACTGACAAGCTGATTAACTCACCCAGGAGTCTACAGCTAGGAACAGGAAGGTTCAAATTCTTCTCACTATGACACTGACTGACCTCAGTCTTCTTAGGAAAAACAAATGGAAAGAAACAGCCTGAGTTTTGCTTTGCCTACTTGGGGGAATCACAGGCCACCTTCACCAATTTAATTCAACAAACTATTATTAAACACCTACTAGAGATGCTGGCATCAAGAGATGGGATGAGCACATTATCCTCGTCCACAAAGAGCTCACGAGCTCAATGTCTATGGTACCTTCTACTTACATCTTTGTTCACAAAATCCTTCATGCCTTGAGTAATATATGGAGAGAGGCAAACCTCAAGGAACAAATCCAGTTGGGTAAAACACGACCAACAGCTAAGACGAGCTGAGTAAGTGAAACTATGCAGGTTCTGTGTTCCACGTGGTTAGTGAGCCTAAGCCAATACTTGACTGATAGGAGAAGTCATTCTGTAAATATGTTTCTCATACTGGTTAATGAATAAAGCACTGTTGGCCAATAGGAAAGCAAGATAGGCGGGACTAGGAGACAAGGAGGAGAGAGGAAGGAGTGAGGAGGAGTCAGCATGGAGAGACTGGGGAGACCAGACGCCGGCCCCACTCACTGGTAAGATGAGACCATGAGGAAATACTTAGATTAATAGAAATGGGTTAATCATTAAGACAGAGCTAGCCGATAAGAAACTAGTACCTGGCCAACAGCATCATATCTAATACAGAGCCTCTGTGTGTTATTTGGGGCTGGCGTGGCTGTGGGTCCAGGCCGGCGGGGAAAACCCTACTCCTTACACTGACTCTGCCTTTTCTTGCTGGAGAAGACCCAAAATCAACATAATTCTTAAACTTTAAGCTTGATGAAGTAAAAGGCATAGACTCTCCTCTTGTAAAGTAAAATTCTCATGGCAATTAATTTCCAAGGAAATTTTTACAAGGGATTAGCCGATGATTCCTGCCCTTGACTGTGTCTCTATTCTAAGTAGGGAGTTTCCTAAGAAGAGTAGCGTTGGCACAGATCAGTGAACAATTGATGTACAGGACTGGAGAGATGGCTCGATGGTTAAGTATATTTACTGCCCTTGCAGAGGACCCAGGTTCAATGCTAAGCCCTCACACGTCAGCTCATAACCGTCTGGAATATCAGCTCCTGGAAATATAACACCTTTTTCTGACCTCCTCGGGCATATATATGGTATGTGTACATACATGTGGGCAAAACACCCATATGTATTTTTTTAATTAAAACTTTTTAATGAAATAAATGTACAACGCAGAAGCCACCGCTGGCCTCAGCTTTGTGCAGGGAATCCGTACGGTCTCAATAGTATAACCCACGGAAGTAAGAGAGTGTGGTACACACGAGAACACCTTGGGCATGAAGGCGATTAATGGGTAATTTCCCTGCACCCGCTGCTGGGCCTGGATCACATTAGGTTATGAAAATTCTTACATGAATAAATAAAAGCATGAGAAAGAGAAACTAATGATGGCAAGAGCATGATTGTGAGGATCGAGAAAGAATAAGGAAAGGAGGCAAAGCCTGGGCGTGTTTAAGAAATCCTGATTAGCCATGTCCCCTCCCAGTAGCAGCAGGCCACACAGTAGGAAAGGAGGGCAGAGTTGGGGTGCAGAGCGCCTTGAATGGCTCCCGAAGCCACTCGACTGCGTGGGTTCTCACGCTGAGAAACAGGGACTGGAGGATAAGCGGTTTCACGTGCTACACTCCCCTTTCCTGTCTTTAAACGATTGGTCAGGTGATAAATGGCATCTTGGGATTTCTCCAGGACATGCATTCTACAATCTATGGTTTACAACCATCTATCCATCTACCAATCCATCAGTAATATATCTATAATCTATCTATCTACCTATTACCGATCCATTTGTCTATCATCTATCGATCGATCCACACACTCCTCCATCTTTCACTCACCCATACATCTATTGTCTCAGTTCTGTGGAACTAAAGCAGGTCTTTCTACACAGGGAAGAAGCAATATGTACACAAAACAAGGTTATTCTGGCTGTGGTAAAGCAGGCAGGCATCCAGCTAGGGGGCTGCTATAAAGCTCACTGTCATGAGACTGGGAAGAGCCGAGGATGGACTCTATCACCCATCTTCCTCTCCAGGTCCTTTGTCTTTCATGAGCACAGAGCTCAAGCATGGCTGACTGTCAGCAACTCTGTTCTCCACCGATCCCAAAGGGAGCAGAGGATGTCTCCGGGGATTAATTCTGAGAGAATGTAACAAATGACGGGCAAAGACAGAGGGGCCCAAGTGGACTCATCAGAGGCAGGGGACAGGCCGGCAGACAACTGTGGATGGAGTAGTAAGAGGAAGGAATACAGACTGTTCTCTGGAGGCTTTGGAGCAGCAAAGGGCAGGCTCAGAGGCAGTCAGATCAATCTAGAAATAGCATGCAGATGGGGACCAGGAAGGGTTTTACGGTTTGGGGTATGTGCAAATTAAGAGGGGTGATGGAGGGTGAGAAATTAAGTGGATTCCAAAAGAAGACAGGAAGGTAGAAGGACAGGGGGGAGGGGGAGAAATAGGTGCGGGAAGATCCCTAGAGCGGGAGAGGGAGGACGGGGGGGGGGGGGAGGTACTGAAAACTGAGGCTTTGGGGTGAGCCACCCTCTGAGGGCTTCTGCTCGTTAGGCCGTAGTCATGCGAGCCCTTGAGCCAAGCCTTGCACTGGGTGCAGTGAAGGATGTGGCAGACTCCAGCACTGGTCTACCCTTTCCCGGGAGGGCAGCTGGCACCTGCCTGGATGCCTTGTGCAGTAGCCAATGCAGCAGAACCGCATTTTCATTCCAGACCCGATTCCAGCACACCAAGGGGGGAAATAGCCACATCGGAGGGAACTGTGGTTCATGTAACCTGAGCGACACAGCAGGTGAGTAATGGAGTTATTTCAAGTTAAATTCAGTTTCTTGGCAGAAATGGGTAATGGGGGGGGGACTTAGCCCCAGAAATCTTTCAAGCTGTTAGACTGAAAGGATCACCACGCTTCAAAATACACAGACGGTACATCCCTCGCTTTGACATCGCCGAACAGCCAAAATTATATCTGTTCTACACACTGGCATGTGGCAGAATTGGATTGATTTGCCCTGACAGCTCTCCCTGCTGGGACAATACTTGTCACTCAGCCCTAGCAATGTTTGTATTTTCAAAAATCATTATGCATAATGATTGTACAGCATCCTGGCAGGTAGGCCAGACTGTCTCCTCTGCACACCCTTCCGACCCTGAATCCTTGAACTCTGAGGTTCTTCCTGCCTCCAAGGCTCCCAAACTGCCCGTGGCACCCTGCAACACTGCCTCCTCCTAGGCTGTGCGTATCACCCTTCATTTGTGACTCTACTCTGGTGTCTGCTTTGTCTCCATTCCTAAGCCTTACTTCCTAGAGTTTTCTGATTAGTGGTCCTTTGCCAAAGCACCTAACGAGAGGATTTGTAGGGACTGCCTCATGTCACTCAAGAACAACCCAGTGGACCGTGGACCACGATGTAAACATTTGAGCACCTTCCCCATGTGAACACACTTCAGTGAAGGGGAGGAGCTAGGCAAGAAGAATATACATAACATGGTACAGTCAGAGGGTGGTGAGTGGGGGAGGGACATTGGATGCTGTGTAACTGGGCACTCAGGAAAGACTTAGTGGGTCCCAGCAACTCAGAACCATCAGATTGGAACCCTCATGAGGAAAACTCTGAACAGAAAAAAAGGGACAAACATTTAGTTTAAAAACAGAGAGACGATGGGATTTCCCAAGGCCGAGGTCGTGGTTACTTCCAGAACTGTTTTCTCTTGCTGTCGAGTCTGCAACAGCTTCATACGAAGGTAGTTAAATGGTGGTCATACCCAATGATACGTGGGCAGTTTCTGAAACCTGAAGGGTCACTGGTAAGATATTTGGATGCATCCCAGGAGTTTTCCGGCTCGCCTTGGCCACAGCATTCTGTGCAGTGACCATGTGAAGCCGCAGAGGCGATGGATGACAGCTCATCAATGTGCTTACATGATGACGAGCATCCTTGAAGGAGCTTGACAGCACTTTCAGAATCTCTTTATATGAACCCCCCAAGCTCTGTCATTCACCACTTAAGCACGCATGTGAACAGCATGTATGTGGTGGGTTCTGTGGAAGAGTACAGAGTGAGGAAGAAGAAGGGGGCTGTGTAGTGTCTATTGTGCATCAGCTGTGTGCTAGGCACTGTGTCAAACATTTTCTTTCTACATTATCATATCCAAACCCCCTAAGCGAGCTGGGGGGAGAAACCCTATTCTCCATTTGCATTGTAATAGAATGTGGGAGATTGTTAAATAACCACATACCTGGAAAGGGAGTAAAGGTTTGGCTCCCAAGTCCAAGAAAACACTCCCTGCCCCTCACAGACTAGGGCTCTTTCCCTCAATGAGTACAGTTTAATTGGGAGACAGCCAGTACATAAATAACAGTCATAAAATACAAAGACTGCCACGACAGATATGGAAAATATAGGGATAGAGTTTTTAGATGTTTGGAAAAAGGCCCTCGGTACATGGTTGAAGGTTAGCGGATGTGTCATTCAAGTTTTCCATTGTAAGCCGTGTAGGATTGAAATGTTTGTCTAAAGGGGAACATTGTTGGATGTAACAAATTATGACATTTCCAGAATGCCAGGATGTCACTGACTTGACCACGCCCTGGACTTGCATGTGCAGGCGTGTGTCTGCACTGAAGCCCAGAGCTGAAAACTATTTAGGTCAAAACAAATGAAGTTTCCATCCACGGAGGCCAAACCAGACAGATATCTGTTATTTGATCTTCTGCAACTGAATCTATCATATGCCTTCTTTTCTAAATGGACATTCTGAATTTTAAAGAATTGATGTGTATGTATGTATGTGTATGTGTGTTTATATATATGTATACAAATGAATATTTATATGTTAATTTAGAAAAAAATTGTTAAAGTAATATGTGCTCATGGCAACAAATCAAGTAACATCAAAGAGTCTGGATGAAAACCACCAGAACCTTCCATACTCTCCACTGTCCTTGATCTCATGTCCCAGGCAACTTGATTATTGGTTTCCTGAGGATCATCTCCATGGCTCTAGTCAGCCTTCTTACACTATTGACTCACTGTCAAAATTGTTACATCCGTATTTAAACCATAATGACAGAGTAAGTGTCTTAGGATTCTAGAAGGCAGGCTCACCCTTGCATTTTTTCTTTCTCTTTCCGGAGTCCATTGTCTCCATATCCAGTTGATCTCAAATCCTACTTAAACCTGTGATTAAAAGTAGTTTCCTGTGCTTTGATGTCAGTTATGGAGTCTCTGTGAACAACAGGAGGCCTGGCTAAGATTGGGCCATTGATAAGCATGTAGATAGCTTTAGCGTGAGTAAGTATATACATGCAGGAGTACAGAGAAGGATTTTGGGGGACTCTGAAGTCCTCTAAACCAGCATCATTTAGAACATTCTAGAGAGGGACTTTGGGAGATGTTTTGCCCCTTGACTGCTTGATACTCTAGAGGTGCAGATCTCCCTCCGCTGTGGCTAGGCCACTTCTGTTGGTATTGATCCAGAGTCACTCCACATCCCACCAAACACGGCAGGCCTGTGTCCACTGCAGACCCCCAGATTCTGAGCCGACTACATTTCACACATAAGCACGGCACTTCATTTCCAGAAGTCTTAGAGAACTCAACCATGAGGGCATCCATTGGCTCGCCTGCACTTCAGTGCTACAAGAAGCAAACAGACATTGCCTGGCTCACCTGCCGAGCCCTCCCCATCTCCAGCTTGTGCTGCTGGGAGCTTCCACAGCAGATGGAACGTTCTCTAAGAGCTCAGACAGCCCACTCATTTAATAAGTGGAGACAGCAAGGAGCCAAGTGTTACGTTCCCAGAGGTGGCAGGTCCCAAAATGCACCTGGTTGACTTGAACTTGTACCACTTTCATTATGCGCTGATCCTTATCACTAGAAATGAGACAGTTGCTAAAGAAACAGTGATGCACAGCTCAGGTGTGTAAGGATGGAGAAGAGCTGGGGAGAAAATAGCTCTATGAAGTCTATGGAATATCCTAGGGTCTGTTCTTAGCATACAAAGTACCTTGTCTCTAGAGGTGGCATATTTATCCCTGTGGTCCCTTGCCTATTCACGCCATCTACCTCATTATTTTAAGATGTTTGTTTGTTTTTATTTTATGTACATGGGTGTACGTCTATGTACCACATTTGGGCAGTGCCCAAGTGTCAACAACAAGGGGGCAGACCCCGTAGAACTGGCATTATAGATGGTGATTAGCTACCATGGGGGTGCTGGGAGCCAGGTCTCTGTTCCCTGCAAGAGCAGCAAGTGCTGTTTCCCTCTGAGCCATCTCTGCAGCCCTATATACCATCTATCCTGATGAGGTGCCAAGCTCTGAGTGGGAAGTGGTCTGATAAAGCCTAGGTGATGGCAATAGTTTTTAACAGTTTCTTCTTCTTCTCCTCCTCCTCCTCCTCCTCCTCCTTCTCCTTCTCCTTCTCTGTCTTCGTCTTCATCTTCTTCTTCTTTTATTGTTTGAGGATCTCATCCTTACTTCCTATGTTTTGCTAAAGCCCCTCCCCCATACCTCTCTTTTAACTCCTCCCTTAGCCCCTACTGCTGTTCCCTCCAATTAACTCTTGGTTATCTCTTTGAACCCAATGGCTCCCCTTAGCCTGCCGGTGTGTGTGTGTCTCTGGACGGTGGCAGCCACTGTTTCTGAGTTGAGCGAGCATGGCACCCAGGCTTCTTCCCTCACACACTGTCATGGTGACCCTGAGGCAGCTTGCTTGGAACCCTGCTGAGAAGTCCCGCCCCCTTGAATGAGTGCCCATCTCACAGTTTTAAATAGGGAACAAGCACACATGCTCTCCTCACTAGTCCAAACCCCCAATGACCCACACGTCACCGCCCTTTACGATTATAGATTCGCTAATGTTTTGCACATTGACTGAAAGCTTCACCCTCGCTTCAAAGTGTATTCCTTCTACTTCTAAAAAAGGTTGCTGGAAAGCAGCCGGTCATATTATGCTGGCAATCATTTCATGTATCTTGTGTCTAACCTGGCTTTTGACTACGTGCTGTGCAAGGGGCCATCCTAAGTACCCCCTGCAATGATCGTATGTCCAACTTGCTTAAGGATGAATTTCATCGCTGATGTGAGATTCTGCAAGAAACAAAACCCTCCTTACATGGTGTCCCTCTGCCTTACGGTTGAACACGTTAAGGCAGCATGATGCACACGAGAGGGCTGTGGCAAACCCAGGCATAAGTGCCCTGCCTACACAGGAAGAGTGGACGGACAGCAGGGTCAAAACCGTGGAGGAAGGCAGAGCCCCGCGTCCAGCTGGTGATGGGAAAGTGAAGAATGAACAACACAGCCTTCAGCTGACTACGCGGCTCACAGAAAGTCACTTGACTTGTGTATGTCCCCTTTGATTTCTTTCCTGTTGCGCACTACAGAGAGGGGAAAGAAAAAACACATATTCTAGATAAAAAGCACTCAGAACAATTAAATGTTCCACACATGTTATATGGCATGACCACTGCTACTGAGCAGTTTGACTCTCAAGAGTCTACAGTGCCTCGTGGATACATTTTATTGCTTCCATCGAAAGTTAAACATCACGGACAAGCCACGGTAATAGCAGGGCCTTCTGTTCCCAGAGCACTTCAAAGCTCATAAAGAACTTTCCCATGCTATTTTATTTGAACGCTAAAACGGCTTTGTGAAAATCTCCAGAGCTCCACTTGACAGCCGAGGAAATGGAGGCTTAAAGAGGCTACAGGCTCGTCCCTGCCACCAAGGCCCGGCCTCCACCATCAGTGCCCGGCCTCCAGCCCAGCATGGGGAAGTCCAACGTTCTCTGTGTGAAAGCAGCATGCTAGGTATTCTGGAAACTGGAATAAGGCAGGAAGACCAATAAAACATTCTTCCTGGAGACAAAACTTGCAGGTGAAACTCGAATGTCAGTGTGAGATGCTAGTGTGAGAATTGCACCAAACATTTGCCCACTGGGGGGATATGAACTCCAGGAAGAAGAAAGCCTATGAAGACGGTGAGTGCTGGAAAATCTTTGTGAATGAAAGCACCTGACGGGGAGTGGGAAAAGCACACATTTGAAAGTCCCGAGGCGATGGAGCGAGGCGCGATGAGGTGTGTGTTCACACAGTTGAGAAATAACAGAAAGAGAGAGCCACACTTGCGTGAGTAGCATAGATTGCATCACACAAGGAAATGGGAGCTATCAGGCCAGGAACATTGGATTGGTAGCGATGAGCATGACGTGTGCAATGGAAGCGTTCAGACACACAGAGAGTAGCAGAGGGGTGGCTGCGTTAATAAGAGCAAAGTTACAACGGTCTAGAGTGGTAGCAAGGAAAACCCAGGGGTGCTACGGACCCTATGAACCGTATTATTTAATAGTCAGAACAAGATAAGTATTGATTCCGCTATGACCGTTCACGTAACTTTCAGACACAAGTCCCGTTTAAATGACAATCCCCTCTCAACCACGCTGCCAACTTGAATGATGCAGTTTATTAGAGCAAAGAGTCCATTAAATTTCATGTAAGTTTGACATAAAGGACCCCTTATTTTTAATTCCTTCACCTTCTATCAAAGAAGACTTCTCAGAAGCAAATCGCGATAATCCCTGTTGCGTAAGTACCCGTGAAGGTGGTTATGAACTCGTGAAAGACTAATCCCAGCCTGTGCTATCAAGGAAAGCCACGCGGCACCCTTCCCTGGGCACACATCGGCTTCTTGATACAGAGATGGAGAAGGGATGAGAACAGGCACAGAGAAACCCAGAGTGGAGCCGAGCTAGAGGCGTGGGGCAGGGGAGGATAGAGCCATGGGGAAAATGGACTCCGCTATGTGAATGTACTTGGAGAGAGCCTTGGAAGGCAGTGCTGGCTGAGATGATAAGGATTGCCTCCATGACGACGCAAGTAGTGCTACCTTTAAAATGGAAGGAAAATCTAAACTGGCAGCTTGGTTCATCACACACTCTGGGGAGCAGAGGATCTGAGTGGATGTGGGCGTGACCATGCCAAGGACCTCAATGCCTCAGCCCTGTGCGAGGGGCAACACTTTCCCCAGCCGAGGCTCAGGAGGAGGGCAGAGCCTTCCTTAAATTCATGTGCAGATGTCAGTGTGTATGTTTATGACATGAAGACTGCCCCCACACACACAGAGACGGCGCCTACAGATATTAGCTAACCCATCTCCTTGTGCAGCTATGTTAATATCCATGCCTCCTATTTATCTGCCTGTAATAACATGCCTTCATGTTCAGCTGTGTGCTCCTTGCTTCCCGTGTAACATGTACAATATGCACACGGAGTTTCTGGTGTGCTATGGCTTCTCCATCTAGGAGCCCAGCCCCCCCCCCCACACCCCAGTCCACACAATCCCAGCTTTTCTGTATCTGTGTGTCTGTTGTCTCATTTCCAAGCAGGCCCCCAGGTCAATCTCTGGATAGGTGCAAGGGTGTCAAATGCCTCTGTTGTGTGGTAATAGCAGAAGGTGCAGGCGATTGGACTTCAAGCCCCTACAACCATGGACTAAATAAATCTCCATATTTTTTTATAATGTAATTGCTCTCCAGTCTGGTGACAGAAAGTGGACTAAGACAGATGAAGAACCTAGGTCCTAATACTTGGCTGCACAGCCTTCCGGCGGCCAAGGTGCTTGTTACCTTCTTTCCAACAACTGTTTTTATGCTGTCCCAAAGCAAGAAGGTAAACCCCTGAGCCAGTCACTTTCTTTGGCAAGGTCAGTAGTCTTGTAGTAATGATCACACTGAGACTACACACACACACACACACACACACACACACACACACACACACAGAGGTACATATATTCGTTCATTGTTTTGTATTTGAATTAACCTGGGATTTGAAGTAAGGCTCAATTCCCCCTTTAAAGTTCAATGGCTGGGATGTGCTCTCCCCTGGCTCTCGGGCCTGTGAGTACCAAACACACGCACCAGCCACCCCACTTGACTTTGGCATGCGGCCTTTACACATGCCATCAGGCATCTCACACACTGAACTAGCAGCTGCAGCTGCTTGCCAGTCGGTGAAGCCACATCACTCTGTGACGGGGATGTGTGAGATAAACTGCCGGGCAGGAGGTGGGCAGAGGCATGCAGCATGCAGCGAGTGCGTGCGCACAGGGCTCCCCCCACCCCCAGGCCTTGCTGTTTAATGGGCTTGTGAGACAGAGGTGAGAAGGAGCTTCCCTGGGCGCAGCAGCCTGTGGAGGAAAAAGCTCTGTCTGTTGAGTCTGTTGATTGTCATTAAATGTAATAATGACCACTGCAAATCTGGGATTTACAGTGGTTGGACAAGGCAGACTACCTGCTGTCATCAAAATCAGGCAGAACACTTTCCTTACCCCACAGAACTGTCTGTAGCAATTCTAGAAGCATCGCTCCCTAGGCAAAGACACCGGAGCCCTGGGAGCTGTGAGGGCGGTGGACAAGATCGGTCCTTGTCGCAGTGTCTGCCGAGCCTCACACACTCTCTTAGCTGGTTTGTTATGGTGTTTCATGCCAGGTGACTGCTACCGGAGCCAAAAAGCCGCCCACCTCATTGGCGCCACCATTGCGTATATATGTACAGCTGTCACTCCATCAGAATGACGTCTGTCCTAGACACACGGTACTCAGAAACGGTGACTACAGACAAGCCCTTGAGCACTTCGCGATATTTCATCGGGATTTATAACCTGATGAAAATAAAGACTTCTGAAACAGACATGTTGATTTGGAGCCAAATGCACCTGTATGATGCTTAACGGTGTACACCGTCTCACAAGATATCATCACACTACCCAGGAAGGCTTCTGTGTCCCCAACATTAAACTCTATTCTAAGCCAAGCACAGCAAGCAGCGGACTTGCATATTTAACTAAGAGATGCCCCTGAGATGCTGTCCCTGCAGGACTGTCCATGCTCCACCAGCTGGCCCTACACCCATGCAAACACAGTGCGTTTTAAAGAGAGCATATGGGGCTGAGAAGGAAAAGTGACCGGGGGGTAGGGGGATTACTGGAGGGAGGAGAATGCGGGTGGATTTGATCAAACATGTTATATGCGTGTATGAAATAATCAGATGATTAAAATTAGCAGAGAATAAAGAAAGAGGATGTGGGGAGAAAACCGCAAGACACAGAAGAGCTGGAGACTGGGAGACAATTAGCTGGACCAGGAGAAGGGAGTGTGAGAGGCTCCACACAAGAGCTGGCAGCCCTAACTAATTAGCAACAATTAATTTCATGGTAGGAGCAAGAACACATGTATGATGTCCTATAAACGCTTAATAGATGTCACCATAAGTCACTCTCGTCTCTCCCTTGAAACTCGACTTGCAAGCTGGATCACTCTAAATCTTCTGGAATTAACAAAATAGATAAGCTAACTCTTGATTCTTGTTATCAAAGAAATACCCTCCAGTCCCATCACTTGGCCAGCCACTAATCACTGCTGTTTTATCTCAGGTCAGCCACGTCAGGCTCAAGCGCACCTTGGACTGTATCTGATAAAGGAGGGTCACGGCGGATCTGCCCCAGGTAGGTGACAGGGTCTCCTGCACCCTTGTGAATCAGGTATCCTGTGTCTCTGGAATGAACTCCTAGGACAGCTTCTTTGACAGACGCCTCCTCCTATCAACTGGTAGGGCCTGTGTATGGATTTAATGATTGGGGATTGATTGGTGATGTCTGCTGGGCACTGGGACGGAAGCCGCTATTGCTTGTTTGTATTTTCACCATGACTGTTCCTTTCTGCTAATCAGTCTTCTTCAGTTCCATGGGCAGCGTCTTCTGAGTGGAGAAGTTTAGTCATGTCCTGCAGACCCCATCCTGGAATCTCTCCACCCCCTCTCACCCTTCCCGGGTTCAGTGGGTGTGGCTTTTGTGAGGTCAGAGTAACTGTGAGTAGGATTAACTGTGTGCTCCGTGAGTCCCTTGGCCACTACCCACCAGTGAGACCGGCATTCATCAGAAGATAGACCCGACCACATCACTGACTCTGGACTAAGACTTCCAATGAAAGACTTAGGTCTAGTGACTTTCTAAGGTCGGTTTCCGTATCTGCTTATCCTTCACCTCCTTCTATTAGCCTACGGGCTGTCCATCCTGCTGCTATAAATCCAATCACCTCCTTCACCACCATATCTGTACAGCTGAGCAGGACATGATGCCAATTAAAAATACTTACATATGGAGTGTTCTACTGATTATCCATGAGACTAACCATCACGGGCACACAGCATCAGGACGGTAGAGTACATAGACATTACTCAGTTTCCCCACGGCATACAAAAACTCCTTCTGCAGTCTACATTGTCTGCATAATAAGGCTGGGACATGGGAAAAGAAACCTGATTGCCTGGGCCTGGGATGTGTGGAGGAGAGTCCCCAGGGCGGTCTCTTTGCCCCAGGAGCTGAGGAAACATGAAACCTAAGATATGAAGAGAACAGAGAGAGTCGCCTTCAGGATATGCCCGACTTGTTCTTCCAAAGTCATAAGAAAGGGGTGGCCTAGCAAGGCAGGACACTTTCAGGTAATAGCTCTCCACTAAGCTAGCTAGCATCATAGGAAAACCATGTCTCCTCACTCCCAATCGGTGAGAATTGGATGCGATGCCTAGACCTCCATTCACAGGTCAGGATAAGGAAAACAGCTCTGGCTCCAGAGAACATAAAGGGAGACAGCCAAGGGCAAGGGGCTTAGCCACGATCCCTGGTTATCAGAGAAGACCAAGGCAGAGAACCGGGTCTTCCCTATCCCAGAGGGTAACAAGCACCCCTCACCCCCACGGTCACCATAGATACAATGCTAAAAGCCTGGGCTCCCACCTCCTGGGATAACAACAGAGGAAGCCAGTGGAGGGTCATCCTGTACTTACCACCACCTTGTGGCAGGGAGAATATCTGTTCTTCCCCAACACTGCATTGTCAGGGAAGCCACTGAGAGAAATAACAGGGAGAGCATCCCATTGTTGGGAGGGGATATCTGAAGTGGCATGCTGGGGACCCACAACTGCTATGCAAACCCAGCACAGGGAAGAGATGCCCCTTCAGTGACAAGACTAAAGAGACAGGACTTGGGTTTTCACCCAACCTGGGGAGTCAAGATGCCGCCACCCCTCTTCCACAGTGACCTCAGAGGAAGCCAGAGTGAAACCCTGAGCTGTTCAAAGGCCCCCAAATACCCAGATCCAACCAATCAACCAACCAACCAACCAACCAATCAACCAACCAACCAATCAATCAATAATTCCCATGCAACGATGGCCTATAAAATCTCAAACTAAATTGTAAAAGCCAGCAGATGCCAAACCAGACTGGCAGCTGTGTTAAGGTTGTGTGACAAGGGTCTGAAGGCAGCTAGAATGACCAACAGTCATCATATTTAAAACTAATAAATAGACGGGGCTATAGAATGGGACAGAGAGAGAGAGAGAGAGAGAGAGAGAGAGAGAGAGAGAGAGAGAGAAGAATAATCAATAAAATGATTGTTAAGAAGCAATGGTAATAATAGATGGGGATATAGAATGGGACAGAGAGAGAGAGAGAGAGAGAGAGAGAGAAGAATAATCAATAAACAATATTTTTAAGAAACAATGGTAATAACAGAAAGAAACTGACTGAAAAGAAATCTTATGGGACCATCATATCCTTATAAAATATTTAATAGCGATGTCAATGTATCCTTAGGGGGAAGAAGAAAACCAACAATGGCTGAAAAATTAGCTGAAGATTCAAATGTTGAAGCTTCATCCATCAGACAAAACTTGTAAGCATGAAAATTTGAGGGAAAAAAAAACTCCAAATAAGATAAACCCAAAGGAGTAGTTTCTACAAAGACTATGATCAAAATTCTGAAGTGTAAACATACACACAAAAGCTATAAAGCAGGAACACAGTTGGTGTGTAAAGTGGTTGCCACACAGGTGTGAGGACTTGAGTCTGAATGTGCAAATCCACACAAAAGCTGGATGCACAGCATGAACAGCTATACACCAGATGTTCCCATGTGAGAATATGAGACAGAGTGGGGAAAATCCCTGGAAACCCATACTGGTCTTCAAAGCGCCAAACAATGGAGCAAGACCCTGTTTCAAACAAGGTGAAAGCCCAGGACCAACACTTAACATTGTCCTCTGATGTCCACATGGACACTGTGGAATGGGGGCTTGTACGGGTGCATACGCATGCACCCACGCGTGTACACACACACACACACACACACACACACACACACAAGTGCACACACGCTCTTAAAGAATGGATATATTTTAGTAATAAAGAAAAAAAACTATGTAAATAACATCATCTGTCTCATAACCATGGAAACCAGAATAGGGCAACACAATATCATTTTAGTGATGAAAGAAAAGAACTATTCTGCTTGCTGTATTTAGCTTTTTTATTCTGTGCCTGTGAGCATTTGCCTGTATGTATACATGGGTATCACGTGTGAGCAGCATCAGTGCAGGCCAGAAAATGACATTGGATCCCATAGAACTGGAGTCACACGGTTGCTGAGGACCACACTCAGGTCCTCTGCAAGAGCAATCAGCTCCTAACTGCTGAGCCGTTCTCTACCTCCAGAAAAGCTCTGCTGACCCAGACCCTTCTGCCCAATAGGAGTACCCCTCGGAAACCAGGCAATGCGTGACACATTTTCCTTCTTAAAAATTCTGGTTATGTTGGCAGCTGAAGCAAGGGTATACATCGTTGGCTGGGATTTTAAATGTATGTAGAATAAATATTTAAGACAATTATACCGTAATTGGAGAAAGGAAACAAATGAGGTAAAGTTTCCACATTTCATTTAAACTAGTAAAATGTCACTGTTAGTATACAGTGATGCTGTGTGTATATTAGACACCTAAAGCCGCCAGTCTTTTTAAAGTCTATGCAAAATACCAGCTGAAAAACATCTGTGGATAATTCTCTTGTAATTTTTTTTAATGTCCTAGAAATCTAGAAGAAGAAAATAAGAAAGCAAATGAAAGAGAACAAACAGAAAACCAAAGCAAAATGACAGGCTAACATATCAATAGTTATCTTAAGGAGAATGATTTAAGTAATCACTTAAAAATGTACAAATCGACAAATTAAAAAAATTCCAAACTTCATGCTAGCCACAAACTCACTTCAAATTCGGCAGTAAGTTAGAAGGTTAAGGGTGGGAGTGTCCTGCTGTGACAGTAATCAGACAGTAAATAAAGGTAGTCACCAGAGATAACAGGGATAGTAAAAGGAATAAGTGAATGCGTTTTCCAAGAGACATAATGAAACCAAGTGTGAATACTAACCAAAGATCTGATAATGAGTAAGGGAAAAAGTTGCAACCCATTCTTGCAACCGAAGCCTTCCACACCTGAATCTCAGTGGTTGACTAAGAAACCAACAAACATATAGAGGAAACGCAAAATGTGACTGTATGTGTAAGAATTACAGAAATGTGATGGACATTTATCAGGGTACTGCCTTCAGTGATGGCAGAGCACACATTCTTCCTATGTTCTTACAGAACACACGCAAAGATCATACCTGAACCACAAAGCAATGCTTACAGAACACATGCAAAGACCATACCCTGAACCACAAAGCAAGTGGCTGAGTACATAGAGTGTGTTACCTGATCCCAGTAAAAACAGGAATTCCAGTATGGTAATAGGCAAGTCTTTAAATGCATGAAAAGCTATTTGAAATTATCCTTGGGTCAGAAGAGCAGGCAGTCACAAAGCCCAACCCCTAGAGAGAACCTTGATGATTGACAGCTGCTGAAGGAGGGAGAATTAGTTTTGTGTGGATATGGCTCTGATAGGACATTCGTGTCCCACTGGATGCCCCTACGTCCAGTCACTGGTGGCTCTAAATGGACTCGGTAGTTTAGAAAGACTGCGCGTGCTGCTGGGAGAGTAAGGTGGTGGAGGTGAAGGAGGTCTGGGAGGGAGGAAGTGAGTTTACTCAAAGTACATTATCGTCAAGTATAAAATTCCAAAACAATATTTTTTTAAAAAAGGAAAGATAAAAAAAAAAACATTTAAAATGTTACAGTAAATGGAAATGAAGACCTAACACATTTGTGAGGTACAGATGAGCAACTGTAAGAAAAAACTGACAATGCTAACTCATGAGAAGGAAATCTCTCCTGTGCTTTTCATCTGCCGAGCTTCCACTTAAGATGGGCAAGGGCTGCTGGGCCTGGGACAAGGGGCCCAGCCTTCCCCTGTGCTAACTGGTAAGGGGTCACCAACCTTTCGACCCCCTGCCACATTTCCATAACTTTCCTCTTCCTGGTTCAGACAAAAGCAATCCCAGACCATCACCCCAAGTCTATACCCTAAGCAATTAATACCACATGTAGAATGTCAGTGCAGAAACAGGAACAGGATGAAGAGCTAAGACATGTCTCCTCCAAAGACTAATAACCGCACGGTAATAAAAATGACCTGGAAGAACTTCAAGACAAAGGATTTAAAATGATTATAATCACGTTCAAACAACCCGAAGACAAACGAAATGAAACATTATAACCACGTTCAAACAACCCAAAGAGGACAAACAAAATAAAACAAAACGAACATCTGAGAGAAATGTGGAAGTCAATAATAGATGTCAAAATTGGGTTCAATAAAAGAAGTTGATGAAGAAAAACAAAACTTGAATGTTGCTGTAAATGAAAAACTCAAAGTTTTCAGTGGAAAACTTCAAATAGAAAGGATAACATGGAAAACAGAAGTTTAGGACTGGGAGACAAAGTGTAAGAAATGAATACTCAGTAAAGTTTATTGAGAAATGTATTAAAATCCATGAAGAGAATATGGGAAAGCGTTAGGACACTCCAAAAAGTCATAGCTTTCAAATATGGGCATAGAAGACTATCATACTGAATGCATAGAATATATTTTCAATAAAATCATAGAAAAATTTCAATACCTAGAGAAAGAGATGCTTATTCAGGTAAAATTGTAAATAAAAATGGCCCCCCAATCCCTTCACAGCATATTATAGTTAAAACATTTAAAACATTGGATAAGGAAAGGGTATTGAAAGTTGAAAGAGAGAAAGGACAAGTCACTTAGAAAGGCAGGCCCATCAAAATAACACCAGGCTATTTGACAGAGACTCGTAAAGTCAAATGACATGGAAAAATGTATTCCATGTTCTGTAAGATCATATCTATCAACTAAGACTATTACACCCAGCAAAACTATCCATTGGGATTAAAGACAAAATAAAAACCTTTCACAATTCCTCCAAAATTGATCACATTTTAGGACATAAAGCAAGTCTCAGCAGATACAAATTAAGGAAACAATGTATTCTATTGGATCACAATGGAATAAATCTAAGTATGAAAAGAAATAGAAACTATAGAATTTACAAAATCTCAGGAAAACTAGACAAGCATTTCCAGTAAAATCAGGAATAAGACAAGGGTGTCCACTATCCCCACTCCTGTTCTGTACGGTGATTGAAGTCTTAGCTAGAGGAAGACACAAGAAAGGGAGATAAAGGGAAATACAAATAGAAAAGTAATAAGTCAAAGTGTCTTCATTTGCAGATTATAAGGTTCTATGCGTAAAAGGCCCCACCGGAAAACTTCTATAGCTGATGAAAACATTCGGCAATGTAACCGTATACAAAAATATTACAAGTAAACCTGTAATTTACTATATTCCAACAACAAATATAATCAGGAAGAAGTCAGTAAAACAGCCTCATTCATATTACCCTCAAAGAACGTTGGAATAAATTTAACCAAGAAAATGAAAATCTTATACAATAAGAACTACAATAAACTAAAGAAAAAAAATTGAAAAAGATAAAAAAAAAAAAAAAAAAAAAAAAAAAAAAAACCTGTGCTCGTGGACTGGTAGAATTAATACTGTGAAAATGTCTATCTTTCCTAATGTAATCTTCATATTCAATGCAATCCTCACAAAAATTCCCATGCCACAGAAGTTGAAAAATAACCCCAAATACATATGGAAAGGTAGAAGAGGCCAGTGGGGCCAGATTATTCCGGAACAATAAAATTTTGCGACATGTGCTACGGGCTCTGGTTTCACAGGATAGTAGTAGTGAAAACAGTTCTGTGTAAGAAGAGACACACTGGTCAATGGCATGGAACTGAAGACTGGGGTATGACCCAACACACTACAGCAACCTGCATTTTTTATGAAGAAGCCAATAGCACACATTGGAGAAAAGACAGCGTCGCCTTCAACACGTGGTGCTGGCCAGACTGGATAACTACATGGAGAAGAATGGAACTAGATCGCTACCTTTTACCCTGCACAAAACTCAGCTCCGAATGTATCAGGGACCTCAACATCGACTTGATAACCTGAATCTGGTACAGGAGAAGGTAGGAATTGTTTTTCAGCTTACTGTTTGTTACAGGAAAAGAACTTTCTGAACTGGATCCCAGTAGAGCAGATATTAAGACCAATGACTAGTAAATGAATGGAACCTCGTGAAAGTAAATAAAACACTTTTGTACACCAAAGGATACCATCGTTCAAGGGATGAAACAACCCGTGGAATGGGGGGGAAATTGCCAGCATATATCTGACAGAAAGCTGGTGTCTAAAACATACAAAGATTTAAAAGCCAAACTCCAATAAAGCAAATGAGCCAATTCAAAAATGGGGCAGGGAATTAAACAGAGAGTTCTCAAAAGATGGAATACAAGTGCCTGAGAAATGTTTTTTTTTTAAATGTTCAGCATCCACAGCCATCAGAGAAACGCAAATTAAAACAGTTTTAAGATTTCATCTTAGTCCAAGACTAAGAAAATGGCCAAGACTAAGAAAATGAATGACAGCAAACGTTGGTGCGGTTGTAGGGAAGGGAGTACAAACTGATGCCGTCACTGTGGAAATCGGTGTGGAGGTTCCTTCCTCATACACCTAGAACAACTAACTATATTGCACCATCCAGCTCTCGCACTCTGTGACTACTACCTGTGGAGTGGAAACATGTTCCTCCACGTTCACTGCCCCTAAAGTAACAACATGCCTGGAATGGAAACACTCTGTATGTCCATCAGCTGAAGGATGGATAATTAAAATGGGATCCACATAAACAATGTTATGAAATTATCAGGCAAATGAATAAGTTCCATCATTCTGGGCAAGGTAACCGGAGCCAGAAAAACAAACACTACGTGTTCTCTCTAATATACGGATAGCATGTTTGACTCTATATACATGTGTGTTTAAACTGGAATACCCACAGAAGTCAGAAAGCTAGTTAGGGATCATTGGGGATTTCAAGGATGTTGGGGAGATAGAACACAAGTAGATGCAAAGGAAAGAGAATTGATGGAGCAGGAAGGGTTAAATAGGGTGGACAATGGAAGGTCCAGGTAGAGAAGGAAGTGCAAGGAGGGATAACTAACACTAAAAACCTTTCAAAATTCTAAGTGGAAACCTACTACTGTAGATGCTTCCTAAAATATAGACAAAGACATTTATAAAAATAATTTAAATGAAGTTACACTATAGTGGGTGACAGCTACCTCCCAGATACCATATATTATCAATGAGAAGCCCAGAGCCAGGTATAAGTTACTTCTTTTCACATTGGTGGTTAGTGGGTTACCATCGTCTCCCAAGCATTATAGAGCATTTCCATAGCTTCTGTTTATTACCCCACCTAGAACTTGATGGTAAGACCCTGTTGTTGAAGATGCCACATGCTTGAGCCACTGAACATGGATTAATCAAGCCGGTGCTGACCTAAAACTTTCATCTCTACTGTCTGGCTTTCACAGTGCAAGGGGGAGCTATGCATGCTACTGGGGGGGGGGGGAATTGACAATGTTACCCAGTAGTGAACTCTGCTAGCTGCAGTAACACCGGACCTTGCAAGGTATGCCCACTGTTGCAATAGCAGACCAATGTTATGGGAATGACAGTGACTTCTTTGTGTGATTTAAAATCTATTCCACACAATGGAACTCATGCACCATACTGTTAATTGGATCAAAAATTAATGGCTGGGTAGATCACAGTCCCTGGAGGGAGAACATAGCATTATTAGTCTACTAAACAGACATGGTAATAAACTGTCCCCTAAGTTCTTGTCTTTATTCCCATAGAGTAGTGCATCTCTCAACCCCCAGCAGAGAAGTGTCCTGTGTTGTCTGTGACAGTTAATTCAGACCTAGAACCTGGAGTGCTCAGCTCTAGAGGGGCCACGTATGCCCCTCCCCTGAAGGAAGAGGGGTAGAAAGATTGTGAGAGTCAGGTGAGGGATGCCTGAAGGGAGACAGTGTCTGCTGGACATGCAAGGCCTTTGCGCCCCGAACTCACAGAAGCTGTTTCTTCATATACAGACCCATGAGGATCAAGCCAGGCGAAAGCCCAGGGTGGATGCAAGAGAGGTCCCACCTCTGGCTGGGGAACTGATGGTAGCTGGTGGCTTCTGGGGAAGGGAGACTCAGTTTTCCTCAGGGATGCAGGTGTCCCATGCTCCGGTAGATGGCACATACATGTGACACTAAGTGGACCCATGCTCCGGTAGATGGCACATATATAACACTAAGTGGACTCAGCGAGCTTTTTAAAAGGCTGTGTGATGTGAGGAAGGAATAGTGGTCATAGGGTTAACGGAGAAGCTAAGGGGAGGAGCTGTGAAGGCAGGGAGGGGTGGATTTGATCAAAAGACATTATATGTATGTATGAAATCCTTAAACAACAAACAAGAAGAAGACCTCAAACTCCAACCACAAGAAATGAGAAAATGACCTATGCAGACTCCGTGAGAAGGCAAAGGGGAGAGGGGGTCATAGTTACTTAGTATAGGAGCCCCAGGATGGTACCGAGGCAGGTCTTTCCATCAATGGTGCACGGACAATAAATGTGCACAAAGACTTAAACTGTGCCCTAAGTGTCATATCTTATTTAAAAATTGTAAGAGATTAATTATACTTTAAATATGAGTATAACCCACAGAGAGATTCTTCATTGCCCAGGGATAGACACAGAATTTCTAGTCATTTAGTATAATACATAAAAGGTGAAAAATAATTAGCTGGACTTCATCATGATTAAAATGTCTTTATTTTACTAAAATCGTCTAAGGGAGTTGAAAGCAAACCTCACACTGGGAGGAAATGTTTGCAAGCCACGCCTAATAAGAGACAGGTGCACAGTACGCGGAATACAAGAATTCCAGGTGAAGCTTGAAAACAACAATCCAACTCAAATGGGCAACAGGCAGAGTTAGATTGGAGGAAAAAGAAGAGGTATCCCATCAGAACAAAGAGCTAAAGACATCACTAAGTGCTGACAAGCACCATGACGTGTCACTGCAGTGTCAGAGCCTCAATACAATACACAACGAAGCCCACTCAACTCCCCCTTTGCCCAACTATTGCAAAGCTCTTGGTACTTTTACCAGAGGAATGCAACTTAGGCATCCACAGTGATGTTCAGGACAGCTCTGTGCTTGTAAATCTTGACTTCCACCTCACCTCGTGGAGGGAGTTTCCAGGAAGGTTTAATTGGCATGGGACAAGCCACCCTGAGTGTGGCCAGCACTCCCCCCCCCTCCAGGGTGTCTTGGAGTTCTGGACTGAATAAAAAGTAAAGAAATGAGCTGGAGCCTAGCATGCATCTCTCACCGTTTCCTGACGGTAGTTGCAGCGTGACTAGGACTCACACTCCTGGCTTGCCTGGCACGATGGACTGAGCCCTCGAACTGTGAGCCAAACAAGCCCTTTCTTCCTCAAGTTGCTTTTGTCGGGTATTTTCTCACAACAGGGAGAGCAACAACTAACACAAGCCCCGAAGAAGAAACGACCCGCTTTCGATAGCTGAAAAATCAAACAATCTGTGATAGATCTATTCTGCGCACTGCTACTCAGTATAAATAGAGACGAACTATTGATGCATAACATGGGTGGAAAACCCACCAAGTGAATTTTTTTTCAAATGTTAAGCTACATCCTGCAAGACTCTCTAAAAATAGCATTCTTGAAATACCAAAGTTGTGGAAATAGGACAGGGATTAGTGGCTGCTAAGGGCTAAGGACAGATGTGGGGAGCTTGGGGATAGAAGTGAGTGAGGTTATGCGGGGACAAGCAGGGGATCCCCGTGGAGGAACCTGTTGGCACCTTGGTGTCTTGGTGTGAATATTCTGAGTGACGTTGTGCTGTAGGCACGCCAGGTGTTGCCACCGAGAGAAAATGGACGGAAATCCATGGCATCCAGGGCATCATTGCTTGGAACTCCAGATGAGTCTACAATTATTCCAAGTAAAGACGTAGCTTTAAGAACACACCTATTCTCCCAGCACTGGGGGCGGAGGCGAGAGGAGCATTAAATTCAATAGAGACTTTATTTAGCAAAATAAAACACTGTAAGAGATGTGAGCATGGTACCAGGGATACTCATAATATGGACAAAGGACATTATTTGCTTGTAAGGAGCACCATGCCACCAAACACTACCACTCATTATGGACAATTATGGATTTTCCCACCTGCATCATAAGTGAGCTCCCTCAGGGCTTGGCTCATGTATTATTTATCTATAAATCTCCCACAGTGCCTAGCAAGCACCCTGCTATGTAATGAGTGCTGCGTAAATGTTTGTTGACTTAATGTTTTATCAGCGATACATGGGTATGTGTGTCATACACTGTTAAAACACTGCTTGCTGCAAATGAGAAAAACATTAAAGAGATGAGTCACCCAGTGAATTAGTGCCATTCTTTAAAAAAGCAATTAAAACCCTTTGTTTTTAAACTAGTGTTCTGTGTGTTTGCTCTCTCTCTCTCTCTCTCTCTCTCTCTCTCTCTCTCTCTCTCTCTCTCTCTCTCTCTCTCTCTCTGTTATTTTGTGATTAAAAGCATAATAGATGCCCACGGTAGAACGTTTTAAGTTCAGGGACATGAAGCGGACGCTGTCTATTTTAGCCGCTGCTGTAGTCATTCCTCTGATGTGGTGTGAGTCTGGAGCCCTCTGCCTTAGTTTTCCTGTCTGTAGAATCACTGGCTCACCCAGCACAGCTTGAGACTGTCAAGGGCAGCTGTAGGAGCTATCTCTGCTTTCCTACATACTCTGGCCAGAGCCCTTCAAATAAATGGAGTCCACTTCTCTTTCCTGGTGGCCAGTGATAAAATAACTACAGCTTTCTGTCTCTGGCATCTTAAAGGGGGCATGTGTTGTCTCATAAGCAGTAAACAGGGCTTAGCATCTCCCTGATAGGAAAGGTACCCGAGGACATCTCCAGGCACAACCCTTGCTCTGGCTGCCTAAGCCACAGATAAGGAGGGATGATGGGCATCCAGAAGGTGTGGGTGACCTTTTCCAGAGACAGTGGGAATTTGGGGGCTGTAAACTTGGGGGACACCCAGATGTGCTGAAGACAGCAATGTAGTGGACGGGTGCCACTGGACGAGGCCCAGGCCACAACCAACTCATATTCGAATCACATCTACATTCTAGGAAAACTAGCACAGGAAAACAAATGCCACTGTTGAAAACAACACAACACAACATGCCGTTCCGCTATTCCTCCAAAGACACCCAGAAACCCTGACCTTCACCGACAGCCATGTGGTCCCTCTATTTCCTTGTATTGGCCATGGTTTTCAGCCACCACCCAAGCAGAATCCAACAAAGCTTCTAGGTTTCCTGTCAGGTAGCTACAAAAACACACACGATTTCCCAGCTCATGTCTTGAAAGAGAAGCAAACCAACCTCAATATCTGCATTGCCACTGCTATTGCAAGGAATCAAAGCATTAGTCTTTGACCCCCTGCAAGTGTCCCCGTGCTTTGGGAAGAGCTATGGAACCCATTAAAAGAATACTGTTTTCCCAGCGGAGGCATCTTGAGCTGGGCTCATAGGTTCCGACGTTCAGGAAATGCCTTGATTCATCTTTGATTAGGACTTGAAGAGATTTATCCACCATGAACAAAATTGTAAATGTCAAATAACATCTGTATCAGCATTAATGGAAGATGGCATTAACATACACGTTTGCAGTTTGGGGAAGATATTTGTTTCAGTACAGCAAACATTAATTCCATATTTACTCCAGAAGTGCCATAAATACCCTTAACCTCATTTTAGTTTATACACATGGTTTGATTTCCCCAAATGCATAGTTTGTTGCTGAGTTACTTGATTGGTCAAAGTTTTCTATTTTAAACCATTTTATTTATTTTTTTCTTAGAAAAGTTAACTTTGTGTGTGTGTGTGTGTGTATGTGTGTATCAGAGTGTGTGTGAGTATAGATGTGTGTGTATGTATGAGGATGTGTGTGTATAAATGTGTGTATGTGTAAGGTGTGTGTATGAGTGTATGTATCTGTGTGTATGAGGGTGTTAGAGTGTGTGTCTATGCTAGTGTGTGTATGCATGTATGTGAGATGTGTGTGTGTGTGAGGTGTGTGTGTGTGTGTGTGTGTGTGTGTGTGTGTGTGTCTGCAGTGCTCACAGAGGCCTGAAGAGGGCACCGAAGTCCCTGGAGCTGTAGTTACAGTGGACTGTGAGCATTTAGATACTGGCAGTAAGTGATGTTAACAACTGAGCTATCTCTCCAGTCCCAAGGGTTTTTGTTTCTTTTTTCTTTTCCTTTCCTTTCTTTTCTTTTTTTTTCTTTTCATTGTTTCAAAATGGTTATCCTTTAAAATTACTTGCACAAAAGGAAGAAGGGGGAAAATTAAACAAAAATTCTTTCAAAACATTTAAACAGTGAGGTAGAGGTTGGGGGGTTAGACAGATAAGCACAATTCCACGGACGCAGTTGACAGCTGTCTGCAGAGATTCTGTAGGTTCTGGGAACGGCACAGGCCCTTCCAGGGGAAAATGGTTGCCATGCATTAGCAGCCAGCTTGCCAACCCAGAGCCCAGAATGTTTGTGATGTATATGGGCTCGTCATTACCTCCCAACCCCAGAGGTGTGAGGGCCACGAGGGGTGAGGGATGTGTCAACGTGTCAGTGCGGATGGGAGACTGCCCACAGCTCTTCCACGCGCCACGCCCCCAGTGTCGGTGTCCTCGGGGAACGAAGCCTTTGATGCAAAGCCCTGCACGCCTCTACGCCTGCTTCTGCTTCTCTGTCCCTCCTGGACCCGGACCCATTCTCTCCGTCTTCACCCACACGCCCAGACTAAAACAAATCAAAATGCAGATTTTTCTCTCCCGTGCAGATTCCGGATTTAGATAGACGATTGCCAGACAGACAGATAAGTTAGATGACAGAAAGAGAGACAGACACATGTGCCACATGGACATATGGCAAGAGAATGGAAAGGACCCTGTGTGTGGAGAGGAAGGGGCAGGGAGGGCAGTTAAATTAACACTCAAAGATACGTATGGAGAAAACCATTGTACTGAAACCTATTTTGTATGCTAATTAAAAGCTTAATTACAAAGTTCATCTCTCGTTCTCTCTCTGTATGTGCAGCCAGTGAAGCGAGTCTCTGGGGGTCCCTGGTGTCTGTCTGTTCTCCCCTCCATCCCAGCTTCACGCTGCCCAGAGTCCCGAGAGTCGTCCTGCATCCCCTGTCCTCACCCCTCCCAGAGTCCTCACCCCTCCCCCGTCCTCACCCCTCCCAGAGTCCTCCCCTCCCCGTCCTCACCCCTCCCAGAGTCCTCACCCCTCCCCCCGTCCTCACCCCTCCCAGAGTTCTCCCCCTCCATCCCCTGTCCTCACCCCACCCAGAGTCCCGAGAGTCCTTCCCCTCCCTCCCCCATCCTCACCCCTCCCAGAGTCCTGAGAGTCCTCCCCTTCCCCATCCTCACCCCACCCAGAGTCCTCACCCTCCCTCCCCCATCCTCACCCCTCCCAGAGTCCCGAGAGTCCTCCCCTCCCCCGTCCTCACCCCTCCCAGAGTCCCGAGAGTCCTCCCCCTCCCTCCCCCGTCCTCACCCCTCCCAGAGTTCCCCCTCCACCCCCGTCCTCACCCCACCCAGAGTCCCGAGAGTCCTCCCCTCCCTCCCCCGTCCTCACCCCTCCCAGTCCTCCCCCTCCCCCGTCCTCACCCCTCCCAGAGTCCTCCCCCTCCCCCGTCCTCACTCCTCCCAGAGTCCCCAGAGTCCTCCTTTGTCATACTCAACCCAACAGTGCCCCATGTTGTGTTGACCCCACACACTGCTAGATTAATTACTCTCAGTCATCATAATGATGACACCGGCCCTGATTTTGCCTGTAATCTAAATCAAGATACACTTTCCACTCCACAACATGGTGCCTCTGAGCTAGGAACCAGAGACAATGCCGTGAAGCTGACTTATACTCTGTGGGGGGATGAACATATACTTTTGAAATTCAACTTAATTCAGTTTTATCTTAACTTTCAAAATAAAAAGAGTGTGATTCGCCAACGAGGTTTGAAGAACTGGAAAGTTTGTGAGTTGATTCATCTGAAACGATTTTCTGTCCTCTCTCCCTACAACTGTCTTCCCTTCTACCCTACATTTCATGGGAGACAGAAATTCCCGGTGTCCTCACTTTCCTTCTTAATTGCCCCCTCCCCCCCCCCACCAAGGCGGGGCTAGAATGCCCCCTGAGGGAGCTGCTCTGCTCCTGGCAACCCCATTCAGAAGAACTTTCTCACACAGTGCTCTTCTCCAATTCCCTCTTGCATTTTACATTCTGGACAACGGCAAGTGTGCGCCACACATCCATGCGTTTGAGAGAAATGTCTCCCATACTTCCATACACCATCTTGAAGATTGGTATTTGATGTTAACCTGGACGGAATAGTCCCACAAAAGTTCAAATGCCCTGCCTAGGGAGCAACTCTTCTTAGTCTGCCTTTTGAAACTATGTTGTAAGAAGGTAAAGTATGTGGTTGCCGACAGCAATGGAAAGTCCCAGGCACAGCACAGCAGAAGAAGGGGGAGATAAAGGCAAGCCTGGGGAGGGGGCGTGAGCTGGGAGCCTTGCAGAGAGCCTACCTGATCGAAAGTCAAAGATGTTTATAAAGATTAAAAGTTAAGGCTAGTGGGAGCTATAGAGACAGGTGAGTTGTGTACTAATTCCATTAATAAATCCTTCACACTGCTGTACCCATTCCTAGAGGCAGACATTAAAGGCACTGGGAATCCTCTGTCCAGGGTCAGACTATGACCCTGGTTATGTATGAACTTGGGTTGGAAGCCATGACCTCCCCCTCAGAGCATGGTGTGTAGAACAGTCAGGGCTAGAGGATTTGTAAGAGTCTCTGAGAAGAAAAGGGGCCAGGAAGCAGAATTAGAGGGAGGCACTTCTGCCACATTGTTACAAACCATCTGGTGGCATCCACATCTGAGGACCCGTTCTCCCTTCTTAGACACTATCGGTGCTGATCCTTCCAGCCCACTAATGTCCAGTGTCCCAAAACAGTGATATGCTCTGGGAAGGGATTTCTTCCTTCTTTATCTCTTCTGAAGCATCTCCTGATCCAACAGGGAGCCGTTTGCTCCGGGGCATGGTGACTGTCTATAGAGCATGGCAGTGTGTGGAGAAGGCAGTGTGTGTGCAGACAGTGTGGAGAAAACGGTGGGTGGAGAAGGTGGAAGGGAAGGGAAGGGAAGGGGAGGGGAGGGAAGGGAAAGAGAGGTGAGGAAGAAAGGGAGAGAAACAAGAGGGGACAGAGGGTATGGGGAGAAGGGAAGGAAGGAAGGGAGGAAGGAAGGGTCCATCTTCCCTGGCCTCCTGTCCCAGATGAACCTCAACACACTGAGGTGAAGGAACCCTGTCCACTCTGAGAGCCTGGAGACACTTTCGGTCACGAGGATCATGGCATAGGGACACAAGACCTCAGGGGAATGACCGGCTGGTGCCGCTGCCAGGCTCCATTCCCAAGGCTGGCTCCTTCTCTGGGTGTCCCCTTGTGGCCACCACATCAGCCCTGCACACCAGCTGCCTCCAAGGAAAGCCCCCCCCCCCACCAAAGGTTTTGCTGACATTTCATTGGTCACCGCTGTCCAATCAACTTTCTGCAGTGACTTTTTGTAGCCACTTCAAAGAAGAAACTGAAATTTTGGTTTTATTGGATTTTAACCACTTTAAATTAGAAAATCGCATGTAAACATTTTTCAGCTGCCAGTACGATGGAATTGGAAAGTCCTTCCTCACTAACTAAAAACATTAAAAAAAAACAAAAAACAAAACCTCAATCAAGAATTCAAATGTAATTAACAGTTAACTCCTCCGTTTAGGAGCACGGCCTCCCTTTGTAACTTTGTAATTTTATTTTGGGTTGGCTGTGAGCAGCTTGGATGCAGTCCACAAACAGCCAGTCCTCACCCTGGCGCTGCCCTGGTAGTTTTCTCTTATCAGCCATATGTTGCTTTCTCACGCTGTCCCCCCCACCACCACACACGCACACACACACACACACACACACACACACACACATACACACACACACACACACAAGAAAAAGAAACAAAGATTTTCTTAGAATTGATAGATGTCTGGGCTGTTGAAAGTCTTCCCATTGATACTTGGGAGAAAGACTTCCTCAAATTAACAGTCTCTTCAGCCAACCCTCACCTCAGAGGGCCCAGAAGCTTCCCTGCCCTCCTGGGTATTGGAGAAGGGGCCGCTGTTACCCAATCACGGAGAAGCTGGCAATCTGCATCTAGACTCATAAATGCAAATGTTTTCGAGGGGCGTGCATGAGCCTGAAGCCTCTGTGGGACGGGGCAGACTGGCTTTGGAGCAGCTGTGGGACCGCCACTGCGAGAGGCAGAGTTGTGGAAGCCAGTCCTTCCATGGCCCAGGCACTCTCGGAATGTTCCGGGCAGCTCCCAGATTAAACACGAAAACCTCAAAGATACCCTTTCTTTACTGTCCTCAACCCCACAACCATCTCAGAGACACCCTTCAGCCTCACTCACTAACAGGTGGCCAAGCAGAGCTCCGAGCACCACGCCACACGAACTCATGGAAAACTTCCTGAGATGCTTTGTTCTGCCATTTTTTAAACTTGATTTCTAGGTGCACATGTATGTGCTTGGAGGATGACAGCCCTGAGACACTGAGTCTAAAGGTTTGATACTCCTGTGATAGGCAGAAAGAAGGATGCAGGACAGGTGGAACCTTCCAGGCCCTTGTGGCTTGTCACCTATGTGTCCCTGGACCGGCATATTGCTCTAAGTGAAGGGGTGGGTCCTGACCAGAACTGCGGGTCCAGTGTGTTCCAGACTCTAGGGGAGCAACACCTGTCTTTCTCAGCACTGATGGACATGGCTGATGAGGAGGTAAGGCAGGTTCTCTCCAAACTTTCCAGAGAGAGAAGAAAACTAAGAAAGTTATCTTCTTGGAAAATGATGGGGCTGTTCAAAGGCCTATTGAGTTTCTCCTCCTCCTCCTCCTCCTTCTTTTCCAAGTTTCCTCAATACAATATTCTCACTGTTTCAGGACACTGGCTGTCCTGCAACTGGCTCTGTAGACCAGGCTGGCCTCAAATTCAGTGAGATCTGCCTCTGCCTCCCAAATGCTGGGATTAAAGGTGTGCAACACCACAACCCAGCAGACTATCGACTTTCAAGGTACAAATTTAAAACCGTCACTACTATACCATACTATTCTATTTAATGTGCCCAGTTAGATAACCGAGGTTCATTCTACCAGTTTTATCTTAAGACACGTGGCCAATTTTATTGGGGAGTTAACTTTACCATGGAATTTTCTTTTGAGAATCAGTTCCTCATTGACATTAATAAAAAACATATTTAGTGTTTGACAGTATGTGAGATAAACAGAACTATGAATGATCAGGCCTGAGAATCATTGCTAACCCTCACCCTCCAAATTTTGGAGCTCTACTTAATCAAAATAGGCACACTGATATTATGTCAGGCTTTCTGTCGCTGGATTCAAGCGGCCTGCTAAAGCAAGACCTTACACAGGAAAAACAAACAAACAAAACCTCCCACAAAACAAAAATAATAACAAACATCTCCTATCAGCATCATTTAAGCATTGTGTAGTGGTCCAGCTGGGGCCATGCTCTATGCTTTTCCAAACAGGTCTACCTCAGAAGTGTTGTAGCCAGCCATACACAGGCAAGTAGCCTCATCACTACATACAGAAAACCGCTGGCAGCTAGCACTGTGGAGACAGGCTTTAAAAACTGGGATGGCAGCCTGGACCCCTGCAAGGTACAGAAGGGAGGGGATGGGGAAAGGAACGGAGGTCTGGAGGAGGAAGATGAAAAGGGCCGGCAGTAGGCAGAAGTCCCTACCTTCCCGAGCCTCCATCCCTTCAAGCTGTGGGGACACAGGGTGGTCAATGGATAATTAATGTGCACAATGCATTTGCTCACCCTCTCGGGGAGTCACCTTGCAACATTTAAAGTAAGCGCATGGCTTCATTAAGGGGAAGGGCTACATGCATAACCCAATTGGCCAGTGTCAGAAGGGGGAGAAGGAGAGGAGGAGGAGGAGAAAATGTGTTCATTCCCTAAAGATCTCATCTGAACAGTACTCGAAGTGTAATGCCCGGGAAAAGAAGACAGGAGGAGCTGGGGGATGAGATGAGATCTGGACTCACGGGGGAAACATGCGTGGTGGGAACTTACTACAGGGAGAGGAGAGAGGCTTAAATGAGGGCAACCTAGTAATCGTCAAGAAAAAACAATGTTACCCAGGAACTAAGGCTTCATTAAAGATCTCAGAGGAGCCCATTCATCCTGTGGTCGGGTAAGTGTTCCTCCAACACCTCCCACCCACCCACCCACCCACCCACCAAAGCCCCGCACTGCAGTCTTCTACTGCATGGGGGGGGGGGAGAAAGGAGCAGACCCTGGACAGTCAGGCCTGGAAAGCCTCCCCCTCCCCTGAAGAACCCCCAAAGGTTCCTGACTGTAACTGAACACCATGGGGGGGGGTTCAAGGAAGAGGCTTCCCTCCTTAACATTCAAAGAGAGGACAAGTGTCACTTTAAAAAAGCATCAACTTTATCAGCAAGCAGAGGAGGCTCCACAGAGGGTGTGTGTGTGTGTGTGTGTGTGTGTGTGTGTGTGTGTGTGTGTGTGTGTGTGTTGGGGGAAACCTCCAGACAAACGTGGGGAAGACTCCCTGCCACTCCCACAGGTTTGGAGACTCTGTAACCAGAACAAACTGCAGGAGGGGGAGGGGGCTGCCTGGCACAGGGTCCTTGCAGGGAGGAGCAATTTGCAAGCCTCCTATCACAGTGTGCTGCTCTAAGATGTGTCTTAGAGCTTCCTGGTCCTCCCGCTCCTCCTGGCAGCTCCTGGGGCCAGGCAGGGGAGCTCTCTGTGCTCTGTGTGCACACAGCTGCTTTAGGGCTAGGACCCCTCACACATCCCTAACCTCTTGTCCTTTGGTTTGCCTTTCTATCAATACCCTGCTGCTTCCCACCTGCACTCCCTTCTCTTTGTCCGAGTATGGCGCCTTCTGTAGGGTATTGTCTCAGATGGCCCTGTTACCTCATGATCCATTGCTTAGGTAAGCTTGAATCACAGACGGACATCTATATTTTCCTGTGATTTTATTCCAGCTGAGACCAAGCGCTTACGTTGTCCAATCTCCCCTCCCCCATCCCTCCCCCATCTACTCAGTGCTATCTGCAGCTAATTGGAGGGGGAAAGCCCTATGAATTGTATCCCTGGTTCTGTGTGACATTTTGAAATCGTCATAGACGATTTTTACAGATGATTGATTGCTATCTGCTGTTTCGAGATACATATGGCCATTTATTAATTTGATGTCTGCCACCCTCATGTTTAAATACATTTTGGGATTTAGTTTGGGGAGATTGATATAGACGAACTGTTGCTTGGATGATCATTTTATATGACTTCAACATTTCCACATGTGAAATTCCTGCCTCTCATCCTTGGCTAGCCTTAAGTATCAGAAAGTGCAGGCCAGATACTTCTGGGAGATTGGGGCTTGAATAAGGGACCCTGCCCATGGTTGGCTGAGTGGGGCGGAGTCTAACTGACCCTTGTAATGAGGCCGAGCAGATTACTGGGAACGTGGAAGCGCGATGAACTAGGAAGTGTTCAGCATTTATGTTCCACTAACACACAGAGCTCAATAAAGTGATCTGCTGGGGGTCTGAGCATGCCTGCCCAGGTCTGGTGATCCAAACCATGTCTGTCCCAGTAAATGAAGCGCCTAAGATAGGAAACAGAATCAGCTCGCAGCTGGAGAGCCTCCAGGGTCACCAGCCTCAGAGCAGCAGCTTTCCTGGATCAAGAACCTTTCCGAGATGGGAGGTGGAGACCGAGCCCTGCACATGCAAGTCTGGCTCCTTGGAAACCTTTGCTGGACTGAGCTGCACTAAGCAGCTCAGAGTTAGCGCGTGCCACCACGCCACAGGGCAACCACGTGATGGTGTCTCTGCAGAGCACTTGGTGTGAGAGCCCTCCTGGGGCGCATCTCTGCTCTGCCCTCTTCCTTCCCTCCTTGCTGCATGTAAAGGAAAGGGAGTGCTGCTTGGAAAGGGAGTGTCTTGTGTCCTGTTGTCCAGGGTTTGGGAAAAGATAACTGAAACTCTCACGTGCTGGAGGCTGAAGGGCGGCATCCGCCTGGCGGATGATAGCAGACACCCTGCTCCAGCCTCGTACGTGCCGTTCTCCCCTTCGGGTCCACGGTGCTTTGAAAGAAACCATTTCATCCTTTGTCCCAAGGAACAATCAGACTAAAATCAATAATACAGAGTCCGACCCACAGACACAAAGGCAGGCTTGACGGTAAATGCCATGTCTGCATCCGCGGTGTCTGCACGGGCGCGCCCGCCTGCCCAGTTGTGTCACGCGCTGACCTGCACGTTCACAGTCATGCTGCCAGTGAGCAGCTTTTGCAGGCCGGTGGGGACAGGAGAATAAGGACACAGCCTTGGCGGCGTCCAAACTGCTGAGCAGTCCGAGGTGGTGCTGCAGCCTCTGTGCAGAAATTCACACAAAGAGAAGCATCCTGCGCTCTGATTTGTAAAAAAAAAAAAAAAAAACACTAAAGAAAGGCAGTTGTCACACCCAGTATATCAGGAGCACTGCAGGGTTCCATGCACATGATGCTGCCGCTGCTGAGCTGGCAGGATGCCTGCACGGCTTAAAAAGCCCAGTCTTCCATGCAGGGTGAACCCAGGGATTTGAGAGGACAGCCACAGAAGGGACTTTCCAGGAAAGAGGTGGGTGCTCCCAGTCTTAATGGGGGTTTAGTTATACAGGAAGATACTCTGGCCAGAGCTCATGGAATAGTCTATTTAGGGCTGGTGCATTTCCTTGCATGGAGATAAATCTAATCTCCATAGAGAGAGAGAAAAAAAGAGGGGAAACAGAAACATTTGCAAGTGTGCATGTGTGCATTCATGCACACACGTGCCAGCGCGCGCGCGCACACACACACACACACAGAGAGAGAGAGAGAGAGAGAGAGAGAGAGAATGAAGAGAGAACAGGAAAGAAAGGGGATGGAGAAGGAAAGATGAAGAAGAAAAGCGAAGAAAAATGGAGCAAGATGAAGGAAAGGGAAAAGAGAAGTGGGGAGGAGGGAGAGGGAGGAGGGAGAGGGAGGGGGGAGAGGGAGGAGGGAGAGGGAGGAAGGACAACAGACAGTAGGCCCTAGGCCTGCCTTCAGCTCGTCTGAAAATGGTTCTAGAAGCAGCTAGACAAGGCAGTGCTTAACAATAGATTCTGATTCTGGGTGAGTGCACAGATGGTCACTGCTCAGTCCCAGTTCCTCGGGTGGGTGTTTGTTTCCATGTTAGTTCAAAATTAAATGTGAATAGCAAGGGATTCCATCCCCTCTGCGAAGTTGGTTTCAGAGCTGATGTTAATTTGGAGGTCATGCCAGCTGGAACCTCGCCCTGCAACCTGAAGCTATGAGAAGCAGAGTTAAGGCTGAGGGCTCTTCTCTGACTCCCTTACATCTCTCCTGCAAAACCAAGCCTGCCCCATGACAGAGCCCAGCAAGGGAGCTGCCCTGCAGGTGATTTGCAGACTTTGACCCGAAACAAGGGCAAACACATTCAGATATGTGATTTGTTTTCTCTGCTCCATGATTTCTGAGCAGTCTTCTTATGGTGGAAAACTCCTCCACCATCCTGGAAGCGAACCAGCCTCTGCTGCTCCCAGCCGATGGCCATCCCATGTCACGAGGGCTGAAGGGCGCCTCTTTAAAAATAGTTTTAATGTGGCACATGGGAATACAGAGTTATTTTTTTTTATTTTTGAATATGATATATTGGCTGAGCCAAACAAATTAAGTTACAGCCTTGGACATCTTAAGAAAATAGTGTCCTTTTGTACTTCTGTTAATTTGTAACGTTCAGTTCTGTAGTCTAATGGATGAAAACACAGACGTGAACATCAATAAAAATAGCTTTGGGATTTGGTCACCAGTGTACATTGAGTGAGGTAAATGCACAGGCTGGCTTAACCCTCAAAGCTGAACGCTCGAAGGTTGGGCCGGGAGGGGAGTTCCAGCACTGCCGGAAATAATAAATTGTCCTTTTCAGGTGGTTTGTTACTCAGAGTTGGGTGTGTGTGGCATGTGTTCATAAATGCTGTGAGTTGGGGAGCATTTAAGGGTGAAGGCAGCATCATGGAACTATCCGCTGACCTCCGCAATACTTACAGTATCTCCCGTGACTAGGAGCCCGTGCTTGGGAGTACGATTCACAAGAACCACCTTTGTGAGCATATTCCAGGTTGTTCTACGATTAAGAGGAATCTTGTGTCATCTATGAGCACCTCTTACTCGTGCCTATTGGTGCCAAGCGATTGCTAAGGGGACTCGATGAAGACAATACGGAAGCCAGACTTTTCATTTATAGCTGACATTGACGCATGCTGCATCTTATTCCAAACACAAGGGTGGGCACTGCGATGATTAATATCCATCGCCGACCTGACTGGATTTATAATCCCATGGGGGCTGCACCTCTGGCCTTGATTTCAGAAAGGGAAAGGGAAGAGCCACCTTGGGTATGGTTGGCACACCGATGGAATAGACTGGAAAGGAAACAGGAAAATCAGATGGGCCCAGTGTACCAAGTTCACTGAGGGGTGAGCAGTACTGTCGCCAAAGCCTCGAGTCACTCCACTGTGATGGACTGCATCCCCAAGAACTGTGAGCCAAAGTGAATCCGCCCTTCAGGTGCCTTCTGCAATGAAGCAACGAGGTCAGACTGCAAACCAACACAGGGTGATCAGCATAGCAGCTGGCTGTCAGTAAAGACGCAGAGAGCAGCCCTTGGTCTCTGATTCCAGTTTTCAGAGTAGAAACCGAGACGGCTCACGTTAGATGGCACTAGTGTCACAGGAGCAGGATTGGAACCCATGTCATCCTGCTTGAGGTTGTTCCAGCGTGGCTCACCTCCACTTTGTGCTGACATTTGATCCCAGATGCGAGTGGACCCAACTTAACGTTATCATGTTTAGAGGTGGGGTCTAACCAGGACTGTACATGGCCACCTGATACCCCACGACGCAATCCTGCTAGCTTGATGGGAAGGAGGAGTCAGAGCAGCAGGCAAACATAAACATGCACATGGACAGCCAGGGTGTCCTGCTGAGTGATCCCCAGTGTCACCTACAGAACTACATGCCAAGGAAACCTTTCTCTGCAAATCCCTGACTCTGTGGCATTATGTTATGGGCTACTTAAAAATGGACTAAGGGGCAGATCTGGAAGTACACACATTTAATGCCAGCACTTGGGAGGCAGAGGCAGGGGGATCTCTGTGAGTTAGACGCCAACCTGGTCTACAAAACTCATTCAAGGCCATCAGGCACTACATAATAAGAACCCGTCTTTTTAAAAAGTATTACTGACTAGAGATATGATGGCTCAGTAGGTAAGAAAGTGTGTCACTCTTGCAGAAGTCCTGAAGTCAGACGCTCCATACCTCAGCCAGGCAGTTCACAACCACCTGCCACTACAGCCCTAAAACAATTCAGTGTCCCTGGCCTCTGTGGGCATGTACCCTCATGTGCACAAACACAAACACATAATTAAAATAATAAAAGTAGATATTTAAATGGACTAATACCCTCATGATGGCAAAGAAAATTATACCATTGTGTAGACTGTTCATAGCTATGAAAGCTGTGTCCAAGTTTACAATGCAAAAGTTTTTTTTGGGTTCTGCTAAAAAGCATTAAGGGTATTTGAAAATTATAGGAGGCAGGCTATTTTTTTTTTTTTTTTTTTTTTTTTTTTTTTTGCTTGTTTGTTTTCTTATGCCGATAGGGAGAAATCTAGAACCTTAGGTGTGCTAGGCATGTGTGTTGCCGGCTCAGATGAGTGTCTGCTGCAGCCTGGAAGAACTTCGTTTCATTTTAATGGATGTTTTGCTTGCATATATGTCTGTGGATCACATGCATGAAGTCCCCAATGAAGGCCCAAAGGGGGCATCAGCTCCTCTGGGACAGGAGTTACAGATGGTTGAGAACCGTCATGTGAGTGCTGACAACTGAAAGTAGGTACAGGAGAGGAGCAGCCGGTGCTCTTAACTGCTAAACCACTTCTCCCCTCCCCACCCGGAAAGTTTGTGTAACTGTTATATGTTCATGAGATAGAAAATGTCCTGCTGGAGCAGGTGGGGAGGGGCTGGTTTATAGCTCCGTGGTAGAGCACTTACTTGCCTGTCAAGTATAAATAAATATCCCAGGATCCATCATCCAATGCAGCAAATGACAAACAAAAGGGAAAATGTTGCAGGAATGCTGAGCATAATGGCGGGCGATGGGTGAGGAGAATTCCTAAATGAGGCGGTCAGCCAAAGGATGAAGGCATCAAACAGAAAGTGGCTTCCTAACCTATGAGTTGTCGGGCTCCAGACTCAGTTCCCCTGCTGTTGTGGCTGAGGGTCGACTCCACAGTGTGTGTGGATTCGCCTCCTTGGGTTTCCCAGGTTTGGGGTCTAGACACCTGGCTACCTGAGGTCCTCAGGCTTGAAGCTGAAGAACTTGAGTCTGGATCTTTTCTCTGCCATTTTCTGCTTGCCTGTGAGTCTGTTACATGAACGTTGCGCGTGTCGCTTTTTTTTTTTTTTTTTGTGAGAAATTACTGGAAGGTGAAGTTTGGCTGCTATAGTGTGTGTGGAAGTAGCATGTTCAAGTCTGAGAATAGATGTTAAATGACACATTAGAGGTCAGAGCCTTTCCCTCTCTGGAACAGTCACACTCTGTTAACTGCATCCCTAACACACAAACCCAAGACCAACATTTCCTCCTGCAATCGGGAGCCTAACTGTACTCTTAACGACTGGGACAGTAACGAGGCTGGGTTTGCCCTTCACTGTTCCACTCGGTGCCTTGTCAAGAAGCTGTGAGTCTTTAAAAGTATTTGTTTTGTCATTCCTTCTACCATTTAAATTTTAGTCAAGTAGAAGAGAGCATGTGTCCCTTTGTCCCTCTAACATTGAGAAAACGATTTGAACACTCACTGACACCAACAAATACGCTTTCTTTTAAGGAAAAAAAAATGTAGGAACCCCTCCCCATAGTCCCTCCCATCCCACATTTTATGAACGCGTTTCCACCAAGGGAGAAAGCCAACGCCTTCATAACCAAGAAGAAAGTTGTCGTGAGCAAGGGGCATGGCGCTCTGGTCTGGGCCATAAATGCTTCCAAGAGCAGCTGTGTTGAAGGTTTGGTCATGAGCTGATGGTGTTGCTGGCGCTTGGTCTTTAACAGAGGGGCCTGGTAAGAGGAAACTGGGTGAGCAGAGTGTACCCTCGAAGGAAACAGGGGGACCCGGCCCTTTCCTTTTGTCCCTCTTCACCTCCAAAGAGATGAGCAGTCTGGCTCTGACACACACTTCCCGCCACAGTGCTCTGCCCACCTCATCCCTACAGGCATGCATTTAACAGAGCCAGGTGTCCACAGACTGAAACCTGCAGAAAAATGAGCTTTTCCTCTTCTGAAGTTGATTTTTCTCAGGCTTTTTGCCCTACTGGCAGAAAGCTGCAGAGTGATGGAATTAGAAGCAGAGGCTGTGTGCCCATGGCCAAGGCAGCCAGCGGCCACTCTCTGGGCTTGAACTCACCGCTACAAGGATTCGGCACAATTTCCACTTAACTTGCAGCTAGAGATCTTTTTGGGTTGTTGTTGTTGTTTGTTTTTTGTTTTTTTCATGTGTCTGGATATGAAAATATTACTTTGGCCCTAAGGTCTTAACCAGCTGCCATGGATGCTGCTAGAATACTGGTGTGTTCAATTCCTCGCCCTGAGCAGGAAGAGTCTTCCTCCAGGGGCTGCTGAAGTTCTTTCTGTTCTCTTGGAGGTGACTAACTCTGGAGGCCTTGGGCCAGAGTCACATCACCAGGGGAGGGTGCTGGCTGATGGGAGATAACCTTAAGTCAACCCCCAAAACTTCGCTGACCCTGCAATCTGGCCTACACTAAGTGCCTTGCTTCTGGGGATGAGAAAAGAAGGAATGATATCCCACAGCTGACTACGAATTAGCCGGCATGGGCCTTTGCAAAAAACCCCTGTGCTTCCTGAGCGGCGATAACATCCCAAACACGACACAGAAAGTTTGTCTTCCTTGTTGTTGTTTGTTTTGTTTCTGAGCCCGGTACTTTCCACCCGAGCAAAGCTTATTCTTGGAAAAGGACTTCAAGCTCACACTGGACCTTATCTTTTGTTCCAGCCCCACTCTGTTTTACCTTCTGTGTGTTTTAGTAGAAACCGACAGCTATTGCCTCTCACCAACCTAGTCAAGAATGCTCGGTTACCGGGTTTCACTGATTGATCCACCGGCCCCATGACACCCATTCACTGTCCCTTTCATAAGCAGGATTAGAATTCCCTCTCTGAAAGACACACACCACCCAGGGCACATCTGCGTCCTGACTCCTCCTGGCTCCTTTTCATCTTCGTCAGTGAAAGGTTCCCAGTGGTCAGGAAGCACGGACTGAGCAAGAATCTAGGAAGGAGAGCTATGTCGAGCCAGTGAGAAGGGTCAAGCCAAGGAGAAGAGCTCTAAGCAAGGTAACAGGAGATGGTGGGTGAGAACACAGAACAGGGTCTTGTCGTTCACAATATCTGGAGAAAGCGTTTGGCATGCTTACCCTACAGGCAGCACTTGTGTGCTACTGGGCATTGAACGGGCGAGAAAATAAACAAACATGAAAATAGAATGTGAACTCGGCGTCAAGGTAAAGGCTGGCTAACGGAGTTCCGGGCACCAGGTCAAGCATAGCAAGGGGTTTAGGTGATGGTTAATGAGTGGCTTAACTTCCAAAGTCAGGCAGTGATGGGGTGCAGTTAACATTCCCCCAAACACCAAATGCCGGGCACTGAAGAGGCGGGTCTATTGTTTCCGGAATTGTGGAAGCGAATTCCCCTGGGTTCGTGGTCTAAACGTAACATTGCTCTAAACTGAGCCTTTGCTCTCAAAGGAGCTCAGAGAAGCAAAGCTCCTGCCTAGCGAAAGGCTGTGGGAGCAGCTGGTCTCACTGAGTTCACAGGAAATTCTTTGCCATGGTCATCTTTATCTGTGGAAGCAAGCAGTCCACCCGGGAGAGCCAGAGCCTTGCATCCAGGGTGCGGCTTTTCGGTTCTCTGAAGTTCTTTCTGTTCTCTGGTGTGCCAAAGGCCCCTTCACAAGGAAGCACATAGTTATTTAAGCCCTCGGCTTGGAAACCACGTTTGAACACTGATGCCGATAAATCTCACAGGTCTCACAGGAAAGCCTTTCTCCTGATGCCCCTGGATGCCAATGTTGCCTAGATATTTCCAGTTTCACTTTGGGGCTTTCTTCCATGCTTCCTATGATGTAAGAAAAGGGATCCCCTTCTATCCTGCTTCAAGATCATTTCACATGTGCTCGATTTACTTCTGGCCGAAGAAGCCCAGGTGTGGTTCACAGTTAAATCGTCTTTCATGCAAAAATCCAGAACTTCTGAAGTCTTAGCAGTTCTGCCAAACTGTGTTCCAACAACTACAGGCCGTGTCTCAAGGTCCAGAAATAATGCATCTACGCCAAGTCTTTCCTAGTCATTTATAACACACTTTTACGGGATTATCAGAAAAATTAACACATAATCTTTGGGATTGCCAGGATTAAATCTGTTAAGGCTCAGCCATGAAGTAGGCTGAAGGTGCTTGAAAGGGCCCGGTGATGTCTTTACTCCAGAGAATCAGGAAGCACTTGTTCTAGATGAAACACCCCAGACCAATCAATGCATCATTTCTCCCTACAGCCTGAGCCTCGTTTAAAACTAAAGAAACGGACTTATCCATTCATCCAGCTCATAACTCACATGCTCTATATTTAGCTTTATGATCACATTTGGAAAACAAAATGGATTCCAAGAAACGCAAATAATAGAGTGGCTGCGAAATACCTTGCCTGCACTAGTAGATATTAATTAAATAAAGGGAGGATGTAAAAGCCACTCTTCCTGGTACTGTGCAGGACGGAACCGGTGTTTGGTGTCTGTAGTAAACAGTGCCTAACAAATTGCCGAAGCACCCTAATCACTATGAGAAAACCTTGGTTATATTAAATCGGAAAATTGTATTTCCCACCCCCACTGGCTGTAGAGTAAGATAATGAACTGTACAAGTGTCCACAGAGATGCAAATTCAGTTTTTCACAAGACTCACAAACACAGCTATATATTATGCTGGTGGAGACAGAGCCTGCGTCTAGACAAAATGCAAAACTCTTGTGTTCGGTAAATGTGTATAATTAGGAAAATATGAAGAATAGCTAATCGTTAGTATCGCGTGCATGTCTACATCCAAGCTCTTGCTGCTGCTGTTTAATCTTTCGTTGAAAGTTGAAGCTTACTGACCCGGTTTTGAAATTTCACCCCTCCAATATTCAAACAGGGCGTTTGTATTTCTGTAATGAAGACCCAGGATATCCAAACTCTCCCTTGAAGTTATTTTTTTTCTACAGAGTGACATGCCAGGCTTGTAATTGGTAAGAGCAGGTTTTATTATACAAATAAGCAGACACTGTCTGGGGACAAAATTGAAAGGACTCTGATGGTTTTATTAATTTATTTGATTTACTTCTGGTTTCTCTTACCCAATCTTATTTATGTCAAAGTAAGTTGAACCAGAATTCATTATGTAGTGAAATGTAATTTGAACACTTTTTATTGGCACACTGTGATTCAATCATTTCTCTCCATAAGCCCCATTATCTCCTCTTACATTATTCTACACAGATCAAATCACCGGACGGGAAATTTCCAGAGAAGCTGAAGAATTTGCGGGGAAGGGAAGGAAGACTATGTTGGTAACTTTTTACAGTGTGGAGCTGAAGCCACACAAAACCAACATTCTGACCATTTGCTATCACTTGCCACTGGCACGTTGCCTCATTCACGTATCACCAGCATTTGCTATCAGACTGGCGGGTTTCCCGTGGGAAATCAACCTGTTGGTGAGCTTGACTTTTCTGTTTCTTCTTCTTCTTCTTCTTTTTCTTTTTTTTTAAAGTGACTGCATTTAATTATCTTGATTTAGAAATAGGTGGCACAGTGAGCCCTGTGTGACCACGTGGGCATCTCTGCCTTTTGTCCAGGATGTGCGTGCATCTCACGATTTTCTTTCCTCGTGGCTAGTTTAGCAGTTACTGAACTTTAGTGACCTCACAAAGTGTGAGTGGGAAAATAAACACGGGCATTCCATCTCACCTGTTTACTGTTGGCCCCTTTCTCAAATCAGTTGCTTTGTTGGTACATGGAGAACCCGGGACTCCTAAATAGATCAAATAGTCAAAGTCCTTTGTGATGGTGATTGTTTAGAAGCCAGAGTCATTTGAAATACTACACTTGTGCCTAGAGTGACAACTGTCTCGTAAGTGCCTCTTAAGGAATGGGGACATCCTGTTCCTGTGTATTATACCCCCCAGTCATAATTCCTATATTGTCATCTGTGGAAACCTGGAGAAGAATCCAGACCAAAGAGGACAGTAAAACACCGGCAAAGGAGACATCCAGTATCTGCTAACAAAAGTGCACGCTCATCCTCCGGAGGCTTCTGCCAGGCTCACCCAGCATCATGGGCTTCTCCCCTCCACAGCCTGTGTGGCCTGGGAAAGACAGGCCACACACTGACAGACAAACATGAGTCATCAGGGGATTTGCAACAATACAGGTTCTCTGGCCTCATCTCCTGCTGATCAAAATTAATAAATGATGGTTCAAATGCAAGGACTTGATTCTTGGAAAGAATCCCTAGTTATGCATGTGCGATCTCTCTATCTGTGTCACTCTGCTTCCCCCCCTCTCCGTCCCCCCCACTGTCTCTGTCTCCTTCCCTCTCTCTCTGTTTCAGTATCCTTCTCCCTCTCCCTCCTGCTCTCTCTGGCTCTCCAATTAGGTACATTTATTGTGTTTTTAAAAAAGAAGTCAGTCGGGTGGAGCCTTAAGCAAAAAGACACAATGTTGCTTTTACCCTCACCTCTCAAGGAAACACAGTTGGCATCATGCGTCTCTCCATTAAAGTGATGTCACAAGACACTGGCCTTTACCATTTGGGGTCATTTCCCACCACAATCTCATATTGTCAAACTCTGTTTAGAATGCAATAACCTTTTATCGTAGGAAAAGAAATTGATGACTTAAATTATAGGTAAGTCACGTTTTCAGAGAGATTACCCATCTTACAAGGTTATCAAATTTTCCAGTGTACACTGCCTCAAAGCCTGTTTGAATGGGAAGGAGTGCGTTCTGGTATAGAGCTGTGTTATGAATGAATTCTATAGTCACAAAGGTTCAAATCATGGCCTTCAGCCTATTAGCCACATACCTTTGGGCAGCTTGTCTAAATTCTCTGTGACTTGTTTTCTTCTATGAAGTTAAAGCAATAGTACCTATTGCGTAGAGCCACGGCACAGATAAAGAAAAAAATATGTATGTAGTACAACGTAGAAATGCTAGCACGTTTTGTATATGTGATACACATATGTGCACATTGTTTTTATATGTGCATGTGTATAGGCTCCTGTGGAGGTCAAAGGCCAACCACCCTCCACCTTTCCTGGAGACAAGATCTCTCACTGAATTTATAGCTCACAGTCCAGTCTGGCTGGCCTATCTGGCCAGCAAGACAAAGGTCTGCTTCTCTCCTTCCCCCCCACCCTCCCCCAGTGCATAGTTCACCAATGACTGGCCACTTACATTGGGGCTGGCGACCCAAACTCAGGTCCCCATGTTTGAGTGGCAAGCATCTTACTGGCCGAACCATCTCACCATCTCCCAGATGCTAGGATGTTTAAACTATAAAATACATATTAGTTATCATTGTGTTTCTGACAAAATTAAGTATCAGCTGATATTTAAAGCTTGTAATGCTGTATTAGTCAGTACAAATCTTGGCACTATAACCCCTGATCCGTTCACAATTTTATGAGGTCCTAGAAAGGAGCCCTCTGACACACCCCAGGGGCTTGAACTCTTATTTGGAAACTTCTATGCTTCACCCTGCTAGCAGGCGGCTCCCACAACTCTCGCTCAGTGCCATCTTGTACCCCGACATCAAGTCCTCTCCGTGATCATTGTTCAGAGGTCACTGTGCATAGCGACTTTTCTACTTTTTTCCTCCCAAATAGTTTTAATAATTATTCTTCACATTCTTATTCATTTGGGTTTCTTTCTAGAATCATCTATGTCCCGCATCCCAGCTATTCTCCAGAGGAAACTCACACTCAGATCTTCAGTATGAAGCCTCTAAGAATTTGTTCTCTTGAGTGCAGAACATACTGGAAACCCAGTTCACTGAATTACATAGGAGAACTGTCAAAATGCCAATGGCTCGGGAGGAAAAATAACTTTAAACTCAGCCGTGAACAGGCATGGCCGCAGCAGCAGTTAACATGTAATTCCATAGGGAAGGTGGCCTAGCCCCTGCTGCTGCTGCTGCTGCTGCTGGAATCATAGGCTACCCATGCCTGAAGCCCTGCGAGGTAGAGATGTCCCCCCAACACTGTAGCAAGATGAAAAGCTAGATGCGACAGCGCCCCTTACCAGCAGGAAGTAGCTTGGAAAGAACGACGCCCAAATTCCCAAATATTGTGTATAAATGTTTGTTTTCATTTAATTGGACTTTGTTATATAAAATTAAATAAAATTAAAAAAAAAAGAAAAGAAAAGCTAGATGCATCCTGTGTATCGTTCAGCCAGCTATTCACCTGCCTACCGGGTGCTGTGCCTTTGGAAGTTGTCAAAGTCCTCGTCTGCTCATCGAACAGCCCGTGATTACGGACTCACAAAACTGTCAATAAGAGTTTCTTTCTGCACACAGTCTCAGTTCTCAGTTTTGCCCATGAGCGCGGCCACTGAATAATGGGTAAGAATCAACTCCCTGACTAGATGTTGACCATGCAGAAGATGTACAGCTCGCGCACTGCGCCTGCTCTGAACTTCCATCCACAGCCCCTGCCTCCCCCATCCTGCTGTTTTGTTATTAAAGGTCCCACAGGGTCATACTAGCCAGGGATGTGTTTATCCCATCTCAGTAGGAGAATTCTCCATACAGGCAAATGTATCTAGACACATACAAACACACAGCGCCCACCCCCAGGCTGGGGTGGGGGGACCCAGAAAATTCTGTTTGGAATCTTTCAGCCACTTTCCTCCAAAGCCTCTTTTTAATTAGTCTTTGCAGGTTGCTCTCTGACTGCACCCCCACAACCCCGGGGCGTCACCAAGTCTGCAAGTTTATGCTATAGACAAGCTGGGTCCACAGGCTGGGATTCTCCGGTAAACAGTATTTATATTGTGTTTGTGTTTGCCTCTGTGGACTTCGAGCTGGAATTGAGTAACGTGGAATCTCAGTGCTGGCCTTTTCTAAGTTATCACTCTGGGTCAGAAAACAAGTATTCATTCTGGTTAACCAGGACACGGGGACTCATCTGCCTCTCCCAAGCCCAGACACAGCTTGTTAGATGATAGCTTTGGAGTGAACATGTTAGTCTAACGATTCAAAGACAAATGCAAAGTCCCATGCAGGTGTGACACAAATGTCTACAGCGTAGTCCCCTGGCTCTATAGAGTCCCTAGTCACGCTCAAGAAATAAGTGCCAACTCTTGCTTTTAAAGGGAACCCCTAAAGACTGACAAAATGGTGCAAGCCTTTCAATGAGGTGTGAGAGAATGAGGAACAGGGATCTGCCCAAGACCCACTGACCAGTCTTCCCAGACACTCGAAGCTGTCCTGTCTGCAGAGCGTGGATGAGAAGATACTCTCAGAGGCTATCTTTCCTCTGTCCAGCTGGAGAAGTCCAGACTGAACAGGTGCTATAGGTATTTAGCCATCATAGCATTGTCTAGAGAAACTCCCTAACACGGTACAGCACAAGGTGCCCCTGCAAACACAAGGTTCTTGAGATGGATCTCAAACTGATCTAGGAAGCATGGCATGCTAGTTGCATAGGACTAAATTCACTTTTTAAAAATTCAAGAGAAAAAAAAAGGCAAATGTTTCAGAATGGGTTTTGCATAAAAATAAAAAAAGAGGGGGAAATTGCATGATTTTAATTAGCAAAAAGCAAATCTAAGGACTTGCTATTTGCAATACTTTGGGACTTATGGTAAAGACTCTAGTGCAGTGGTTCGCTACCTGTGGGTTGCGATGCCTTTGGGGGTCAAACAACCCTTTCAGAAGGAAGGCCACAGGAAAGACCACAGGCAAACACAGATACTTACATTCAGTTCATAACTGTAGCAAAATCACAGTTATAAAGTCAATAATTTATGATTAGGGTCACCACACATGAGGAACTATATTAAAGGGTTGAGAGCTACTACTTTAGTGAGACAGAAACCATTGCTGTTGGTGGGAAGACCATACCAACCCTTTACAACAGCATTTTGAGGCCTGCCTACTACCTGAGCCTTTTCCTCCAGTGTCAAGTTGATTACTTTCCAAGGAGGTATCCCTCGGCCTCCATGTTGGAGATGAGCATCTTCCAGCATCTACAAGTTCATGTGGAAGGTGCAGCATCAACCCTGCCATTCCTCTGGCAGAGGTAGAAACTTGTAGGGCTTAATTCTGCCTAGGACGGATGAGCAAAGCCTGAAAGAGCTTGACTCCTGGAGTCCCAGGACAGAAACTCTCCCATCCATGAGATCTCTCTCTGAGCTTTAATCTTCTCACCTGTTGTACAGATTAAAGGATCTATGCCGGAGCACTGGGTGATTATTTTAATGTGAAAATATAATCATCAGGCCTGGGAGAGAGAAGGAGTACATATTAGATACAGGAGGTTTAAATGTAGTGGACATGGACATTACAAAGACACTTTTAGTCTGAAGGGGCAAGCAGGGTGAGTATAGAATAACCTAAAGTTCAATCTGCATCTTTAACTAGCCAGTGTAAGGCTGGATCTAAGTCTCCAGATGTGTGGGAAACAAGACAAGGTGTAATAGCTCTTAGTGAATTTGACTGATTGCTTTACTTGAACCTTTCCACACATAATTCCCTAGATTTAGTGAAAAGTTTTTCTAACCCACCTTCCCAGGTTTTATCCTTTGCAAAATCTCTCTCTCTTACCCTCCCTCCCTCCCCCTTTTCCTCCCTCCCTTCTTCCCACTGCTCTCTGTCTCTGTTTCTGTCTCTCTCCCTGCCCCACACTGTGCATGACCACATTTTTTTAGTGCAGTGATAGACACACGCACAGCCACAGTTACTGCAGTAAAACGATGAAGGACCGGCCGTGCTGCAGATGCTGCTAACGCTGGCAGAGTAAAGCGGCGCCAGGTCAGGGAATCCTCTCCAAGTGCCGGGCAAGGGAAGTGGGGTAAATGTGACAGAACAATTAGACCAGGAACACAGGAAGGGACAGAAGACTGAGAGACAATCGGCTGAGCTGCTTGTGTATACAAAGCAGAGCTTTGCAGAAAGCGGGTTTACATAAGATCCAGGCCACGGGCGGAAGGGAGACTTAAATGTCTCCAGCCACTGAAGTAAATGGTTGCTCACTGCAGTGTTAAAACACACACGCATGCACGCACGCACGCACGCGCGCACACACACACGTGAATGCAAGTGTCCAGCGCAAAAACAATGAGATTTTTCCGGGAAGAAAGGATCTGACCCTGGTCCTACCAGATGCCCCCTCCTCTCATAGCCCTGTTGGTGCCTTCAGTTAAGGTTCTGAGATTTGTACCCTAGACTTTTTCTTTTACATTTCATCTTTTAAATCTGGCGTGGAAATATTATTGCTCGGGTGCGGAGGTTTTTGGGCATCCATCCATCTGAACTGCATGCTTCAGGTGACAGTCTGACACCTCCCAGGGATGGTCCTGTCTAAAGGGATCTGGGGAGAGAGCAGGAATCTAGAGGGCTGTTGGCAATCGCTCTGTCAACACTGGAGACGACTTCTAGGGGACAGCATGGGTGTTTTCAGGGTTCCCAGTACAGGACTATATCAAGTCTAGTGAGAATAATTACTAAGCAACAAAACCAGGCACTGAAGACCACACATCTGACATTCTTGTCTTTATTCGTTAGTATATGTGCTTGGCTCTGAATGGTCAACATCACAAATTCCAGTGATGGCATAAACATGTCAGTATGGGAAAACATTCCACGTCCCACTGATAACACACACATACGTGTGGGCCAGCATTGGAGTCTCTCAACAGAGTAAGATGGCACATGTATTGTTTTGAGTCCACTCTGCTGCACGAGCTATGAGAGCTAAAATAAAATGAAGCAACTTTCTGCCCCGTCATTGCCCTACCCATACACCCATCCAAGCACCTATCCATACCTCCATCCATACCCCGCCCACACCCTGCCCATAGGCCTGTCCTTTGGGGTTCCACAGGTTCAGGTGAGGCAGGGGTTGCTCATGGTGAGGGAGCATCATTGCTCAGATTCAGCCCAGAAACCATAAAGGTCTCCTGGAGGAACATTAACCCATACTCACTTACTCAAAATCCTCTCTCTCTCCAAACATGCATAGAGCATGGAGTCAGTTTAACCAAACCACAAGCCAGCCCCATTCCACAAACTAAAACTCTTCCTTGTGCTAGGGTGGAAACTGTTGCAGAGACTTCCTGTGGGGCAATGTGCATTTTGTCAAAGTGAATAGAAGCAGCTCGCCCTGGGATCTCAGCGTGAACGACAACTCCAGTGTATCAACTATTAGACTCAAATGTCCTTAAGATCCATATTGACAAAAGCTCAGGGTTAAAAATGTGCAGGAAATAGCAGGGTATATGCAAACCCAGAGAAGAGAGATTCAGGGAGTTGGGGATAATCTTACTCCCTTTGCTACTTGGCCCTTGTCTCCTGCCCCAAAGTTTAGGCGTTCAGAATGCCAAGGCTTAGCCAGGTAGATCACCAATATCTTCATAACATGATGTTTTCCTGTTTGTAAAAGCAGTGTGGATCTCTGGAGGTCATTGTAGGGTACTAAGAAATGAAAAGCCTTACCTATAAGTAGGGGATTTGTTTGCTCTCCACTCACTGAGCATGTACCCCTGACTGCCCTTGGGGACAAGGGATGGCCTTCTAAGTAAGCGTATTCCCATTCATAGTTGCTTGTTCCTACAGTGTCGGGTAATGGCATTGAAGGAATTAGGAACTAGGAAGAAATGAAACCAGTAACACCATGACCCCAAGACAGGGAGGGAGGAGGGAAGAGCAAGACAGGCAACAGTGTCTGGGTTCACGGAAATAAACTTAGCGGGGAGAAACCTGAGACCGGTGAGCCCTGCTGGCAACCGTCTTGGATAGAAAGCGAGGCCACTCCAGGATGAAGCATTGCGGTGAGGGTGAAAAATCAAAGACGATAAAATGACCTGAAAATCCGCCACTCTAGAGCAGACTGCCTAGTTGGCATCTCTGTAGATGCATCTTGTAGTCCCCTCTCACAGAAATATCCCCTAATTTGAAGGCTTGCTGTTCTGCTAATGTCACACAGCACAGGGCTGAGCACTGATCTTTCTGTACCAAACACTTTGCTGGGAGACTGGAGCCGTGTGGTGCTCAGTGCGAATCTGACCTTGGGTTCTGTTTGGACGCATATGGGCAGTCCACGTCACAGCCAAGGAAATACACTAAGTAAGAGCAAGCAACAGAGTACCAAAAACATCAACACGTACCTACGGGCAGTAAGTGATAGTCCAGGATGAGATTTACATCATTGGGTTTCTCCCAGGATCCTTCCCCTTTTCAAAACCACCACACGCAACCAGTCTCTTGCGAGTCATGAGAGGCTGCTTCTGAATCTATGGATCCTGACAATGTCATCCTTAAAGTATCAACAGCCAAACACCCTTGTGTACCCCACTACTGATGCTGCAACCCCAGCCTGAGAGCAGCCCCTGAGCATCATAAGAGGAAACCTTTAGTGATGAAAAGAATGTGGAAATCTGAACAGCTAGCTCCAGTAAATTTAGGTAAGGCTGAATGGCCACAATGGACCCCCTCCCCCAACCTACTGGATGACCTTTTTCAACTCAGGAATACCAAGTGGAAGAAAAGAAATCCCCAGATACTGAACGTGTTTTAGATGTAACCATCCTGGCCATCTGAGATTCTGTCGGCTTGACCTCCTGGAAGGGGTCAGCTGGCTACCTGGAGAACAGGAGACCACAGTGCTTGCTGGTCTCAACTGAGGAACAAAAAAACATTGGGGGTCATAAATCACCTTACGGTGGCCACACACACACGGTTTTTGGCCTGTTTCCATCAGTTTCCAGAGACTTCCCAACCCGCAACACAGGGTCTATCTCTTCTCTGACACAGCCTGTGAGAGAGCCAGCCACCTTCCTTTAACTTTGGGATGCCTTTCAACCAGACCTGATGCCAGCCACGACCTGGCCCCAACTGGGCATCAACCTCTCCGTATTGTCAAGCAAATTAAAAGCAGCAGTCTAGAAAATATACACCCAGCTGCTTCTTCCAGACTTGCCAGTAAACGGTATAGAAGTACTAAGAGTGCCCCCTGTGGATAAAGGCAGGAGCACACAAAGCTTGATAGCTAGCGATAGGCTGCTCATAAGACCAGGCACCCCCACGCACGCATAAACGCAACAGCAGTTATGTCTGATACGATTATCGGTGGCTGAAATGTCATCTTTGTTTCTTACATCTTTCAAGTTTTCTACTATATTATTTCTACTATTTTTTTATTTTTAATTCAAATTATTTTAGGACACTTAAAGGTAATTTGGGTGACTAAAACATAATTCTGTCCTACTAGAAAAAACAAATCATCAGATTTATACCAACTAGTATGACCAACTCACTGTGGCTTGGCTGAGCCTCTCCTGGTTTAAAATTGCCTTGCCCTGTTGAAGGGACTGCATCAGTCCTGAGAAAGTCAGGGTAGGTAGTCACCCAGACACTTGCATTCCTTTTCACTTTCTGATAGATACTATCTTCTAGTCCTTCCTTCCACACGGGAAGCCAAGTGCTCATAATCAACAGAAAGTAGAGCATTTCCCCAGCGACAGACACACCGCGTGGGACAGATCATACTAAGCACCACACCGGGCTGCAGCCTCAGCCTCTGGAGGAAATGCTCCAAATCCAACACTAAACCCACATGCTAAGACTGCCTCTCTGTGCATGGTACCCGAATACATGAACTTGTTTACCATATACTTTCCTGTCTGTGGGACATTACAGTCTTTTCACGAAACCATAAAGGAAAGGACATACGGCCAAAGGAAACACAAAGGAATCAATGAAAGCCCTACCGCAACTTCACTGAGCATGAAGGGAGACAGTTAGCCCCACAGGGAGTGGGGTGGATACCAGTATGACACAGGCCTGGGGAGCAGCCCAGCCGTCGTAGGAGAACCAGGAAGGCAGAAACAACTGCATCCCACAAGGACAAAACCTAGGTTTTCAGGAAAGTTCATGAAGGGTAGTTGTGTCCCCTCTACTTAAGGAAGACTTAACTGTCCAGAGCTTCTGGGTAGCAGTGGGTGCTTCTTAGCAACCGGGGCAGGCTGCTGGTTTCTATCTGTGTTTGCTAGGCTGGCCGAGGTCTGTGATTGGCTGGCACGTGCAAGAGATGCAACTTGACTAGTCTCATGTTGCTGGTGCAGATGCTCCAGCCAGGCTCGGTCTTGGTAAACCAAATGCGTTGGGACCTTCTATCTGTTGGGACACCCCAGAGCATGACTGATGATTTGGATAAATCAGACTGGCAATGCTTGTGTGTTCGGCATGCCAGTGTGTTTATCTTGGCAGGCTGATGATTCAGGAGGAAAATCAGGGTCTCCCAACCTAGATCCACAATCATTATTGTTTTTGTTTATCGGCTATGAAGCATGGGATGGGAGCGTTTTCTCCAGGAAGCTTAAATATCCTATGATGGGTGCTCTTTATTTTTATTTTCCTAGAACAATGTCACCCATTGGTGAAATGCCAAGAAGATAATTTTGCTTAGCTATGAATGTGCTTGAAAGTGGTTTGCTAAGAAATCTTCATCAAGCGAAGTTTGTGATATGGCTTACACTTTGGATGTAATTATGCAGCATGTATTCATTTCCTTTCTTGTAGGGGATGCGAGTTGCTTTCTTAAAGCATCATTTGACAGCTTCTTACCATCTCCTTTGGAGCTGAGAGTGAATATAACATTGAATTGTTGTACTTAGCAGTGGGGTGGGGTCCATGGTACCAGAAGGGACAGAGAATTGTACTGGGACCTACAGAATGCAGCAGTGTGCCATGGCAGTCCCCACAGGATGGGTTGCCAACCCAGTGTGCCTTAAACAAAGCAACTTCTAAGCATCCTAAAGTAAATGTGCTTTCTGTCCCAGCCTTGCGCTGGGCAGAGCAGACTTAACTTCTCATTAAAGTGCAAGCCGCAGCCTCCCAGGGTGCACTGCCAGTTCCCGAAGCATTTTGTGTCTGGTCAAGTAAATGCTTAGAAGAAAATGTGTTTTTAAAAGGAAAAAAAAAATAGGCAAAAGATATGGGTAATCTCTAAATAGCTATCTACCCGTTTGCAAATCCTAGCTGTGACCACTAAAATGGACAGTCATACGATGACTGCACCGAGGTCTGACATGGCCTCATGGAGCCCTCGGAGCCATCGCTCCCTGATGTCAGGAGCGAATGGAGCCCTGAAGAGAACTCAGAGCTTTTGCTCGTGTGTACTCAAAGTGGCTCCTCGAATGTGCTGAAAACCTCTATAGATTGTGGAAACTCTCGCTTCCCTTTGCTGGCAGTCAAATGACAAGGTGGACATGGCAGGTAAGAGGAAAAGGCGTGGATTCTGTGACCAACGGCTGGTCACACAACTGCTCTCTTGAGAACACCCGATTTCCTGCGCCTTTGCAGGATAGCGAGCCTGTGCTTGTCTGTACAGTTGCCTGGTAAGCATATGATCCGTGGGGAAACAAACACCTGTACCTGAAGAGACATGGAACACACACACACACACACACACACACACTATAGGGAGATGAGAAATGTCCATTTTGTTGAAAATAAAGTAAACTTCCAAAATAAATAAGTAAACTTCCAAATTCTTGCTATGCATCTGCTTCTGGGAGTGGCTCTCCCTAGGCATTGCATAGAGGGCAGGCGTGTTCTTCAAAACAAACATTTGAGGGTATGTATTAGAGATGGTCTTAATTAAATTTAGGTGCAAGGCCTATGATCCTAGCTAAGTTACAAGGCTGATTTGGAAACATCATGCACGCACACACAAACCATAATTTTAGGAACAAAAGTATTCTATGGATAAAATACATCCCCACCCATCAACTCAAGACATGATTTGGGAGTTTTCCTGTTTAATATGCTTTGTTTCTGTTTTTCAACTCTGAAGGTAAGCTTCCATTACACCCTGTCAAAATCTTTCCCAACAGGCAAGGTGAAGACAGTAACACAGCTGCCCTTGGGTAGTTTGTAAATCTTACTGATCAACCACCCATGCTGTAAGACGCTTTGGTTTTCCGACACATCTACACAGACTAGTTGAATAAAGACCAACTCCAGACTTGATGTTGCTGAGCTCCTCAGCTCCACCTTGCCATCATGCTCGAGCGAGGAGATGGTCTATAGATGGTCTATAGTGACACAACACTTTGAGGGGCTTAGTCATTAGAACGCTCTGCTTTGTCCTGGGAAGGCAACTTCTTGCTTGGCTAGTTATGGAAGCTAAGGAGTGACTTCAAGATGCTTTCTGGCCAGAATTTGCAGATAACCATAGAACTCTTCTCCTCCATCAGGCTTGGATTTAGCCTCCTTTGGTTCCTGCAGTGATGCAGGAGCCTCCAAATACCAAATTATTATCAGGCGGTCTTGGGGGAACCTCTGGGCCCTGCAATAAAGTAGACAGACTTTCTATTGGAAAGTGCTCAGGAGCAAGGCAGCCCTGTTCACATCACCCTAAAAAGCTCATATAGCATCTCTGGATTTGGTGAATGAGCATTGCCACACAGCCAGCTCAGGGTAGCACAAAAGTGTGTCAAAGGGTGTGACTGCTCATCACGCCTCACTGAAGCAATCATGTGCATCAATTACAGAACCCTAATCTAATCATGGTGTTTGCGATTCAAGTGCGGAAGCCATGTCTCTTCAGTCAAGACACTTCTAAGCATTGTCCACTAAATGAGGTATTTAAAGTAGGGGGTCCCTAAGGCCCAACTCAGGGGGGGGGGTACTAGCAATCCAGGAGCCAGATCTAATCTTGACAAGGACTTCATACTTGCCCTGCTTAAGCATTTGAAATCTTGAGCCATTCAAATAAAAGAATAAATGTCTACTTTCTCTGGGCAATTTGATCACACCAGACCCATGCCCCAATATGGTCTTTATTACTTTATATCTTCATATCATTTTTCCATGGTAGCCTGTTCCTTCTATTGACTTGCCAGGTTCCTGGAAATTGGATGCAAACCCTTTATGTAGCACAGCCTATCTCAGTGCTCATCAGTCACGTGATGATCCAGTTGGGCCTGACTGATGAGTCTCACCACAGTCAGAAATCAAGCCATCACTACCACTAGGCCCCTGGTTCCTACTTGTAGAAGTACTGCGTCTAATCAATGAATACTTAACATATTGAAATATACTGTCTAGAATGTACCCCTACAATTCAGTGAAAGGAAAGAGATGTCACTCTTGGCCACGAAAGGTGTGTAGTCTCAAGTCAACATCTCTGAATATAAAATACAACTTTAGGAAAGACCAGCAGACACAGTAGCATATGATCCAAACGCACGGCAGATTCAGAGGGATGGCGGTAATACACAGTCCAGCGATATTTGTTCTATTCTAAGGGCATGGGAGAAATGCTAAAGTATCTTCAAAACCTGTGTAATGATTTCTTTTGTCATGACCTGTGCATCTTTTGGGAAGAGCCTCCTTTGAGAGGTTACTAGAAGTTAGTTTAGGACATTCAATAGAACCACCTATCTTAAATAAATCTCTCAGAACTTCATGGGCTTAAAGCAAGATACACTTCTGCACGTCCAGCCTTTGTGCTTAAGTTTTGAAATAGTTTAATTGGGACGACTGTAATTTGTTTAGTCAAAGAAAAGACTTCATAGTGCTTATTTTTCTAAAATTGCCTAAATCTAGTTAAATTGTCTAGCATTTTGTTAAAAGTATATCCAATAAAAACAACATGTACACCAGTAAAACCAATGAAAAAGGACTCTGAAGACTCTGTTACAAATCCATTGACAACTAATACTTCAGCAATATATAGTCACATCTGGTCAACATCTGGTTGATGTCAAAAAACCACTATGTCCTGTCTTAGGTTATGGTTAGCGGCTGAAGTTGGTGCTTCTCCAGGGCTAACACTGCACTTAAAACAGGACTGCGCGCGCGCGCGCGCGCACACACACACACGCACACACACACACACACACACACACACACACACACACAGGGCACAGGACAATGCAGACACTGAAGGTTAATGAACATACTGGAATGATGTGTGACGTTTCCAGGGATGGGGGAGGGATGATAGGAGTGGGAAGAGAAGGGCAGTCTCTTCATTCCCATTTCTTTGATAAAGTATCCATGGAAGATAAGTGCTTTTTTAGAAGTGTTTGAAAAAAAAAATCATTAAAGATAATGTCTGGGGAAAAAAAAGTTAGTTTTAGATTATGTAAGATAAGATATGTCTGAGAATACTAGGCCTGGAAGGGTGTTCAGGTGGGGGGGGGGGCTCGGTGAGACATTACTCAGTGAGACATTGTAAGGAAGGACTAGCCAAAGAGGCTTGGTGGTCTAGAGCCCAGCCCGGAGGCCAGAAGCTGAGGGGAAGCCAGGGGTTCCGAAGCTCTCTTAAAGTCCCTTCCAAGTGTAGGTGACATAACATGGCTGAGCCGCAGAGTGAGAGGGGCCCCAGAATTACCTAAACTGTTTCCTGAAATCTCCGTAGATTCTGGCCTGATGGGGTGATTTTCTGCAAGCTTCCTCTTGAGACCCTGAGGGAGATGTTCAGTGGGGTCACAGGCCGGGCGGCCACCCATCCAGTTCTCCCACACAGCCACTGACCCTCTAAACACAGGAGCTTTTCTTGCTGAAAACATTGTTTTGCAGGGCTGATCACTGGGTACTGGATATCAACTGGTGTGCTCTTCCCTGGGGAGGACGGTTTCTCCCCCTCCCAGTATTTCTTAGTTGCCTGTGGTTCTTTGTGTAGGGTTGAGGCCCTGTGGCAACCCTCCACCCACACTAATGTGTCTATTTTTGCCTTTCTTCATTCATCCTCATTAGGCATATTAGACCAATGGTCTCTGATTGATGATTCGGCCTTACTTTTCCTCCACTGAAAAGGAAAGCAAACTTAATGTTAATTTTAGTGAACCTCAGCTATTCAGCCTGGGTCGGATAGAAATCACCACACAGCCTAGTCCTGATGGAGACAGTGGTGTCAAGATAAGATATTTCTAGGGAGGATGATGGGAAAGACCCCAGATTCTCTTACCACAGTATCTTAATATTTCTTCATATTTGGCTGCCACATATATAGACACCTCAAGGGTGCTTAGTGAAGCCAACTTCCACAGAGAATGCCTAATTCTCAACAGTATCTCCTGTTGCCTCAGTCACACCATAGTTACTAGAATCAATGACACCATGACTTAATGTTTGAGGACTTCTACCAATCTTTAAGCATCCTTTTGTACTTGCCATATAACAAATTCAGCTAACATCTTTGGTGGGGCCCGGTTTTATTCATTACAAGCTTATAAGAATGTTAACTCTAATACTTAGTTCCAGCTCCAGTCTTAGACATACCTTGAAATAAATGTAAATGAGTAGAAATAAAGAGAAATTTTTTACTTATGTACAGAAAGATCTCAATGAGTTTTCAGCAAACTATCAGTCTCCAAACCTAACTTTATAATTGCCCTCCTTAGCCTCCGGGACAGCACAGTAGAGCAACATTTAATAGTAGGCAGGATACAGAGATGTAGCTAGACAAAGGACAGCCACCTTGTCAATGCCAGGGAGCCCCTGGGATCAGGGACAGCAGATGTCCTAGCTCACAGGGTCTCTTATCCATGCATGAGAGAAGGCCTGTATTCAGATAGAGAACGCCTGTGCATTCACTATGCTTTGAATTTTCTGCTGCTCTTAAGTATTGCTCCATACTTTACATCTGGTCAGTGGCTCAGAAGATGGGAAAAGGGGCCTGACTCACGAGTAGGGGCTGATGGGCTAGCACGGTTATTAAAAGTAGAAGCCATCCCCCTTCTCACACTCATACCACTTGATGTAACAGTAGTTACATCCTAGAAATTAGGATGAGAAAAGAATACACAACTACCCCAAATCAATACCACCTGTATGAAACACAGAGCCTTCCTGACTGCCTAGAATGCATGCTTTAATTGCTTTCAGTGAGCCAGATTTAAGTTACAATTGCCTGTCAAGTATAAATTATGGATATGCATTCTAGTGACACTTCTGTTTTTTGTCTCCATCCTTCTCCAGATAAGCATGCTTGATTATAACTTCACGTTGACAAATGATTGTGGAAAATGGATTCCAAGAAAAGTCCATATGTGCCCACAGATCCCAGCCCAGCAGGGGACAAACCCTGAGAATTCCCTAAGTAACCAATGAAAGCATCTAGCCTGTAGGCCAAAAAGTGCAACAATCCTCAAGTATTTCGCGCTGCCCTCAGACCCAGCCAACCTTGTCAGAGGCCCTGACAAACAGAACCATAGAAGCAGCTACGCAGCAAATGGGTCAGTAAGTATAAACAGCTGTACTTACATGTGTCTGGCTTGAGCTGGCTGTTGGTGATGCCAAAATACTGGGGGTTTTCAATAACAGGAATCTTGGTCATTCCAATAATGACAGCATCAGGACCGCCCTCGGAAGAGGATGGAGTATTGCTCCCGTTGGAGATGTGGTGGAGGGGGCTGGCTGAGTCATCGTCGTTGCTGATGACAGAAGCTGGGCCTAGGGTTGGAAGAAGAGTCGTTCTGTAGTTTAATGGCTTCAGCTGAACTTTAATTCACATACATTCCCAATGGGTAATTTCAGAGGGTTTGATGTGATCACAGAGCGTTGCCATCACTGCTACAACCTAATTTTAAGACATTTGCCTTGCCCCAGATAGTGTTTTTCTCCCATTTCTGCCACTCCCAGCCCCAGAAATCCACAAATTTGCTTTTCCACTCTTGAGTTGACAAGCCTTGGCATCCCATGCCATTGCAGCCAATGTAACTCATGACTTGCATTTGGCATCGTGTTTTGACATTAACTCTCACCGCCATGTGAGTGGACACCTCCTTTTCGTTGTAGAGTGATCCTAAATTGTGCAGACATGGCATGCACTGTTTGTCTGTCCCCCTGCCCAATGAAGGATTTGTGACTCTTGACCAATAAGAAAAATGCAGCTGTGAGAACTCGTGGGCACATTTTTGTGTGGGGCCGCACGCCTCCTTTGCTCTTGTGTGAGATTGGTAAATCCTAAGGAAGGCCTGTGCTTAACATTTTGACTGATTACACTGATTTACAAAGCGTCTGCACAATGCTGTGTTAGTCAATTATCACCAACATGTGAGGGTTATAATGGCATTTCCATTTTCTGTAACTGCATGTACAGCTCCCAAGACCTGTGGTTCTATGCACACCATAAGAGTTCCCTGTCACTGACCTCCTGGCACAAATCCAGGACACCTGTTTCTCTGGGGACTGTAAGTGATGCTGAGAGTTAGGAGACCTGAGATCCTTATCTTCGCCCTTTCACTCACTTCTTCGAGCCTCTGGATCTGCTTACATTTGGGAGTTGCATTAGAGAATGCCCGGTTGTTATCTTATGGGACTGGAGTGAGATTAGGGATATGAAAACGCATTACAAACTTCAATGTGCTTCATATACACTAATGGATAGGCCCTATGACATTATTGGGATCCCTTTATATTAGAGCATTAGCTTAATTATTTTCCATACATGGATTAATTTTTAACCCAAAACCTCAAAATACATGCCTCTATATTCACTCCACTACATTTCGTCCAGTCACTGTATCTACTGACTACTCAAGTTGTCCAAAGTTGGCAACCAAAGTAGATTCGGAAAGATAAAAGTGTATGAGAAGACTCCAGAATACTGAACATCAGATGGGCAGGAACGCCACACGTGGGAATTCACGTCTTTCAGACACGGAGCACACATGCCCGTGAAGTGTGTGGAATGAACAAACTGCCCGTAGTGACGGTGCAGAAGGCGCAAGGGCAGAGGAAGGCAAGGCAGAGAGAACGGGCAGAGTCAAACGCCCAGGCAAGGCAAAGGCTTGCTACAGAGGGGTGTCCGTGTTGTGCTTCCACCCAAGGGAGTGCGATTTCAACCCCACCCCCACCTCATCCCCCCAGCACGCTTCGGGTCCTTCTCCTCATCCTTAATTATTTCCATGTAAAGCAATTACAAAAACAAAGGTTGTTTTGTCAGGTTCTGATACAGCTTGAATCCCTATTCAATATAACGATAATCCACCCACCAAACTCCAAGATCCATTTCCCCCTGTGGGGATTACTGTAGTTTGTAGTGACAACAGTTGGACATTCCCCAGCTAGTTGTGTCTTAAACAAAGTATGCAGGGGGAACCCACTGCTATTATCAGTAATTCTGAAAGCGGTCTCTAAATTGGAGTGCATGTAAGTTGTGTTTAATAATATACTCTGGCTTGACTCTGCCAACATGTCCTTGCACAGCCAACTTAGAAGCCACACAACGCCAAGGCCAAGGCCAGCCCGCCAGTTGTGTTCATCTTGTGTCTTGCTCGTCTGTGTTCACAAACAATGGAAACGCTGCCAAGTGTAGCTGTGCAGACAAGTCCCTGCTAACACCCGGCCACCTCTGGTTTGCGATCTGCTTCTAGCAGGGATGGAGGTGGGGACACGCTACTCCCGCGCTTCCGAGCATTGTCAAGAAAGCTTTCCTGCCTCCGGCTCTCTTGTGAGGCGCCCAGAGCAGCTGTAAGGCCACCAGCTACCAGTGTGCTACCCAGAACACTCAAGGGAGGTGCAGTCAAGGCTACATATTTCTCAAGATTCCAGGGTCCGCCTTGACCCCCACGGATGGAAAGTTGTTATCTTCAAATATTCTGTGTGTTGTCATAACCCCCCCCCACACACACACACACACCTTGGCAGGGGTTAGAAACACATTGGCTTCATTTGGTTTTGTCTCTGGTTGTCCTCTGGCCCCAGTCAGGCTGCTGTGAGAATCACAACAGTGCTGTGTTCTGAGTAGAAGACCATGGAGAATTCTCCAGGAATCCAGCTCTAACTCACCTCCCAGCTGCACCCTGGAGCCCTTGTACACAGTAACGTCCTGTTTAGGTCCGTCCGACCAAAGAACTCACTCTCTCCTCCTCGGTGCTCACCAACGCACAGCCTTTGTCCCCTTACCCACGAGCTAAGAACCAGTCCCTCATACAACTTAGGGCAAATGGATAAGGGCTGAGGTCACGGCAACCATGCATGGGGAAGGCTCCTGAGGTCCATCCTGGCACTGGTGGAAAAGCAAGACAATTTTTCAAAAGTCTTTTCACGTTGTGGAAAGTCGCCGTTGACAAACGGAGCATCACAAACCTCTGCCATTTATCAGAGGAATATTAATTCAGCTGCTGCTCCCTTCATTAGTGATGTTCCAAAGCCTGGAAGATTGATACCGCTGGCAAGGTTGTGGGAATTAAGACCATTTTTCTACGAACATTTTCATATAATGGAACACGGAGCGCATCGAAGTCGGGAGGGGAGAAAAGCTCCCCCCCCCCGGTGGGGACAATGAATGTCTATATAATTTGACAGCAGCCTGTCTGCGCATTCTGTGATTTGTGTCTTAGTGTGTCTGTGCGCGCAGTTGAGCAGACACTGTAAAAAAACGAGAGGTGAGAGGACGTCGCAGTGTGGTACGAGAAACTCGGATGAGAACTTGAAAACTGTATTATAACACTAATACAAAGTCTGAGTTGCTAGGAATGCACACTGCAACCGAATTTGGCGTAGTTCCAGTAACATGGCTGATAAACAGGAGGTGTGTGTGGAAACATTTTAGCTCATTTTTTGTCTGAATATAAAAGAAAAAGACGTGCAGAGAGACATAGCTTTCTCTCAGCAGGGCTACATGATAACATATCCTGTACATTTGTTTGGATTTTTAGATGTTTCTAAGTCCAACATAACACATAGATTAAAATGGCCATCCGGGAAATGACCTTTCTTCTCAATACCAACAATGCCTTCAGTGGAGGGAGCGATAGTACTTGTAAGCCGCTGGACGTACTGACCATACGCACCAGATGTATTGGCCATACTTCCCTTTGTTTTCTGTGGGCTGGTGCTTTGGCCCCCTGGGACCTGCTGCCCAGTCTCCAGAGACAGTAGATGCCCTGCCCACCAGTGCATCTTCCACACATAGATCAACACAGCCTACACCTCCAAGTCACCTTCCTTGTGTGGCCTTCACACGCCAGGTCCCAGTCTGCCTTTCCTATCACGCTAAGGCCGGATGCCACAGAAGTCAGGGGATCATGGAAGGCTGGAGCCTGCTGATTTACTGCAGTCAGACAGTCCTAGATCTGCCTCCCCTGCCTGCCTGGTTCCTCCTCATGGAAACAATAGGGTAAGTTCTTACCCTCATCTCTCTGTGTCCTCTACATCCTGACTGACCAGGGGTCTCTCTGTAGCATGACATTTCCCTCTTAGAAGCTCTGAGTTGTAAACTCACTTCGCAATGCTCCTCCCTGCTACTGTTGGCCTCACCACGCTTGACGAATACAGCAAAAGCCTCCAGTGGGCTGTAGTTGGGACATTCTGAAGAACAGTCTGCTGCCACTGAAGAGGATGCATCACCTTTGAGCATCTCTCAGGGCAAGCCCCTCTGTGGTAAGGTGTCTAGGGAGTGTTGAGGTGGGTACAGTGATTGGCTTCTCAGGGGAGGGAAAACACCATCCTCCAGCACTGTAGGCTGTGAATGGCTCATCTTGATCTGCACATGCACCCCTGAAACACGAAGAACCCTACAGACTACCCTGGAGTTGAAAACCCCCTGATGTCTAAGCAGATGACAGGCTGTTTCTGAAATGTGTCCCCCGTCTACTTTCCCTGCATTTGGTAAGAGAGGTTTTGCATTAGAATCTTTGAGACTAGTGATGGATCGAGAAAGTTGGTGGCTTTTACCCTCCCAGGATTTTTCTGGACAGTCTGTCTGAGCCTGAGCTTGGTCCTCTGATCATTTGCAAATCACTGGACAGACACTGCTAGAGAACATTTGACTGGACAAGGTTCCGTGCCCGGGTTAAAAAGATAAAGGAAGCAGGCTTTCAACCAGGCAGTGGTGGCGCACACCTTTAATCCCAGCACTCAAGAGGCAAAGGTAGGTGGGTCTTTGTGAGTTCAAGGGTAGCCTGGTTTGCAAAGTGAGTTCCAGAACAGCTAGGACTGCTATGCAGAGAATCCCTATCTCAAAATAAATAAATAAATAAATAAATAAATAAATAAATAAATAAAACAAAAACAACCCAACAAACAAACAAACAAAAAGGAAACAGGCTTCCGTTTGTGGTTGGGCTAAGCAAACGCAGGACAGTTCAGAAATGAGTGGCTTCCTTAAGCATACCTGCATCCGTTGCTTAGACAGTTCACCTATAGCCAACCCCGCTTCAAAAAAGAACAGCAACCAAGAGCCTGCCTGTGAAGATCAGACTTTGGAAATGCACAGGGGTAATGGGAAACTGTCTTCTCATGCCTGCCATGAAGTTTCGTCTTTGTACCCACAGAAAACGCCAAGCGGAGTGGCGGTCCTGAGAGATCGCACCTGACTGGGTCCTGCATCTGCATTCACTCCACGAGCCGCACGCTCTGCATATCTGTTGTCTGCATTCGGTCTGAATGCAAGGAACAGAATGTAATCAAGCACAAATCAGTGTCTGGATGTGGAAGTCTCTGTTTTTGAGAAAAAAAATTACCATAAACGAACAGCTAATTTGCCGGTTTGGAATCCTATTGCACCATTGCCAACGGAACAAAGTTAAGAGCCAAACTTGCCCAAGCTTGCTGGTTCATTCAGCCAACTGTGCAGACCGCTGTGGCCCTGACAGTTCTAGCCCGGTCTTTAACCTTCAAACGCCTACCTGGAGTTCAGACAGCCATCACCATGTGCCCTGCATTAAAAACAGGCCAGCTTCAAGAGTGCAAACCTACTGACTACAAAGAGTTTGCAAAAGTAATGCCTTTTCTAGAAAAAAATAAGCTAGGTCTTTGCTTCAACAAATCTAAAACTGGGAAGACAGAAAATAAGTCAAAGGCCAATGAATAGAGAGAGAACCTGAGACCGGCAGAGAGAGAGAGAGAGAGAGAGAGAGAGAGAGAGAGAGAGAGCCCGAGAAAGTTCTGCAGAGCCAAGCTACAGGAGCCCTTATCCACACCTTTTCTTGACTTTCCCAATTCCAAGAAATCTTGAAAACCACAACAACACATAAAATAAACTTCGAAAGAAAAGTGGAAACTGGAGGTCAAAAGAACTTAGTATATAACCCAATAACACTCCCTCCCCCCAAAAAAGAAGTTTAAAAAATGAAAAGCCGCTGGAGACCAAGACTTCCTCTTAGACACCTGGAAGCTGGGCTTCAGATTCCTATGCAAACACTTGAATTTCATCCTGAGAACATGGAAGTTCAAACCAGAAAGCTGACCTCCAACGAAATGGCCCAAGCCTGGGGTTAACAGCTCTGGGCTGCTGCTCTTTCTAGCAGGACAACGTGGCAGGTGAAGACCCACAATGTCCCTGACGAACGGGCCACAGCTTTGCAGCACTGTGGGAAAATAATGAGAGAAACCAGATCTCACTTGAAGCCCAGAGAAGCAGCACAAAATCCCTGGGCAGGGGGAGCTGAAACCGGGGCCGGCCGGGATATTGGAATGCTGCATGTATATCTGCCGTGTGGGATGGGCATCGTGCAGCCCTTACAGCACCAGACCCTACTGGACTCGTATGTGCAAGGCCCCTATTGTTTGGAGGGCCACCGGTGACCGACGAAAGGCACAGTAAAATGTCTATTCCTTGGGCTCAACTGTTGACTTAGGGAAACTCTGGGGTCGAAAGTATTTTCTGTACCACAGAGAAATCTATGGTTGTGGGGCCAGGAAAGGAGCAGAGGCAACCTAAGTCATCGGCATCTTTGCTCTGGGCTGCACAGTGTCCTCATAGTCAAGGTTAAAACTAGGTTCAAGAGCTAAGGGAAGTGAAATGGTGCAGGTAAAATCTCCATGCACTATCATGGATGCTTCACAACCTGCTGCCCTGCTGCCCTAACTGTGTCAAGCTTAAGCTTAGGCTTCGCCTTCCAGGAATACTGCATTTGGGGCTTGTAGCCTAAGCTAATATTTATTTATTTCACTATTTATTTCACTAGTCAGTAAGGATAAGGAAAACAAACCCTAGGGCCCCAAGCAAGTGGTGAGCTTAGGCCTCAGCCCAGAGCTGACATTCACAAATGGTTGACGTTGGTCTAAATGCTTCCTTCCAGGTTTTAGAAACCAGAAAGAGATCTTGACCACCATGCAAAGCCAGATAAAGATGCTTTGCACAGCCGTACGGTGGTGGCGCACACCTTTATTCCCAGCACTCAGCAGGGAGAGGCAGGAGGAGCTCAGTGAGTTCAAAGCCAGCCTGGTCTACAAAGCGAGTTCCAGGACAGCCAGGAATGTTACACAGAGAAACCCTGTCTTGAAAAAAATAAACAAAAAGAAGGTCCCAGCAGTGTGACCTTTGCCCAGGTCACAGGGGCTCAGCTTCACTCACCTGAGTGTGTCTATCCCAACAGTGCCATGCTCATGGAGTTGCCAGGACCAACTCTGCTCAGAGGGTTCACATTCCTACCAGTCATGTTTGGGGTATCCTGAGCGTTAGTTTCTTTGTCAGTGGTGAGGATCAAACTCGGGGCTCACAGATGCCAGGCAAGGGCTCCACCACCAAACTAGCTCCTCTGTTCCTCGGCATTTGATGGACTTATCTTTTTAAAGAATGATAGCCTAGATCACATTTTTCAAGACTGTTTTCTTTCCCTTCTGAGGAATTTTTCAGTTACCTTTTCTTTCTTTCTACAGAGAACCCACTAAAGGTCAACATTCGTCTCTCACTGACTATACATTTGGGGATTGTTTCTATCCATTAACGTACAATAAACACAGTGGCACTGAACATCTTCCACATCTGAGGCGCTTACCCCCCCCCTTCAAGCATCACTATACTAGGATAAATCCTGTTAATAAATAGAATTTCTACTGAGGACAATCTTGGTCAGAATGCTCACTTTTACTAACAACACGTGAGGGAGGGGTCTATAGTTGAGTTATCTAGCTTAATGTCCAAGTGAGCGGGAGCCACTTCCTACTTCCTCTCTGCCCTTCATGCAGCTGAGGGGGAGCCACTTCCTACTTACTCCCTGCCGTTCATACAGCTGAGTCAAGCTACTTCCTACTTCCTCTGCCCTTCAGGAAGCTCCTTATTGAGCAGAGACTTGGCAAGACAACTCCTCCTCTCCGCAACCCTGAGATCATTACCACATCACTTCTTGCATGGTGCTGCATTGTATGAATACATCAAAGAACACTGTAGATAGGAAACGTGTAGGTATGCCTCTACAATACACACTTGCTCTTCAGCTGTATCCTTCCTGGGTTACAAATCACCCCGAAGTTGCTGACAGGGAGTCAGATCAGAGAGGCTGATACACTCAGTCAGCCCACACTGTAATGACAGACAGGCGATCTGCTCTGAGAACCGGGTTTTCTTCTGTCTTTTAAAATCGCCTTTCCCGTATCCAGAGTTGCCAAAATTCACCAGGTTTGGGGAGATTATTATTAATTGAGTATTCCATGGAGGCAAATACTATTAGAATTTATCCAATGGACAGAGCAAACTTCCATGTTTGCCCGAAGGGGCTTTGGTAGAAAGAGAGACATTCTAGAGACACTTGCATGTGTGTTGGGGATGGGGGTTACTTAGAAGAGAGGAAGCCACTCCACCCTGGAGTGAAGATGAGGTTTCCGGAGTCACATTTCTGGATTCCACGGCACAGACTGGAATCAACCAAGCACAGAGTGGGGACATAACAGAAAATCGGGGATATCCCCAACTTTCAATGCTCGGTTACACTGTTTCTGAATGACAGTCGTCTGGAAGCAACTTGCTCTTGGTAGATGCCACACTTCAGATTTTGAACTTTGAATCTTGTCTACAGGTTCTGGACTCATGGGAGACATTCCCTGTCAGGAGCAGATGCTGCTTCCATCACAGGCGGCCATGAGCCTGCCCTAAGTGCTCCGCCCGTGAAGCAGATGCCTGCCAACACGCTTGGACATTGGACTGAAAACAAGATCAAAGTGTCAGTACCCTCAGGCCAGGAAGAGGTCAGATCAGTTTATCTTAGATTGTGTTGGCTGCGGGATGGAGTCAGATGGGAGAGAAAGACAAGAAGCTGGCCAAGAGTTTGAAAGAGCAGCGAACGTTGGAGAAAAAACGATAGTCTGAGCTCGGAACGCGGAAGTGGGACATGGGCAGCGTCAGGGAGCCAGCGACTGTCAGCAAGTCAAGGGAAATCTGATGAGGGGTCAGGAAGCTCATAGTGGAAGACAGTGAGGTATACGATGTCACTGTCCATGGTGTCCCAGAGGACATAGGGACATCACAGCTCTAAACAGAGTTTGAAGACACAAATCCCAGATAAGTTATTCAGGGCAAAAATCCCTTAGGTGCTTGGGAGGAAATGAGAGGAGACTTCTTCAGTCTAGATTTTAACATCCCTAAGTCCTATGTGTCCGAAGGGTCCCTGGAGGGCAGCCACTGGGAGAGGGTGGGGCTCTTCAGAGGTGGAGCCTAATGTTAGAGCTTTAGGTCATTTGTGAGTGGGTCCTTTAGAGGATTGCAGGGCTCCAGGCTCTTTACTCCCAACCAAGGGTGAGCAGTTTTGTTCAACCATGCACCCTTGATGGGACGTGCTGTGCCATGTCCTCCCACAGGCCACTGAAGATGAATGGGCTCCCTTACAGGGATGAGTCACAGTCAACCTGTTCTGAACTGATCGCTCAGGCAGGGGCTTTGTTATGGAGACAGAAGGCTGACTAACATGGGAAGATGGGAAGACACATCAGGTTGGCAGGCCTGGGGCTCGGGACAGTCAAAGCTCAGGCCCCTAGGGAGCTAGAGAAGGGGAATGGGGTCTGGGTGGATCTCGGTCCCTGTTCATTTTTATTCACAAACACGAATAAGGGTACCTAACCGAGGCTAAATTGGGGTAAGCTTATCCCGACTCTAGGCTCCCTTTAGAAAGGGCACGGCCACGATGAAGGCAAGCATTGAGATTAAACGAGAGCCATTCTCTCAGGAGCTCTGGCCATTCATCTGCTCCTTCTTGATGGATTGAAGCGGCAGTCTTGAAACAGAAACAGTGCCCTTTTCTTGTGGTAGTCCACCCATGGGATTGGGGGCTGCCCAGCCTCCTCTTATTTTCTGTTTACTAAGAGATGTTTTGTTCACAGCAAAATAAAGGGCTCCCTCAAAAGTAAGGGTAGGTACAGTCAACATGAAGATTCTGTTGGGAAATTAACCAGTTAAACCCGAATGAGTTTGGGAAAAGCTGACCAGAAAGGGGAAAATAACACATCGGCACCCCAGCAACTCTGAAACAGAACTGAAACCAAATAAAATAAATAGCAAGAAAGATTAGTTTTTCAAACATCTCTCCAAGGAAACAGGATTTAGTAAGTTAAAAAGGAAGTATTCATAACCCAAGTGAAAGTCGGGAAAAGGAGCCAGTAATGGGGGACGGGAGAAACTTGACCGTCCCTGTAGATCCCAGCCACACAAGCCCTCAGCATCAGTGTTCCAGCGGTTTTGACCTTACCACACCCCAGTCTCCTGACAGTCCTTTATGTTTCAGAAAAACCACATTTGTACATTCATGTGTGAAGAGAAAAGTCACCAGTTTCCAGTACTTAAAACTCTGCACAAATTAAAACTTGCTGTGTTATCAAACGTTGTTATCTCCCGATCGATCCTACATCCCCAAGAATAACTTAGCGGTGGCGGCGGTGGGCAGAGGAAGGTACTGCTGTGCAGAAGAAAAGCACCACATCCACTTCCTGCGGCTGAGGGGACACACAAAGGAGGCAGCTCTGCCTCAGGGAGGGCGCTGAGAACCGTGAAGGCATCCCACACCAGCTGACTGCTTCCAAACCCTGAACTGCTGGCCACTGGCCTGGAGGAGAGGTGAGGCCACAGTCTCCGGGGAGTGTAGCTCAGGGCCAACCACAGTCTCGGGGGAGTGTAGCTCAGGGCCAACCACAGTCTCAGGGGAGTGTAGCTCAGGGCCAACCACAGTCTCCGGGGAGTGTAGCTCAGGGCCAACCACAGTCTCAGGGGAGTGTAGCTCAGGGCCAACCACAGTCTCAGGGGAGTGTAGCTCAGGGCCAACCACAGTCTCGGGGGAGTGTAGCTCAGGGCCAACCACAGTCTCAGGGGAGTGTAGCTCAGGGCCAACCACAGTCTCTGGGGAGTGTAGCTCAGGGCCAACCACAGTCTCCGGGGAGTGTAGCTCAGGGCCAACCACAGTCTCCGGGGAGTGTAGCTCAGGGCCAACCACAGTCTCAGGGGAGTGTAGCTCAGGGCCAACTCCAGTCTCAGGGGAGTGTAGCTCAGGGCCAACCACAGTCTCGGGGGAGTGTAGCTCAGGGCCAACCACAGTCTCTGGGGAGTGTAGCTCAGGGCCAACCACAGTCTCTGGGGAGTGTAGCTCAGGGCCAACCACAGTCTCAGGGGAGTGTAGCTCAGGGCCAACTCCAGCTCAGTTCCCTTATCTTGTACTTCTGGACACAGCTTTATAAATGAAAGTCCTGTCTCAGACTAGGAGGAGAGCTGGCATTGGGTTGAACTGTTCCGAACATCACAACACAAAGAGTAATCCGCACCCCGCCTTCACTTGAGCCTCTAAACTCACAATTCCATTTATTATCACTGCCTCTAAGAAACATCATGGAACAGTTCCTAGGGGCAAAGATGTGGCTCAGCAGTTAAGAGCACCGGCTGCTCTTCCAGAGGACCCAGCTTTAATTCCTAGCACCCACATGGCAGCTCACAAGCATCTGTAACTCGGGATCTGACGGCATCTTCTTGTGTTCACAGTGACTACATGAACATGGTGCACATACATACATGCAGAAAAAAAACATCCATAAACATAAAATAATGTTTTTAAAGTTTCTCTGTGACAAAGAAAACGTATTATGGCTTAAATCCTTGAACTTGACATTTTTTCTTTAATCTTGCCCCTTAGACTGTTTGTTTCCCAGCTGCCTTTGCAGCCAGTGGAAAGGCCTAGCCACCCAGAGTCCTCACACTCAGCGCCTGTGCTGACCACCTGTGCCGTTTGCCCTTCAACTTGGCCAGAAAGAAGAGAGTACACAGGCAAACTAGGCATTAATGACCTGAAGACCACATTGAGCTGTTGCAAGGAAGAGCTACATACGAGTGTGGACAGAACTTCCCAGGGACAGTCCCTTTTAGCCCCCACTTATCCATGTGCAAGAATCAAACCAACATGTGTGATCCATTTCCAACTCTGGGTCACATGTACAACAGTAGGTTCTGCCCCTAACTGATGCACGTAGCTAAGGAAATGTACATATATGAGTAGGTAGAGTTTTTATTGACTCTGTGTCTTCTTGATCATTCTCTATCAACAGCTGCACTTAATGTTAGAGTCCATTCTCTCTCTCTCTCTCTCTCTCCATCTCTCTCTCTCATTCTTACACTGGCTTTCTGATTCAGCTCCCCTACATCCCTCCAGCTTCCTGTAATCTCCCATGATGATTCTGCAATTATCATTTTTGAGTATAAATCAATTACTGCCGCCCTTAGACAACTTCTTGTCACATTTTTATAAGCTTCTGGTTGTCACTCTAGGACCTGTGATTTTTCCATGTGTCCCCCTTTCCCAATTTCCTAGGAAAGAACCAGTAGGGACTGACCCATGCTTTCTGTACCTTGTCTTGTTTATTTGTATTCTCCAATTGTCAGGTCAAATATCATACCCAGCCTCACTTTAGTCTGAGCCTCTCTAAGACCTTCTCTTCTATCTCTCCATTGTCCTATCCCGATTTGGAGACTTGAATAATGACATAGTGTCTACCTCAGAGTCACCTGGTCTCAAAGTGCAGAAGCTAGTTCATTCCGCCTAGCCATCTGCCATTGGCCGGGATCTCCCGGCAAAGAGAAAGTCTCTTTGCAGAGTCATGGGTAGCCTGTAGCTACAGGTTAGTCCACCCCACTCCAAACCATGATACTTGAAACACTCCAAACTCAGAAGCGTCTTGAGCACTGGCCTCTCAGAGGGAAGAACTGCATGTAAGATGCCAAGCCCAGGCCAAAGAACAGCCAAAATGCAGACACACGAAAAATAATGAATAAAATCGCCGTCAGGCCATGTGTGCGCAGTGTATGTGACACATAAATCAATTCTGTGTTTGGAATTAGGTTCCATCTCCAGGACGTCTCATTATACATGTGCAAATATTCTAAAATTGAAAACAATTACAAAATCTAATTTTGGAGACAAGATGTTCAACTTGTCCAGGGATGGTGGCAGCGAGGGATATGTCTGGAACACTTACACGCTTTGCTATAGGGAGCCTACTTATGAGTGAGGGTTACCATCATTGCCAGAGCTGGTACACACAATCAACGCTCTAGAACTGACGAAAGAAATGCTTTTAAACACAACAGTATCAAGTATAAAAATACAAGGAAAATGCCAGTGTGTAAATTATAAATGCAATATAAAATCACTATGCTTTGGGAATACAGTACCTACCTGACTCCCTGTAGACCTATGAAGGGACTCCACTGATCACAGTACAGCTTGTCATCTGAATCTGTGGCTCTGCATTTGAGGATTCAACCAATCACCAGCTGCAGATATACATACATACATACATACACGATACATACATATACACACATACATACATATACAGTGCATACATACATACAAAATACATAATACAAACACACACAGTACATGCATACATACATAATACATACATATAAACACACACAATACATCATGCATACACACATACGCAATATATACATATATACACAATACATACAAGCATATACACATACATAAATCATACATATATACACAAAACATGCATGCATAAACACATTCACAATACATACATACACACATAATACATGCATACATGAACAACACATATGCATACGTATGCAACAATACATGAATGCACAATATGTACATACATACACACATATACAATATAAACATATATAATACATACATATACACATACACAATACATACATACACATATACACATACACAATACATACATACCTATCTGTTCTGAATATATTTTGGTCACTATTTCCTAAACACTATAGCATGACATTCACACAGAATTTGCATTATATTAGACACTATAACTGATATAGAGAGATGATTTAAAGTATGAGGAGGGTCATGCTCAGGTGAGGTACACTGTGCCCTTTTTTTTTTTTTTCTTTGCACAGGAGCTCTGAGAACCTTGGCACCCATGTGGCCCTGAGCAGGCCTCCTGAGGATGCTGGGGGTTTCAGTATTTAAAGGTGAGAAACACCCAGGAGCCAGCACTCCAGACAGCAACGTGGAATACAGATGCCAGACTAGATGCCAAGGAGCTTGGCTCTCCAGCATGATCTAGAGTGAGCCTTTCTGTAGGAACACTGAGAACATTGACACCTGGCCTGGCATCTGGGAAATGTGAGTTCATGTGCAACTTAAAGAAGAGCATTCCGTCAACTGGCCTAGATTTTTCACTGGAAAAATAATCTTCAGATTCTTTTAGGTCATTTTTCTCATCTTAAGAGGAGAGCCCGAGCCCTGCAGAAGCAATCTTTCAGACGGTGCTTATTAATACTTGCTGCATGACAGGCGCTTACGAGAGATTAGGTGCTACCTTAATTAGGGGAACTCGGGCAGCTTTTGCTGTCATGTTTAAAAACAACAACAAAAGCTGAAACAGAAACCTCGGAGCCCATAGATTTAAAGTCCAGAAGCCTCAAGCGAGAAGACATGAAATTACTCTTGCTTGAAGCACAGCAAGGTGTCCCAATCCTATGTTTCAAACAACTAATTTTGGCAGTCATTTTTCCCTTTCACTTTGAACACATGGACGATTTCAAAGAAAATTCACCTCGTCTCACTCACAATTAAGTTACACAAAGCCCTTGGTTTTTCAAATCAACTGCAAATTCCAGAGGCCACAGCCTCCACCATGAGTGAAAGGGAACCTATGCTCTGGGGGCTTATTCCCCAGGCGTGGGCCTGGAGGAGGGCCAGTCAGCCCTCCCTGATAACAAGACAGCTGTGAGAGAGTGGACTCAAAGCTTTGCCTCTCTCCCGTGCCACCCCAGTGAGAGTTCAGAGTGCTCTGAAAACATTTTCCCAGCTGTCCTAAGCTCCCTGAGGGAAGGCAGGTGACCGTCTGCACACACACATTTTCCTGATGTTCCCATCTTAGCGCTGCTCCACACACATTCCAACCCCCTTTCTTCAAAGCCAGCTAGTGATTTAGAGCAAAAGCTGCACAAAGGCCCCACTTTGGAAGTGACCTTAGCGGTCCTCTAAGAGAATGACAAGCCCACAGCGCTTGGCGAACAGTTTGTGACACATTCCCTTGAGACTTGGTTTCCATGGAGTATCCAGTGAGTCAGACCTGGAGGACTTGCTCAGACTGGCCCATAGTGCCCTGCCACCGAGTACACCCTGATGGGAGATGCCATTATGTATATATGTTTCTCATACTGGTTAATAATAAAGCACTGTTGGCCAATAGGAAAGGAAGATAGGAGGGACTAGGAGACAAGGAGGAAAGAGGAAGTAGTAAGGAGGGGTCAGGATTGAGAGCCTGGAGAGAACAGAACCACCATTCCTCTGCTCTCGGTAAGACCACGTGGAAATACATAGATTAACACAAATGGGTTAATACTTAAGACAGAGCTAGCCGATAAGAAAGTAGTAACTGGCCAACAGTATAATATCAAATACAGAGTCTCTGTGTGATATTTGGGGCTGGCGTGGCGGCAGGACAAGACCAGGCGGCGGCAGGCGGAAAAACCCGTACTTCTTACAACACCCCAAGAAAGGAAGGTCCCTGCACTCCGTGGCTCTGCTTGCTGCCTTTACAGTTTTGCCTTTCCATTTACGTCATTGATATTTGTGATTTTATTATTGAGAGTGTGCATATAACATAGAAATCCAGTGTTAGTCCCTCTGGATTATCACTTGCTGCACCTAACGTGGGACCACCACCCAGGGAGCTGTGTGTGTTGCATGAACGGATTTTACAGGAGAGAACTGCACACCTAGGTATCGAGCAATGACTAGACATTTTTCTTGTCCAGTCTAGCCAAGGTCAGAAAATGTGTGAGACTGATACAACAGCCGAGATGTTCAGTCTTACCGCTGAATACTCTTTCTTTGGAAGTCCTCACTGTGAAACAGTACAAACAGAATTACATGCACTAATACAGCAAAGCACTGAATAAAATAACAAAAAATAGAACAAAATGAAATCCATCATTTAAAACAAAATGCCAGATGAACAGTCCAGCTGTTTCTGCTCTCTCACTTGAGGCGGCTGGGCATGGTCAGTAAAAGGAGCCCAGACCCATGAGAGGAAACTTCTTCCTTTACTCTTTTCCATTAAATGGTCAAGGCGTTTTTTTAAGGGGCCTATATTTTCTGGGAAAAAAAAAAAATAGCAAAATTGGCTGTTCAGGTCCGGAAGTCTCAGATAGGGGTGATTTTGAATCTAGAGGAAAATATCAGTATTAGGAGATATTTGGGGATGTTCCCATGCTGGGGTGAGGTGGGGGCATGTGTTGTGCACATCCAATGGCTTGAAGCCAGAAATGCTGCTAAATAACCACAATCCCTAAAGATTCCCCCTGGTACAGAACCTAAGATCCTCGGTGCCTGGAATAGATCCCATAGTCTAGAACCTGCGATCCAGGATGCAGAAAACCTGAAATCCTTAATGCCTGGGACCGATCCCATAGTCTAGAACCTGCAGTCCAGGATGCACAGAACCTGAGATCCTCAATGCCTGGAACTGATCCCACAGTCTAGAACCTGCAGTCTAGGATGCACAGAACCTGAGAACCTCAATGCCTGGAACTGATCCTGCAGTCTAGAACCTGCAGTCCAGGATGCACAGAACCTGAGGTTCTCAGTGCCTGGAACTGATCCCACAGTCTAGAACCTGAGGTCCAGGATGCACAGAACAGTCCATACAGGGCATTATCATCATCGTTGTTACCACTACCATCACCATCAGGAAGTGGATTCAGATTCTATGCCTTGGGAGTAAGTCAGATTCACCATTTCTTTACAGGCACACTGCAGTCACTTAGGTTGTCTCTAACCTAATTTAACAGTAACTGCAGTCATTGTCCTGCCCCCAGTAGAGCTACCTCGGTGGCTTGTGAGCTGGTGTGTTCATGAAACCTTCCTAGACACTGTCAAAGACACTCAACAGTGTGACCCGGCCACACTGTCTGACCCCAGCTTGTCAGCTGTGACTTCTGTGAAAACATCCTAGTCTCCAGTCTGCACTCTCCAGCTGAGCGTGCCAGGATTCTTCCTATTGTTACTTCACTCAAAGCCTACCCATTGGCTGCCTGACCCGTGCTAGATGGTGTATAAATGCAATGACGGTAGAATAACCACAACACCCCTCTGTGAAATGTCTCCTTATTCTTCAAGTAAAAAGATAAATTAATAGATCTTTCAGCTGCTTCTCGGGGTAAGTATCTAGTGGTTTTCTGCATTTACATAATTCTATTTCTTCTATTAGAGTATAAGGAGTCTGCAATATTCCACTCATTTTTTTCCACAAGCTTCATCACAATTACAGTGTAATCAGCTCAGGTACTCTGCAGATGTATGTGCTCAATAAATGTCTCAGCGCCCTAATGAAATGCTTTAAAGGAGACAAACATCAGGCTGTTGTCTACTGGTTCCAACGTTTCAAAGACAGCTCTTCTTTCCCAGTCACAGATGGTCTCCAAGTTTTATTTATCTGCCTAACTCTCCCCTTACTGTGTGTTATAAGCAAATTGTGTACACACACACACACACACACACACACACACACACAGGGGGGGGAGAGTGTGTGTGTGTGTTATATATTTTAATCTTTTCTCCCTACTGCATTCCAAATATCAAATACAGGGCTTGGTTAAATTTGAGCATTCCATGAAGAGCTAATTAAAAAGAGAAAAGATGAGTGAACTCCACCCAACACCTTTCAGTATTCAGTGGAAAGCCAAGTTTGGCATACATGGGCCCATGGCTGGGTTACGTACCCAACTGTTCACCTTCTTCTCTGCAGGCCCCTGGCTGGGTTATATACCAAACTGCTCACTGCTCTTCTCTGCAGAGACCTGGACCCTACTGTTTATATCTGCTTATGCAAAGTAGGCAGGCATGGCACATGGATCCCAGGTAGAAGTTTAAGGCTTGACAGGATGCTACTTCCTCTTGCCCCTGCCAGGGTGACAGACAACAGCATTCTGAGCCTCTGGCTCCGGAGACAGTAATGTAAGTGGAGCCCCTTGGCCTATGGGCATTGCACAACAAGAGAAGAGATGATCTTTTACATCTTTGGAGTTATGGCTTCTTCAGTAGTCAAGTTTCAAGTAAATCATCTTAAAGTCCCAATGCCTGTACAAATACAGAGACTTGTACAGTGGCCCAGTTACTTCTTGACTGCATTTTTAAGGCTGGCTTCACAAATGGAAACCATGCCTTACACTACCAATGAGGCTATGAATCTTGAGGCTAGAGAGCTCATGGGCCGGAGGGGAAAACATACTTGGAATTCTTTTGCTAAATAAACTTAGCCATAAAACAGCTTCTAATAACATATCTCCATATCCACAGACCAGTTCATCACTCGGCTCACATCAGGGAAGATTCTTCGGAGACCTAGAACTGGTCAATGTGGAGAAAACGAGAGTTTGGAATGTTCAGCACTACCTGGGATATCTCCATGGCACCCCTCTCCTTAAAGCTCTGGGATCCATGCGGAAGAGGGAGAGAAAAGATCGTGTGTGAAGGGGATAGATAACTTCAAGAAATGGAGATTTCCAGACCCGGTAGAGCAGACACACGTATACCCTCACAGCAGTGTTCACAGCATGCACAAGACCAGCATAGGCCAAGTCAGACAGAGTGCCAGCAAGAAGAAGGACAGGTGGACACAAAGCCCCACCCTCGCTGAGGCGCTATTGGCATTTGATTGCTGCCGGGAGAGGCAAGGGCTCTTCCCTTCAACGGCAAGACACCTGGTGCACCGCCATACCCCAAGGCAGGCCTCAAGCTCAAGATAGGACTCGGCACAAATTGGACTTGATGGGTGGAGGGGAGGAAAGAGGCCGGTGGGGAGGAGAAGAGGTGCAGGTATTTGGATAGATGGAGATAGAAGTCGGTCTGGGAGGAATTGAGAGAGGGGGATCAAAATACCTTGCGTGAAATCCTCAAAAACTAGGAACATTATTTTAAAAACGAATAACTCTATTGAAAAGCAAACGCTGTAGACCATCATCTGTATCATTCCCTGAGAAGGGCGTGCCTTTCTCTGGAAGGCTTAACTGTGTTAGCCATACTTTGTGAGCTCTTCTTCTGGACCGGTCTTTGAAGCAGTGCAACGGAACCTATTAACTCTATGTCTTTGTTATCTGCGGACAATTTGACAGATTTGAAGTCAGAGATGACTTGGACAGAAAAAGTAGGTAACTGAACACACCCTGCCATGCTGTTTAGAAGGGTCTGTCTTCAGCTTTCCTGGAGACCTAACTTTCCCTTAAATCACCACCAAAAGCTATGTTCTGAGAAGGTTATTGGCTGGTGATTGCCAATAGCAGACCCCAAACCAAATGTCTAAAGGAAACTTCCCAGTCCCCCCATTCCTGTGGTTAGGGGGCTGCAGCTTGATGGCTGCATATTGCTCACGGTGTCTGTTAGAGGCTACTTAAGCACAGTATTCTCATAAAACAACAACAACAAACAAACAAACAAAAACAATGGAAACAAAATAACTGGGCCTAAACCTCATTCAAGATTAACTAGAAATGCTAGAATTAAATTTTGTTGGTTATTATAGTCTGAACTTTGCACACACAAAACCATGTTGAAAATCTCACCCCTAATATGACTACAGTTAGAGATAAGGGATCATAACAGCCACCCCAAATTTAATAGGGCCGGGGGTCTTAGGAATACCAGAGGTCCTGGACCGTCCACTAGTTGTTGTGCTAAAATTCCAAGGACATTAAGAGTTGTCACTGCTGGTGCTTCTAGATCGGCAGGGAGGCATGGCAGCAAGTGGCAGGTGTGGCCGCCTGAGAAGGGAGCTGTGACGTTGCATCCTCAACGCAAGCATGAAGCGAGGACTGCACAGGAAGCATGGTGAGGCCAGCAGCATGCAAACCCACCCCTGGTAATGCACTTCCTCCAGCAAGTCTACCTCTGGAAGGTTCAGCAGTCTCCACTCACAGCGCCACCAAATGTGGCCGCCCCAAGAGTTCATATATCCGAGCCTGGGAATGGGAGGGGAGGGGAGGGACATTTCTCATTCAAGCCACCACACCAGGAGCCACAGGGCACAGGCCACATGTGGACACGGCAAGAAGGAGACTATCTGCAAACCAGGTCAGGGGTTGAAGTGGCGAGTGCTCTGGTATACTTGTAGCCTCCCAGAATCACAAAGGAACTAATGCCTGGTTCTTGATGCGCCCTGCTTCTCCGGTTCGTTATGGAAGCCCGGTCCCTCTTTTTGTGACAGATCTCACACATTCCAGGCTGACTTCAGATGTACCATGTAGCTCAGGATGGCTGTCTTAGGGTTTCTATTGCTGTGAAAAGACACCATGATCACAGCAACCCACTGGGGCTGGCTTACAGATCAGAGCTTTATTGTTGTCAAGGCGGGAAGCATGATGGTGTGCAGAGAGTCCTACCTCTGGGTCAGCAGGCAACAGGGAGGGAGGGTGATTCTGGGCCTGGCTTGAGCTTCCGAAACCTCAGTACTCAACACTCCTAGTGACACACCTCCTCCAGCAAGGCCATGCCCACTCCAACAAGGCCACGCCTCCCAAAAGTGCCACTCCAGGGGGCCAAGCATTCAAAGGTGAGTCTGTGGGGCCACGCCTGTTCAAACCACAATGACCTGAATTTCTTCTGGCTCCACCACACAAGTAGTGGGAACACAGGTGTGAGCCAGCTTGCATTCTGCACCCAGTGCTGGCAACTGAGCCCAGAGCTTCCAACGTGCCAGGCGAGCACTGTGCCCACCACGCGATGACGTCCCAACCATTGTATGTCTACTCCCTCCTCAGTCGCTAACCGCTCTCGTCCGGTTATCTGCTCACAAACAGCCAGTGTGGTGCAAGGTAGAACCAATGGCTCAGACATAAATAATGAATCAACACAATTCCATCTCTGCCACAAGGGTTCCAGAATGGGCCTATGAGGAAAGCTGACCCAACAGAGAAACAGCCTTGGAAGTCTGTAAGAAGGCTGCTGCTGGTGATGCCTTCTTCTGTGGGCAGACACACGAAGACAGAACACGGGAAATAGATGCGAGTCATCTAGTTTGTCTCTAGGCCGAGGCAACCAATGGCTGGGTGCCAAAAGACGGATCCCGGCATCAGGGCTCTGGCCTTGGGTCAAGTCAAATCCAAAGCCTGGTATTTACTCCTTGATGATATATTTATGTGAAGCAAAACATCCTCGTTATTGTTAAAACCAATTGTAACTGCGAGATGTCAACCTAATAGAGAGGCAAGGCAATAGTTGTCTTATTTTCCGAGAATTGCTTCTGCATTCCCCCGAGGCTACAGAAATGGGTGCCCTATTCTGGAGTTTTCTTATGGACCCACTCTTTATTAGGGCTAGTGCTGGCCTGGCCTGTTATGGAGATGTAAATGTCCTGTTCCTCAAAGGCAGTGAGTTTTCAACGACTTTGAGTCCTCTGGAGATGGAAGGACAGTCTATTTTAGCAATTTCCATGGGAATGAATAGACGCATACTTCAGCTATTCAAATGTTTAACTAGCTCTTTTGTTGTTCGTTTGAATCCCAACAAGCTGCAGCTGCCTGTTTGTGTCTGTTGGGCCTTTAAGCGGCTTGCTGATTCAGTAGGATCCCATGAATGCATTAATTAGCCTCCCCTCATTTTCCCAGCCCAGGCCTATGAAGAACTGAGCCTTGGCACCTCCAATTGCTGGGAACCATGTGAATCTTGAGGGTACTCGATAAACGAAGGCTTGGAACGGCCTGCCTCTTGATGGGCAGTTTCGTGCTGGCAGCAGCCTGTGTTCGCACAGGCTTGGGCTTGTGTGGCTGCGTGATTAATTTATTGGCTATCACTCCTGGCAGGCAAATGAACCCTAAGCACTGGATTTAAAGTGTAATGGGGAAAAGGACCACTAATCAGGTAGGTCCGTGAGTTATAAGGAAGAAAGGGGCCAGAGACAAGGAAATGCTATGCAAGGCTGGAAAGTGATTTATCATCTTTAATATCTATCATCTGAACCCAATCTTTAGAAGTGCTGAAGGCCTCAGTCTTATGAAGACTTTGGCAGGAGACACTTCTTCCTTAAAACACTAAAGTGAAAGATGCTTCTGGGAGAAATAAAGAACCGTGAAAAATAAACTGACTTCAAGAGAAAATAAAAGTGTTTGGCTTAAAATTAAATTTCCACTTGTTTCTTTTGAAATGATTTAGAAACACAGCTTTTGCTGGGAAAGGTTAGTCTCCTCCCATCAGATGGGGAGGAAAATTGGAGTCTCCCTCAGAAGGGCCAATTTTTTTTTCCAAACCTTTTTGAAATTAAGAATATAGGAAAATGTCCTTTCAGATAAGCAAATGCTATGTCAGGTTAACTGCTAGCAGGGTTAAATCACTCTTCACTGGAAAATCCTTGAGGCTTGGAAGGTCATGTTTCTGCAGTTAAACACCAGAAACTTTAGAAATTAGAAGGAGTAAAATCAGCCACTAAGTTGACTGTACAAAATGAAACATTCCTTCTATTTCTTATTATTTAGTCTTGTGTTTTTTTGCCAATCAAATACATCGTAAACATCATTTTTAGGAATGTTTCCCTCTCTGCATCACATCCCCTCCGGGCCCGCCAGTTGCGGTGGCACCTAACGGTAACTGTTAGTGCCCACTTGGAAAATGCAAATGGTATTTACAGCAAATGGGCAGAGAGAGAAGAGGTGTTCAAAGCATAGCCAGAAATTTTAGAGAACACAATGAGATAGGAATTAGGGGCTCACTTTGCCCTTTCCTTCATTTCTCTCCAACGAAGCTTCTCTGATTCATGCCAAATATTCGAGAGATCTATAGTGTGCTTATGAACATAGAAACTGCCATGGTTAATCTTGACTGTCAGTTTAATCGAGTTAATAAATAGGTAGAGAATTAGTAATGGTCCAGATTATATCCTGACACCTGCGACCTATCAATGGGTTCGGTTCACCCTTGATGGCTGTCTTAGTTTGGGTTCTTATTGCTGTGAAGAGACACCATGACCATGACAACTCTTATAAAGAAAGACATTTAACTGGGGGTGGCTCCCTGACAGTCCCAGAGGTTCAGCTCATTATCATCATGGTGGGGAGCATGGTGGCCTCCAGGCAGATGTGGTGTTGGAGCTGTTTCTAGCAACAGGAAGTCAACTGAGACAGTGGGCAGTCTCCTGAGCCCAGACAACCTCAAAGCCCGCCCCCACAGTGACACACTTCCTCCTACAAGGCCACACCCACTTCAACAAAGCCACGCCTCCTAATAGTGCCACTTCCTGTGAGATTGTGGGGCCAATTTCATTCAGACCACCACGATGTGTTGTTGATTGGGTATCATTACCGCAAGGCGGTGATGGGTAGGAAGTGGAATCCAGCTGAGAGGAAGGTAAACCGGAAGCGTGTGTCAGGGGTGAGCTCTTGTACTGACCCTTCACGCTTCTGTTCTCTACTCACGGGAAACCCTTTGCAGATCTCAGTTTTAACCAGATGTTACAACAACCTGTTCGCAGCTCTGTGTCCCTGACTACATATCCCATGACAAGAAGCCGCTAGGCCTTTATTTTATCCCTATGCTGTTCATGGAAACCATCTCCGTTTCCCCAGTGGGCCCTGCCCAACGCTGAAGCCCTGCAGCCTCTGCGGGTGAAGCGCAAAGCTGTTCCTTTCCGATGAGATTGCATTGCACGTAAACCACCTGTGGGGGTTGAAAGACAACGCCACCCCAAAGGGCACTTGTTAGAGGGTGTGGCATTGTTAGAGGAAGTGTGTCACCGTGGGGGCGGGCTTTGAGGTCTCATTTTCTCAAGTTTCCCTCAGTGTGAGAGTCAGTTGACTTCCTGTTTCCTCTGAGTCAAGATGTAGGACTCTCGGCTCCAGCGCCACGCCTTGGTCACGCTCCCCACCATGATGCTAATGGACTGAACCTCTGGAACTGTGAGCGAGCCACTGCAGTTAAATGTCTTCCTTTATAAGAGCTGCTGTGGTCATGGTGTCTCTTCACAGAAATAGAAGCATAACTAAGACACCACCCCTGGAGAGCCATTCCTCTGAGTTCCAGCACTCTGCCTTCAAGACTCTGGGGAGAATGCAACCAGCTCTTATAAAGAGAGCACAGCAAACCACCATAACCACTGAGCCAAGCAATCCACAGAGGAACAGGCCTCTCAGTCAAGTCCTGGGAGGAAATGCCAACACATACTACCTTATCTGTGAAGGGCGGGAACTAAACCCACAGAGGCCTAGGAGTGGCCACCCAGCTGCTCTCCAGAATGTTCGCCACGGTCTACCTCTCCCCAGAGTCAGCTTTAAAAACGGTGGGTTCTAGCATCCAAGGGCCACGTGCCCCATATCCAGACCAAAAAGAGTCAGTCAGTTTTGGGCCTAAGAGCTGCCGTGACATGCAAGACTGGCTGTGCATGAGGCCGGACTAGGAGGCATTCTAGTCACCACACTGGTTTTCCAGAAATGAATTTCTGGGAAAGGCTAAGCAATTTTGCTTCATGATCTGTGTTTTGTCTACGGGATGCAATATATCTCCTCATACAGAAACATGTAGGTATACGGTTCCCACCTTTGATGGAATGATTGTTACTACACAGGTCTGGGTCACGCTGCACCCTAGATTCAACACGGGGCACTCACTGTTTAATTCATTTACTTGAGACAGAATGCTATAATTAACTCCTTTAGGGCCGTTAGAGAAAATGGGGAGAAAATGGGTTCCTCCATCCATCAGTGGAACTTACATTTTGTGGGAGAGAAACACAACTGAACACAGCATCAGTGACAAATCAGGACCATTTCTGGGGCTGGGATGAGGGCAGGCTTTGGAGATAAGCAAGGTAAGAGGGGACAGGGATGTCAGTCAAGCAGGAGCATGGACTCTTCCTGAAGAAAGCAGTGTTGGAACAAACTCCTAAAAGAAATGAAGAGAACATTCTAGAAAGAAGAGACTACAGATACAAAGGCTGCTGGGACAGCATGTGTGCAGGATGAGCGCCACAGTGTGGAACAATCTAGAAACCAAAGCAAAGAAACCTAGGTCAGGTTAGCAACTGGGGCTACATAACTTTTACAGTATTAGATGAGGGTTTGTGTGTGAAGGTCATGAGACTCACAGGTTTCATCAGTGAGTGTCCGTTGCTGGATGAGTTAGGGTCATGTCTCTTGGGATGACTCCAAGATCTATTACAGCTACACAGAAGGTAGGGTACTCACTGAACATCCATGCAGAACCATGTTTCACGCAGATCTCAAGTCCAGAAGTGAGATCCCTGCTGGAGACCAGGGTTAGGCCCAGCAGGCCTGGGTATGTCTTCAAAGCCATGTGACTAGATAGCATGTCCCAAAGAAGGAGTGTACAGCTAGGGGGCACAGGGGCTCTGTCACCAGAGTAGCAAAGAAAGAAAGGTGTCTGAGAAAAAATCGAAGCTGAGTTGGTATTCCCTAAGTGCCAAGAAGAGAGGGGTGGAGAACGGCCTGACCTAGCAATGCCGTGACCTGGCGGTTTGGAGTGACAGCTAGGCTTGACCGAATCTGAGGAGGGAGGGAGGTGGAGGGGATGGGGATGGGAGCCAGGACAACATCCCTTTCCAGGAGGTGGTATATGGTCAAGGCGGGGCTCTCGGGTTGGCAGTTTGTGCTTTTGGATGGAGAATGTGAGTCAGATGAGAAACGCCCTTTAAGATGGAATTTGATGTTTCAAACGAAAAGACAGGCAACGGCCTGGGAAATGACCTGCAGCAGGTAAAGTGGGCAGAATTCAGGGCCCAGGTGCAGGACCGCGGGGGAAGGCAGGACGGTGGCTACCTGTACATGTGGTGGGCATGCATGCGTGAAGGAGCTAACAGGGCCTCACTTCTTTACACAGCTCTGGCCTTGGAGGCAGCCATGTTTGCCATTGCAAACAGACTCAAGGACAGAATGGGGGAGAGAGTTTAAATATAAACGTGAGTCAGGATGTGCAGCTCTGGGAGTCAAGGGACCGTTGGCATCAAATTTGCGGAGGCTTTGCATAGATGAACACACTCAGACCCACGGAGAGGTGGGTGACAACATGGTCTGGGACCATCCACAGAAACCAGACAAGGATACCGTTCCCATGAAGGGCCAAACTTACTAAGAATGGGCTGGGAAATGTTCCTAATCAGCAAGGATGTGAGGTTTACCTTCAAAATACTTAATAAGGAAGTAAAGGCAGCAGACGGAAGGAAGAGGGAAACCGGGGGGTGGGGGGCGTCAGGAGGAGGGGAGAGACTCCCTGGGTATGTGCATCTTCACATGAGAGTCCTTAGGTGCCCAGACCCCACTGTGTGAAAGAAAGCTTCACCTGGCAGAAGTCCGTGGAGCCCAGAGTCTCAGACTCTGAGTCTCACTTTGACCCAGGCCACAGACATTTATCAAGCCACAATCATGGGCAAAGCTGTGTGTGTTCAAGGACCGCAGGGCTCCTGACACAGGCTCAGCACACCACTGCAGACACAGTAAGGAGCAAAGAGCCATTGGAGTCAGGGTTCAGATTCGCTCTCACCTGCGGCCTCCAGCGTTTTAGGGGTTTGAAAGTGTGTTTGGCTCTTCTGGCGAGAAATTGTGAAGCAAGCAGATGGGAGAAGTACCTCAGGGCTTCACACACGAAAGTTATCCGGCAAAGACACCCATTAGCTTGACCACCAAACCACAAATGGACAGTAGTAAATAATACATAGAATCAGTCCAGTTTGCTCCGAATGCGTGTTAATTACTGCAGTCGTAAGGAGGTGAGGTCATTTATTTTTCAAAGGATTAATGAAACAGAGTTTGTGCTTGTCACCGGAGGTGTTTGTGACCTTCCGTCACTTTCTGGTCTCCAGACCTTATCCAAGACTTAGCAAAAGACATTACGAGTCTCCCTCTTTTGAGCAAATCAGACCATTTATCTTACTATAATTATTTATTAACTGTAAAAGCTTTTTTATTTTTTTCTTTTGAGACAGTGTCTCGTAGTCAAGGCTTGCCTCCAATTCTTTCTGTAGCCAAGGATGACCTTGAACTTCTGACCCTCCTACTTCCTTCTCCCAAGTAAATAATAAAATCTGGTAAAAAAAAAAAAAAAAATGTATTTCACATGAAGAAAAGTATATAAACAAGTATAGTCAACTTGCTTATACTTTTTTCATTAAATATGTAACAAATATTCTTATATAATATATGTACCTGCTTTGGGTAGAAAACTTGAATATGTAGAAAGTAGGAAAAAATTTAAATTAACTATGATCTTATGTTCTATATTCGCTAATATTCTGATTGTACAACTTTTACTGTGTAAAAATGTGTGGGATCACAGTGTACAGTGACTAAATGCTGAATACAGTTTACTGTTACACATGGTTTACTGAACATTGCATTTTGAGGACGTCCTTTATCCTCTGGGGTTCCGCATCCTGCATCTAATCTCTGGTTTTCCTGAATATCGGGGATCTTACATTTCCTTTTGTGAGAGTGATGGCCTTACTCGGGTAGCTTTCGGTCTGGCCACTTTCCTATATCTTTTGAGTGTTTTCTTTTGTTATTTTGTTATTGTTGTTTTGTTTTGTTTGTTTTTTTAACTGTTCTTTTCCTGTTTGGGGTAAACTGTTTTGCCCTTACATTATTTAACATCATTACCAACATATGGGAAAAATTGTAGTACTGCATTTTTATTTGCCATATAAGGTTATGGAATCTTCAGATTCACTATTGAACTCTGGAATTTGTAATATATATATATATATGTATATATATGTATATACATATATATGTATATATACATATATATTACAAACTATGTATACACACAATCATATATATACATATAGATGTATACACACATCTATATGTACATATATCTACGTCTGTATCTATGTAAGATGCCATGCCCTTTCTCTGCTCCAGTTTTGTCTTTGTGGCTATGATAAAGCACTGAGCAAAAGCAACCTGGAGAGGAAGGGTTGATTTGGGCTACAGGTTCTAATCACGGTCCGTCATGGATGGAAGGCAGAGCAGAACTTCCTAGGAGCCTGGAAGCAGGAATAAAGGTAGAGACCATAGAAGAACACTGCTCACTGGCTTGCTTCTGTGGATTCCTCAGCCTGCTTTCTTACACAGCCCAGGACCGCCTGCTAATAGTGGGCTGCCCCCTCCTACATCAATTTACAATAAACGCCCACACACACGCCTGCAGGCCAACCTAAAGAGCCAGTTCCCAGTTGAGGGTCCTTCTTCCCAGGTATCGCTCTGACAGCCATGACTAACCATCAGAGCCTCTTCTAACCAACTCACGCCTCGTCCTGTCAGAGCAAGCGTAGATCATGATGTTGCAGGAATTCTTGTGTGGCTTCAGATTTTTGTGAGGGATCCTGACGTCACCGGGAAGAGTGGTAAAGACCGTTTGCATCAGTCACAGTACTTTTGCCACACAAAGGAGGGACTCCGCTGTCACCAGTCCACCAATTTTTACATAAATTGATTTAATGTCTACCAACATGTAATTCAAATAGAGACAGCCAATGCAATTTTCTTCTGTACTTTGGTAGTGGATTCATAGTGTCATGGAGCTGTTGTGTCATTGTTAGGCTAGAGCATTGGTGCTGGACTCTTGGTACATCACAGCGGCATGGTTGTTCTGCCATTGTTAGTCTAGATAAGGGGCTATCAAAGCTTTGTCAAAAGCCTCCCTCCCTAGCTGACAAGTGAGGAGGCCTCCCTACACAGCATCAATGTAGACATTCAAGGAAAGCCTGCTAGCTCAGGCACATCGCCTGCATGTACAAACGGCCCCCAGACAGAGCTGGTTACTCTTATTTGTATGCAATGAATTCATCGCATAGGAAATCAGCCCTGTGTGTGATTCACGCCCTGGCAGAATTAGGGTGTAGACCCCAGGCAGCCCAACGTTAGAGTTATCGAATGGCTCCAATAACCAACCCCAGGTTTGAGTCACAGCCTTTATGCCCGGCACCCAGAGGAAGCTTTGAACAGGCCTAGTAAGTTCTCTCAGGAGTGTTATCATCTCTAAAGGACTATTACGAGAAAGAGCACCCCAACACATTCTAAGAGTTTGAGAAACAACGACATATGATAACACTAGATCATTCTGGAAAGCCATAACAGGAAGCATGGTTCTATAGGACATGAGATAACACAAGATCGTTCCAGAAAGTCATAACAGGGAACATAGCTCTATGTGACATGAGATAATAATAGATCATTCTAGAAAGCCGTAACAGGGGGCATGGTTCTATACGACAGGAGATAGCACTAGATCATTCTAGAAAGTCACAGCACTGTGCTCTTGTGCCATCTAATAGAGTAATAAACATGTCACCTCAATTAGAATGCGGGTCCCTTGAGGCCCTTCTGCTCATCACGTCTTGCTCACTGCCACTCATGGGCTCCAAGTACCTGCAGGCTCTCGATAATCACTGCCTCTAATGGAATGCAACCCAGGCACACCTCCATCCTCTTTGACCCAGGTTGTTTCGGTTCCCCATAGGGCTTCTCCTTTTCAGATAAACACATCACCATGCACAATCATTTTCTAACAACCTGGGTCATGCATGCGGGCAGGGCAGAGCATAAGCAAAGGCCAGCCCAGCCTGCACTTGCCTTTCTGTACATCTGGAAGTGATTTTCAGCTCCATATTAGAATCTGAAAGTAACTGTACTATTAATAAAACGTTCAAAATGCGTGAGCACATTTGAACAGTTTTATTTCCAGCATAAGGCTAACTGAAAACGTTTTGGCAAAGAACAGATCTATGGCATTTGCTCAAGCGGCAAGGAGCTGCACTTCCCCAGACACTGCTCAAAGGAGGCTGGAGATGCCTAGGCAGAGGCCCCGAGAACGACCCATCCTACCCTGCAAGCACAATAGCCTCCTGGTTATCCAGAGGCGTTTCATCCTGTATTACACATTACACAATTGTATTACATATTACATTAGATTGGGAATCTGGCATCCCAGGGAAGACAGAGCAATCGCTTCAAGCAGATGATGTCTTACATGGCTTACATACTCTTTATTTTCAAAGTTATTCCCACACATGTGATTTCAGAATACTTTCCCACAACCTGGCTGCTCTGGGTCAGCCTTACCCTGCCGTGACCCACATGGCTACCAGGAGCACCAATTTAAAAATGCAACTGCCCACTTTTACAGTATGATCCTTACTGAGTAGCTGGCAGAGACCGCTTTAATTTCCTGACAATCCAATGGGCCATCTCTGGATTTTTGTAGGTGGTAGTTGTTATGTCTATCTGAATCTCAAAGCAGCAGATTTGAGAAAACTTATCGAAGGGTACTGGTGCCTGAGAGCCACACCTTCCTTCCATGCAGAGAAACCCTTTCTCCAAAAATTAGCAGTGTCTGCCTGCCAGCCAGGGTCATTTGCCTGGAAGAATGCAGTTGAGTATGTATGGTCTCACAGCACAACATCAGTGTGTATAGACACTGGACTCATCTTCCAGAATATTGCTAACAACCATAGGATGATGAAGGTGTCTCACATATGGCCAGGTACTCAATAATTACTGATTATGAATGGCGACTACATTTGTTTTTATTACATGTTTTAATTCGTTCATTACTTGGTTGTTTTTGTAGTATGGGTATGTGCACACCAGAGCACCAATGTGGAGTTCAAAGGACAACTTTCAAGAGTTGGTTTTTTCCTTCTTCCATGTGGGCTCTGAGGATCAGACTCGGGTGGTCATCAGGTTTGGTGGTAAATATATTTACCCTTTGAACTATCTTGCAAGACTCCCAAATAGCTCCATGAGAAAGGGTATGTATGTAGGTTTATTCAAGCTTGTGTAAACACATGTATATGCGTGTGTTTGTCTATATGGTGTGCATATATGTGCATGTGTATATGTGTGTATTTGCATGTGTGTATTCATGTGTGTATGTAAACATATATGTGTGCATTTGTATGTGTATGTACGTGTGTGTGTATGCTTGTGTGTACATATGTGTGTGTGCTTGTGCATGTGTGTATGGTATGCATGTGCATACCCATATATGTACGTATATATGCTGTGTGTGTTGCATATATGTGTGTGTATACCTGTGTGTGCACCTTAATTGCGTGCATGAGTGCACTGACCTTCTATAGACATTATTGTCATAGTATTCCTTATTGCCATTTCCCTTTCTCTCCTCCCTCCTTCCTTCTTTTTTTTTTTTTTATTTTCTCACACATAGCAGGGAAGGAACTAGTTTAATTTTAGCAAATGTTACTTTTCTCAAACCTGCCTGTAAACCACTATCAGGTAATAGTTTAATTTTAGCAAATGTTACTTTTCTCAAACCTGCCTGTAAACCACTATCAGGTGAGATGTTTAACTGTCCTGATGACAAGATGTTCCTGCATACTTTGTTTCATGTGGGTTCCAGGAATAGCAGTCTTAAAATTTTACTTGAGACAATTCTGGTGGGCGCTGCACAGGGAGAGGGTCCTCAAAGTTCAGTTTGCAACAGAATTGTATGGGAAGCTACAAACTTGCAGGGTCCTGAACCCCAGTCTGTCCCCACCACTACACGGGGTTCCAGATCTGTTCCTGTGATCACTAATGCAGGACACCAAGGCCTCTGCTTATTGACAGCCAGTGAGAATCACTCTCCTGTCACATGAGGGGACAAGAACCTCTGGATGCTGTCGTCTTCCTAATCTTCATCCGTGTCCTCCCGACCTTCATCCGTGTCCTCCCGATCTTCATCCGTGTCCTCCCGACCTTCATCCGTGTCCTCCCGACCTTCATCCGTGTCCTCCTGACCTTCATCCGCGTCCTCCTGACCTTCATCCGTGTCCTCCCGACCTTCATCCGTGTCCTCCCGACCTTCATCCGTGTCCTCCCGACCTTCATCCGTGTCCTCCCGACCTTCATCCGTGCCCTCCTGACCTTCATCCGTGTCCTCCTGACCTTCATCCGTGTCCTCCTGACCTTCATCCGTGCTCTCCTGACCTTCATCCATCTTTCCACTCCTAAAACAACTATATATTCTGGAAACTGTGACATAAGGCAACACCTCTTTATAAGTCTGTCTTACTTTCAACTGGGGATCTGAGACTCCTAGGCTTTCATGCAACACTTGCCTACGCCTGTAGTTTCCTCGTGGGCTGTGCCCTGGAGCCCAAGCATCTACCTGCATTCTGTTGTGACATTTCCAAGTTTTAAGACCACTGCCAGACTCAGCCGCCTCTCTTACATCACAGGGGTGGCAGTGTCAGCCTCACAGGATGCTTTGTGGGAATGATTGACAGCAGCTGTCGTATGCAGTGCTCCCAGAGGTAAGTGACTGCCTCAAACGGCCCCAACATGGCATACCCTTGGCAGAAGAGACACATTGTTCTGTCATATTCAGGGGTGAACCCACAGACACACAGACACACACATACATACACACAGATATTCACACACAGAGAAACATGCACAGACACACCCAGAGACACAGAGTCATAGACAGACACATGCAAAGACATATACTACAGACAGAGTTAGACATAGACATACACACAGACAGAACTCACACAGACACACAGGCATGTGTGTACCCCACACGCACACATACACACTTGTGCAGAGTTAGATTTGTCTAGAAGACACATGTAATTACTAGGGGCATGGGCTGGAAGCTGCAACAGCATGGTGGGTTCTGAATGAGGCATTCTTGTTCTCCTCTGGCCTTACTGTAAATTGGCCAGGGTTTCTGGGAAGGGAATGAATAATATGTTACAAGGGTCTTAAAATATTAAAGCCTCCTGACCTAAAAATGTTATCTCTACAAGTCAATCCAAAGGAGAACAAGCGAAGAATGTGGACAAGGATTCATGCACAAAGGTGTTATCTTTAATCATCAAAATCTGAAGACGGTTAAACACATTGTGTCTTATTTACAGGATAAAATATTGTGGAGCATGAACATTTTTATTTATTTATTTATAAGAAATGCTAATTCCATAAAGAAATTCTTAGGGATAATCTTTATATTTATAACACAGAATGTTTACATGAAATGTTATTTCAAGGATGTAGCAACCATGGGCAAAGGGAAATGTTAAAGAAATAAGTAGTAGAAATGTTTCTGTATTGACAGAATCATAGAGAAATTTTACTCCTTTCCTGACAATTTATATATGTTTAAAAAAAAACACAGTGAAAGTATCATTTTAACAATTTCTGAAAGCAATAAATTCATAATATGAGCATCAGAATTAATTACCATTGAAAGCTGCTTCCCTTTGTAAGAACTGAGGAAAGCCTCACATTAGATTATTCCCTCTTGACAGAGGGAATGGGCATATTTTCTCGATCTGTCTTCTGAGATGAAAACAAATCACACACGCACACGCATATAAACACTCAAACAAGTATTCACACACTTTAACAGTGGTCTCACAGACACACTCACTCTCTCACATCCACATGCACACACACACTCACACACTCACACACCACACACACACTTGCATACACTCACACACTACACATCCAAACACACACTCACACACTTTCACACAGTCTCACACACTCACATTCTCTCTCTCACACACGCACACTTGCATGCACTCACACACTACACATGCAAACACACACTCACACACTTTCACAGTGTCACACACTCACACTCTCTCACACACACAAACACACTTGCATACACTCCCACACTCGTGTATACTCATGTACATGCTCTCACACATACACGCACTTGCACACTTGCATGCACACACACATACACACACTCAGCTTAGAAACATGGTGAGAAGATCGTCAGGTGAGATCAGGAGCTCCTGAGTGTAGGTCGAGAAGGGTCCCTCTCCTACTTCTCGAAGCTCACACCTTATAAAGACCCACTGAAACTCCACCCGGCTTAGAATGGAATGGATGGTGGAAAGCACCACATGTTCTGCGGGAAGGTGACCAAGAAGGGAGGAATTCTGGGTGAAGCCTTTACCCTCGGGCACATGATAAGCAACATGGCGGAGGTGTGAACGCATCACAGAGCATGTCCAAACCCACTCTGATTGCCGGTCAAACCGCGAGGATTCCACAGCCAGTACAATCTTGCAGACAGAACTTCTCACCTAGTTGGGGCATGAGTGTCCACTGCAGGGCAGAATGGATGAGCCTCAAAGGTATTCATCCTGGAGCTCGGAAGTGTTGTCCCTGATGTGAGGTGTGTGTGTGTGTGTGTCCGCGTCTGTGTTTGTGTGTGTGTGTTTGTGTGTGTGTATGTGTGTGTGTGTATGTCCGTGTCTGTGTTTCTGTGTGTGTGTGTGTGTGTGTGTATGTGTTTGTGTGTGTGTGTCCGTGTCTGGGTTTCTGTGTGTGTGTGTGTGTGTGTGTGTGTGTGTGTCCGTGTCTGTGTCTGCCCCATGTGTGTTTGTGTGGGTTCCTTTTGCTATGACTATCTACTTAATTTTGTGAGCCAGAGCCTCTCACGGAACCAGGAACTTGCTGATGCCACCACCCCTGCTCCCAGTGCTGAGGCTACAGGCATGCACCCTGAAGCCCAATTTCTAGTTCATGTGCTGGAGGTGCTGGTCAGCAGTGTACCTGCTGAGATCTTCCCAGATGTTTCCAAAGGAGCATTCCCAAGAATTACCACCCCCACCTCCCCACCCCCCTGCTGACAGATGAGAAGCAAAACATGGTCAAATCTAGTGAGGGAAAAAGACCTCTGCTATCTCTTGTGGAAAGTCAGCAGCAATCCAGGAGTCCCCAGACAAAAGAAAAATATGGCGATCGGTAAAGAGTAGTAAGTGACCCCATCCATCAAACACAGATGTAAGTGCCATAAATCCCTGTGCAGTCCCAGAAGGCATCTGTTAGACCTACCATCTATCTTGAATGTCAGGGAAGAGCACACTGAACTGAAATGTGTCCCATCACAGCTTCCTTAGCACATGGCCTGGTGGCCAGCGGCTACCCTTCATGTGCGTGAGCAGAGCATTACTTCCCATGAGGCCAACAGCAAGGGCCTGAGAAGACCCACACCGTGAAATAACTGGCTTAGCTCCTTCACTTAGAGATGCAAAGCTCAAACTGCAGCCTCCCTAAGGGCAGAAGCACTCTCTCTACTCTTGAGAACCAAGAGGCAACCTGACATTAAATGTGCTCTGTTTACCTTGTTTAAAAAAAAAAAAATCAAACAAAACTCTTCACTCGGCCTGCTGCCATTAAAACCCAGAATAGTTTGCATAACAATGCATGCTTTTCACTCCTCTTTAAAAAGAAAAAGGCAAGCCTGCATAGGGGACCACATTCTATCAGCAAGACCCATCAAGTCTGCTCCAACCCCCACTGTAGGCAAGGCCTGCCATGTCCCTTCCACACCAGTCTCCAACATCATGACTGACAGGTCACAGAGCTGCAAGATCTGTGGCCTTTTGCGCTCACTGAACTGTATTTCACCAACTAAAACAAACAAGCGAACACTTTTCATTCGAGTCTTTTGGAGAAATAAAATAATATTCAGTTGCACGTGGGTGACGGCTTTCGGTGTTAATGAGTCCATTTAAGTTCTTTTAGGAATAGATAAAAAGGTTCATCTCCAGGTAAGAGTTTCATCTTCAGCCTGGCTCTCCCTAAAGACAAGCAGAATTGGGGGGGGGGGGGAGACGTATCTATGGAAATTCAAACATTTCCCCGTCATGAGAATAAATCCAAAAAGATAAATTTTTAGCTGCAACATAAAATGAAGTTATAGCTCTTTGACAAACGATATTCTTTGTTGCCATGACAACGGAGCCTGCTAGAGGTGTGCATCAAGAGGCCTGCCCATAAATCAGTTGTTTTAAGAAGGGGTTAAAGCAAACATTTCTAGACTATTCCCCAGATATAGTGCCAAAAACGTAATTATAGACATTTGTATCAGTCTACCATATAGCATGACAGCTCCAATTTTACAAAATGTTAATTAAAAAATCTATTAAATCTATGCCCCTTGGAGAGAAATTAATATCACACCTAAGGTTGGGAGTCAACACAGCTCAGTGGCTGTGAAAATTGGGCTGGTGGAGTCAGAAAACGGGCACTAATCTATGAGCAGTGTAGGGATGAGGGCTAATAAGAATCCGATTCCCCAAAGAAGGAAAGGCTGAAGAGGAACTCATGATGCTTAAAGGTAACACAGAAAAGTCATCAAAGAGTTAAGGATGGAGACATCGTCGAGAAAAAGCTGGAAGGCTGAAGTTAGCTCATCAAACCAGAAAGGAAAACCATTGGTGTAGTGGCACCTTGTGAGAGCACAGGGCCAACCCCTCCTCTACCTTAATGGATCACACCTGCACATGAAGCCACGCCCAAAGGGCGTGGTCACTGCTACAAGTTCACAGGCACGGCAAGATGCCACCACAATCAGCAGCCTCTAATGAGGTCAGGAAAAAAGAAAATGAGAATTAGCTTAAAACTCAGACTTTGGAGAACTATTTCTGAAGGCCGAGATCGTGACATTCCACCCCAAGGTGACAGGCAGGTTGCCCGCAGGCTTCTCCTGCCAGGTCTGTAGCTTCCTTTTCCAAATGTGAGTTGGCCATCAAAATGTGAAAAATCACATTTCATGGAAAACTCCGCTGCTTCTCTTTGAAACCCGGTGCTGTCAGAAGCAATGGGCCCGGATTTCACCCAGCCGGAGCTAGGGCTGAAGTCTGACGATGCAGCTCCACGTAGACAGGGTTGCCGTGGCATGAGAGAGAGGCCATCACCCTTGCTGGAGGGCCGCCCTGTCTATTCTGTCAAGCCATTTTCTCAGGCACACCGTGCTTCACTATGAGGTGGGGCACCCGTGTTACCTCTCAACGTGAATCTCCACAGAACGCACTCTGATGGCCGCGTGTGTAGGCCACGGAAGAAAGTGACGGTTCTCTCACAGTCTCCAAAGACTGCTAAGTACGCCCCTAAGACTTCCTTTCAGGTTTATCCTGGCCATTCATGCTAGAGCTGTGACGTCCTGTCAGGTAATTTCCCAAAGCCCTTGTGATACCTGGAACGAAGTGAGGGCTCCGGGTCTGATGGCCTCCAGCACGGGATGCCATTCGGGCATGGTGAGTGGTGCGGTGACACTGGTCCCCAGAAAGATCTTTATCTGTGAGGGCTGTGAAGGTGACCTATCCACAAGAAAGTTACGAAAAATTGTCCCTCATCCCAACGACAAACCATCCCTGAAACAGGAGAGAACAGAGTCCCAGAACCCGGCAGCAGAGTGATGACGTCTACAAGCCTAACAATGCCAACGACTGCCAGCAATGACCAAAACCCAGGGACCCCCTAGACTTTAGGGGATGCCAACACCACCGACGCCTCAGCTTCAGCTTCTGACCTCCACAGGGGAGAAAGAAGTTTCCTAAGTAGTGTCACCAAGAGTGTCCAGAGTGAGTGACCGGTTCGAAGGTATTCCTACTCCGTGCTGGAGAAGTTTCCCCAGGAAAACATTGTTCGGGTTCTTCTTCAGGTAGATTTGACTTCACCTGAGTTCCTAAAACTTATGCCTCTTGCCTGAAAAAGCCCCTGTTTTTACTTCGGCCTTTCAGCTTCAGGTCTCACGTGTTCCATAGCCAGCTGGCTTCCTCTGGCAGCACCAGAAGCTCAGCACTGGGAGGGGACACAGCAAAGGGAAAACGCTGCTCGGATCACAGATGTGACATCCCCGGCACAGCCACTGAGAATGGGGAGTTGTCGCAAGCTTTGGGGGGGGGTGACATAAAAGGATGCAACATACTAAATGCCAGCCTGGGCTACATGCAGAAGACAGCTAACACTGGGGCCAGCCTAGTCTATGAGGTCCCTTCTGGAAAGGAGAATAAAGATACTGGAAAAGACATTGACAAGCACTGGTGACACATTCAGACTCCGTGGTCTGTAATTATCCTAGGGGCTTTGGATTTAATCCCCGTTTAGTTATTTCTGCGTTGTGTGCCTGCCCATGGCCAGAGCCCACTTGTGTGTCTTCTCTGCCCCCAGGCAGGAGAGCTGCCAGTTGCAACTCCCAGACTCTGTCAGATAGGCACACAGACATGAAAACTCTCTCCCTGGCTCAGGAAAGTCTGAGAGATGAGGTCAAACCCATCTGCACAGACTGTCACTTGACACAGCCTCTCTCTGCCCTGGTTCCCTGCATCTTTCCCAGGCATGTGACTTCCTGCCTCAGCATCAGCATTCAGGTCCACCAGGTCACACCTCCATCCACTCAAGGCTGCAGAGGAGGCGCTGAGCCAGAAGGAACAGGCCTACTGTCCAGCAAGGTCACGACAACCATGATTTGGCATAAAGATGGTTTTATTTGGCTGCTGGAGATTACAAACAAATACCATGGGCCTTGCCAACAGTTAGAAACTGGGAAATCTCACACAAAATCCCAGATCTCACTTCAACTTGAAAAACCAAATTTATTTCCCCCAAGCCTGTATTCCTATTCAGAAATTAGAACTGGGGCTGGAATGCTCTGCCCTGTGCACTGAACCAGCCCTTACCAGCCATCTACATATGCTCAGGATCCTTCCAAGTCTTGGAAATTCCTTGAGTCCTCAGCCAACATTCTAGCACATTCTAGAAAACATTCAGTCTCACTTGTAGACTCTGGATAAGCCCCCATTTCTATTAAACAATCCACTGGAGAGTAGGGCAGAGTTATTGTTGAAGAAGATGTATTCATTGCTCTGTTCCTCTCCATCTCTCCTGGCAAGGTATTGATATACGTCTCCACAGACACTCCATGAAAAAGTATGAATCAATGGTAAGGGTGGCTGCAAGAGGAAATTTGTTTGGCAAGGAACAAACACAAAATGAAAGAAAATCGTTGTGGTTTTAGCACGGAGGTAAGAAAAACAGAAACAGGTCCTGGTGTGCTAGTTGTTTGGGGTTATTATAAACAGAAGGGTGGCTAAAGCTCGAAATTGGCATCTTAAACCTTTGAAATTTTTGACTTTCCCAGACGGTGTGACAGTGTATGTGGTGAGGAATGGCTTCAGCAGAAGACCCACTGGAGGAGACAGTGGCCACCGAAGGAAGCAGAGGGCCCCGGGTGCGCTGGGGCCCAGCAGTCCAGCATGGACTGCCAAGTGCGCTTTACACCCAGTGGGGGAGGCAGTTCACCGCTCATCTGTGCGGTGGAGCTCAGATATGTGAGCATCTTCAGCAGAGAGCCTCTGCGAGGGTTAGTCCTCACAGGTCCCAGTAACAGCATGCCTGACTAGAGCCTGAGCAGCCACGCTCTGCCGTCATCCCTCTTCTGCACAGGCTGAGATTTCCCCAGGCCACTTTAAACCAGTAACTAAGACTGACAGGAAAGAGATGGTAGTGCCATCCCGGGAAATGAGGAAGTCCTCAGGTGACTCTTTTGGAGCCCAAAAACTCCAACAACCCTGAAAATACCGCCTCAGTGAATGGACACCCACAGCTCATCCTGTTCTCCTTTTCTGCATGCTCTGAAGGGCTTTCCCAGTTTGCAGTCTGGGCCTTTGCAGATTTCCTTGGCTTCCCATTCTCCTTCTCCCTGAAGGTTCTCCTGGCGAAAAGCTAAGCAGACCCAACTGTATATTGATGCCAGAGAAGATACATTTTGCCTTTGGAAAGTGCTCATTATCAAGCCATGGGTAGTGGCTTATGCTGGTAATTCCAGCTCATTTCAGGGGGAGGCAGGTAGATTGCAGTGAGCTGCAAGCCATCCTGGGATAGAGTGAGACAGAAGAAGGAAGAGGAGGAAGAGGTGGAGGAGGAAGAAGAGGAAGATGGAGAAGGAGGAGAAGAAGGAGGAGGCAAGAGATGGCTGCTGTGTGTTCTTGGCAAGTCTGGCTGCCCCACCATATCACAGAGGCCCCCGCTTCAGCATACTTACTGGAGTCCAAAGAGGCAAGCTCTCCTAAAGCCGACAAGTGTGTGAGTGGGCCTCACAGAACTGAGGATGGGTTATGGGGAGCAAAAAGAGACAGGACAAGAAGGGGGGACAAAGAGGAGGAAGAAGATAGCCTCGTAGTTGCTCCTCTATTCGGGTAATTTTCTGAGAGAGTGGGACTGGGGTGGGCATCACCTGTCCATGCTGTTAGGAACGCTGTCTGAGAGGCCCTGTGTCTTCTGTCTTCAAACTGGTGCGCAGGAGTAGGGTGGATAGTCCTGGGGGACTTCCAGTCAGCAAGCCCTTTGTGACCACAGTGAAGGCTGTAGAGTAGTCATCACCTATGTCTTAATCCACTACATTTCCAGCCTTTCATTTTGTTGAGTGACACAAAAGCAAAGTGGGTTGCCTGCATGAAATATATCTCATACTAAGGCAAGTAAGAATACAGGGATGAGCTCCTCTCTCTCTCTCTCTGATTAACATTAAAACGAGTATTCATGCTGGTTATTTCATAACACACATCAAGATAGAAAAGGAGACAAAATCAGCAGCATCATTTATAAGCCCTGGGAAGTGGAAGTTTCCAAGCTGCCATAAATAAGGACAGGAGTGTTTGCCAAGCCAGAGGGCTTGCCAAATTTGAAATCCACTCAATCCTTACATTTTGGAACCCAGAACAGAACACCAACCTAGTGGGATTTATAATATTTTTTTTCTCAGCAAAACTTCTTGCTATTTTTAAGAAAGTAAAAACAAAACGTAACAAAAAAAAAAAAAAAAAAAAAAAAAAAAAAAACATGGGAAGATTTTTAATTTGTTAACCATCTGGGATCATTGTGGGTAGTGAGTACTGTGGACATGATTAAGTGGAATGGTCTATGCACTGGTGTTAAGTCCAACTTAGTCAAAGAAGACTGAAAGTATGCAAGAGCCATGTGTACACACGTGTGTGAGAGAGTATGTATGCATTGTGTGTTTTGATAGGAAGAGAGTGAGTGAAGGAGTAGAGTGAATGACGTCTTAAGAAAGAGAAAAGTGTGTTTGGAGGGCAAGGCGAGAGGGTGGAGGTCTTCACATCAGTTTATGTAGAGTTGGAATGAATTCGAGCTACCACATGGTGTGCAGAGGTCTAAGTTTTCCGAGAGCAGGCGCAAAGCAGAGCTCCTTGGGCAGGCAGCCTAATTCCTGGGTCCTAAACAAGTCCCTCAGCTTTCATGAGTTGTGTTCTCATAAGTAAATTATGGAATCAAAAGCATCCGATTACAAACATCCCACACAGCCCAGCTCAGTGTCTCACAGGCATTTAACACAGAAAAGTACTGTGGATCTTGAATGGACCTGATGTAGCAATGAGATGAAGAACTCAGCATGTGTTCTAGTTATATTTCTGTTGGGGGAAACAATCTCACTCTTCCTGCTTAAATGAAAAGGTACAGACACTGGATGGAGAGGGAGGTGTGTATGAGTTAAAGGGACAAGGGACAATGATGAGGCCCTGAGAATGGTGACAGGGACTTTACCACCTCTAGTGATGGCTGAGCATTAGAGGACACGAGCCCTGTGAAGGACAGAGCATCGAAGCAGCCACCACAGGCCTCTGTGTCGCTCCTGGTACAACGGGTCTTCCGCACACAGAATGTACCAAGCATGTCCATCCATCCTTCTCTATGAAGATGTGCTGACTTCCCTACTGGTCAGATGCTGGGAGACCAACACACACACACACACACACACACACACACACACACACACACACAGTGTGGAATTAAACAAGGTACTCAGTCACATGATTGGGGACAGACAATAGAGAGGTGATGGAATTCCCCCAAATCAAGGACCCTGACTTGAGTACAAAACGAAACACCTGCTTCTGGAGTCTTGCAAAGTCTGCAGCATCTTAAGAGGTTGTGTCCTGGTCTCCATCTAGAGGTGGACTGGTGTTTACTCCCCGAAACCAGGGCGTTGGCTGGTGCTGCGCAAACTCACCTGAGGCTGACTTCCATTCTTCACCCCAAACAGCACAGCCTACATGTTTATTTAACGGTGATTAAGAACTGATTGCAGTTTGATGACGATTATTAAAAAGAGATAGAAGGGTGGAAAATAAACACAGGAGATGTTTCTCCTTCACTCCTTGGAAACAGCATAAAAATATCAGAAGGAAGGAAAAACTTACTACTCATTAGTTTGTGGTTGGGCCGAGCTTTTAATTCAGTAAACACAAGCTCTGAGATCTCTGTGGCATGTGAGATGGACTTGACCAAATGACTGGAAAATTAGCATATGCCCTTGGCAGTCTCTCCCAATCTCAGGCTGCCAGAAAGGGAGGGGGGGTCATGTGACCACTGATTCTCAGTGCTGCAAAGGCCAAGAGCCCAGCTCAGGCATTTTATACCACTTCCCTCTGCCATCTGGATCCTGTCCATGGAGGTAGCTGAGTGTGTCCCTTAACATTCTTCCCCACCACACCCCCCCCCCAGCCCCACTGAGGTGATTTCCCTTGGGGAATACTCATTAGATAGTGAAAACTACTCAAGGGAGATGGGAAGGGCTGAAAAATCATGAACAAATACACTCGATGACGGTCAAAACCAACAGATCCACTGTCGGGTACAATGCACAGTGCAAAGACCTTCTGGATTCCCATGAAGTAATCCACAGTGAAAGTTCTAGGTTCAGCATGCTGTAAAGGTAAAAGGTAAAAAGCAGGTGCCACCTTTACCACCAGAACACAGACTCACACACCGAGATCTGCAAGGGTTCTTCGGTGGCATACATGCCCAAGGACTTCATGAGACTGAGAGCAGATACCTTCTCAGGGACTGCTTAACTTGACAATTCACCTTTGTCAAGAATGGTCTCTGCCAAACAGCCAGGGCCAGAACGGGTGACCACTAACTATGGGAACCATAATGCTTGAATAAGCTCTATGGTGCTGTTAGGAGACTTAGGAAGCATGGGAAATATTGCTCGGCACATTTTTGCAAAATCAATACCCTTTAACTATCATCACCATCCTTTAAATCCTGTGTAGATCCCCTTTTTTAATTGTAAGGTAAAATTACCTGAAGAGAAACATTTCTCAAAATAGTGATTGTTAGGAACTAGCAGCCAGCTCATGGGCGGGACGCTCATGGCTTTGTCATGCTACTTCAGCCTTACCTGGCTGCTCAAGCTTTACCTGGCTGCCAGAGGACTCAGTTACACATGCGCAAGCCCCCCCCCCCCCTTTAAAGCAAGTGCCTTCGGTTGGCCACCAGCTACCCCCTCTTTCTCTCCCTTCTCTCAATAAACTCCACGTGGGCGCTGAATCTCGTGTCTGTGTTTCTTAGGCATTAGCTGTGCAGCAAAAGAAGAACAGTGATGATACCTTCTTCTGGATGATGGTGGTAGGCTCAATTTAGCCCAAGATGCAACCACAGAAATCTTACGTTTGGCCTGTGGAAGGGAAGGTCTGATGAGATTATAACGGAGACAAAGGGACAGGAAATGTAGGTAGACTGGACAGCACATTTCTGGTCGAGTGCGCCCTGCAGTCACGCCATCTTCTCACTCCCCTTTTTACGCGTCATGCCAATTGCTCATTGATTGACAGGACACCGTGTGTCCCTTTGCTGGACAGAACACCAACGTCTTTTTAAAGTTTTGGTAGAAAAGGCCCAAAAAGCTTCCATATGTACTCTGTATCAAATACATTTTAACCAATATAGATGGAAATAACACAAGAATCATAAACCATGCATCTCATATGTGTAACTCTTATTGATGGAAACTTGAAAAGCCCTTCCCTAGCCATGACTTGTTCCAGAGCCCATAGTAGGTGGGATCTCCCAAAATTCTAGGTGACTTTCCCACCCCCCTCGCCCAACACCTTCATCTCTGAAAACCACACAGGGATGGACATATGTGTTTGGGGTGATCTACAGAGAACACGGGACACATGGAGATGAGTTATAAAACTTTATTGGCTTGTTAAAGGAATGGATGAATCCAGCAAGTACATTTATAGTCTAGCCACAATGTTAAAACAGCACTTAAAAGCAAAATCTTTTTTTAAAAATGAGAAGCATTGTTTACAGGAAATGTGGAAAAGAACCTTGAAAACCCAGAATATTATAGGGGGGAAAAATAAGCATGAAAATGAGTCATAGGCTGCCTCTGGATTCCAGCATATGGATTGGAACCTGATGGGGTGAAACCCAGGGGCAGACGAGTCTTTCTTGGGCATCTCTTGCTGCTTCATGTCTGTACGTCAGTTCGTGAACGCATTGGCTAAATTAAGTTGGGGCTAGAGACTGACTCTGGTTCTCTTCTTTGCCTCTTATGCATTTCCCGCCAAGAAAACCACAACTTGAAATACAGACAGTGGTTTGTTAGGTAAGGCTAAGGACTGCCTTAGTATCACTGGCTGCCCTGAGATGTGAGTCCGATTAAATGCAGAGTGAACGATCTTATGTCATGTCCCAAGAGCTAGGTGGTCCCTTTGTCCCCGAAAACCAGAATAAGGAAATGGCTATCCACTGGGAAATTGTCATGTAACTTTCTGGGTTGGAAATTCTGTCAACCCAATTTAAGCCTGGCAGCGCTCATCCCAAAGCAGTAACTTCAGGGGAGCTCTCGGCTGTCCCAGGCGTCCTCAGGTAAGCTTGACAGATTGCCAAGTACTGAGGGTACAGGAATGGGCAAGATGCTCTGAATGGCAACTCCTGTACCAGACTCCCTGGAGTCAGATCTTCTGAGCTGCTCCATCCCAGGAGCTCCGCCATCATAAATCAGAATGGCTGGTGCAGCCCACACAGCTGGAGGCAGCCACCTCCAAGCTCCATGTTGTATGGAATCATTCCCCTTCAACAGAGCCCTCCCCGGGAATCTAGAGTCTAGACCAAACAAGATGAAGTGAGTTTCAATTAGGGTGTGAAAGAATGAGATCAAAACAAAGGGAGGAATTCTAGACAGCAGCTTCAAAGCAGGTGGAGGTGTGAACCACCCCTCACAGAGAGAAGAGTGAGCTTGAGAGTCTAGTTTGCAGGGGGGGGGGGTGAGTGTGTTATGATTATGCAAAGCAGGCAATAGAGTCAAAAACATTCTCAGTTTATCACGGAGACGGTTTAGAGGGGGAGGGGTAGCAAGAGCAAGCAGGTTCCCCGGGCCTTGATCCCTCCCAAGCTCAGCACTCCCTGAAACTGCATTCCAGCCACACCACAGGGCCCACCAGTTACTTCCCCTGCAGCCCTGTGCAAGTGTGGTCTCTGAGGACAGACTGCAAGACCCTAGCTATTCTGAGCTCAGTTCTGCATCCAGAAGAATGAGGAGGCCCAAGACACAATGTGCCCTTGTTCCTCGCCGTGGGGTGGGGCTGAGGCTGGGGAGATGGAAAGGAGAAACCCTGAACTTACTGTCTCTGATGTGAGCTCATGTCGCTTGCCTTTCTCCAGCCTATGACTGCATGTTGGTTGTCGTCATCCCTAAAGCTGATTGATACCTTGTGATGTCAGGAGGCATTTCTTCCTCCATCTCAGCTGCCCAGGGAGCCTCAGAGACCCCAACCATGGTGTGTCAACAAACTGTGGAACCATTATCTCTTTGGGGCGATGCACCTGTTTTCTAGTCACCAAGAGCCATGTTAAGTCCACTAAGGGTACCATGAAGATGGAGCACGCACTCTCTCATCTCAGTTTGCTCCCTTGAGAGGCCAGGAGTCATGAGCCTGGAGAGAAGGGACACGTGTGTCGGTAAAGCAGAGGGAGGGGCTTAATTGGATGCCTGTGCACTTGGAGGATAGTGAGAAGTCACTACTATGAGAACAGCCCAGAGAGGTGACAGGCTTGAGGTCTCAGCTGGGTGACAGTCACAGGGTGACAGACAGATGCACATCTCTGGGCTGCTGAGTCCATGTCACAACTTGCTTCAGGCAGCTGTCAGTGGTAGGCAGGGAGAAAATGAGTTTGCAGGGTAAGATAGACGGGTACAGTAAGAAACAATGATTCCGTCTAAGACAGAAGGAACAATCTGGCAGCCCACAGGCAGGCTTTGTTGGCCTACATAAGGTTTTAAAAATAACCGAGCCAACTTTTTAAAAATAGTGATGTTTCACATAAAACCCAGGTCCCACATCTTCCTCGAAGAATGAGAAGACTTGGAAACTTGGGTCTCGCTCCCTGGGACATGGTTGGCTGGGCTGGGTGACAGCTACCCGTAGGGCAGGCAGGTGTTGGCTCACCTAGACCACTGTGAACATGTAGGAGACTTGCCTGGCATTGCAATGTCTAATTCCTGTCAGAGAACCACAGACCTAATTCCAGCAAAAATGTCCCTTCCCCTGTCCTAATGCTGTAAAAATAAAACACACACCATTGTGAAACTCCAAAGAGCAGATTTCCGGGGGACCAAAAGGAAAAAGAAAAAAAAGCCAAGGATAAAAGGAAATGTATAGAAAAGAAAAGCTGTGTTGCTGATGGCAGTCTTTGGGAGAAAAGCGAAGAACACAGGGACCACACAAAAACTTCCCAATGCCTGCTGCATCCCTGGAGATGCCAAAGGACCTTTGAGATATTGCATTGCCTTATCTGTCCACTTCCTTACATCTTAAAAAAAAATCTACCCTGCATTCTTCATCGCTCCCCCCCCCCCCCACCGCTCACTTTTTTCCCTCAGGTCTGAGAAACTTACAAAGTAATCTTAAAATAATCCATCACCCTCTTATGGCTCCATGGAATAACATAAAAGTTGAAGGGCTTTTTGTTGTTGTCTTGTGTTTTTGGTTTTGGTGGTTTAGGTGCCAAATGGCCCATATTTAAGAGTGAGTGTTTGTCACACAGAGGTCCTGCCTGGATGGCAGTTTGAATTTCATTTGCCTTGCAATGGTCAGGATCTCTGCTATTAGCTGACCTCTTTGTCAGTTAACACCGTTGGGAAAGACAGAAATCTTGGTCAGGAGAGGAGCTGTCACTCAGCTGCGTGATGGGAATTCGCAGGACGATGAGCCCTCCCTGTGCTGAGACCCAGCGTGGCACCTGGAGACAAAGCCTGTGAGATCTTGTGGAAGCCACTGGCCCTCTCCAGACACAGGCATGGACGGCCGAGGCACATACTGTAACCCACAGATTCGCAAAAGGTCCAGCAATACAGTAGTATAAAATATCACAGTATTTGCCTTATGTCAAGTGGGTGCTAAATGGGTTCTGGTTTATTAAGATTGATGTCATGCTCACAGAGGGTTCAAAACAGTTTCCAAACATGCTGGAGTTGTTACAAGAAAGACCTGTAAATCCTTAAAAATAAACCAGGTTTCTAACGGGGGGGGGGGCGTTAATGAGTTCCCACTTCAGCTCTGCTCTGTATGTGATAGAGCTGACTGTGCGTTTTAAAGGAACTGTCCCAGCCTGGCTCTGGAGGGGATCTAGAAGGAAGGGAGTGGGGGGGGGGGCAAAGCTGCTGCCTGGTGCAGATGGGACAGAACCCGCCAAGGCCACTGTGGTGACAAGGAATATGAAAGAGGAGCCTGGAGGTCAGATTCACGTGGGCATAGTTGGGGCCGGTAGCGATGGCGGCAGCGATGGTAGCTAGCAGGCTGCCCTCTGGGCCTTGGTTGAGAAAAGTCACTTTAAAGCACTTATTCATTAGTAACCTGCTGCCCCTTTGCTGCTGGGGTCAGGACCAGCTTTCCAGGCTGTGAGAACGCAGTAGCAGCAGGGCAGCAGGCTCCCTGGGGACTGTCCTTAGACCTTGCTCTCCTGCTCACAGCGGGCCAGCCCTTCCCTTGCAGGCCTATTCACACTAGAAAAACTGCAGCTCTGTAATGCAAACAGCATGAGATGTGAGGCCTTCTCCCCAGGCAAACTTCTAAAAGGCAGGTGGTGCACAGAGGCAATGAAAAGGGCCAAGGTTATAATTCCCTTTGTGCATATATTCTACTGTTAGTTATCCACAGACCATGCTTAATCTGAGTTCATACCCCTGACCACACAGAGGCTGCGGCTGCTTCTGAATTCTACAGCTTTGAAGCAACCATTAACATTATGTGCTCTGACACCTAAGCTAGAAATTTGGATCTTTGCTGCCAGCAAAACAAAGAACCCTTTGATGACACCACAAAGTCCCCAAAGCAATGGCGTATGCACCCCTTAGCTCATTTAGTCATGGAAGTCAGTAAGCGTTAGAGAAGGGAAAATGTTGCTGCAATTAGACTTTTAGTGTGCACTTAGACCTAGCGATGAGTTTGGATAGATGATAGATAGGTAGATAGGTAGAAAGATCGATAGATAGATAGATGATAGATAGATAGATGCATAGTTTTTAAATTTGCAAATCACCTTTAATAAACAGATGCAACGAATGTCAGCACATTTCCAGTATAGCCAAACAGCACAACTTTCAGAAGACAGGTGTGATCCAATGAGATCTCACTCGGCTTCTATATTTGAACTATGGTAAGAGCAGACAGTGAATCTAAGAGCCCTCTCCCACTGCTTCTTAGCTGCCTGAGGCCTGCCTCTGCCTTGGTGGTCCCCAGTCACAGCTTACAACAAGCAGGCCGCAGACATCCTCGGAGGACAGCCCATTTCCATCAGACACCCCCAAATAAGCAGCACTTCCTGGGATAAGCAACAGTAGTCCCAAGAGTTCAGCTCAGAGGGCATCATGCAACATGCACCACAGCCTTCCTTTGTCTTTTCCTTACTTCAGCTACCCATCCAGTGGGATCTTATGAAACAAAACAAAACCTAAAAGAAACACAAAATGAAACGTAAGTCATGCTCAAAAGAAAATCAACAGAAATTCACATGCAAACACAATCACTTTAAAAGGAACACAATACATCAAAATAAAACACAATGTAGAATGTTTTCAAATGCAAAGCAATACACACGAATAACACAAATCATGATAATATGGGCATCGAATTATTGAGCAACTTAGCTTTAAGCTCAAAACCAATTTAAATGATACATAAAATGTGGGAAAGCAATACAAAAGGTCTCTACACACAGATCCACCCATAGTTCTATCAGACATTATCAGCTTAACGAAAGGGAGGAGACCTGAACACAATTTAAAGAACCCTTGGAGAATTCATAAGTATTTTCTTATGAAGGCAATTGGATTCAGCAAGAGGTATCTATTCAAACCTCGATTCTCTTCCCTAATCTCATCAAACTATTTCAAAGTAACTGACTCGTCACTTGACAACTGAGCCAAAACCTGATTGGCAACACAACAATCTACATATTTTTCTCAGGAATTCTAATATCACTTAAATTAAGTATTCATCATATTATATGTGTGATATACATATCAATGTAATGCCCATTATAAAACTTAATATATAGCATTGGAGCATACACAACAATGTGTATTATATAAAAACGCATGACAGAAGACTCATAGATATATGTATATGTTATATATGCCAGACATTATTATCTAATAGAGAGCAATCACTGAACACACGTGAAAACAAAACTCTATAATAGATGATTAAAGGTAAGGAAGGTGGAGTGCCTTGACTTCAAATACCCCACAGATGGAAAATACCTGTGCACATTGTTTAGGCTAGTGTCCTGCACGCCAGGCTCCCTTCTAAACACTGTGCTGTAGTCACCCTTTGAGTTTCCCAACCAGGCCAAGAAGACAGGCTGTGCTATCATGCCCGCTTTACTGATGAGGAAATTGATAGTTAAGCAATGTGCCCAAGGCCCTACAGCATCCTGCGGCTGCAGCTCCAACCCAGCCCAGCAAGTCCTTACACCATGTGAGAAAGAGACGATGGCACAGATTCTTTCTGAATGTGGCTGTGGGGACCCAGCAGGAGTGTTCAGAGTTCTAATAAATTATGTTGTTTTCATAAATCCTCATCAGATTCCCAAGGGACACAGTAGATGGCAGCTCCCTAGAGACCCACAAGATGTTTGCAAGCTCATCATGACCTGACAGAATCCTCCAGCACACCCCATTCTGCTCTGGGGGAGGGGGTATCTGGTCAGTCAAGTGCTGGGCCAGCTGTCTCCACGACAGTAATTACCACCATGGTGTGTAGTACTGGTTACAAGAACACCAAAGAGTCCACAGTGCTTGTTTTCTGTGGCATTTATTGTCCCTGCCCTTCTCGTGGGGAAAGAACTGGGTACCAGCTTCAGGTGTCATCTGAGACCCAGAGAAGATAGGGAATAGTCTGGGATGATAGTCAGTCCCCTTCCTGTCACACTCTAGTTTTTTGGGGGGGATTCCCTACTGGTTTTGCCTCCAGGCAAACACTAATGAAGCTCAGTTAAGAGTAAACTATGGCCCAGAGCTTGAGCAGGCCAAATTGGCAAGCCAACCCCTCAGTTACTCCTGCAGGTCTGAAGAGGGAACATCTTGAATTCCTTCCCACTGAAACAACAGGATTAATATAAGGATGTCAGGCTTGCCAACAAAAACAGGAGAAACTGGATGGCGGAAACAGAAGACTTTATCCCCAAATAAAAAAGGTTGTTGATTCAATGTACTCATTCTCCCAGACATTCAATGAGGGAGGGCGTTCGATTAAAAAGAAAAAAAAATAGCAGCGCGGGCATGAGTGTGGTCTTTCCTTTCTGTGCATTTATGACATAGAAAACAAAGAGTTCTGTCTACACCAGAGTGCCTGCCACAAGAGCCAATCCACTTTTCCTTTGCTTCTGTTTGTCATTTTACTGACTGAGCATCTCCGTGGTCATGGATTATCACCATTGGAAATTAGAAGTTACTCTTCTAGAGGCCACCTCTATCCACTGCCATGACCTCAGTCACCTTTGCCCCTCACTACTCAACCTTAAGCACCTTCTGCAGTCTTCTGCTTGCCTTTCGGGGTACACACACACACACACACACACACACACACACACACCCCAGAACTCAACTCCATGCTCCCATGAAGTAAAAACAAGTGTCGTGAATCCCAGCCTGCTGTGATCATGAGCCTCACACTTATCTCCATCACCCCACGCTCCAAATACGCAGGTCTCTCTTTTTCTCATGCACTGTGGACAGCCTGAAGAGACCCTATCAAATATTGCAAAATCGGTTTCACATAGAGTTGATCTTCATAAGGAAACATGCCTTCCTTCCTAAGGACTGACAGCAAGGAAGCAATCCAGGGTGCCTATCAGAAGCTCCTGACACCTACCCTCTCATGTTAAAAAACAGAAACTCAAGAGAGGAATCTCAGGATGCTATGAAACAATAGCTGGTTATTTTATCCCAGTGAGGGGAAAGTTTTAGACCACAACAAATGGCTGAACATCTTGTGGGTTTAGCAGCCAAACGAGCTGTCTAGCTTATGAGCCCGAAATATAGATATTTTGACAATGTGACATTCTGAAGCATTTGCAGTATTCCCATGGTGCATGGTGATGACCGTGAAATCAGCCCCTCCACCAAAAACAACTCCGAGGAACCTTTGTCAGCGCCGTGTAGACTAGCAGTGCTCAACAGGGCGAGAGGAAAGCGGCGTCCACCTCAGAGGTAAGGGCGCAGCTGGAAGCTGAGCAACAGACAAGGCAGGTAGACCCCAGCATCCAACCTCTGCAGTTCGCTGGCGTAGAATCTGCCCCTTGACCTCATCAGAAGGAAGGGCTGGAGCAGGTCTCGGAAGGCCAGCGAAGCACACTGCTCTTCTGCCATTGGCTCACAACCCAGTTAGATATATTCACAGTCTAGCGAGCACACGTGTTCCTTCTCTTACTCAGAAGCAATCAGCCATAGAATGGCAAGGATCTGCGGTACATTCAAATCAACTGCAATTTATCCAGAGCAGAAAGGAAAGATGCTGAGTCCAGAGGAAGCAGAGGGGATGGAAGAAAGCTCCAGCTGCCACCTCTAGAGCACATCTCACCACAGTCGTCACTGAGGGAGTTTAAGCAGAAAACCACCAACTTGGGCAGCTGTGAATGTGGTGACACTTTGGTGGCAGTGTGGTGTGTCGGACCCCCAGGGAGCATTCACCTGCCCTGAATGATTAAACCAGTGCTTCGTGCGTGCACATTTAGGAAAACGTTTACTAAGTAAAGTCAAACAACAAACTCTCCTGTGTTTATAGTATCGGTGCCTAGAAAACCGGGGCTTCGAAGCTGTCTGTCACAGAGCCAGCTCTGTGGCACCAGTGCTCAGCACGCAGGCCTTAAACACTGTTCAAATCTGGCATTTGTGGAACACAGTATCTATGCGTTACAGCCATAACTATTGCCCGTCCACCTTTCCCATGCTACACAGGCAAGTCATTTGGCCACATGGTGGGAGTGGGTGTCCCATAACGCCTACGAGGACAGAGCTGAAATCCAAACAGAGAAGCTCTAGATTGCTGGACCATCTTTTTATAAAGGCACCAAGCAATTTCCCTGTATACATGAGGGTCTTCGTGCCTTCTCTGAGCTCAACCCAGAAGGTGCTTAAATAATAGTAGACGCCATCCACATGCCAAGTCCTCTTCAGAGGCTCCCCCGAAGCTCCCTCCAGATGCCTCAACTACGCTTTGTGTTTTGCACAGACACTCCTCCGAGTTCACCCAAGTCTTAGCCCTGTGACCTGTGCTCCCTTCGTGTGCCTTTGTGAACCTCTGATGTCCTGTATTTGTTTTGTTTTTGACTTATCCACATGCCAGGCTCCCACCTGGGGAAGGGCAGGGAAAGAGAAGCTGCAGACCTCCTGATGCCGCATCACACAAGTGCCTGGGGGTGGACACACTGTGCGATCCAGGACAGTGCTATGTGATCTTCGAGCTTGCTCGGCTGCACACCCGGGCAGGGAAGGACAGCTGTGCTGTAGAGCGCATTGATTGCCTGGTGTGATTGCCTGGTGTCATGGTTTGAAAGAAAACGGCCCCCAAAGGGGGCAGTGTTACTAGGGCGGGTGGCCTTGTTAAAGAAAGTGTGTCCCCATGGGGGTGGACTTTGAGGTCATTTTTGCTCAAGTTTCTCTCGTTGCGGCTTTCGGTTTGACTTCCTGTTGCCAGCAAGATTCAACTTCAGCACCACAGCTGCCTGCAAGCAGCCATGTTCCCTGTCATGATAATAATGGACTGAGCTTCTGAAACTGCAAGTGAGCCAGCTACTCCAATTAAATATTTTCTTTGTAAGAGCTGTCACGGAGCCTCTTCACAGCAATAAAATCCCAAACTGAGATACCTGGGTACTTCCTTTCCTTCTCAGACATCTGACACAAAATTCTCATGCGGTCAGAAGACATCGAAGCCTCAGGGCTGGGCCCATGAACACCCACTGAGCATCTGATTTTAAACTCCCGAGGAAAGTACGCCGGCCTTGGTTTATTCTAATCCCCACATTGACCAGTATGACTGTGTGTGGGAGTGAGGCAGAGGAAAGAAACCGCTGTTCACTTTCCAGCTTGAGATTAAAAAAAGAAAGAAAAATCTAGTGACCCATGACTGAGGGTTCTCAGCAGGGAAGAAGTCTGGTTTGAGTATGTAAAATTAAGTGAAGTTATGAGATGAAAATTAAAGTAAGAAACAGAAAGTTCTTGGCAAAGCAAGACTGCACAAGGAAAGCCAAATCGGTTGCACAACTCAAACCCTAAGGAGGTTGTGGCCTCATCAGAAGGGCGTCATGACAAGCGTCCAAGCATGCAGCAAAATTTCACGAAGGATGGAGACAGCTACTGTCTCCCTTATTCACTGAATCACCCCAAAGTACCTGAAGTGGAAAATAAAAGGGTAAGAAAAGATGGGCGCTCAAAAGGCTCGCCGTGGCTAGACAGAGGTGCTCAGGTCAGCCCAGCCTTTTGTGGTGCATGTCCTTCCCAGCTCCAATACATACATACAGATGTCCTCCTGCATCCCAGACACATTGGTGTCCAGATGCCCGTGAGGACAGATGCCCTCTAACACTGAAACCCCTGTATGAAATATTCTATGGCCATGCCCTGTATGCTTCAGATCATCTCTAAGTAGCTGGCCTGACGATACCAATGCGACATGATGACACACAAATTGTAGCTTCGCTATGCTTTTGAGAGAACAATGACAAAAAGATCATCCGTATTTTGTACAAACTTACCCTTCCTCCCAGAAATATTACTGATCCACAGATGCAAAACACAAGGGTACAGGGATCAAGCTGTTGGCGTAGCAAGCTGTCACCAGAACTTTTGTGTCACCGCTGGATTTTACCAAAATGCTCCAGCTGGTGCATTATTATAGACTGTGAAGCTATACAGGATGGGTGCCAGTCCTCAAACCCAGTGAGAATGCAACAAAATCTATCAAGATCCCCATGTATGTATCAAGTCCTTTGGCTCTGCCCACTTGTGTCTACAGCTATGGAGCACAGGCCACAGTGGATTTAGGAATGGATTTCCAGAAAAGCAGGCAAAATAAGAATGTGTGCAGGGGTGGGGGGGTGTCCGGGGGTGGGGGAGGGGGACAGCGCCTGTCTGACGATGACAATGGTTTCTCTGGTGGGGATGAAAACCAGGAGATGAAGGTAGAGAGGTGGTAGAGGGGAAGAGGAAACCACCTATTGATCACCATTGGTGCACTGCAGAGGCCAAAAGCAAGCAAACTGTGAGCCTGCATCCTAAGCAGAGGGATCAAAGGCTCCAAAACGGAAATACAAGCCCAGGTCCAAGCCCAGACTGACCTCAAGAAGGGAGGACCTGAGGTTCTCACTCGCTTTGGGCGCCAAACAGTGACTTCTGGGCCTGGGGATATTGGCCAATCAGGAACGTTTGTGGGAGTCATGTGATGGGGGGATGTCCTTCTGTATGTATGTTTCTCTTATTGGTTAATGAATAAAACACTGTTCGGCTAATGAGACAGGAAGATAGGTGGGTCTAGGAGAAGAGGAGAATTCTGGGAAAGATAGGCAGATGGAGCCAGACACAGAGTTGCGATGCTGGCTAAGGAGTAACACCAATGTCCATGTCAAGGCATCACCGGGTAAGCCACAGCCTTGTGGCAATACATAGATTGCTATAAATGGGCCAATAATTAAGACAGAGCTAGCTAAATAAAAAGCCCTAGCCACCAGACAATGGTTTATAATTAATGTAGGTCTCTGTGTGTTCATTTGGGACTGAAGCAGCTGCGGGACCAGGGAGCCGGGACAAAGAACCTTTCGCAACACGCTCAGCCCTCATCCACTTCCCAGGGTCCCAGACCAGAGCAGGGCCACTGATCTGCTTCCTTGGCTATTGGGCACTTGTTGGGAATGTAGAGGGATGAGAACTCCAATGGTTCTTTCTGGCTGTTGGTCTGCCTGAGCTCAGAGTCAGAGTATGACAGAAAATGGAGAGCTCCTGCAGCCACACACACCCATTGCCTCTGGAACCTTCCTCACAGCAGATACTGGCAGGATGCCCATCATCTTAGCCATCACCCAGCTAGAACAAGAGCTGAAGTGTGCTTCTCTACCTGAGGGCTCACCAGGGCTGTCACGGCTCATGTGACCCTCTATGTGTACCTGAAGAGGCTTAGGATGAAATGATGATCTGATGACCAGCCTGTGCCTTGTCCCTCTACTAGGACTTAACGACTACCTGTGAAGAGAAACTGAAAGACCCAGGTGAACCTGGGGAGGTATAGACAGCCTCAAACCCATGGCTATCCCTTACTCCAGCAAGGTGTGGAAGGGCAGAACCCTGTACTCATCCTCCGTCTGGACTATCCACTCATTTGCACCAGCGAGAATCAGATTTGTGCTCTGTAGGCATTTCTCTCAGGAGGAACCCTCGGGATTCTGTCTAAAGCCAGTCACTAGACATGTTCCATTTTGCATAGCGGGCAGCCCATTTCCGAAGCCTCATTAAACACACCAGTAGGAAACCCAGAGTGCGACATGAACCCAGGGCTATAGCCCTACATTCAGACCAGGGGAGCCATAGGACTCGCAGCTTGGTTTAAAGCTAGCTGTTGTTCACAAGTCTCTGCTGCTTGGGACAACGTCTCAAAGAGCTCAATTGGAAGGGTTTGGAGGGAGTCCTTTATGCTGTGCCATGCCAGCACAGGCTTCTTAGCACCTAGCAGCATCTGGACACTGGGCAGCCTCAGTGGTTTCACAGAACAGCATCCCCCTCTGAAAGACAGGACACGCTCTCTGCTCCCCTATTCCTTTGTGCTAGAACACAGGGTCCTTCTTAAGTCTTGGGTACCATTACTATATGGAGAAGACTATCGTTATTATGGAGTATATATTACACCACACACACACAGCCATACATACATACACAAATATACATGTACATACACACATAAGCATACATGTATATACACAAAAACACATACACACGTACAAACATACATGTATGATGGGAGATGTCATTCTGTAAATATGTTTCTCTTACTGGTTAATGAATAAAGCACTGTTGGCCAATAGGAAAGGAAGATAGGCGGGACTAGGAGAGAAGGAGGAGAGAGGAAGTAGTAAGGAGGAGTCAGCATGTAGAGACTGGAGAGAGCAGAACACCAGCCCCTCTCTCCGGTAAGATGAGACCACATGGAAATACTTAGATTAATAGAAATGGGTTAATATTTAAGACAGAGCTAGCCGATAAGAAACTAGTAACTGGCCAACAGAATTACATCTAATACAGCGTCTCTGTGTGTTATTTGGGGCTGGCATGGCAGTGGGACCAGGCCGGCAGAGAAACTATTCATAACACACGTACACACAAATATATAACATAAACGCACACGTATGTGACGCTCGGACTTTTTTGCTTCTTATTATCATGTGTGTCTGTGATGTGTGTGAGTGTTCGTATCACACACAACACGTGTGTGGAGGTCAGAAGACAACTTTGTGGAGTCTGTTTTCTTCTCCCTTCACACGGGTTCTGGGAGTTGAACTCAGGTCATCAGGCTTGCCTGGAAACACTGTGTGGGCTGAGCTTCCCTGTGTGTCTTGACTGGAACTAATATGAGAGTCACAGCTGCCAATGCCCAGTACAGGCTCCTGTGTGGGGAGCAGCTAGTGTTGTGACAGTTAATATTCTGAAAGAGACAAAGGCTTGTAAATTTCTAATTTATGTCAGCTGCAGGGGAAGGGAGAGTCAGTTTTCCTTGAGGGTGTGACCCCAGGCCGGTCAACTATGCTCCACACCTATGAGGACATGGGCACCACAGGTTGAGCTAAATGGGTTATAAAAGTCAAAGGAAAGCTGCCATGAAGTTGGAAAGGGAGTGGGGGTTGAAGGAGGAGCTGGGGAGGAGTCGTGTGAATGTGATGGAAACACACTGAATGCATGTGTGAAATTCTCCAAGAATTAATAAAAACACTAATTAAAACAGAGCTGGGCATGGTGGCACGCCACACTTGGGAGCAGGCGGGTCTCTGCGAGGCCACTCAGGGCTATGTAATGAGAGCGCTCTACAGTGGAGCACTGGCTTTTCTTGCTGAGGACGCAGGTTCAGTTCCCAGTACTCGCATAGCGTCTCACCGCCACTTATAACCCAACAGCCTCTTCTGGCCCCCGAGGGAACTAAGCACACACATGGCACATAGACACACACACAGGCAAAAGCACATAAAATAAAAATAAATGTACACATCTAAAGAGGAGGGACCTTACTGAAAGATAGGTCTATGTTACACTAAGCATGTATATTAAAAATAATAATAATAATGTTCAGGAAGACAAACTTCCAGCCCAGAATTCACAGATGACCTTGACCAGTTACTCTTCAGATAGGTCATAAATGTGAACACCACTTCAGACCACTGGCGATGTCTTTAAAGCCTACACTGTTCCACAAATGCTGGGCTCTTCCTGTCCAGGAGCATCATGGGTATTTCTCTTTTGTTTCCCTTCCCCGGTTGCCCACGCCTCTGTTACTGTGTGTGTCTTCCTGTGCGCCTGTCTCCCAGTGCCCTACAAATGGGTTCTCTCATCCTGACCCACTCTCTGTTCTCTGGGGCTCGGGAGAGCTGGGAGACATGATAACGGAATGGGAGTCATGGCCCAGATTTGGATTTTTCCTTAACGACATTATTTATTGCACATTATTCTCAGACACGTGAGTGGGAGGAGGAACTTGCTGGTGTCCCCACTCTACAGATGAAAACTGAGGTCTCTGGAAGATTGCATTCATAGTTTGCTTGATTTAATTGTGTGTGCTCTTACTGGCACGCAATAAACCGCACCTCACAGGATGGTAAGTAGAACACCTAGTTGTCTGGAAATAATTGCACATAATACAGCTTATCAATTAAGGCCCATTTTTTTTTTTCTGACCATCTTTCCTAAGACAAATGCCTCTGTTAAGCCACCTAGAAAGCACAGCTTGAAGAACCAAAGGGACCTGCCCATGGATGAACGTGGGCTCCCTATCAAGACATCTTACTTAAATCCCTAGGGAGTTGCCAGTGTGTGCCCAGGTTTATTCACATGGAAAGACGATTCCATCCTGCCTATGATTGGTCAGCTCAGATATCACAATCACCTTCCCAAGCACACTTTAAATCATAGGTCTCAATTCCGTCCTGACGTGAATGTTGAAGGAAAACACCACAGAAGAGAATTTTGCTCTAATTCTGAGCTTGCCCTCTTGGAAAACTGCAGTTCAATCTGGGAACAGGACCCCCTCCAGGGGAACATTTGGTGAGGCAGAGCCAAGCTGCCTAGGCTCAGGGTGCCCATGGCCCTTCTTGCCTTGGCCTGGATCAGCAGAATGGGTTTCGTGGCAGCTGCTGGCTGCAATGTCACTCTGTACTCAAATCCTGGAGAGGGTGAACAGATTCCATACCTGTAGAGGAGTGTCTAAGAGTGTCCCGTAGCTTTGGCTCCAACTCTAAGACTATAGAGAGGCATCTTCGCATGGGATTTTACAACCCTGTGGTTAAAGGGCTCTACTGCTCTTCAATCAAGAAAAAGACAGGTGATTACCACAAATCCAAATCTGTTTCCATTTTCCCTGGACGCCAAACCAGCTGCCTAAAGGTAGGAAGAGAGCCCTGAACATGTCCACTCTCCTGTCTGTACCTACTGTGGTACACATCAGCCTACCAAGACCTCTGAGCAGAACCGCAGGAACAGAACCCTGGCTAAATTTACCAGCTAACTGCACCGAACGGACGGCCACAGTGCCCCACCCCCAGCCAATTTCTTGAGGGGAAAAGTAGATGTTCTGCTTTGTGAACTCCATGAACACAAGATAAATTAATTAGAAACCCATGGTATTGGACACAATGCTCTGCTTGTTGCTGTGTTTTCCAGGGGGAAACCACGACTTGAGAAGAAGTCTAATTTGCTCTCTAAACCCTAATCCCATCTCATCATCTCACCTCCTCCACGCCTGGCTGGACTGAGAGATGCCCTGTTCCTGTAACACAGCATGGGGTACCAACTCCTCTATGAATGGGCCCATTGTCACAGCAAGAAGCTACAGAGTCTAAATGTCTCCATCATGCTGGACACCTGAAATTCACAACATTCAAAATGAGAAGTCCCCGTTCTGACCTCAGCACTATGGTTCCAGCTTCGTCCCCAGAATGCAATGACAAAAACTCACGTAGAGCTGAAATGGCCATCTGCCCTGCCGTTTGTTTGCTTGTTTGTTTTCTAATCCTCGGAATTTAAAAACGGCATTGGCAGAGAAGGGTGATTTCACACAAATGACCCGCTTTCCAACTTAAGAGACAGAACTACCATCCTATAAAATGTTGTTGTCTGACTTCAGAGAGAAGCCTGAGAACACAGACATCTGCAACGATCTTGATTTTGGTAAATGAAAAAATTTCACTTTGGTTTTCAAGAATGTCCACAGTTTCGAGGAGCTAACTGGCCCCAGACTGATAGCTGGGAATCCAGCATGGGACTGACTCAGACCCCCTGAACGTGGGTCTCAGCTAGAAGGACTGAGCAGTCTAAGGGACCTCAGACAGTGGAACCAGGATGTATTCCTGATGCACAAAAGGACTTTGGGGGCACATGCCCCATGGAGGTATAACTCCCTTAGCCTAGAGACAGGAGAGAAGTCCTAGTCCCTACTTCAAATGACTTTACAGATTTAGATGACCCCTCCTGGAGGGCATCACCCTACATGTGGAGTGGGGGGGATGGGAGGGGAGGGTGGTTGGGGTGCATGTGAGGGTGGGAGAGAGGGGAAGTGGGAGGGAGGGAGAACTGGATCGAATGTAAAATAATAATAATAATAATAATAATAATAATAATAATAATAATAAAGAATGTCTACAGTGTATACCTCCCAGGCTTGCTTCCCCTCATGCCTTTCCAGATGGACAAAGGCTACTGTGCAAAAGTCTGCCTCATTGTGGGCAAGAAGCTGTGTGCTGGGAGCCTGGGCTTTGCTCGTTTTCAACTCAACCCCAATGTTTGTGTGTTGAAACTTAATCTTCAAATCTACATGATGGCGAGGCCGCTGGGGAACAGCTGGAATTAAATGAGGGTTTGAGGGTGGTGTACCAACGGTGGCATTGGCGGCTTTGTAGGAAGAGGAAGTAGCTCCTGTTAGCAGCAGAGAAGGAATGCCAAGACAAGGCTAGCTCTGTGGTGTTGACTTGCCAGTCTCCAAATCACGAACTAAGCAAGCTGAGAAACCTACTTCTTTGTAGATCGTGTGTTCCCAGGCAGACTCTGAAGACTCCAAGCACAATCACCACAAAAGTTCCAGAGGGACCTTGGCACCCTCATCTGGGGCTAATGGTAGTACCACAGCATATGATCACTGTGAAAAGCAAGGGTTACTGAGCACATGGCTTAGGGGGTGTCTGCAGGTAAGGGGAGCTTAATAAACCCGCCATTTCCGTGTCTAGAGACTCCTATCTTACCCCCCCCCCCCGGACAGCTGATGTTTAATGCTCATCAAGACAGCCAATGACTGATGATAAAGGTGACGTGTTTGACATTGTAGTGGCTATTCAGTCCAGAAATGGAGGGCACACCTGTGAGAGATTATGTTTGCTTAGTTTGAAATGGGCGAATCCACTTCTAGCCCCCCCCCCCACACACACCTGTGATCTGGATCTGAGGAGGGAAGACACACCTTTAATGTGGGCCACACCTTCTGCTGCTAATCTATATGAGGACACGCAAGAAGGAAGCTTTGTCTGCTCGTCCTCACCTTGCTAACTCATCCCTTCCTTCACTGGCATTGGAGCCTACTTCTTTGGGATTCCAGCACATTCTGAAGACATCCAGCCCCGTGGGGCTGAGAAACTACTGGATTCTTGCACAGTTTCCTTTCACAATCAGACACTGTTGGATTAGCTGGACAGCAGCGTGTAAGTCACCCAGTAAATCTCTGTTATGTCCATAGACAGAGACTCATTCCATAAGTGTCTTACACTAGAGAACCATGACCAATACAGACACCTTCGTCAGTAGGTGCGCCAAATAAAAAAGACAACTTGGGGATGAGATCGTTTCCTTTTGTTTCTAAGATTAACTTTTTTTAATCAATTTCATTTTATGCCTAGGAATGCTTTGTCTCTATGTGTATATGTGCTTCATACACAGCGCCCAGAGAGGCCAGACAAGGACACAAAGCCTCAGAGCTGGGGCTACAGGAAGTTGTGAGCCACCACCATGTGGGTGCTGGGAACAGAACCAAACCTGAGCCCTCTAAAGAGCAGCGGGCGCGTCTCATGGCCCAGCCGTCGCTCCAGCCCCTGGGACTGACCTTGAATGCAAAGGGCACATGGTTTGAGCGCTTGAAAAAGCACAGTCCATTTTATCCACCCAGTTGAAAAAAATGAGCTCCAGACGACTCGAGCAACTTGTTCAAGGGCACAGGGCCACCGAGGCGTTTACAAACCCATTACTGGAGAAAGGGTTGGCGTGGTGAGAAGACGTTTCTCACAGGGAGCTGAGCAGAGGACAAGGGTGGGGCTGGTTGCTTTCATATGAAATTCACTGTTCTTGACAAAATTTACAAGGTGACAGCTAATTTCCCTGTGATGGAACTGGGAACCTTAAGCTGAAGTGAACTCTCTCTTCTGCAAGTCGTTCTTGGTGATCACATTTTACCACAGCAGCAGAAAAGTAGCCAATTCGCTAGGTCATGCGGCCACGGTCCTCATGAGTGGCACCTGACGCCTTATCCAAGTGGCCCATGGGTGTTTGCTTTCTCCTCCCACTCTGTGAGGATGTCTATCAACCAAGACACAGACCTTCTCGACACTTAGCCTACAGCCATTGTGATCTAGCATTTCCCAGCTTCTACACCCATAAGAAATTTTCTACTGTCAACAGCCTTTGCCAACTGTGGTGTTTATTTGTAGCTGCTTCAACAGCCTAAGCCAGTTCAGCCCAGAAGTTCTGAGCCCAACATGGATAAATTACTCACATATTTTACTTTACTTTTGAAAATGCTTAAATGTTTTATTAATATATTATGTTGACTAGCTGGGCCACTCTTATGGCTAGGTAGGACTTTGCAGATATTTTTTTTTTTAAAGGACAAATGGTGGATATGTTTCAACTCCACAGGCCGTTGCTCCCTGTCACAGCTGCCCATGTTCTGTCACAGCATGAAAGTAGAAACTGAAGGCATGTATGGAACACACTGGCGTATTGTAATAAGCTTATGTTTATGAAGAATACACAGGAAGCTGGATTGTGCCTGTGAGCTACAGTCTGTTGACCTTTGAGGAAAGCACTCATGTGCCCAATATCTTTCCTTCCCCCCACTTCAAGCTTCTCCTTGATGCAAGAATTCACACTGTTTCAATATTCTTATCAGCCTATGATCAATATAGAGTAGAATCTAATTTATTCTGTACTAGGAAGAAAACCCAAGGTGAACTTATAAAACAACATTATGAAATATGTTTAAAGAAACACGGTTTTTATTACTTTCATATACATAAAGGAATCAAAATTAAGTCAATAAAACATCTCTAGTATGTTTTGGCAAGTAGGGGGTAATTCAGCCTTACCCGAAAGAGAAAGAACTCAAAATTATGTGATTCATCATTTGCATTCATGAACTTTCTTCTAAAGTGACTAAGAAGTCGGTTCTCTAGATGGTGAAATATGGTTACCATCACCTCATCGTGTTTCCACCATTAATTGACTTGTTGAAAACTCCTTTGTTCATACAAGATGCCCAAATAGCCCACCAAGCTAATTACATCTAAATGAATGACCTGAATCAGCAAATTTCTAAACCCCCAGACAGGCCGAAAGCATAGCATTGCAACCCTGTGACTCCGTCAATGAGTACCATCTTCCAGAGCAGACACACCACTCTCCAGGGGGATAAAAATAACAGCCTGACTCCCCAGAAGCCTTTGAAGCTGGCCTTTGACATAGAGTTAGAGCCCCCTTTCTCATATTGAGCAAGAGCCTTGTTTCCTTCCTTTCTGATTGGAATGTAGTTTTTACGTCTGGAGGAGTTAGCCTTCTTGAGGCTGCTGGGTTGCTAGCACAGGCAGGAGGCCTACCTGCTAAAAAAGCAGAAGGAAAAGGTGGGAAGAACAGAGACCTCAGTGAAACCCACTGAGCCACCCCATCCTCACTCAGAGGCTAATGCAGGGAAAGGGCATCAGGCTAGGCGGCTGGTTTTTTTTTTTTTTTTTTTTTTTTGTTTGTTTGTTTGTTTCTTACTGTAGCTAATGCAAGCGTATGTGAGGATTCATGAGGAGAGAGGAAGGGAGGGCCTACAAACCAAAGGACTTTAGATACTACCAATGAGAGGGAATTGATTTTCAAAGGACATTCTGGTGGCGTTTGTGTGCAACTCTATACTATTCCATGTTACAACAAAATGGGGCTGGATTAAGAGTTAAAAATATCCTAAAGAAAACAGTACTTGTGGCCCATGGTGGGGGGGGGCGGCGTGGGAAAGGGTAGAAAGAGCCAGGAGAGGTAAGGTGCATGCTTTGTTTGCGAGACGATGAAGAAACTTGAGACCAAGGAGACAAGCACCAAGGAAAGACACTGAGAAGGAGGTTAGGACCTTCAGTGAGGGCAGAGAAACAGATCTCTTCTGGCCGTCAAGGCCACCGCTGGCTGCTCCCCAGAAAGACGCCCCAAACCCAGAAGACCTACATTTGTCCTCTCAGAGCCAGCGATAAGAGTGCTGCGCCTAATCTGAGCCCATGTGATCAGCACATCACTGGGTAACTGCATTTCCCAAGAGCCCAGAGCCAGAGGGACACCCATCAGCACTCCCATGGCCAGGGCAGGCGTGAAATGGCCTTCTAACATCTAGCATGGGCAGCGGAGGCTCGCAGGGGAAAGGCCGAACTGGAGCCAGCCGGCAAAGAAGAAGCTGTGATTTAGCAATGCCATGGAGGCTCTACCAACGTAGTGCCCACCCCACCCCACCCCTCGGGGAGGATAAGACCTGAGTTCTCCTGCTCTTTCAACTGCAGAACTGAGTGCGCTCCCCCAGAAGTCCCTGTGTTATGTGTTATCCAGGGAAGAGTGAGCTCTTGAGAGAACTCTACTGTAATGGGAGGAAAGACAGAGGAAGCAGACAGAGAGGAATATTGAAGCTCCCTGGGTTGTGAGTCTGCAATTCTGCCCAGAATGCACGCACATGTTCTGTTACTGAGATTTTTTTGTCTCCTCATCAAGTATCAGCACGATGGAAGCAGAACCATGTAGGTGAGTATCCTGTGCCTTAGATCAAGATGCAGCTAGATTCAAGCTTATTCATAGCTCTTTAAGGTCTATTTATATTCAAGAATTTCCCCTCCTTTTCCCATATTCCCCCTACTATAGTCATAAAGGTCTGTGGGGGAGGATGAGGAGGGGAGGGAAATTATAAAAGGAAAATAACATTTCTGTACATCCCAAACTATTTCCACCTTGCACAAAGTGCTCTTAATACATGATCTCCCCTCAAGTCTGTGTTCTCCCCCATTAGAGATGAAGAAGCATCTGAGAAGAGGAATCAGTTCCCTAGTCTCAAGCAGGCAAGGTCAAGTCAGCCGTGTCCGGCTAGAGAGTACCACACGACATCACGTTAGGGGCTACGTGGCAGTAATATGCTGTCAATTCATCTGGACTGTCCCCTTACTTCTCCCCAACTCCTGCTCCCTCTCATGACACACACAGTTTGTAACACTTGTGCTAAGACACTTTCACACTCCTAACAGACAGAATTACCAATATCCCTGACGCCCCAAAGTCTCCTGGAAAACTTGCAGTTCTGAGCACAAGAAGACAGTGCCTGATCTGGCAGAGTCTCAGACCCTCTGTCAGGTCCAGGAGTCTGTGCACAGCTTTGCCATCATCTTCACCACACCCAGTCAGTTCTGCTGTTGTCACAAACCACGCATAAGCAATGGACATGGCTGTGTTTTAATAAAACTTTATTTGCTAAGTAGATATGACCCACAGGCCTTAGCATGCTGACCCCTGCACTATAGCCATTTCTGTGAGCCACAACACAATGGTGCTCACCCCTCCCTCCTTCTGATAGAGAAGCAACTGTATGTGATTAATTTTTATCATTTAAATGTCTCATTCTGTGCAGGATTAACTTTCATGCAGGATATACTAAAATCTTCTCAAGAAAACACATTCAAAATCATATTCCACAAAACTGTCATCTGAGATGGCTCAGTGGTTAAGGCTGTTCCTCTGCAGAGGACTAGGTTTTGGTTCCCAGCATCCATATTGGTGGCTTGAAGTTATCAGATATACAACTTCAGGGGATGTGAGGCCTTTGGTTTTGGGGGGCACCTGAGCTCTCATGCATATACTCACATATACATATATTTAAAATAAAACAAATCTTTAAAATCTGTTGTTTGAATTTTGAAATACAGAAGTAAATGTCTAGAGAAGATAAGGAGCTGGCTGGGCTCTAGTGCTCACACAGGTATACATATACACACAAATATACTCTATCTCTCACACACACACATACATACTTGCATGCACACACTCACACAAGCACACACACATACATGATTACATATGTACATGCTTACACACACACTCACACAAGCACACACATTGCTTATATATGCACACACATGTTTACACACACACAAGCGCATACACATACATATGTAGTACATCCACATACTTTACATACACACATGCTTATCTTATACACACACACACACACACACACACACGCTTGCACACACACTCATATACACACACATACCCCTCAGGGAGGATTCTTGTTACCCACACTTTCTATTCCAACTTTACTACATGAGTAACATGCCCCATTGGTTAGTGGAGTAACATAGTAGAGCTTTCATGATGTCTGATACTGCCATTAAGGTCACGCCTACAGTAATCAATAAAATCCTCCACTTACACGCTCTATGGATAGTTTGATACCTGCTTCCGATCCAAGTGATTGGGGAATATTGTTTTCAGTTTAAACCAAACTGTCACATACACCTCTGCTTTCAATACCTTCCTACCAATTCCTTTTTGACTTAGAAAACAACTAAATGGACAAAGGGAGTGAATATGAAGCTAAACATCCTATAGTTCATGAAAGTAACTGGAAGCAAGGGAATGGTCTCCCTGAAACCCATTCCTATGTTCAGGCACACTTAGACACACACACACACACACCCCCCACACACACACTTTTTTATTCTCGTTATTATTATATGTGCACAGACTTGACCCAGTGGAATGCTGAATGCCCCTGCTGATAGTGATGATGATGTTGATGGTGGGAACCATAGCCCCTGATTTACAGATCATTCATGCATAGTGGACACTATGGAAAACACTGTATAGCTGACACCTCAAATTCTCAAAGCATTTCTGAAAATTTGGGGTGGTTGTGTTTTATTTTCAAGAGTCACCTAGGTCACAAAAGACATTTGTGTCTAAGGCTACATCTTTGAAATTCACAACGCTGGGCAACTTCCTCAGCCTTGTGTAAGGCTTGATGTTCTCATGTGTAAGTGGCAATACTTATGCTTTCTGTGAGACTGTGTTGAAAGCACCAAGTGAGATCATATCTGCAAAGCTCCAGAAGGATGTATCAGCCACGTAAGAGACTGAATCACTCACCCTAGGAAAATGGGAATTTTCCTGTGACCCAGGCTCATAAGTGAAAGAAAGGACTTGAATCTGAAGGTAGTTGATGGTAGAGGCCAACACTTCTTCCACTAACTTAGTGACCGTTAGAGAAATCCTCTGACTTTGTAAACTAATACGTCTCTTCATAACCTGAAAGTGACACCAGGGAGTCAACAGCATTGATGTTTTTTAATTACCAGCATTTTATGAACAAAGGAAAAGTCCATTTTGTCACCAGCTCAGTCATAAAGTACCCGAACTTGTATGAAACACACACATTAAGCAAGTGTCAGTAGAATAAGAAATACGATTTGTCTTTCTTCCTCTAGTCTTAAGGGTCATGATCTATGGAAAAGTGGGACCTGCCTCATTAAACAGGTATAATTAACTTTAGTCGCCGCTCGCCACAGTGGAGTTGCTGCAGGAGAGTAATTCAGCAACACTAAATGAATGAGCAATCACATTTCCGCTCTTGCATCCCATGGTGGGACTGGGGATAAAAAATGCAGTTTCCTCCCAGACTGATGAAGAGACTTGCCCTCAAAGCCTATCTGCTCCCCAACAAGGCTGAAAAGAATGCATTCCCATCTGAAACTAAGCCATGTCTTGTGTTGTCATGTTCCCCGTGGTTACAGATGTTGAATGAGTCTAGACGTTTTTTCAGGCTTGAGTTGAATTTTAGACAATTGTCTTTCAAATCAGAGCTCACTCTGAGAAAGAGCCTTTCTCTCTGTGTCAAAAGTCTGGTCTCCAAGGTCCAGTTTCTTAAGACTCTAAAATCCAGTCAGAAAGAATCTCTATGCAGTGCACATAAAATATATCCCAGAGTCAGGAAAGCCTTTGAGCCAGGTGTGGTGGTGCATGCCTGTAAATCCCAGTGCTTGGTGGGTTGAGAGAGAAAGATTCAGAGTTCTGGACTGACCAACCAACCAACCAACCAACCAACTAGCAAGCAAGCATTTGAAAGTGTGTGTATGGTATTTTGCCTGGAACTATATACACACCCTGGAACTTCTCAGAGTATCTGTTCTAGTGTGGTCACATCCTAGAGGACTCTCTGGAACTGGAACTATTGCCAAACATCTGTTATCAATGTGGGGTTCTGTCAGCCTTTGACTCTGCATGGAGCCAAAGCTTGCTTTATAATGTTGCAGAGATAACAGTCAGTTATTTCGACATTTTTTTTTTCTTTCTGATTGAGATGCAACCAAAATGTAAGGAAATGTGAGGACACAGACAGTTGAAACACTCCCAGAGCTCATGGGAGCTTCTGGTCAAAGTCCTCAAACAATGAGATGATCAAAACAAACACAGTCTTCAGAGGGATGAGCGGGTCACAGGACAGGTCCTCTTTCATCTCTTGGCCACCTCTGAATTTGAATTGTGCAATCATCAACATTCTTTTCAAAAGTGCCAGAATAATATGACATCCATTTGGGTCAATGCAGAGGTGAAAGCTCACACCTCTGACATCAGTAACTCTAAGTCTTCACTTTGGCCAACACATACAAAGGCGACTGACAGAATGCCATGACACTTAGACAAGTCCCAGGGGTTCTATGCTACATTTGAAAAGAAAATCCATTTAAAATAGGACTCAGCAGTCATTGACAAGGGGACACATTGATTAAAGCTCTTCAAAAATCCACCTTGTAGCAAGGGTTCATTTTAGTATTGAGACTCCATCAAAATAGATGGACTACCACAGGCTGGGGTCTCTCCCTGGATTCTCTGCTGAAATAAACTCTGACACTGCTGTGGATTTCCTTTCAGACCCTCTTCTTCCTTCTTCCTTCTAGATCTGTGCCACGGCACAGGCAACCCCTTACCTCCTGCACTGAAACAAACCCCACTGCACCAAGGCCCTAAGAAAGACCAGCTGACTTAGCAAATACCAAGAGTGACCTTGAGGGTATTGATCAACCTTCCTTCTCTGTTTCAGAGGTCGGGAAATTAAATCGTCTTCTAAATCATTAATGGATTCCTTTTATCTTCCTCTCTCTATGAACAACTGCCCCCCTCATCCAAGCTGGGAATCTCTGTCCCTACAACTTGGTGGAAAACAATGAATATCTCTTGCCAAAAATACTCAAGAGAAAGGCTCCACTTTCTTTCTCTTTCTACTTCTTGGCCAATCCAAAGAAAACTCACTTGCAATCAGCTGAATAATTAATTGCCTTGGAAAGATACACACATTTTCACGCCTTGGGAGGACTGATAAATCTGTCTTTAAAGTATATTAAAAAGTTAATGACAAAGAAAAGGCTTTAGTGACGACTTGATTTTTTTTAAACTAAACGTTGGTTTGGCTTTATCTTTCTCACAGGAACTTTTTGTTTTGAAAATGGTGTTTTGAAATGGTACGTGAGACAGAAGACACTCCTGGAAAGCACACAAAGCGGTGCCTGGAAGGACAGGGTATCCCTTCTAAACCCACTGCCTCCCTCCCTGACCTTCATTAGGTAGCTCTGGCTCGCCGGCCCACAGTGAGAAGACACAAGGGAGCCTCTGCTAAGATGTGCTTGGATGGTGTCCCTGCGTCCGGATGACAAGAAGGATGACAAGGAGAGGGATAAGATGGCAGGGCGTGGGGGGCCGGCCTGAGAGCAGCTTCCCTGGGTCTCTCCCCTGCGACTTCTCTAAGATTCTCTCTTAAGTTGATAATGTTATAACCAAACGTGGCGTCTGAAAGGTTGCGTCTCCCATCCTTCTCCTGGCTAACCAAGCCAAAGCCTTCGGATGCGGTTCTCACTGCAGGGCCAGCGACTACCCAATCCTGACGTCTGGCCTGGACTCTGCTTACATTGTCCTCACTGACTGGGAGGAGACATTTAGGTGAGGAGGAGGAGAGCCCAATACCAAGGTCATAGAAGCGCAAAGAGCTGGCTATGTCTTCTCCTCCTGACTCCAGGCCATCTGGGTACTCCAACGTTCCTCCTACTTTGTCATCTACGGATCCTGCTTGTGGTAGAGTGAATAAGAATGGCCAATGCAGATTCATAACATCGGAGTGCTCAGGAAGTGGCACCATTCGTAAGAGATTAGGAGGCGTGGCCCTGATGGACGAAGGAATGTCACTGGGGTGGGCTTTGGGGTTCCAAAGGCCCAGGCCCACTGGCTCTCTCTTCCTGTTGCCTACAGATATGGATGCAGAATTCTCAGTGCCATGTCTGTCTGCATGCTGCCTTGTCTCCTGTCATGCTGATGACTGACCAAACCTCTGAACTGTAAGCCAGCCCCAATTAAACACTTTCCGTTATAAGAGTTTCTGTGGCCGTGGTGTCCCTTCACAGCAGTGGAACACTCCTCATTCACCATGCGTGTGTCTCTGCCATACGACTGCTCCTTCAAAATACTCCACCCTCCCAACCCGCTCCAACCTCAAGCGCATGAACATAAACTCCAGTTTGTTGACACTGCCCAGGATCCCTTGCCCTGCACGGCCATACACGGATAGCTTCTTTCGCCTGTAGACAGGCACAGTGAGCTTCTGGAGGCCTTGGAACAGACACTGATGACAGAAGGCATCACCTTCATCCTTAATATCTGCCTTCGGCAAACAGATGAGAACTTTTGAAGGGTACCTCTCTACGTCCCTAGCACCAAGAACAGGCACTCACCCCAGTGTCTAAAACAATTACAGACTCCAACAAATCTCATCTGGGTCTGTCAAATCTATAGTTTAAAATTTAATTTTCACTACCCTCCCATGTTCTCCTATATTTTAAAATTATATTTTTATCTTACTACTAAATCTATTATTAACAGTCTCTATAAGTTACTGATTTTAGATTTCCAAGATACATGGTAATTATGATGTAATAATCATAATTAAAATACATTTGTTAAATGTTATTCTAATGCCATGCATATGATAATAGCAACTAATAATATATGGTAGTAGTCATATGCCAAGTTCCCATCCAAGTACCTTATATTTAATAACTCATGGAATCCTCAATCAGTCCTGAGATAAGAAAAACAGAGATAGAGAAGGGATCAACATGGGCAAAGTCACAAGGTCACCAAAGTGCTCTAGAGTGCTCATTCAAAATCAAGGTGAATGGCTGCACAGTTGATATCTGCAGAAATCCGGGCTACCCAGCCTCTCTGCCTGATACAGAGCTGTGCTGACTAGCTTATGTCAACTTGACATAAGCTAGAATCATCTGAGAGGAGAGAACCTCGGTTGAGAAAGTGCTTTCATAAGCATAGGCAAGCCTGTAGGGCAGTTTCTTAATAAGTAATTGCCGGCCCTGGGCAGGTGGCCCTGGGTTCCATAAGAAAGCAGGCTGAGCAAGCCACGAGGAGCAAGCCAGTGAGCAGCACTCCTCCATGGCCTCTGCATCAGCTCCTGCCTCCAGCTTCCTGCCTTGTTTGAGCTCCTGCCCCAACTTCCTTCACTGATGACCAATGATGAGAAAGTATAAGCCAAATGAAACCTTTCCTTACCAAGTTGCTTTGGTCATGGTGCTTTGTCACAGCAATAGTAACCCTAACTCTGACAATGGGCCCCCATACTACGGGGTTTATAGCTATTGTTTTCTTTAATCCTCCAGACAACTCTACCTACCAGACATCATTTACCAAAGGTCTCACAACTAATGAGGTAGGTATGAGAATGATGAACTCAGTGTTAACCCCAACTCTTCGCCATGAGAGCCAATGAGGATGCATCTCCACAAAGTGAACAGTCCCTGTGAGAGCCAATGGGGATGCATGTCGACCCAGTGAACAGTCTCCGTGAGAATGTTTCACCATCACCCAGGTCCCCAAAGCTCAGTCCACATTCTCCACAGCTCACAGTGGCTCACTCAGCCCATGACCCACATCTTCTGAGTCTGGAGTCTCCAAGTTGGTCTTGTTCAGCTATACCTGGCATATTTAATACGCACTCTTTTGGTAGTATCACTAGAAGCTTCCGGAAATCTTACCTGTGTGGAAATTCTAGTGTTTCCAGGACAATGAAAAGCCAATTAGAAGGATATGCTGATAGTGGCTTCTCACATAACTTCAAAGAGAACCAACCCATAATTCTTGAGCTAGAGCTGCCTCCCCACCTTTACAGGTCCAGTTTCTAAAAGCGAGCGACAGTGTTTGTGATCATCTGCATCTTTGTGGACCTATGGAGATGGAAGCCCCATAATTGGAATATTTGAACAAAACAAGACTTCCTCACAGTGTCCTTTTTTAGTGTGAAAGGACTGACTAGCTTATGTCAATTTGACATATTTTTTTTCTGTAAACTTTTTTTTATTCTGTTAAATATTACTAAACTAAGATTAAAAGATTCATCAATAACTGTTAGTTTTTTTTTAAATCCAATCTTGAAAAAAAAAAAATGTAGAAAGAAACCAGAAGTGGAAACAGGTGAACCAAATAAGAAGAAAAAAGAAAGAAAAGCAAAGACCTAAAATCTTAGTGATGTCAACCTTGCGCTTATGGCAGTATCAACTGTGGCTTATAGAGAGTGACCCAAGGCAAGGTAACTCATCTGTTAGAGAAATTGCTACTGGTGTGTAGAAGTGAGGCCTTCAGGAGGTAATTAGGTTATGCCATGGAGAAGAGATCCGAGTTGACACGTGCTGGAAGAAAGCCTTCACCAATGTGGCCCCTGATTCGTAGACTCCCAGCCCCCAACACCATGAACCACTGCTCAGCAGCCCAAGGCACTGTGTTCAGCAGCAGCAATGACCAAGCTATCTATCTCCTAATGCTCAGGCTGTTGAAGGTATTCAGTGGGCCTAAGTTATCACTCAACGCTCAGGCTGTTGAAAGTATTCGATGAACTAATTCAAGCAAAATATTTAGAAAATTGATTGGAACAAAACAAACACCCCCCCAAATAGACATTTCTCTCCCTGTGTCCCTACAAAACAGCATTGCACCATCCCAGCCAACCTTTAAACCCGCTCACTAGATTCAGAAATAGGCCTCAGTTTTCCAACCAGCATGGATGAGAACGAAAGACACCTGGACCAGCACAACAGTGGCTTGCCCTCTATCATAAATGCTGGTTTGGGATTCACCACTCCTGCTGTGAAGTTGGGGGGAAGGGTGGCAGAGGAGGACAATGCTGTACAGACCCTGCTGCTGTTTTCATCTTTAAATTGCCATTAACATTGTCTGTTTATAGTTCTCAGGAGAAATACAATGAGAGCACAAAGGAGGGGCCTTTGATTGCATGAACTTGAATTGGGATTTATGACTCTCTGTATTTCTACAGCCTCCTAAAGAAAATGAGATCTACTGTGCAAACAGGCTCACCAAAATCATTTCACCAACATGGATTTATGAAGGAAACTAAACGGTGAAGGAAAACAGTCAATACAGGTATAAAATACCCTCACAAGAGCTTACTCTTCCTTACAGACCTAAACTGCAATGGTAACTCAGCTGGACTATTATCCAGTACTGTGACATATATTGGACGATAGACTCTTTATCGCATGTGGACATCAATTGGTTGATGAACATTAAGTTATTAGATGTGCTCTGCCCTTGTCCCTTGAGGACATGGAAAGTAACAGAACCCTTCGCTGGAAGCTTGCATATGAATACCACTCAATGAAGATCTGTTGAGTGTGGAATGTACAATGAATGTTTCCAAGTGTACACAGAATATGTACACCTCAGAACACACACACACACACACACACACACACACACACACACACACACACAATCTCTCTGTCTCTTACTCTTTTGCTCTCTCCTTCATTAGAAAACCAAATATGCACACATCTTTAAAGTGTAATCATCAAACTCTAAATACGTCACATGCATTCTCACACGCTAATCCTGCAACCCTGTGTAGAAGAAATACATCTTGTGGCTGAAACCCTGCAAAAGAAAGGACTAATGTCATGGGTTTCATATAGCTACTGGCCAGGACAAAGGTCTGAACCCAGTTCTGACTGCCTCAGCCTGAGCCTTCCCATAGGAACATACCACTTCCTTTGGCGATGATATATTTCTGTCCACTGACGTGCAGACGGCACATCCTCATATTGTCATGACTTGCCACGTGAATTCCCTAGTCAGACTCTTCCCCTCTTTTTTCCCCTTCTTCCTCCCTCCCTCTACCTCTCATACTACCAGCTCCAAAGCCCTCTGAATGTCCATCTCTGAGAGAATTTGCCAACTATATCTAAAGTGTTTACTGAGTCTGTGTTTCCCCACTACAGTATATTTCCCTGGGAGATAACCAAAGTCAGTGCCTCAAACTCAGTGCCTCACACAGATATATGTGTAGATGTATACAGATGATCGTAAAGAATCAACATATGGTGGGAAGGCCAGGATTTCTTCAGGGCCAAGTGAGTAAATAATGTGACCACCTCAACCAAACACATCACATTGAAGAACACTATAAGGAGAGGAAGTCAGTCCCTAGTCATTCAAAATGCCCCAGTCTTAAATAAACATCAATTAAATGCCATCAAAAGTCTCCTTCGTGTGATGGCTTAGGAGTCTATACCTGTGAGGAGGCGTGTTAAGGAGAGTTGTTAGAGTCAGAGAAAGCTATGTATTTCCCATCCTCTGCCAGCAGCCAGGACAAGCTTCAGTTGCCTCCTTTACTCTCTCACACTTAAGGATGTCAAGCTCACAGCCTGCCCGCCAGGACTTAGGTTTACACACTACACTCTTTTTTCTTTTTGAATAATTTATTTATTCTTTCAAATTTCACTATACATTCCAACCACGGCACAATAGGATGGGGCAGGGCCAAGCCCCTCTCCCATACGTTAAGGCTGAGCATGGCATCCCACCGTAGGGGATGGGTTCCAACAAGCTTGCTCATACACCAGGGTTATATCATGGTCCTACTGCCACTGGGCATGACATCCCACCGTAGGGCTTCAACAAGCTAGTCAACGCACCACACTGCACATTTTAAAGTATGACCATTGGAACAGGGCAGTGCTCAGCCTTCTCATCCCCAGGAAGACAAGAGTAGGCTGGCAGGCAGTTCATACATGACTTCGGTATGAACTGTTCCAACTCCAGAGTCCGATTCTTTAGCAGTGTTGAGGGAAACAGACATCAAGGCCTTTGAAAATGTGTCACTCAGGGACAGGACCAGCATGAGAGTGTGCCCCCTCCACAGTTTACCACATCTGAGAAGGGAAAAGTTATGCCGCCCAGAGCATCATTTTCCAACATGGGATGGCCCTTAGGTTTTCCATCCCAAAGGATCCATGCAGGTGGAAACGAAGAGCGGTTAGTGGCGGTGCTGGGACCACCAGTACAGAGGGGGAGCCTTAGCAGAACCAGCAATGTGTCCTCAGGCTCTGCTTGCCTCTGCCTGCTCCTGAAGGCGCCATGAACAGCTCTTGCTTTGCCCTTTCTCGGCTTTTTCTTCCTTTCTTTATAAATGGCTTTATAAGAAATCTAAATCCTAGCTGTGTTTATAACAGAAATTTCCCAAGTAGAGCTTCCAACAAGACTGAGAGCCTGCGCGGCCCACGCCCTAGGCTTAAGCAGCAATCCCCACTGAATCGAAGATGAACCGCATGGAAGTTACTGAGACAAACGACCTGACATTGTCATTTGGTGAAGCTTAAGTCCCAGACTCTTCTCCTCCCTCCCACGGACTATTTTTTTTTTTTTTTTCTTTTCTGGGAGGTCATCTTATAAGCCTTTTAAACACTTCTCTCCAATTCAACTATTTGGTTTTAAAACACCCTCCAAGGTATTATCCCAAAAGCCCTCCATTAAAGAGTCATTACCAACAGCCCTGCTGCAAATGACTTTACCAGATAAGGAATCCCCCGGTTAGCAGGAGAGAAATGTCACAGTGAGGGTTTACCTAGCTCCTCGCTCAGTCTCTCGCCCTTGACGGCTGCTTGTAGTTACTAAATTCCAATGAAGGCTGTGCGAAACTATAGACCATAAGCGCCATCTGTTATGCGCCCACATTGTCCTCTCAGTGTACGATTGTATCTGAGATGTTTCATCTAGTCGTTGTTCTCCCAAAAGCTTTTGTTTCCAACAAGGTGCGGTGCGTATATTTAGTTAAACACAATTCTTTTAATGCTTTGTTAAATTTAAGATATGCAAGAAATAATTTTTTACTTAAATTGCTTAAATGTATATTTTGCTAATCTAGAAATTTGTATTTTACTTCTTTTTTTTTTATGCTCAGAGAGATATGGTGGGGTAATGCTAGTAGAACCCACACCTTTAGAAGCATCAACAAAATGAACATGAAGACATGCCCTGCTCTGATTAGGGACAAATCTTAGGAGTGATATAACTAGTGTTCTCTCAAAGGTCTTCGCCATCTCCAAAGACACCCACAAAAGCAGGAACTTTCCAGATTTTTACTGTCATACTAATTGTAATAAGCAAGCTGTGGAATCAGCTACAGGTGTCCGTCAAGAGAAGATTAAGTAAAGAAGATGGGTTTGCCCACACAGTGGGGTCCTATCTAGTCACAAAGAATCATAAAGAATAAAATTAGGATACTGGAGGTCATGTTATACAGAGTTATCCCGACTCAGAAAGACAAATATCACATCATGTTTTCCCCCACTTGCAGGGGTTAACTGTAGTACAGATATAACACACACACGCACACACGCACTCATGCATGTATGCGCGCATTCATGCGCACACACACACATACATGTACACAGGCACACACGCACAACATACACACACATATACATGTATGCACACAAACATACATGCACACAGGCACACATGCATACACATGCACACACACATACATGCACACAGGCACACATGCACACAGGCACACATGCACACACATATACATGTATGCAATGTGCTCACACACATGCACAGATGCATGCATGAACACATGCATATGCATGTACACACACACACACACATACTTGCACACATGTGTTTGTTACAGGAGATCAGAAGTAAGGCCTGGAGGAGGAAGTAGAGTAGCAGGAAGCAGAGGAATATGACCAAAGTGCACGGTACCCTGAAAGGGGTTATCCTTGGGAAGCCTGACATTTTGTACAGCAAATAAACAGCAATAAAACAAACAAATACATTTCAAAAGCAGAGATTGTCCTTTCTAAAGAGGCTTGATGCTTGAAGATGGTGCCCACTTTTCTCCCTGCCCCCAAGTTCTCTCTGCACGTGTGACGCTGAATCCTGGAAGCTAAGTCAAGGCTGAACTTTGTTGAAGCACATAGGGAAAAGCAGATGAAAACCATGCCCTGTGCAGAGACTCTGCCTTTCCATCAACACACTGTGATGCCAGGAAGCCTTTATCAAATACAAAGCCACAACAAGTATTTTATTAAAAATAATACTGGCAAAAAAGACACAAATGTAAAATTACAGAAGGATTCAACATTAAAACCACACTTTTGTTTGTTATTTGCTTTCCAAAGAACATATCACACAGTCTGCCAGAGTCTCGAAATTACCACTAACTCTGTTGAGCCAAAAATCTCATAGCTTTTGTCCCACAAAATAAGAGAAAAAACCCAGTGGTGATCTTGTGAGTTTCTATTTATCACCATCCCATCTACATACCATCTCTTGAACAGAGTTGACAGGTTCCCAAGGACTGCTGCCCCACCCCAAACGCCAATGGCAACTGGGAAGTTATCTTTCCTCTCCACGTGGTTCAGATTTTAGTATGAAAAGGTGTAAGTGGCCTCACAGACACCCAGGGCAAAGTTGCAACAGAGAGCTGCAGTCCGTGAACCCAGGCCCGCCTGTTTCCTCCCCCTGCCTGAGCACCCGAGGTCTTCTACACACTGACTCGCCTCAAAGAGGAAGAGACACGAGCAGTCAACACTGCCTCTGCCATCTCCTCTGGAACACTCAAGGGTCTGTGACATTAGATATTTTGCTTGTTTGTTTTTTAATGCAACATCACCAAATTGTTGGTTTTTTTTTCTGTAAAGGACCAAAGAATGAATAGTTTGGTTTTGCCAGCCATGAGGTAGGGCTCTGTCTATACCCACTCTCCTATCTGAAAACTACCAGGGGTAATCCATTATGAGTGTGTGGTTGATTTCCAATAAAGCTTTATTCATAAGACACACACACACACAATCAGTGGGACAGACTTAGTCTGAAGGGTAAACTTGACGACAATTGTCACAGACAAACACTAGTCACTTCTCATCTCCTATACCGTTGGCACTCTGACAAGAAATCGAGCCCAGGGGTTGCACAATGGCAAGCACGATAATCATAACTAGATTTTTAAAGTTAAAAAAAATGAGCAGAGTTCTATCTATGATGCCTGATTTCCTAACCCTCAGCACATGATCACAGAGTTCTATGATGCCAGATTTCCTAACCCCAAGTCACATGAACATGGAGTTCTATCTATGATTCCTGATGTCCTAACCCCTAGTCACATGATCACAGAGTTCTGTCTATGATGCCAGATTTCCTAATCCCCAAGTCACATGAGCACGGAGTTCCATCTATGATGCCTGAGTCCATCCGCGATGCCTGATTGATTTCCTAACCCCCAGTCGCCAGGAGACTTCACTCCAGCACTGTGCTGTTTAGGCAGAGCTGCCTGTGGTCAGGAGAAACCTGGCTTCCCCTTGGCACTCAGGATTGTCTTTTGTCAGTGGCAGAAGCTAGCACAGAAGGAGGTTGCTTCAGAGGGGAAGTCCACTGTCGCGGCTACAGCTCGGATCCAACACAATTGAGTAAATTGTCCAAATGTGCACACGCTTTCCAACATAACGAAGCATCCTGCTTCCTACCTCACAAATGCGAGAAGACGGAGTGAGGAGAGGCAATCTCACGACACCTAACCAAGCCTGCAGCACACCCACCCTCCCATAGCAGCGGTGTGAAGGTGCATAGACCACAGCATACCCTCCCTGGAACCCTGCCCCTTGAACAGAATCTGAGAACTCCAATAAAGCTCGTTTGTTCCAGTGAACCTAGACAAAATCCAGAACAGACGATACAAAACCCCTTCAAGACAGAGCCGAATGGTGGGTAGCATCCGACCTCTACAATACACGGACTGTCTTTAATTCCACCTCGACCTTAATGGCAATCTACGTGTGCCATCTCACTGCCTGTCAACGCATTTGCTTCACACAGAAGGTCAAGTCCCCTCAGAAGTGAGTGAGTCAGAAAAGGAAAAAAAAAAAAAAATACAAGTTGTAATGGCAATTCCAGATCAATATCATTGGGCTTCCAAAAGAGTTGATGCAGAACATCCTAAATGTGTGTCTATGTTGGGCACACTTTATTAGTATTATTACTTGTTAATATTTTCAATTCTTGTCTGTGTGCCCAGAGACCTTGGCAAGATGAACATTTTATAAATCTGATAAGTAAATAATTGAAGCCTCCCAGTCAATGTTACTCAGGGGAGAGGGAAGGAGGCACTTGGTAACTGCTTGAGTCCAAGGGCCAGGAAAGGCGCCTCTGCCTGGAGTGAGACCAGGGGCAACTTACTTTTAACCAAGGACATGGTGAGGACCTCATCAGTCCACTACCCTGCACTCCACACCGTGAGCACAGAAGTGTACAAAGACATTTCCTGGAAGTCGGAGGAGACGAAGGCCTCCCACACGAGCTGTGTAGTTAGGAAGGAGGACATCTTATTCCTGGTGACCTTCACCAAACTGCAGTGCCCAGCCTCAGGATCCACCTTCATTCTGCCCAGCAATGTTTATGCCAAGAATGGTTGGTAGAGGACTCTAGATCTCAGCACAAGACATCATGTGCTTCTGTGGTCAGGGTTCCTCAAGAGAATCCCAGGGTGTGTCCTGAGGCACACAGAGGAGCTTCTCACACACACACACACACACACACACACACACACACACACACACACGCACGCACGCACGCACGCACACACACACACGCCAACGTACCCACACACCAACGTACCCACACATGCACATACTCCAGGCTGTCTCCTGAGGCACACAGAGGAGCTTCTCACACACACACACACATGCACACACACACACATGCACACACACACACATGCACACACACACACACGCACGCACACACACGCCAACGTACCCACACATCAACGTACCCACACATGCACATACTCCAGGCTGTCTCCTGAGGCACACAGAGGAGCTTCTCACACACACACACACACACGCACGCACGCACACACACGCCAACGTACCCACACACCAACGTACCCACACATGCACGTACTCCAGGCTGTCTCCTGAGGCACGCAGAGGAGCTTCACACACACACACACACATGCACACACATGCACACGCATGCACATGCATGCACACACACACATATATACACACTCACACACACGCACATACACATACACACAGACATGCCAACACACCCACACATGCGCATGCTCCAGGCTGTCTCCTGAGGCACACAGAGGAGCTTCACACACACACACACACACACACACACACAACCAGGTCAAAAGCCTTCCACACACACCTTAACCTGAATTATGGTTCATAGATTCCACAGATTGCTCAGCAATGCACTATTCACCAACACACCACCCCATAGAAGGGAAATGGGCTGAGCGTATACCTCACATTTTTATCTAAAGAGGAAAGAGAGTCAAGTTATTAATGCCCATAGTATAAACCAACTATTTACCAAAGAAATCAAATCACATTGCTGGACAGAGACTGTCACTTGGGCAGCACCCTGACTTCAGGTATGTCTAGCTGTGAGTTGCCAAGGTCGGTTGATAAAGCAAACATTGCTTTAAAAGACTTTGGGGAAGAGGCTTCTAAAAGCAAACCTTTAGCACAAGCTACCTCATGCCTTATTAAGGTCGCCACATGCCAGCTTGTTAAAGTTTCAGAAGATTTTAGATCTGGCTATCTTCATGTCGTTGGCTTGAAACCACCCATGGTGAAAACATAGACTTCGGAAACTGTTACAACTTGGGACCATGCCCACCACCCCTGGGCTCTGACAATGTCACATGCTTTATAAAACTGCCTCTCCATTTTCCTTTGGGGCAAGCAGTACACTGTATAACAGTCAAGAGACACTCTAGAAGTCAAAGCACATATTCCTTGTACAGTATTTCTGGAAGGCTTGCTTTCTGTTTGGATACACAGAGAAAAGGAATCACCTGCTTAGCATGCATGGCAAGCCGTTTGCAGACAAGTGCTGTATTAGAAAGTCGTTATTAGCTTCAGCTCCCCGTTTTCCTTTTTATTGCTACCTGTCAACTATGCATGCCTCTTCAGAGCTCTTAGGGGTTTTGTATGTTTTTTGTTTTCATTTTATATGTATGTGTGTTTTGCCTGCATGTATGTCTGTGTACAACATGCATGTAGCATCCATGGAAACCGGAAGAGAGTTCCGATTCCCCGGGACTGAAGTCACAGATGGTTGCAAGCTGCCATGTGGGTGGTGGGAATTGATCCTGGGTCCTCTGGAAAAGCACAGTGTTCTTAACCATCGAGTGATCTCTCTGGTTTTTCTTCAGTGCTATTTTATTTTTATTATTATTTTTTTTACTGTGCTGTATCTCTCCAACACTAGGATAGAACGGGTTTGGTAATTGAATGGTCTGTCAAACACCAAGAAGGGTCCCAGATGGTCCCACTATTTGTGGTATATGGTCCTACATGGTCTTGGATATAGCTTCTCTCTCCACAGTAGGCGCTTAGACAAAGGTCCGGGCTAGGAGCTGCTTTTCTCCTTGAGTCTCTCTGATAAAGATCACCTCTCATACAATCCAAAGATTAGGAAGTGCTTCTCCCATTGATCCCATTGATACCTAAGATCCGGAGACAAAGATGTGCCACCATCCATCACTGGGAGACAGTTCTGCATGGGCCCCTAGCATACACGCGCCTTTGGGAGGAGAGATGCCATGTGCCATTTGCTCTGGGTTCTTTTCAAGGGTGTGTGCAGAGTATGCATCTTCAGAGGGGACAAGGACCAGCCGGGGTGGGGATGAGGACCAGCCGGGGTGCCTCACCAGCCATCCTCAGCCCTCACCTCTGGCTGTCAGACCTGGACCGCCTTACAACAAGCAGTCCAGCAGCCTTGGGCCATTTTCAGCAGTTGTTAGTCCCAGAAATCAATCTTTCCATCTTCTCCTCTGCCTCAGGGGACACTGTGTGCCGATTTGAAAATCACAGGAGAGAGAAAGCGTGGGGACAAATGGTGGGAAATGTCCCCATGTCCCCTGAGATCTTGTGAGACTCTGCAGCATCCCACGGCCTTGTCCATTGTACTTCCACCTGTCTGTGTGTGCGTGTGTGTGTGTGTGAGTGTGTGTGTGTGTGTGAGTGTGTGTGTGTGTGTGAGTGTGTGTGTGTGAGTGTGTGTGTGTGTCTGTGTGTGTGTGAGTGTGTCTCTGTGTGTGTGTGTGAGTGTGTGTCTGTGTGTGTGTGTGAGTGTGAGTGTGTGTGTGTGAGTGTCTGTGTGTGTGTGTGTGAGTGTGTGTGTGTGTGTCTGTGTGTGTGTGTGTGAGTGTGTGTGTGTGTGTCTGTGTGTGTGTGTGTCTGTGTGTGTGTGTGTCTGTGTGTGTGTGTGTGAGTGTGTGTCTGTGTGTGTGTGTGAGTGTGTGTGTGTGTGTGTCTGTGTGTGTGTGTGTGAGTGTGTGTGTGTGTGTGTTGTTTGGTTTGTCCATTCATTTGTTTATGCAGCCCTGGCTGTCCTGGAACTCTCTCTGTAGACCAGGCTGGCCTCATGCTCAGAGCTCCGCCTGCCTCTGCCTCCCGAGTGCTGGGATTAAAGCGTGCGCCCTCACTGCCCGGCCTCTCATTGACTCGCTTCCTTCTCTATTCATTTTCTCTCTCTAGCTAGAAGACAAGCAGGGAGACAAGGCGTCTTCCGCATCCCACACACCACTTCCTCATTAGTGGCTGTTTATTTTGAAAAGACATCTCTGCTCAAGTTCAAAGACTTCGTTTTCCAAACCTTTAATATCCATCAGTTTTACTTTTAAAACCATATCTAACCACATCATCTCTCGGGTGGTATCTGGCTACCAATATTCAAACCTCCAACCATAACCTTCTTTTCTCACTTATAGATTATCTTGTCCCAAATATCTGATCGATTGTCTCCGCTGCGTCTCTAATTTGTCAGTATCATTCTGCCCAAGCTGCTTAAATGGCTTTGAAACAACTCACAGGGGGGAAAAGTCTCACACACACACACACACACACACACACACACACACACACACACTCACACCACATTCTTTTCTGACTCACGGTTTGCCCAGCTCAGAGTAAGTGTATTGAGGGTTAGCCCTCTGCTTTGCCTGATGCCAGGCAGTGGTGACAGAGAGAGATAACAGAACCGCTGACCTCAGCAGCTTTAATCCCAGAAGGATTCATAGGCAAATGTCTTCTTGCGATAGACTAAGCACTTTTTCTGGGTGATTTCCCACAGCAGTGCAAATTTTCTATAAGGGAGCTCTCTCCTTTCTGTGGGGATCAGAAAGGATTTCTGGAGAAGGTGACATCTAAGCATCACTCTGAAAAGATGAGTAAGAAGTGGCAAGGAAAGGGGGTGGAGGGAAGTACTGTGCATGGAGAAGTTCTACGCAGTGTCCAGAGAGATGTGACAGCTCACAGCCATCAGCCACACACACACACACACACACACACACACACACACAAACACACACACACACAAACACACACACACACAAACACACACACACACACACAAACACACACACACACACAAACAAACACACACACACACACACACAAACACAAACGGGGCAGGGGGGGACACAGAGAGCTTCATCCAGTTCTTATCAGTTCTTGATCTTTTGGTACCTGTATCCACCATGACTCATTCAAACCAGACCCACATAAAGAGGTTAATAGGAGTATCACCCCTAATAGTCTCTCAAGATCTGGCTGTGGAATACATGGATAGCTCCTTCGGGGATCAGAACAAGTGTTAAAAGGACACCGGTCCACACAGAGAAAGTCGTTTTCTACATAGTGACTTGGTGGGCACAGGACAAAGCATTGCTACCCCAGGAGAACAGACAAAAAAGAGCTGCCCATTGCCTGCCCTGGTAACAAACTCCTCAGGAGAACAGACAGGGCTGCCCCTTGCCTGCCCTGGAAACAAACTCCTCAGGAGAACAGACAAGAAAGGGCTGTCCGCTGTCTGCCCCAGAAGCTCACTGTCAGCACCCTGACCTGCTAATTTCCCCTCAACAATTTGGTTTCTACAAAATCTGCAAATTGTCAAAAATTAGGCAAAGATCTCTCTGTATACCATTCACTATTAGTAACTCAGACACTTAGAAACAATTTTAAATCACGGAGAGAAATTAAGTTTCCTATTTTATCTTTTAAAGAGATACGCCCCAAAGAGTTTAGTGAGTCATGAACTTTGACATTGGGATGCCATTTTGATAGTTTTAAAAATAGACACTTTTAAACCCCAAGTCTGAAAGGGATAAAACATCAAAGCCAGAGAGACGAAGCTTTCAACTGTGGTTTCTGCCTGTGGCTAGCTCTGTGACTCTGGTAGGTCAAGAGGCTCTGGGCTTCATCTAGTTTATCCTTAAAACACAAAACGATCACGAAAAGCAGAAATCTGAGCCCTATCGCTGGATAACTCTGATCTAAAGCTCACATCTTAAGAGTGTGTGTGTGTGCGTGTGTGTGCACATGTGTGTATCCACATGTCTTTCGCCCTGTTTGAGAACAGTGTCGTCTGTTCACCACTGCATGCCTAGCCTGGGAACCTGCAGGGTTTCCTGTCTGTCCTCTTATCTGGCCATAGGGGGCTGCAGACAGACTCCTGTCCTACTCTGCTTGGCTTTGCACAGCTTCTGGAGATATGAGCCCAAGTCACTCAGTTTGCAAGGTAAGCACCCACTCCAGTTAATTTTTGAGATCCCCTATTCACACACATCTGCCCCAGATTACCAAAGGGGAAATAAAAAGTCTTAAAGTGATTGATGGAAGGCACCAGGTGAGGTATTTTGTGGAGCTCCACCATCGTCTTGGGTCTTCAGTTCTTCTGCCTCAGACCCAGAAGAGCATTTGTGGGAGCGATTTGTTAAAGAGAGGCTCTACGGAGACCAGAGGAAACCAGGAAAGGAGGAAGCCAAGAGAAGCTGAAATCTGAAGGGAGAGCCTCAGCCTTGGCCAGATTCTTTAGAACACTGTGGGGATGGATTATGCTACACACTGCGGTGAAGATGTATAAGCTGTGCAGAGTCTGGTCAACCTCAAACCAGGAGAGTGACTCGTACCCCCACCAGTATTGCTGAAGGGCAGCGGGGAGTGGCGGGGACTGGCGGCGAAAGCCCATCACTGCCATCCCTGTCTGCTGCAAAGGGCCTCGGAGGAGAAACCCGTCAGCCTTTTGAAGAAGGGGGGAGAGAGAATGCATAGAGAAAAAATATAAGTAAGACCAGTGAAAGAGAGTTTGAGGGCAGCTGGGCAACGGACTGCCAGCTGTAATGCGGATCATGGGAATGTCTCAAAAATATAACTGTGAAAAAAACATATACCTCCATAACTCTGCGGACCCTTCCTTGGCGTCCTTGGAGTTTGTTTATCACTAAACGGCATATATTTAACTACAGATCATTCCGGGTCTTTCTCCAGTGGTTTATAAAGGAGTACGTTTGAAGTCAATATTTCCTAAGGGCATAAAATTCAATTTTGAAAGCTTGCCTTCCGGCACCAAAAAGTGAGGTCTTCAACCTGTTGAGGTTGTGGTTCACTGCAGCAGAGAGACGCTTTTCACTGACGGGGAGCAAGGGTTCTGCTCAGACTGGAGAGATTAAGCAAGAGCTTGGCTGACTCCTCAACAGGAACAACATCTTGCAACAGGGACTCCATGATGCTATCCGTTATGTGTGCGTATTCACACAGCTAACCGTGCTGTGTGAAAGAAAGCTGGTAACAGTGACCCCGTGTGCTGTCATGTATGCATATCCATACAGCTAGACACGCTGTGCAGAGATTCTGAGATGCTACACATCTGGCTGGCACAGAGTGCAAAGCACGGACATAAGAGTCTCTTTTACTCAGATAAACGCTGTAATGAAATAGATGTAATTAAATATATATGTGTAAGCATCATATGTGTTATATATTATGGATCTACACTGCTGTCTGTAGAAAGAAAATGTTGTGTTCTTTTGTTTTTGTTTTTGGCAAGATATCACCCAGAAACTCTACAGAGACAGCGAGTTGAGCAGTAGTAGACTCTGTCATGAGGTCAGCTGAGGACTAACCTAATACTATAAATGGCGGAGAGATATGAAATACAAGGATGATCTAAGTGGTATTTGCATGGCTTTTTCAGGGTCATGAATATTTCCATATGCAACTCTTAAATTTCCCCAATAATGTAATTTGACAATTTGTAACTTAAGAAAACTATGTCAACATGTCTGGAAGACAAGAAATGGATATAACTGGACACCAGACCCTCTGGTTGATCAGACTCTAATGTCTGTGTGTTTCCCATGCTTCCTGAGAATCCTGCTAGGTTATTTTTTCCAACTCTCTCCCCATTTTCCATACCCCATCACCCCCATATCTAGTAAGGTTCCTTTGCTTCCCTATTCACCCAGGTGATTTCTGGTCACCCTGGACTGTCTACAGCAAGAATCCTGTTGGGTTGGTGAACCTGAGACTTCCCCTGGCTTGATAACAGTATACCTACTGACTCCCATCCTGTTCCTGCCAACACTGTTTGGAATTTTGTGCAATTACATACTTGGGTCTCTTTCCCCAGTTACTACACAGCCCTTGTTTTCTTTGACATTTAAAACATTGTGTAATTAAGGACATTCAAATGAACATTGTACAGAAATTTCACGGAGCCTAGTAAAAAAGAACACTGATAATTAACGAGTACCCTGAATTTGTGGACATTATCAGTGTATAAGACTGAGAAGACCATTGCATCCCAGTATGACCATCAGCTTTGTTTCTGGGGTATGACCCATGCTTCTCCTGCAATGGCCTATGTATCCCTCTCCCAGAGACTGGCTTGGAAGGCTTTAGTTGAAATTACTAATTAATGAATGGTGAATATCATGGTGGCCTGCCACAGGATTAGGGGTTGTTCCATTTCAGGATCTCTGGGAATACTGTTGGAGCTTGGGTGGTGAATGAAATTATTACATGGGTACAGAAGGAGAGGGGCTTTAACTTAAGAATGACTGAATCTCTTCCTCCAGCAAATCCTCAAGAATCATTGATACTACAGAACACTTACTATTATCCGTTTCTGTTAATGGAACCACTAGTTAGGACCATGCTGAAGTGACAAACTTATTCAGACATGGTCAAGTCTACTCTTACCATACTTGAATTCTGAACATTTGGACTGGCATTATAATTCTTCTCTGCTTTCCCACAAATTGTTTAAACTGAAAACCTTTGGGAATGATAAGAACATCTTATGCTGAGTAAGATACAAGACAGAGGACAGGGAAATCAAGCCAAACTGGTTTTCAAGCTCAACAGCAGGCAGTTTATAAAAAGGAAAATGTGCATGGTAGGAATGAAGACTTGGGAAGATTCAACTTTCTGGGTTCATGAGGGGAGAATATAGAAGAAATTACTATTCCCCATTACCTGGAGTTAGAGGAGAGCAACAATACAAGAAGTAAAAGAAAGATGATAGCAGATGTCCAAGATAGCCAACCAAATATCTTCTCACACCAAGAGAAAACAAGGGAATAAGAGCTAAGGTAGAAATAGATGCTAAAGGAGATGAGGCCAGAGGATTAAGATGTCTCTTTGTGATTCTAAGAAGATGAACTTAGACTGAGACGGTGAGGTGCCTGGTCAAAAGAAGTAGGCAAATTGAGTGGTGTTGTCTTCTTTGGAAGTGATGGCCTTAAAACTTTAGGTTTGCCTGATACGTATCCAAAAGGACCATCTTGTGACGACCCAGGGTTCTACCTGATGTTTAACCACGGCAATGAGGAAACAGAATTCCTATTTTGTCTTGGCACAGCCTGAAAAGGCATCATTTGAAACAGTGATGCTTTTCCCCAACAGCAACTGGGAACTCTAAAAGATAATTCAATTTGTATTATTGTATCCACCATAAACCCCACAATTTGGAATGGACCAAATCTCGGGGTAAACAGTTGTATGGAAAGAATCAGACTAAGGGTGATGATTGTAGTATCAAGTCAAGACATAATTCAGTCTTAATCTCTGCTGTTAAGGGCATGGTCGTGTGATATCCACAGCTGTCCAAGCATGTTATATGTGTCCAAGGCTGAGGGACTACAGATGATCAGTCCTTCCAAGCCATCCTTAGGAAGAGCAGTATGGGGACTGGGAGGAGACTGGACCATACTCCTGAAGCAACGCTCCAGTTGACACTGGGGTATAATTTTATCCATGGTCTTCATCATGAACTCTTCTTTCCTGTCCTCCAGAGATGCATTTCCCCCATTTATCATTCATTATTGGAAATCCATTCAAAAGCAATGCATCCACGGTGCCCATGTGTGAGTTCTTTCCATATGCCTTCACAATGTTTGACTTATCCAAGTGCCTTGTGCCACCGCCCTTCACCAAGAGAAAAGGCCCCATGAAGGCTGACTCAGTGTGAACGAGCCTGAAAACTCCAGAAACAGAACTACCTAATGACCCATCTGTGCCACTCACAGACATATATACTCATAACTACAGAAACTAAACTACCTCACGACACAACTGTGACAGTCTACACATACATATTCAGAACTACAGAAACTTAACTACCTCACGACACAACTGTGACAGTCTACACATACATACTCAGAACTACAGAGCAGACCCACCTCACGACCCAGCTGAGACACTCTCAGGCATATATACTCAAAGGGCTCCGTTTCCTACTAAGAGACACTGGCTCATCCATATCCACTGCTGCTCTATTCACAATAGTCAGGGAGTAGAAACAGCCTAGATGCCCAACGGCTAATGAGTGGATAATGAAAATGCAGTACATTTACACAAAGGAATCTTACTCAGCTGTAAAAATAAATAAATAAAATGATGAAATTCACAGATAAACGGATGAATCCGGAAACAGTCATTCTTGGTGAGCTAACCCAGACCCAGAAAGGCAAACACTGCCTGTTTTCTCTCATTTATGGATGGTAGCTTTGGTTCTTTAGATGTTCCATTTGGAATGCCCTCAGAGGTCAGTGAAATAGTGGTGGGCCATGGAAGGGAGCGGTTCTGAGCGAGAGAAGACAGAACATGGGGTAAGTGGGAGCATCAGGATGGAAGGGGTTGGATAGGGTGGGAGACAGAGCAGCCGGATATGCGCTAGAGCATGGAGCATGGAGAGGGGTAACTAACAACAAGCCCTTCAGAAAAGATCCATGGAAACCTGCCTCCTTCTGTAGAAGCCTCCTAAAACACATACATAAATAAAATGTTTAAATGGAGATACCCTGTAATGAGGCAACCGTGTCCCTGCTAGATGTCATAGGACAGGAAGTAGAAAGGCCACTGCCAGGAATACACTTCCCTGATGGGAGATGTCATTCTGTAAACGTTTCTCATACTGTTTAATGAATGAAGCACTGTTGTCCAATAGGAAAGCAAGATAGGCGGGACTAGGAGACGAGGAGGAGAGAGGAAGTAGGAGGGAACAGATCCAAGATGGAGGACGGACAGAGCAGAATGCCGGCCCCTCTCTCTGGTAAGATGAGGCCACGTGGAAATTTTAAGACAGAGCTAGACAATAAGAAACTAGTAATTGGCCAACAGCTTTATATCAAATACAGCGTCTCAGTGTGTTAATTGGGGCTGGCTCAGCGGTGGGACCAGACCGGTGGAGAAAAACATACTCATAAACACTTCCCTTTTGGAATTGTTGGACAGTATGCTTCACAGACACCAAACATTAATCTATTGCCAATGTTATTGGTTTCCCTCAAGCACTTGGTTAAGTGCTTAAGTCCTTACTGCTTAAGACACATTCTTGAGTGATAGGACACAGAGACACCGAGCAGGTGCTAACCTGCAATCTTCATCCCTACTGGCTAGCTTTCCTGGAGCTAGAAAGTGCTGAGAACCCTGTGACCTTCGGTCAATAAGACCTTGTCTGAAAAGACACACCCACTGATGTGATAGTTGCATGAATACGATGTAAGTAACCCCCAGTTTCTGGTTGAATTTAAGGCCCCTTCCCAAGATGAAACTCATACCTTGGACCGTTATCAGTACCAAGAATGTGTGTTTACTTAGATCATAGGCCCTAGGGAAGACTCTATGACCACTGTTCTGCTAACTGGAAACATGCAAGTCTATTTCCAAAATCTCCTTACTCACACTCAAAAAGAATAGGCTATGTGGATGCCATATGAAAACTATCCGCAGTTCTGTGATAATTCTAAAGTACCAAGGACTTAATTTAGACAACACAAGGCCAGGCTTGGGCTGGTGCCCAACGTCCATAGTGTTCCTGGAAGGCCTGGTTAAGTTAGAGCGATTCTATAAGAAGTGACATGTGTGGATAATGTAGCCTCAATATATTCCCATGATGACCTCAGGATGGAAGCTACATCTGTGAGTGTTATTTCATATGAGAATACAGAAAGAGATTATGGATCCACCATGGAGGGGGGAAACAAACAAAACATATCTCATGCTACCATAATATCAGCAGAAGGGCCTGCCAGACTCTTAGAGGGAGTGTGAGATTACACGGAACAATTTTATACTCTGATATCATTAATTCATACAAGAGGGGTCCCTTAGGTGATTTTTTTAAAGTCCTGCACTACTTTTGGTCTTGCCACGCTTTTTTGTTTCTTAAACAGAGAATTCAGGAACCAGAGGTGGGGAATGTTCAGTTGGGGGGTTGACTATTTAGTCTTCTCTGGCATTGCAAGAGTTGACAAATGTCTACAGGCCCCCCTGCTTTCCTCTACATTCTCCACCTCCTTCTGCACCCACCCTGAACCCATACAGGCTGAGATGACTTCTGTCTTCTGTTCAGGATATTAATAACTTACTAAAGGCTTAAAAAAGTTTAAATGAAGCCCTCCTCCCCTCCTCTCCCTCCCCCTCCTTTCCTCTCCCCATCTCTCCCTCTCTCCCTGCCTCCCTCTCCATCACGTCTCTCAGAACACAATGCTAGCAGATGACAGCAAAGGAAGCCAACGTGCCTCAGCTTTCACCGATGCCTTGGTCCGAGCAGAGGCTTTCTTCTGCCCCGCTCCGTCTGAGGTTTGGCTTCTCTCAGGAAATGGAGCATCTTGGCCTACGGTTATCATATGGGTGGCAATCTGTTACATGAGGAATTTAATTTCTCTAGAATATCTCCTTTCCTTTCTAGCAGGCTGTAAATACATCCAATTTAAAGTCTGCTTTTATGTAAAAAGAATTCATCCCCGCCATTGTGATTCCCCTCCACACAAGGGGATCTCATTAGTGTCCATGAGCTTGTGTTTCTAGATCTAAACTCGGGGACCCAAGGCCTCCACTCTCGAATCCTTGCCCTGCAGTAAATGCTCCTCCCAGAAGAAGCTGTTAAAACTGATGCAGCAAGCCAAATAATACAACAGGTTCCTTGTGAAACCCACAACAATTCAAATAAATGAGTGCACAAAGGGCAATAGAATCAGGAAGTGAAATTATCTGTACAAAACATCTCTTAAAAGTGAAGGCCTCAAAATAAGCCTGTGTCCCAGCAAATATTGAGAAGTTACCCACTGGGATTACCATCTTGTCTATAAACCTCACCAGTAAGCTTTAATGTATGTATAGTCACATACACTGTTCATGCATGTAGTCTGTTTTTGCAATTCGGATTCATTATTAACTCCGATTGTAATCTCCATTTTTTCCCCCATCCTACATAAAATGTAGGATATAATTGCCTCTTAGGAATTAGCTTAAAGAACAATGAGGCACTAAAACTCAGACCTGGTTTTGCTTTGATGACCACCCAACATGGCAGGTTCTCTCCTTTACTTCATCAAAGAACTGAGAAACTAAAACAGTAGCTGCAAGTAGGAAAGGCACCTTTGAAGCCAAGATTATCGAAGCTGTGTCTCCAGTACATGGTTCCTTGTAGGAGGAACTGCAGCCAACCTACCCAAGCTGCAAGGGCCCTGCCTCCAGTGCCCAGGCCAGCCCACATGAGAGGCACATGCTCATGCGCATGCGCGGCAGGCACTTCCTCCCTGAGCCAGGCCGCCAAGCCTGCCTCAACTCCCCGAGAAGCTGACTCACAGACACCTGACCAGAGACACCAACAAGGAAAGGCCAGTGTGGCCGTCAGACACCCCAGCCAATGGAACCTTGGGTTGGGGTACAAAGGCAGGTCTAACTTCCTGAATCTGCAGCATGCTCTGCTCTAACTTCCTGTAACTGCCGAGTTTGCAGCACGCTCTGCTGCTCACTGACTCCCGGTGCCTGAGTCCTTGGTGCTGTGTGCATCTTCTCATCCCCTCCCCACGGGCTGTCCGACCAGGGTAACCTGCAACATCTCCTATCCAGCAGAGTTCAAGACTCATGAGAGAACACCTTTCAGAGTCAAAGGGGGAGGCCCCTTATTTAACCAGGCTGGCTTCCCAAGTGCCACGGGGCAGCGGTGCTGACAAAGTACATGTATTCCCACAGTCGTTCAGCATTCTTGCCCAAAATAAAATTAAATTGGAGCATACGTTAGAGTTTAAGCCAAGTTACTATCTTCCGTCTTCACAAATCCTCAGGAGCCTGTCCACCAAAATCACACACAGGATTGGAGGCAGGGATTAAGAAGCAGGGGAGAGCAGAATAGAATAGCAGGATAAAGGATAACAGATAAAAGTGGCCGTGGCCGGAGGGGGGGGAGGGGGAGGAGAAGAAAGATTTCCAAAGTCCCCTTCCGAGTGTGGCCTGTCCTGTGTGAAAAGCTGGAGGAAAGCAAACTGCTGGGTTTTAACAGCCAGTGAGGCTTGCCCCTGGTTCTGACTTCCAAGCACTTCTAATTTCTTCCAAAGAAATCGTCCACCCTTAAATGAAAGTAGCAGTGTAGAGAGCTGCTTGTAGCATCGCATGGACTTCCTATGTTATGAGTGAACAGAGCCTTTCCTGGAGTCCAGACAGGCTGGATGGGATGGCTCAGGCAAGGTGGGCAATGGAAGCTGAGGTTTCTTCCTCCTGGCAGCATCGTTGCCCCTGAAGGATGTTATATTGAGCACAAGAAGGCAGTCCTGGATGGACAAATACCACATGTTCTCTCCGGATAGGAAATCAGCTTATTAATTGAGAAGTGTGGGTACCAGAAGCCTGGGGAGGAGGAGGAAGGTGAAGGACAGAAGGCGGAGGAGGGTGCGGAGTGCAGCTGTTTAGGAGGGACAACTCCTAATGTCTAGAATGCAGGGTAGCTAGCTGACCACAATCACTGTAGACTTCAAAATGCAGAGAATGGAGGAGGCTCCTGTTTCTGGCACAGACCAGTAACTGTGTGAGGTAATCGATGGGCTCGTCGGTTTTTATCACTATTTTAATTCTTTGAGAACCATCGTATCATGTATTTTAAACATATCGACACCCAACTCCACCCCTCCAAGACCTGCCTCCCATATCTTCCCCTCTCCATTTCCTCTTTTCTTTATAAGTTTAACAACCCATCCGCTCCAACTTGTGTTGTCTGGGGCAGCCACCAGAGCCTAGTGGACTCATCAGGAGACATATCCTTCGAGAAAATGGACTCTTCCACCCCACAAGCTGTCAACCGACCATTGAGCAAGACCTGCTAGCACAGTGTGAGAAGCCCCCTCACCTCTAACGAAGAAACTATGAACAGCTGTATTCAAACACTTAAATGTCATACCATATCCCATAAACTTTTACAATTAAATTAAAATTTAAAATGAAAATAGATAGTTTCTCTTACATGGCCAATGGGAAAATGCCTGATTATTCTGCTTCCTGTGTGAACTACTGTATCAATCAATCAACCCCTTCGAGTTCCATACATCTTCACAGTGATCTATACACACTGAGCATCCTCTGCAGTCATATAGATGCATGTAATGTTGGCATAAACGCAACAAAGAGAGCTGGAGAGATGGCTGAGTAGGTAAGAGCACTGGCTGCTCTTGTGCAGGACCCAGGTTCTGTTCCCAGCACCCACAGAGAAGTTCACAACCATCTACAACTCTGTATCGGGGATCCAAGGCTCGCGTCTGGCCTCCACAGGCTCTGCACACATGCGGGATAGATATACACAAAAATAAAAATTAAGTAAATATTTTTTTTAAGTAGGAAGAGTTTTGGAAAGGCAGCTTGTGAGCCTGGGATGGATTCACACCTCCAAACAACAGGAAAAGGGCCAGTCATTTCTCCCGAAATATATTTTAACTCTCTTTCAACCGACTTTGATGGGAGATGTCATTCTGTGAATATGTTTCTCCTATTGGTTAATGAATAAAGCACTGATGGCCAATAGGAAAGCAAGATAGGTGGGACTAGGAGACAAGGAGGATTCTGGGAGATGTAGAAGGAGATTCAAGATGTAGAGACTTGAGACAGAAGAGGTCAGGACTCTCTCTCTCCGGTAAGATGTGACCATGTGGAAACACTGCGATTAATGGAAATGGGTTAATATTTATGACAGAGCTAGCCAATAAGAAATGCTAGTAACAGGCCCAACAGCCTTATATCTAATACAGAGTCTCTGTGAGTTATTTGGGGCTGATGTGGCTGTGGGACCAGGCTGGCGGGAAAACTACTTATAACACTTTTTATCTGAAATTATCAAGGATTGGTGAGTATTGAAATACTGTTTTCCCCATTAAAAGATTCCTGAGATACACTACGAAGTCAGTTTGAGGCTGTGGGGAAGACAGTGAAGGTTTTTCATGTAAACCTGCTTTCTCAGATCCCTCTGGGAGGCTCCCAATGCCTCTCACACGGAGAGGAACACACAACGCACCATGCTCGTCCCCACAGTGAGCTAATCACGAGCTCTTCAAAGTGTCTTTTTGTTTTGTCAGTGACTTTCTGAGTCTATGACGTTAGAATAATATTCTGAAAATGTCACACTAAAATTTTCTCAAGTGCCTTTATTCTCTGTGTCTCGTATAAGATGAGTATTTCACACAGAATTAAAAGAGAAAGGAGGAATTGCAGAAAACGCAAGGAACTAAGTTAGGAACACACAGAACAAACCAAGTGAGAAGGTTTGAAATAGGCTTATGGCCTGGAGCAGGAGGCCTTCCGAAGATGTGTGGGTTAGATGGAAAAGATCACAGATCCGTCTCTATCGAAAGGCAAATGTTTCTGTTCACCAAAAATATTATTGGAAAGTTAAAAGATACTGATGTGGGGGCTCACACTTCAATCCCAGCACTTAGAAGACTGAGGCAGGGTATACTACAAGTTAGAGGCCGGCCTGGGCTACAAATCAAACTAACAAAACTTTCAAGACAATTGTTTAAAAACGAAAGACTATAAAAAGCTTAACCAATAAAAACTAATGCATAAAAATACTATATACACACACCAATAATAAATGTTCCATTTCTTCCAATTTTTCATATGATAAAGACTCTTAACATTATTATTAATTGAAAGACAAAAGAGAAAAGTTAATGAAGGACTGACCTGGAAACCAATATCTGTTCATTGGAATTTGCTAACTTCCTCTCACAAGGCCCTGAGATAACAAGAATTCACACTGCCCCTCCTTTCTGCCCCTCCTTTCCTGTGAGTCAACAGGTGGTGAATAGGGTCCTTAGGAAACAAAGAGATAGCTGCAACTCTGGTTTGCCCAGACAAAATTAATTAGCACACCCTGAGGCCCTAAGGTCTGTTGACCCTAATAGCAGACTATCTGGCCTCCAAGGGTCACGTACTCAATGGACAGAGGGTCCCACCCCCTCCCTAAGCTTGTGGGTTTGCCTTTAAAAACACCTGGGCCCAGGGGAGGGGGCTTCTCTTTAGCCTGCGTGCTGGAGGAGCTTGTTTGCGCAAACGTTTCCTGTTCATTAAAGCCTCTTGCGTGTTGCATCAACTGGACTGGACATTGAGTTCTTGGGGGTACCGACCGAAACTGGAAGACTCCTCATTCTGAGGGTCTTACATAATCAAAATACCAGCTTAATCTAAATAAATATATAGAGGACTGGTAATAGTCCCTATGGCTGAAATGATAAAAGTGTGCCCTCGAGTGTGCCGTTGCTAGAAGACACAGTAAATAAAGGGCTTGTTCAAGCATCTGCTCACACTCACATTTGAGTGTGTGCTTTTTCCTCTCAGTCATCCATCTCCACCCATCTCTGTCTATAGATAAAATAATTTTCTGAAATTTACTACAACTGAAATGTCAGGATGGGTCAAATAAATCACAGTTCACTAGCAACCATATGAATATATAGCAATTATCGAAAGCTAGGAATGTTTGTGTTTCAACAATTAAACTTAGTTTGCTTTGACAACGGCTCTGCGAAGTGCATATTAGCATTGCCTGCTGAAACCTGGATCTGGAATGTTCCCCCAAAGACTTGTGTGTAAGTGGATTCGTTTTGTTTGGTGCAATCGGGAGGTGGTGAGAACCTGTAGGAGAATCTGGGTTATTCAGGGCCTCCCTCAAAGGGACAGCTGGATCCCAGTGCATCCCACTCTCCTCCCTTGCCTTATTCTTTCTGGTCAGAAGATGCACAATTTTGCCCTTCCTACATTCCCACTATGATGAACCACCACAGGCCAAAAGCAACCAGGACCAGCTGACCATAGTCTAAAACCTTCAACACTGTGAACCAGAAAGAACTTCCTCTTTTTATAAGGTGATTGTCTTGGGTATTTCAGTAGCATTACAGGAAGCTACTGTAGTGGTTTGAATAAGAATGGCCCCCATAAGCCCCTGTATTTGAATGCTTAGTCACTGGGGTGTGGCACTATTTGAGAAGGATTAGGAGGTGTGGCTTGTTGGTGTCTCTCAGAATAGATTTTGAGGTTTAAAAGTCCCAGTCTCTCTCTCTCTCTCTCTCTCTCTCTCTCTCTCTCTCTCTCTCTCTCTCTCTCACTCACTCTTTCTCTCTCTCTCCCACACCCCTGGAGATCAGGAGATAGCTCTTAGCTACATCTCTAGCACCATGAGAGCTACCATGCTCCTGCCAAGATAATATTGAACTAAACGTCTGAAACTGTAAGCAAACCTCCAATTAAACACTTTCCTCTGTAAATGTTTTCTTGGCCATGGTGTCTCTTCACAGCAGTAGTACGCTGACTAAGACAGCTACTAACCCATGTGCCACTACAAAAAGGAAGCGGAGAGAAGATGAAGTTCTTGCTCCAAGCCTACGAGACCGTAGGTTTCAGACTTGAGTAACCTAATGGCAGGATGCTGGGGAGCACAACCAGTGGCTCCCCAAGAGCTGGTAGGAAGGGCTGCAGGGTAAACTGTGACCCCGGGAAATATGCAGCGCAATATCCGTGTTATGAATAAAAAAGAAGCTATGTTCTGATTATCTACATCAAATCGACGCTACGTATTTGATCATTTACATAACGTGTGCATGCTGCGAGATAAAGGCCCTTAGTTCTATCTGGGAATGGGACAGCAGTAAGAAGAAGCTGATGGGGATTCCCTAGTTCTGACTGTTGTATTCCTAAGCCTTGTGGAAGTTTGGAAAACAAACTTTTGTTAGCGTTCTAATTTATCTACACTGCGAGTTTTTTCAAAAGTGAAAAATGCGAGTGGAAAAGCTTGTCTTTTCAGATGTTTGTGTGACCGTGTTTCTGGCTTTGGTCACATGTTTTCCTCTTTGAAAAGTCGATCCAAATATGTGTCGGGCTCCAACTCTTCAACTTTCTGGACTGTTCTGCGCTCACAGAAAAGGCGGAAACTGCCAGCAGAGTTAGCTTCAGCCCTGCTGTGTTTATGAACGTTTTTAAGCGAGTGGAATTCTTCGTGCTGAAAGACACTCTAGGTCATTTCGGAGCACTGGCTTGAGTGTGAAGAAGAAGGAGGCTCTGAGATCGGCAATGCATACACGCAGCCTAGGGCTACAGAGACGAGATCTCTTGACTGCTGAGGCCAAGAGAGAAAAGACACCTTCTCCGTGTCCTGTGATCTCTTAGGGCCTCTGTGAAATTTCAATCTGGAATCCAAAGGGTGCATCGATGCTGAGGAAGAAACACCCCTCAGGGAGTGTAAGTAGCACACGGAGAGCCAAGCCCGGTCCTCACCCATGTGCTAAGTTCCAAGCCTGCTGGCTCCTTGTGATGTTTCTAGCCCTGCCTGTGGCCAGCCTCCCAGTGCAGAACAACCTCCAGAGAACCCCAACCCATATGCCATGGATTCTTCCATTCCCCTCGTGTGCCCTTTTACCTCCTGGAGCAGAGAGGCCAAGAAGCCATGAGAGATCCAAGTGAGCCTGGGTCAGAGCAGGAGTGCACGCATTCACCACACGCTCAAGTCCCCGCTATTGTTCCTAGCAACAAGAGGCTCTGAAAATTCTCTGAGAGCCATATCATTGAAAAGTAACGGAAATAAACTGAAGGCAGCCTTAGAAGAAGAAGAATCAAATTACACTTACAGGAATATCAATTCGGTCACAAATGTAGGAAGACTCACAACATATTCCATGTATTGGTATTAAATATGCATAGGAATAACCCAGTGCACATGGCCAAACACTAATAGAGTAACTTTTTTTGGAACTCCTCTATGCTAATAATAGCTAGATGTCCAACAAAACAAGTAACTGGACAGAAATAAAAAGGAGAAATTGGAAAGGAGAAAAATCTACCACTTGACATTGTTACTGTCACAAGTCCAATAGCCTATCAGACATTAGCAACAAGATGCTTAAACTATAGTAAACAAGCAAGGGTGAAAAATAAATTCTGGGTTAATGGCAAAACGTGAGTCACCAGCTGACATTCTGCCAACTTCAGGTTTGAATGAAGACACAAACCCTAAAGCCACATGTTCCAAGGCAGCAACTGAAGACATCCCTACACAAAGTTGATAACCAAAGTACGCCTTGCAAACTTAGAAGCAAGTACCCTGCGACAGGACCTGCCCAGACAACTTCTTGTCAATGACCTCCAATTGTCTCAAGTCACAGGAAACTAGAAACCAACAATGGGGTCTGTCCCTTTGGAAAACTAGGAAGAAACCCAGTCTCTGTTTAGCCATTCACCTGTGAGTTATGGTCCAGAGAGTAAGTCCTTGCCCATTAACAACAGACATTGCATGAAGATGGCAATTGTCTCTAATAATTCATTCAATTGGCATTTATTGAGTACCAGCTGGACTAGGCACTGAGTAAATGATAATGAGCAGACAGATAGAGCTGACAGTCAGTACCTACCTGTGCTGGGCTACACTATCAGCAACCTGCTTCCAGTGAGCAGGCAAGGCATCGGAACAAAGGAGCCTCAGCCTTCACTTGGTTCCAGCTCCAAAGACAACACCGCAGCTCTCCGGCTGGGTTCCCCCACTCCCCACTTAACAACTCCCCCGTTTGCAATGTAGAGGTCATTTCCCTCGGGAGCAATCTCATAAATAATATTTGGGGTACTCATGAGGCTCGTCCTTCTTTCCCTGCTACAGCATGGCAGCCAGAGGTTTCTGGCATGCATTACCCCAGGCTCTTCAAATCAACTGGATTAAACCATTAGTTCATGATTTGAAAGCTTATGCCCCAAATCGAGATGGTTGACATGCAAGATAAGTGATGCTGCCCTCAACGTCCACGTGTTGGAAAACCAGAGCCAGTATGGGAGTGTTGAAAAGTCGAATGGGATGTTTGAGAGATAGGCCCTACTGGGTGGTGGCTAGGTCACTGGGGCGCTGCCCGCGGAAGGAGTTACTGCTAACTTTGCAGGATGAGTTAGTTCGCGTGAGTGATAAAAGAGGAAGAGCGGACAACCCTGCCCTTCCGACTTCCGGACGAAGCATGGTTTGGTGTCTCCCCATTGTTCAACCTTCCTCTGTGTCTGGCAAGGGCGGAGGGAGGCCTCACCTCAGGAGAGGTGGCAGTGTGCTGGGTGAGCTTTCTGACTTCCTAACTGTGATCCGAACAGACCTTGTTTCAGATATTTAGTTATTCCTTAATAGCTGTGCAAAATGAATACAGCGACATGGACACAAAGCCCTGGATGCCTGACGGTTGGGCTGACAGCCATTCTCTGTCTTGATTTGTTCCTGAGACAGAAAATATACTGGGGTTCAAACCCCACTAAAGACTCTTGTAAGGGTATAAACTTCATTTGCCCTAGCCATATTTGCCATTGCCCCTCTCTGAGTCCACACTTCTGGCCAAGTGATGCAGTCCCTTCTACTGCTCCGAAGAAACCATGACCGGGATTTTGGTCTGATTGTTTCAGAAGTACAATGTCCGCATAGCCTTCCCATTTCGGGACATATGTTTTGAGCATAATCCTCACTCTAACAGCATTGAAAGTGCATTAACACATTAATTTTTAAACACCACTTTATGTTTAGTTTTGTTTGCGCTTGACACATGAGCCCCATCTTAATTTCTAGATCCCCAAAGATGACGTACTCAGCATCATCTTGTTAAGCAAAAGCCTCAGATTGGGGTCAGTTTATGTGCACCGTACCACAGACTGATACGTCGAAGGAATCAAAAATAAAATAAACCCCAGCTGCTCCAAAAGGAACGTGAGTCCTTGAGACAACATTGTTAATGTACTTTTTTATTTATGTTTAGGGGTCAGGGAGAAAAACACACCTATAGCTGTTAACCCTGGAGACACCACTGACTGCCCTGCTCAAGGCCAAGCAAGTTCTTCCTCCCGACTCATTAAGGACGCCCTTGGCTTGTGTTCAGAAAAATGCAGGCGTTTGATGGTAATCACCCAAATTATCCATTTAAAATAGGGTTTGCTCTAAGTTCTGGGGTTACAGTATGCAACACAACCTTCTTGGAAACAAACATCTACCTTTGTCTCCTTCCATGGCTGAGTCACTGAGAAAACTAGGTTGCCGTTTACAGACAGTTCTTATTATCAGGAAGACTTCCCAACTCACACTCCCAGGATTCCCAGCACCTCTAAAGAGCTCCCAGAGGGGCTCGGACATGTCCTTTCTCAGAAGAATCCACAGATGAAACTCCTCCAGTCAAATCCTTCAAGAAAGGAGTCTCGGCCTCGAGAGCCTGCTGCTCTCCAGTGTAAGCTGTGCTTGGGGACACGTTCTCAGAATGCCCCCAAGGCAATAAAGCACCTGGTGAAGATGAGAAACATAAATGCTCAGGGTTCGCACCCAGCACGTGGGGGAGCAGACAGCTAGTCCAGCTGGTGGCTTGGGGAGAAATGGCTGTTTGGATTGCATGGCAACCTCACACTGTCACACTAGGAGAGAGATGTGGCAGTCCACATCCATGACCTGGGATTAACGACTTTCAAGGCTCGGGTGATAATAGCATGAGCAGCCCCGAAAACTGTTAGGATGCCAGTTTTCTGATCCACGCAGACCCGACTATATCTGGAGGAAGCCCTGCAATACTGGTTTCCCTGTAGGTTTCTGGCACCCATTTAGGCTCAGGGAGCCACGGCACAATAACTCCAGCCACTCGGTACAGCCTCCTCCCAGATCTCCCTGCTAGTATACCAGAGTAAGGAAAGGGCTTCTCCCCTAAGGGACTACCACAGACTAAGAGATGGTCACAGTAAGATTGGAAAGGTTTTATCACGTTTTATTTTATGTCTGAATAGATGACAACTGAGAAATCTCCATCTCAGTCACCAAAAGCAGGAGGGGAGGAAACAGCAGAAAGGAACATCCCTTCCTGGGCCCATTACGCTGGCCAAGATACTGCTGCTTCAGCATCCCTTTCCAAGCGACGAGCAGGGTCAGAGCCATTGACACTGACCACACAGGTAAAGGCACCCACAGCCCCCATCCTCTGCCAAATGCTCTTTACAGCTTTCCCTCCAAGGCACCCACAGTCCCAAGCTGTCAGAGACCACACAAAGTACAGTAATCTCATAGGTTCAAATATCACAGCAAATGCTTCAGTCACGGGGACTCTTCACTTTTATATGAAAGCACATGTTCAAGTGTCTCCTCATGCCCACCCCTCAACACAATCCATTAGCCTAAGGGGAATCACTTATCTGCTCATGGTAACATGACTATGGGCTCTCAGCCCTGGGAATTGTCCCCACATACATAGGAACCAGCCCAAGCACTGCTCACTCTACCACGGTGGCTTTCCTTATTTTGCTTCTAGTGGTGTTAATTTTCCAAAAAAAAAAAAAAAAAATGAGAATATATAAGCAGGTGATGGAAGACTGGTAATCCCAGCATACAACGGAAATGGCACATGTGCCCATGACTGTCGATAGTCTCTCCCTGTCCCTGACTTCACCTGAGGACAATAGGAACACAGAAGCACTGTCCCACGCCTACACTGCTGAGCTAGTCCATCCTGCAGAAACCAGTCCATGCTTCCTGGGACAACTGTGTTCTCAGAAAAGTGGGCAGTGTTGAGTAATCATGAGTTTGTTCTGTCTTGATCTGTAGTATTATGCCCTTGTTGCTATTTTTCCAACTTAAAAACCAGTCATCATAAATCCAGCCACTTCCTCCTTTAGTGATAATTAGCATTAGTCATGAGCCAAAAATGAGTCCACTTAAGAAGCAAAATAAGCATGGTTCTGCTTACCTTTCATGCCAAACTTGGAATGCCTTGCCAACTTGAGCAGAAGCAGCATCACCAGCAGACAGAATCCCACCACAGACGCAATCACCACCACAGCATAGACCTGGAGAGAGGACACGGCTGTGATGAGCTTGCAAAGCCATTCCCTGCACTGAGATGACAGTGATGGCCATGGCAGCTAGCATTTCCTGAACACTTGCTATTGTGATGCCTACTCTAAACTTATGAATGGACCTCAAATGATACTGCGTGAATAATCAGGTCTGTGACTCCATCCATCCACCCATCCACCCACCCATCCACCCATCCATCCATCCATCCACCCATCCACCTGCCCACCCACCCACCCATCTGCCCACCCACCCACCCACCCACCCACCCATCCATCCATCCATCCATCCACCCACCCACCCACCCATCCATCCATCCATCCACCCACGCACCCATCCATCCACCCACCCATCCATCTACCCACCCACCCACCCATCCATCTACCCACCCACCCATCCACCCACCCACCCATCCACCCACCCACCCACCCATCCATCCACCCACACATCCACCCATCCACCCATCCATCCATCCACCCATCCATCCACCCACCCATCCACCTACCCACCCATCCACCCACCCACCCATCCACCCACCCACCCATCCACCCACCCATCCATCCATCCACCCATCCATCCACCCACCCACCCATCCATCCATCCACTCACCCACCCATCCATCCATCCACCCACCCACCCATCCATCTACACACCCATCCATCTACCCACCCACCCACACATCCATCCATCCATCCACCCACACATCCATCCACCCATCCATCCACCCACCCATCCATCTACCCACCCATCCACCCATCCATCCATCCACCCACCCACCCATCCATCCATCCACCCACCCACCCATCCACCCACCCATCCATCCACCCATCCACCCACCCACACACCCATCCACCCACCCACCCACCCACCCATCCAGAGCAAAGGAAAGGGGAAGGAGAAGGAAGAGGTGATGGATGGAAATATATTAATAGTTTGATGCTAGTCAAAGATACAGTGGGGTTGATTTTACTATTCTGATTACTTTTTACATGATTAAAAGTTGTTCATGGTGAACACCCTTTTTTAAGTTAATGTCACAGCTTGTAGGAGCCAGGGCATGCTGGAAGCAGAGCAGTGTTTTACAGTATGTCACAGCCCTGAACAGGACTGGAGGTGGACATCACTGGATGACACAGGCCAGAAAAGGGCTTTTACGTCTTTAAAAACGGAATTACAAGTTGTGAGTTATGCAAGTAGAACGTGTGGCTGTGTGAATTCTGTCACAACCCCAGACAGAGGTGCCAATGGAAACTCGGTGCCCACTGCCACCTCTGCTTCCCTGGGGACATAGGAGCCTCTTGCTACTTGAAGGACACAGTGACTTTGTAGAAACAAAGATGAAGAATCCTAGTTTTCTTTCTGTTGCTGTGGTAAACACCATGACTAAAAGCAACCCAGGAAGGAAGGGTTTTTTTTCATATTACAATTTAAGGGGAGCCATGGTGGGAGCCTGAGGCAGGAAGCATGTGGAGGAAGACAGCTTACCGCTCTGCTCCCCATGGCTTTGTTCATTTCTCTTTCCTACACATCCCAGAACACCCACCAAGTGGCTCCACCAACAATTAATCCATATCAACAATCAATCAAGAAAACGCCCCACAGACATGCCCCTGGGCCAATCAGGTGGAGGCGATCCTTCACCTGAGGGTCTGTCTTTCCAGGTGAGTCTGTTTGTGTCAACTGACAAAAATCAACCGGCACACCAAGGTTCAGGGGGTTGGCAAACTTCTGTTACACTCTGTCAGACAGAATGTACTTAGACTCTGCTAGGCACATGGCCTCTGTAGCAAGAACTCGGTTCTACGGTGTAAGTTGAAAACAGCCATAAAAGATGTGGGGAAAAAAAATTTTTACAAGGTCATGTTCTAATAAAGCTTTGCTCATAAAAACTGATGCTGCCCTTTGACAGTGCTTACTATCACTAAAAAACATAAATGCTGTGTGTCGTTCACTCTGTGGGACATCCTTTAAAGCAGTATTATTTTCCCTCTAAGGTAATCATTTATACCCCTTACCTAATTGATCTTGGCTCCTGTTTCTGGAAAATGCACTCCCTGCCTTCTCACACTCACTGAAACTGGTGTTAACAAGGGTGGAGACTGTCCTTGCCAATCTGAGGTGCAGTCAAAGGTCCCGGTTATCAACAAGCAATGGCGCTGCCACTCAAAGGCTCTCGGCAACTCTAGGTTTTGTCGTGGGGCTTGGGGTGGTCCTAGTGGATAAACGCCAGGAGTCTGCTCACCATCAACCGGGGCCAGTCCTTAGAGTTACGCATCCCCAAAACCAACAGTGTCAAAGCTGTTCCTGCTTCTGAAGCTTTCTCCCTAATGTAATGAAAACCAAGTCAGCCAGGTGCTACAGTCAGGGCGGACGAGGCTGAAGAGACTCCCAGTAACACAGGCAGGGAGAGAAACCCTGATGGTGTTTAGCCACTAAGCTGTGGGGATGTCTGTTACTACAGCATAGCATACCCTGGGTGTGAAATTCAGACATACCCCTCTGCTTCTCGTAATCTTCACGTTTAATAGTTCTCTGGCTTGAGGACTGTAGAATCCTCGGTGGGTTCATACAGTGAACTAACCAGTAAATAACATAATAATTAAGATGACGGTGGTACGGATGAAGACACTATCAAAACTAAAACTCATAAAAATGCAAATAAACATCCCAAGGTCACACAGATTGGAATTGAACCAGTCTGCCCAGATATTTTAAAAAGAGAAAAAGAAACCTGTAGTTTATTCACCAGTGTCTGGTTCACAATGAAGACAGAAAAATAAAAATGCAAGGGTAATCACTGTGCAGCTCCACTGTCTGGAGTCAGATAAGAACAGCACTAAGTCAGTCACAAAGCACCCAAAGGCCACCGGCAACGGCCTGGCTGTGCAAGAGTCTGATAGCGGTCCTTCTGCCGCATCAGAGCTCCTCAGTGTTTCGGGACACTTCAGCAAAACTCTGGGTATGGACTTAGCCTCACCAGCCTGCATGTCACTCACTGAGTGGCAAGGCTTCCTTTGTGAGTGCTGGTGAACCACCTTCTTCTAACCAAATCCATCTCCTTCAAGCATGCCTAACATACCCACACTGCGTGGACCACTGGTGTGTTCGCTAATCACCATTGTCCTCACTCACCGTAAGAAACACTGGCATGCCGTTGCAGAGCTAATGTTCAGTAGTGTCTGCAAGCAAAATGACTGAGACTACGCTGTTATAATTGCTAAATTTTTATTGGTGCCTTTAATCTCTTACCAAGCCTAGTTTATAGATCAAACTTTATTGTGGATTTTTGTAGGAAAAAAAACACAGCCAAGTTTCAAACTACCTGAAATTTCAAGCATCTGCTAGATATCTTAGAACGTGTCCTTCCCAGTGAGAAAAAGTGGCTACTGGGTGGGCAAGGTGATTCCAAGGGTAAAAAACCCAAGCCCTGGAACCACAGCAGAAAGTGGTCCTGTAACCTACACACAAACACCGAGGCACACCCAAACATAGACACACTCATCATATAAGTGCACACCACATACTCACACATGCACACAGGTACACACACACGCACACACACTCATACACACGCACACATACACATGCACACACACATACACACACTCATACACACGCACATACACACGTGCACACACACATACACATGTGCACACACGTACACACACATACACATGCGCACACATGCGTACACACATGCGCACACACATACACACACATACACGTGCGCACACACGCACACGCACAAAGATGACTTACATAACCAAATGCATCCCCCGGTACAAGAATGACAGAGGAAACTGGCTGCAGAGCTTGCTGCTTGCCTTCCCTGCTAAATTGTTTAAGTTCTTGTTCTTTGTCAAATGGTTTCCCATTGCATCATTTGAAAAACCTAAGAGTGTACCCAAGACACCGAAGCAGAATGAGCTATGCTAGCTGCCATGTGTGATTGACACATGATGTTAAAACTGACACAGGAAGGCAGGAGTGGTGAGCACAATGTTAAAAGCTACAGGGTGAATTCCAGGACAGCCAAGACTACACTGAGAAACCCTATCACGAATATATACGTGTGTGTGTGTGCACGCGCGCACGTGCGCACTGCATTTTCTAACCCAGGGGCATATAGAAAAATGTAAGATAAAATGTTATTTTCCATTTTGTGGAAATTTTTAAAATTTCAGTTATGTATGGTGTAGACATTTGATGCATAAATAATTTCTGCTTACAGGGAAGACTGTTGTATCAGAAGAAGAGTTACAGGACAAGATGCTGACAGGAACTGCTGACAGAAACGTTGAAGGCATCGTGAAGGCATTGCAACTATAATAGCTGCTGGCAACCTAGTCTGATCGTCTCATCCACATAATATAATAAAAAACTAATTAAAATTTTGAATTTCATAGGACTTTCCTGTCACAAAGCACTATTCCTCTTTGGATACTTTTCCAAGCCTGGTTAAAAATGTAAGGCCTAACCCTACTTGCAAACCATGTCTTAGGGAAGCAGTGACAATTCCTCTAGCGTGTAAGTGTCTAGAATTGTCATAACCAACCCAGGAGGTGCCTGTCTACCCCACTCACCGAGAGATGCTCCCGATTGGTTTGGTCAGCAACATCTGTGGAAGGGATTTCGTTGCTTTTGTTCGTAGTGTCCCCGATGTCGGTTGCTGCTGTCCAGTCTTCAATTGGAGACAAGAGAAAGAGGAGGAATAAGAAGTCATCAGTGGGCTGCCAACACGCACAGGGCCACAGTGAGATCCCACACAAGGCAAGACAGATCCAGAGAGTCCTAACCACTGTCAGGACAGCCTGGCTGTGCAGGAATGCGCCTGGCTCCTCTGCCCAATGCACGCAGGGATGAGACCACACAAAAGCTGGGCAAGAGCGTTCATTTTCCCTCCCCCTGTCTCAGTTCTGCTTGTCATTCTGAACCTGCTTTAAGACTCCTCCTTTGCTCTGAAGGGCGGAAGCATCATGGCCTTACTGATGCCATCTTTAAAACAAACAAGAATGGGGGCCAGGGGTATTTTTCACGTGAACTCTCTGGAGGGCAGATCTGGCTGCCAGTTCCAAAGCTTGAGAGTGAGATGATGAGGCTTAGGGAATCGGAGCCACACAGCCTCCCAGATGGAAAGGAAACACCGATGTCTGGGCAGGAGAATAGGACGAGGCCTTCAGATGCAGCCTGGTGTGAGCACCAGGGTAGAACTTAGGTCCACGGAGGAATTATCAGAAGAGCTCAGACACACCAATATTCCATTGAATAGGCCAGCAAAATAACTAGGCACACAGACATGTCTTGGTTGCCATAAATCCTAAAGTCTGTTGGCATGTTCTAGGCCAGCCTTAGTCTGCATGGATTAGGTGACTGATTTGTTCTTATTACTGATCACAGAAAACTGCCAGCACACTGACTGCAGACAGTTGACTGTGTCTGTGTTGAAGTTCTAGCTAGAACAGCGCCCCTCCTTTTCATCCGGCAAAAGCCACTTCATTAGCTCAGCCCCAGCCAAGCTCCCCTTGGTAGGATCATCATGCTGGCTTCAGGGCAAACAATTCAAATTACATTTTTATTAACAGCATAGTCCTTTGAATGCAAGTGAAAAAAATAACAGAAAAAAAGCACTTATTTTCTTTGTTTGTTGTTGTATTCTTAATGCCAAAACCCGAATTTTAACAATGTTTATTTGGAATATCTTAAAACTCACTGATTTCAAACATAAGCAGACATCATTTATTTACTAATTTTTCTTTGTAGTATAGCCAAGTAGCCAGGCAAAATGTAGACCATTTTAAATGTCGCTAGTTTAAAACCATGGCATCTTAGCCAAAAGGCCCGAAGTGGAAAAGGAGGCCACGGGAAAGATGACATTTCTAATGTTTTGAAGTTACTGAAAAGAAATTCAAAACATAATTTTAAAACGTAAAAATCACTGTTCAAACCTCATGCTGTATGGGCTAATCTGAGACGTGTTTTTCTTAAAGTCCCAACAGGTCAAATAAAAGCACACATTCAAATCACTTGCACAAGAGTCAGCTAAGCCACAACTTGGATGCAACGTAAATTAGCATGCAAACACAGAGAAGTTCCCAGTTCAAATCAGCTGGAGTTAAATACACATGTGATCAGCATAGGGTGGTCTGTAGCTTATCTAGTGTCCATCCTCTCTGCACAGTGAATGCTGAATATGATCATGGACACCGAAGGGCATGCTACAGGGATGCCAGATAACATGAACAAGCAGGTGCAAAAGTAAGGAACAAAGGACTTGTAAAAATATAACATTCCAGCTAATCTAATTTTAAACATTTTTAACTTTAGTCCCAAGCTCAAAACAAAGCCTGTCACCTGTCTAAATTCGGTGGCTCCTTGATCCCATGGCCGTTGGGAAGTTTGCACTAAAGCATGTTTGTGCCCATCAGTGCACCCTTGGCATTGAACCAACAAGCAGAGGAGAGACGAGCAGCTAATCTTCACTAATGTAGCTTTTGGGTCCCTCCTCTTCCATGTTCCTGAAAGAACTTCACTCTTCTTAGGTTTTAATTCCCCCCCCACCCCCAGGAAAATTGGCCTGCACTCCAGGGATGGGTTTAGCAACTCAAGGCTATGTAATAAGAAAGGTTAGATGGACCATGGCTGATGGGAGATGCCATTCTGTAAATATGTTTCTCTTATTGGTTAATGAATAAAGCACTATTGGCCAATAGGAAAGCAAGATAGGCGGGACAAGGAGACAAGGAGGAAAGAGGAAGGAGGAAGGAGGAAGGAGGAGACAGACCTGAGAACTTCCACTTAAAACTTAACAAAAGCTTTAAAGAGCTTAGAAACAAAAGAGCAGAGACAAGCAAGGCTTCTTGGTAGCAGCATTTTTCTCAGTTGGACTCTGTTTTGTGAGAGACAAGCAGAGACTTGTGCGACTCCTTTAAGGGAGGATTCCTGACTCAGCATAAGCTGCAAAAACAAAACAAAACAAAACCCGCAGGGCTTTTAAAGATCTCTGCTAACAACTGAATGGTGTGTAAGAGAGCTGGCAATGGCAGTGACCACATCTCCAATCCTACAGCATGCTGCTGGATGGCAGCACAGACCAAGGCAGTGAGCACAGCTCTCAGTTCTGGCTGTAAAAGTACCTGCCGCCATCTTGGATAGACTGGGGCTAGTACAGCTATGGCTTGCATGTTAGCAATGTTGTTGTTTACCAGATAAAAGACTTGTGGAGAGAAAAAGGTAAAGATTTACAGTAAAGACAGATTCAAATGAAGAAAAACCTCAAAAGCTTTACAGTGTGTTTTAAAATATATGTAGGCTTGAAAAGAAAAAGAATAAAATGGTTTTAAAAAGACAGAGAGTAGCTGGGTGTGGTGGCACACACCTTTAACTCCAACACTCTGTGATTTCAAAGTAAACCTGTATACAGAGTTAATTCCAGGACAGATAAAAGTTACACAGACAAACCCTGTCTCAAAAAAAAAATGAAAAAAAATAGAAGTAAAAGTAACAGAGTAATAAAAAAGCCACATAAAGATGAAAAGCACAGAGAAACTTTGGATACTATATGCTGTTCTGTTGTCTTTAAATTGTTTGACTGCTGAGGAAATAACAACAACTATTAAAAGAAATACTGCTGGATTAATTCAATTTATATATTTTAAAAATGCTTTGACTCCAAAATTTAAGTCTAAGGACAGGTTACTAGGGAAAAGGATTTCTATTTTTGTTTCCACAGAAAATAAAAAACTGTGGATTCTTTCTAGACTAACATGATCTGATCAAGCCAGACCCCCTGAAACAGTGTTCCAGGTGATCCAACATTCAAAACAGTTGGGACAAGGCAGTCTTGTAGACTACAGCAAAGATTTCTGCATCTTCTTAGGATCTCTATGACAGCGCCCCCTACCAACAGGAAGACGTTTGGAAAGAATGACGCCCTAATACCCAAATATTATCTATAAATGTTTATTTTCATTTAAATGGGTTTGGTTATAAATGGTTAATGATCACAACCAATTCTTTTAAAGGTAAGGGGATTATGGTATAGATATGAATACTTTGTTTTGAAATGGAGTTTCATTTACTGATACAAATTTAAGGTCAATTTTGTGATATATATATATTTCTCCTCTTGTTTAGGTATTGTGTTTATATAGCTCATTTAGAAATGTAATATATAATTTAGCACAGATTATAGATAGTTACCAATGATAGTCAAAACTTAGAGTTAAGTTTGTTAGGATTTCTAGATATACAGAGATGTACTTGAGATGAATAGGCATTCTTCAAACCTTTCAAAGACCTACAGAATATGGCATTTAAAATGGTTTAGGGTTATTCTTGACAGTGAGACATAATTGTTCCTGGCAACACCACCTGCTTCAGAAAGAAAGATGGACATCGAAGAAAGGCATTATGAAGTTTGCTTTCAATATGGCAAGACTAGCCATTTGGACAAGATACTGCTCTTTTCTTGACTGTTTGACTTTATGCTGTATCAACTGGACATGCAGGACCCACAGAAAAGTGACTGCTGATTCAAGATGGACATTGCTACAGGGTTCCTGCTTCATGGAAGAAAAGTCTGCTAGACAGTCTACAGGACATAGAGAAAAGTGACTGACAAACTGCCAATACAGGTAGACAGTTTAAAGTTTCCTGCTTTGCTGAGGAGTCTGCCAGACACACTATGGCCTACAGGCTGAAGATGGAACTTTACAGAAGAACTTCTAGTGACTGACCAGGCAGTGAGATGTCTCTGTCATTTCTAGAGTTTATATATTATCCTTCTGTGGTCTTTGATGGAGTTGAAGACTGATAGTTATGGTTACAGTTTTCCTTACTTAGGATTAAAGATAAGTTACATATAGGACTTTAGATACACAAAGATAGGATAGATAATAGAATATTTTCTTTAAGTCTTACTAAATGTTAATGGACTAAATATTGTTAACTGTGAATCTTATTTGATAACTGTTGTGTGATATATTTTGCTATGCTAAGGTTAAAACCCTTTGTATTTTAGACAGAAAAGAGGAGATGATGGGAGATGCCATTCTGTAAATATGTTTCTTGTATTGGTTAATGAATAAAGCACTGTTGGCCAATAGGAAAGGACGATAGGTGGGACTAGGAGACGAGGAGGATTACGGAAGAGTAGGGAGGAGATCCAAGATGGAGGACTGAGAGAGAACAACGCCAGCCCCTCTCTCCGGTAAGATAAGACCACATGGAAGTACTTAGATTAATAGAAATGAGCTAATATTTAAGACAGAGCTAGCCAACAAGAAATTAGTAACTGGCCAACAGAATTATATATTGCTACAGAGTCTCTGTGTGTTATTTGGGGCTGGCGCGGCTCTGAGACCAGACCAGCCAGCAGAAAAACCTACTCATAACACATGGCTGGGTCAGTCACTCCACAGCATCCGCTCACACCACAGAGGGAACCAGTCCCCAGCAAAGCTCATCAGTGGATGGTGAAAGGTGCAGTAGGGACAAGGAGTCCTGATGACACCATCCAGTGGCTGGGCCAGCTGCCCCAGGCAGGCCCTTTGAAGCTCTGTCCATGAGTGGCCCTCTGCACTGGACAAGAAGCAGTTTCATATGTGTTCCTGTCATGGCCTGAAGGTGATCCACCTCCCTTCCCTTGGTTGCCATGGCTTTTAAACAGGTAATTAGTCCCCAATTACGGAAACACGATGTCTGTAAGAGCAGAATGGATTTACTGCTTCCAAGAAGAGAACCTGAGAAAGAAAGTGCTATTTACAGGCACTGTAAACGCCAGGGGAAAAGAGCCATCAATACTGGGCGATACTTGAGATATTATTTTGACCCACATAGCACTTAAAAATGTGTATTTAACTCAGCTTACAGGTATTCTTCTAGCTGATTTATTACGTTACACACAAACATTCTGAAAAAATACAGAGTGAAGAAACATGATAGCTACCTTCATAGAGGTCTTCAGGATAATTTGGGTTTGTCTCTGGAAAGCAAAACACATTAAAGAGTTGTAAGTACACATTTTACAGTTTAAAAAAAAAATCACTTAGCTCTACCAAGCAATATATGTTACATACGCCCTGAAGTTTTTATAGCCAGATAGACAGTCTCCAAGGACAAGTCTGTAAGAGTGAGGTTTTGATCTCCCTACAGATAAAGCTCTCACCTCCTTCCTCCAATTCCATAGCCCCCGCCACCACGACAAAGCAAAAGAAACCGAGAAATCGGTTTGGAAAAAATTAGTTCACTTTGGCCCTTTCTCCTGTATTATTTCCATTATACAGTTGGCTATGTAACCATAGTTTCCATGGTTTTATTTCAAAGACGGTAATTTTCACAGCATTTTATTATTCTCTGATGTTTGGGGGTTACTGTCAGGTTATGCATCCCAGATCCATTCACACCCAGGTCCGTGCTATGAGCCTCATGCAAACACTTTAGTTTCTCAACCCACCTCTCCAGGAACAAGGATGAGTCTAGAGTCTCCTTGTCCTAATAACACAGAGACATAAACTACATCTCCCTACTAACATCGTCAACTAGTATGAGGTCATAAATAAATTTTTCTACCAGAGATAAATACAAACACATAACAAATTCCTCATTTGCACCGCTGTAAAATCGCCAACTTGATCATATTATCTGTGGGAAAGTGAGCTTGGAAATAGGCTTCATCCTAACACTTGAGTGATTGTGAAATTCACTGTCTTTGCCTATCAACAGCGAAACTTCTGGCCATGAAGCAAATTCATTTCACTTCTGAGCCCCTAGCAGAAAAACAGCATCACAACGGTTTTCAGCTCCTGAGTTCCCGGTGGATAATAACTAAGGTTAATCTAAATGAATAAACAACTGAAATGGCCTGCAATCAAATCATAATTGCAACATGCTTCACTAAAAGAATTTCTGTTTTCCAGAGGAAAGAACGAAATGGATGGGTATGTGATTCAATTGAAGGATACCGCCCTCTCTATGCACCTCTCACTGGAGTCCATATGAACAGCGTCACCCCAAAATGCACATTATACAACCTGTGCAGCCACCTATGACCATACTGTGTTAGTTTATACAAAAATCAATCATTCAAGGAAATTTCAATTACATGTTGATGACTATCATCACTGCCAATATCATTTTTGAAATAGTTTTGGAATATACTATCAAAATACCTATCCTTAGAATTATAGCACCATGAAAAGAGTCTGACTTGGGGGCTGCCTGCAGGCAGTCTGGGGATCACATGGTGAATTAAACAGTGAGGAGCCTGAGCGTTTCAACTCCCCATGTCATTTGTAAGACATCCTCTGCTCTGCCTCCACGGTAATGGTTTTGACTCTTGGGGGAAGTTTCACAGCTCCAAGGGAGAAGTCATCTTCCAGCTGTCCATGCAACTATTATCTCAGATCGTACACCAAATACTCCCCACAGGTGGGGCACCATCTAACACTCCTGAACCACGGGGGCACCGCCTAACACACAAAACCCCTAGGAAGATCCAAGAACATGACATAAATTCAACAAAGCAGATTTTCATAAATAAACAGGTTAGACCACAACCTAGAAGACTCTGCATTTTTCCACTCATCGTTGCATCATGCTCCTGCTATCAAGAGCTGCCACAAAGCTACATTCAAACTTGCTGACAAGGAAAAATTACATCAGTCGTAAAGTTTAGGGGGCGGTGATGGACCGGACAATGAAACCATGCAGGAGCAGCAATCGCTAAGTTTGCTGTTGTTTCCAGAAGCTAGGAAGTGGTGATACACGCCTTTAATCCTAGGATTTAGGATTAAGAGGCAGAGTAGGAGGCCACCCAGATCTACACAAGAGTGATCCAGTCCTAAAGAGAACTCCCACAAAGATGATCTCAGCCCTTGGGGTGGCACGCCTTTAATCTCAGAACTAGATGGGTATAAAAGACATGAGGGGGAGGCTTCAGTAGTCAGTATCAGGATTCATTCTGCAGCCACATTGAGGACAGGAAGACATTGAAGTCTCAGGATTCTCCAGCCACACTGAGGAGAGGCTTCAGTCTGAGGTTTGGTGGAGCCAGGATCTCATTTCTATCTGAGGTAGAGTAAGAGCAAGTACCCAGCTGCTTTGCTTTTCTGATCTTCTGCTTGAAGCTTGAACCCCAATATCAGTCTCTGGGTCTTTTATTTTATCATGCAGCACCACAGACACGCACCATCAGGGCTCCAGAATAAACTAGAAGAGCCAATATCTCCAAAGATGGTGCTGAGGGCGTGAGCCTTGCAAATGGCCAAGATCAAATCATCGTTTTTCTTTCTTGACTCTGTCAAGCTCAAACACTTACCAACACCCTCATTCCATGTTAACTAACCTAAAGTACCCCCATTTTGTTTACCATTTTGCCTTTGTATTTTTTGAGGGGGGTGGTGGCTCTCACTTGCAGTGACCCTCCCTCCAACCTCTGTCTCCCAACACTAGAATCCCAGGCGCACACACCAGCACCCTCAGCTCCATTTTAGCTTCCGGTATCAACCACACTTCTTTGGGTTTCTGGAGATCTGTCTGAGTGAATTAATATGACTTGTTAAACTGTAAGATTCTACAGTTAAGTAGAAACCTAGTCAGAGGGTAAGAAAATAAACAAGGGAGACAAGAGGTAACAGGAAATCAGCCATTTTGCTTCTACGCCAGGGTGTAAACAACAGCTGGACCCAGGAGGACACAACACGCCCTTCCTTCTTTTTGAGATTCATTTACTCTACATTTCTTAATGTTTTGCCTGCACGCATGTCTATGACCCCGTACATGTGGTGCCTATGGAGGTCAGAGGAGGGGATCGGGTCCCCTGAAATTGGTGTTACCAGGGGTTGTGAGCCATATGCGGGTGCTGAGAACTGAACCTGGGTCCTCTGCAAGAGCTGAACCTGCATTCACCCAGCTGCCGAGCCGTGTCTGCGGCCCCTCACGTGCTGCTCACATGAGTCTTTGTCTCTGATTTTATTTGGCAGATTCTGTGGTCTTTAAAAACGTTCTAAAGAACCCTTATGACAGGGAGCACAAAATATTTTTCTATAGCAGGCAGCCCTTACTTTGGGTCAGTGTGTTTCCCGACTTGTGGCCAGTAGCCCATGATGGGACAGCCAGGCTGCCCCCTCCGGGGAGGAGGAGGAGGCTGAGCCCAGAGTCTGACAGCACGAAGGGTTTATTCCTTTCTCAGCCACAGATTCTCTCAGATCACTGAATCTCCTCTTCCCTGTCAGAATGGAGTCCCCCACAGGATGAGGGAGGGTGACAGCCTGGCTATAGAAAGCTCTCAGGAGCCTCTACAGGTGTAGTCAGTCAACCTTAGAACTCTGGAGATGCAAAGAACTGTAAGGACGAATCTTAATTATCATGTCTATCACATGCTTTTCCTAAACCATAGTCTTGGTTTCTTTTGGCAGGAAAGTATGTGGGGCTCTGTGCTTTCAAACGGGGGACATGAAATGGGTCCTGATAAACGGCCTAAGGAAACAGTAAGGGCCTTTGCAGCCTCCGTAGACCAGGCTGACCTAGAACTCACAGAGATCCTCCTGCTTCTGCTTCCATTCTACTCTTCCTCACTTGGAGAGACTGGTTTATACACAGTGTGATCCTGAGCCTAAACATAGCAGACCTTATCCGCCCCTTTGGGGCCTCCAATGTGCTGTGGAGATCTCCGGTTCACTCTCTTAACAAAGAGCACTGGAAGGAACTGTGGGAAACACTTCCGATATTTATTTACGGTTTGTCCCTGAAGCACACTTGCATAGGAGAGGACTGCTTCTGAATGTGGAGCAGAAGTCGCTACCTCCCACTACTGTGACTGAGCATTCTGGCTGAGACACTCTTCCTGAATGAGTGGGACAGAGAACTGCAAGCTTGGAAACAAGCGCGTCACCATCCCGCGCTCTGATGAACTGATTACCCTTCTCTGTGATGACACAGATGAGACCAGCCTCCCTCAATCAGTGTGCTCACACATAAGAAACACCTGACCTTCGGTGTTCTTGGAATTTGCACCATTTGATCGAACGCGCATCCAAATTCCTTCCTTGTGGCAAGAAGTCAGTTATTTTTCTGTTAGTTTTTGTTTCAAGGCTTCCCTAGAAAGAGACCAGTATTATTCCTAACCTCTACTCTGCCTCCACGCAGGTTTGCCTGCTCACGAAGAGATTTTTCTGTACTTAGGATTGAATTCCAGTGACATCGGCATGGGGGATCAAGTTCACCTGAGATGAGCCTTTATTTCAGGCCTGTAAGCTAAATGGGATACGGCGGTCACCGGATGCCTTCAGCTAACCCCATGCTGTCTGGAGCCACGCGGTCTCTACCTGCTTTCCCATGCTAAGCTCTCCATGACCCTCCTGGTGGTTGCCAAACCAATTGGAGGACATCATTTTAATCATTATTACGATTTGCTATCCTGGATGAATCAGTGGAATTTTCTGGAAGGGTGTTTGAATAGCTCCTTCAACAGATCCTTATGAAGTGGAGCTCATTAGCAATGCAGAATCGCCAGCTCCTTCCCTTCACTCATATCTGCAGTTTTGCAAGGTCCCACGGGGACAGAGTCAGGTTTGGGAAATCCCAGTCTACACCTTGCAAAGTTTTGCTGGGGTCAAAAGGTCCCAGTGGGCATCAAACCCAACTACTCTCCAATAAAACAAAACAGTAGCTAGATACCCAAATCCTGAGAGCAACGTGTCTCTGGCCGCAGCTACAAAAAAAAAAAAAAAAAAAAAAAAAAAAAAAGTTATAAAAACTGTGAAGTTGGTTCCACTTGCAGTGACGTATGTCTGCTCCACGGCAAAAAAGAGCGCAGACGGGGAGCTACCTCAGACATTAGGAGTTCATCCTCACCCACCCTTTCTAAGAAATGAGCGCTGACTATATGTTCTTCGCAAAGGCTAGATTCTAGAGGTTTGCACAGTGACATGGCAGAATTCCATTGAGCCCAAGCCTCTGGATAAACAGGAGGAAGAATCCTGTGTGCGATGAAGGGATTAAGAGGAATCCAGCGTGCAATAAATGGATTAGGAGAAACCCAGTGAGAGGACGAGCCTCTGTTTTATATGCTCGGTGCCTAGCTGAAAGCAGGCACAGGCACCTGCCTATCCGCTATTGGTTCAGCAGCAGACCTCTCAGACATGCTTGGCTCCACAGATGCCTTCTAAGTAGCTACTAACACACCCCCCACCTCCATCCCCGCCCCCCCCCAGACAGAGAGAAAATCACGCCCTCATGTAACAAAAGCAAAGCAATGTGGAACAAAACAAAAAACACTGGACGCTATATAATTGGTCAGCTCTGGCTCAGACCTGGGGTTAAAAGTCAGACGAGAAATGCTGCAACATGAAAAATAAAAGACCCAGAGACCGAAACTGGGATTCAAGCTTCAAGCCCAAGACCAGAGAAGCAAAGCAGCCAGCCGCTAGCTTCTTACCTCTCCCTGAGGCTGAAAGGGCTGACCCTGTCTCCATGAGCTCTCACCAAGCCCCAGCCTGCTGCCTCTCCCCAGCATGGCTGGAGAATCAATGCCTTCCTAATCTCAATGTGGCTGGAGATTGAGTGTCAGCTCTGAGACCCCGTTCCTGTCTTAAATACCTCTCCTGAGTCCTGGGATTAAAGGCATGAGCTCTGTTTCTCTTTTAGACTGATGCAATCTTGGGTAGCCCTGGGTGGCCTTGAACTCATGGAGATCTGTCTACGTTTGTCTCCCCAGTCCTGGGAGTAAAGGTGTGCTCCACCACTGCCTGGCTTCTGTGGCTAACTAGTATGGCTGCTTTGCTGTTTTGATCTCTAGTGGCTTTAATAAATCACAAACAATAGATCACCGCCGAACACCAGCTCAGGGGCTTCTCCATGTCTAAGCACCCTTTTTACAGAAGTCAAGCAAGTAAGCTTAAGATTCCAAATCCAGACACCAGGTCTGAAGAAATCATTTAGAGAGGAGGTCAGGGACAGGAGTCGGTCCAGAGGTTCAAATCCTTTGTTCTAGTCACCTACACTTTCCCACACATCTTCAGCCAGGTCCTGCCTAGTACTGAGGAAGGGAAGTTCGTGGGATCTGGAAGTTCATGGGATCTAGAACCTGGAGAGAAAGCTGGAGTTAGGAAACAATGGTCGGTGCTTCGGCTTACTGCTGACCGGTGGTTTGAGCAAGCACTTTCTTGTATTGAGAAGAGTGGCCGAACCCTACACACTACCCCCTACCCCCACAGTCCCAAGAAATCATTGTATCTGCATTGTTTCTCAGACCTCCAGAAAGAGCTGACATATTCGAACGGGCATCTTCTGGTTTTAAAGTAACCAGCATGAAAGTGAATGGGAGTCATTCAGAGGCAGAATTCACAAAGAAACTGGCTAAAATCTGTTCCCATGTCATCTAGTTCCCCCAGAGGGGAGAACAAGGCCCTACTAAGTGATCTTCAGGAAGTTCTGTGAGCTGCTCTCACCCGGCAGTCCCCGACAGGACCACTCTGAGGGCATCCATCTATCGTGCTCCCTGGAAGTGGCAGGCTCAGACGACCAGGCCTGATGACAGCCAAGGAGTCAGGTCAAGGGATCTTGGGTATTCCCGTGGGACCATGTGATACCAACAAGGGAGTGAGTGTCTGCAGCACTCTCGTGTCCTAGGTCCCCTGGGGATACAGAAGGATCCGGAAGACATGAAGCTCCTCATGGAAAGGGAGTCCGTCTTGCTAGCTAAAGGAGAGATGAGCTTGCTCCTGTCACTACAACTATAGAAAAACAGGATTTGCAAGAACACAGGAAGGCGTCCAGGGAAGAAAGTCCGCTAATACCAAGTCTGAAGGGCTCCAAGCGACTGTCCTCCTCCACATCATCCTAGGGAACAGAAGGGCTAAAGCCTCAGTATATTCCAGGTCTAACCCCCAGCTGAACTTGGCAAGAAGTAGGGGAATCTGAGCAAGATATCAAACCCAGTCTTAGTTTCTAGCTCCAATATGATAAACTGTTTTTAAATTTATGTTTATTTTGTGTGTATTGGTATTTTTCCCACAGGTATGTCTGCCATGTGTATGTTTGGTGCTCACAGAGGCCAGAAGAGGATGTAGCATCCCCTGGAACTGGAGTTACTGACAGGTGTGAGCCGCCATGTGGGTGCTGGGAATTGAACCCATGTCCTCTGGTGTAGCAGCCAGTGCTCTTAACTGCTGAGCCATTTCTCCAGACCAGGACAAACTTTTTCAACAGGGATTCCTTCTGTGGCCCAGAACACCTGGAAAACTATCTGCCACTCACTAAGGAGCAGGCGCTCACCCGTGGGTGCTGCCTGGATATCTTTAAAAGGGAGGTGCCAAAGGCTCACCTGAGAACCACTGAGTCAGAACAGCTGAGGTCAAGCCTCCGGAAGCACTCTAAACTGCAGTAAGACAAAAGTCCCGCCTGAAAGTCTCCAGCAGACGCTGATGCTGGGCGTCAAGGACAAACTGCTCCTGGGAACCGATTTTACAGGAGCGTGAAAACCAAAGATAAAATAAAACTAGCATGATTTCCGAAAGCTGTGCTCCACAGCGCACCAGGCAGACAACACGGTTTTATTCAGCAGCTGGAAGCTGCATCCTCCACTCTGAACACTGCCCAAGCCAGCCAGAGCCAGGTTCAGTTCTTAAAGGCAGGACCCAAAATGGCCAACTGCAATGCCTGGGACCTAGCAAAACTTCCTTCTCTCTTTCATGAACTGGTCCAGGTTTTCAGTAGCTAACATCTGGGACAGGACCTGGGTCTTGTGGACACCTATAAACCAGACAGATGTCACTGGGTACATCACCCTGGGGTGGGGGCGGGTATCCCTGTAGTCAGGTACTATGGTCCAAAGACACTTTATGGAGACCTTGCCTTGTTGGGTTTCTCTGGTGCCAACCTCACACCCTCGGGCCTCACACATGGCACCCTGGGCCTGAGAAGACCAGTTGCTCCTCTAACTACATCACAATGAACTAGGGCTGTCCATACTTGGACTTTCTTCCCTCCATTCCTTTATAATCATCAAAACTACCACCAGTGGAATTAGATTAATTCTCACCGCACAGATTTGTGAGAGCTAATGGCCACAGATCACTACCCGATGGCAGCAGAAATGTGGAAGGAATAAGAAGTCTGGCTTGACCTTCTGTTGTCCTTGATGTGGAATGCAACACCAGGGATATGATGGCTGTATTCTCTTTTCTCTGTTGTTTCTTTAATTTTAAGGGGGTTAGGAAGGAATGGAATCGATTCTAAGGGAGGTTGTTATCTGAATGATATGACTCTGAACCTCATAAATACCCAGCAAGACTCCATCCCACAGTTGACTGAGGCCAATCTCCAATTAGTCACGTTGGTTTATGGCTCACTAGGGTCATCTATATCTACTGTCACCCAAGACCAAGTCCCCATAATTTTATCTTTCATTTATTATTCCTTGATTGCTGGACTTTGAGTAAACAGTTAAAGACAGAAATAAATGAGTCTCTTCCTGAAAGCACATATTAACAGTTTGCTTGCGTTTCCTTTTCTATCGTGTGTGCGTGCCAACCCATGCACATGCTCGGTGTTGTAGATCTGTGCTCTCTGTATGAATGCACAAAGGGCCAGAGGATCCCAGGAGTCTCCCTCGATCGCTCTCCATCTTACGTCTTGAAACAGGATCCTTTATCGAGTCTGAAACTCCCCTTTTTAGTTAGGTGGCGTGGCCCTAACTGTTAGGGTCCACCTGTCTCTGTCCCCAGCTCTGGGGTGGAAAGCACGTGAGGCCATGACTAGCTCTTCCACGGATGCTGGGCATTTAAACCCGGTACGTCTGCTCTCACAGAAAGCACACTTACCTTCCTGAACCATCTTCTCCACCCCATAAGTTTATTTTAAAGACATAATAAAAAACGGGTAAGTGAGGACCAGGGACGAGGAGGAGGGGGAACAACTTTGCAAAATTCAGCTTAATTTAGGGCCCAGGCACCTGCTTAGTCTGATTACCTAAGTTCCATCCCCAGGGTCCAATTGGTGGAAAAAGAGAAATGACTCCTATGAGTAATCCTTACACACACACACACTCACACATACACACATACCACACACACACAGACACACCACACACACCAGGCACAGACACACCACACACACACACACTCACACCAGGCACAGACACACCACACACACACACACACACACTCACACACACACACACCAGGCACAGACACACCACACACACACACACACACTGACACACACACTCACATACACACACACAGACACTCACACAGACATACACTCTCTCTCACACACATATACACAAAGTATAATAAAAATTTAGTTGGATTTTACTTTTTATAAATAAATAATTGAGAGACCCCCCCCCCACCAAGTTATGACCAAGCCAGGAAACAAAACTAACAACTGATACATTAAAAAAGAGGCCACATAGGTAAGAGAAGTTTAGTCCAGCCAAATATTAGCAACATGGGGGAATGCTCAAAGGAAATCACAGCTAAAATTGGCCCTTCAGTGTATGAATTTCAAAGGACACAGACCTGTTTTGCAGAACTTTCAAATTCTGGGCCTTTACATGAATCAAGTTCCAGCCCAAAGAACTTCAAAAAGCTGTTGGTGGCAAAATCCAAATACAGCTTAAAGTTGGGTGAATTCTAAGACAGCAGTACCCTGTTCATTTTTCACGTGACAGATAGACCCCAGTAACAGAAGATGTCATCATTGGCAAGTCTGGGCAGAATTTTCCAGAAACTTTCTGTCTGCAGCTTTTCTATAAACCTAAAATTACTCACAAATAAAAATTTTACTGAAGAGCAAACATAAAGCTGTGGTCCCAAGTTGGAGTGCCATTCCCACAAAGACACAGAAAGCAGCAGCTTGCCCATCTAGAGGTTTACCACAGCCAACATAGGCAAGCAGCTGAACTCTCAATTAAGAGGAAAATTTAATGGGGATGACTACCAACAGCCAGGGGTGTATAGGCAGTGTTTCCTAGTACCATTTGTTTTATGTACCCCTGCAGGGCTTTTGGTAAATCAAACTGACATAATTTAAATTACATTTTGAGCATGCTCAGGATGCCTGTATGTTTAGGAGACATTGGGAAAACACCCAGCAAAGGGGAGGCTCTCACATAGATGCATGACTGCACTCTTATTTATTGCTAAACAAATACTCTTTGCAGGAATGAAGGTAGTTTTGCACGGATCACCTTTGCCCACAACAATGCCTTGGGAGTCCGCCCGGGAGAACCTGTGCAAACAGCCCATTGCCTCAGATTCCCACAGCTCTCCTCCCCTTTTGCTCAGCCACATGACTTACAGGACTTAGACTAACTCACATGCAGGTCTCAACATCACAAAGCAGGCCCCTACAACAGAGCAATCACCCCAGCAGCAAGAAGGAGAGGACAAGGCACTCTTCTGAAGTGGCGGAGCTGTGGCAATTGTCACTCCATCACCGGAACCCTGACTGACAGAAGCTTTCCTGATGGTTAGTCAGGGCCATCTCCTCCCAGATAAAAGGATTGCTCACCATAGCCGGGTAAACAAAATCCATAGTATTGGTTTCTCATCATAAATATGAAGGTGGGATTCTGACCCCAAATGGATACCAGGGTCAAAAATACATCTTGAATATTTTACGAGCCAACCAGTTACTCTACTCTTGGTTTTTCATGGGATTTAGCACTTGACCTGAGATCTCATCAAGCATGGAAGCAATGATGCGAAAAATCTTCTCATGACCTATGGACACCCTCCATCAGTACTGTCGTGGAACCCTCTCGTGACCTATGGACACTCTCCATCAGTACTGCCGTGGAACCCTCTCGTGACCTATGGACACCCTCCATCAGTACTGCCGTGGAACCCTCTCGTGACCTATCGACACCCTCCATCAGTACTGCTGTGTAAAACTGGTCACTGCGCAGCCCCCTTCCTTGACACAGCTTCACTTTAGACTCATGGCCTTCACCGTTAAGAGGAACCATCTCAACAAAGTCTTCAAGTTCCTAGCCGTCTACACTCCACACTCGCCATGAGGCACACATCTGCTGTGCCACTAATGCCAGGTGGCTTCAGACCCAGGACCTTATTGTGCCACTCTACCCTTTCCCCAGGTGCAAAACCTCCAGGTGCTCACCATAATCAATCCCAGGCCGGCCCATGAAGTGAGCAGAAATCTGTCTCTCGTCTTTTCCATACTCGTTCTTGGCCATCAGAGTGTAGTCTCCATTATTCATATGAGTGGGATTATCCAGCTGGAGGCAGCCATGGTACTCCGTGTGGTTGGTAACATGAATTTTAGTACAGATGTATTTGGATTCGTTCAATATTGCCCCGTTATAAAACCACTGAAGCGCTGGCTTGGGGTTGCCTCTCACAGTGAATGGAATGCACCAGTGGTGGTCTGAGGTTGGAGATTCGAGAAAGGTGATAGTCGGTGCGACTAAATGAAAAGAGAAAGAGTTAATAGCACCAGAAAGCTTGGAATCTTCCCCTTGAGCTCTGTGTTATTAAGAAGGGCTCTTATTTGACCATCATTTAATTTAAGAAAACCCACAATCTGAGACCTAGGTCAATCATTTTGTATCATCTGACTGTTTGAACTCCCTTCCAGGAGCTTCAGGGAGCAACTTAGCCCTCTCTGCTCACGATTCACACAACAGGCAAGACTCTACGGTAGGAAGTGTTCATTTGATGTCTACGTTGGCTTTGTTCATGCACACACACATGCACACACACCTTAATATCATATGGATTCATCATAAATAATGAGACAATTTTTCATTAGTAATTCTTCCTTAAATAATTAAAATTTCTATAAGAATCCCTAACTTTGGAAATGTCTCCTGAGTCTCTGATCCAATAGGACACAGTAAAATGGATCCGACTCATTCATCCACAGTGAATGTTGCTGCTGTCACTAATTGGTCAGCATGAAGAATGAGAAGCTTAAAACTTCTGTTGCAAATATGCTTTTAGATGTGCTGAACCAGAGTGTGGTCCCGTTTTACTAGATTCTGAATGCCCATGTTTTAATCCCTGAAATGTCTGAGGTCTAATTTGAGCTTGACAAACAGCCTGGCAATTATCCAACTTTAAATGTAGGAAGCACCTTTACACAGACTCCTCGGGACGGGAACCAGGGGCTGACACAAAAGCCTGAGCTATACTCTGAGGTCACCAACTTCCCCGGAGACGAAGGTGGGACACCTGCCACTCCCTATGGGAACACACTGCTCTCACTACGTACAATGCACAGTGAGGTTCACGGAATCTTGATCTTCTCCTACGAGGTTTTCTGCCACACAAGAGATTTGCTTCCCGCTGTCATCAGATGAAATGTTCGTTATCCTTAGGGAGCCCTGTGTGTGGCCCGTTTCATTCTACAAATAAATTAACAGACAAAAAAAAATACCTTGATTAGAATCGATCCCAAAGTATCCACATTTCTTCCTTAAGTAGAGTATACACACACATGCACACACACTTACACACACACACGCGCACACGCATTCTCTTACACACACATAAACACTCATGTAAATATACTTACACACTCTCTAACACACACTTGTACACACAAGCTTACACATATATACACACTTGTACCAAACATACACACATATATACACATTATATACACTCTTACACACACATACATACATACACAGACACACTTTCTTACAGGTTCCAGAGTCAAATAAGCATAAGTTATTTTCTCGCTCTGGGTTCCAATTGCTCCATGTGTGTTTGACTAAATTCCTGGATTCTTACCTACCTTCCTCCAAGGGCAAAGACTACAGCACTGTCTGTCACTTCCTTGCTCAGAATGGCACAGAATGCATTATTACCTAAAGAGTCTCCTCCAATCTGATGTAGGCAGATAACTAAAATGTAATCTTGAATTAGCCTTACCTAATTAAGAATAAATAGTAATAAATTACATTAAAAATTCATTGTATTGGGAGGCAGAGGAAGGTAGATCTCTGTGAGTTTGAGACCAGCCTCACCTACATAGCTAGTTCCAGAACAGGCTCCAAGGCTACATAGAGAAACCCTGTCTCAAAAAACCAAAACAAACAAACAAACAAAAAAAAAAACATTTTAAATGCCTACATATGGACCCATAAAATACTGGGTAGTTTTGATGGTTGGTAAAGATGATCAACTTGGCGATTCAGGGTCACCTGGGATGGAACCTCAAAGAACAGCTGTTGGGGTTAGGTGAGGCTTCTTAACCACATTAACTACAGTGGGATTTTCCGCCCTAAATGTGAGCGATGCAGGTCAAACTATTTTGATTTTGAACTGATGAAAAAAACGAGTTGATACATGCATGCATTAATTCCCTGTCCCCTGCTCTTGATTGTGAACTTAACATGACCGGCTCCTTCAAGCTCCTGAGGCTGAGACTTCCCAGCTGTGAACCCTTTTCCTTTATGTCAATCTGGTCTGGGCCTTTTCATCACAGCGACAAAAAGGAATCCAAGAGAGTGGCCATCAGCATGCCTAACATGATCTCCCCATTGTCACACAAGACAGAACTAAATGCATGCCTTACCATGTGTTTGGAAACCAAATTCCCAACATCCCAGGACAGCGTCGGGAGTGGGTCACCCCCTACACTGCAGGAAAGTGTGACAGAGCTTCCTTCTTCCACGGTAAGGTTAGGGGCAGCCAGGCGTGCAGACGGCAGACCTACAAAAGAGGAACACACACAGAAACACACGGTTACAGCCAGAATCACATGGGAGGACACACCTATGTGTTCACAGAGACCCCCCCCTTTTTTTTTTCCCGGTGACTCATTTCAGTCTAGAAACATACCATCAGACCTAGAGTTCAGGAGAATCAGACTGTGAAGGAAAACATGGTCATTCTCAAGGATGACCATGTTAGAATCCTCTAAGCCTAGTTAGAATTAAATTGAGCATCTTGTTCATAATAATAATGAGAAGTTATAGGAATCCTTATCACAATGAAAAATTCTTTGTTTTAAAATTTAAAAACCTTAAAAATGTATTTGTTGTCAGGGGAAATTGTGAACATTACACATTTTTTTTTTTTATCTTTTCAGTGATGTATTTTTTACTTTATATTCCAAGAGCGAGACGGTTTTTATTTTAATCCCTGCCGTTTCCATTTCTTCAGGCAGTCTCTCCTCCCAGGTGTGCACAGTGCCTCCCACAGCCAAAAATCACAGTACACTCTTCCTAGAGCAGGGCTTGGAGGGCTAACAGTGCACTGGTTCTGCCAATCAAAGCAGCGCCCCACTTGATATGAGGACAATTTAGAGGAACTATGTTCACCCCAACAGCCAAGTCTGACACTGACGAATCATTGTCTAAGAAGCAACTCAGAGATCAGAAAAGGCAGCTCATCTGCAATCATTCCTAAATTATAATTAACCCATCTATTTGCTGGCAACTGGACCGCCATGTTTCATACACAAACTCTTCATTACTAACCAACCCTCACTGGCTAAGCCACTTTAGGATTGACATCACACCACACAATATTTGTGCATGGCGTATCTCATGGTGTTTTGACCTCTGGGAGAGGACACCCTAATAAAATCTGGCTCTCGGGGACTCTTGGAACCTCCTTGCAGTGTATCTTCCCCAAGAGAGGAACGTTACATCCCTTGGTGGTTTCAAAGAGCCCAGGCTATCCCGAGTTTCACAAGGCAAAGAAGCACACAACAACGGTTAAGAGAAAGGCAGCACAGACAACAAAACCAGGCCTCAGATAGTGAACTCCATTCACAGAAACTATGTGAATTGGGAAGCAGGTCAAGACAGACAGACAGACAAAAAGACAGACAGACCACCATTAAAGTAAGTGGTGTGGTCTGGGTGACTTCTTAAAAGCACATGTTTTCTTTATTTTTAGCCTAGCATGTAGTCTTGTCATTTAAAGAGTCTGTAATCGTGTGACACTTGTTGTCGCAGATACCGAAGCTACTGGGCGAGGAGAAGTCGGGCGTCACCTGCACACCGTGGCTTCCTGTCCAAGGACACCATTTCATCTATTTGCGTGTCCTCTTTACTACTGATCTCCCTGACAAATAGTATGCTCGCACTCCTATTTGTTGGCTTTTCGGTTGCAGAATTACCTAGCGACCTCCTGCCAGGAGAGAGCTAGAGTCTATGCCCATCTGCGCACCAGCCTTTCTTTCCCACCTGTCCACTCCAGACTCGGCACAGCTACATCTTTGCATGGTTCCACATGCTGAGCAGTCACCTTATCTACTGGGGACGTAAATTCTGTCGTGATGTGTCAACCGTACTGACAGCTGGACTGTCTAAAACCCATAGAACCTATCCAGTTTTGTGGAAGAGACCGTTCCAATTACTCAGTCCGATGGAAGAATTATTGGACATTGTCCCAACACCCTGCTTCAATGATACAAAAGTCTATAAATATTAAAAAGAAAATCAATATGTAAACCCATCGTGCTGTCTATGAATGCCGTAGCCTCAAATCTACCTGGAGCCTCTCAGAACCTTTGTTCTATTCTCTTTACAGAATGCATCTCCCATTTCCCCCTGAGGGAGGAGGCTCACATCACCTGGACCTTGGAGAGCAGAAAGCATGTTGACTATGAATATGCAGCCGGCTTTCAGCCACTGTCTGTCATGGTGCCGCCCACGTGTTGCACTTGTGAAAAATGAAAGACCCAGAGACTGACACTGGAGTTCAAGCTTCAAGCGGAAGATCAGAAGAGCAAAGCAGCCGGCCACTAGCTCTCACTCTACCTCAGACTGAAAGGTTATCCTGGCTCCACCAAACTTCAGCCTGTAACATCTCTTCAGAGTGCTGGAGAATCCTGAGACTTCAATGTCTTCCTATCCTCACTGTGGATGGAGAATGAATGAATGCCTGATACTGAGACCTTGCTCCTGCATTATGTGCCTCCCTAATGCCAGGATTAAAGGCGTGTGATCCCAGGTGCTGAGGTCTTCTTTATGTGAGCTGATGCTCTTTAGGACTGGATCAATCTTGTGTAGATGTATCTGTTATTTTAAATGTTCTCAGTAGAGAAATGTTAAAATGGGCTTCCATAAGATAAGATACGTCATAACCTTAACTATTCCCATAAAATTGCCATAAAAAGGCTTAGTTTCCCATAAAATATGGCTTAGTCTTCTTTTCCGACCGCAGTTTAGAAGACTAAGGATGCTAATTTTGAGTAGTAGCAATGGTAACATTTTCTAGGCGCGTTTAAAACCTTGCTCTCATCCAGTGTGTTACCTTATCAAATCCTTATACCTAACTCTGATGACAAATACTTCCCATTTGTTTGAGTAATGATGTCTGTGAGTGTTATAAGAATCAAGCACATCTTTCAAAGCTGCCCAAGTCAATGTAGACTGAGATTTTGCCCCATAATAAAAGGGCCTCCAGAGTTGCTCACATTCACCGTGGTGCAAACCACACATACCATACCACATCCGTGATCTGAGAATTTGGTTCATTTGAGAAGAGTTCTGTGACATTTTGTGAAGGAAGGATGAGTCTCCTTACTATAAACTGATCGTCTTGCCCTGCCACAGGAGTTCCCAAAGGAATCTGCGCAGCATTGGCCACGCTTAGATCTTTTGACTGTACAGTCTCCTGCAAACAGGAGAGCACCTGTCTCCAGCACTGGTGGGCTGGCCAAGACCCAATAATGGGAAAAACAATCTGTACTTGAAATATCACTTGAGGCGTAATTAGCGCAATAAAAATGAATTGGGAAGCATGGGCCGCCAAGGCGGGGTAACCCCCTCTTGCCAGGCAGTGCTCCCTGGCCTAATAAGATTTGAACTCAGCACAAGCACACAGCGAAGCCCAACAACTCTTCCAAAGGCCGCTAGCACTGCCACAGGCCTGATTGCAAACATCAGGTCACCTCCCTTCTGGGAAGAGAGCGTCACTGGACATGAGAAACAGCCAGTGTCCCCAGCACACAGATACCTCCAGGTCCATGCTCTTGACCTGCATTTGTCCAGGAAAAAAGTGTTCGCCTGCCATGGAAGCTGGACAGAAAACACCAGCTGGTCAAAAACAAGGGACCTTGTCACAAATGCAGCTCCTTTGCCGCGCAGTATGGGGTGAACCCAGAGGGTTTGGGTCTATAACCCTCCCTGCTTCCCAGAGAGCACAGTTTGAATAGAAGAGGTTTAGACAGTGGGTGTTAGACAGTTGTCCACTATGCCTTGGTTTCTACAACTAGTATTCTTAAACTCAACAGGGGCCTGATTCTTGTGTGTTCTGGGAGAATGTAAAACCTTGAGATTCCCAGGAAGCGAGGCAGGAATGAGGGCGAGAGGCAGAGGCAAATGCAAGACTAAAAAAGGAAAAAGTGGGAGCTATAGAAAACTGGGTGTTGGTATGCATTGCCCTATAGCAGCCCTCAGCAGCCTCCCTCTCTGAAAAACAACTCATGAAGCAAAAGATGAATCTGTACAACCCATCAGCATAAGGATCCATTTGTAGGATCCGTTTCATCCTTCAGAAACTTGGTCCACGGCACCCCACATTCGGTTAATGTGGTAATTGCAGGAATATATCTGTCACCTCACAACAGGTCATTTTTCTGGAGTTTACAGGGGTTGTGCAGAGAAACAGACCAGAATCTGTGTCGCAGCATGGATAAATATATGGTCATTTGTTGCAGGTTGGGACCCTCCGTAAAATCCTGCTGGGCATTTGACTGTTAATAGCAATGGTGCTAAACCTCAGACCTGCCCCGGCTTGACTGATCAGTACAAAGTCATGAGAAGCAAGGGAAGGAGGCTCTCTTCAGTGTGATGGGGACAGACGTTCCCTGGAAGATTGAGCTGAGCACCCTGAATGCAGGGTCGAAGGTGGAACTGCCACATTAGACCCCCCCCCACCCTGCCAGTCTAGCAGAGAAGAGCGAATATCAGCCCTCTCACAAAGGCTGCTCTTGAGCACCACAGACATTTCGGTCTAAGAAAAAGGGGATTTGGGATTGCCGAGATGACCCAGTGGGTTAAGCTACTTGCCTGATGACCTGAGCCCAGTCTCTAGCTTCAGCTGGCAGGAGACAACTGATTCCTGTAAACTCTTCTGAAGTCCATCCACACGCCATGCCATGCGTAACTTGCAGACCCAGAGAGGAGACATGGGCTGACACACGGTAAGGCCCAAAGACAACATGAGCAGTAGGGCTGTGCCGGGGCTGTATCTGATCTGGAATTAGGGCCATGGGCATGCAGGGAATTCTACAACACAGTGATGGAAGCCGGGGGCTCGGGGAGGAAGCCTCATGTATCCTCATGAAAGGTCCACGTCCACAGGGAGAGGGACTTCCACAGCTCCAGGAGAAGCTGCAGTCCAGGCAGGGGAACAAAGCTGACCCAGGACACTCAGGAGAAACAAAGTTTCACAGAGAGAAACGACAGCTGGGCTCTGCTACGGCTTAGTCTTTTCTGGACACGGAAAATGCATCCAGCAAAAGAAAAATGGTGAGATGAATTTTAAAAAAGAGAAAGAGAGAAAGGAAGAAAGAAAAGAAAGCAAGAGGAGGAAGGGAGGGAGAGGAGGGAGGAGAGGGAGGGGAGGGGAGGAAAAGGATGGAGGGAGGGGGAGGGGAGAGAGGGAGAGGAGGGAGGGAGGGGGAGGGGAGGGAGGAGAGGGGAAGGCTGGATGGAGGGAAGGGATTGAGGGAAGGAGGGGAGGGATGGGAGGGAGGAAGGGTAGGGAAGAGAGAGGAGGGAAGGGATTGAGGGAGGGGAGGGAGGAACCAATAAACTAATTCTAGACGTGCAAGTCCCAGTATGGAAACATAAAAAATGAAATTGTGAAAGAAGCGCAAGCCTAGCATGGAAGGGCTGAGGACAGCGAAGATCGGAAATTTATAGTTAAAACACTAAACATGGCGAACAAAGGGAGTATACTGAAAGCAGCAGGAGAGATACCCAGTCACGCATAAAGGCAGGCTCACCCGAACAGATCATTCTCAGGAGAGACCTTAAAAGGCAGGCAAAGGGTTTTAAGGTTTTTGTAAACCTTAAGAAATTTAGCACAATATATTTTCAATCTCAGAAAGCCAATGACTGCTAACCCAGATTGCCCTACCCAGCAAAAACAATCTCTCATAATTGAGGGAGAAAGAAAGATTTTCCATGATAAAAACAAGCTGAAGGAATTCATGACCTCTTAGCCGGCCCTAGAGAAGACAGGTTAAAAACTCCTCTGGGCTGAAGACTAAGATAAATATTTCCAACGAGCTTCGGGAAAGAAGAACCCACATGAACTGCAATCACACAGAGTGGGGATACAAAGCCCCAAGCACCATTAAAAAATGACAGGATTCAATATATACCTTTCAATAACCATAAATATCAATTGTGTCAATTACCCCAATCAAAAGACACAGTCCAGAAGGCCCAACTGAAAATAGCCTCGTTTACTTTGGTGCCTGCAAGACTGCGTGTCTTCATCAAAGACGGGCTCAATTTCAGGGTGAAAGGCTGGGAAAGGAATTCCAAGCAAACAGAACTAAGAAACAAGCAAATGTCACTGTTCTGACATGTGACAAATTAGACTCAAACCAAAACCAGTCATAAGTTACCAAGAAGGTCAGTTCATATTACTCAGGGAACAATTAACCCATGAAGAATTGCAATTCGAAACATGTAACACACTGAACAACATACCAAATTTCATTTAAAAAAAAAAAAAAAAAAAAAAAAACAAGTGCTCCTAGATGTAGTGGCAGATAAATCCCAACACAGGGAGGTTAGAGGACCTCACCATCCTGATCTCAATAGACGACTGGTCACCCTTTCACACATACCTTCCAGGAAAACAACGCTATTGATATGAAAACTGGGTGAAGAAAGACACAACAAAAGGAAAATTATAGCACAATTCCCCTGATGATCACAGCTGCAAAAATTATCAGGGGAAAAAAAAAAAAAAACCAAAGCAAGAAAACAAAACCTTGCAAACCAAATATATGCACACATCAAAAAGACCATTCAGTGTGATAAAGTTGACTTCGTTCCAGTGGTACAAAGGATGGCTCAACATTTACAAACCGGTAAATGGAATACATCACAGAAATAGACTCCAGGACAGACACCTCCTGATCATCTCCAAAGACGCAGAAATGGCTTTTGACAAAATACAGCACGGCTTTATAACAAAAGCCCCAACAGAGCTAGGAATAGGAAAACATAAAGGCTATATGTAACAAACCAATTACCATTATACCACATGAGGGGTTCCAAAGCGTTTTCACTAACACAGCGAGAGTCTTCATGCCCTCCACTCTTATTTAAAATAGTGCTTGAAGTATTAGTTAGAGCAATAAGACAAGAAAGGGGAAACAAAGATACAAATAAGAAAGCAAGAAGCTGAATTATCTCTATTTTTAGATGGCATACATGAGACCTTCAAAGACTTCCTCAGAACATTCTTAGAGCTGGTATTTTCAGCAAAGTAGCAGGACGGGAAAAAAAAAAAAAAATCAACCTCACTCACCATCAGGTGAGTGAAAATCAAGAACTCTATTCTACCTTGTTCCAGCCAGAATCACAGACATCGAGACAATGCATCCTAACAAACACCGCTGAGGATGTGGACCAAAGGGAACTCTCATGCACAGTCAGAGGGGATGCAGAGTGACCCAGCCACTGTGCACATAGCTATGGAGGCTCTGCAGAAAACCAACCCAGGGCAGCTGCTGCAAACCCATGTTCACTGCGGCTCTACTCACAGCGCCTAAGTTATAGAACACACCTAGGTGCACACCGGCCTGCTCTCTAGCCACTCAGAAGAATGGAGTTATGTCACCCTGCCAACTGAATCAAGGCCGTCCCAGAAAGCTCGAGTTGTCTCTCATTCTCAGGTCCTGGATTTTGTATAGATGCATACCACCATGTATATGACATAAATATAGAAGCAAAACTGTTCAAGGAGACTAAAGGACAGGAAGGGTGAAAGGGGCGTGGGGGTACAGACAGAATGCACTCAAAGTGCATCCTAATTGACTGAGAATGCTTAGGCAGCCCGGCAGCATGCGCAATAAGTATGCACCAATGAAAACCTTAAGATACATTTTTAAACTTTTGAAACATTACCTTGAGTGTCATCTCTGCAACCCTCTCCCTGTGTGTGTGTGTGTGTGTGTGTGTGTGTGTGTGTGTGTCTCAGTAGGGCAAAAGTATGTGGTGTCTATTCTCCACCAGTTAAACAGGAGTACACACCTCTGGTGGTATAGGAAGAAATAATTCTAGTTTCCTAAGTAAAAACCCATAGATTATTGCCTTTAGAATGTGTTGCTGAATCACCTATTAATTCGCCTTTATAAATAAACATTTTTTTTCAAATTATGTTATTTATCTCCTAATGCTTTGGTTGTTACACATCTAGAAAATCCTCGCATTTGTATCTTCTGATAACTGTGAGCTTTTTCGTCTAATGAGTGGCAGTAAATGAAATCTAATACAATTGTCAGTGAATTATAAACGTTGTCTTCTCTTTTTTTTTTTTTTTTGAACATAAAAAATAAAATCAAAATTTAAGGTGATAAAACACTAAGAAATAGATGAATAAATGCATAGAAATGTAAGTACTTTTTTCCTCTTTAGTGTTATAAACTCTAGACACTTGTAGAAAGTGCATGCTGAAATATATGTAGTACATGTTTTGGATTTATTATTTTTCAAAAAAGAAAAAAAAAAGACCCAGAAGTACACTTTATCACTTTCAAACAATTAAGAAAGCAGAAACTAAAGATGAAAATAAATGAAAGAAAATGGAAAATGCCACAGAAAATTAAGGAAATCTTAGAAAGAGGTGCATTGTTCAAATCATAAAACAGTTCGCTATGCACTGAAGAATACTTAGTAATCAGGAAAATACAGACTCAAAGGCCAGGAGGTACTTTGGAGAGAGACAAACTGAGACGTTTGCTGATCTCGGGGTACATAACTTGCTAGAGTAGTAAGTTATGGGTGTATCAGACTTTAATGAACACATGGTATAGGATAGAAGTTCAGCCCCCTCTGATGTCTCTGAGGATGCCGTGGGAACGCCCTGATGGTAATAATATGGGAACGGGGGGGGGGGGGTGCTGGATAGGTGGCTCAGCAGCTGAGAGCACTGGCTGCTCTCCTGAGCACAATGCAGTTCCCAACACGCACATGGGGGCCCTCAACAATCTCTGATTCCAGGTCCAGGGGATCAAACGCCCTCTTCTGGCCCCTGTGGGTACTGCATCCTTGTGGTGCATATACTTAACATCCAGGCACACACACACATACAAATTTGTAATCGAAAATAAATAAAAATAAAATCTTTCTTTAAAATGTGCAATAAGCCAAATAGCCATCAACATGAAACGCACAGTGTAATTAAGATACACTTAACCACAAATGCTATGCTTAAAATGATTATAAATTTCAAAATGTGTTTTTATAGAGAACCTTTTATGACAAAATGTATTGATATCACCTATGCATTTGCAAATAAATAAAAATGCCTTGAAAAACACAAATGAGTAAGGAAAAACCAAAACAAACGCTGTAGGACATTGTCAGGCGCCTAAGTGTGCAAGGTCACTGAACCAACCCCAAACATTGTTTTAACAAGCACTGATAACACGAAAATGGGTTACAAATGTGAGTGTTTAGTCTACCTCTGTCAACCAAACCTCGGCTCCCTGGCAAGAGGGAGGAGTGTATAAAAAATGTTACTCTCAAGCACATAATCCCTTAAGAACTGTGTAGAAAAACAAAAGAAATGTAAAACAATCAAAGATAGACTAAAAACATAAATATCTGCTCTATTCCTATCTCAGTGGTAAACCATACCATCAATGGGTGACCCCTGACCCAACGTTAGGACCACGGGGCCACATTTTAAAGACTGATAAAAAGAGCTGGTGTCGGGCAAGGACAAAGCAGACACCCATCTGGAGGCAGCTCATTGGACAAGAGCTTGTGTCAGATGATCTCTCTTGCATCTTTCCTGGGACAGAAGGCCAAGACAGCTGTGGGGACCTGGGTGTGAGCCACGTGGCCAGGTGACTCCACAGGGAATCTCGTATCTCTCTAGGCAATTTCTCTCAGCCGTTCTAGAGTGTACCCAGGCGGAAAACAGCTGTCTCCTATCAGCTGGGAACTGATACGTACTAAGAGGTATGCTGGGATTTTTGTTTTGTTTTCTAAGGTTGGCTGGCAAAGAAGACTGAGGGAAGCTGGCAAGAGAACAAGGCAAAATTCCCCCATGAGGAGAGCGGAGACCGGAAGACTGCCTGCCTCAGAGAAATCTGTGTGACAGGCGAGTGACGTGTCTAAGGCCCTTCGGAGTAAGGAGCGAGCGCTCATTGTCTTATTATCACTATTACATCCTCATCGAGAGTAAGCAGAAATAGTGTTGTTCTTAGTAAAAGTGAGACCTCAAACAGGGGCCTCTGAAGGTAAACGGCTAACACACATTCCTCGTGGACGTGAATCAGGTGCTACGTAATTTCCTGCTTTGTCGCCAGCCGCCAGGCAAGAGCAGAAGGCGTTGTTTGCGAACTTGCCAGCTGTTGGACCGATTAAAACTGTGATGAAGGAACCCGCATGTGGGTGCCATAGAAAAAAATCACAGGATCATAAACCCCTAACCATGTCTCTAGCTTTCCTCCTTTTGGACATCCGCTCTCCCTGAGAGCTGGGTTTTGTCCTACAGTGTCCTTTGAAATGCTCCCAGATGGAAATGTTAGGGGACATGGGAGGTAACAATAAAGTAGAGAGCCTGAACCCAGACACAGGGACAAGTAAATGGAAACACAGTTGGTCACAGCACGAGACGCGGGCATGGGGTGGCAAGGCAAGCCTAAGGCGCTGTTTACTGTAGCCGCAGCCTCTTCCACCACCCTGGGGTCCTGCCCTGTGCGTGGCCTACGTGCCAATCACCAAGGTGACCCAGGAAGGGCTGTACTCCTCGTGGATGTTTTGTAGGAGACTGGATAGGTGGGTGGACTGGCAGACAAATGGAGAAGTTAATTAACAGTATACTTTTTTTTCTCCATGTCCCTTAGCATCAGCCATTCAGAAGCGATGTTCTACTTGGAAAGACTTTTCACCGGAGGAGCTCCACACTACTCACTATTGTCTGCTTCACCAGAGACATCCACAGCACACTCTGTGAAGTCGGGGTAGTGGTTTTCTTCCCAGACTCACTACCATCCCAAGGCAATTAGAATAATTAATTGCAACTAGAACGCACTGATTTAAAAATAAATTACCACAATTGGGTATCTGCAGGTTTGCCAGGGGGGTATTCTTGCTGCTGTCGTTGAGGCAGTACAAATCCTGAGTGTCCGGGCTGGATTTCGTCTCTTGGAGGGCCTTGATCCACATAATGTCACAGGAACACGTGAAGGGGTTTCCCGCCAGGACCCTGCATGGAACAGAAGAGCAACCCTGATCAGGCCCCTGCATAAGCTTCAGCTTCACTGGCATCTATGAAGGACCACAGGAGAGCGCTTCTTAGCTTGTCAACCTTTGCGAGTCATACCCACTTTCATGGCATGACACTGCTCATTATTCCCTCCATTGTCTAATAACTGCTGTGCTGTTGTTATGTGCAAACAGAACTGTGCAGGCTAAAGATAGCAAAGAGACGCGACACTCTGCAGAACACATAGGAAAACAGATCTGAACAAACACTGTTATAGCAGAGAGCGTCCCGTGGCGGGGGAAGGTGCTGTTTTTGTACTTAAGTGAAGGTGTCAGTGGTAATACTTCAGAAGCACTAGCACGCCTATCCCTGAGCAGGTTAGAGACGCTGGAGTTCTCACTTCAGTCGGGGAGGAGAACCATTTTTGTCTCCATTTAAAATAAAATGAGAGATGGGGACCCAAAGCTTCGGTGTAAGAGTCAGGAGGCTGCCTTTCCTGCCTTTCTGTGTTACGCAACCAGGGTCCTCTCCATGCGTGCAAGACAGTTGAGGGCATCAGCTGGACCGAAGACAGAGAACACATATGCACATCCTCAACCCAGTGGCTGAGATGCTGGACTCCACGGGCTGGCTGCGCTGTGCGGTCTACTTCAGGAGGCTGTGCAAAAAGACCTCCTCAGCCACGCTGTTTGGACACTAAGGACTACAGTGGGTAAAAGAGGAAGTGGTCAAGAGGAAAACAAAAACCTCAGGGGGGGGGGAAATCTTTAATGCTATTTATAATGCTCAGTGGCCTATTAAAGATGAGTTCCATTTATGACAATGAACCTTTAAACGAGGCCATTTTCAATCGCTATATGACTCTGCCCGGCGCTAACCACAATACTTAAGATTTCCTGAGGACGGGACCTGGCTTTGCAACATCGTTTACTCCTGTGGTTTCCTGAATGTGTTCTAAGAATCTCAGAGGTCCCTGGAGAGTTTTCTGTGAGTTTCTTGGGAGGGAAATGTGGTCATGGCAGACTGGTTTAATTTGTATCTGCTCACTCACCTCCAAGTACCCTGCCAACACCAAAATAGGATTTGATGCTATGAAACAAGGAATAGGAGGCTCAAACTCAAGTCACCCAAAGTATTTCCTAGAGTTCTGAGTACACAAATAGCAAATGTCTCTTTGAAATGAGAGGCTGTAAGCAAATAAACCGAGTGGGGGAAAAAAATGGAAAAGACGCTTCAATTCTGAACCAAGATGTTCACGCAACCACTGGGCCCTGGCAGGGAGAGGCGGCTCCTTTACTCCTCACAGGATGGTTGCTCTGGTTTGCTTAGGCTCCCACCTGTCTCAGTAAAAGATGGAATCCTAGGCACAACTTTCTCTCCTTCACCCTGACAGGTAACTGGTGCACCCTTGCCAACTGCTGAATGAGTTGTTGAGCAATGCTGCTAGTAGGATTTTGAAGCATGAACTGGAAAGCAGGGCTCTAGGTTTTAATTTGTCCAGGAAACTGTATGTAGTGGTGCCCGGCACCTGCACACGGAACACCTTGCCCTGTATCACGTGCCTGCCTTTGAGGAACCACATCTCTTCCTGTGTTAGAGATGCTGAGAAAACAGAAAGACACATAATAAATACATGTGGAGCCGATCGAACTGCTCTCAGGTATAAAGTGTAGGATAGTGGTCCCTGAGAGCTAGGAATGGTGGTGGAAACTGTCAACTAGGTACAAAGCCACAGCTAGACGGAAGAAATCCCAGCATTCTACAGTACAGTAGGCTTACTACGTTGAACAGTAATTTATATTTCAAAAGAGGCAGAAGAAAGTATTTTGTGTGTCGAGTATTTGGGATGATGTATATGCAGATATGTATATAGAGAGTCAGTATTTCAGTATATAAGACATGCATGTATCTTTATACACTACATACTGTGTAAAACATCATACCGTACCCCCAAAGAAGTATGTAAGTAGACTCAATTTAAAATGACTTAAGGAAATAAGCACAAGTGCTCTGACTCCCTGAAGTCGGTTTATTCCAAATAACTTCCAGTTGTCAGGTCTTTCAGCACTTAGCCCCTTCCTGACCATACAGCTGTGACTCTCCACTGGGAGAAGCCTCGTGCCTGTGTGATGCCCATGAGCTTAGTGAAGGACCCTCTGAATAGGAAGGTATCATGTGTGTCTCATCCTGAGCACCTAACCCAATGGCATTAATTTGAGGCCCATACCATCACCTCCCCAAAGTCTCTTCTCCGGTCTGCTAGACCAAAGTCCTAACTCCCCTCCCACTGCCCCTGCCCAGCCTCTGCCACACCCGCGCGTGCGAGCACACACACACACACACACACACACACACACACACACACACACACACTATACCACAGAAACCAGACCTGCCTTCCAGCTCTGCTGGGTGCAGCAGTTTCAAGCAGTATAGCTCCCTGCTGGTTGAAGCAAAGAACTGGTCCGAACCTGTGTGAGCTGTTCCCAGGCTGCTTCCATGGAAATGACAAGGGGCTCCCCCATTGGACCACCCAGCACTCAGAAGTCTACGCACCAGCGGGGGATGCACCTGGTGCGCATGCTCATGGACAACCTTCTCACATGTCAGCCTTGGAGGCTGGGGTTCCATTGTGGTTCCTTCCCTAGGGGACTTCATCCTGGTACTCAGAGCCCAAGCCACCTCTTAGCCCTGTCTCAGTCTGGAACAACAGCAAGGTGAGGACAGGAACCACCCCAGATGGGAACAGGGCCCAGGCTCATCCTGCCTCTCTGGTGTCTGGGAGCAGCCTGGGCAGTGGCCCTGGAACCCATTTCCTCTATGCTGAGCTGGGAAGCCTGGCCCAGCCCAGAACCCTAGCTTTCCCTTTCAGCTCTGGATGTGTGATGACTCCTGCTCTGCCCACATTCCTGACTTTCCTGCAGAAGAAAATAAATAAATGGAAGGTTTTAAGTGGCTTATGCTAATGGTTACCCCTAACCTCCAAGGCCTGTCCTTCCAGCCCCACACAGGCCTTGGGGATCCCTCAAGCACCTCCCTACAGCAATGGCAGCTGCTCATATATTTGCTTTGTGGCGTTTACACTAAGAACTGAAAACCATGGGAGATGTTGGCTGTCAGTTAGCAACACATCTCGAGGTTTCTCCTATCCTTTTACAGCAGAGGGGCAGAGGGGTAAATACTGAGTGTGGTGATGGAGTGCAAAGAAAAACTCCCAGCGGCAGCAGGGGCTGAGAGTAACCTCTCCACCACTGCTGTCCACACCCACGCCTATGCAAAGCTGGAAGGATTTTATCCGCTATAATTTCCTCTTTGATGAACTTGCTTTATTTGGGAGCTTGGATAAAACAGGAGCCAGATAAGATGAAATATAAAGCCACTTTAACGCAAAACTCCCTGCTGGTTTTTCCCCCTCTTTTCCACTATTAGAAAATAAATTATTTATGCATAAACAACATTCAACTGATCATAATGACATAATTGAGATTGAGATTTTAATCACCCAATTGGGGCAAAACTAGAGAAATCGTTTTTCAAGAATTCTGATGCAACATAAACTTGCAATGGTACTCATTAAAAAAATAATAATTATCCTCCCTTTGAAAATTCTCCCCCAAATGCCAGACAAAATCATTACTTACAGATCAGACAGGTCAAGGTGTCGGAAATGCTTCCTGGACAGACTGGTCAGCTTGTTTCTTGTGAAGTTACTGAAAGAAATCAGACACACAACGGTGTGAATTCAAAAGGTTATGGTTTTTAAATGATGTGTTAAAATAAAGATTTTGTTTTCAAATGTGATTTTCTTGGGTTGGGGTACACACAAGCGCCTCCTGAGGTTTTGAACATCACAAGCTCAGGAGAACATGAAAGCTTGACAACTGACAAGCTTCTTGAACATTTTGAGGTACATGGTAAACAAAATGTGGAATAACATAAAACTTAAACTGTCCTTCCGGGAAAGAACGTGCCCACTGGCAGAAATGGTCGCGATGAGACTGTTTACAGAGGGCCTGGGTGAGTGGGTAACTGACTATGTAGAGGGCAGGGTAGGGAGTCTTGTGTGCCGGGGTTTATCCTGAACTCCCCAGAAACACGCATCTTCAGATTTACATAATCCAAAGTCAAAAGCAGCAACAACAACAAAAAAACCTAATGAATTTCCCAGTGTGTTCCAAATTTGCGATTTTGCTAGTGATCTGTGCCATGATCATGGGAAATTCCCAGCCATCACCCGGGCAGCTGAGTTTGTTTACTGTGTAGTTTTTACTTAACGTTAATGAAGTTTAATGTCTGATGGCTGTGACCTGTACCTGAGCCCAGTATGCTGTACCAGTCCAGTGAATCTCGGTGGAAGGGGTTCTGGTCTGTGTCAGAGAGAGACAGAAGCGTAGGAGCTAAATCATGAGTGAATGGAGAAAAACGTGGCTTCTGGTGACTCGAGAATGGGTGCAGAGGCAGGCTGAGCTCTGTGAGTTCAAGGCCAGCCTGGTCTACAGAGAGTTCCAGTTCAGGCTCCAAAGCTACACAGAGAAACCCTGTCTCAAATCACCCCCAAAAAAGGGCGTGTCCACCCAGGGAACCTCCCCAGAGAGACCTCACAGAGATCTCCCCACAGAGACCTCACAGAGATCTCCACCCACCTGGACCCCGACCCACAGCAGGACACTCTCCTGCCTCTACACTTGCATCTTCTTTATACCCACGGGAACCGGTGTAAGGACTCAGGCGTCATGCCGGCCTGCCCCTGTCACCGGGCAGAATGCACTCAGGCAGTGCCCTGGTCAGCCCAGGGTTCCATGACTACATAGCCCCCACCCACCTCTCTCCCACTGTTCCCCCGGGCAGACAGGCCCTTTCCTGTCTCCCTCTTCTCTCTGTCCCCTCTCAGTCTCTGTGTCCGTCTGTCTCTTTACCACTCAACTCCCCGCTCAACCCCCTTTCTAATAAAACTTCTCACTCAAGCTCTCTGCCTGGCACGTTTGTCCCTCACCGTGGTCACCATTGCCTGCCGTGGAATCTGCCAAGGTTCACCTCGAGCTTCATCGGAACAAATGGCATCCCACATGCAAGTCTAATCCACCAGGAAGTTGTAAGTACTTTTGGAAAAAGAATGGCTTCAGTGCATCAAAAAGTCTATCCCTGTCTTTAAGGCTCAGGTATGTTCACATTCATCACAAATCCCAATCCTCCTGAGAAAATGAAAAAGAAAAAATACGTTCTTCCCTCTCCCAAGACAAGTAAAAACAGAGGCTGGGAGGGGGGCTAACAGGCAGCCTCCCCTCCCCCACCAGCTCCCCGCTGCGCTCCCTGGAAGCCTATGCTCTGTGGGGCTGCCACCCTCACAGAGCAGGGTTATGGGCCAGAGAACAAGATGAATTTTATGGAGCATACTTAGGAATTGGGGCCAGAAGCCAAAAAGGAGGAAGAAGGAAGAAAAAAAAAAAAAAACCAACAATCCTCTCACTGTGTGATTGTAAGACTTCGTTAAGAGCGTAATTAGCACCTCGGCAAAGCCCCTGGAAAACACACACGCTGGCTTTTCTCACAGTCCCTGAGTTTTTTAGGGTCTGGGCAGCAATGAAAGGCACCTAGGCAAACACTCAAGCTCTTGATGGCCACTGTGTGGGGCTAACGTGGACCAGGCAAACTGAGGCAAGGGTGAGCCAGGGTTCCCCTCTGAAGCTCCCTAAAGTCCAAAGGGCAATCAATAGTCCCATCTTGCCCACATTTCTGCATAGGTGGGAGCTCAGGGGGGTTGTCAGGCCAGCCTAGGACTGGAAAGGGACAACTTCAGGCACACATTTGCACTTCTCTTTGTGGATAACCGAGGTTCAGGAAATCCAGGGAAGTCAAGCTGCTCCCCAGGGTCCTCAGACCCAATCAGAGGCTGGGACAGAAGGCAGATGCTGGGAGTGACCCTGGCTACATCCCTGCCATCCTCCAAGCTTCAGCGTCATTCTGTGGCGGGAAGAGCCCCTTTCTTCACGTGGAAGCCCCAAGCTCCCTGGCCTGTCGCCCCTCTGTGAATGCCTGATGCTTGCCTAATTTCGTTGTGCTACACTGCTTGACAATAACTACTCAAATCAATAGTTTTTGAAGTTTGATCACTTATTGGCTCCTGCTTGCTGTCTGGTAAGGAAGCTATAAAGGGTATCTACCCCCTCTTTAGTAGTTTCCTATTATTTTAAATAAGACCATGTAAAGAGGCAGGACCAGACACATGGCCTTATGGGTGTGTGAGCTGGAAAACCATTAAATTATCCTATCACACAGCAACACAAAAACCACACAAGACTATTGATAGAATTACAATTAGCCACGGCCCACTGTTCACGTTAGAACGGGGCACCAATCCCCTGAGGAGTCAGATAGCACGCAATGCAGCTGCTGAGCGATTCGGGTCTAAGGTCATCTGTAATGACAATTCACAAACTTAGCTACTGAGGTCATTAATTGCTTCTGAGAGACTGCAGTGGGATGTTTCTCCATTCCCACCCTGCTGTCCTGTCTGTATCACCAAGGGCTACCAACACATCAGGTTTGCCCCAGCCAGCCAATCCAGACAGGCTGTCAAGAAGTGCTTCAAGGAAATGTGTTTTAAAATGTGCCCAGAGTTTTGTTCTGGCTTTTCAGAGTGTTTTATATCTTAGAAAGTGACTTCATTATTCCTGTCACATATAAAATATGAACTCATGATAATGACTTTATGAAATTAAGGTCTTCAGTAATATCAACACATCTCCACAGAGCAACCAGGCAGGCTGCTCTAAGACAATGAATTCTTTAATAACCGGCATGGAAATCAGGCCGGGAACTGTGGTCCCCAGGGAAGGGAAAAGGGACAGATGTTGCAAGATGATAGCGGTGGCAGAAATGTTATCTTCTTTATTCCTGTCCTCAGAACATGCTGAGGAGTCGGCCACCGGGTAAGCCCCACAGTTCACTCGCACAGGATTTGTGCCTGTGAGCTGAGAATAGAGACGTTATTCTATGCGAGTGAAATCCAGGTGAGACCTGGCAGATGAACGGCAAAATGCTGCAGTTATCATTGCAAAGAGAACTTGGTCCCCAAGAACACAGATGACAACTGCCAGCAGATTGACGCCACCTGAAAATGACAGTATGAGGGACTCTGAGTCTGGGGAGGGACCGTGGACATTTTTAGTCTTTGGGGGTGATCCTCAGGAAGCCCATAATTGATTGACCTAACTGGTATCATTGAGGGGACTTACCAGAAAAACCATATAATAATGCTTTTCTCCTGCATTTCCAATTGACTTCAGTCAACAAAATACCAGCATGACTTGGTGGAAGCAGTTCTTACTATTAAGAGTCATCTCAACCTTTAGCTTATCCAGTGATTGATTTTTTTTTCCTCTATTTTTATCAACCCATGGCCCATGCTGTTGAGAAAATAAAGGCTCAAATGACCCAGTATAAGGGAAAAAGCATTAGTAATTTTTATTTCCTCAAGCCGTCCAAGGCCAAGTCAGCGTCTTGATTACTTAGCTTGATGTCTTCCAGGGAGTGTGTCTTATTCCAAGGAAAAGGAGCAAGAACTCTGTACAAGGACATCGTTTTCACGTCAGAGTCCTTGCCGTTGGCCCAGTGCTCGGTCCAAAATGGAAATGGCCCAGAAATCCACAAAAGGGAATGAACAGGCTGTTCTAAGCACCCCAAAGCTATTCCGAAATCAACAGAATCAAAACTAACAGCTCCTAAGCTGTTATCAGAGCTATGCTAACTCCCAAAGAGAGGATTATAGCTGGCAAAAAAAAAAAAAAAAAAAAAAAAAAAAAAAAAAAAAAAAGAAAAGAAACTAAACAAGGGTGAGAAAATGCTGAATACGCATTAATCAACGGAGCAGGATGGCTCTCTACTCACACATGCTGCAGGTTGCTGTTCTTCAGAAATGCTTTGTAAGCCACAAATTTTAATCCAGAATCCACAATTGTCCTACGGAGAACACATAATGGCATCCACGTTAGAACTAAGCAGCAAATCGCCTACCTGGCCACAGCAGAACCAAGAAAGGTCCTGCGGTAACGTGCATGAATGTTCTGCGGTAACACACATGAATGGTGGGTACTCACAGGTTTCTCAGCCCCACGTAAACGCCAACGTCGTCTTCATTGATGATCTCTAACCGTTTCTGATTTGCAATGAAACTGTAACAAAGCAGAATGGAAACGTGGGTGACTCAGACTGCAGGTGAGAACGTGGAACGATGGGTAACTTCCATGCAACCTTACCACGGTGTCCAACGAGTCCCGTATGCACCACGTAGATGTCTTCTTTCTTTCTTTTTAATCTATTGTTGGTTCTTTGAGAACTTAGTACAATTTATTTTCATCACCCCCATCCCACTAGCTGGCCCTAGATCCACCCCCAGCCCTTTCTTTCCAGTGAAGGCAACAGTTAAACTGGCCAGATCTCACCACCAATGGCCAGACCACCAAGTGTCTCATCATTTACCACTTTCCTGCCTAAAACTTTCACTTTTCCTCTCCTTTAAAGACCCCAGGCTGTACAAAGGTGAAAATGTGTCCTGAGGGGTAAGAAAGGCCATGCTCCCTCACGCTCCAGGAGACACAATCACCTCCTCCTTTTACCTTCTGAAACAGGGAGTGAGTTCTCCCTCTTCTCAGGCCTGTGCTTTCTTGGCCAGCATCCTTTCCTTGGCCTTTGCCAGCAACAATTTCAATATTTCCTTTGATGAACCACATTCCACGAGCCCCAGGGGGCCCTTGTGAGGTCTCTACAGGAAACTATCTTTCCTCCCCAGTCCCCAAGGCTCCTAAATATAGGAGTTAGCTAAGGACTCTGGCTAATGACGGAGAATAACAGTCCTTGGCCATGACGATTGGCTGAGAGGTGTGCGTGTGACATTAGACACCAGTGGAACTCTTCCTAAGATTTAACACTAAGAATCCTGGGACAGAGGTGTTGGGTCCACTTTCTCCTTCTCTAGACTCATAGCTGAAGCATAACACAAGCCTAGGGCTTCTAACAGGCAAATTTTCTACCACAAGAAAGAGGCCATCCAAGAATGAACGAGAACAGAGCTAATGAGACATAAAAATGGACAATGCCCTCAAAATGCAACTTGGGTCTTTGAACCTAACAATTTCTGAAGCAGATATTACTAACCTATTTGATCTGGATTTCTGTCATGTGCAATCAATAAAGTCCCAATAGTATAAGCATAGAGCTATGAAGGCTACCATAAATGCCCTTTCCTGATAATGAGGTCAACGATTAATTTATCCACCATCAAGGAACCCTCATCTAGTAGATGATGGAAAGAGAAGCAAACACCCACAGCTAAACACTGAGCCAAACTGGAATCCAGATGCAGAGAGGGAGGCCAAGACCAGGCTGCAGAAACACATAGACAGCTGACCTGAACAAGGAGGAGCTAACGGGCCCCCAGACTGATAGCTGGGAATCCAGCATGGGACTGACTCAGGCCCCCTGAACATGGGTCTCAGCCAGAAGGACTGAACAGTCTAAGGGACCTCTGACAGTGGAGCCAGGATGTATCCCTGGTGCACAAAAGGACTTTGCGGGCACATGCCCCATGGAGGGATAACTGCCTTATTCTAGAGGCAAGAGGGAGGGCCTAGTCCCTACTCCAAATGACTTGACAGATTTGGATGACCCCTCCTGGAGGGATGACCCCTATATATGGAGTGGGAGGGATGGGAGGGGAAGGAGGTAAGGGTAGGAGAGAGGGAAAGAGGGAGGGAGGGAGGAAGGAAGAGGGAACTGGGATAGATATGTAAATTAAAAATAAAAAATAAATTAATTTAAAAAGAGACTACCATCATGGAGGTCGCCAATAGTACAAACATAGAGCTATTAAGACTACCATCCTGGAAATTTTTGTGATCTGCTTTGTATATGATGGCTATTTAAGAATCTGTGTCTATATTCTTAGGTCACAATCTTCTGGAAAACAGAATTGTTTCTATAATTCTTAATGTGCATCACAGCTCCAAGGTTAGTACCTTAAACAAAGTAGGTAGCACACAGATGATGGATGACGGATAGATAGATGTGATATATAGATGATAGAGGAGAGGTGAATAATGGATGGATAATGAATAGATGGGTGGATGGATGCATGGATGGATGCATGGATGGATGGATGCATGCATGATGAATTGGTGGATACTGGAGGATAGATGGGTGAATGAGTGGATGGGTGATGGTTAGATTGTGTATGTATATGGATGAATGAATGAATGAATGAATAGCTGGATAGATGATTGAAGAATGAACAGGCAACAGTTGTAGTTACAAAAGTACCACAGGGGTCATGGTAAACTTTTCTTTGTCATCTTTGAAAAACATTAAGATGTATAGCATTTTAATTAATCCATTAAAGCCAACCATACAGCTCTTCTGTTAATGATGAGTTTAAATGAAACAAATGTCTTGAGTAGTGAGACTAGACAGCACTCAGAAACTCTGGATCCCTTCCCAATAGGCAAAAGAAAATGGGAAGACGAATGGTAAAAACTTAGCCAAGTTAGGGCTGAGGAGTGGGTAAGGAGATTGCTGTGCAGGCATGAGAGACTGAGATTATCTCTAGAACCCTCATGAAAGTTGGGGGTATGCACCTGTCACTCTAATTCTACAGGTATGGGGACAAACCAATCCCATGGCCTCCTTGGCCAGTTTGGCTGAATAGCTAGCTTCAGGTTCAGTAAGAGACTCTGCCTGAAAAAAAACAAAACAAAACAAAAAAAACAAGATAGTATACAATAGAGAAAGATATCCAAAGTTGAGCTTTGGCCTCCTCATAAGCACACAGAGGTAAGTATGCTCTCTGCCCTCACACATAGGTACAGTAGATAGACCACACAGATACACACACACACACACACACACACACACACACACACACACACACACACATCCATAAGAAGAAGAAAGGAGAAGACAGAATTAGGGCACATTAAAATTAAAATTGAATAGTTGAGTATGTAAACTACACCAATACCAAAATCATTTTAAAAGGAGCCACACAGATGCTGCATCAGAAACCCAGCCCCCAAAACAGGCCCAACCACTTCCCAAATTCTCAGACTCCTGATCCAAGACCAGCCCTTCCTCCTCCTAGCCAACACAGAAGAAGGAAACAGTTCAAGACCTGAACCGAAGGCTCGATTTTTGACATCAAGTTTTTATGAAATGTTTCAGAATCATCACATTTTGGAGACACTTTTCCAAGAATCTCATTGCACTAACATTTTCGGTAAGACCACAATGACCTCACTCTTCTCAGTGAGCTACACTAAGACCTGGATTCCACAGTGCTAAGTATTTTTAGCATTTTCTTTTTGCCACAGCAGCGGGAAAGGAACACTCAGTGGGGGAGGCTTCTTTGGATTGGCCACAGGGGCATGGGACAAGCCCACCTTTCCCTGTGTGCCCGAGTTAGCACAGAGTCCCTCAACCTTCGGAACCCTTGTGTTCTGTTTGTCTCTCGGTGGGATCATCACTACATTCTCCGCGACCAGGAAAATCACCCGACATCTGAGCAGTACAAAAAACATTTATCTTCACTTCAACCTTTCTTTTAGTTGTTTGTGCCACTTTTAAATGTTTATTTCATTTTAACCCAGTACTTAGGTTAGATATGACCCAGTTGTGCTCAATAAAATGCAATGGGCACAAAGAAAACAGAAATAACGTACCAATGAGGTGAAGAATTAAGGTTAAAAAAGCATTGACTTAGCCGGGCATGGTGGTACACACCTTTAATCCCAGTCCTTGAGAAGTAGAGGCAGGTGGATCTCTGCAAGCTTGAGGCCAGTCCGGTACACATAATGAGTTCCAGGACAGTTAGGGCTACACGGTGAGACCCTGCCTCAAACAAAACAAAACAAAATTTTTAAAAAAAATGACTTGTTAGAAGAGTCTGAGTTTTATTTTTAAGTTTTTGGGTTGCAAATCCTCAAGAAGGCAAGGGCAATTTTGTCAGTGATAAATGTACATTATTCAGGAAAAAGTAAGCAACATCAAGCTCAGCAAAGGCAGGATCTAATACCAGATGGATTTTTCTGAAAACCACTCAAAGACCATAGGCCATTATAAAAATCGCTGTAGAGTGTGAAGAAATGAATGCTTACATGGCTCTGGTCAGAGGGAATGTGTCCTGAGTGGGCAAAGCTCCCAAAACACTGACACTAAGGTTGCTCCTGCTTCTTATCTAGAGAAGTCAACAGCCCAACTGTCAGCTATGAATTACCCATGTCATCTACCCCTAAGAAATGCCGCTTAGGCCTGAGGGGATGGCTTGGCAGCTAAGAGCACAGACTGTTCTGCCAGAAGACCCAGGCTCAGTTCCCAGCACCTACATCCTGGCCTACAACTCTCGTCCAGTTCCAGGGCATCCCGTGCCCTCTTCTGGCCTTCACTGGCATCAGGCATGCTCATGGTGCACAGAAATACATGCAGGCAAAATATTCACATACAAAAAATAAACAAATCTAAGAAAAGAAAAATAAAAGGGAATTCTGCCCAGTTACCACCAAGTAAAGACTTGTAAGGAGAAGGGACCCAATGAGGCTTCCAGGCAATCCAGAGAGGAAAACCGTAGTGACCAGGACCCCCATAGGAAGCTACTCACGCTCTCGGATTCTGAAACACACAAAACAAGCAGTGCTGCCATATGTCTCCGTCCCCACTACATTGACAAGGTGTGTAACATCTGACACCGACTCCTCGCTAACCACACGGGGATTCCCTCACACTGTCAGCAAGGGTGTGACTGGGAATAGCCTCTCTGAAGGGGACAGTGCCAGCATTCCGCAGAATCATAAGCTGGTACCACATGAGGTCCAGCCACTCTACCTGTAGGTAAGAGGCAAGAGAAATTCTCACACATAAGCACATCACAAGCACGCTCGTGTGGGTGTTGTTGCTTTCCTGGGACTCCAGCACACAGGAGGGGAGGCGGGAGGGTTTCTAGTTCAAAACTAGCCTGACTTATATAGGGAGGACCTTATCCAAAGAAGAGGAGGAGGGATTTTAAAACAATCAGCAGGCTGTTACAATAGAGTCGAAAGCCAGAAATATGCACCCATAAAGACATCAGGAACTCTATGAAGTAAAATATACTAAATACATAATTGAATTGGATATATATATATATATATATATACACATATATATATGTGTGTGTGTATACATATATATATATATATATATATATATATATATATATATATATATATATATGAATGCAGGAAAAGATCTCCATGAAAACTTTTAAAAGCATCAACATTATATACTGATATAGACATGTGAAACAGTTTACTTAAATGTGTAGTGAGCTGAAGGCAATGAAGGTTACCTTGGGCAGGGAGAAAGGGCTTAGGGTAAAGAAACAAACTGTTACTTGGTTTATCTGACTAAATTGAAACCCTATTTTATTTTATAAAGAGAAAAGATCTGCAAGAGAAGAGACAAAGCATTACCTTTGTCCCAGAGAGTAGAGGACATTACTTGTGATATTCTTGTGAATAGTTTTCACTTTATGAGGAGGAAAGAGAGAGGGAGGAGGGACCCAAACAAGAGGGGGGGAGGGAGAGAGACAGTCACAGAGTGAAATGAGTGTAGAATTCCTGGGCCCCGGGCTTCTCCAGGCCCCAGGACACGACACAGCTGAGCTCGGATTCCCAGGCCTGCCGATGGCCCCTTGTCAGCCTTGTGCTATGTAGTGGTGACTCACACCTGGCCATGGGTCTCCAGCCCAGCAGCATGTCTCCCCAGAGACCTTTCCCCATGGTCCCTGGGAAGTACTGTGGAGCCCGGAGGGTGTGGTCTTCGCCTCAGAGAAGGCCTTCACTCCCAAGGAACCATGGCAAAGGCCACAAATTTGGCAGAGGAATGTGAGAGCTTTTACCATCACAACCCCCAGTTTCTCTGTCCCCCGGCCTAGGATTCTAGAAAGCTCCAAGCTCCAGACCCAGGGGCTTTTTGGCCCAGGGCCCCCTTTCAGCCTCACAGGGCTTCAGCAGAACACAGTTTCTCCACAGAAATCTAGGCTTCCTCCTGTTACCCTGCAGAGGATGGCTTGGCCATTTCAGTCACCTTTCGATCATTAGGACCAGACTGGACAATCGAATAGTTAAAATGTGTAGTCCCTAGGAATCCTCTCAGCCCCCTGAGCCCTAAGGACTCTGGCCCCTCCCATGTCAGCAACCCTTCAGAAGTCACTACCAGCCTCCAGCCTCTCTCCTGGTGTCCACAACAAGCCATCCTCAAGTCCAGTCCTGTTTTGCGACTTTATGCATTAGCCTTCTTCTGCTCTTTTTCACTCCTCTGCTACACCCCCAACTGGCCTAAAATTCGGATCCCATATGCTTGGGCTATCAGGAAATTCCCCCGAATCTATTTGGAGATGCTATAGGCCTGTAACACTCCTTAAGCAGCGAGTGGGCTGCACCCAACTTGCCCATCCAATCAGACCACATGTGTCCACACAGGGCAGGGCTCCCAGCACTCAGAGAGAAAAGAATGCTTCTTGAACCAACAATTCAATATTTCTACCGGCCCATGTGACACCACAACTGAACTGTTAACTCCCCAAGCGTATGGCCTTTCCCTGGCATAGAGTAAACATCCATGAACTGTCTACTCTCATATGTAGACAGACAGACACCCTCCATTTGGACACGTGCATGCCGGTACACAGTAAGACTCATCTTGAGTCATAAAGAAATCAAGGAAACAAAGCAAACAGAGGGCAGGGTGGCAACTTCAAAAGAGAAATGTATTCAATTTAAAAGTGAATTTAGGGGCCGGAGAGACAGCTCGGGTGCCCACAGCACCTACTGACCCTGCAGAGGACCTGGGTCTGGTTCCCCGTACCTACGTAATTGCAACCATCTGCAACTCCAGGCCCAGGGGATCTGAGACCCTCTTCTGGTCTCTGTACGTACCCAGCCCACCAGTGGTACACTTATATACATGCAAGCAAAACACTCATACACATAAAATAAATAAATTTAATTTTAAAATTTTAAAGTGAAACTATATTACTAACATGCAAGTGATTCAAACCAACTATGCATATATTTTTAATGATAGCAGCTGAAAACTTAAATGGGCTGTGACCACTCCTTGAGAGAGGACAGTGGATTCTCTCAGGGGGACAGTGTTTGATAACCCACAAAGAGGAGGTGCCTGGCAGAAACGCAAGCACCTGCCGTGGGCAGAGATGCATGGGAAGGGACCACAGAACAGACTGGAAATGCACATATGTGCATACATACATATGAATGACTGACAGTTTAGCTGGAGAAAAGATGCTGATATCAAGCCTCGAACGTTGACAGACAACTCAAATACCAGCACAGTCTGTCCCTGGTGCTCTCCAGCCTCAACTTGACATATTAGGACTTTACTAGGACACTTTCCTCTCTGTGAGCTTAGGAAAAAGTGGATTTTTGAGAAGTAAAGGAAGCAATATTCAGAAAACTCTGCAGGAACGGCTGGCTTTGACTTGAAGCTTTCCTGGAAAGGCTCTGCCTAGCATCTTAAGCGACTTCACATTTGCCTTCCAGTCTACCAAATAATCCCACTAGGAGGCCTCCCCAGCACAAAGTGAGGCCCTGTGCAGTTTTTCTTTAATAAACACTACTTTAAAACTCGTAAGCGCAATAGTGTGAATTCCTGATGCCCTGCCACCTCACCTCCAAATAGGTAGATGATAGATGGGGATCAGCTTAAGGAAAGTTCAGTCCAGAGCTGTGAATGTGATGTCTGCCCCCCCCCCACAAGCCTGGAGCCCTGGGCTGGGACCCTTGGATTTGACTGAATTCTCTGTGCCACGAGCATCTTTTATAGGACATACAACCACTTCTCAACTCCCAGGATTTGTTGTATTTGTAATGAAACAGAGCTCAATGGTAGAGTTGGGAGGCAGGGCGTCAATAGCCACCGCAGAGGTCGAGAGGGAGCTATTAGGGAAATAAATAGGGTCACAGTCCATTGTGAAATTGCACTTGATAAAATCTCAATCAATTAAGAAAAAGAATGCCCCCACATCCCCCAACCAACGCTAGACAACTCCATTTCCTCTGTGAATGTAAAAGCTGAGGGTAAAAGTTTCAAAGTTAGTCCAGAAGCAAGTGTGAGGGTTAATGTGACCGACCGGTTGGTACAAAATGCGGGATTGGGTTCTCTTACTGTGGCTTCCCCTTTGAGAGAATGCCACACAGCTATGGTAACATGAATGCAAAAGGTATCAAGAAGCTTGCTCAAAAATCTTAATTTCTGGGTGGGCATGGCCCGCGCCTTTAATCCCTGCACTGGAGAGGCAGAGGCAGGCAGACCACTGAGTTCTAGGCCAGCCTGGTCTACATAGTGAGTTGCAGGATGACAAGAGCTACACAGAGAAACACTATCCCAAACAAACAACAACAACAACAACAAAAATCTTAATTCAGCTGGCCAACTGGTACACACTGTGAAAACGGCAGGATTTCAGCCTCCCCAGAAGTAGGCCCCAACCCAACCACTCCCTTTATGGACCACTAATGGGGCCTATGCTCAGAGCTGCCAGTAACATAAAAACACCACCAGGGGACTGTTTATCGTTTCTATTTCTTAAGAGGAGGAAACTGAGCCTCAGCCATCACCGGTGGCTTCCCTAAGGTCATGTAGTTGCTGAAGACACGAACCTAGATTTACAGCCTCTGAAGTCTGATCTCAGAGCCACAGTGCCAGATCACTGGATGGATTTTTGTCTTATTTTGTTTTGTTTTGCTATGATAAGCCACCATGACCAAAAGCAACTTGGGGAGGAAAGAGTTTATTTTAGCTCCCAGCTTATAGTGAGGGAACTGAGGGCAAGATTTGGAGGCAGGAGCTGACATAGAGTCATGGGGTGCTGCTTACTGGCTTGCTCAGCCTGCTTTCTTATAGCACCCAGGACCTCCAGCCCAGGGATGGCCCCACCCACACTGGGCTGGTCCCTCCCACTTCACTTCAATTATTAGTAAAGAAAATGGCTCACAGGTCTAACTCCAGGCCAACCTGATGGGGGCATTTTCTCAGTTGAGGTTTCTCTTCCCAGGTGACCTTGACTTTTATTTATCAAGTTGGAAAAAGAAAACTTAACCAGTACAAGAATACACTTGTAAATCCAGTACCTGATGGGGTACTGTCCCACCCACACTGTCCCAAACAAACAACAACAACAACATGTTGTTTCCCTTAATGGTTGATGAATAAAACACTGATTGGCCAGTAGCCAGGCGTACTGTAGATGGGCCTACGAGAGTGAGGAGAGAGAGGTAAGCCTCAAGAGAGAGGCCATATAGAGACCAGGAAGAAAGGATGAGCCAGGCATTCTCTGGTAAGATAAGGCCAGGTAGAAATACATAGCTTAGTAGTTATGGTTTAATAATTAAGATAGAGCTAGTCAGTAAGAAGCCCTAGTCATTGGCCAACAGTTTATAAATTAATACAAGTCTTTGGTGTGTTTATTTGGAGCTAATCGGCTGCTGGACCTGGCTGGAAAGAAACCCCAGCTACAAGTACCTTCCACAGAGAATATCTAGAATGTTTACATAATGTTTACAATTAGTCATGACCTAAAAGCAATGAGGAGTAAGGACATTTTCCGGGTGGGGGGGGAGGGGGGGAGGGTTCACACTGTATGTAGGACTGTAACAGGAGATAGGAAGTTGCCCTTAGTTTCTTACACAATGCCAACCTCTGAGCACTGAAGTTCAGCTCCCAGTGAGTTTATCAGTGGACATGCCTAGAAAACACTAAACAGTGGATCTAAGCACAAAGCACTTTGTGTTGGCACCATGACCTGGGGAGACGGCTCAAGTTCGGGTTCCTTGTCAGACTTGGAAAATGCCAGTAACCACCACCCTCTGTGGAGAAACAAGAACCCTGCCTCTTACACGGAGCCCTCCCTTGGGGCTGTTTATGCTAGTGGGCACTGCTGAGGCTGGGTGCCCGTGCTAGTCACTGACAACCTGGTAAGCTTAATGGAGACATCTTCAGTGCCCACATCTGTGGCAGAGCCACATGTACCTAACAATATTTCAGTTCTCTCCAGTGCACAAACTGTAAGAAAAGTTCCCTCAAGTAATTATGGACAAAAACGTCACCCTCTGCATTTTTCCCTGAGAGTTTGGAGAGCCCTGCTTCTCTGTGTCTGCCAACATGAGCTTTCCAACAAGGAACAGCACCATTCATCACCAGAAAACATAGTTGGGGGGTAGCGTAAGGTCTACATAAAACACATCAGTATCTACCAGGAAAATGTAAGTTTAACTGAGTTATTACATTTTCTCCATGCAGATTTAAGGCTAAAATCTCGCCAACAAGTGATGTGCCAAATCCTAGAAATGGATCACACAGCTGCAGCTAGCCACGTGGTCTAGACTTCTTTCTGTTGCTGTGATGAAACACTGACCCAAAGCAATCTAGGGTAGGAAGAGTTCCTTTCAGCTTGCAGGCCACGTTCTGCCCTGTAAGGGATCCGGGGCAAGGACTGAAGTAGGACCTTGGGCAGGAATGATGGCAGAATGCTGCTTGCTGGCTTGCTCGATGCCTCACTCTTAGCTAACTTTCTTGGCCAGCCCAGAACCGCCTCCGTAAGGAGTGATGCTGCCCAGACTGGGCTGGTGCTATCCACATGGCTTGGATCCTCCTGTATTATTTAACAAGCAAAGCAATCCACCACAGATACGTCCAACAGGCTAATCTGACCTGGAGATTCCTCACCTGAGTCTTTCTACTCGGATGACTCTAGGCTGCGTCAAAGTGGTGATAAAAAACACCCAGGACGCCATATCTGTCTCATCCCCATCTGCCCAATACAGCATGTTTTCTCTCCTAACCTTTAATGTTTTATTAGTCGTCAATATGAGAATCTGAATCTCCCTCTTCTTTCAAACACACGATAAGTGAAATAAAACAAAGTGAAACGAAAATCTGGAGGGTGGAGGAAACTGTTGCAGAATCCCAGATGATGCGGTGACCAGCTTCCCCACCTCCAGGGGAAGTGCATTTCTGCTTGTGGCTTCCTGACTGGCCTGGGCTATTCCTCCGCTGCCTCCTAGCAAGGTTTCAGGATGCTGATTTATTCTTGTTTTTAATCTCCTCTGAGACATGAATGCCCCCATACACTCTACCTTGACAGGAGTTACCTAGAGATCCCTAAAATGAGCCTCATGCAATAAAAGGACACAGAAAGGGCCGTAAACACCTTGCTTTACAAACAACAAAGCACTTCCTATTATGGTGTACCACTGGAATCCCCTCCAAAGGCCAGACACTGAAGGTTTGCCAGCTCCTATGCTGATGTGGGGCGTCCTTCTGTGAGTTGCAAATATGTGCTGCTTTTACTGGTTGACAAATAACTGCTTTGGCCTATACAGCTAGGCAGGAAACCCAAGCAGAGATACAGGGAGGAAGAAGATGAAGTCCTGAGAGATGCCAACAGTCGCCCAAAGGAGTGAGATGCCAGAGCATTACCCAGTAAGCCACAGAACATGTGGCAACACTAATAGGAATGGGCTAATTTACACGTAAGAGCTAGCTAATAATAAGCCTAAGCCATCGGCCAAACAATATAGTTAATATTAAGCCTGTGAGTAATTATTTTATAAGTGGTTGCAGGACCCTGGGCAGGGCACAGAAAAGCCTCCAGCTACAGTGTGTCTGGGAGGAGGCGGTTGGAGCTTTGGGAGATAGAGCCTAGTCAGAGGAAGCCGACCCCCATGGACAGCCAGCCCCATCGGGAGCATCTCTGCTCTACACACCCTCACATAGTCTTTCCACCATGGTGCTCCGCCTTACCACAAGCTGAGGGTCACATACAAAATAACCCTTCGCTCCATCTAACATCATCGCCTCAGACATTCTGTCCTAGCAAAAGAAAGCTGATTGACACACTTTTACTTCTCCCAGAACATCTAGAAACTTCCTCTATTGGTGAAAAGAAACAGAGATGGACAAGAGACACAGGCAAACATAATTTAGTACTTCATGTGGCGGTGAATAAATCCCCGAAGGAGAAAAACAGTAGACTCTTTATGATAATTTTTAAGACTCCAAGGAATATACGATGGCTTTGTCTCTGGCAGGTCACAGTAGCCTAGCACAGCCAGTGGGAAGACATGGCTCCTCAGGTAGCCTGACACAGCTTTGAGCTGACCACAGGAGGACAAAATGGTCCCGGTGCTGAATGATTAGCAAAAGCGTTACTGAAGCCTCTGTTTAGGACAAATGGTTCAATGGGAAATTGTGTGAAGCATAAGTGAGCTCATTTGGAGATTTGGGTGTAATTCATCCTGGCAGGTGCACAGGGGAACCAGGGATCCAGCCTTCTCAGTTTGGAAGCACCACGGGAGCCCCAGAGAGAGTTCCTGCGGCTGCAAAAGCTGCCAGGTCCAGGTGCTCATGTGAGCCAAAACCACCTCTGCTGCCCTGTTAGCACAACTCTGGGCCTCCGCCGTTGCTCCGGATTCTGGGGATGTCACATTGCTGTTTCCCAGCATGCCCGGGTCTGCCTGCTGGTTTCTTTGCCACTCATCTTCACATTCAGGCAGGGTGGCTTCCACCTGGATGAGCACGCAGGCTGGGCTGCTCAGTCTTTGTAAAAAGATGTCAGTCCCCACCATCTGCTTGTCTGGTTTGCAAGAATAGACAGACTATGGCCTTTTCAACCAGAGAGATGAAGAATTTGTAGGCTCTAACTAGAGGAGACAACCTTGAAGCCACATGGGAGAGCTTCTGTCAGATTTCTACTCACTAATGAGCAGGCAGTGATAGGAGTCTGGGGTTACAACATGTATGACCCCAGCGGGCAGTGACAAGTGTCTAAGGTTAGAACATGTATGACCCCAGCGGGCAGTCACAGGAGTCTAAGGTTAGAACATGTATGGCCCCAGTGGGCAGAGACAGGAGTCTAAGGTTAGAACATATATGACCCCAGTGGGCAGAGACAGGAGTCTGAGGTTAGAACATGTATGACCCCAGTGGGCAGAGACAGGAGTCTGAGGTTAGAACATGTATGACTCCAGTGGGCAGAGACAGGAGTCTAAGGTTAGAACATGTATGACTCCAGTGGGCAGAGACAGAAGTCTGAGGTTAGAACATGTATGGCCCCAGTGGGCAGAGACAGGAGTCTGAGGTTAGAACATATATGACCCCAGTGGGCAGAGACAGGAGTCTGAGGTTAGAACATGTATGACCCCAGTGGGCGGAGACAGGAGTCTGAGGTTAGAACATGTATGACTCCAGTGGGCGGAGACAGGAGTCTGAGGTTAGAACATGTATGACTCCAGTGGGCAGAGACAGGAGTCTGAGGTTAGAACATGTATGACCCCAGTGGGCGGAGACAGGAGTCTGAGGTTAGAACGTGTATGACCCTGTGTGGACAGTGACAGGACTCTGGTGTTATAACATGTATGAGCCCAGCGGGTAGGGACAGGAGTCTAAGGTTAGAACGTGTATGATCCTATGTGGGCAGGGACAGGGGTCTGGGGTTAGAACAAGGATGGCTCCTGGAGAATAAAATCTCCGTCCTTTCAGTCTCTGCAGACTCTGTGTGACTGTCATACCCCTGCTTTCTCCAGAAGAAACTGACATCTACCCATGGACCTTTGTAAAATCTGTGCACCGTGTCGCTCACTGTCCTTGCAAAGAAATTCCTTTCTGCCCAGGGTGCCGGCAAAGCTGCGCTCCTGCTGGATCGGGAGGCTGTCTCCTTCCTAATAATTAGTTTTTCTTTTCACTGCCAGGAAGTGGAGGACAAATGCTGGACTCAGTCACAGTAAGTAATCCAAGCGTTCGGGGCAGACGATGTTCTGATCTCTCTCTTGTCTTTAATCCCTCATTTCCTCCTATTTTTACCCTGTTAACTTTATTATGTAAATTTATCACCAACTGTTCAAACTAGCGAGGAATCACTTGCTGGGCTTCTAATATCTATTCATTAAAAACTATGTGGCCATAACATATATTTACTTGATCTTATAGGATGATGATCTCACAGGATCCATACTGATTACAAAATGAAAGTTTCACCAGAAGTGGTGGCTCACGCCTTTGACCTCAGCACTTGGGAGGCAGAGGCAGGTGGATCTCTGTGAGTTCAAGACAGTTGGGTCTGTCTGGAGAGTTCCAGGTCTGCCGGGTATGCTACGGAGTGAAACCGTGTCTCATCTTTTCTTGAAACTTTGATTCCCACGCATGGATTGTAATTGTAAATCCCTTCTTCTTCTCTCGCTGTTACTTGAGGTACACCAGTGTGCTATGGACGATTCCCAAGGAAGACATGCCAACGAGGAACCCAGGCTGCAGACACCCTACCGAATCACAGCAGAACAGCTCTGGAAGCCAGACAAGTCGCCCCACACAGGCTGAGTCTGGGGACGGGTATCTGTGCCCCAGATTCAGAATAGGTCAAGCAAGGTAGAGGGAGCATGAGAGGTGGGTAAAATGTCAAAGGGGGCAGTGGGAATGGGGAGGATTTCCGGCCTCTGTGAGCCTGAGCCTAGCGGTTGTAAGGGTGGGCGTCAAGGAGGGCTGCAGTCAGTGCCCAGGGCACTTCCGGGTTTCCCCACCGTGCTTTGCTTTCCGTCTCTGTCTCCCCGTGTCTATAGAGGGCACAATTCACTTCCTTTGGGGTCAAATTACAAGCATGCTGGTGGGAGTGGTCCCAAGTGTTAGCGGCTGCTGTGTAACCGTTATGTGCAGAAAGAGGGACCGTGTCTACATCTTTTAAACAGACCCCTTATCAAATCCCTTATTCATGGATCATGATGATTCAAAAACCGCATTTCTGAGCTAGCGGGATCACTCGTAGCAGAAAGTAGAAGGGATGCGGGAGCAGGCATGGGTCTGGCTGTTTGATGTACACGTCCAGGACTGCATTGAGCAAAGACCTCTGCAAATGGCACCAGGATGGCGCAGTCCGTGGATGCGCAAAATGCCAGTCGACCAAACATTCAAAATGCTTGGAATGCAAATGTTTTGTAGAAGCCTTGTAATTGAAAAATAATAATTGGGGGAGATTGGAGAACAAAACTCCAGAGTTCGGAAGAACAGTTTGAAGCCTGCTAAACAAAGTGGACAGGTCTACTGGACACGTAGACCTGTTGTAGAGAAAGACCGCGACCTGAATATCAATGGCAATGTTTGCCCTTTGCTGCTCATCACACAGACAGTCAATCAGCTGAGCACACCAGGTGACACGGGAGTCCTGGCAAAGCAGCCCAGAGGCATGGCGTTCCACCGTGCAGTAATGGGGCGCATGCCGTTCATTCGAATCTGTGCTCACAGCCAGGGTCAAGGGAGGTCCTCTGCTTTATTATAGTTCTTCCTCAGCCTCGCAAATGCTTCATAAAATACAGTTGAGGACAGACTGTGACAACCTAAGCGTAAAGGGTAAACCGAGCCAAGCACTTCGCATGCATCTGCTTAATTCAGCCTCACCACACTCTCCAAGTAAGGTTCTCTAGTTACCGCTTTTCCCAGTGAGGAGGCAGAAACACTGAAGCAAACCAAGCTGGTGCAAAGTGGCAGAGGCTGCCTGGCCCACTTCCTAGAGTACTTAGCAACATGCCCCACCCTACAGCAATGACCACACCCAGAGAACTGGAGTGCCTAGCAACACGCCCCACCCTACAGCAGTGACCACACCCAGAGAACTGGAGTAACTAGCAGTACGCCCCGCCCTATAGCAGGGACCACACCCAGAGAACTGGAGAGCCTAGCAACACGCCCCACCCTACAGCAGTGACCACACCCAGAGAACTGGAGTGCCTAGCAACACGCCCCACCCTATAGCAGTGACCACACCCAGAGACGGCCTAGCAACACGCCCCACCCTACAGCAGTGACCACACCCAGAGAACTGGAGTGCCTAGCAACACGCCCCACCCTATAGCAGTGACCACACCCAGAGAACTAGAGTACCTAGCCACATGCCCCACCCTACAGCAGTGACCACACCCAGAGAACTGGAGTGCCTAGCAACACACCCTGCCCTACAGCAGTGACCACACCCAGAGAACTAGAGTACCTAGCAACATGCCCCACCCTACAGCAGTGATCACACCCAGAGAACTGGAGTGCCTAGCAACACGCCCCACCCTATAGCAGTGACCACACCCAGAGAATGTGGGAATGAACTTGGTCATCTTCTTGCCTATGCCACCTGAACCAATTACTTTTTGATTAAAAAAAAAAATCTTCACTTCAGTCAGAATGGCTATCATCAAGAAATCTGACAACAAATGTTGGAGAGGAATCTTTATTCACTGCTAGTGGGGTACAAATTAACACACACTTTATGGAAGCCAGTCTCTTCAAAGAACAAAAATAAAATGTCCACATGACCCAGCTATTTCACTCCTGGGCATATGCCCAGAGAGCTTTATATCCTTCCTACCAGAGATATTTGTACATCTGTGTTTATTGCAGCTCTGTCTGTGAGAGCAAGGAAAGGGAACCAACATACATGTCCATCAACAGAAGAATGCATAACGAAAACCTGGCACATGTTATAAAGTGGAATGTTGTTCAGCTCTAAAGACAAGTAAAATAATAAAATTTGCAAAAAAGGATAGACTTAGAATGTGTAATACCAACCTGAGGCCACCCAGGGTCAAAAAGGAAAAGAAAGCGTGTTCTCCCTCAGATGAGGCTCCTTGCCTATGACGCACACGTGCTCCTGCGGTATAGTAGGACATTTAGGAACGAGAGTAACCGAGGGTGACAGCAAAGGGTGGAATGCAGGTAGAAGACACACGAGTTAGCAAAGAGGGCAGAAAGCAAATCTTTTCCAGCTTCCTCATAGCTTCAGGGTGGCCATTCTGACTGTCCAGAAGGGGTAAGGAGCTTTGAACTGGGCAAGTGTTTGAGTCGCTTCCTCGACCCACCTGTGCAATGCTTACCGTGAGGCTATTGCTTCTAGGTATTTAAAAAGAAAAGAAGAGGGGACTTCCCACAGCATCGGGGTTCTCCTAGGATAGAAAGCAAGTGGTAGAGAAGCGTGGAGACCACACCCTGTGCTCGTGCTGTCCTGGCTCAAAGTGTGTCACACCCTTGCAGAGTTTGAGTCTCATGATGAGCACACTGCATGCTCTCAGGAAATACACCGCATGCCGGCACTGTTCTAGAACATCCGCCCAGCTCAAACACACCTGTTAGACAAGCTGGTCCACCGTCCCTTAGCTCTGGAAATATTGGAAATATCTATGTAGCTAGAAGGTACCCTTCTATGTTCTTTTACCAGGTCCCTCCACCTGAGGTCAAGAGGGGGGTCAAAGGAGGGGGTCAAAGGACAACGGCAGGCTCCTGTCTGAGCCAGACCTCACTTCTTGGCCAGGAGTCCAGGTCTCAGAAACCCCAACTAAACAACATCAAATCTACCACCGAGCCCTCCAAAAGTCTGCTCCCTTGAGTGTAACCTCTCAAGAGTAACCCACGCCATAGGTATGCACATCCCTAGCCATGGCAGAAAACACAGAGGGTCTTCTGTGGTGGTATACTGGGAAATCAGGTGTGATGTCTAGATTGTTGCCACATTCTGCAGAAGGTCCCATGATTGTTGAGAGATGAGTAGGGTGGTCCAGCTGGGTAAAATGAAGGATTTATTTGTGCCTTTTAAGTGGGCTATATTAAAGTTATGGTAGGAACTGTCCTATTTCAATACCCAGAATCCAGAAAGATGCCAGAGAAGGCATGCTTAACATGCATTTGTTGACTGACTCAAGAGTGAATGCCAGTCAGACAATGGTGGCACACATCTTTGACCCCAGCACTCAGGAGGCAGAGGCAGGTGAATCTCTGTGAGTTCAAGGCCATCCTGATTTACAGACTGAGTTCCAGGACAGCCAGGGCTACACAGGGAACCCTGTCTCAAAAAAGCTAAAAGAGTGGATGCCTTTGCGTTACATACATAGATGCATATCCCGATATATCAGTGGGAAAAGACAACTCAGTCATGAAAGTCTCATCACTCTTTGAACTGAGCGTGTACAAGTACAAAGTGAGATAAATGGGAATAACTGCCCCATGAATTCCAAGATGGGCTGGGCAAGCTGTAAGCCCAGCACCAAGAATCCAGGGAAGAGTTTTGTCTGTCAGTTTTGTTTTGTTCTGTTTCTCTGTCAAGAGAACAAATGCTTAAAAGAGTAAATAAGATAGCTTTAAAAAGTTAAATTCCCCCAACTCACCATGAGACCCCGTGGCTCTACCAAAATGAGACCTTTCTTATCAGAGGTCGACGTTACAGTTTCTTAGGGATGCCCACCCATCCCTTTTGAAATCCTTAACTTCCAAAACCATGGGGAAATCTAAAAATATATGAGTTTATATTTACATATAAATATGTAGCATTATATAAACATAAACAAATGGATGTTATTTAACTCGCGGAGGAATTATCTGTTTAGATCTTTCAACGCCATCTGCTCACCTATAGATTCCCTCCACTCTACTTCTAAAAGCTTTCCAATCTCATATGGCTGTTATTTTATGATCAGTTCTGTAAACAACTATAAAAAAAATCTCTCAGATGCAAACTAGCGTTGATGGCCATAGATGCATAAGAAGCCCCGTGCGATGTCCGCAGCATCGGCACAATGCATCTTCACTGCAAAGGCACGAACACAGACGCCGTCAGGTAGGGCGCCACACTGCCCCCCAGCAGCGTGCATTTCTGCTCCCAACATTGGCCGTCCTTTGAGGAAAGTGAACAGCCTCTGCCACCTGCACCCCAAGGAGCACAAATCACATCTGAACTCTCATTCCCGCATCAGTTTACATGTGAGCTTACGTGCGTGCAGCTTCACGGAGGCTACCTGCTATTGGCTGTCACACGACGCAACAGGCACATCTCTTCACCAGCACACTGGCTCACTGGAGATCACATGTCTTCCTGCATCCTTCCCTGTTCTTTCCTTCTGCACCTGCGGTCCCTCGTCTTCCTGTCTCACCCCTGCCATCCTCCTTGTTGAAGAAGTGTTCATCCGGCCTCATCAAGCCTTGGCCTTTCCCCCTCCCACAATCAATTGATTTCTTTCTGTGCACAAGCGAACACTGTGCATTTTAATTCTTCGGAAGGTATTTGTATAAATAAATATAATAACCTACTAGCTTTAGAAAACCCACATCTGGAGATTGACTTAGTGATGGCTGGGAAGCCCATCTGAGTACTCTTACTTGGAATCCTAAAGGATAGATGATGGAGGTAAAGGATACATAAGTAGATGATAGAAACGTAAGTAGATAGATGATAGATAGACAGATGGATAGAATGATAGAATGATAGATAGATAGATACGTAGAATGATAGATAGATGATAGATAGATAGACGGATAGATTGATAGAATGATAGATAGGTAGATAGAATGATAGATTGATAAATTGATAGAATGATAGATAGATAGATAGAATGATAGAGTGGTAGAATGATAGAGTGGTAGAATGATAGATAGATAGAATGATAGATAGATAGATAGAATGATAGACTGATAGAAAGATAGGTAGATAGAATGATAAATTGGTAAATAGACAGCAGATCCACGAGTGTGCCTCCTAGTATATGTCCAATGTGTTAGAAAGAGCAGAAACAGGATCGTATGCACAGTTATCACATACTGTGCTCGTGCAGCTTACATCCTAGTGAGGCATTTAGCAGCTACGCAGTGTGTACTGGGGATGCCATGTGACCTTCATGTGATTGGGACACATGATGGTCCTGTAGGAGCGGGAGAGGGTGTGGCCTAAATGTTAGAGGAGAGTGGGAGACTTAAAGGATAAGGAGGAGTCATTTAGGAGTAGAAGGCAGAAAGCAGGGAGCCGACTTCAGGCCATGGGCAGCCAGTAGGCTCTGAGAGGAAGTGAGACACTTGGTTCTGAAATAACAACGTGGCTGTATCTCCATACCAAACCACTAAAGCACGAAGGACACAAATGGCAAGGCTGGGAAAACAGCACTGAATCAAGGACACGGAGCTTCCAGGGCTTATGATGAAGAGGTTTTGTGCAGGATGAGGGGTAACGATGGATTTCATCCTTCTACGCACAGATAGGCGGCTTTCCCAGCACGGTTTGTAGAAGAAACTTACATACGGTGTGCTAACTAACGAACGACCCAGTCTTCACACCTAAAGCTCCACTGCGTCACATGGAAAAGCCTTCCCCCACTTCATCATGGCTAGGAATGTGCACACTCATGACACGCTCTGCCCTCATGACCTCAGGCCCAAAGAGAAGATGGATTCTTTAGTAGGGGATTCTGAGGCCCCAGACACAGACAAGAAAAAAGTGTGTTATCTTCACATAGATGTCTCCTGCCGCCTACTGAGACTTTCCTCACCTCATGCGAGTGAACATGGTAGAGCTGTACAGAGTGAATACCTTCAAGCTGCCCAGGGTACTCCCAGAGCTAAAGCCAGTGGACCAGTGGGTCCATCACCCAGGTCATCACTGTGGCTTCCAGCAGGGAGACTGTCCTGGCTAGCTTTGTGTCGAGTTGATGCAAGATAAGGAAAGAGAGGACCTCAACAGAGAAAATGTCCCTACCAACCTGGCCTGTGGGCATTTTCGTCACTGATACTTGGGGGGAAGGGTCAGCTCACTGTGGGAAGTACTGCTCCTGGGCGGGCGGTCCCTGGGGTCTGTAAGAAAGTGGACTGGGCAAGCCGTAAGGAGCAAGCCAGGAAGCAGCAGCCTCCATGGTCTCAGCTCCAGGTCCTGCCTCCAGGTCCCTCCCTGACTTTCCCTCAGCGATGGTCTGTGACACAGAAGGGTCAGCTAAAATAAGCCTGTCCTCCTCAGGACGCCTTTGTCATGGTGTTTATCACAGCAATAGAAACCCTAACTAACTAAGGCAGGTGTATTTCTTGAGCGTATCCAGTGGGGCTACCAGGCTGTTCAGACAGCTTTGAAGAAAACAGAGTGGTGTGCATAGCTCAGATAGGATTATAGCTTAAACACATTAGGTGAAAACAACCAAGATTCAGCACAGTGGGTATAAACAGACATGTCTGCGTCTGTGCTACAAGCAAGAGCAGACTATTTCCGGAAGGAGAAACAGACTGAGACGAGAGAGTGGTTACATTGGAAAGGGACCGGGAGACTGAAGATTTCGGCACCAGTTAGAAGAGAAGCTAATGTTTCAGGGGACAACCGTTCATGCTGCCTGCGTTGTTTATAATATTCAATATCACTTTCTTAAAGTTAATCACCAATAAAAGCACATGTAATAAAATCAATGCATTTCAGAGAACATATGTAAAATCACCCAATGGGATTCAAAAGGCTCCTGTGTAACACCAATAAATAAATGACCCAGAGACTGATATTGGTGTTCAAGCTTCAAGCTGAACATCAGAAAGGCAAAGTAGCCGGCCGCTAGCTTCTCAGCTCTAGCTCAGGCTGAATGGGCTGATCCTGTCTCCACAAGGTCTCACCAAGCCTCACACTGTAACCTCTCCTCAGTGTGGCTGGAGACTGAAGGCCTCCCTGAGACCTTGCTTCTGTCCTATATACTTCCCTAATGTTGGGATTAAAGGTGTGAGCTATAATTCTCTTTTAGACGGATTCACTCTTGTGTAGATCTGGGTGGCCTTGGACTCACAGAGATCCGTCTACCTCTTAATCCTGAGTCCTAGGATTAAATGTGTGTACCACCACCTCCTAGCTTCTGGCTGCCGGGATTAATGGTGTGTGCTTGGGTTCTACGGCTTGTGCCTGACTTTGTTTTACTGAATCCACAGTCAAGCTTTAATAAATCATAAATGATATATCATTACACTCTTAGGCTTTAAAAAGAATGCATGTGTCAATCAGAACTAGACCTGGGCATCGAGTGAAGGGGAGAGAGGAAGTTCATGAGAGAGGAGGGTCGTCTGTTGGGGGGGGGGTCCACCTGGCCATGCCCTGTTGGAGATAGAACTTCCAGCAAGCTAAGCCTAATGTTGCCAAATAGCTTAACTGTGGAATTAAATGCCCTAGGCTCTGATTCCAAGATCACCAAGCAAGCTTTCAGCCATAATTTGATCTTTAGAGATCTGCTTGTGTGGAAAGAGATACTGTGCTGACCTCTGTGTTCTGTCTCGTGCAGTAATTATTTGTATTTTTTATCTTGCAATATAATGACAACCAGGAAAGAGGGGGGATGTGGGGGAGGGGTGGCAGAGGGGGGAACCATCATCTTTGGGTATGAGAGTCCCAGAGAAATTATTAGCAGTGTCATGACAAAAAAAAAAAAAAAAAAAATCAACATTTTGAAAAAGCCAGTGCCAGACCGATTCTGGCTACAGAGCTACATATGCCTGAAGTGGGCAGGTGTGTAAACCAGGAGGCTTCCACAATATTTTAAGGAAAAGACCATGGTGACAGAAGTAAATTGTTTTTAGTTATTTATTTGAAATGTGTGTTCCCTCTCAGATTTAAGCTCCCAAAAGAGACAAGGCTGGCCTTTCTCATCACACCCCAAGTAACTGCTACAGTGTCCTACACGAACAAGAGCCCGGCAAATATTTACAGAAAGGTAGGCAGGATGAAAGAAGAGGGAACAAAATGGGCAGGAGAGCTAAAAGCAGAGGATATGTTTGTTCAAGAAATGCTTGTAAACGAATGACTACAGCAATTTAAAGAGAAAGAGAAATCCAGGCTTCTGGCCTGTGATCCCAAGTGAGCCATGGCGTCACCCATTAAAGGAATCGAACCCTGCAGATGCAGACACGCTAAGGACACTGACCATGAGTTTAATTCATAAGTGCTGCGTGTCATGCACTATTGCATATCCAGAGGAGTGTTCCAGAAGGAGTGCTCGGTAGCAGCTGAGTACACAGACCCAAAGATCATCGCTGGAAGTTCATGAGGACATGGTAGGGTTCCATTAGCACGAAGAAGGCAGCAGATGCCATACCCGAGGGTGGAGTAGCCCAGGAACAGAAGCACGTGTGGTTAAAAGTTCAAGGACTTCAATTTTGAGTAGAGGAACAGAAGAAGACATTACAAGAAGGCCCAAGGGCAGCAGCTAGAGATGCCGCGCCATGTCACGCCATGAGCAGGGGAAATGGCGCTTCAAGAATGAAACGGCAAGCAAGCCGAGTGTGCTAGGAAGTCCCCACGACCAGGGCAGAGTGCTGCGGTGTCGGAATTTCTGTCAGGGAGGGTGTGGGGGCACAGGAGACCCAGATCAGTTTTAAGACCCAGCTTTGGTAGGGTAAGATGTTTGACTGTGCCATACGCTGGCACACCTGGAGGGTCTTTAGCGCAAATGAGAGCGTTTGGTGAGAGGAAAGATATGACTTGGTCCTTGTTCATGTGGCACCCTCCATCGTCATCGTCACAAAAGGTAAACCAAAATGAGCTAGCAACACTCCAGAGCCTTGTCCAGAGGACACATGACATGTGTCAAAAATGTTGTCAATAAACACATGGCAGCAGCAGTTTTCATTAGAAAGCAACCCTTGAAGCAGCTGGTGTAAGCCCCTAGGGTGCAGGTAGGTGGTCCATGTTAAGAGTGTTGCCCTTCCCCTGGAGAGGTGGGGGAGGGGATCTCAGTTATCTCAGTGGGGTCCACACAAAGGACACTATCCAGTGAAGCAGAGGACTCACTTGAGAGGGGTGGGGTCCCTTAGAGAAATCCTTCATGTCATAATTCTGCCACCCAGCCACCCACAGTACCACAGCAGGCTCTCTTTAAAAAAAAAATTAAATAGCAAATCAAGAAAAAGGAAACACCAGTGTACAGCTGACTGGCTGACTGATCAGAAGCACGTTTTGTTTTAGTGTTAGCATCCATCTAAGTCCCTGCTCCCCCGTTCAACACTGAAGCCTTAAAGGCCAGGTGGTCACCAGAGCTCAGACCCAAGGTTGATGCCGATGAATCGGCAATCCCAAAGGGGCCAGGCTAGAACCTCTCACTCGCTCTGATAGTTTCAACATGCCTTGGACATTGCTTTCGCTGTTGAAACAAAAATATCTAAGGCCTAGTTGATTCAGTTTGCAAAAGCAACTGCATGGTGCCTGGTGAGGTCTCACGGCAGCCATGGGCAGACTGGTCCTCTTAGAGCAGCCTACTTTCATTGCAATGAACACTCACATGATCCCTGACTTGCTCCCCCAAACCAAATGACCTGGGTTCATCCTCGAGGCGTGGCACGCATGGTCCAGTCAGCTCTCGCTAGGTTCTGCCTCTGAGGTCCCACCACCTCGCTATAACACACACGGGGACCAAGGTCCCAGCACAAGGACCCTTGAGGTCAGACCTCATACAAAGGTTGTCAAAGTCCAGCCACCATTTTCCAGGAGAGGGCTTCTTCCCCCTGTACCACGTTTCTTTACCCATTTTCTGTGTTAACCTGTCCAGCCCGAGTCCAGCTGAAAATGTGGTGATCTAAATCACAGATCACCTACTCAGGAAGAGCAAAAAGGCAAGATCCCTCCTCAACACACTGAGCATTTGCCACCAAATCCCTCCCCATGTGTGTGTGCGTGTGTGTGCGCGCGTTTGTGTGTGTGTGCGCACGCGCGTGCGTGCGTGCCTGCCTGCCTGTGTCTGTGTCCTGGGAAAACAAGGAATGGATGAAAATCACCACAGAAAGAAGGCGTTGAAAAACCACAAATGGAAAGAGCCACGGCCCCTGGGTGTGCTCATCACTTTGGACCGCTATAAACAAAATACGTGTGAACAAGTCATTTTTGACAACCAAAGTTTATTGTTCATAGTTTTGAAGACCAGCAAGGCCGAGATCAAGATCCCAGCAGACACAGTGTCTGATGGGGCCTGTTCATCACAGGTGGCGCCTCCTATGTGTGTCTTCTTATTGTGGAAAGAACATCCAATTTCTCAAAGGACAAAGGACACTCATTCTATCCGTGAAGGGTCTGCCCCCTCCTGGCACCACTGCTTTGGGGATTAAATGCCAACGTATGAATCTAGCAGTTGGCATAAACATTCAAGCCATAGACCAAGGGACACAAAACCTTTTGTAGGGCCCCACAGGAAGTTCAAGGACAACTCTGGAGTGAAACTGGCTCCAGTTAAAACAGTAACTGGCTCATTGGCTTACTTGGGTTTTCTGTCTGGCCATGTGGTTGTGTGGGTAGGTGGTTATGTAGGCAGTTTGTTGGTGGTTTGGGTGGTTAGAGGGGTGGATGGTAAGTAGTTTCTTGGTCAGCTTGTGGCACTGAGGACAGCCTGGATCCTTGAGCGCTTGAGGTATGCCTTCTACCACTGAACCTCAGCGCAGTTTGTTTGTTTTGGAGAGAGGTGCTTAGTTGTGTTTTATTTTTATTTTTAATCATATCCTGCCAGGGAATTTAGCGGCCGCCATGTCAGGCTCTCGTGCTCACATATAACAAATGACTAAGGCAGCTGCAGCAAAGAAATGTGCCCTGTGCACAATGAGCAACAGCCACACTTGGCTATACTGCTCTCCCCTCACAAGGGACCCCGCAGTCCACACAGTGGAAACAGCCCCTGTGACAAGGCTTGGGGCTTCCTGACATGTTTAAATATTTATTTATTTATTTACTTGCTTACTTACTTGTACATGTGAACACCTGTGTGTGTGTGTGTGTGTGTGTGTGTGTGTGTGTGTGTGTGCAGGAGACAGTTCTATTCATTGGTCCTGGTGATCGAATTCAGGTCCTCAAGCTTGGTGATAAGTCACCTTAACTACTGAGCCATTTTGGTCTCTCATCCTTTTAAAAGATATTTTTTCTGCTCTCACCCTTTAGCATTGCACTATATTTCACAAGTCATGTGAACACCCAAACCCCAGCATCCTTTGACCCAGAACAATTTCCATTTGTGTTGAAAGCTCATCAGAGATTCTGAAGAGAGACTAACATTTACAAACTTTGCTCGGAGATGTCCTGTCGGGTCATGGGCAAGCAAGTAGGGCAAGGATTGAAATGAAATTAAAAGAGTAACGTAGCACAGCTAACCTTTCATTGCCAAGAGTTTTATAAATCACCATAATTCAACCTGAAGGATCACAATTGAAGTTCCAGCAGATATTTACATATTCATGGTCACAGGGTTCTGCAGGAATATCATTCTGGGGTATATGGATATGCAAAAGATTACAGGAAAGGTTGGGATCTAAAGGTTAATTGATCTTTATTTGAAATAGAAAAGGAACTCTAAATAGAGGGTAATTAACAGCTTTATTCCCTGTAAGAAGATTAAAAATTACTAAAGTCACCTGAATCGTGTATCTCTTAACAGTATATGACAAAGGAGTTGGTTCAAAGCAGGGAGTGGGGGGGGGAGAATGGGCTGAAACCTAAGTCCCCCTCCCCTACCATGGTGCTCAGTCTGAACATTTACTCAAATCTCTAGAACTCTTTTGCCTGATTCTGAAAAACAAATCCAGGCCACTGCAGCTGAAGAGAATGAGGCCTGGGGTCCCTTCCTTATGCCCTGAGGCTGCCAGGCCCTCACCTACTTCAGGGTGAGGCTTTAAACCTACGTGAGCAGACACCCAAAGATGCCTTGGATCCTGCTCAGACAACACTCCACAGAAAACCTGAGCTCTGTCTTAGAGGTGTTTCTTGCTGCATCGTCCTGAACTGTGACAGCACACAGGGCAGAAGCCGTGACTGGACCCTGAGGTTTGCTCACTGGCTCAGCTGCTGAGCTGGGTCTGGTGTCTTAGAGCATTGAGAAAGAGAAGCCAGGGGAGGACAAGTCTGGGGAGGGGTCACGGGTCTGTCATGGGAGCTAGCAGACCATCTAGAGGGCTGTGGGTCCTGACTCTGATGAAGACGTCTTTCTGTCCCGTGCTCTGTGCTCACTTCCCACTATCAGCGCACCACAACCCTCCGTTTGGCACCCCTCATCTGTGCCAGTTCATGAGGACTTTCCTTTGCAGCCTGGCTTGGGGAGGACTGGGTAATGAAGAGGATTGTATATGCACACGCATTTTCTTTTTTCTCAATGTAAGTTCAACACAAAAAGGCAAGTCTTCCAGTGCGAAGGCAAAGTCTTGGCTTTGGGATCTGCAATGGCCCAGGCCTCTTTAATTACATTGCCTCACATAGAATGTGTTTGCACAGAATTGGCCATCCCAAACTTGTCTTCCCATTACTAAAAATTCTCTATGATCTTGATTTGAAGCAGCCTTTGTGGACCCTGGCCTCGTCACCTCATCCCATTAGACCAGCGCCGCCATGCCAGACAGCCTAGTTAGCAGCTCATGTTTTAAAAGACATACTTTTAGGAAGTTCAGAGCCAAGCACACCCCGCCACATTCTGACACACAGGTTTTCAGAGATGCACCGCTGACTCTGCGCGCCAGGAACCTTCTCTTCCTCCACTGCTGATGCCAGGACTGAAGCCCTGCCCCTAGCTGGAGCTTCCTGGAGCTGCAAAGCCAGGAGAAACTTATCTGAGCATTAAAGCCAAAGCTCTCCACTTACATGGAGGCCAGAGTCCCGGAGACCAGGTAACCTGTGAGTGATGTCTGGCGTGGGTTCCAAAAGTCATAGGTCCCTTTCTTCCCGATGGATCTGTTCTGAAGCACCTGAAGAAAGAACCTGTGTACTGTTTTTCTTTAGAGAGATGTGATAACTTCTGGAATATTCAGGCTCTCATCTCCAGATCAATATTTATGATTTCCCAATCTCTTGGACACTCCAGAGAATGAAGTAAGTGATGGGGGTAATCCTGAGGGTGAGGGATCTTTGCCTTTTTAATGGAGATCGACCAGCAATCAAATGTGGGGCTAAAATTATCAGGCTGTTTCAGTGCTCAGGTCTCTCACTGGAGGCAGCAGTGTGAGATTTGTATTTTAAAATAGCTTGACAAAGTAGATCATGAGAAATGACCAAGCAACTAATAGCAATCCATGCTTCTAGGCTCTTTTGTGTTCCATCTGTCTCTCTCCCTCTCTCTCTTTCTGCTTCTCTCTCTCTCCCTCTCCCTCTCTCTCTTTCCCTACACATACACACCAAACAAAACTTCTGCCACACATAAACAATCCTTCTTTCCTGCATCCCCTTATTGATTTATAGTAATCAAGATGCACTCGATTCCAACGTTGCTCAAAGGCCTGGCAGATATAATGCCACATTCTACTCCATGGCCTTTGAACCGTCAAGAAACCATTCTAGAGATGAAGAAAAGGTATTGTAGCCTAAAGATGATAGCAATGTATGGTCCCCAATAACGGCTTGACAATGTATCTGTCTCTAATAGATAAGCAGTAAGTTCAAATCAGAGAAACTGACTTGCTACTTAAAGAAAAAAAAAATGTGCCAATGAGAAATTCAATTTTTCTACAAAAACTGTTGGTCTAGATATAGTCAGAGAGAGGTTTCAGAGATTATATGGACTTCCTTGACCATTAGCTACTGGGCCAAACTTTCCCTTTAGGCAACAAATTTACCAGAGAGTAGTGAAGGAGATACAACAACAAAAACGTTTATGGGATGGAAACAGCGATGACCTCAAGCAAACATACAGCTTTAGGGAGCTATGACCCCATTGCTTCAAGCTCCCACCGCTTGCTGGTAACAATGTATAACCCAGCTCTTCTCTTGAGCCTGAGCACTCTGAATTCCCACAAGGAAGTATCACTTTCAGAGAAGGAGAAAACCAAACACATTTCCCTGCACATTCAATGATGGGAGGTGGGAGAGAGTGGGGTCAGAAGGGTCACGGGGCTTTCTCCGTTGTTTTGCCCAGCACAACAGAGTGAGATTGAAGGTAAAAGACTCCAAATGGTTACCCTGAACCAAGGTCTTGTACATACCTCCACTGCGTAGACAGCGAGGTTTCACCTCCAGCTTGCAAACTGCATTAGAAAATAAGCACATACTACAGTTATCAATAAGCCCAGTGTGATGAGAGATGCATGGCTTCTAAGTGCAGAAAAACTGCGATGGGAGGAGGCAGAGCAAACAGCATACCAATGCCGTTGGCTGAATCCCTGTGAATGCCAGGATGTTTTCAACACAATTAATTGCGATGGCAAAGCTTATTAAGGTGCCAGGGCCAAAATCAATGTATTAATGGCACAGCATCATTGTGCTTAACCAGGCAATGGTAAAATGCACATGGACGCTGTGGCAACAGAAGCTGTGGATTCTACTTATGGTGTGCTAAGAGAAATAAATATTAGACTTGGTTCCAGTCATTGCCCCCAATTCAGAGGATATCACCCAAGACGTTCAGAAAAAAAAAAAAATCCCTACTAGCCTTCAAAAACACATGTGCTGCTAGAATGTGTGGGTTCCACAATGCGAAGGACTGAATGCTACAGACCTGGACATTGAAAAAAAAAAAAAACTTACCATGGTATGGTAAACTCGTTTTAACTAACTTAAGATGGCAAACTTAACTGTGCTTTTTACCTAACACTTGGGTGAGCCTTAACATTGCCCTTTACAATGCACTTTGGCATTTGACACAATGGGAGCCTGAATGGCCATAATCCCAATGACATTGAGCTTACATGTGACATTAGTGCTGTTTTAAAAGTAAATTTGTCACTATTGTGGCATTAGCTATTTCCAAACACCAGTGGCTGCCACTTAGCAATGGGATGCTGAGCAAGCACTCATGATCCTTACAGATCAGCTCAGCCGATAAAGAATGTAAGACATGCTGTGACACAAAGATTTCTAACAAAACGGGTTCAAACAATGACTCTGACATCATAGTGTCAAGTTGACTTCAACTCTGTGTAAACACAACATCCTATCTGTTAGCTAATCTATGCATGTATTTTCAAAAATATTCTCACAGCTTTCTCTATGAACCCTAAAGGACACAACACCATGGCTGAAAATACAGATACCAAAAAAAAAAAAAAAAAAAAAAAAAACACGTTATCTTTCAATGTATGAAGTCAGCTGTTGCTTTAGCAAGTTCTGAAGGCAGATCAGGGGCATCACTCCTGTTTCCAAAGGCCAGAGACACATAACTTCAGGGCTACACTGATGAACTAAATTGCTGGCCCAGACTATACCAGGGACAACACTGGACCAAGTAACAAAGTTTTTAAAGCATGGGATTTAGTTCCAGCTTCAGCTCGCATCCTCTGGCCAAGTTCAAACAAATGTTACCGCCTAGGAAAAGGAGCAGAGATGTGTGTTATTAGGCTGAGTGCGAAACAAACTCAACTATTGCTATCGCAGTACGTTTTACAGTTAAAGACACTCAGTGACCAACTATAAGAGCAAGCACCGCTGGGGGCTAATGTCACTGACCTCCTCCTGCATCCTGAATACTCAGCCACACAGTTCTCAGTTCCCTCAGTGTCAATGGACTTTTCAAACCAGAGGAAGGAAAATAAAGCCAGAGCGGGAAGTGGCGTGTCACGATAGAATCAACGACTGTGGATTTAGTAAACATAAATACATAAATACATAAATATTTTTTTAAAAAGGGGGGCTGCCTTTGCATAGGAAAGAAGTGGCATCTACCAGAAGAAAGCAAGCTTAGAATGCTCCGTGTGTGCATCAGGCAGAAAGCTCTGGAAAATCAGTAGTAGTTCCCTTTCCAGTTAGAAATACTTTTCTTTTTCTTTCTTTGTTTTTCAAGCTGGTCTTAAAATACTAGAGGAAAACAACGAATGTCAAGCACTGTGTCTCATTTATTTCTTCATTCAGTGTCTATCATTGAATTTTTTTTTTTAAAGCTGCAGTTTCTAGCCCTGTAAATGCACCTTTTTGGTCTCCAATCACCCGAAAGGCTCTGAGTTCCTCAAGGCCCCTCCATCTGACTGACATCCGCCTTAGAAAAACGGAAGGGCTCTGAGAAAGGCCACAGACTCTTCAGACAAGCCAGGCCCCAGACAGGCACTGCCAGGGCCATACCCAGTGTACACTTGCACTAGGCTGCTGGGCTGCTTGTCAAAGACTAGTAACCCCACACTCTGGGCTCAGCTGTTCACAGATCGGCACACCCCACTCTGCTCAGCTGTCATTTCCTTCCACCGGAGTCCTATAGCACAGTCACTGTCAGCAGAACAGGATTAGAAAGGACTCCCACTTACATCAAAAACACAAAACAGGTTGTCTTATGCCTTTGGCATTGGCGGATGCATTGGCAGAAAACACTGTTGTACATCGGGGGGAGGGGGTGCATGCGCACTCGCCAACCGGAAGGCCACAGCCCAAGCCCTACTTTCAAGGCTGTCCTTTCTCAGTCTCAAACACTGTGCTGATCACCCAGGAAACTTAGCTTTATAATCCTCTACACCGATGAATAAAACCTTGTGTTCATGAGACATAAAACGCTGGGAAAGGAAACAAGACCTCCAACACAGGTGACCTAGGAATCTAGAGAAAGGACTGTTGAATTCCTGCTTGGCAGTGTGTTTGTCACAGGACATTCAAAAGAGAAAAACACATTTCTCTGCTTCTCCATCAAGCTGGGACAAGCCGTAACCTTTCTAGGCACAGGAAGGTCCAAGGCTAAAGATACCATCCATTAGGGTACACACTGCTTTGCCATCCAGCCTAGTCCTGGAGAACTATTCAACCAGCAATTAAGATTTATAATCCAAATGGTCTCAAAATCGTATCTCTGAGAAGTCAAGTCCAAATTAAATCAGCCCAGGCTTTTAGGTTCCCATGATCGCATTTTCTCTTTTGAGCGAGTGCTTTTTGACACTCAGAACTTCTCCTCTTACAGAGCATCCTCAGAGTGTCTCTGGAAGCAATCTCCCAAGCAAAATCCGATAGATGTGATGAGAAGGGAAACCGATCAGCTCCAAACCTTAGGAAAAGACGTCAAGGGAGACACACTTGCTTTCTCCAACCGGTTTCTGAAAGCCAATAATCCTAACCTCTTTTCTGGTAAATATTACTGGAACTTATCACACAACACACACACACACACACATACACACACACACACACACATACACACACACACAGTATTTTACCAAACAAAAATGTTCCAATGTAATTATCATATATGGACAGCCTGAAACACACCCTTCAGAACTTTGAAATGAAAATGCACGTGGAGTTCCCTTCCAGGGACAGAATTCACGTGCATTTATGATTACATTTCTTTATATATGAAATGTTAGTGTCGCTCTTCACCAGCTGACAGCCTTAAGCCGGTGAAACAGACAGGTAGCTGACAAATGACATCCCTCCCGTCTCACTTCTCACAATGCTTGGGAAGGCATCCACATCCAGGGAATATGCCTGCCTGAGCCCTGAAGTGGAGTCAGGAAGAAGAAAAAGTACACGGAACTCACATTTCGGTGATGTTCTCCGGGTCAACGCTGTTAGGTTCCAGCCTTGGAAATGCCACGATGCCAGGAGAAGGCTCGGTACACCAAATCCGAGAGGCACTGCATTTGCAGGACACTGGGCAGGCAAGAGAGGCCCTCCAGAAACCCACAACCAGCCAGCATAAGCCCCAGAACCGCGCCATGGCGGGTCCATTCCACCTCGGCCAGGGCGACATCCCTCGCAGCCAGTGCCAGTCAGTCGGAGTGTGTGTCCCTACGCTGAGCCCGGCGTCCCCCGCTGGAGGGGGGAGGCCTTCCCGGCGCCCTCTTGCTGTTCTGTGCCGGTGGCCTCCCGTGGAGCGCAGTGTAACAGAGGTTGAGGCAGTCTGGGCTGAGCAGGTTGGCGCGGGCCAAACGGTTCACAGTGGCCAGGACATCGCGGGCTGCTGCTCCGAACCACAAGTCTGCTGCATGATCCCACACGCCAGCACCGCTCGGTGGCTCTCCCTGGACTCTTTCGGTCGCAGAACCGCTAAACCGGCACGGATTTCGGTGCCGGTGCGCACCTCAGGGCTGAGGACAAACAGACACGGATGAGACCAAGCGTCGTCCCTACGCACCACCAACTGGCACACAGTCCCTCCAGGCTCTCCTCACCCCCACCAGACCCAAGTCTGTAGGATGGACGTCTGAGTGCTCAGCTCCCGCCCCGGAATCAACTTGCCCCACAGTGGCCCCCCCAGTGTGCCCGCCCTCCCTCCAAGCCTGAAGCCAAGGTAGAGGTCAAGAAAGGGTCTTTGAGAGCAGATCCCATGGCACAGGCCAAGTCAGGGACCCTCTAAAAAGGACTCGGAGGCTGCAGCGGCGACGGGGCCCCAATGATGCTGCAGAATCCTCCCTGGCCGCTGGGCGCGGGAGGGGGGGCGGGCAGGTGGCGAGGCACGTCCCACCTGGGGAGCAACTGCAGCGGGGGGACGGTGCCGGCCGAGGCCACCGAGGACTGTCCCTGAGGCTCACCCGGCCTCTCGCCCCAAGCGCAGGGAGCAGAGCGCAGCAGCAGCAGCAGCAGCAACAGCAGCAGCAGCAACTGGGCTCTAACCCTCTGTCGCCCGCCGCCGCCGCCGCCGCCGCCTCTGCTACTGCTGGCGAAGTGACGTGAGGGCTGACGCAGAGCAGGGGCAGAAACTCCAGAAAATTAGTATGAAATCCAAAAACACACACGCACGCGCGCGCGCGCACACACACACACACACACACACACACACGCATAGCATAGCACCCTCCAGACAAAAGCAAGGCAGAAGGGAGGGAATCTGGGGGCGAGCAGGGAGGAGGAGGCTTGGTGCCAGCGGCTAGGCGCAGACAGCAGCATGTGGGAGTTCACACTCGCGCGCACGCACACACCTTGGCGGGGTAGTTGTGCGGTTGTGCGTGCGTGCATATGTGTGTGTGTGTGTGTGTGTGTGTACGCGCACGCGTCCTTTTAGACCCAGGTACCTCTGAAATGCAGGTTCCTTGATCCCTAATTCTTACATCTCCTCCACACCGCAGTAGAGACTAGTCCCCCCCCCCCCCTTTGAAATGGAAGCAGGGCTTGGTTAGGCTCTGAAAAAAATGCGCTGATTCTTATTGTAGGAATCCTCCCTTCCCTTCTCCCTCCCCGCTGCGTTCTCCTTTCCCACCCTGCTCAAAAGGAAAGCAGGCTATTCCCAAAATATAGGGAAGGCAAGCTACACCCCCCCACACACACACACGAAAATAAATATATAATGAGGTGCGTTGGCAACCAAGGACCATTGCCTGATTCCGGACCACCTATTTAGGGGTGGGTGGTTCCAAAGCTCTTCCTGACAGGGCTTCTGCCTAGAGAGCGGAGCCGGGAGATACAAGTGTAGCTCTGATGGGCCTTTCTCCAGCCATTTGCTCCATAGGAAGAGCCCAGTATGTGGAAGGGAGCGCGCCTGCTGCGCCGTGGGTTCCCTAAATGCCCTGCACCGACCCTGACCTCTGGAGTGGGTGGCTCCGCGTCATCCTTCTCTTATTCTTAAACCTGGCAGGGTGCAGCCATTGGAATATTACAGCTTCGCCGCTCCCCACGACACCCACCCCCGCGCGGGGCACCCAAGCCCCAGTCCCCTGCCCTGCCGTACCTTGCGCGTGTTCACGTGCGCGCGCGCATGTGCGCGAACGTATACCCTGCGCCAGCGCTGTCCCCAGAAGGATGTGTTTTCCAGCTACCGATAGGCCGGGCTCCAGCAGCGCCCAGGCGTCTCACTGGGGACACATGAGGCGATTCCGGAGGGTCGAGTGACAAACCGTAACTGCTGTGCGGGTGCAATTAAATGACCGCTAAGGGCCATTCGCAAGCCTGGTCTGAGCCTCTTCTCACTGTATGTGGCTCTGACTGTCCGCATATCCGCAGTCATTTAAAAGAGAATCCGGTAGATGCGCCGCAGTGCCTGACACTTCCGAGGGCTCTGGTGCCCCCGCGCGGGGAGAAGCAGCCCAGCACGCTCGGATGCATCGGCCCAAAGCCACCATCTCACCGGGAACTGCGCTGCAGGCGCGCTCCAATTCTAGATGCACAACCATGGCGCTGTGTGCACGTTGCTGCCCAGATAGAGCGCCTCTCATTCGACCCAGCCAATCTCCTGCCTCGGAAGTCCTCCTCGAAACACAAGGCTGTGTGCTGGAGTTCAGTTCAAGACACAAGAATGGTCGCCCACCTGCTAGCAAAGGTCAAGGATGAGAAGGATGTAGGAAACAGAGAGTGAGGGTGAATGTTTGGGTCTCAGCATAGCCTTAACATCACTAGGAAATTATATCCATCTAGCAGAGTTCTCTTCTAGATGCCACGTACCGAGTGCAGAAATATAATCCTCACACGACACTCAAACGCCTGGCTGAATGAAGCCCAGAGAAAAAGTCAACGAGTCAACCCCGTCCCTTCACTGAGTCCTGACACACGGAGGCTGGACAGGACCACCAAGCTTCAGATCACTCCTCAGTTCTGCCTGAGACCTTCGCTGTCTTAGCAAGGCACAGAAGCCAAAGGCAAAAAAAAGTCTTTGTTCAGGAGACATGGTGAAACCCCGCCTTGTGCCGCCAATGTTTTTTGGTGTTTTTTGTTTGTTTGTTTGTTTGTTTTTAGGAAGAATGTTCTGTATATATACGTGTGTGTATGTGTGTGTGTGTAGATAGATAGATAGAGATAGACAGATAGATATCATTTACTTACTGTGTATGTGTGGGCTAGCCAACCATCCATAGTACCAGCAGAGAGAAACTTACAGAAGCCAGTTCTGTCCACCATGTGTATCCTGGGATCACACATTCTCAGCACCACGTGTCACTACTCACTGAGCCATCCCACCTCCTATTGCCATCGTCTCTTAGGTGGAGAAACTCTTAGGAACCCTGAGGGGACTGCCTTCCTGCCTCATGTCCTTTGTTTTCCCAGAAAATGCCTATTTCCGTGGTAGTAACCACAGTATCGGTGCAGTATCCAAGACGGGCGTTTTAGTGTGGTTTATAGAGAGAACGTGTCCAACGGATGTTAGAATATTCACAGGATTCACAGAATAGCTATGTGTTGCTGTTACACTGGGAGCGTATCTCACTAAAATTGGAATGGGCAGCCAGCTTTTTGCCCAAGTGTCCTGTGTGCCACCGTCTTTGTGTCTTTGTCCACCATACTTTGTCCTTTAAACATAGTTATGGAAACTGTTTAGAGGCAGGAATTGTTATCAGTTTTTATCCATTGACCTGTCTCCAGATCACAGTGGGTGATTGAAATGTGTGCTTAAAGGCAAATAACATAAGCTGAACTTGAAGTTCACGTAGCCTCTAACATGTCCAGGCATCTGCGTAAGCCTTCCTGCACACTGTCCCACTCGCCCTGAGTTCCCACAGTCCGTCCAAGCCTCACTCCTGCCTCCTCTGGTAACCAGACATAGCCTTCACTGGGCCAGGGAGGGTTACCATGGGCCCTGTCATGACACACAGGTAATGGATAACTCTTTTTTAGCTTACAGACCTTGAAGATCTATGTCAATTTTGAGACCTGAAATCTGTTACACAGAGCCCCCCCCCCCCAGATCTTGGCTTTTGAGGGTATGATAAACATTTGTAGGCAGATCATGTGAAGTAGAAATTATCTGCCCCCCTCCCAGGTCCCATCAATGAAGAGACGAGTTGCTGCAGATCCTGCTGCGCCAAAGCATGGTGTATCCCCACATCTATCCAGACATTCTGACCATGAACCAGGGTGGGAACGCCAGGTCCGCCACAGCCCAGTGCACACACATACAAACAAACAGTGTATCTTTACCCAGTGCACACACATACAAACAGTGTATCTTTAAAGTTTCCCTCATAAGCACACATGCACACACCTTGCCCTTGACACATGAAAACAAAATATAAAATAAAAATACTTTTCATTTTCTGACATTTTTGTTTTATAGTGCTTATGAAAATCAAGTAAATTGATTCTAACATAAAATACTGGGTTGTAAAAAGCCACAAAGTGCTACCAATTTCTGTGTCTGGCTGAGGATCAATCTCCCAGTCAAATAACTAACTAATTAGCCATATACATGTGCTCATACGGCAGGCTGTAGACATACACATACATACGTACACACATATATAAAACAACTATTTTTTAAGAACACCAAGCGAAGGCTATGGCAAAGTCTCAGAGTCAAGGGAAATTAAGGAGAGCAGAGCACTCAGGACAGAGTGGAATGTGTGGAAAGCCAAAAATTCCCAATCCTGATTAGCATTTCCAGAGGGTGATGCTGCCTGTAGAGGCAGATGGAAAGGAACTGTGTCAATGAATCGAAAGTTGAGACTCTGAAGGCAGCCACCAAACCAGCTGATGGGAGAATGCTAGACACTATGCTCCAATACCAGAAAAGAACAAACCTCTCTAATCACTGGCCCTGGCTGTGAGCTTAGGAACCCGTATGCCCAAGAGATGGAATTATGCAAACGAGAATGAAAAATAACAAAACAAGTGGAGAAAACAACAAAATCAAGGTCTTGCTCCTTGATTGGAGAGGACCTGGTTTAGTTCCCAGCGTCCATGTGGTAACTGACAACTATCTGTAATCTCAGTGCCAGAGGTTCTGATGCCCTCTTCTGGACTCCTGAGGCATTGCAATTGCAGGGTGCACATGTACTCACTCATGCAGGAGAACATTCATTCATATGTATAAAAAAAAAGTCAATGTCTTTTAAAAGAAAAACAAAACGGCAACAATAAGAATAAATGCAACAATAATCCCCAGATGATTTATAAATACTAAAGAAAAAAACCTGTGGATTTACTGTGAACAATTTCATGCAAAGAAAATTAATGACGTAAATAAGAGATAAAAGCCAACAGTGCTCTCTGTCTAGGAAATAGGTGGCCTGAGTAGTCCTAGATCTTACACAGGCATGAATTTATCTTTTAAAATCTTCCTACACAAGGTTGGTGAGATGTTCTGTGAACAACGATGCTTGCTCTGCAAGCATGAGGATGCAAGTTCAAACCCCAGTACCCATGCAAATGACTGCACATGGCTGTAATCCCGAACTGGGGGTGGAGACAGGCAGGTCCCAGGAGCAGCTCATCTGCCAGCCTAGACAAAGGCAAGCTTCCTCCTCAAGTAAGATTCTGTTTCAAAGCAATAATTCAGAGTGGCAGAGGAATACGCTCAGCATCCTGCTCTGGCTTTGTGTATGTGCACAACTACTCACCCACATGTATACATCACCACCACTACCCCTTTGCACACACCCATGTGTGTGCACGCACGCACACACACACACACACATCTTCCCACAAAGAAAATTCTAGGCCCAGATAACTTCACTAGTGAATTCTACAAAACATGGTAAATGGCACCAAAAACTCCCCACATTCTTCTAGAAATCAAAGATAAAGGAGCACTTTCCCATACATGCTAATAAGTTAGCATGATTGTGATATTCAAAATGCAGTTGCTAACTTCTGTTCTCACCAACACACTAAGAATTCTCCTGCTTTGCAGCTTTGCTAGTCTTTCTGATTTTTTTTTTTTTATTAAAGACATTCTAACTGAGGTAAGATAATGTCTTACTTTTCATTGCTGTGACAAAACACCATGACCAGAGCAACTTATAAAAGAAAATGTTTGATTTGGAGCTCATAGTTCCAGAGGATGAAGGTCCATGACCATTGTGGTGATACATTATTTATGATTTATTAAAGTTTGCCTGAGGATTCAGACAGCAGAGTCAGCCTCAAGCTAGAGAGATCAGGCCATGGTGGTACACACCTTTAGTCCCAGGATTCAGGAGACAAAGGCAGATGGATGTCTCTGAGTTCAAGGCCACCCAGGGCTACAGGAGATTGAATCTGTCTAAAAGAGTAACCGAGCTCACACTTTTCATCCCAGCACCTGAGAGGTATAAAAGACAGGAGCAGGGTCTTCAGTGGTCAGACTCGGGAGTCTCTAGTCACACTGAGGAGAACTTAGCACTCTGCATGAGTTTGGGGATGGCTCCTTTGGTCTGAGTTGAGGTAGAGGTGAGAGCTAGTGGCCAGCTGCTTTGCTTCTCTGACCTTGAAGCTTGAAGCCCAGTATCAGTCCCTGGGTCTTTTACTTTTCATGTTACAGACCATCATGGCAAAGAGCATGAACGCAGGCGGGCAGTCACCAAAGCATTATATGAGAGCTCACACCTCAACGCACAAGCGTGAGGCAGTTTGGAAACCTCAAAGCCCGCCCGCAGTGACACACCTCCTTCAACAAGACCACACCTCCCAACCCTTCCCAAAGAGACCCACCCACTGTGTACCAGGCATTCACATTCATGTGCACCGGGGGGGGGGGGGCATTCTCATCCAAACCACTGTAGATGGTACCTCATTGTGCTTCTTATTTGTATGTTCTCAAGCATTAGTGATATTGGACATCTCCTTCATACCCTATTTCCCCTCCTTCGCCCACCCCCATCTACTTCTGCTGCTCTGTGTCTTCTCTGTTACGGTTGGGATTGCGTCCAGGGCTTTGTACATACTAGTTGAGTGTTCTACCAACTGAGCCACATTTTCAGCCCTGTAGCCTCTCTTGGGTAGAGTTTATTCGGATAATTTCCCATTTTGTTGACCTACTTTATTTTCTGTTGGGGTTTGCTTCAGTTTCTTGTTATACACAAAACATTAACCTTTTGTTGAATGAAGATTTTTCACAGTTCTACAGCTTACTTTTTCCTTACAATGGTTATTTGTTTTGCAGGGGGGGAAATTACCTTGATTAACCCCATTTATTTTAGTTATGATTTACCCCATGATTACATGTCTTCCTTTAGTCCCTGTGATTTGTGAAACTGCTTCTCTGATTCAGGAGAGGACCCTTGCCTGATTTTGTAAATACAGTCAAAAACCATGGCTAAGGGAGCTGCAGGCCCTCGGGGGAAACCCACAGATGTAGTTTTGCTAAGTGGTCATGTTGTTAAACTCCCTTCTAAACACGTATGTTGGTGCCCATAGATCTGCGCCGCTCCCAGGCTTGGGAGTGTCTCATTGCAGTGGACAGTGATTGGTGTGGAGACTCATAGGGGCTCAAGGGCTGAGACTAAGACCTGTGGGTGCTCAGAAGTAGACGGGACTTCTACATCACGCGTATCCCAGCCGCAAAGTTCAGGGAACATGGCAGAAGAGGGGGCAGAAAGAGTGTAAACGTCAGAGGAAGGAAGAAAGGGTGTGGCCACGGTGCATGAACTCACAGCGGCTAGCGTCACCTGAGTGACAGCTGCACAAATCAAACCAGATAAAAAATTCCAGAATGGAGCAGGAAGAGGCTCCTGAGGCCCCGCCCTGGCTGGAGACACTGGCAGTTGGCAGCAGTTGTAGGGAAAGATAGACACTTTCCTATGGGAGCCTCGATACTGGTAGGTTCCCCTGTGCCTCAGTAGATGATCCATGCCCACCAGCGTATAGACAGTACTAATTGAACTCGATGAGTTAGATAGATAGACTGATGATAGATAAATAGATAGATGATAGATAGATGGTGGATGGATGGATGGATGGATACATACATACATACATACATACATGGTGGATGGATGGATGCACACATACATACATAATTTTAAGTGGAGAGATGGTTGAAGAGGAGGATGTGATAGGGATCCTAAATGGCAGAATAGGGATGGATGTGATCAAGACACCTTGTATACCTGTATAAGATCCTCAAACAATTAAAAGGTATTTAAATACCAGTTTCTTTGAATGTTTTGTTTCAGTCTTCTCTGAGTATTTGGTACACTGGATTAGCTTGGAGAGAAATTCCTTCTTTACCATCTAGACTTGGAAAACCCAACCATAATCCATTGTAGCAAATGGTAGCTGCTTCCCCTCCTACCAAGAGGAAACACACACACACACACACACACACACACACACACACACACACACACACACACGGGGCTGGCAGGTAAGAAGGGGCTTCGGCAAACACAAGGGAAGGGGCAGTAGCTTAGGTTCACCCCAGAGGCCAATTGTGCTCCTTTCTGGGGACCGAGACTCCCTCCCCTCCCCTCTCCTCCCCTTCTGTCCTCTTCCCTTCCTTCTCCAGCTTCCTTGGTGCTGTGAGTAAGCCCAGTGCCAACCTTTCCCATCTCAGCAGCCACTGGAGTGTGCTGTGCATCTCTTACAATCTCCTTTAACGTGAGATGCCAATTTCCCATTAGTCATGCGATCTCTGTAATTTCCAGTGGAAAAACCCTTTGTCTGGCCGGAGGGGACACCACATGAACATGAACTCTGCTGCTTAGTCTTTTCAACCTGTTAGTTTCTCACTGAGCTCTGGGCTGAGGCTGATACCACCTTTTTTCTTATTTTCTATTTCTATAACTTTAAAGCATTCTGGACTTTAATCCTTTTGGATAGTTCTTTAACATTTGTGTCGCTCTGTTGTATTCAGAACTTGACTGGAAGTTTCTGTCTCTAGGTTACTGCACACCAGAATCCACAGGGTACTTAGACAGTGCTGCTTCTCCGTAGGGCTTGTCCATGGCTGTGTGGTCAGATTTCCACACGGTAGAATGTCACTTCCTGCTCAAACCAATACCCTCTCTTTCATCCAGTCATAAAATTTTATTTGTGTTTCCTCAAAACGTTCATCCTTTTTCAAAGCCTACCATGTATGAGTCTTCTCAGAGGCTACTGTTTGGACAGGGTGATACCCCGTGCTCAGCTAGACCAGCTTAGTGCATGCTGTGGCTCCATCCCTCCCCTCCCACGCACCAGGGAACTCTGTCTCAGTGGCATTTGATTGGGAATGGAAATATCCCAACAGAAGAAAATAATGACTGAGGAGACCGAATCTTGTTTAATCAGAGATGGCTATATGGTTTTCTTTCTAAACACTAGAATGTATTCGTGCTGAACTCAGCTTTAACTAAGTAAACTGTTTGCCCTAGCCTCCATATTGTCTCTTTCAGAGTGGTCATCTCCAGTCATGCTGGAAGCTTAACAGCAAGTTCTTCCTTTCGAATAGTGGTTAACATCAATCTGCTTCTGCACAAACAGCATAGTAACTAAACAAGTGGGAAATGTCTTTCCCCTGTCAGGGCTCACGGTGAACGGCTAGTGCCTGGAACACTGTTCATGGCGTTATCCACACTTCTGTGTATTTCATCCAACGTGTCTGTCACTTGCTAAGGGACTGCCCAGTCTTCGGGAAGATCAAGGAAGACATACAGGGCCGTTACCCGTAAGTGACCTGCATTTCCTTGGTAAGAACGTGTCAAGTTACTTCTAAGTTGCTGAGAGTAAGTGTCAGTATAAACTGGGTGTGGCCACATAATCTGGGTAATTGGTGGGGTTCTGTTTATCAAGGCAAACCAATGAAATGGATGCCAGTTAATTAATCAATGGTATCTGCCCAGCGTCCTAACTAGAGTGCCAGGAAGCAACCTAAGCTCTTACAGATTGCATCATATTTGGATAAAGTAACACCTAGTGGACAGTAAGGGAAAGACATGAAGGTTGGTCATCTGCAGTACTCAAACAATTGCAAATTTATCCTTCAACACACACACAGATAATGAATATATGCTGAATATTATGGATAGCAAACTCCACTGCTTTAATGGAATACTGGGTGCCTCTACCTTGGGTCATTGTTCTAACGGAAAGGAAAAATCTGCAGGTTTGTTGATGATGCTGTTTCCTTCTGAAGATTTTTAGACTCACTTTTTTTCCCTCTGTTAGAAAAGTGAGTAGAGTGTGTGCTTTTGCATTTAATACCATAGGAACACACAGGGAGAGGTTTTTCCTATTGCTACTGAAACCCCTAGGCATGATGCTAGGTGATTCTTGCCTGACCTGTGTCTGACAGGCCTAGAAGAGATTCCACCTATTCGCAAATGTGGCTCCTATTTGCTTATGTGATCCCTCTCTTCTTCCTTTTCTGCCTTGGGGTCCCTCGCTCTGGGTTCTCAGTGACCTTAGACCGTGTTCTATACTAAATCTGGTAACTCGAAAATTGCAATTATGAAATCAGACCAGCAAAGACAGACAGAAAATATCTTATCCTGGAGCATGGAGCCCATCTCTTTGAGATTCAGTTCTTGTCATTACTTCTGTTTCTTAAAGCACCTTCATGGTCAATCAGATGTTCTCAAGCCTTATGATAAAAATATGCACTTTCTATGTAGAAAACCCCGGAGATTCCAAAAAGTACTTTGCAAATCCGCATCCCCACATTTTACCTTCCCTCAATTGCTCTCCAAAACTTCAGTAAAACTTCCCCACCACCTGGAAGACATCTGTGTGTGGGAGAGGCTTCTCATGGATTAAGGAGAATGTCCTGGGGACAAAATAAGTCCCTGTACCTCCTGTTTCCTCTGGGAGCATCATCTAGGATCAATGGATGCTTTTAATCTGTTTCCAAAGAATAATTTGACTTCTGAGGAAAAATATTAATTCTAGATCTTTGGCATTCCACAACAACAATCTTCAAAGACAGCTATCAGATCCTCAAAACACAACCCAAAAGACCAGTTATTTTTATTTAAACCTGAAAAGAAAAAGTACCATGTGGAACTTTGATTGGGGAGGGGCATCCTAATGCCATCCCCAGGAGCCTCTAAACCTCAACCTGTTTGAACCATTACCATTGGTTCCAATCTCTGCTGTACTTTGAATTCTTTGTTCTTCACAGAACTGAATAAATAGTGTTCAAAGGCACAAGAGCATGAAGCCAAAACAGGACGCAGCCTCCGTTTATCAACGTGTTCTTCTGTGTCCGTGGGTTTAACTTTACAAGTGGCGGGGAAACTCTCCACTCTGTCTCACAGGGCTCTCGGGTGACTAACTGATATTTTCTCTGGATGTGGGAAACTTTAAATCTCATCTTCTTCGTGTGAAAGTGAGGACAGTCATTTGATGGAAGCTCAGTGGCTCCTGACAGGACTGAGCCTCTCTGTCTCAGAGTTTCTACGACTGTGATCGAGCACCATGGCACCTGGAAGCTTGTGGAGGAAGTCCATCGTCCCTGGAGGTCAGGGCAGGGACTCAAGCCATCATCTTTTAAGCTCCCAAGAAACAGCCCACTGAACTCTGAGCACTCAATGGTGGCTCTTCCAACCCAAAGTTCAGATGATGCTACAACCTCCCACAGAACACATGGTCAGATCTGTCACACAGTACTTCATGACCCGGTAACAATACGTGTTAGCTTCATTTCTGCTCCTGTGATAAAACACCATGACCAAGGCAACTTATAAAAGAAGGAGTCTAATCCAGCATATGCTTGCAGAGGGTTAGAGCTTATGATAGAGCTAAGGCATGGTGATAGGCTCATATCTTGGCCTGCAGCCACCAGGCAGATAAAAGCATACTGGGAATGGGGGGGTATTTTGAAACCTCAAGGCCTGCCCCCAGTGATGTAACTGCTCCAAGAAGACTATATCTCCTGATCCTTCCAAACACTTCCACCAAGTAGGGACCTAATATTTGGATATATGAGCCTGGGGGCAGGGGCTGTTCTAATAGAAAACAACACACCATCCTGTTCATTGTAGAACAGCTACCTCTCTGCCTGCAGCAGGGTCTGTCATGGCACACGGTGACTCCCCTGGAGGAAGCAGCCCGACAGCTCCCATTTGTGTGTTTCCACATAATGTAGATCTGACTACATCAGACTGTACTTCCATATACTGGGCCCACATTCAGCAGAGAGCCCTCTGCCATGCTAGCCTTTCTTCTTCAACCTCCTTTGCTCTCTTTACAAAGAAAACAGTGATGCAATGTAGTCAGTTTTCTGAGTAGGGAGGATAATAGCAGAGCCCCTTAATTCTTCTATGTAGTACCCAACTGTGAATGAGATACCATCCCCATGCTTGTGAGTTTGGCGTAGATCTCTACATGGAGAAACCCGTTCTCCCCACTCTCCCCCTTTAAACCATAAAAACTATAAGCAGGTGATCAGAGCCAGCCTGATCCTTTTCCTGCCCCCTTCGCTTCACATGTGGTGACATCCCCTTCGCCTTCCAGATCTCCACTCTAGGTCTGAGCCCAAAGGGAGCATGAGAGACCCAAGCCCACATGTGTCCAGCACAGGACTCGATATGAGTAGAGCCAAACTTTAAAACAAAGCAGAACAAACACAAAACACTTGCATTTCTTTTTAATCCTTTCCCTTCCCTCATCACTCTTCCTGATTACTGTTTATTTTTCAGTATTTCTCAGCAACACAAGCAGTTTTGTTTCTGCTCTGTTTCCTGTCACTTCTCTGCAGACAGCCTAAGAGGGTGAAGCAGAGGGAAAAGAGCCATCTTGACGCTGGAGGTAGTTTCCATGGCTGCGATCGTTTCTCCTAGATTCCCAGTCTGCTCAAAGTATTTTCATTAACTTTATTGGGTCCTTATTTGTAAGCCACACACATTCACGCATATTTTGAAGTACAGAATAACTCAATACAAGTATGTCATGGACAAAGGTCATATCAGCGTAAGTAGCACATTTGTCCCCTGCAGGCAGTGGCCTCTTCTCTATGCTTAGGACTGTGTTGATTTTGGTGAGAATGTCCCCCACAGGCTCTGGTATTTGAGCATTTGGTCCTCGGTTGATGGCACTGTCCGGGAAAGTGACGGAGCCCCGCTGGAGGAAGTTGTGGCATTTCATCACAGCAGCAGGAAAGCTCTGCAAAGAGACTCCACACTCTTTCTTACCCTTGTAAAATACAGCTACCTTACTGTATCGAGCGCTTCGAGCATTTCCTTCTAACTGCATGTAAATTAGTACAGCCATTCTGGAAAACAATATGGAGGCTTCTGAAACCCTGAAAACAGAGCCCCTGTATGACCCATTCCACAGCTGATGATACATACATCCCAGGAAAGCGAAGCCATCACACAAAATGTCTGTTACAAACAATGTGTGAGACAACTAGGCTGGCTACACTTAGTCTGTGACTACTTAAACCGTTACAAAACCTTACTGATGCGTGAGAAGGAAGGCACAGACCACAGCTGTGCCTCTGCCTTGTCTCCCTCAGCCTGTCACTCGAGAAAATTTAAAAACACGGAATATCATGGGCAGCTTGACTAAATACGTGTTTCTTTTCTAAAAATGTATACACAACTGGACATTCATAAGCCAAGGAAAGAAGAAACTCAATCAAATACACCCTATACAGAAACATACTGGAAATGGGTTGTGGAGGCCATGTGTGGTAGCACAGACCTGTAACTCCAGCTTTTGGGAGAGTTAGACAGGAAGGCAGGTGTTGGGCACTGGCATGGGTGAGATTCTGTGTCAAAACTAGATCATGGATGTATATGTAAAAGGATGAGATATTTGGAGCTTAAATGTAGAATGAAGGCTAAAGAGATGGCTCGGAAATTTAAAAAAAAAAAACAAACAAAAAACAAAAACAACAAAAAAAAAAACCTTCCTGTTCTTCCCAAGGATTTGGTTCAGTTCCCAGCACCTACATGGCAGCGCCTGTCTGCAGGGGAAATCTACTGCCCTCTTCTGGTCTAAGCAGACTACTTCATTCATGTGGTACACATACATTCATGTAGGTTTACATACATACATATACATTTAAGAAAAAATGAAAAATATATAGAGAAAAACTCTTGAGATTTAGAAAGTATAATTCATATGAAAAAGTCGGCATATCATACTTCACCAGCTTTAAAATGTTTTTTTCTATGGAAACTTTGTTAAACTGATAAAAACTAAATTAAAGTGAATACATTTTCATCCACATAGCCAACTAGGGGCTTAAGTGTGGACTACACAAAAAAAACTCAATGTTTGTTTGTTTGTATTTTCTTTCTTTTTCTTTGTTTTTTTTTTTTTTTTTTGTTTTTTTTTTTAAGCTCAGTTAGAAAATGGGCTTGAATCAGAACACTTCACTGAGGAAAAAAAATCTCTATTTCTCTCTCTGTTTTTCTACCTCTCTCACACACATTCTCACCCTCTCTTACACACACACACACACACACACACACACACCACATCGTATAAACCCCGTGGTTTGTGTGATAAATGCCCCCCATAGGCTCACATATTTGGGCCGTGGTCCCCGGCTGCTGGCATTGCTTGGGGAGGTTGTGGAACCTTTACAAAGTGTGACCTTGCTGGAGGAAGTGCACCAACCACTTCAGGCGAGCTTTGAGGGTTAGGGTGTTGGTGGGTTGGGGATGGCTAGGATGTAGGGGAGCCATGAACGCATCTTGAGGTGACTATGTAGTTCTGTACCCTAATGTGAAGATTCCAGTTCCGTGAAGCCACACATGTGATGGACCGATAAACAGTACTACACAGACACAGCACACAAAGAGCTGTGGGATCTTAAATCAGATCTGTAGGCTATGCCTGTGTCGGTTTTCTGGTTGACATTGTTCTGTAATCACACAGCGTCAGCTTTGGGGTGGGCAGAGCTGAGGGCTCAGGGGAATTCCCAATGTATTTTCACGCAGTTATCTCTGAGTCAGAAACTTCTCATTGTTGGCCATCAGTCTAAGAAGTCATCTCACCTGGCAAGAGGGCACGGCACATAGTACATCATGACGCCAGGCTCGCTTGGCTCTTCCTTTCCAAATCAGATTGCACCCAAGCAATTTTATGTGATAGCTTTTGCAGTTACTGACTAATCCAGTGGCCTCCAAAGAAAGTAAACCAAACATCCCGGTAACAAAAAGGGCTTTGTCATCCAGTAAAATCCCATAGTTTCTGTAGTTTCCCCCGGTGTTAAGCAAACCGAGTCACCTGCCTTAAAGGACTGGAGGATAATGAAATGTTCAAAAGATAAAGGGAGTGGCTTGAAAAACCAGCTGTTCCAAGAAACGCCCCAAATCCTGATAAACTTATTTCCCATCATGTAAGTTCAAAGCTGAACTTCCTGACTGGGGAAGTGTCCTCTCACAGTGACTTGGGGACCAGAGTCTTTTGTGTGTCTGTCTTACTCCACCTTCAATCAGAGCTTATTCTGGACTAGCCTGCTACAGGATAGGCAGAGATCCCCCAGCTGAGCTGATGCCTTCCCAGCCATCCCTGGAGTCTCCTTTCCTTTAGTCCTAGTTAGCTCTGTTCCAGAGTAAGAGGGGCAGGAGTTGGTGCCTTGGTAACCTTTCCCACGAGAGCTTAGTACCATGCCAAATTGCTACCCTTTTCCAGCCCCCCCAACAAAATCCTTTCTCTACACCCACTGTGCTTTTGCGTACATCAAATGCCTGGCCCCATCTGCCCCTGGCCTGGGCTTTCCAGAACTTCGTCCTGTGCACGGCATCCGCGGCTGTGTGGTTGTCCAAGAAAGTCCTTCTCTGAGCTGTTTGGAGACAAGTACCAGCTACTTCCTCACACTCATCAGGCATGCTTTCGCAGAGACAAATGACTGTCATTATCTGAACTCTCTTTTCTAGACGGAAGGACATTGAAAGCTAAGCTCCTGTCAGAGGCCTAGTTATAAAAACAGTGACCACCTCACCTCTGCTCTCCAGCACATCGTCACCCAAAGTCAATCCCCACATGCACGTATGTCCCATTTCTTCTCATCTCTAGCCAGGGGAATCTCTTCATTTATTTATATAGACCACACTATGCATTCATTTTATTGGGTTTTTACAAATGAGTACAATGAGATAATGCACTGGATGATACCAGAATCTTCTATTTGTCTCTTATCAACTCTCCTGTTAACACTCTACTTTAAAATACATGAATCCCACAGTTGTCATGTTAACTTTTAAAGGGGCTCAGGAGTCAAGGACTGGAGAGAAAAACCAAGCAAACAGAGTTGGGAAGATGAAACAATCATCCAGATGCCAGGCATCTCCAACGACTGGCTTTGCAGAAGCACTGCTTTCACGCTTTCAACAGAAATTTCTGGAACGAGCTTCAAAATATTTGCTGTGACCCCTGAGCCAAAGAGCACAAAGAACAGGCTTCTTAGAGCCTTTCTATGAACCCCGGGGTCTGGTGCCACTTGTTTCTGACGGCCACGGATTACACACACGTAGTTAGAACAAAAGTAGGGCAAGATGTAAATTATTAAACACTGAAATTATCCATGGGAGGGAATGCTTGTTCATGAGGAAAACGCCGAGGATTTGACACTTGGACTTAATTTGCGTATGCAGTGAATCCACAGGGTTTTCATTTCATCATGGTGTCATCAAATGATTTGAGATGATGCTATGCGTACGGTGCCCGGAGTGACAATTTAAATTTGTTTGTTTTCATATTCACTGAAAATGTCTGCCACTGGCACAGTACCCATGAGGAGGGCACTCTCCTTCCACCGTTTGAGTTCTGAGGCTCCAACCCAGGGCATCAGGCTTGGCAGCCCTTAACCCACCTAGCTACCTCCCTAGCCCCCAAAGGATTTTAAACATAATTTTCTGTACATTTCATCTGTTAATATTCAGCAACATTTACACGCTGGTGAAATAAACTCACTGCTGAAAGGTCATTATGGCTACATAGTCATAGGGTATTATGCTACTTTTATTTATTATGTATCTATTTATTTACTTTTAAACATGAAATTTGCAGGCAAACAGATGGAACTAGGAAAAAAAATCATTCTGAGTGAGGTAACTGAGACCCAGAAAGAGAAACATGGTATGTGCTCACTCATAGGTGAATATTGGATTTATGCTACTTTTAAATAATTTTGGTTTTTAATTATAGGGACTCTACGTGTGTTCGGCGTGTACAGTACCTACAGGGATGGAAAAAGGGGTTCAGATTCCAGAAGTAGGATCTGAGAACCAAACACAGTCCCTCTGAGAGAACAGTAAGCACTCGTGAGCCATCTCTTCAGCCCCTCTATGCTATTCAGACACAAGTACATATTGTGTAATGTTAAATCAGAATTTATCGGTTTTTATGGTGAAAGCATCAAAACTCCTTCTGTCTGTTTGGAAATGTGCAGGGCATGGTTGTCAAGTTTGGTGACCCCCTACCGTGCAATCAAGCAACCGTGACTTGGCAACTGCTGATCAAGTGTTTAGAGCCCTCCTTTCCCCAACTCTCTCCTCTCCTGGCTCTGGTGACCCACCATTCTACTCTCAATGGACTTTTGATGCTGAGGCAAGGTTTGAACCAGGACCTTGTGCTTGCAGAGTGAGTACGGTGCACTGAATGTGTCCACAGTGCTCATGCTCCCTGAGACCGGTGTCTTTGGCTGCCTATGGTGTTTGTATTCTGGGCCCTGTCTACCACACTTATGAGAGTGTCCTCCGGTTCCATCCACGCTCTTGCAGCTGACATGCGCCTTTATGGCTGAACTATCCCATGTGTCCATATATACCACACTTCCTGTACTGACTCATTTGTTGAGCATGCACTCAGCTACTGACAAATTCAGATTTGTAATAGCAAGTCAAAAGCTCAGTAAATGGAAACCTCAGCCAGAACTAATTTTGAATCCTAAAAACTTTATGAGTCCCTCTTGGGGCTCCTTAAATCACACACCATGGAACCATTTGATAAAGCACTAAGACCCTCTACTGAAACTTCCCAGGGGACTATATGAAGTGTGGTTCCCCTGTGTTCATCCCCCCACGTGACCAGAACTGAACCCGCCTCCCCCACAGCACTGACTTCCTGCTCAGTTGTGTCCCAAGCTATCAAGATGCCTTCAATGTCATCTTTACCCGTTTCCCATTCCCCATGGTATCTAGATAGCTGCCAATCCCTGCTGCCCCTCCTCACGTCTGAGCTCCTTTGGTTTAGTACTTACTTTATCAACACAAAATCCCTTGAAGGACTTCCTTACAGACCTATGTCTCACCCTTTCCAGGCTCTACCAGCCCTGTTCCTCATACTGCTCAGCCATGCAAAACTCTCGGGCCTGGAGGGGCGGCTCCGAGGACCCAGGTTCAATTCCCTGCACCCACATGATCACAACCACCTATATCCTAACTCCAGCTCCTGAGTCTCCAAGGACGTCAGGCAGACACGCGCTACACACACATGCTGACAAAATGCCCGTACGTATAAAGAAATAAGTAAAAACCTTTCTTGATTTCTCATTTCCAAGCCCAAAACAAACCCGCCCCAGGATTTGCCAAGCCCCGGTGTTAACATCCATGGACACAATTTCCACTCTGCTGCTATACACACTTTTATCTAGCCCAGCCTTGCAGCCTTGCCCCCTCCCACCTAGCCTCTTCTTCATTTTTCCCCATCGGCTTCCAGACATCAAATATGGGTCTTTAGAGGCTAAGCTCAACGGAGTTCTGCCTTGCCGACTGTTTTTGTTTTGATCCATTCTCTCTCTTATCTTTGCTGTTCTTGTTTTCCGCAATCCTTCCTGCATTGCCTTATAGTCTCGCAAATGTCTGTATCCACCACGGGGTCTTGAACCTCTGGTTTCTGCTCATCTTCGATCCTCTCTCCAGCTCCTTCCTCCACTCTGAATGCCCTCTTTTGAAGTACACATTCTCTCACCCGGCAGTCCTGCCTCTGAACCGCTTCCTCAGACGAGCCCTTCTTAACTCTTTGAGGAGCTGCTGCTGTATGCCAGCCCAGGGGCCAGCTCTAATTCTTACCTTTACCCCTTCGACCTGAAACAGGCGTCCAGCAGAGTGTGAAGCCACCGTACCCTGACTGTCCTACATCTAAGCTCGGCTATGTGGTACCCATAACTGTAATGAGTTTTACTTCCCAATAACTTGGTGTCACCACCTGAAAATATTCATCTCAGTAAAAGTAATCAGCAGCACCTCGAACTCTCATCACCAAGAGTGAATAAACGAACTGTGTTAGAGTCATACAATGTAGCTATTTAAAATTGTCCGTGTAAGTGGATACCAAAATAAACCTGTGGACTCTTTCCTCTTAATCAAAGCTCAGAACATTAAAATATAAATACATATAACGAGCAATATTATATAAAACAGATGAAATGTCGCAAGAAGAAAAAGTACATATCCCCAAATGTAAACAACAGTGTCCAGGTGTTAGAGAAGTGACTCTTCTCCTCCGATTTCTTCTCTCCCTGCCTTCTGTAATCAGTGTGCTTTTTATTGTTTAAAAGGCAAGCACGTCTCAAGCTGTCATTCCTAGCTCATGACTTTTTTTTTTTAAATTCAAATTTTTGTCCTTCAGGTTTTCATTTTATGTCAGAATTTTGTGTTTCAGATTCTCTAGAAACACCCTGCTGATTAACTATAGCCCTCAGTCAATATCAAAGCTGTCTGAATTTCAGGGCTGCAAGCTGACTCAGCACTGTGCAACTGAAGTCAGAACCCTTCAGCCAGAAAAAAAAGGGGGGAGGATGTGGGGGGGCACTCCCTGGAAATGAAGCCAGCAAACTGCAGCCACCAGCCTGTCACTTGACAGGACTGAGCCAGATGGCAAAGAAGGCAGTGGCTGTCACCCCTCACTCAAAGCAATTCTTTGTTTTTATTATCATTTGGGAGGGAAAAAAACTAAAAGCTGAGCTTTCCCCTTCTCCATCCCTGCTGTTCTGAACCAACTTCCCGCTTCTTACTCTCTTTTCCAAAAATAAACCACCAAGCACTTAGCGTCTTCTCGAGCTGAGCACAAGCCTTGAAAGTCCACTCTGGCTCTCCAGGCTAATGTGAGCCTGCACGGCTCATGCTCTAGGTTTTCTCTGGGGACATTTCCTCCCTGAGATCCAAATGGGATGTGCAGAGCACCAGGACGTTTCCCTCACCAGGTTCACACGGTAGAAACTAAGCTCTGTAATTAGAGAACTATTCTCAGCAAAAGGAATCTCTTGGCTTCCCCTTCATGTCTTATCCTCCTCCCTTCCTTTTCCTCCCCTTCCTCCTCTTCCTCTTCCTTTTCCTCCCCTTCCTTTTCCTCCTCTTCCTTATCCCCTCTCCTTCCTCCCTCTCCTTCCTCCCTCTCCTTCCTCCCCTCCCCTTCCTCCTCCCCCTTCCCTCATCTTCCTGCCTATGTGTTAGTTTGAAGCCACAGGCTGCTCTGAATGAGCATGGTCCCCATAGGCTCATTTGTTTGAATGCTTGGCGGTTGGTGGAACTGTTTGGAAGGGGTTGGGAGGTGTGGCCTTTTTGGAGAAGGTGTGTCACTAGGGGCGGGCTTTAAGGTTTCAAAAGCCCATGTCATTCCTAGTGTGCAAGCTGCCTCCTGCTTGGGGATCAGGACGTGAGCTCTCAGCTGCCATTCCAGCCTCCTGTGGTCTTGCCTTGGTTTTGTCGTCGTGGAACCCCGGGCCCAGTTAAAGTCTTGGTCATAGATCTTATCACAGCCTTAGAAAGGTAAGCACAGTGTGTCCTCCGTATGCTCACTACTCAGTGAGCCATGACCACCACACTGTGTTCAGTTCGAGTAGGAAACGCCCCAAAGACTCATGTGTTGGAGCCCCGCCCACCAGCTGATGGAAGCGTTAAGGGGTGGGGCTTAGCCGGAAGAAGACCACCAGGGCATGCATCTGAAGGGAATAGCATTTTTAGAAGTTTATACATATATAAATGTTTTACCTGCATGTATATGTGTGCACCACATGCAAACAGCGCCCACAGAAGCCAGAAAGGATATCAGGTCCTCTGGAACAGGAATTACAGACCATTGAAGCGGGAGTCCCAGCCACCAGGTGTGTGCTGGGAACTGAACTTAGTTCATGTGTGATCCTAATCGTTGAGCTTCCTCCCCAGGCCCCTACAGAGAATGACTTGTCTTCACACCCTTACTCCATCTTCCTCTGCTTCCTGGACAAAATAGAAGCTCTGCTTGCACTGAAACAAGGGGACCTCCAAATACCTCGCTCTTAAACTACTCCTCCGTGTATGTCATAGCCAGGGAAACACTAACCATGCACCACCACTAAAGCTGCTTTTCTAATGTTTCCCTTTTTAATAAAAAAACGAGATTCCCAAGCTGGATCTTATAATCCTCCACTAATTTGACCAATGAACCACCAAAAGGACATAATTAAATAAAACTCCTATTTTAAATATAACAAAAGATAACCAGAGAGTTGTGTGCTAAAAAGAACTGACATGATTCCTTCCAGTGAGATTTATTGGAATGAGAGGACCTCAAGGCCAGGATTAGACATCTATGTGGGAGGGAGGGCTGATACACACCTGTGCAGTGTGAGAGCTGAGACACACCTGTGCAGTGTGAGAGCTGAGACACACCTGTGCAGTGTGAGAGAGAGCTGAGACACACCTGTGCAGTGTGAGAGCTGAGACACACCTGTGCAGTGTGAGAGAGAGCTGAGACACACCTGTGCAGTGTGAGAGCTGAGACACACCTGTGCAGTGTGAGAGAGAGCTGAGACACACCTGTGCAGTGTGAGAGCTGAGACACACCTGTGCAGTGTGAGAGAGAGCTGAGACACACCTGTGCACTGTGAGAGCTGAGACACACCTGTGCAGTGTGAGAGAGAGCTGAGACACACCTGTGCAGTGTGAGAGCTGGGACACACTAGGCAATACATGAATATATGGAGATCCAAACAATATGGGGCCTTAAAGGAAAAAGAGGCTTTAGAACCTAGAGAGAAACGGAGAGACAGAGACAGAGACAGAGAGAGAGACAGAGAGAGACCTGCAACATGGATGACAGAGGCGTGGACCCCAGAAGAAGAGCAGCCCTCAAAGCCCCTCCCTGAGCAGTGCCCCCACCCCCACCCCAGTCTCAGAACAACGGAAAAGTCTGATTTTGTGTCCTTTCAGGATTAGCACAAAGTTCCACATCATGTGACTTAGTTCAGCATAGCACATAACAAGGAGCCTGAGGAAGCCAGGTACTGATCAGGTCAGTCTTTTCCTTCTAGGCCCCAACATGTTTGGATCTCCATATATTCCATGTATTGTGCAGGCTTTAGAACATGGGGTGAAGCTTCATTCAGAGAGAGAGAGACAGAGGAAGAGAGAGAGAGAGAGAGAGAGAGAGAGAGAGGGAAATGACTGATAGGTGATTGATAAATAATAGAGATAATAGGTAAATAATGGAGAGCTGATAGACAAATGATAGATGTTCAATATGTAGATAAATAGATGGATTATAAGTAGATAGATGGTAGAGAACTAGACGATAGATAGATAGATAGATAGATAGATAGATAGATAGATAGATAGGAGATAGAAAGATAGATAGATGGATGGTAGATACCTATGGATAAATGACAGATGATCATATGTAGATAGATAGATGAATGGTAAGTGGATAGAAGATAGATATTAAATATCTGTGGCAATATATACATATTTGGAGTAATATAAATGACTGCATTCCCTGAAACTTCTGCTGATGAAGAAACCAGTTCTTAAGAAACAATGCTTTTATCATAAAGCTGAAGGAGAGATAAAGTGCTGATTGCAAAAGAACAAAAACAAAATCAGTGGCTTGGAGAAGTTGAGAAGCTAGGCCCTCCCTGCTGTAGTCCTTGCTGTGAGCAAAGGCCTGAGCCTGCCTACCCACAGAGAGGTAGAAAGGCATGAGGCAGAGGCAAACGATGCTCAGCTCAGCTCCACATTCTAGAAAAGCCTCTCTATGCAGCTTGGAGAGGCCTGAGGAGAAGAGAGACCCCACGCGCTCATGCTCAGGGCTCCCTCAGCTTTCCCAACCGTAGGTCGTGCTCTCCAGGGCAGCCCCGGGTAGGGACAATGCAAGGGCCCAGTGTTCAGTGGGCATCATCCCGTGCGTGCGATGGCTTCTCCCATGCAGCCCTGCCTTCTCACTGTGTAGACGGTCCATCACCTGCTCCCAACCCCGTGCCAGTCCAGCTTCCCCGAGAACCAAACTCACATGGAATCAATCCTACATCTGAGCTTCGCCAGACCTGAGTCTTAAAACTCATCACCCGTCTGGCTCGTGCAGACATGCGCCCCAAAGGAAGCTTTTAGAGTTTGTCTCATAAACATCTGAAGTTTGCTCTGACTGAGAAGGGAGTGCAGCCTGGAGAAGCGGCTCAGTGGTTAGAGCACTCACTGCTCTTCCAGAGGACCCAGATCCGGCGCCCCCTTCTGACCTCCTCAGGCACTGCATGCATGTGGTCCACAGACATACGTGCAGGAAAAACAGCCACACACACAGAATAAATTAAAACTCTTAAGAACACAGCAATTGCTTTCTTTACAGCAAACCCACGCAGAGAAGGTAAGTCCTATAGTCCTTAGTTGCTCAAGCAGGAGCGCGTCCCAGCCTGTCTTCACAGGCTGGTATGTCCGGCGGTTACGGTTTTAGAAGATAGAATCAAAGACACAGGTTTTTGAAAGTTTTTAATCTGCTGCATGATGGATATTGTTATCTGTGCCCATAAATGTAGGTACTCCTTGATTGATGACCAGCTATAGAGACTTTATAAAATAGTCCTTAATCTACTTAGATATGTCTGCACTGTGGGTGTTTACAACATAGCTCTCATGCTGTTTGGCTTGGGCTAACCATTGAGTGCATATACTTGTGTTTCATTGTAACGAACTTGAACCCTCGGCTTTACTCTCTTGGAAGAAGGATATAGAGTGGGTTTCCGTGATGGAGCCACTGTCATATTTGCCCCTGTAGGTAGGGAGGATTTGCCAGCAACTTCCTGCTACCTAGAGTTTTGTCCATAGTGGCAAAGCTCGCTCACACCCCTTCATCCCTCTTTCCCACTGATCTGTGATGCTCCGTGGATCGATCTGAGCACTGGGACAGGGGGACCAAGGGGTGAATACAGGTGTCAGGCAACAATGGCTCACAGGAGAGCCCATCACTAGCTCTGTAGATCTTGATGTCGCACTTTTGAACAGGACTACTCCTAAGAACACATACAGCATGGGTTACTGTCATTGTTTTTAGTTTCTATAGAAGACACACATTTAAACTCAGCCTGGCACCCTTTTTCTAGAAAAGTAAGTTCTCGTCACCCTGGAGAACGTCTTTTACAGAAAGCTCCTTTATTGAACTTTGAAGGACAATGGGTGAAGGCAGTACAGTTCAGTCAGCGCAGGCTTCGCCATCAGTTGGGTTTGTTTGGCCAGCAGACCAAACCGTTTTTCCAATGTAACATCTTCCTGTCAGGCAATCACCTGGTATCAGAGGCCACTCACAGAGTGTCTGTGCCACAGCAACCGGAATGGACCGGACCTGTCCTTGGATGGAAAATGTCCACATGACCCCTGGAGACATTAGGACAGGTCTCAGAGGACAAGAGGCTGAGTGAGCAGCCTGCTAAGACCAGTCAATGGAGGGCAGGAAGGTGATAGACTCGCTCATCGGTGACTCATGGTTAGCTTCATTTTCTTTCAACAGATTCTTGAAAATAATACAGAGCACTTAAAAGTCTACTTTTGAAAAACAAATAAATAAAATAAAAATAAGTCTGTGCTTAGTTTCTTGTTTTATTTTGTTTTCTACTTGACTCAGAAAAAAAAATGGCTGCTCTGTTCCTAAAACTTTCAATTTTTATAGGCACAGAGCAAACTGGTTAAAACACAAGCCATGTAAGACATCTGTCCTTGTTGAGATGCTCACCCAAGGAGCTCAGTAATATGGCAGATTTTGGTCCCAAGCTTGAATTCTGGCTGTCGGGATGAGATCCGAATTTCAATAAGCTCAGGTCTATTCGGAACACAGGAAGCTCCCACCTGAATGAGCTGAACAAAATTCCCTTCCTCCTCCTACTCTGTGAGTTTCTGCATCACATAGCACCAAGCCATGCCCATGCTGAACCAGTTCCAGCCGGTCTTAACGACAAACTGGTAGCACTTGCCATCAACCTGATGATGCAATGCCTATAAAGAAGTTTGGTTTCCTGGGCCAAGGGTTGCTATGCTTCAAAGGTCATCAAGTTTCATTTCCAGGGTGACAATGCCAGTCTGTTTTTTTCAGGAACCCGTGAAAAGTGCTACCATTGGATATAGGCAATTACTGGATAGGCACAAACAGCAAATTATTTGCATACTGGAGGAGACAGTGTTTCAGCTGTAACTTTCAGGAAAGCCCTCCAGTACCATGGTCACAGCCAGTTTTTAACTACAGATCACATTTGCCATGCGAGCACTAGTCAGGATTCTACAAACAGGAGCACGCACACACACACACACACACACACACACACACACACACACACACACGCATACGTGCTTGAGACACGGGGTGGAGAAACTTGGTCCCCAGGTTGTGAGTGTGCCCCAGCAAGTCTAAAACCTGTATGACAGATAAGCAGACCAGAAACTCAGCCAGGAGCTTTCAACCCATGGGTGGGACTCATCCTTTCTCAGGGAAACCTTGGATTTGGTCCTTAAGCCTCTTGAGTTGATTGGATGAGGCCCACCCACACAAAAAGGCATTTTCATTTCAATTCAGTTCAAAGGACTGTAAATATAAGCCGCTGTCAAACGCCTGTGTGAGAACACCTAGATTAGTGTCTGAAGCGACAAGAACGTGCAGAACCATGGCGTGCGTGGCTTCCGGGATCCGCTTCTGTGCTCACTGTCCCCTGGGTTAGGAATACAGAAAGAATTCATCTTACTACCGTGTCACTAATAGGGCAAAAACACTAATAATTGGAACTTTAATGAACCTGAAAGACTCTCATGGACGTTTTCCAAACCTGAGAATACCCAGATACTTATCTTTTTGAAGCTTTGATGTTCTATGGGCTGAGTCATGAAAAATACTGAGCCTGGAAAGCCTTGTTGTTGCCTTCATCTGAAAACAGCGCCTAAATTTACCCTTGGATATACTTCCTCCACCCCACCCCTCCCCCGGGCCAACCTCCCTTCCAGGAGGCAGGCCAGGCCATCAGAACAGTCGCATCCCACTGCCCACTATGAAGGGTTCAAGAACGGGCAAGGACACAGATCAGACTAGTGAGGCCCCATCTAGGAATTCTCAGCCCAGCTGAGGGGGTGAGCTTCTTAAGATGAGGACACAGCAGACAGAAAAACTCCTGCACTTGCTGGTGGCTGCTGGGTGTAGCAAGGTGGGCTGGCCTTCCCGACAGAGCTGAGCTGACACACTCTAGACTGCAACCATGGTTTGAGGGACAGAGACCCAGCATCCCTGCAGCTATTGAACCAATGTTGCCTCTCTAGGCTGAAACCAGTTTGAGTGATATTCCTATAACCGGCCAGGGACATTTCTGACTATATTAGATACCAGCTGTCTGTCTCAAATTTAAGATGAGCTTGCAACGAGATTGTTCTGGAAGGAACTGAAAACAGCATATCCTCTGTCTTAGCCTCAGGCTTTTTCCAGTCAGCATCAGATGTTCCTACTGTGCAATCTGGAAGGTCATGGTGGGCACCCCAGTGCAGCCATTCTGATGAGCAATGCAAATGCATAAGTGGGTACATACAACAAGGGCAAACATACAACACAGGAGCCGTGGGCCTCCCCACAGAAGCCCTCGCCTCTCTGACAGGTGCTCCCCTCACCGAGAGACTTCACATGAACATGGGACAATTGCCCCATATGGCATGAACTATGGGACCCAGACAAGAGAGGCCTGGGAGAAACTAGGAGGGGGAGGAAGGCAGAGGAAACTTGTATTACGTTTCGGCTCTGGGCCAAGCGTGACTCCAAGTGCCTCCCACACACATCCCACTGGATTTCATCAAGTTCCTTGAAAATCTATCTATGAAACGCTTCCATTAAGCAACCGTCATCTCCATTTTAATCAATGGGAAAACAATCCTCCAGCAACGAACTCAGTTTTGGGAAGTGAGTTAATAAGGAGATGGTACACATGATGCAAGCAAAGGAAGTCGGGCATCCAGCTCCTTCCCACTCTGGAAGGGGCCCACGGCCTCTGCTTCAGTCCACAAAGCACATACGCTTGCTGGGAAGCCTGGACTGGCTAAGGGCGCAAGTCAGACACCAGCTTTAGATAACATATGAACTTCCCGGAAAGGGGGCTGCCAAACCCATTGAAATTGAAGTACCTGTGGAGGTCTGGAGAGACAGACACCACAGGCACTGGATAAATAGTGGTAGATAAACAAGTAATTAAATAAATAGTAACAACAGGTAAGTTTGACTATCTATAGTAAGAATAATAGGAGATAAATGAATGGGGGTTAGTGTCCCGGATTGACTTTGCCTTGCAATAAACGGCCCCTCCGCACTCTGCCCAGATCACGTTCTTTGTACTGGGCCCTTGGTGACGGCTTGCTGGAAGATTGCCTGAGAAGATATGGTATGTGCATTATCCACATTTCATCTCTGGTCTTCATATCAGAAGAAAGGATGTGAAGAGCTTTTAAAATCACTGGGGGGGGTATGTAATGAGTGGGCGTGGAAGGAAGCGCTGAGTAAGGATCAAGGTCAGAGTGCTCTCTCGCCATTCTCAAGATGACATCCGAGGCCTCCTTAGAACAAGGTTTTGTTTGTTGTACTTTGTGAGGTTCTGTGGAGTGTGTTTCAGGATGGAACTCCTTAAGGTTACACAGCAGAACAGCCCCGGAGGTTACTGACCAGCTCCCATATCCTGTCCCGGGAAGTCAACGGGCGTTCCTGGAGTCCAAAAGGATAAGCGTAGTGATTGTCAACACAGGGATGCGCTCTTACCCACTCGCCTCCACTTCAGGAAATACTGACTCCTTTTACATCAGGTCAGACAATTATCCCACACTGCGGGGACCGTTTCAAAACACGTGGCAACCCAAGCCAATCAGATTGAGTCTTGCAGAATCTTCCATTTATGGGTGGACTTGAGTCTGAGGGGTCTCATGGTGAGGACTTTTCATGCTTAAGTCAGAGTAGAAAACCAAGCTAGTAGTAGGAGACCATCGTGATGTAGTTGAAGAGTTGCGATCCCTTTGGCTGAGGCTGTTCCCGGGACTTTGCTCACTGTGAACAAACGGCTTCCACTTCTGTGCTTAAACCAAGTGGACTTGCCGTTTTAGCCACGGGTAACTCAGAGTTCCAACAAATACAGGCATTCACATACTCTTTCTCACCCGACATCCTTAGCAACAAAGGGGTAAATAGCACCCGGTTTTATATATAAGAAGATCAGGGAGTGGAAAGGTGGGTGAAGAGCTCTAGCAGAGGACCAGAGTTCAGTTCCCGCACCTGCGCCAGGAGGCAGGTGCCTGGAACGCCAGAGGATCTGATGCCCTCTTCTGGCCTCTGATGGCACTGCACCCACACGCATAAATTCTCAAGTCTTAAAAACTCAAGGCTAGAAAACGCAGAAAAGTTTTAATATCAGACTACTCAAAAATTTGTGTACAAATTGTTAAGAATAATCAACTATTCTGAATCTGAGAATGGATAACTTCATGTGTAGATTTCTTCAATATGTGCATGTATGTGTGTGTGTGTGTGTGTGTGTGTGTGTGTGTGTGTGTGTGTTTGTGTTTTCAGTGTCAACAGAGGTCTGGAATAATGGTGTCAGGGTTGCATGCCTTTAATCCCAGCACTCAGGAGTTTGATGCCAGCCTGGTCTACAGAGAAAGTTCCAGGACAGGCTCCAAAGCAATACAAAGAAACCCTGTCTCGAAAAATGGAAAAAAAAAATCTTGGAATATAGCTTTATCTACCTCAAACCCTAGCCTGCTTTATATTAATTGTGTGAAACCTGACCTTTTAACCTTGAACAAATTAGTCTATATCTTAGTTTCCTCGTCTGAAAACTGGAATAAAAATAAGGCTGCATTTGCCTTGTGGGACTGTTGAATTAGCTGAGATAATGTATGGCAGGGGCTTAGACAGTGTCCACCGCATACGTCAGTCAAATGTACCCAAGTCACACAAATGTGGATTACTTTTATACTCTGTCTGTGCTCTCTTAAAAGACACAATAAACAGGCTGGAGAGATGGATCCTTGGTTAAGAGCACTTGCTTCTCATTGGTTAAGAGCACTTGCTGCTCATTGGTTAAGAGCACTTGCTGCTCATTGGTTAAGAGCATTTGTTGCTCGTGCAGGGCACCCGAGCTGGGTTCCCAGCTCCTATGTTAGGTGGTTCTCAACCATCTATAACTCTAACTCAGTAAGCACTTCACTCAACATGTATCCCCAAGTCCATCCCACCCCCAAAACACATAGCATAATCAAAGGTGAAATACATAATTTTTAAAGAAAGATCGAGACACACACTTGCCAACCACTACTCATCAAGCCACAAATCCCTCAACAGTCACTTTTAGAGTATTATTTATTTCTTCTTTGACATCTTCATACATGTGATTAGTAATTCTTGATCATGTCTGTCTCTAATCCACCCTCTTCCCTCTCCCCCCAAGCCCCTCCTCTTCCCCTTCCTGCCTTCTCTGTACTCTTTTTAAACTCGCGGAATATAATTGGTGCACGTGCTGGAGTGTTGACTTGATCTTGGGCTGGTCACAACAGCTGCAGTGAGCAGCCATGTCATGTCTACAAGACAGCATCCCATAATGTCCCTTCTTACTCTGGTTCTTATACTCTATGTCCCCTCTGAACTTGGGGTGGGGTGGAATGTGCGATAGATATAATCAGTCATGAGCACTGTGACCAATCATGAGTTTCTACGTGAACAGCTACCCATTGCAGAGTTTTCTCTGGCCAAGGTTGGGAGAAGAACTTGTTTCACTTAGCATACTAACACCACAGTCTTTGTATGCCACGTGGACATCCAACACAGCAAACCATGTCAGGGGACCATTTCAAGACACTCATCCTGTGTGTCATTATCCAGACCTTAGAGATAGGGCTTGGGAGGTGGAAAGAACTTGCAGCACAGATGAGGATTTGAGTTCGAATCCCCAGGACCAGCATAAGGCTGAGCACAGCAGCATGAATCTTGCTGAAGTGCCTCTGTGTGGGGCTGGAGGCAGACAGAGGATACACACATGAAACAGGAACACACTGCTCACACACACACACACACACAGACACAGAGGAAAGACTTTTCCAAGTGTTTACTGCAGACTCTAGGCAGCAGTGGTTTCCAAGCCACATCATAATGACACCAGTGCGTCCCTGAGGAGGAAGTGGCTGGCAGAGGCCCTTGCTATGAGCCTGAGTGATAGCAAACCATCCAGTAACGTTTGCACCCCTGTACCATTGTCCTGCTCCACACATGCCCATGGACCTTCATTTTCAGAGACTCCCTTTCTCTCTGCCCAGACACAGCACAGCTGGCTTGTCTAGTGTACATTCCTGCTTGTTTGTTTTGCTTTTTTTTTTAAAGCCAAATGGAGGTTGGGGGGGATGGCTCGATGCATAAGCATGAGAACCTGAGTTCAGACCCTCTGGCACCTGCCTAAAATGCTGGGTACAGTGGTGGGCACCTGCAGCTCCAGCTCTGGGGAAAAGGCAAGAGAACCCCCAGGACTTACTGGCTGTCCTGCCTAGACAAAATGGGAGCTCCAGTTTTAGTGAGAGACCCCAATTCACAAAAGGAGGTGAAGGGTGACACAGGAAAACACCTCCAGCTCTCTCTCTCTCTCTCTCTCTCTCTCTCTCTCTCTCTCTCTCTCTCTCTCTCTCACACACACACACGAATAACTGTCCCCCAAGCATCTATCCAGCCCTTCCAGGCTCATTATCACCCCTCACCCCACCCCTACCCTCCACTCCCCACCCCCACTCCCCACCCCGGATCGGTGTCTCTCTTTGGGAAAGTACTGAGCTTGCCTTGGCAGCACCACCAAGACCTTGCTGTCGTACAGGAGACAGGCCAACTTCTACCGTGTGGAGCAGCCCGGGGTCCGGCAGTCTCTGTCCAGAACCTGGCAGAAGGCAGATGGCAAGAAGCTCACAAGAAAACAGCAAATGTCCCTCCCTCCTATCAGCATCAAGAAGACACCGAGGCTCCGAACCTAGGCAAGAGGTCAAGGTGGCTGGACACCTCTGCACTGTTGGCTTCTCTGGGTGGGCCTGCCAGCCATGAGTGATGAGGTTGAGTAGATGTGCCTGGCACCAGGGAACACACACTGCAGACATTGAATACAGGTCACTCACCGTGAGAGAGATCAGCAATCGGAACTATCCGTAAATTGTACAAAACCCTCATCAATGTCTTCTAAGTTAGCTAAAGGAACATTTCCTTTTGTTTAAATAAAACAGGCCAGGATCTGTGTCACTTTCCACAACAACAAAGATCCAAACACTTCCTCTGATTTTGCTCCATCATGGTTTGCCTCAGGATCCAAGATGGCAGCTAGATCTCCATCCATACTTCAGTTTTAGCCAGTAGAAAGGAGACAGCCAGAAGAAGAGAGAGTGTGTGTTCGTTTTTACAAACTTTTCTGGAGGCTACCATCACTAGTTCCTCTCAGCCTTTTCTTTATTTACAGGGAAAACAGGAACAGTCTTGAATAGATATGGTCCTATGGACACTACGTGCAAACACACACATGTAATTAGACTTTAGATCCTTGTCTTTAGGACAAGCAGGCAAGCTCCCTCTTTACTGGAGGGGGTGGGGTGCTTCAGTCACACTCCCTTGCTTATGGTGCTAGACTCTACCCACAGAGATGGTCAATGAACACAGGGATTCTATCAAGGCTAGTGTTCTCTCTGTCTCTATCTCTCTGTCTCTCTCTGTCTCTCTCTCTCTCTCACACACATACACACACACACACACACAGAGTAAAAAAATAGGAGAGTTGCTTAGCTGGTGGTCACAGAGAAAGGTTGCGTGCAAGTTTCACATCCAGTCTAAGCTCAGGGCTTATTTCTACCATTTACAGAGCATGAACCCTTGTCAACGGCTTGTGTCCTGGAGATTTCCTCTGCATAAAAGAAGTAAGATGGACTGTATTTCTGCCTCTCTACCTCTAACTAGAGAATTCACTCAACAAATACTTATTGGTAAACATGTTTCTCGGGTAAGTTCCCTCCCCAGTTGTGGTAAAAGTGATGGAGTGAGAAGACGGGAGCCTGAAGCAGATGGGAACTCAAGGCCATCACGGAGAAAATGGAGACAAGTCCTTCCCCTAATTTTATGCATTCCTGGTCCCTCTGGGAGGCTATTCTCCGTTACTAACTGCTGTGAGTGCATCCAGGCAGGGAGCAGGTGGTAATCTACACAGACTAGTTAACAGCCATTAGCAGCACTTAAAACCCCACTAAGGCAAAGACCCTGACTGCAGCTAAACATTTGAGAACCAGGGTCAGGAAAAGTCCTCCTGGGACGGCAGTCACGTGACCGCCAGCACCGCCAGCACCAGTGGTGAGGTTTCCTGCTTTACAAGCAACATAAAGTTCCGTCCCGCCAATCCTATGCGCTGGGCGATGTGCCATCCAGCATGGCAGAGAAAACATTACTGGAATCTGAAGCTGGCCGACGGTGCAGAACACAGAGCCGTCCGAGAGTGACGGCGGCAATGTAAGATGAAAACTGGTGAGGCACGTCCACGGAGTGGTGTGAATAATGGTCTGTTTTGAAGTGAAACCTTTTCCAATTAACCTGAGACTTAATTGACTCCACCACAGCATTTGACATGCATGTGTCAACGTCCTTTCCTTTAATTCCTGCGCTCTCTGCTGACCTCCACCCTAACCCTGGCTTCCTCTTGATGGTCCTTGCTCTTTCCCCAAGCAGTCTCCATTTCTGCTGTCAGGTGTCCTGTTGCCACTCTTCCCCCACACCTAAGATCCCTGCTCCCCTCTCAGGCACAATCCCTTTCCTAGTTTCATCTAACACACACACACAGACACATAGAAACACAGACACACACACACATACAGATATACACACACATAGAAACACACATAGATACACAGACACACACACACACATAGAAACACACATACACACACACACCCAGAAACACACATAGACGAACACACACAGAGACATACACATACACACACACACACAAACACACATACACACACACACCCAGAAACACACATAGACGAACACACACAGAGACATACACATACACACACACACAAACACACATACACACACACACCCAGAAACACACATACACACACACACAGAAACACACATAGACACACACACACACAGAGACATACACATACACACACACAGACTCGCACACACACACACATACACACACACACCCAGAAACACACATAGACACACACACACACAGACACGCACACACACACACCCAGAAATACACTTAGACACACACACACACACAGGCTTCTAACTCTAAGTTTCACATATTAAAAAAAAAATAGAATTTGTCTTCCTTCCTTTGAGATTCCCTCTCTGTGGGCTGTGGGGCTGATACTCCAGATATCCACAAGGAGCACTTGTGACCAGAGTTTTGTAACCTCAGTTGGTAGAAAAGCAAGAAACCGGCATTGAAAGAAAATGCTTCCTGCATCCAAAGCTCTCACCCTGCACCTTGTTAGCTTCCATCCTTGCTCTCACATCTTTAAGTGGCTACAGGCCAGTGGGAAGCCCTTGCGCTACAGAGTATCACTTCCTGCTTGCTTTTCCTGTCTTATCCTTTAGGCCGACTTCCACACAGCTGTGAAAAGTAGCCATGGAGAGGCTAAAGGTTTCATTTCTTTGTTTGCTTGTTTTGTTTTCTTTAGAAGGCAAAAGAGCCTGCTGTTTTTGATCCACCTCTGAGAAAAGCCAATAGGCCTTTACTAACAGAGTGCACATTTTACCAACCTCTTTAGAATTAATTTCCTTGTAAAGAGAATTTACAGACCCAAGCAGATGTCCAGGCCACACTCCACAGCTGTCTCATTTACAATGTAACACAAGTTTAGGACACCAGCCAGGAACTCTGTGACATCTGAAGGGTTCAGAAGGAACTTTGTGAGTTCGGTTCAACCCAGAGTCTGTGTTGTCACATGCCTTACAATGGGAAGTTGCCTTGAGATCCCTGAAGGACAGAAAGGAAGCCCAGAGAACAGGAAGAGAACACTGTGTGGGTGTTCCCTGCCATGACGGGACAGCAGGACCAAGAGGAGAAACACAGAAAGCGAACCCAACAACATTCATCAAGCGGATGCTAGATGTGTTTGCTTTCCCTCCCGCCCCGGCTCCTGTCCCGGGCTGGGCAGAGGTCATTTCCAGCCTGTGCAGAACAGCCTGTGCCCGGGTCACAGAAGAGGGAGCCCATCTCCTGCACCCCAACTTCTCTTCTTGTGTTGACAATTAAAAGTGCCATCTCTGTGGGATGGAAAGCAGACTGCCAGGAGCTCAGAGAGCTCTGGAGAATGACTTCTGTCACCAGGTCAAGAAGCCATCCGCACACAGCACAAAGTAACTTGGAGTAAGAGCTCAGTGCAGAGACAGTCCCAACATCTACTCTTTTCTGGTGCCGGGGAGCAAAGTCATTGTATTAGAAAAGATATCTGCAAACTTTTCATTTGAAAAACAAACAAAACAAAATCAATAACCCTGAGGTTTGCCAACTACCCATGGATAAAAATAAAAGACCCAGGTATCCCTAAGCGTTACAATATGTTTTGAATGAAGGAATGGATAATGGTTAAGGAGGAGAGGGTAGGAAGCAGCAGGAGATGAAGCACTGGCCAGGGTGGCTGAGAGGCTAACATCTTTATAGAGCAACAGATTGAACTACAGAAACTTCAAAGTTCTCTGGAAGAAAGTATTCAGACAGAAGTGAACGCTGACGTGGAAGAGAGCATACATTATTCATTATTCAACAGAGAACTATTATCTGAAATATGTACATCCTCAAAGTTACAAGGGGCCCATATTTCAACAGCTAAGTGAGCAAAAGCTTTAAACATATAATTTCCAGAATCACAAATGTCAACAAACAGATGGTGAAATATCAATAAAAAGATGGTGAACTTTATTAATAATAAAAATGCATATCAACAGCCATATATCCATTTTGCCCATCCACTTGGCAAAAAGGATCGGAATATTAATGATTTTCAATATTGAAGGCTCTGTGAGGAAACACCACTTTAAAGTCTTGTGAGTGGGGTGTGGCACCAGAGATCAGTGCTATCATAATTTTAAGTGTGACAATGGCTCAGCAGTCACATCACCTGCACCCGGAGCATTCAGAGAGGACTTCTGGCAGCACCATAATAATGAAAACTAGCAACTATCCAAATGTCTCTGAAATCAGGGACAAGGAAGCATTATGATAGCCACATGTAAAGAATTGTACACAATTTGTAAAGAAGCCAGCTTTTATATGTTGATGTTGAGCTTATCCAAATGAGAGGGCAGATTGGTTGGTGAAGAAAGTAAAACATTACTTTCCATTAAATTAAGCTCTGGGCGAGGACTGGAAAGACAGCCCTCTAAGTGTGCGCTTCCCTTGGAGAAGCAATTGCTTTGGAGTTTGGTGAGTTTGGTGACATTTTTCTTTCTGTTGCTTTCTTTAAAGGGATGTTTTAAAATGAGAGACTGATGGAGCAAAAGATGAGAGAATCTACTAACGCTGATTTTCAGGGAATGCCCCTTTCTTTCAGGACTAATTGTGATAGGTATGCTAATTACAAATAATATTTGCATGTAAATTTTGATTGTTATATCAGTATCTGGTATAGACATATAAACAATTTGTGGGATAATCAAGATATCAATAAAGATGAAAATAAATGTTGTTAACACTGAGCCCATAAAAATAACTGTTTGTTGTTGTTGTTTTCTGAGACAAGGTTTCTCTGTATCAACAGTCCTGGCTGTCCTGGAGCTTGCCTTGTAGACAAGGCTGGCCTCAAACTCATAGAAATCCACCTTCCTCTGCGTCCTGAATGCTGGGACTAAAGGCGTGTGCCATCATGCACAGCTAAAAGTAACAGTTTTTAAAACTTCAAAAATAGCCCAGAAAGTAATTAACAAAAAGGACTAATTGATAAATGGACCAATTCACGTTGGTTTAACTCCAGGGTGACAAGATCCCACCTAAGCTGGTCAGTTCAAGGGGGAGGTCTAAGCATGTTACATGAAACACAGCCGTCTACACCAGATCGTCAACAAACCAAAGGAGGCATTCTTCTAGAATGAGGACAAAGGACCTCTGTACTCACTGTCTTATTAATTAGCACCTAAAGCCGCAACCCTGATACCTATTGTCTCTGGGAAAAGAGATTGGGTGGCAGAGGCAGGTAGGTGGGGGAGGGGTAAGCACTTTATATTGATCTCTTTTCATTGATTCAAACTTTGAGTGCGATGTGATTATCACTTAACCCCGCCCAAGCATGTAATCCCATAGAGCCTCTGTCCGTCCTGTCCGTCCACCAAGAAGTCTTGTCTACATTCTCATTTGCTCTAGGTCCTAGGCTCAGGCTTCCTGGGCTTCATCCCTCAGCTCCTTCATCTTCATCCAACACAGCCTCGGAAACCTCGGGAAGGCAGAATGTAGCTCCTCATCTGGGCTGTGAATCCTCACTTGAAGAGTCCCGTTTTGCAGAGCATCATCAAACAGTGAGCTCACCTCACCTCTCCGCTGAAAGTTTCAGTTTAGCCAACAGCTCCTGAAGTCTGTGCTCTAAGCCTTGCTGGCCACAGAGGCCTCTAGCCATGGTTGATGATCACAGCTTGCAGCACAGCTGACTGGCTGGCTGTCCTGGTGCCCCCTGACAGTGTCTACAAACGGCCGCAGATGATCTGAAAACCTGCCTAGTAGCTAACACAACTTCGTCGTCACTAACGATCTGTGCAGTATCATGGGTTTCATCTGCTGACAAAGGCCTGGGGTCATAGACGACCACAGTGGAGGGTCACAGCTGCTGCCAGCATCAGTGGGGTTTGTTACCCATGTGCTGCTTGTTGTCATCCTAGGGACGGAGCCCAGGCCTTGTACGTGTAAGGCAAGTGTTGTCGCTAATTTACATCCCAAGACCTTTCTTATTTTTGTTTTGAGACAGGGTCTCATTAGGTTGTCCAGACTGTCTGGGAATTTGTTGTGACACCCAGGCAGGTCTCATGTTTGCCATAGCCCTGCCCCAGCCTCCAGAGTAGTTAGAATTGCAAATATATATGTGTCACACACACGCACACACACCTACACGCATGCATGAATGTATATATACATATATACATGTATATATGTATATATATATATGTGCATTATTTTTAAAGACAGGGTCATCCTATCATACTATGTAGCCCTGGCTGGCCTTGAACTCAGTATGTAAACCAGGCTGGCCTCAAACTCACATAGATCCACCTGTTTCTGCCTCCCTGCTAGAATTAGAGTTTGCCATGCCCAGCAAACCTACATTCCCAATTAACTAAAATGCTGTATTTCAGTTAGAGATGAGTGAAAATAAGTGTTCAGATGCAAGGTCATGGAGTTCCTAGAACTCCACACAACAAGTGAGAAATCTCTGACATAGTTGTCACGTGCTCACAATTCTGAATCCTGGTTGTGGTGAACTGCTTGGACCAAATGAGGTAGCCACTGGGATAGCATCCCAGGCAGCAGTGCCAGCAGCCCTGTCTTCACATAGGGGAGTCAGGAAAGCACCATGAATCCCACCCCCCACGCATTCCTCACGGCAATTGAGCCTCCAAGCAGAATCCCCAGTCACTGTGGAGCAGAGACAGCCCACACTTGCCACACCAGCCCAGCCTTCTGACCTGGAGAAAGCATTTTAAGTGGTTAGGCATTGCATGCTGAGGATTTCTGTAGGAGTCTGTTAACAAAACAAAGACAATACAAATGAAGTCCAGTGTGTGTAACCAGGAAGAAACTTGTAGAGACACAGAAGCTAAGGTGTAGACACAGCAACCGGAAGTCAGTATGTGAGCAGGATATCCTCATCCAGGACGGGACGTCATTGAAGAGCTCCAAAGCGATGTAGTGAGCGAGCACAGCTCAGGGGACACAAATCCAAGGCCCTGTGAGAACTTTCTGCATAATGTGAGTGAAGTGAGTGACACAGAAGGAAACTGTAAGTAAACTCTCTGACCTATGAACAAGACAGCAGAGAAAGAGCGACCATACCCAAGATGACCACGGTCTGCAGAAATCCATTTTCCTCTTTCCATATCACAACTGGTCCTAGAGAGTGGTTGCCTAGAAACCTTTTCGGTCTCCTTCAAAACTAAGTGGGGTCATTAACTAGATCTGCCAATAGAATAACAGCAGATGTGATTGATGTATGTTACTTCTAAGCCACGTCAATTACAGTGTTGACCTTCTCCTTACCTCCCCACCCATCAGAGGCACATGGAGATTCAAAGGCCAAGTGCCTCAGACAGGCAGAGTGAGCCCCACCAGACATAAGGCAGAGTGAGCCCCAGCTCCAAACGACTCTGGAGGAAGGCTGTCACTCACCACAGGTCCCCATGCTGGACTGTCACACAGGCAGGTGACATGTTTCTGTCTATTAGACAATGAGTCACCAGAACCACCAGAACGTTGCAGTTGGTTATAGGAACTAGCATGTTCCCTAATTACTGCACCAATGACAAAGAGAAGCTCACACTTGACCTTGGTGTCAACAGATGCTAAACATTAGCGGAGACTGTGGGAATCCCGGGCTGGAGCGATGGCCCAGCTGTGCAGAACACTTGTTAGGGCCTGGTCCCCCATCTGTCTGGTGGCCTACAACAATCTGCAACTGCAATGCCGGGGGATCTAGCACCCTCTTCTGGTAGCTGCAGTGCATGCACATCCATGTGGCAAAACACCCATACACATAAATATAAATTAATAAAAACCAACCTTTAAAGTTTGCAGAAATCTAAAAACATCAGCCCCAACCCACTGCCATATGATGTTTCCTATGTGAGTTAATACAGAAAGCTGTATTGTTTTATTGCCCTCCTTATTTTTAATGGGTAATTCCATTTTTAAAAAGCACCTGCGAGCCCATTCAGCTGTGAGACCTTCCACACTCCATACCAAGATTAGTAGTCTCTCTTTATGTTATGAGGTCTTATGTTAGAGGACAGGATGCTATGATCTGCCCATCCAGTTCATCTTTGGGAACCTAATGACAGTGGCAAAGCATTGAAAGGTGAGGTGATTTAGTCAGGAGGTGAGTCAGCCATGACTTTTACCCTCAGTTAGGGAAGGGACTGGAGAGATTCCAGGACAGCAGGAAGAGGGCTACAAAACAGGGAGCTCCCACTAGCCATTGATTCTGTTGGGACCTTGGTCCTGGTTCCCCCAATCCACGTAACATTGAGGAGCAGACTTGTACCTTTTAACATTACCTAGACAGAAGTGTTTGCTTATGTTTCACTCACTCACACACACACACACACACACACACACTCACACTCACTCACACACACACTCACACACACACTCACACACACACATACACACATACACACACTCACACACACTCACTCACACACACTCACTCACACACACACACTCACACACACTCACTCACACACACACACACACACACACACACACGTTGTTCACACGTGACATCTTTTCATCCAGGTGCAGCTCAGAGCAGTTGCCACCTCCTCACCTTCATTCCATTTCCTAGGAAACAAGTTCCCCCCAAACCTTAACCTGACATGCGACGCCCTCCAGCTGCAGCTGCCACTTTGTACCCATGGACCTCCCAACTCTATTTTGCTTATGTTCCATGTTCTGTATAACTGATTGGCTTCTGTTACTATAACTCAAGAGTAACCCTGTAGATATCTAAATGGCTGGTGTGGCTATATGAGAATAATGAGTTTATTTACAGACATTTGAATTTCAAATACTACATGAATATTATTTTTCTTTTGATTGTTTTCAACAGTTTAGAAATGTAAGAACCATTCTTTTTAAATTCCATTTTATGTGACTGTTTGCCTGCATGCATCCATTCCACCATGGGTGAGCCTCATGCCGTTGGAGGCCAGAGAAGGACATCATATCCTTTGGAAATGTAGTTAAATGTGACTGAGAGCCACTGTGTGGGTCCTGGGAACCAAACCCAGGTCCTCTACAAGAGCAGCCAGTGCTCATATCCACTGAGCCACCTCTCCAGAGGTGTTTAAAACAATTCTTAATTTGTAACCAAACAAAATCACTTGGCTTGTCATATTTGGCCCTGTGCTAGACTCTGAAGCGAAGCCATGTGACCTAACTCCATTCTGACCAATGAGGACTCTGGGAATGCTTCTGTGAGGAAACGCCTTCTTCTGGCATTGTGCTTGTGTAATGCTACCTTGGACCATGAGAGATGAACCTTGTGACCCAGGATGGTGGGGGCTCAGGGGATAGCAAAGACATCTGGTCCTTGCTTTCACTGCTAGGCTACCAGAAATCATTTGACTCCAGACGCCTCGATGGCGGTGGTGAAACTGACTCAATTCATGTTATGCGAAGCTCAGTGTTTCTCAGGAGTACCAGGTAAGGGGAACTGTGGCAACTGTTTGCCTGGATATCGGTGGTAAAGGAGTGCCTGGCATGAGGGATTTTAAAACAACAACAAAAAACAACTAGAAACTCACCTGCTTATCACTACAGCAGCAATTTTAAACTCACTCCCAACATGCCTCAGAGCCCATCAGAGTCCCCTTCCTAAATACCTTGGTAGAATGTTGAATAACCCATGGTCCCCACAGGAAATGCGTGTAAACACACGTGCCATAATGAGTAGCGATAGAATTGTGTACTGGCTTGAGAAGATGAAGAAATTCCTAGCTTTAAGCTACTTGACATTTCCTAACCACAGTGGACCCCTGAGATTCCCACCTGCAGTAGCCACCATTGCAGTGGCTCACACAGCTTTCCACTGCTATTGAAGACCTGAGCAGGCGTGCTAATGTTGTCCCAAGAAAGGATGTATCCATTGTAAGTAAAACCGAGAAGAAACAGGGTGAACTGGAGGTAGGAGCTGACTTTTCAATGACTATTTCTCAAACTATGAAGATCCCAACCTGGAAAACGGAGTCCCCACGAGTGGCATTACTGTGGTGGTTCACAGGTGGCAGGGATACATGGGCCAGGCCGCAGGGGTCACGTGTACTGTGGGGGTCACAAGCCCCAGGGGTCACATGCACTGTGGTTTAAGTATCAAGCATGGGTTCCTAGCAAGGTTTTTTTTGTCACACACAATACATTCAGTCACATAAACAATGCAGGTACTCACCAAGTGACGCAGATATTGGCAATTAAACAGAACACACACACATATGCATACATCTTACAGCAAGCTCACAAATAATGACACAGAGACTTCTTATCGGTTCTGAAGGTTTTGCTCTTAGTTTAGGCTGGTTCACTAACTCTTATAACTTAAATTAACCCGCTGTTATTGATCAACACTCTACAACATGGCTCGGTTACCGCTGCTCTGCACTGTCTGTGTCCCCAGCCTCTTCATTCTCTCCCTGTGTCTCCTGCCCTCCTACATTCCTCCTCTCAACCTCTCTCTGCCCAGAAGTCCCACCCAGTCTCTCCTGTGTGGCTATTGCCAGTTTAGCTCTTTATTAAAACTAATCAGAAAGGGCAGAGACACATCTTTACAGTGTAAACAAATATTACATAGCAACATCCATGCTCAGCTATGTGCCCCTTAATCCCAGGGATACACTGCGGTGAGTACAGTAAGTAGTTCATGGCTATGCAAACATACAGACTGCACCTGTACAAGGAAAGATGACTGTGATGGCACCGAGTGACATCAACCTGGGTGACCACTGTTACATACAAAGCTCACATCACTGATGTGCCCTTTTTTCTACGCTGGGCAAGTTTTCTTTAGAGTTACAGTTCCTTTGTAAAATCTCATTTAAAAGGCTTGTAAAGTATGCAATGAGTTGCTGTATATACAGCATACAGTATACACGCATACACATATAGGCAGGACATGAAACACACCCAAATGCACACACGTGCATGAACAGGAAGACAGTGCGTGAACACAGTCGCACAGAACAAATACACACACCTTCTCATATCTCTAAGCATCTAGATGATGCTTACATAGTCAGCTCAGTTCCCACTGGGAAAGACCTCGAGTGGGGTTTTCACCCACCTCTCCCCCCCCCTTCTTCCCATCCTATTTTCACTCACTGCTAGGCGACCACATGCAATAATCTGAGACCTGAGAACTGCTCATGCTCTACCTGGACGATAATGTCAGGATTGCCAAAGGGCTGCCCAGCCCACCAGGAGCAAGCCCAAGTGTGTTAGCCCACCGTCGGAAACCTGCTGCCTTAGCTCTTCCCCAGAGGCCGCCCTGCCTCCTCCCTGCTCAGACAGGCGACCCCCACCCCACCACAGAGCAGCAGCCTGGGCTGTGCAGAGTCTGCAGGCTTGCTTAGATCCCTTCTCCCCCCAGACTGCACTGATGTGGACTTCCACCAATCAGGGAGAGCGACACTTGCTGTGGAAGACCAGGACAACTGAGAACCAAGCTTGAAGTCAGCCACAGCCACAGCGGGCAACAGCAAGATGAGACCTGGGGGCCCTCTCACAAGGAAGACATGAAGGGAGCTAGAAAGCATGTCCCCAGCCCAAGCAGTGAAAGGGATGAAGAGAGAAAAATGGAGAAATGGAATGGGGGAGATGGGAAGTAAAAACATTTGTATTGCAGGGTCTTAAAGCCAGTGGGTCAGCTCTCTCTCTCTCTCTCTCTCTCTCTCTCTCTCTCTCTCTCCCTCCCTCACACACATTGGAGATAGATGATAGATGATAGATAGGTAGGTAGGTAGGTAGGTAGGTAGGTAGGTAGGTAGATAGGTAGGTAGGCTTGTTTTGTGTGTCTTGTGCACGCATGTGTCTTCCTGCTCATATATGTAGCCTGTGCTTGCTCATCCATTTTCAGCTAACTGTATCTGGATGTTTCTATATACAAAACAGTGCCCTTTACAACCCCTTTCTTTCCCTTCCTCTCTCCCCCTCCCTCCTTTCTACATCAGAGAACATTCAGAAATTTGCTGTATTTTCCTATTACTTCATGAACTAAAATTAACAACAGGTTAAATAATGGTTTAGACGTGTCCAGGTTTGCAACCTGCAAGCCACATGTAGCCAAGGGTAGCTAGAATTACAGAGCAACGCAAAACAATACTTTACCTACAACAGATTAAGGGGGGGGGTCTGTGTTGTTTTGCATTGTAACTTGATTGAGCCCTTCTCTAGTGTGAAATATGTAGATAACCATGCCATGTCACAGTCTAATAAGGTTGGACATGCCTATGAACTGAAGAAAAACATCTGTACCTTAAGTGAAAGTTTGCAATAAACAGGCTTCTGCAATTTTTTTTTGCCTTTTTTTTTTGGGGGGGGGGTTGCTATTTCATCTGAAAGTTTCACTCCTTTTAAAAGTTTTTTAAAAGAGACATGGGCCAAATAAATGAATATACCAGTAACAAATAAATATAAGAAAATCCAATAATCAAAACCCGAACCCAGACACACAGGTGCCATGAGTCTTACTGGTGAGCCTCCTGAGGCGCAATAAGGGTTATGTTCATTTGAAGCAGCCTTGGTACCTTGTGTTGATTTGAGACTAGCTGTCCTTGTTGAGGTTTACAACCATTCCAAAAGTTTAGTGAATGTAGACAAAACGGGATTGAAACCCTACAGCAGATCAGTTCCAAACAGAGATAATGGATCTGGGTTCATGGGTTCTCAGGAGAAGAGATGGGAGCGTGTGAGATGGACATTGGTTCATAGAGAACTAGAGATGCCTCCAAGAAAAGCGATCTGTGATCCTTTTTATGGACTGATTGACATTCTGAAACAGTAGTTTGGGACCACCCAGAAAAGACAGTTTTCCCCACTAAGACTACGCCCTATGAACTCAGACTCATCTGTCCTGTGAGCACCAGTGGTATTTCCTCATGGACATGGTGTCTGAGCAGGCCGTGAGTGACAGCCACATTTTCAAAACTGGGAATTGCCTGCATCTATCCATCCACTGCCATGGCAAAATCTCGCTGTGTCTATCAGCTGGGGGAGGCTTATTCAAGACTGCCAAGATTGCTTCACCCGGGCTAGAGAACAGTGGGAGGGGTGACTGCTCCTGTGCGGAACCTAGGTCCTGGCTAGACAGTAGGAAGGTTTGTTCTCATGGGTAAGACTAGGGTAGCTGCCCTCAGCAAAGTGTAAGAGAAAGAACACAGAGCGATAGACCCCAAAGGCGCTGAAGACTTCACTCTGAGAATTACATGATGAGCTTGATGTGGCCTAAGAAAGAAATTACAGCAACCAAACACAGTTCAGTGCCCTGGGTGGGTGAGCTTCTGCAACAGAAAGGAGATGTGGTCCCTGCTGTAGGAGTCTAGTCCACAACCAACAGATGCTGAAGCTTCCTGTGGAGGGCTGGGAAGTTGTTTACCTCAGGCCATCTATTCACACATCGTTTTTCCCCTATTCTAAGTGGCCTCCTCATCCAGGTTTGCCCAAGGCTCCAAACTCTGCCATGCCAAGCTCTAGTACTTCTTCCACAGGGCCTTCCAGAAATGTTTGCAGAATGTTCTGGACTAGAAAGATTATCCATGGCAGTTACAAGACACGGCATGGCAGCTCAGTCAACTGAACATATACGCTTTATGGGGAAATGGAGAACAAAGACAGACAACTACTTTGGTTGAGGTACACAGTTTCCCGTAAGCACAGCCTCATAAGGGAAGCAAGCATTGGTCCAAGAATCACACAGCATCAAAACTTCCAACAGGACACCTTCGCCCAGCCCTGAATCTCGTCTATGAGTCCTGACAGAAACATCCCACTCAAGTGATCACCCAAGACACACAGAAATCAAACCTTAGTGTGACGCCACCTTCTAGGACATCTGGGACACACTTTCCAAGGCATGTTCTGGACATGACTGTGGGTGAAAAGAAAGGTGTGATTTCATTCAAATATACTATCAAATCTATCATTGCTACAATCTTGAGTGATACTTCTAGTAAGAAGTAGGGTTAAGAAGGGAGAAAAAGAAGAGGTACAACTGAATTTAGCCGAGGAAGTCTCACAGTCGCTATAATGCTTCTCCTAAACAGACGCCTCTAAGTTGAGGGGTCTGATGAAGCCAGGCACTCTGTTTTCTGTTCTGAACAGGCTCTAAGAGGCCAGGAGAAGCCACCTTGGTGCCCACCTGGGCCTGTGATGACCACGGGATCAGGGCGAAGGAGCTGAGCCGAGAGCAAAGTCCCCGGGCAAGCAGGACAGATGTCTTGAGGGACAGAAGCACAGAGTTTTCAATGTCTCAGAGCTTTGTCTGCTTTCACATAATATTTTCCCCTTCGTTTAAACACCCAATTCTTTTCAAAGGAAACCTAATTTAAACAATGTGTTATTGTAATTAAATAAAGAACTCAGTGATACAAACACCAACATTCTTGTCTGGAATTAAATCTTTCCTGGCTCCTAAGCCTGCCAGGGAAATTTTTAGAAAGATCTTTAGGGCCTTCAAGCTAAGTCTTCACAAAGCCAAGAAAAGTAACCAGGAATTTATGGTTGGGGTGTGTCGCACGGGGTCCATGTAGACAGGACTCAGATGTGTCAGCATCAGGCAGGGGCATCTCTGAGATGCCCCCTCTTCTCAGTATGAGCTCAGTGCATCACATTGACCAAAGAACGGCACCATGCTGGTCCAGAGATCCCAACAGGCAGTGAATGGCAAATGAAATTTTTCTCTATGTACTTTGGTTGCATTTGCTCATTGCTGCTAATGTGCTATCCCAGCCACTGCCAACCAAAATGATGGACTGAGGGCCTTTCTCCCAGAAAGATAGGAAGTTTTAGGCAGAAACACAATACAGAATGAGGGTACTTGGAGCAAACTGAAAAATGATGAGCATCTCCACAGCAAAGAACTCTCTAACTCTGGAGAGAGGACCGGACAGACTGCCCTCCATGAACCAGCACATTCCTGCGTATTTTCTGGGTTATGGCAATAACTGAATAAATACCAAGACATTAGCTATAGGCTCAACCAAGGGCAAAGAATCCACATTTGTGTCTGTTTCCAATTATGTTGAAGAGTCTAATGGTCTACCACAGACAGAGCCGCCACCCCAATTCTGTCAACTGGAGGCAGAGGCGACTCAGACAGAGAAAGAAAGGAGCCAAAATAGCACAAGAGCTTCAGTGATAAACACATCTGCCTGGGTGGCTGGTGTCCTCTGGCCCAGATATGGCTGTCATTGCTGACCCCAACTCATGGTACATCATCAACGCTAAAGATTCAAGGCATTGAGAAATGCCACCCATAAGGCAAGGGTCCTGCACAATCACCCTCCACTCTTCAGAGGATGTCTCATGTCCTGATGGTCCTAAAGAGTCAGGAAAGACATGAAAACACAGGGCTTCCTATCTGTGTCACTAAGACAGTCACATCCAGGGAGATAACCCAAGGCCATGAGCGAGTGCCTCTTCCCTGTGACATTAACAGTCTTGTTCCAGAGAGATAATTCAAGGTTATAAGTAAGAAAGCCAGACAAACAAAGTCATCAGTCAAGAAGAGAGTGTGGAGATCAGACAAGGACAGGTGGATTAAGTGGCTCAGAGGACCGATGTCCAACAGCAGCTGGGTACAGTCCGAATGCTGAGCGACAAACCATGGGTCCTGTTAACACACTCAGTCGTAGAGCAATATCCATAGCAACGGTCATGACAGCGACAGTCTCAAGGACCAGTAACATTCATGAGGCATCTAATATATGATGTTGCTTCCACACATCTCTACACAGACTTGGCTATCATCATCCCCTTTGGCAGCCGAGAAAGATCACGGTGTAAGGATGTTGAGCAAATTGCCCAAGGTCACCTTGCTGTTAAGCCAAAGAGCTAAGAGCAGGACTCAGACAGTCTGACTCCAAATCTGCAAGCCAGCAGGCCTTTTAGGACCTACCTCCCCACAAGAGCCTGTCTCTGTCACTTACAGGCTATTTTCAGGCTCAGAAGTTACCTGACACATAGTGGCAGGGTTACCTAGAGAAGGCAGCCTTCCCTCTTAAGTGTATATGGAATTGTCTGGTAGCCCAGCATAGAAGATTCCAGAACTCTGGATACCAATAATGCTGAGGACCACAAACCCAGGGCAGCTCTTTACTAAGACCCACTGATGGAAGAATCCCTGTGTTCCTTCCTGGCCCTTACATAACAGAAAGTAACCACCTTCTTACATTCATAACATCCTGTAAGTTTCGATCTTAGAGTCAGTACTAACTAGCAAAGCTTTCATTGGCAAGTCAAATGGAAGAGTATTTTTAGGCATTAATTTAAAAGTGGAAAAGTTGGACATGAAAGAGAAACCACCTCCTGAAATGTTTCACTGGGAAATCATTTCAACATTGTGAATGTTCACACTTTGACCTCCAATCTGAACACGATACTTTCCAAGCAGAGTGGTTACAAGGGTTACAAGGGGACTTCTCACCATCAGGGATTGAAAGAAAGGACTGGGAATCATTTTCTCTGTGGGCAGAGCCAGGAACCATCTGACCAAGGTGAATTCACTCCTCTAAGTGAATTACCAGGAACTGTCCATGTTTCTAATCTTAGTGTGCCACACCATTTGCTTAACACACTCAATACCTTATTTTTATCAAACAGTCCAAAAACAGGTACTGTGTTAGTCTCTTGACATATAGATAGACAACGCAAAATGTATACCCCTTCATGTAGCTTGCATTTCAATGGCCAAGACAGATATTAAATAAGGCACAATTGCAGAGGGCCGTTAGCAGCATGGGAGAAATACATAGCACATGTCACGGATGACAGCATGGCAAAAAGCTATCTCCAGGTGGGCAGCTAAGGGTGGCTTTTCTAAGGGTAGGAAGGCCAGAGAGGAGAAGCCAACCCTGAACAAAGTCATAGAAATGGAGTCTAAGCAAATAGAGACGGCAAGGAACAGAAACTCGGTGACTAGAACTCAGCAAGTGAGCGAATGCAGTGAAGTTATCAGTTAGGGTCTGAAATGTCCCCCCCATAGGCCTGTGTTTTCAAGTCTTTTTCCCTTGCTTGGAGCTGTTGAGATTAAATATCAAAGCTATTGGGAAGGGATGTGAACTCCTGGGTGGTCTCTGCCATTGAGTTTACCCTTAAATGGATGGTAGTGCTGTGTAGTAATTTCCTGTGAACTGAAACATTCTACCATGCAGACAGGCTCATTAAGATTCAGGAAGTAAACACCCCAAGTCTCAGGAAGCCCCTGAAATTTACACGATGATAGAGGTCCCTCCCTCCCCAGGGTTATAAAAGCAATAATGACTGCTGAGCCAAGGGGACCCTGCAGCTCGCCCAGCTGCCAAGTTAAGGCGACCCTCCATCCAGCCTGCCCAGCTGCTGAGCCAGTGTTTGGGTACTATACAGAGAGCTCCAGGGCTGTATTCTCCAGCCACCACTAACGCGGTGATGCCATTGCTTCTGACCAATCCACGCTCCTCTAAGTAACTTAGTGGTTAGAAGGAAAATGTCCCCTCAATGGCTCTGGCATTTCAACACTTGTTCCCCAGTTGGTGACTCTGGTTGGGGAGGTGATGGGACCTTTAGGAGGTACAGCCTTGCTGCAGGAAGTATGTCCTTAAGGGTAGGCTTTAAGAGCGTATAGGCTTGACACACTTCCGGTTGGCTCTCTGCTGTCTGCGTGTGGTTGAAGATGTGACCTCTCAGCTTCTCATAGCTCGTTGCCGTATCTTCCCACCATCGTGCATTTCACCCTCTGGAATCATAACAGTCTAAAAAAAATCACTGAAAAGGGAACCACAGGAGTAAGTCTAGCAAGAAAATATTAGAAACCAACAAAGAGAAGTTGGCCCGTAAAGATGGGAAACTGACTGTGAAAACGGACCAGAGGCTCAAGAGGGGACTCGGAAGTTTCTATTGACTTTGTCAGCACAAATCCATGTGGTACGTCTGGCCAGAATCATTCCAGAGAAAGAAAAGATGGAAAACAAGAGCAATGGGCGGAGAAAGAGGAATGGGAACTGGCAACACACTTGAAGAAGAAACTGCAGGTAAGCATTTTGATTCACATGGCACAGTACCATTGAACTCTGTTTACACATGCTAGAAATGTCACATAGCACAGCACCACTAAACTTGGTGGCTTATACACGCTAGAAATGTCACATAGCACAGTACCACTAAACTCGGTGGCTTACACATGCTAGAAATGAATTTTTTCCGGCTCCAGACAATGAGAAGTTCGGGATCAAGTGGTCGGCAGTGGGAGGGGCTTGGAGACTTTCTCACCCCTCACAGGGTGGAGGCCCTGCCACGAAAAAACCTCTTAGGGGGCACAAACCTCATTCATGAAGGCCCAGCTTCCATGACTGAGTCTCAGAACGGTTCCACAGGCTGACAGTCTAAGCCACAATATCAGTAATTAGGTTTCAATATGAATTTTGGAATAGCATAAACATTGTGGACCACGACCAAAAAAAAAAAAAAAAAAAAAAAAAAAAAAAACTGTAGGAAAGGAGTTTGTTGTTGGCCAGGAAGGTAAAATACTCTTCCTTTTTTTACATTTCTGTTTTCTACACTTACTTGCTTGTCTGTTTTAGAAAGAGCTATACGGTGTGAGCATGTGCGGCAAGAAAGGTCCAGGGAAGCAGAAGAGAACGGCGGCACAGAGAAGGAGGCTAAGGCATCGACAAAGGGCAATCTGTCACCAAAGCAGAGACAGAAACGACAGCTATCTGGAGCAGACATACTCCTCTACTGTCGTGGAGGGAAGGCTGAGCCAGGCTAGGCTTAAGCCCCTTAACTCTGGCTTGTTTGGGAAATTTGGAGTTCCCAGTCTTCTCGGGGCTTCTCAGGTGGGTAGCTCTGGGGGCGGGGCGCAAGTAGCTCTCATTTCACTGGCCTCTTGTTGGAAGTCAGGCAGAGGGACAGGGGCTTTTATTCAAAATGGCTAAATAAATACAGAGCTTAGCATAAGTTCCTCCCAGGCACATACAAGCTAGCACGTGCCTGGTAAGGCCAAAACCAAGTGGGATGGCTGACTGCCTCATGCTAGCTTTGTGCTTTACAAAAGTTAAGGGATAGTAAGAAGGCAGTCAGTAAGAGGGCTTCACTAAAGAAATATCAGATAAAAACTTTCCAACTAACCCTTGAGTGCTGTTTTGAAGGCTCAGGCGGCCTGCACGGCTAGAGAATTGGGCATTGGGTTTGAATGTGAAGACAAACTCTTTATCTTAGCAATTCTCAAATAAAATATGACTCTGACCTAAAGCTTAGACATCATCTATGAATATAGACAGAAACAATTTCCAGTGCTGAGAGTGTTTAAAGGTCAGCTGTTGCTTGGTTGTTGAATTATGTGTTCTTATATTGTGCTATAAAAATAAGCAAGACATTTGTCTTGTCTTATCAGACAATCTAGTCTTGGCTTGCCTCTCTGATATGTGAGGTCTCTCATCCCCGTTACTCTCCTAAGCATCTTCTAAATCTGCATTAACTAGGTCAAGCAAGTTGTACCACTTGCCAAAAACAAATGGAGATGCTTCAGCAAGGGAAGCCACATGGCGGAGGTGTCTCAGGTTGGGGGAGGGGTCTGAATCCAGGGAGGCCTCTGGCAGGCGCTGCCGAATTGAGCAACACTCCGACTGCTCTTGTTCCAGTTAGCCTCTTAGCTACCCTGGTAGGAACACTGACAAAGGAACTTGGGGAAGGAAGGGTTCATTTGGCTTACAGGTTACAGTCTACGGCAAAAGGAGGCCAGGCAGGAACTGAAGCAGAGACCACAGAGAAACACTGCTTACTGGCTTCCCCTGTTGCCTTTCCTATACCTCTATCTCCTGTCCGGGGGGTACCACCCATGGTAGGCTAAGACCACACACAACAATTACTCATCAAATAACCGCCCTACAGGCTCGCCCACAGGCCCATCGGATGGATTGGTACCCTCTTCCTAAATGATCCAAATTCGAGTCAAGTGAACAAAATGTTAGCCAGTACAACTACCTTCATGGTAACATATTAAGTATTCGTGAGACCACAATATATCCTCAAACTTTCCAGAACTTTGGGTCTTTTTATTTTATACATAGAGATGTAACATTTGTGCATTTGAGGTTCGTTTGTCCAGGTTTATTGTGAGAAGTCTTGGTGCCTCTAATTAGCAACTCAGAAGAGGAACCTTTAAGACAATAAGGAGGAAGGAACCTATAGTCTTGAAGATGCTCCTCCTCTGAAGTTGAATTAACAATCTTCTCGTTAAGAAACCAGTTAAAGCTGGCCTTTCCCAAGATTAACTGACTATGTAACTTTGTAGTCCATGTTCCTATGCAATATCCTGTCGTCATTTATCATATTTCCACTGTCAGCCTTCTGAAGTGTGTGTGTGTGTGTGTGCGCGCGCGCGCGCGCACGCGCGCGCATGTGTTTGCGTGCATTCACATGTGTCGGGAGAGATTCCCAGCTGCATGTCTCCAATGTGGAGGCAAGACCTACCATTCACTCTAGAAAGCCATAAGGCAGAGAGTCACCCTGCTGTGCTTATCATGGATCATGGGCAGTAGATACCATCATCTCTGGACAGGGGCCAGTTGCACACTTCCTCTGGGGTTTAACTCTGGAGAAAGCACAGAGGAGCAATGGAGCATCATCCCAATGACTGGGCTGGAGGGACAAGAACAGTGTTCAGAGCCATCGGCAGCACAATCAAGGGTTAAAGTCTCTACAGACGACGACTCTGCTCTTCCCACTGGGTTCTCCCCAGGGCATAGTTTTGTCTCTGGCTCTCTTTGCCTCATCTCATTTTCTCAACCTGTCTCAACTTGGATACTGTATGAAGAGTTTGCACTGGCATACCCTCTTTGTCTTTAGTCTGGTGGCCAGAGTCCGTTTCTTATACCTATGGCTTAGCACTTTCTAGAATTCATCCTTAAAAAATGTCAGCGGTGGCATTTAGAAGAGGAGCTTTGGAACATGCTGTCTTGTCCAGTAAGAGCAACCTGGTAAGTGGGTTCTCCTGAGACCTGAGATTGCATGTGCCCCTACTGCATCGCTGCCGAGGTACGTTAACACAAAAGTTTACTTCTGGGTATAGCTAATGAAGACCAAGACAGCACAGAAAGGTTTCCATCCTGAATCTTACCACCCTGTCTGTGTCTTTACAAACGATCTACTCTGTCATCTTTGTCCTGAAATGAGATCACCTTGTTTTCTTTATGTGGGTCACACAGAGCTTAAAGAAATATATAGTTTTGTAAAACATACATGCAACCAAAGGAAAACTGTAAACTTGAATTTAAAAATGCTGAGATTCAAAAGAAAGTATGTCCCATGAACTCTTGCCAGGAACAAGACCCAAGTTCAAATGGATCCCTTAAAAATAAGGACATGGAACGCTACCAGGATTGATGGCAAGAAATACACGCAATCCAGTATTTACAACGTTGGCCAAGGTCGTGTATCTTTATTCACCTGTTCTAGTTGGTAAGAACAATTGTGTGCGTGTGCGTGTATGTGTGTGTGTGTGTGTGTGTGTGTCTGTGTAGTGTTATCTAACTGCAACAGGTGATGACATGACATGACATTTCTCCCTAGTATGGTTGACATATGGTGCTCTATTTAAAATAAGCAATCTCCAAATGTGGTTAGTTGCATAATGTGAACCTTGTATTATAGCCCAGCGTTTTCCTTGTTAACAGGGATGATCCTATCCCCACTATAACTTAGAAAACCTTCCTTTATGAGCAAGTCACTGTCATCAATGGACACTGGTAACTTAACATCCTCCTTATAGGAAAATGTAGAGTTCAACTCTGTTCTTTCTAAAGTATTTAATTACAGCTGCTTCTCCTAAGTGCTTAGCAAAATTTTAGTAAGCTTGGTAAATTCTATAGCTTACAATCTTACTGTAAGGGGCAGAAGAATTTGGAGGAACTTTAAGATATTAGCTGTCATGTTGTCTTTTTTCTCTCTCCCTTATAATCTTCTCTTTGGGTGAAGACATTGAGGGTCAGAGAGAAATAGAGAACAGCCGGCCAGTTCTTACATGCTGAGCTCCAAAGCTAGAGGTTCGTGCATAAAAAGGCAAGAATCAGGAAGTAGATGTACAAGTCTGGCTTGGAGCCTTCTCCCTTTCCACCATGCAGTAGGGTCCAATACACCCAAGACTACTGCCCTGAGGCCACAGAGAAGACCAGACACTGTGAGATACTTCACAAAGGACAGCAGGAGTTACCCTCATCAGGAAGACACCGAGAAGTAACCAGGTGGTGTGTGAGCCCTTCCCAAATCATCACACCAATTGAGAAACGGCGGGAAAGAGTGAGTCTCAGCAAAGCTTTGCCCCGAGTTTGTGTAGAAGGAGATCCATTTCCTCCATCAGGAACAACGGATACTTAAGGCCAGGAATATTGTGTCCCACTACACACATCTGAACTTGAAAATTGTGATGCTCACCGTGTTAAGGTACCCAAGTCTGAGTGCGGATCATCAGAAGGGGCCTCTGTGATCAGCTGGCTTCCCCAGCATCCCAGCTGGTCTTTCCATCACTGTGAAGGACCACTTACCAACATCAGCTTGTCAGCTTGGGGAAGAAAGAACTAAATTGGCTTAAGAGATGCCAGCACAGAAGGCCACACAGAGGCAGTGGAACTCTGCTTGCTGGCTTGCTTTCCAGGGGTTTCCCAGCTTTCTTATATAACCCATGCTCGCCTGTCCAGGGATGGCTCTGCCTACAGTGAGCTGGGCCCTCCCCTATCAATTATTAATTGAGAAAAAAAGTCCCACAGATATGGTCACGGGCCAATCTGTTGGAGGCAAGTCCTCAACTGAGAAATTCCTCTTCCCAGCTAACTAGTTGTGTCACGTTAACCAGCACACCAACTCACCAGTGACTGCTGAACCGTGAAAAGAGACAGGAAATGAAGCAGCCCCTGAAAAAGCCAGGAGACGTGGAAGGCGGGAATGAGCCAAGAGAGTCGTCTGTCCTCTCTGAGGTCTCGGTGTGGACAGACTTCCTGCCTCATCACTTATGGAGGCCACGGGCAGGAAAGGCCAGGGGTAGACAAGGGGGAAGATGCATGCGTGTGATCATGTGATGTGCTGGAAGGGTGGGATGCTGGCTTTGCAGGGAGCTGGAGAGAGCTGAGAACAAAAAGTTTCTGTACATAGTAGTGTGGGAATTGTACTCAGTAAAGACGGCGATGAAGCGACGTCCATTCCCCTTGACGTTTGAGCTGATGCTCATTGCCAACCTGGGCTAAAAGTCTGGCATTCATTCATTCCTGGACCAGTTCCCTTTGGAAATGTTGCAGCCTGCTTACCCAATTCCTCTCATATCTACCAGGTATGTTTTCTATTCCTTCTGGTCCAGCTATTCCCTACTATAGATCTGCTACCCCCTAGGGAATGGCAAGCTGTGGTGACCCAGCATTTACCATACACCTTGAGGTCTGGGAGCGAGCAATGCTGTGAAAGTAAACACTGATTTTAGAGCAGCCAGCATTCCTTGGGTGTCAGGCAGGGCAGATCATTCCCCTCTTCCCCTCATTTCTAAGGGTACAGACTGACCCTAATCTTTTCCCAGATCCCCCAAAGGCATCGGATTGTGTTTACCCTTTCTTTGTCAGCCCCTAGCAGATACTACGTGTTCCATAAACCCTGGTGACAGATTACATGCTCACACAGCAGGGTCCTAAAGCCATCATGAAGTCAACCCCAGGGCCCTCTTCCCTATTGCTTCCAATCCAACTAAACTAAATTATCAGAAACTGGGAAGTGAGGCTGTTGAGGCGGCTCTAAGGTTAAGAGCGCTGGCTGCTCATGTAGAGGACCCAGGCTCAGTTCCCAGCACCCACATGATGACTCGCAGTCACCTGTAACTCCTGTCAGGGATCTAATGCCCTCCTGCAGCCTCCACAGGCTTCTGCATGCACACGGTGCACACAGACCCATGCAAGCAGATATTCACACATGTAAAAATAATATCACATGTAAGCCAGGAGACAGAGGCAGATGGGGTGTAGCTCTGTGAGTTCCAGGCCAGTCAGAGCTACAGAGTGAGGCTCTGTCTCTGTCTGAACACACACACACACACACACACACACACACACACACACACACTCCAGACAAAAAATAATAGATGGCTGCAATATTTTTAAAGATTGGAAGTTTTACCTTATTTATCTGATTTGAAAAATAAAAGGAATAGTAAATAAAGAGGGAAATACAAAAATAAATGGGTTGATACGTTGAGTAAACAGAAAAGGGGAACCCTCCCACAGCAGGACACTTACTGGGGTTAGATGTCATAAATGTGTGCACTGGCCATCAAAGGCTCTCTGTGGTGGCTGCAGTAACAGGAACTTAATTAGATGGGAGCATAGAAGGAAATAGATTGGCCCAGTGATGTCCAGAGAGAGCCACACCCCAGACTCCTCTAAAGGAATGAGAGCCAGCTTCCAAGGCAGAGGGGCCCTAAGCGGGCAGCCTCCCTGTTTTCCACTGCTGGGGTTCCGCAGTAAGCCCCAAATATTACAGCCATAGCTCATCACCTCCTGTGGAGACTGGCTATAGTGTGATCCCAGCTACAGAGACTTAGAAAAGACCTTCTTGGCCAAGTTTGTACACGGTGTCCATCAGGTGCAGCCGGAGGGTGGATAACGCAATACGGTCAAGGCAGGGGAAGTTGCTGTGCAGACAACCCCAAAAGCAAGGGGTTAATGAGAGGCTCAAGAAAGGCACTAAAAGCAGACCACAAAAAGGCTACGTGGCTATGGAGGATTCGACGCATTCTGACCTGATGCTCTGGTCATCACAGACGGGTACGGAAACGCCAAGGGCTCTTACGTCTCTTGCCTTCTATGAAACTGCTGAGACCCCACCCCGCCCCCGCCCCCGCCCCCGCCCCCGCCCCCGCCCCCGCCCCCACACACAGCTTTCATGCCTCTTGTGGCATTAGCCTGGGAGACAGAGAGAACAGATTTACTTCCCACCTGGTGCATTTAAGTTTTCCCTTAGCCCTGGGACTCCCAACCTTCCTAGAATTAAAAAGCACAGTCGTCAAGGAACGTTAAGATAATTTGAGGTAGGGCAGAGGTGGCAAGCCCTGTTGGCTTCCTATCCTTGTGTATCAGATGGAGACTCTCTCTTGCTCGCTCGCACGCTTGCTCTCGCTCTGATCCTTACAATACCAGTTGACCTGAGCAAGCAGGAAGATGAATGAATTAACAGGTGTCAGCCCATTAAGAGGCAAGTTGGAGGCCACCTCTTCCACCTTCCGAGATGCAGGAAGTCTGCTATTTGTCCAGCCCTACCTCTTCTGACTGTGTTTCACCGTCACCCTGGGCTGTGGGTGTAAAAGCATTGATAGGAGGAGAGGATTTTGAGGCTTTTACATAAAACCCCCGTGACTTTAGCATCATGAGATGAAGTCTGAAAAGCATGGGTCCCACGGTGATTAACCAGATTTTATAGGCAATGTTTCAAACAAGCACTGTGCTGTGTCCTCAGCTGCTGTCATTATGATTTCATTAGGTTGTCTGATAAATAATGCAGGCTCTAATGATGCATTTCCTCCTTTAAAAAAAAAAAAAACCCACAATGGAAACTCCATTTCATAAAGCGAAGGAGAACAATGGCTTCTGTTTAATTTTTATTACTTTTAAATTAATCTGTAAGGTTTTAAGGAGCGAATACCAACTTGGAAGGGGAGAATAAAAGGAAAGGAGGAGGCTTACCTGTTTAAAAGGTGAAACCATGCCTGAGTGAGTAGAGAATGGATATAGGTCAACAGTCAGCATGGAAGCCCCACCTTCCTCTACTGAGCCCTTTCCAGATCACAGAAGGAAAGTGGCCCTGCCAAATTAAAACTCTCCATAACAATAAAACCTGATTTAATGCAGTCATTATTTTTCCATTAAATCTGAATATCATCTAATGCATGGATGTTATTTTAAACCCACCACACTAATGCAAATCTAACATTCCTTATAAATCAGACCTGAATGTTACATCAGTTGTCGTTACTGCTATTGACAATCACAGTGCCTCATCCCCAAGGGCACCGTCCCCTCAACCCCTGACTCCAGACATGGGGAGAAGAATTGAGGGCCTTTAATTTCCAGCGGAGAGCTGCTTGCTGATGTGCAGAGACTGAGTTGGCAACACCCTGGAGCTCTCTGCTTAATTAGGTTCAACACTCAGGTTACTTGAGGCTGGGAACAATTCAAAGGCTTGCCTTTAAAACACCGGGAAAATAGAAACCTTTACAGACTTAAACCGCGGGAAGCTGATGCTGGGGATTGATGCCATTGGGGGGGAAATGTGCTGAGAGACTAAACAGGAGATGGCACAAGCCAAAGACTAGTAGCCGCAGGCTCCTTTGCAGGGAGAGAGTGAGAAGCGTGAGCGTACTAGGACCCAAGGGCAGGTGATGCGGGGAGAGTGTGGGAATACACCGGGGTTTCACGGACTCAGAGGAGGCATCAGCAGATGGATATGCTGTTTAAGCCCAAAGTGGAAGCATTCTGTGGTCGTTCTTACCCTGTTCTCTGACCATCCACCTATTGACCAAATGCACGAGAAGCCAACTGATATGAATATCTAAGAACTGTAGAGACTTTTGTCCCTGAGACAAGAGCCCAGTAGAAGGAAGGGTGTGACCACAGACAACTACTACCTACGTTCGTATTTGAGTGTCTGTCTGTCTGTCTGTCTGCCTTGCCTGGGCAGACAGAAGACTTTGCTTCAAGCTCTACCATACACCTTCTGCTACGACCACATTGTAAGAAAGACGTGGCTTAGTCAGTATTAATTTGCTGAACCCCAGATACTCTGCAGAGTGGTGAGCATCGCAGCTGCTCCCTAGTGCTATCTACCCTCTGGGAAGAACCCATTTGCTCCAGGAGGCATTGTCCCTGGCCAGGTTCCAAAGTTGGACCCAGTGGTCTCTGGGAAGTGCCTCTCACCCCTGTGTCTCATTTGGGGACAGGCACACCATGAGCACAGGCTGGCCTGAGTGACAGGCTGGCCTTAGTACAGCATCAGCCTGATTGTAAGACGGATGGGAAGAGTCTATATCCCAGGTGGGTTCAACCTGTCTTAATGGATTTTGTTCTGCAAATTTAGGAACTAAAAGCTATAGACAAAAATCCGTGTGATCCCAGGAACTAACAGTAGACATTTATTTGGCTGCCCACCAGAGGATTACAGTCAGCTGAGAAGGAAAAGAATAATAATCAAAGAGACCTAACTGTAGCCCAGACCTTGAAAGCAAACTCCCTCACCCGGTCACTGGGCTTGGTAATTAGGGGAGCCAACAGACTCCTTCATGATTTTAAACCACTCAAGCCTTCTGGAGCTTGCTACAAGAGTCCTAAGTGATAGGAGAAACTAGTTGACTCTTCAGAAGTATCAGCACATGCCAAATTTATTTATTTACTTTTTCCTTATGTATTACTATTGCTTTCTTGTACAGTTCTTAAGAATTTTATATCGTGTCTCCCAGAAGCTAAGATGGGGATTGCCTGAACTCTTACAGTCTAACACTATCTTTTGTCTGGCTTTACATGTTTCTTTCACACACTAAATGTATTTCCAACACAGTGCAGACAATCGTACCATTGCTCTCCAATGGCTGCACAGAAGCCACACCTCACTCCTCCCTGACAGATGTGACTATCTGCATCCTGTATTTTATTGTCTTCGTTCAAATGCCATCTGAGACCCTAGGCACTCACTCCAGGGGCAGGCAAACCCCTGGAAGCCAGCAAAGTTTCTGCCCTCTGAAATCTGGCTGCAGGTGATGTTAGCTGCCAAGGCTTGCCTGTCACCTTTGCTGGTCGATGATCAGTCTCCACCCCTGGACTGTGAGGTAGGTTAGGTCCTCCTTGAAGACAAACCTGCTGTGGAGTGACCGTTTTGTACACTGTGAAGATTTGTTACCATGGTCAGATTACTAAAGAAGCTGACTGGCCGATAGCTGGACAGGGTAATGTTAGGTGGGAGAGCCGAACTGGGAATTCTGGGAAGGAGAAGGGCAGAGCTGAGAATCGCCAGCCAGACGCAGAGGGAACAGGAGATGAATGTGCCGTGTTAATAAAGGTACTGCCACATGGCAGAGCATGAATAAGGAATATGGGTTACCTTAAAATGTAAGAGCTAGTTAGTAATAAGCCTGAGCTATTGGCTAAGCATCACAATCAATATTAACCTTTGAGAGTGGCTTCGGGGCAGGAAATCTCCACCTATACAAACACATGTTCTATGGTACTGTGAGTCTAGTAGGTGGTCAATATCTGTGTGGTTTTCCTTTACTATCTTGACAGTGTGTTACAAGGTTCTGATTCTTTGTGCCTTTGACTTAAGCAATTCAAGATATTTAATAAATTTCTTTTCTTTTACTGGGCTTTAATGTAAAGAAAAGAACATATTACTTTGTATTCTATTCTAAAGAAAAAAAAATAACAAAAAGAATAGCGTATATTTCTAAGCCATAGCTCTGGAATTGCTCAGCTCATCCCATCTGTAGCTGACGAGGTTGGCAGTGTTGGAGCTATAGACACCACAGATTGGACTGGATGGGTCATTTTAGAAGGGGAGGGTCATACCAGGCCGTGGTAGCACATGCCTTCAATCCCAGCCCTCAGGAAGCAGAGGCAGGTAGATCTCTGTAAGTTCAAGGCCAGCCTGGTCTACAGAGAGAGTTCCAGAAAAGCCAGGACCATATGGGAGAAACCCTGTGTCAAAAATCAGGGGGAGAAAGGGAGTATGGAAGTTGGGAAGGGTGAGAGTGGATCTGAGAGGAGCTGGGAGAGAAGTAGGAGGTAAATATGATCAAAATACACTGTATACATGTAAGCAATTCTGTAAGAATTAATAAAAATAAAACATGTAAAAAAAAAGGCATGATCTTGTTATCTGTGATGCTGTGCATAAACATTTTAGAATTCAGTTGTCAAGTTCCACAATAAAAAAAAAAAAAGCAATAACAATGCTAACGAAAGAAAACATTCAGGACAGGTGATCTATAAAGCAATCTATAGATGCATTTGGATAGAAGTGATGTTTTACAATGTTAAGTTCTAAAAGCCATGAAAAGAAATCTGAGCCTTGACTTCAAGGTTTATCACCAGGAAAGACGTCCACCCTTCTCCTTAAAGGCCTTTCACGCATTCTCACAGACAGACCATTAGTCATTTGGTACACATTGATGCTACATTTTATAATTGCTTTAATTTTTGTGTTTATCACATAAGATAGACATTAGTGCTGCCTGTATATCCATCAATATGCAATCTAGCATATTAGGCCTACAAATATAGTCATAGCTTTCTTTGAGTTTCTAGGTCATAGCCCTCCAGTTTGGAGCTTCTGGTTACACGTGTAATTTCTTTATACCATATGAGCAGGAGTGGGAGCTATTTATTTGAGCAGGGAAACTTACAGATGGCTGCACCACGGAGGAAGATGATGCACACACACACACACACACACACACAGAGCAAGCATTCACTGTGCTTACCCTTTCCCTCCCCCTCCCCCATCCACCACAGCATTAACAGACTCAGTCTTGTGAAGGTCTTACGCAGGTAGCCACTGCACCTGTGAGTCCATGTGTGCCACAGCCATGGCACCTGCAAGAAAAAGCATTACACAGCACTTTCCCGCCCATTGGCTCCACCAATCTTTCCCATGAGACTTGGGGAGGATGACACAGATGTTTATAAATAGTCACTCATCAGCCACCTATCTTCATCGGCTTGTCTCTGCAGTAACCATCATCACGTGCTGCAAATGGTGCTCATCCGTCCAAGGCTGAAAGCAGACGTTGTTTGTGAGTATAAATGTCAATCCTTGGCTCGTGAGCTAACTCGGCAGGTGAAGGAGCTGCTATGCAAGACTGGTGGCCCGAGTTCAATCCCTGGAGCCCACGTTAAGGTAGAAGAAAAGAACCCACTCCACAAAATTGTCCTCTGTCTTCTGTATACACCCTGTGGCATGCATACACATGCACAGCACACTCACATGCATACACACGATAATAAAACAATTTTAAAATTACTTAGAATGACGTTTGATGTCATACATGTAGACAGAAGTTTCTGTCCCACCTGGTCCCACAGCTGTTCAGTCCGAAATAAACACAGAGTCTTATATTAATAATAAAATGTTTGGCTGGTGACCCAGGCTTCTTACTAGCTAGCGCTCTCTTAATTATTAATCCATTTATATTCATCTGTGTATCTCCATGTGGTCTGGGCTGACTGGTGATGTCTGGGTCTTTTGCTTCCTTGCAGGTACATGGTTTCTCCCTGACTCTGCCCCCTACTTTTCTATGTCCCTGTTTGGATTTCCTGTCTGACTAAATCCTTCCTGTTCATTGGCCAAAACAGCTTTATATTCACAGCATACAGAAGGACATCCCCCCCCACCCCACCGCCACCACATATAGTTTGCAAAATGACAACAATAAATTCTTTTCTAGGGACTGTGAACATTCCAGTCCTGGGCCTTTGCCAAGGTTTACAATGACAGGTACGAGTTACTCCTGTGGAGTGAGCCTAAACTCTAACCAGAAAGTGGGAATATGACAGCTACCGCCACTGAGCCAATGGACACATCTCACATGGCAATATAGCATGTCACATTCATATCTGAGCAAGTAAGTCTGCTGATGACTTTCCTCCACCAGAGTCTGCGCGGCACATTCTGAAATAGGAAAACTAGCAGGGAGGAAGGAAGCTTGCAGTTCAAGCGTGATTTCTCTACATCCTGCAACCAAAGTATATAAATAAAACTTTCATTTGTCTAAAATATATATTTCCTCTGTACTTTGAAAAGGTATTTCATTGTATATACATTAGGATGAATAGATGGTCACTGGATTTAGATTCTACATTTTAGATTCTTACTTGATGAATGTAAGTTTAATTATCTTTCTTGGGTAATTTACTCACCTTTTCTTTCCAGCTTTTCTTTTCCCTGTGTTGATTCAGGTATAATGTTTTCCTTTCTCTGTCGCATCCAGGGTTTATCAGGCTACCTAACAGTAAGGATTAGTGTTCAGCAAATCCTGAACCCCTGTACCATACCTGCTTTTGAATGCTATGCTTCCTCTTACCCTCTCTTACATCCTCTAATTTCCACTGAATTTACACTAAACCATAGTTTGTGTTTTCCCTCTGTCTTTTACTGTAATGCTCAGAATTTCTCTGGCTGTCTCAGCTCAGCTCTTGTGGTCTCTCTTCAACCATGTCTTATATAGTATTAGACCATCTGCTGCCTTTTGAGCATCAACTATGATTATTTTTCATTTTGTCTTTTGTTTTGTTTCTGGTCCTGCAAGATGCATTAGGCATAGCCATTTTAAGGGCAATGATCAAACCCATGAGAACTGGTGAAGCAACACCCCAACCCACCTACAGAGACCTCTTACCCAGACTACCTAAGCCTTCTCAGCGTGCTGCACATAGTAAAAGCTCCTGGGTTCTGGGCTGCTTGTCATAGTCGATGCGGCCCCAGCAGAATGGTCACAGTCCAGCCTATCCCAGGTTGTCTAAACATGTGTCAGTATGCGTGTCCCTTCTTCATTCTCTTGACATGCCAGTCAGGCTTCCAGGACCAAGCCATGCTGGATGCATAACTTTGTGCTAGCCATTTTTACACTTATAGTTTGTGTCAGGTGCAATGCCTGTCTTATAGTAAACACACAATTAAAAGTTCATGCAGTAAATGTTCTTATTTGGAAAAAGCACAATACACACACACACGCGCGCGTGCGCGCGCGCGCACACACACACACACACACAAAACACTTATCCCCCCCGCCCCCAAGCTTCGTCCCAGGCTGGCCAGAAACATCGTTTGTCCTTCTGTTTGCTTCCCCTTCCTGGGGATCACATCAAAAGCTCAAAAGTTCACACCACATCTGTCTGCCCTAGTTACTACAGAGACAGCCAGTGTCTCTGTCCATGGCCACCCTGGTACTCCTGTACCCAAGCTTAGGTATAGGAACTAAATATTTCACACACATGCATGCTGAAGACACCTTATCCTGAAGCTCTGGCAGGAAGGTAGGCCCAGGTCCCAGGATTCCCCGGGTTCCTAGACCATGACTCATTCAGGTCCCCTGGGTCATTCTGCCTCCGCCTCCTTCTTCTCAGAAAACCCTTCAAATTTCCAAAGGCTTGGTGGGAGGACAGAAAATAGAAACCGTACTAACACACAGCCGAAGGGTTCACCAGCTCACATTGGGACTGACTGATTAACTTCCCAAAGGGCAGTAACATATAGAGGGCGAGTCGGGGGAGGGGGGAGAGGCGGAGTGGGGCAGCAGGGTGGGGGCGTGGCCAACAGAGCATCCATCTGCATCGCATCAGGAACCCCATTCATTACAAAAGTCTTGGGTGCTCTATAGATCAGCTCCTCCCCTGACTGGAGGAGGAAGAGGAAGGGAAGGGGAGGAGCTCTGCTGTGTACATTGGGACTACTGTATCAGGCCACCTGTTTGACGTCTTTCCTTCTGAGGTGCTCTACAGAGCTACTCTGACCTCTGTGAGACACCTGAAGTCCTCTTGGCTGTCGTGTACCTACAGGATTGTTGTAGGTGACCACCTAACCATCCCGAGAGAGGAACCTCTCTAAAGCTCTGCAGAAGTCCCCAAAGGGCCTCCCAGTCCCGGGGCAGGCTCACCTCAAAGCGTAGGTGATGGGGCCCAAGAGGTCCCAGGCTCCAGGCATCTCTGTGGAACAGTTTCCTCCTGTCCACAACATCCCCAGGGCACTGAGCCTCAGGTGTCACCGGGTGGTCAGCCCGTTTTCCAGGCCTGCGTCTCACTTGCATCACACCCAAAAGGTGAGCACACCAAGCAGAGAGGATGCTTCGAGGTGAGGTAGCAGCCATGGAAAGCCAAAAGAAGGAAACAGGGCAACCACCAGCAGAGCTGTCTCAAGGATGATGCGTAAAGCCTGGGCCAAGCCCAAGACATAGCATGCTGCTTATGGGGTCAGGGCATTGGCTGCAGGTGGGTGGGAAGGCTGAACATCGATGCAGCTAGGGCTCTGCTCTGATCTGCTTAGCCATGCAAACGCTGATGCAGCTGCCACTCTGTGACCTCACTCGCCCCTGGCCTCTCAAAGTGGGATGACAGGGGCTGCAGAGTGCTCTGGCAGCTGAGGAGAAAGGATGTCAGCAAATGCTGAGATCTGAGAAGAGAGGCTGCTGGGAAAGAGGGAGTGGCTGAGTCAGTGAGGTCACACTCAGGGAGAGAGCAGAACAGAAGAGAGGTCTGGGCTGGGTGTGTCCAGACCTTCAGAGGACTCCGTGGTGCTGGACTATGAAGCTTGGGTTTCCCGGGCTAGGGCGAGCTCATTAAGAGAAGGAACCTGCTTTTAACCTCCTCTATTCGGGGGCTCCACAGCCCTACAAAACCTCCAAAATGTTTGTGTGACCAGGGGAGTAACACATGTGCTCAGACAAAGTCCTGGCATCCACACACCGCAATTCAGTCTTCTCTTGCTCCAACCACTCGTCAGCAGAAGCTGGGAAAGACACAGGAAGGGAGGGCGCATCTCCTGTTGTTGATTCCAGGACAGTCAGCGCGCTCCTCCTGATACCCTGGTCAGTTCTGTAAGTATCAGCAGTTGGACGAGCTCAGCCATCTCCATGGTTCCCATTAGACACCTCTGCTTCCCTCAGAAGCTGCCCCTAATCCCCCTTGAGGAGTAGCTGAGCACTAGACCCTCCCCAAAGCACCTTGGTCATTTCCACCCAGCAGCCTCCAAGGGGCACTGATGCCATCAAAGTGTGTGCTACTCGGATTAAAGGGACAGCAGCCCTTTATTTATTTTCCATTCAATTAGTATGTACAGATGCTCTGACTTATAACATGATTTTGTCCTAATAGACTCAACACAAATTAACAATATCCTATTTCACAAAAGTGCATCTAAGGGGCAGAGCAGAGGGTTCAGTTGGTAAAGGGCTTGTAATATAAGCACTGGAGCCTGGGTTTGGATCCCCAGATTCCATGAACCTGCATGTGCCTATACTCCCAGCGGTGGCTGGGAGGTAGAGACCGAAGGATCCCAAGAGCTTAGAGAACAGCCAGGTGCAGTAAGAAACGCTGTCTGGAGAAGAGGTAGAGAACAATTGAGGAAGAAACCAAATGTCAGACTCTGGCTTCCACACATGCACGTTCACGCATGCACACACATGCACGTACACAAGCACACAGACACACAGATACATACACAGGTGCAACGTAGCACACAGCTTCCTTTCACTATGACACAGCATCTGAGATACAGTTTGAAAAGTGGAAAGGTTGCTTTGGGATGATGGTTTCAGGGGCATCAGTTCTTGGTAACACGGCTGTGTTACTTTTGGCAGGACATGAAGTCCTGAAGTAGATGAAGTAAGTGCAGCGGAAGAAACCCGAGTACCTCGCCTTAGCCAGGATGCGGAAGGAGCCAGTATCTCAGTATAACTTTCCAGGATGGGCTTACTATTTCCTCCGATAAGGCCCATCTCCCAATATTGCTGTTGGCTGAGAGCCAAAGCACTAAGATCTGAGAGTTTCAGAAACAAAACCAGTGAAGTAAACCCATGCCAGATACCACATGCCAATTCTTGTGCACCGAACTTTACCTCCTCTGCATCCAGTGTATCCCTTTCAAGCTATTCCCAGAGCTGGAATGTCTCACGTGGGTGTGAGCAAAGAATACGAGTGGCATCTACCTCACGAACACCTGGAATGCCAGCATATGGAAGGTCAGCCCTTGGGAACAAAAACAACACAGCTCGGATCCTAAATATTATACCTGACAGAAATCCCCAAGCAGTTCGGAGAAGCATTGCCAACGCTATTCCATCGAGAGAGTTTTGTTTTCCCAGCGGGTATGTGGACTTAGCATTAGAAGAAGAGCATTCCTAAAGCATTAACAGACCTACATATTCATAAGTGAATCTCATTTTAACATTGATTTCCATTATGTCAAGACAGTCTCCCCAAACTTCTGCTCTTACCACTTATTGCAATGACCGTGCAGATAAGGACTGAGAAGTCTCCTAAGGCCTTAGCTGCTCACCTCAGGTGGACTGCCTAACAAATGAGCTCCAAGCTGTAGCATTCCCATCAAACAGCCCAAAGGCTCACTCCTGCACAGATAACCCTCAGCTCCTAGGTTCTACCAGGAATTTGATGATAAGGCCAATATGGGCAGAGACATGCCACACCAAGGATGTTTGGAGAATGACTCAAAAATACCAGAGGGCACATGGTCCCCTGGCTAAGGGACCAGGCTCATCCAATTAGGAAAGCAGGAGGACTCAATAGAGCACCGGAGATTGAGCATGGACTGGACTGAGGTCAAATGCAGGCTTCACTCTGGCTCGCTACTCATGGTCAAATAGCCCAGGTTATTTCAGAGTCTGTTCTTTAGTTTGGAAAATAACAACCTGTCAGCTGATGAGGACTAGCCACGTCAGGATGGATCAGCAAACTGTTCTGCAAAGATTGGGGATGCATGGTCAATCTCTGGCACAGCCATTCATCTGTAGCATGAAACAGCCACAGGCTATATGTAAATAACAGGGTGAGGAAGAGTGAGTCTGTGTTCTAATAATGTCACTGATGAAACCTGGAAGCCCACAGCCTGGTGAGTTTCATGTAGACTATGCTGAACACATGGTCTGGGATGGGCATTGGTTCCATGCCTGCTTATCCTCAACCCAGGGCCGTCTGTGTCCTCTTTGAATCACAGGGAACTGACTCATGCAAATTACATTTTCCAATCCTCTTTGCCAGGAGTCTGAAAGTAGAGTTAGCCAATGAGAGGCAGTGGTGGGAGCTTGGAAGTCAAGGAGCTCTCCGTGCAGTTCCCCATCCTCATAGGCACGGTCCCTCTGCCTACAGCTGGTTCCCAGCTCCTACTGGGCAGCCTGGCATCTGGACCCTAGCAATGTGTGTCTTCCTCCTCCCAACACACACTGTTGTATGGAAGCAGTTGAGATCTTGGCTCCCAACACCCTCTGCTGGCTGCTCCCCCACCCCAGTATCCCTCGCAGTTCAGTTACATCTGAGCGCATCGCCTTGAGTTCAATCGCCTTCCAAACTGGACCTAACTGAAAGAGCTAGTCCTCCGTACACGGTTGCTGTTCTTAACGTATTGCTCTTAACCCTGTGGGTACTCTTAATTTCACTAGAGGATGTTTCTGTATCATGTCTGTAAGTTGGTTATTACATAGTGCCTACAAGGAGAAACGTAGACTCACATTAAGTTAACAAGGACATAAGAAGCACCTACTGTGCGCTGGGTACCACTCTAGGCTCTGGGAATGCGAAGTATGCCATCCCATGAAGCAGTAGATGGATTTATCCACACCCACTCCACCCCTTTCACACGACACACAAGTTAGTAAGTTCCCACCCACAAGCCTAGGCAATGTTTATTGGAAATGTTATTTGTGCCAGGCTCTCATCTACGTGTTTTTAAATGTTAATAATTTTACTTAACTCACACAATAGCCCGGTGAAGTGGACGCCATCTTTGTCTCGTCTTAAAAATGAAACGCTTCTGAGCTGAAATAAAATAATGTGTCCAGAAAAAATAACCAGCAAGTGGTGTTGCTGGGGTTCGAACAGAGGCTGTCAAGGGCTGCACCTCCCTCCCAGAACAACGAGCAGAGTGCTCAAGGCCAGGACAAGAACTACAATCTCCAGTTCTAATTATGTATTCCAACCATTAGTGAGTTGGCAGCCCCATTTTAGAATAACTGAGACGACAGCCATAGAAGAAATAACAGAAAGTCATTATGTGCCTGCCTCTCTATGGCTTCTGTGAGCTCCACGGGAGAATGTAAAAGTCAATATGGAACCTGCTACACCAGCTATTAAAAAAAAAAAAAAAAAAAAAAAAAAAAAACAACTCTTGCAAACAGTCCAAAAGCTGACAGACACCAGGAAATCCATAAAATCAGACTTCCGTGCTGGACAATGATCTAGTTAGGGCTTTTTGAAAATATTTAAGCTGATATTGCTTTCTTTCAAATAAAAGCTTTTGGGGAGGGTATTCTCCTGGCATATGTAACAGTTGATGGATATGAGTGGACTTCCTCTTTAGCACTGGGCAGAATATTCTAGAAGCCTCCTCTTTGTGTCCACCCCCAATTCTTAGAGGATGCTTGAGAAGTCACCCCAGAGGCCTGTTTTAAAGCTAACTCATTCCAGGCTCTCTGAACCGCTGGAAGGCAATGGAATTAACCCAGGGTCCCACAAGGAATTATGGTCAGAGTCAAGGTCAAAGGCAAGGTTCTGGGACTCTCCTGCCATACTCTTTTAACTTGGATTTCCAAGAGGCAGCTGTGGATTTCTCTGCGTCCTCCACAGGGCAGCAATGACAGGAACCTAAAGGGGGCAACCTTCTGCAACCTTGGTGGAGCTGCCCCACTCCTGAGGGCCTTAGGGTCACAGCTAAAGCAGCCTGAGCTGAGTGGAGAGAAGGCAGCTCTCTGAGCCACCGGGGTCAACATTTGAAAATACCCAGCAAGAAGCATTTCCCAGAATACCAAAGGCTCCCTGCGTAGTCGAGCAGGTTGCTGATGCAAACCTGTTCCCAGGCTTGCGGCTCACAGCCCTTTATGGAGCCCAGAACCCTCCACACTGCAGTGGCTTTTAACACGTTACATGTTTCTTGAGGCATTCTCTTAATGTAACCAGCAAACTCCAGCTGCTGCTTAACTGAACGGTGTTTCCAGATCTCAGCGTGGGGGAAGGAAAGTCCCCCACCCCCCACCGTTGAGACTGCGCTCTTGAGCCTAGGAAACCACAGACCCAGAGACAAATCCCTGCTTACTAAGCAGGAGGAGCTGTGGGTATGGCAGCCTGGTGGTAGATAAGATTCATTAGCCTTGCCAGGGAATGTCTGTTATCTGGGAACACACATTTCAGGTCAATGCTCAGAGAATGTCACCAAAAGTGAAGCCACCTCAAAGCACCCCCATTTTACACAGGCGCAAAAGGAGTTCAGTCATTCAGATCTCCCCTTCTGAACCAGCTCTTCTCCTGATTACACTCTGTGGGGGGCAGAGTGAAGTCCCTTCATCTGCTCGCTGCTCCTTTTCTTCAGCTGGCTTGCCTTCTTTGCAAGTAATCACCAACTGAAAACTCAGAAGCTGTGCCCCAGTTACCATCAAGGCAAGGCTTACAAAGACACAGGTTCCAGGTTCTGACAGTTTTCAGTCAATGGATTAGATAGTCTTTATCTAACCTTCCTTCCAGTGTTCTTCCCGCTCAGACATGACAAGGGGAATTAGATGCCGCCCATCCACAGAGGCTGCCTTTCCAGAGACCCTGAGCACCTAATGTCTGGGGGGGGGGGGTTATTGGCTTGCTTGGTTTTTGTTTGCAGTGAACTCTTTTTCAGGTGCCTGGAAATTGGTGAAGTTCATGTCATAAAGGGGAAAAAAAAATCGGTTAATGCCCTCAAATATTATCTCTTCTGTTAGGGTGTCATCCTGTGGGCATGGCCAGACTCAGCCATGGGTCCAGCATCACCCATTTCCCTGTGCTTCTTTTTTTATTTTTATTAATTTACTTTTTACATTCCAATCCCAGTCCCCCCTCCCTCCTCTCCTCCTACTCCCCTCACTTTACCCCCTCCCCCATCTCCTATCTGCTCCTCCATGAGGGTAAGGCCTCCCCTACGATGTCAGCTAAATGTCCCATCAAGGCACCTCAAGACCAAGGCACCTCTCCACCCCACACCCCTGTGTCTAGGCTGAGCAAGGTTTCTCTCTATGTAGAACGGGCTCCACTAAGTCAGTCTGTGCATTAGTGTTAGGTCTTAAATCCACTGCCAGTGGCCTCATACATTGTTCCAGTCACACCATTGTCACCTATATTAAGGGAGTCTAGTTCCGTCTTATGCTGGTTCCCCATTTGTCAGACCTGAGTCAGTGATCTCTCACTAGCTGGGGTCAGCAGATTCTGTGGGTTTCCCATCATGGTCTCGACTCCTTTGTTCATGTTATCATTCCTCGCTCACTTTGATTGTACTCTAGGAGCTTGGCCCAATGGTTAGTCGTGGATGTCTGCATCTGTTTCTGGAAGAAGGTTCTAGCTTCTCTAGGGTTGTGGATTGTAGGCTGTGTATCTCTTGTTTTATGTCTGGGTATCTCTTGCTTTATGTCTGGTATCCACTTGTGAGTACATACTATATTTGTCTTTCTGATTCTGAGTTACCTCACTCAGGATGGTTTTTTTTGTTTGTTTGTTTGTTGGTTGGTTGGTTTTTTTTTTTTTTTTTTCTGTTCATTTGCCTGCAGATTTTAGGATGCCATTGTTTCTTACCACTGAGTAGTACTCCATTGTGTAAATGTACATTTTCTTTATCGATTCTTCAGCTGAGGGCATCTAGGTTGTTTCCAAGGTCTGGCTATTACAAATAATGCTGCTATGAACATAGTTCAGCAAATGTCCTTGTGATGTGAGTGTGCATTCTTTGGGTATATGCCCAAAAGAGGTATTGCAGGGTCTTGAAGTAGGTTGATCCCTAATTTTCTGAGAAATGGCCATTCTGATTCCCACAGTGGCTGTACAAGCTTGCACTCCCTCCAGCAATGGAGGAATGTCCTCCTTTCTCCACATCCCCCAACATAAGCTATCATTGGTGTTTTTTATCTTAGCCACTCTGATCTGTGCTGCATCCTCTGACAGGTAGGGTTGGGGAAGGGCCTGTCCAGCCGGTCTCCTTCAGGGCTGAGTGGGATGGTGGCTGTCAAGTATGACTCAGACCTCCCCACTCCCAGTTGCCAGGGTCTGTCTAAGCAGGATCCTTGAAGTAGGAATCTTAGGATGGGATAAGGTAATATGAGAAGAGAGGGCCAATAATATTCCACCAAGCTAGCAGTCAGGGGGCAGTCTTACATCAGGCCTTGCTGAGTCACTCCCACATAGAAGTTACAGACCAAAGACAGGTCACCAAGCTTTAGCCAGGCTCAGGAAGTCCCACTAGGGCTCTAGTCCTGGTCTGTTTTAGGCCCAACAGATCCATGTAAGATAAAATCACAAAACAGTTTTGATATGCTTTTCCCTGATGACTAAGAATGTTGAACATTTCCTTAAGTGTCTTTCCGCCGTTTGAGATTGTTCTGTTGAGAATTCTTTGTTTAGATCTGTACCTGATTTTTTTTTTATTTAATTATTTGGTAGCTTGATTTCTAGTCTCTTGAGTTCTTCGTATATTTTGGAGATCAGCCCTCTGTCTGATATGGGCTTGGGGAAGATTTTTCCCATCCTATAGGGAGCCGTTTTGTCTTGTTGACCGTGTTCTTTGCTTTGCAGAAGCTTCTCAGTTTCAGGAGATTCCATTTATTAATTGTTGCTCCCAGTGTTACAAGTGTTTTATTTAGGAAATGGTCTCCTGTGCCTATGAATTCAATTGTATTTTCCACTTTCACTTCTATGAGGACATTGATCCATTTGGACTTGAGTTTTGTGCCTGGTGATAGATATGGATCTATTTGCATTCTTCTACATGTTGACAGCCAATTATAACATTTGTTGAATATGTTGTCTTTTTTCCATTTTATATTTTCAGCTTTTTTTGTCAAAAATTGGCTGTTCATAGGTGTGTGGGTTGACATTGGGTCTCCTATTTGACTCCATTGGTCCACCTGTCTGTTTTTATGCCAGTACCAAGCTGCTTTCATTACTATAGCTTGAAGAAGGGATGATGATGCCCCCAGATGATTTTTTATTGTACAAGATGTTTTTTCCATATGAAATTGAGTATTGTTCTTGCAAGGTCTGTGAAGAATTGTGCTGGGATTTTAATGAGTATTGTACTGAATCTGTAGATTGCTTTTGGTAGGATTGACATTTTTACTATTTTGATTCTACTATCCAAGAGCATGGAAGAGCTTTCCACTTTCTGATATCTTCTTTAATGTCTTTCTTTAAAGACTTGATATTCTTGTCATACAGGTCTTTCACTTGTTTGGTTAAAGTTACCCCAAGATATTTTATGTTATTTGTGGCTATTATCAAGGATGATGTTTCTCTGATTTCCTTCTCAGCCCGTTTATTATCTGTATATAGGAAGGATACTGATTTTTTTTTTTTTTTAGTTAATCTTGTATCCTGTCACTTTGCTGAAGGTCAGCTGTTGGGGTTCCCTGGTAGAGTTTTTCAGGTCACTTGTGTAAAGTATCATATCATCAGCAAATGGTGAGAGTTTAACTTCTTTTCCAATTTGTATCCCCTTGATCTCCTTTTGGTATGTGGTACTTACCTAGAACATTGTCTATCTCCTTAAAGTTTTCCAGTTTTGTGGAGTACATGTTTTTTAAGTATGACGTGATGATTCTCTGGATTTCCTCAGTATCTGTTGTTATGTCTCTCCCCCCCTCCCCATTCTAACTTTGTTAACTTGGACACTCTCTTTTGGTTATTTTGGATAATGGTTTGTCTATTTTGTTGAATTTCTCAAAGAACCAACACTTTGTCTCATCATTGATTCTTTGCATTGTTTTCTTTGTTTCTATTTTATTGATGTCAGCCCTCAGTTTGACTGTTTCTTGCCATCTACTCCTTGGTGAGTTTGCTGAAGCTGTTCTGTTAACTCACTAGTGTGGGATTTCCCAGCTTCTTTGTGCAGACGTTTAGTGTGTGAACTTTCCTCTCAGCACTGCTCTCGTTGTGGCCCATGAGTTTGGGTTTGTTGTGCGGTCATCTTCATTACATTTTAGGAAGTCTTTAATTTCTTCATTTAACCCTTGACCCTGTTCAATTTCCATGTGCTTGTGGGCTTTCTGAAGTTCATGCTGCTGTTGAATTCTAGCTTTAAGCTGTAGTGACCTGATATTGTTACAGGGGTCTATTGCAATTTTTTTTTTCTTTTTGTATCTGCTGAAGTTTGCTTTGTTACCGAGTAGGTGGTCTATTTTTAAGATGGTTCCATGAGGTACTGAAAAGAAAGTATATTTTTTTGTGTTTGGGTGGAATGTTCTATAGATGTCTGTTAAGTCCATTTGAGTCATAACATCTGAACTTCCCTTATTTCTGTTAGGCTTCTGTCTGGCAGATCTGTCCAGTGGTGAGAGTGGGGTGTTGAAGTCTCTACCATTAGTGTGTGGGGCTTGATTTGTGATTTAAGCTTTAGTAATGCTTCTTTTACAAATGCAGGATCCCTTGTGTTTGAGGCATGAGTGTTCAGGATTGAGATTTCCTCTTGATGGATTTTTCCTGTGATGAATGTGAAATGCCCTTCTTTATCTTTTTTGATTGATTTTAGTTTGAAGTCTATTTTGTAAGATGTTAGGATGGCTACACCAGCTTGTTTCTTAGGTCCATATGACTGGAAAATTTTCCCCACCCCTTTACCCTGAGTTAATGTCTATCTGTGAGGTTGAGGTGTGTTTCTTGCATGCAGCAGAAGGATGGACTCTTCCCTTTGTGTCTAATGCTTCCACCTCCCTTTGCCTTACGACTTTGTGACATCACAGACTAATGCTGAGGAACTGTGCTCAGCCTTGGACACCAAGGCTCTACCCCGCCTTACTTTAACCCATGGAGCTCAGAATTCCCCTTAAAGTGCTGTAAGCTATACCTAACCCTGCCACCCTGTCACCCAGTACTGGAGAGTTGAAGCAGGGAGGGAGATCATGAGATCAAGACCAGTATGAGCTACATAGCAAGTTCAAGGCTGGCTTGCACTATAAAATACATATGAGGTCTAGTCTCAAATAATAGTAGTGACAGCAGTAATAATAGTTAATAGTGCTAGTGTTGGAGAAGACTTTAGTTTTCTATTCTAATTTCATAGTGTATTTACTTATTATGATATAAATGAGACTTGTTCTTCATAATTACCTTCCAGTACAACATTCAACTTTTATCACCGATTCATACAATAGTAAGCAGTAAACTGCTTAGTGTATTGTATCTTGAAAGTTCGTGTGTGTGTGTGTGTGTGTGTGTGTGTGTGTGTGTGTGTGAGCGCGTGCATGTGTGTGTTTATTTTTGTTCATGTGGAGGCTAGGGGTAAACCTGGGTGTCATTCCTCAGTTGCCCTGAACCTTGGGTTTTTGTTGTTGTTTGTTTGTAGCAGATTTTTCACTGGCCTAGAGCTCACCCAAAGAGTAGACTGGCCGGTGGGTTCCTGAGATCTGTTGGCCTCCACCTCTCCAGAGCTGGGATTGTACCTGTGACCCACCCATTTCATGTGGGCTGTGGGAATCAAAGTCAGGTGTTAACACATAGGCAGCAAACACTGAGCCATCTACCCAGCCTTTGAATTTCATCCTGAAGGAACCCTGAGAAGGAAGCAGCCTGGAACTGCACTATTCCACGTCATAAGCGCCAGTGGTTTCTGAGCCCTGAGCTGGAAGAAAATTTACACAGAATTTGGAAAACATACATGGCATTGGGTGCCATGGGCAGCCGTGTGTCCCTTCTGCCAAAGGTAGGGAAATGACTCCCTTTTGGTAGAGGGTTCCAGTGTCACCAGTTCCTAAGGAGTGGTGGAATTTGTCTAACTGCCAGAAATCCTCCCATGGCCCAGGTTGAGCTCATTTCTGGGTATTTGGACTGGTTTGGGGGGGGGGGGGGTAAATGCTGTTTTCTCCTGAGTTGACTTGGGTTTTTGTTTTGCTGTCATTTCTTTGAGAGAGGCTTTCATGTAGCCCAGGGCTGCCCTGATCCTCTCAGCCTTCCTGCTTTGATCTCCCAAAGATGGGATTGCCAGCATGTGTCACATGCCTGGGTTGTGGCGGGTCCAAGGATAACTTACCTGGATTCTCCTAGCTTGTGAGAAAGCCAGTTTTTATATCTTCCCATATGAAAGTCCCTTCTGAAGGCATTCGCTTTTCACATTACTGTTCATAACTACCTGAAAAGCGTCTTGTCTAAAGACGAGGGAAAGGCCAAGGTGAGGAGGACAGGTACCCTTTACATCCGTCCAGTGATGGAGGTCGGAGACAGGCTCAGTGGTTGCAGAGGTCAGGCCCCAGCACCATTGTTAGGCAGCTCACCCTCACCCACTGCCTGAAACCCCAGCACCAAAAGATCTAACTCTGGTTTCTACAGGCAGCTGCACTCATGAACACACATGTGCGTGAGTGTGCACAAGCACACACACACACACGCGCACATGCATCCACACTCATACACACATGGACACACGCACGCACCCATGGACACACACACACATGCACATACACATATGCACGCATGCACACACAGACACACACACATACATATACACATGCACACATGCGCCCACACACACACATGCACACACACACACACACACACACACACAGCTAATTTGTAATTAAACTCATTTTGAGCTGGTAGTAAGTCATCATTAGTATTTATTATTTATTAGTGTGTGTTTTTTTAACCCACAGAAGAAACCTCACATGCATACAGTACTAGCTTGTATTTACACATGTCCCTGGGGTTTGCACTAGCTTGTATTCACATCACTCTTTGTGTCTTGCACTAGCCTGGATTCACACATCTCTCTGGATCTTGCACTAGCCTGGATTCACACATGCCTCTGAGGTTTGCACTAGCCTGGACTCACACATGTCTCTGAGGTTTGCACTAACCTGGATTCACACATATCACTGGGGCTTGCAGTAGCCTGGATTCACACATGTCCCTGAGGCTTGCTGTCAACCTCAAGCTCTTCGAGTTGTTTTGAGTGTGGCTTTCTGTGGATGCAATGGGCTTGTTGAGTGAACAATGAAGGGTTGTTAAAGGAGCAGAAGGGATACAGGGCTTGGCATCTGGTGGAGGCCGGGGGATGTGTTACAGAGCTGCTCAGCACATCCTGAGCTCAGCACATCCTGAGCCTATGCCTAGATGTCCCTGCTGTAATAGGAAAATCATGGTCATACTTGGTCTATTCCAAAATTCAATGAAAATGCCTGTGGCAGAAAATTCTACACAGAGAAACCCTATCCTTGATCATAGACACTGGCCAGAGGTCTTATAATTGTGTGGTTAGTTCAAAAGAGGTCAGGACAAAAAGTGCTAAATGGTCATATAACCCATCCCATTCTCAGTGGCTGCCTAAAGAGGAGACACTCCTGTGCGACAGGAGGCATTGGTGGTCCTGGACAAGGCTTTTAAATGACATTCACACACCTAGCTATGGAGTTTAACAGAAGCACAATTGGAGTTTCAAAAAGTCAAAAATACAAAAGAACGCAAATAGTCCTTGCAGTCAAGAAGAATAAAGATAGAAAAACAGAGGCCAGGACTTCTTGTCCTGGCTGGTTATGCACTGTGTGGGGGAGAGAAGAGATGTAGCAGCTATTGTTTGCAGGGCATGAATCAGGAGTTGTAAAACCCGGAATTGTCACCAAAGGGCCTGTTGTTAGAAAGCCCTACAAAGGACCAGTGTCCATTCCTGCAGTTGATGGGGACATCCCCAGCAGGAGCTGCTGTATTGTCATCCTGATACAATTCTCTGACTTCTGCATATTGATCAAGGAGGAAGGTGAGTTCACATGGTGGCATTCTTGTCCCCTTGTGGCCCAAGAAAGCTTCCTGTGATGACCTGCATGTCAGGAGCTTCTCTGACCTGGCTCTATTTCCCTAATGAGTTTGTGTTACATAAGCAGAAACAGACAGCGTGATTCCCTCTGACCACACGCATATGTAGCTACACCTGCACACACACCTGCACATACACCTGCACACACCTGCACATACACCTGCACATACACCTGCACACACACCTGCACATGCCCAGGCATCTGCACACACACCTACACACATACCTGCACATGCCCAAGCATCTAACACACACCTGCACAGGTGTCTGCACACACACCTGCACACACACCTGCACATACACCTGCACACACACCTGCACACACACCTGTACACACACCTGAACACACACCTGCACACACACCTGCACATACACCTGCACATGCCCAGGCATCTGCACACACACCTGTACATGCACATATTTACACACAGTGGCCTTGGCCTCAGACTCTGGGGTAGTGGGGAGCATTTTCAAGACCAGCTAGTATCTGAGAAAAAGTTGTTGATGTTGTCTTAATCAGGATAACCACCTTTCTTATTCACACAATGATGTACAATGGCAGATACTTTTGGAATACAGAGCAACACATTTGAAACGGAGGTCAAAGGAAAGATTAAATGAAAATATACATCTGCACGAGTTGTTAGGAACATCAATGTTTCCAGCAATGGGTCACTTGCAGAAGTGCTGGTGGCCACATCAGAGGAGCAGTCGGTGGCAGTTGACTTCAGGAGAATCTTGGATAGGCAAAGCCCCGAGGGCTCCGGCTCCAGAAGGTCCCTTGCTTCTGCTGTGTTTTTACATGTCTGCTGCTGCCGCTTTTCTCTGGTATCTGACATGGTGAGTGGGTGTGGTGACTCCCACTGCCTTTAATGTAGTGTGTTTACCTCATGGAAATATCCCATTCTACTGGGCATTTTTACCTATGGATTATTATGAAGAGGATTTCCTCTTAAGCTGTACCGTTTAACTGAAGTCATGATTTTTTTTTCTTTACAGTAACAGTGTTAGTTTAAATAGAGCTTCGATGAATAAGGGTTTCTAACAAATTTAGTAAGGGATTATGATAGGTTAGTTTAGTGAAGAGATTAATGTAGATGAAAGCAGGATATAGTGTCCCCCTCACCCTTGATAAAGCAAGGGCCACAGAGGGTAGAAGGTAGGATCATGGAAGTGTCATGCAGCTAGGACTCAATAGTTTCTCTTGAGAAGTCATATTGACTGTGGTTTTGTTAATGACTTTTAGAAAGAAGATTTAGCCCCAGAAGCTATGCTTGAGCTCAATGTCTTTTAATCCTAATGTTGGGAGATGTGTCCATGGGTTTTGGTGTGCATCCTAGCTGAAATACAGCTCTAAATAATGACTTAAGGTTAGGTTAAGATGTTTTTGTTAATGTCTTTCAGGTACAAAACATTGGGGAACAATTTAAAGTTTATAAAGACACACTTTTAATAGTTGAACAAGAGACTCATTGAGGTCAGGAACAGCAAAAAGTGGCACCGTGGCCATTGCTGGCTGACAGACCGTTCTTGCTAGGATGGGTTGGTGATCGGGGTGAAGATTAATCCCTTGTACCCATTTCTGCCCTCAGCTCACGGGTATAAAAAGCTGTTGATGAGTGGGTATGCACCCTGATGATTTAAAGTAGAGCTGACTGATTATTTTTCATATATAAAGGTTTACACTTGTGATTCTTTTGAGATTTCTTATAAGATTGCCTTTTGAGGTAAATAATAAAGTGATTGATCCCTTCTTTGTAACCACAAGATGCAGCAGGCCAATAAAAGAGCTGACTGAGAAAATGCCTGGCTTGCTCACACTCGGTTAAACTATAACAAGTTCCTTGGTTTACATGTACTCATTGTAATCACTCACTTGAGAAATAGAATGCAACCACCTTCTAGTTTTTATAATGCCTGAAAGATTTCGCAGGGGTATAAAAGCTGTAAGGGAAAAATTAAGACATGAGAGAAGAAAACCACCAGGAAAGATATAGAAGGAAAACTAGAAGGGAGACATCAAGAGAGACGGAAGAAAAACCTCAGGGTAGAAGAACAGAACAGAAAAAGAATAGAGTAGAAAAAACAATAAAAAGAATAATAATGAAGAACAAAGCTTTGGCCCCTCAGGAAAGTCCTCATGTGTCTGTCTGCCTGCCTGCCTGCCTGCCTGCCTGCCTGCCTGCCTGCCTGCCTGTCCAGTAGTTTGCCTGCTCTGCATCTCCACTTCAGTTCCTCTGGCCTGCTGAAGGCTTGCCACTCATCAACATCCTAGGTGAGAACCTGACATGATGGAGGTGTGTGTGTGTGTGTGTGTGTGTGTGTGTGTGTGTGTGTGTATGTGTGTGTGTGTGCCCTTTTTTTTTTTTTTTTTTTTTGCCAGCCCCAGAGAGTTGAGTTTTACTCCCTCGGATAGAAAAGACAATGGAGTGATTAGTTTGCCAAGTCCGTAGATCCTCCTCAGTCCCTGATGGTCCCGATGGCAGCAATGGGGAGGCCGAGGATTCGGCTGGGGATCAACAGTGTCCCTTTGGTGTGCCTTGAGAAGACACCGGGTCAGGACTTAATTTTAAATCTGGAAATCGCAGTAAGAGCTTGGTTTTTAAAGGCACAGTCTAAGAAGAGGAAGTGAGCTGAGCCGGTCCCCAGAAGCTGAGCTTTAAAACTGTGGCTGTAACGTGGGCGTTAGAAGGAGGGGCAGGGGTGGGTAAAACACAGATTCCCACTTGTGCATTCATAGCTAAATAAGTGGAGCTGCAAACGTTGATTCTGAGTGAAGTAACCCAGACAAATGTGACATGTTTTCTCTCACTTGAGGAAGCCAGCTTTGGATCCTTAGATGTGTGTGCTTCATTGGAAACGCACAAAGAGGCCAGGAAACTGGGAAGATGTCATGGTAGGGACAGGGTTTTCAAGGGAAGGCACACTGAATAGAGATAAATGGGGTGGGTGTGGGAGGGCAGGGCAGAACAGGGAATTCAGGCAGGGGCAAATATATGGAAACCCACTGCTATCGAAGCTTCCATATAAAATTTAAATAGAGATGTCTTATAAGAAGGGGCAATGGTCCCACTCCATACCATGGACAAATGAATAGCCCAGCGCCAGGAATGGGTTGCCTCTTTTGCAGTTGTTGGCCCGTGGGGTCACATGAGCCCCCAATGTTGCAGGCTGTTGCCAATGCTCTTGATTGCCTCCTAGAACTCGAGAGTAGGACCCTACCATCAAAGACATTATTCGTGGTTGTTGCCCCCAAATAAATAAACACAATTTGCAAAGATAATAAAAACGCGATGAGGTTGTCCCTCTGCTCCAGAGGGAAAAGAGGATAGAAATGGTCACCGAGAACACCCTGCCTAAGACGCTCCCACGGGCTGTTTGTGAGCCAAGGGCTCTGAAGCTTATTCTTCCCATCCCAGGACTGATCTTTGCAGCAAACGCCTGTGTCCTTTGCTAATTGCAGAGGACTACACTCAAGACAACACGACAATTCTGTTTTCCCCTGAGATGGGCTGTCGAGTTTAAAACTGCTCATGTTCCTTCTGAGGAGCCTCGAGGCAGACTTGACTCTTGAACTTGATGCTGAGGTGTGTCAGACACTTGAGCTTGTGAGGGTGGGTGGGGCAGGGCAAGGACTCATTGCAATGGAGCTCTCTGTGCTGCAGCTGGGCTAGGGCCGGCTCGGGATCAGGGCAGGCAGACAGTACTTGGGAATGAAGATGCTGCAGTGAGCAGCCCCTTAAATATAAACTAGAGGTTAAGGGAAGGCTAATGAGTGAGTGCTTTTACCCTTTTTTATCGAATTCACTACATCTTACTTTAACACATCGCTGTAGCATCTACAAATAAACAACGCCAGACACAAACATTTCAAAGATTAACATTGCTTAAATTAATCTTCTCTTAAATATCACAGCATTCCCCCTAAAACTCAAAAGCAAATGCCATGAGTCAGGAACAGGAAATTTCAAGGTCAGTGGCTCCCGTGTTTCTCCAGGCTTTCCAAATAAAACTCCATATGTTTTAATATCTTGCTCACTGTGTGGCTATAGCTCAGTGACCTTCAAATGCAATATCTACTGTTGCCTTCACTTCTACCTTTACCTGAGTGAGACAGAATCGATGGCCTTCATCCAGCAATTCCAATTCAGCCGCCAGCTAGCTCCGCTCAACCTGCAAGCTCTGCTGAACCTGCAAGCTGTGGATTTATATTGAATTAATGTAAGCCGAAAGGACCACCCACAGTACATCCACACATAATGCGTCTGTGCCAAGAGGAGATGTGATTACAGCACTTCAAGGACCTTGTACGTTGGTCAGCTGAAGCAATTGATCGTGTGAATGATTGGAAAGCCTAGCGGCTATTATAGAACTTGCCACATTCAGATTAACTACCCAGAAGCCCATAGTGCCAATGATTGGTAAAAGGACACACATTCCAAGTAGGTTATTTCTGGGGCAATGGTTTAAATAAGTTTCTAGGTAGCAGCGAACACAGCTGCTTCATATCAACGAGTATTCTTTAAATAAAATTTGAGTCTTAGTGTAACATTATTTCCACGTAGACAATCAAAAAGTCGTTTTACACACTTAATCGTTTTACTGTTGAAATTGTTCATCCCCAGAATATAGCCTTTTCATTCCGTTCACCTTTTCATAATTCATCATGTGTATGTATAAAATTCAAGTTACATGACATGTAAGTCATATGTTGAGGCACATATGTGTGTATAATGAATATGTACAGATGCCTCTTATTTTTAATTTTTAAGTTATCATGCACAGTACTAGGCTTCATTGTGGCATTTTCAAGCAAAATGTGTTTAGTTAATTTTTATCCTTCCCTCTTTCCTCCCTCCCTGTGTTCCCATCCACCCCTACAAGCCTCTACTCTGTCCTTGTGATGGACGGACTCATGGCCCTCACACACTCCTGTATGCACACACGGCCCTCACACACTCCTGTATGCACACACGGCCCTCACATGCTTCTGTATGCACACACGGCCCTCACACGCTCCTGTATGCACACACGGCCCTCACACACTCCTGTATGCACACACGGCCCTCACACGCTTCTGTATGCACACACGGCCCTCACATGCTTCTGTATGCACACACGGCCTTCACACACGCTTCTGTATGCACACACGGCCCTCACACGCTTCTGTATGTACACACGGCCCTCACACGCTTCTGTATGCACACACGGCCCTCACACGCTCCTGTATGCATACACGGCCCTTACACACTTCTGTATGCACACATGGCCCTCCACACTTCTGTATGCACACACGGCCTTCACACACGCTTCTGTATACACACACGGCCCTCACACGCTTCTGTATGCACACACGGCCCTCACACGCTTCTGTATGCACACACGGCCCTCACACGCTTCTGTATGCACACACGGCCCTCACACACACTTCTGTATGCACACACGGCCCTCACACGCTCCTGTATGCACACACGGCCCTCACACGCTTCTGTATGCACACACGGCCCTCACACGCTTCTGTATGCACACACGGCCCTCACACGCTTCTGTATGCACACACGGCCCTCACACGCTTCTGTATGCACACACGGCCCTCACACGCTTCTGTATGCACACACGGCCCTCACACACACTTCTGTATGCACACACGGCCCTCACACACACTTCTGTATGCACACACGGCCCTCACACACACTTCTGTATGCACACACGGCCCTCACACGCTTCTGTATGCACACACGGCCCTCACACGCTTCTGTATGCACACACGGCCCTCACACGCTTCTGTATGCACACACGGCCCTCACACGCTTCTGTATGCACACACGGCCCTCACACGCTTCTGTATGCACACACGGCCCTCACACGCTTCTGTATGCACACACGGCCCTCACACACACTTCTGTATGCACACACGGCCCTCACACACACTTCTGTATGCACACACGGCCCTCACACGCTCCTGTATGCACACACGGCCCTCACACGCTTCTGTATGCACACACGGCCCTCACACGCTTCTGTATGCACACACGGCCCTCACACGCTTCTGTATGCACACACGGCCCTCACACGCTTCTGTATGCACACACGGCCCTCACACGCTTCTGTATGCACACACGGCCCTCACACGCTTCTGTATGCACACACGGCCCTCACACGCTTCTGTATGCACACACGGCCCTCACACGCTTCTGTATGCACACACGGCCCTCACACGCTTCTGTATGCACACACGGCCCTCACACACACTTCTGTATGCACACACGGCCCTCACACACACTTCTGTATGCACACACGGCCCTCACACGCTTCTCAGTACCTCGTCTCCCTCTTGCATGGTCTCTTTTCCAGTGTCACAGTCTACACACACTGACCTCCATTTATAATACAGACACACATATAAAAAACATAAGCTCAGTCCACATTTGAGATCAGCTTTTTGTCTTTCTGAAGCTGTCTCCTCATTTATAAGAGTTTCTAGCTACATTCTTTTTCCTGCTAAGTTCGTGGTTTCGTTTCTGTTTCCCACCGAGTACAATTCCACTGTGTCTATCTCCGCATTCCCATCAGCAGTCATCTGCTGATGGACACCTAGACTGATACCATTTACTTGTTACTGTGCCTAGAGCAGCAACAAACATGGCTATGTGAGCCGCGTAGGTAGGAGATAAAGTCCCTTAGGGATATGCAAGAGATGGTATGGTGAGGTCATGTGGCAGTTCTATTTTTAACTTGGGGGAAACGTTCATATGATTTCCACAATAGCTGCAGTTGTTTATAACCTCATCGGTGGGGAATGGGGCTCCTCTTCCCAGGCCTCCTCGGCAGCATCAGCTGTGGTCTCATTCCTTGATGGTCACCATTCAGACCAGAAAGAGTTGGAACCCGAATGATTGTAATTTTCACTCCTCTAATGTACAAGGATGTTGAACACCTTTTAAAGTATGGATGGGTCGGGATTTTTGGTTTTGTTTTGTTGTATCCCCCCACACCTTTGGAAACTTTCTGTTTATCTCATTCGTCCATTTCTTGACTGGCAATTTGGGTGCATTTTTAGGTGTTAAATTTTAAAGCTCTAATATCTATTCTAGATATTAATCACCTTTCTGAAGCACGTCTGGTAAAGACTTTCTCCCTTCCTGTTTATCATCGCCTTTGCTGTATGGAAGCTTTAAAATGTCATATGCATTTAACTGCTAGAATTAAAAAACAAAACAAAACAACAACAACAACAAAACGTATTTCATGAAAACCAAGTCAGAAAATTGCAGGTAGAAAAGCAATATTTGCGCCTATGCTCTAAGACACTGTCTGATTACAGTGTTGACATAATAGCTTTAATGTTAAAGTCTGACTTACTGGGTTTAATTCTAAGAGAAAAGTAATATACTAAAAGGAAAGACTGTATCTGATTACTGTGGTTGATAAATTTGATTATCATTTTTTCCAACAACAATAATTATCTTTTTATTTACAGTAGTACTGAAAAGACAATCCCATTTCCTATTCTCCCCTCAGCTTACCAAGAAACTTAGGGATAACCCATGTCCTAAGCCACATGTTGCTGCTGAGTACACTGCTAACTGGCTGGGGAAGATAGGACTTAGAAACAAGTCAGGGGCTTTGATAACCTCACCCATGGAACCATCCCGACTCCATGACCCACTGGAAAGATAAACCAAGACATCTTGATTGGAGCAAAGAGATGAGGATGTGTGGGCAGAGTGACACCCTGCAGAGAGCAAATAATTTATTTTTGCAAGAAGCACGCTGTCAGCAAAACTAATTCAGAAAGAACTCGAATGCCATGCAGGTAAATAAAACTCAAACTGGCAGCAATCTGCTCCTATGAGCAAGGACCCAAAGTGACCCCCCCATCACAGGGAGAGCAAGGACCCAGAGTGACCCCCATCCCAGGGAGAGCAAGGACCCAGAGTGACCCCCATCACAGGGAGAGCAAGGACCCAGAGTGACCCCCAGCACAGGGAGAGCAAGGACCCAGAGTGACCCCCATCCCAGGGAGAGCAAGGACCCAGAGTGACCCCCATCCCAGGGAGAGCAAGGACCCAGAGTGACCCCCATCCCAGGGAGAGCAAGGACCCAGAGTGACCCCCATCACAGGGATCAAAATCACAACAACCAGGCACAGTACTAGTGCCAGGGTCAGAGGCCACTGACAGATTTCCCTGATATCCTGGGTGCCCTGATGAATCCTTCTACCTTTGTTCTGCAATAGCAGGTCAAGAAGACTATTGCTCAACAATGGGTGAAAGTGTACGGTTCATATAAACCGACTCCAAGAACCAAGAAAGAAACAAAGAAGCAAGATTCGTGAGGAAATCCGTGCTCCACCTCGTGCAAGACCATGGTCAGTCATGGGATTAATGCAGCCAGTAAAATGCTTGCCACACTAGCATGAGTCTGACCTTAGCGGGTTGACTTGGTGACTTCAATTTCAATCCCGGCACAGGGGAGGCAAAGTCAAGCAGATCCCCGGGGCTCATTGTCCAGCCAGCCTAGCTGAATCTACCAGCCCTAGGTAGCAATCCGAGACTCTGTCTCAAATCAGCAAAAAGGTGGATAGCACCTAAGTAATGACACCGGAGTTGACCTCTGGCCTCTACTCATATGCATACATACACATACCTGCGCCCACATGGAAACACATACAAAAAAAATGGTCAAAAATAATCATAAAAAAATAATTAAATGAAATATGGCCCCGGAGGAGGGAAAGAACGATGGAGAAGAATGACAGCAGAACAGAAAAAATAAAATCACAATAAAGCGAAGATCCTGTTAGAGAAACAAATCACTACAGAAGAGTCGGGCACACCTAAGGACGGGCTTCAGACAACTGAATAGATTATAAAAAGGGAAATGGTCTGCTTTTTTCTTGGATAAAGCGTAGTGTTGATTATAATGATCTAATGGAAAGAAGCCACTGTGATCTAAAGAAGGAAAGCTAACTCAAATGGGAAAAAACCTCAAAGGTTAAATAAAAGGATCCCGCCACAGGAGCGGAAACAACCAGCCAATCATTCCACTTCTTTTCACAGGAGCAGAAGCAACCAGCCAATCATCAACCTCTTCCACTAGTATTTGAAAGCAAAACAAACACAAAAAGTCCCTGGAAAAGGACTAGATACAAAACCCAGTTCTCATAAATAAATCTTTGGGGGGGGGGATGCGTTATGGAACAAGCGTTACCGCCAACTAAGAAAAGGTAAAGTGTTATTAAAGAAAAGAGCAGTGACTGCTGAGTTAATAAAATATTAAAGGCAAATGTACATGATGTATAAAGTGAGGACATGGCCACTCCAAGGTATGGTTGAGGGGAAGGTTCTCGTTGCAGATATGATGGACCGAACAGCCAGAGGCATCTGGAAGAGTCCAGGGTAGGGAGAGCAAGCAGAATAAACATGCTCAGTAGTCTATCCTAGGGCTGGAGGGCGGGGAGTGGGTGAGAGAGGAAGAGGAGAGAGCTACAGAGAAAGAGAGAGCAGAGAGGACAGAGGGGACAAAGAGGGCATATGGCCAAAATGGCAGAGCTGGACAGGGAGGGGAAGCTGGGCTAAGGAAAGCCCTCGAGCTGGAGACGTTTAGGATAGGGCGTGGGCTAAAAGGAGCTGCTTGAGCCGGATTTCCTCAGCTAGGGATGAGACCCACCGAACCCTTACTAGACATTGTTCTGTGAGTTCTGGAGAGACAGGAGTCTCAAGAGGAACGGAACAGACAGAGTAAATGCATATTAAAAGAGGTTTGTTAGGCTGGGCATGGTGGCGCACACATTTGATCCTAGCCCTTACAAGGCAAAAGCAAGTATGTATGAGTTTGAGGTGTAGCTTGGTCTGCAAAGTCCTTTCCTATCATGGCTTCTAACAAAATCTGCAAAACATGGATAGTCATAGACGGGAAACATGTGAATGTCCACAGGAACACGACTGAAAACCATTTACAGCTTCCTAGATAAAAGTAGATATCATTGTCAAGAGAATGACCCTGGGGCGGGACCATTTATCCCTGAAGGCTAAGGACAGAGTGACCTTTGCACCTGTCCTGGATCGGCATCTCCTGCACTTAGGTTGTGTGAGAGTTGTTCAGGTCCCCAGAATAAGACCTCAAGCTTACGGCCGCTGTCTACTTGATGGATTTTTTTTTATTGATTATTATTTGAATTTTGAAAATCCCAGTCTCAAAATTATCACCCATAATTGAAATAATAATATTGTGTCTTATTTTAGAAGACACTCACAATGTAACCCAAGAACATGGAAACGTATTTGGATGTTTTCCCTCTGTCTCCCCTGGTCCCACTGGACCGGTTTTTCTCCAGCCCACCAGGTCCCCACAGCCACTTAAGAAATAACACTCTCAGGCATAATATTAAAGTGTTTGTTTGGCCAATGGCTCAGACCTATTACTGGCTATCTCTCTCTTATAAATTAGTCCTTCTATTTAATCTAGGTATTACCACAAGGCTGTGGCCTACTGGTAATGCTCTGGCATCTTACTCCTTCAGCAGCTGCAGGGCGTCTGCCGACTCCTCCTTCCTTCTCGCAGCATCTTTGTTTGGATTTCCCGCCTAGCTATACTTCGCCTGGCCATTGGTCAAAACAGTTTATTCATCAACCAGTAAAAGCAACACATATTCACAGCATACAGAAGGACCTCCCACATCATGGAAACTATGTGTCTTTCCAGCTTCTCAGTGATGTCGGGGCAACTAGCTTAAATCAGCTGTGCCGGAAATATTTACACTACAGAAATTGGCAAGAACTAAAACACAGGTTTTGCCTTTTGGGAACGGTTGTATAAGACATTCCACAGTTCCAGTGATGGTCGATGGTCGGTTCTCCTTAACCGCTGACGCTGCGCCAATGCTTCTGCGTGGATTCGCATTTGGGGGCCGGTGCAACAGAAAGGAAGGGTGGTGTGAAAAGGGCAGGCTTCCTCCAGAGTCCTGCTAGAGAAGCTCGGGATGTACCTAATCCCCAGCCCAGCCCATGTGCAGGCAAACCTGGCTGTTGCTGGGCTCACAAACAAGGATGCTTAACAAGTTCTAACGACACACTAATTGTAGTTTATAGATGCCCAATGGTAACCCACAATTATTTGCTTAGTAAGGTGATGAGTAAGCAGAGTCGCTGCAGGTTGGGACCCAGGATAAGAGCTCCATAAAGGCATCTGCCCGAGAGTGGGGAGGCGGGGCGTGCAGGAGCTGTGACGAGCCTGCTACACGCACTGCACTGATCTGCTAAACTTCACAAAAGTGCATGTGTGCACAGAGTCGAGGAAAGAGTTTTTGATCACAAGCAACAATTAAGGAGTGTGGGATTGGGAGTCATTGACACACAGTCATAGGAGCATAGGCGTATCCTTCCAGGTACTCTATCACCGTCTTAGCTTTCATAAGCACACCCCGCTGTTTGCACAACGACAGCATTACCCAGTGACTCTGTCCTCTGACTTTAACTCCTCTGCTCAGCATCATATGTACACCAAGAAGATATAAGAACACCAAGAAGAGTAAAGGGCTTCTTCTCTCTAATAAAGGAGGCTCTTCCTGAGATTCATAGGAACCACTTAAGATGCTTTAAAAGCTATTCTAAGCGAGTCTAGCCAGGACGGCTCTGTAAATGCAATCTTTGACACACTTCAGCTACTCCAAATACTTAACAGCAACAGGGTTTCACTTCAATTCCTTTGTTTGTTGTTGTTTTGTTGAGATTGTGGCCAGATTATAGCACAAGGAAGATACCAGCAAGCCAGAAACCGAGGAGGAATTCAAATGATGCGGATAATGGGTGTTCGGGGAAGCGCATGCCGGGGAGTGAGAGACGATGTCAAGGAAGAGAGATACACAGACACAGATGCCTGGAGAAGGACAAAGCGTAACAGTTCCAGAAAAACTACACAGAATGAAACAGGGTGACTGAGCTCCTGCACAGCCTCACTTCACCTCTAGCAAGGGGATGATGGGACTGTGGGAATACGGTCACCAGCTGGAACACCGCGTGTTACACATGCATACTAAGGAATAAAACAACGTGCAGCGCACGTCTGCTCAGCCTGTCAGAAGGCGTGGTCAGAGAAAAAAACGAGAACAAAGCAAAAGGACCGGAAACATCACGAGGGCCGTGTCCTCAGCAGTGCGCACAGGCTCCCTGGGGACCATCTGTCTGGGTTCGCTTCCGGCTGCTGTGATAAAACATTGACCAAAAGCAGTTTGTAGGGGGAGGGTTCTATTTCGTGTGACAGGCTACAGTCCATCGTCAAGGGAAGTCAGGGCAGGAAGTCAAGTTTAAGTAGAAACATGGAGGGGCGGGGCTTACTGGCTTGCTCACACGCTCACACAAGGAGCTTTCTTGCAGCTCAGGCTCACCTGCCTAGGGATGGAATTGCAAACTGTGCTGGGCCCTTCCCATCAGTTAATAACGGAGAAAACGCCCCCACGGACATGCCACAGACCTATCTGATAGAGGGATTCCTCAACCGAGAGCCCCTCTGTCCAAATGTGTTAAGTTGACAACCCATATTAGCCAACTGCCCATTCAAAAGTGCGCTCTTCGGGTCTACGTCATCCCCTCCAAGGCTCAGGGAACGCCATAGAAGTGGAAGGAAGCATATAAGAGCGGGGAAAGTGGAGATGGCGGTGTGGAATGCTGACTCCTAGGCACAGCGCGGCTGTCACACTAATTCACAGCAGCTACGGTTACCTGCAAGTGATTCACAAAAAATTATACCTGTCAGCATCCTGTCATAGAGAGGGGACGGGCTCATGGCCCACCCCTCTGGGGGAATTTCTGTGCTGTGTTTAGTGACCGGTAGGAGAGGGAGACTTCTTCAGGGGTGTGGAAGCCACTGTCTAATGAGATGCCATGTTCCCGAAAACTCATATTCCTGCAATCAGCTCACAAGAACAAAATCGACCTAAAAGTCGAAGGGAGGGGAGGAAAACTGGGAAGAGAGGGGAATGGAAAAAAAGAAACTCAGACAAGAGAGGGTAACAGGCCAGGGTAAGTGAGAACATAGGTGTGGAAATTCTATGAAGGAGTCCTTTTATGTCTGCCTGTGTTTACAAAATTGGGAGCCCAACTAGGTGGGGCGTTCATATTTACGCTTACCTTTTAGTCGAATCATTCCCCCTCTGTTAATGTGAGTGACCCTTTTCAATCTCTTCTAAGTTTGGGTGGAAGTCCGTTTCATCAGACATGTCAGGATAGCTACAGCAGCTTGTCTAATTTCCATCCACTTGATAGCTGGCCTTCATCTTTGGACTTGAAGTATGGGGTGGCTTTACCAATGAGGCATGCTTCTTGGGGACAACAGGCAATTAAATGTTTATTTTATAAACCTAGTCTGTGTGTCTGAACCGGTGAGTTGAGTCTATTTACAGTTAAGATTATCATTGAGAAATACATAGCAGTTCCCACCAGGTTGGGTTGTTTTGTTTGTTTGTTTGTTTGTGTTGTTTTCTTATGGGTTGGACTACTGCTTACTCTTTACCTTTTCCCCATTAGTATCTGAGGTTTTTGTTTTGTTTTACTGTGACAGATGTGATGGGTTCCTTTCTAACACTCCGTTGTTCACCTGTCTCTCTCATGAATTTACCCTTCCCTCTGCTCTTGTAAGTTGAGACCCTCTGCCTCTACAGACAGACTTCATGTCCCCTGCAGTGCTGAGTTAGTGGACATCTGTGCTTGTCTTGAAACATCCATGGGTCATTTTGAAAAGAAAGCTTTATCGCATGTAGCTGCCTCGGTAGGCATTCGTTCACTTTCTGGGATTGTAATATATCACTCAGTGTTTCCATGGTTTTTAGCATCGGTAACATGAACTCTAAGTATTGTCCTCACACTTTTGCCTTTGTGGGTAAGTTGGAGTTTTTCTTTCAACATTTTAAAATATAATTTTTTTTGAGAAATTCATATTTGCATGCAAGGTATTTTGATCATATTTACTCTCCGGTCCTCTAAGAACCATACCCTTCCTTCCCAACTTCATATCTTATTTTTCCAAAAAAATTTGTTAACCCCCAAGTGAAATATATGCCATGGAGCATGGCAGCACATGCCTTCAATACTAGCAAGCCAGTCTGTGAGTGTCCTTCAATACTAGCAAGCCAGTCTGTGAGTGTCCTTCAATACTAGCAAGCCAGTCTGTGAGTTTGAGACCATCCTGGTCTACACAGTGAGTTCTAGGATAGCCAGGACTATACTGAGAAATACTGCCTCAAAGCGTGTGTGCGCATGTGTGCATGCATGTGTGCATGCCTATGTGTTACTCTAGTACCTGTGTGTGGGGCAACACTCACTGGACCATGTTCAATTACTATGCCCTTGAAGAAACTGACTCCACCTTCCCAAGAAATCGTCAAGTGTCAATAGATTCTCCCCAGCCATGCTGGATTGTTGACTGCCTTGACTTTGCACAGTCAAGAACTTTCCAGGGTACACTGGTCCTGTCACGTCCAGAAGACTTTGTTTGGCTCAAATCCTCCAAACTTCTAGCTTTGAAAATCTCTCCATGCCCTCTTCCATGGCGTTCTCTGAGCCTTGCGGGGAGGGTGTAGAAGATAGACGACGTTTGTGGTTGAGCGTTCTACTGACAAATATTCCCTGCACTTTGACCAGGTGTGAGATTCTGCATTTTCCACCATCCACCACACAAAGAAACTTCCCTAACAATGCCCGAGAGCTGCACTAATCTATAGGCATAAAAATATCAATTTAGAGGCAGTTCGGCACCCTCTCACTCTCAGAATAATAGCGGTAGGTTTTCTCCTGTATGGGCCCCACGAGTTCGTGGGCCACACACATTTACAGATGTGCATTCCTCCAATCAGAAAGCAGTTGCAGCTCCCATGACATCTGTGTCAGTATTACACTGGTGAGCTTAACTTTCACCCAGTTGTTACTGTAGCTCACAGGGTCACAGCTTGGTGACACTGAATGGTTATCCTCTCCCAGAAGCCTACACAGCAACTTCCAGTACTGTGAACACTATCCACCAGAGAGGAGGATTCCCAATCAGTACCAACTTTATCTTTCTACGGCCTGTGACCAGAATATGCACTATCTTCAGCAAGAGCTGGTTGGAAACCAAGAGCAACTGCAATACCTGTGTTGTTTGGAAGGTACCAGGGAAACACGACATGTGGCCACTGGCTCAAGAGGAAGTATCCCATACTTGGCACTGAACTTTGTATTTGCCAGCCTATAGCATCTAGAAGGAAAGTTAGCCCCTGCGCTGAGTAACAATCATTAAAGTTTCTATATGAATTTTTATTTTTGAGAAGCTTATAAACTAGTGGGTTTCCATGTGGCTTTTTCAAAGACCACCCGTGTTATCAGCCCTTCCCTTTCTCTGTCCCTCGTAACTTTTAACATAGCTTCTTCCTTTTGTAGTTTTGAAACAACGTCAAGAGAGAGGCCGTTCTTTACTTCTGTTTGTTCTGTGTTACAAATGTCTCTTGTGCTTCGTCATCTATCTCTGTCCCCAGATTTGGGGACACTTTATGCTATAAGTTGGTTGCATAGAATCCCTATCCCTCTAGTGTTGACCTCAGCTCCTTCTATCCCAGAGAGACTTGGGCTTCTTTGTCTCGACCACACCCCAGCACTTTTGACATTGGGGCCATGGCCATTTACTATTATGTATGTTTGGATTTGGTCAGCCCTTACCCTTTCTTCTGCTTGGTAAGTCCACTGGAGAGGCATTCCGCCATGTTCTTCATTTGATCCCTGGAGTTTTTCACTGATAATATCTGTATTTGAATTTTATTTTTTAAAAAAAATCTCAATTTCTTTGCTAGCCTTTCTCCCATGCTGCTGGGTTTTTTTTTTTTTTTTTTTTTTTTTTTTGTCTTTTTGGTGACTTTTCTTCCCTGCAGCTGATCTTTCTTTCTAGGTAATACATTGAATGCATTGGTTTTCGTATCCCTTTTCAGACCACTGATCATTTTCAGCAATAAACTTTTGAGATACCCACCTGCCACTGTAGCTATGTCAGTGACTCTGAGCACCGTAGTTGAGGCTATATGATCTTTTGGAGGAGCTGTGCTGGCCAGATGCTTCAGGTTTCTGCTGTTTCTGGGTTGTGATCTGCACATCTGTTGGTTTGTCTATTTCTCCTGGTTTTATGTGAGTGTCATTTGGTTGAGCTGCCCACTCTTGAAGGTTTAATCCACAGAATCACTGAGCAGGGAAAGGTTAAACTGCGTTTCCCAACACCTTCCCCTTCTGCACACAGCAGAGACCTAGCCATGCTGAGCCCCATTGACTTCGTGTGCTAGCAGACTCATACGTGGTCCTTAGCGGGTAGAACTGCTTGGGAAGGGTTAGGAGGTGTGGTCCTTTGGGAGGAGGTGTGTCACTTTGAGGTTTACAAAGACTCTTTGTCTGCTGCCTGCTGCCTCCTGCCTGCTGACTGCTGATGTGCTCACCACAATGATAATCATGGATTTCTAACTATCTGGAACCATGAGCCCTACATTCAATGCTTTCTTTTCTAAGTTGTCTGGTCATGGTGTCTCTTCACAGCAGTACAACAGTTACTAAGACACATTCTATTGGTGGGCCATCCATATACTTTCTGTGATTTTCAGATACCTCTGTACTTTACTTCTGTCCTGGCATTTAATCAGGGCTGAGTTGTCATTGCAGGGATTTAGCTCATTAGTGTCACGGCATAAAGCACGGAGGCATGCAGGCAGATGTTGGAGCAGTAGTTGAGACCTCCATCCTGATCCAGAGAGAGACTGGATCTGCATGGGCTCCTGGAACCTCAAAGCACACCCCAGTGATACTCTTCTGCCAACAAGCCCACACCTTCTAACCCTTTAATCTTTTCAAATAGCAACACTCCCAGGTGACTAAGCACTTGAATATATGAACCTATGGAGGCCATTCTCATTCAGTATAAAAGTTCTTCCTCACTTTCTGTCTTTGGAACAGAGTCAATTTTCCTATCCCAGGTCTCTCCACCACTGGCTCATCTGGCAGCAGATTTTAGCCTACCTCCTACCCAGAAAGCCCGAGATATATGCTCTTAAATTCCAGCTCCAACACATGCCTGCTGAGCAGACTTAGGCAAGTCAATTAACCTCTCTGAATTTTGTTCCCTTGACATATTATCTTCATTATTCTATAGCTGTGATAAAAAAAAATTTAAAAAAAAAAAAAAAGCACCATGACCAAGGCAACTTATAACTAAAGTGTTTAATTTGAGTTACAAATTAAAGGGCGAGCATCCACGGTGATGGGAAGAAAGAGCAGCCGGGAGCTCACATCTCAAGCCACTCCTAAGAACAGGAGAGAGACACCAAGAAGAGCACACTGTCCCTTTGAAACCCCGAAGCCCACCTCCAGCATCACACCCCTCCCAGTCCTCCCAAGCAGTTCCACCAACTGCATGTATGTAAACGTATGAGCCATGTGGGGCATCCTCACAGCAGGTCGCAGGATGTTATATCAGAAAAGTGTCATGCAGATCACACAGGGAGCCGACTGTAGAAGTGCGTGCACAGGGCTCAGTCATGCAGATCACACAGGGAGCCGACTGTAGAACTGCATGCACAGGGCTCAGTCATGTAGATCACACAGGGAGCCGACTGTAGAACTGTGTGCACAGGGCTCAGCAGAAACTCAAATGCTAGGATCAGCCCTTCCACAGACCATGTGTTCAGCAAATATTCCTGGAACCAATAAATGAATACCAAGCAGAGGTGAGTGTACGTTGTTCTGTAAACGGAATGTAGAAAAGAATCTTATTAACCAGCAAGGCTTTCTTCTAAACACAAGCCAGAAAAAAAAATTTAGCCCATTCAATGTTTTTAATTATCTTCTGATTCAGAAATAAAAGATTTTGTCCTGACTTATGGAAAACATGATGCCACATCCTGTTTTGTCCCCCACATTAATTGTTATAAAAGGTTTCAATCATGATGCTACTTCGTCCAAATATAGCTTTCTTGCGTGGAAGAGGTTTGGAAAGCAATGCCTTGTATCCTACAACCTACGGGAACAAACTGCGGGGCATGCTTTCAGAGAAGATGCTGCAGAATTTGGTGAACTTGGCAGTAATGGCTGCCACACCATCACACCAGGCAGAAGCCCATGAGAAATCCCTCCAAATATGGTATTCCAGACATCTTGAACTTGAGAGAGGTTTTGCAACAGGGCGAGGTCTGTCCAGCTTGCTAACCAGCAGGGTGATGAGGAGTGCAAGAAGACGTGGTACAGACAGCCTCATCACTCTCCTCCCGTGGTGGCTACTGTGGGGGATTCGCGCAAGCTGGTTATCTGATTGCTTTGTTTCTCTGTGGTTCAGAAGCAGGGTCTTTTCTCTCTCCATTTCTACACTAGAGCCGAGTTTTCCATATAATGGCTGTATGGCATGACCTTCTCAGGACTAACAGCAAGATCCTGGTCAAAGAAGAACAATTTCCCAGATCTTACAGATAGCTGGAGCTGGTAACAAGGCTAGCAAGAACTCTCACTGTGAAAACGGCATGTAAACACAATATATACTAGGAAAGGTAGCTAACTAAGTATACTCTCATCTGATATGTAGGACATCTTGGTCTCTCCAATCACATTAAAAGTACTGTGTGGATGTGTTGCATGCATGCGTGCGTGCGTGCATGTGTGTGTGTATGTGTGTGTGTGTGTGTAATGCATTAAAATGTACAAAATTCACAGTGTGAAAATAAATTTTCTAAGCTTGAGATCTAGTGCAAAATATAAAAGAAAAACTGAAGTATTTAAACAAAAAAACTCAACATTTATGTGGTTAGAAAAACCATACCTAAAGGTAAATAAGAAATACAAGAAACTGGTTGTGCTAGCTGAGAGATCTGTGAGAGTTATTTTTACGCATAAAAGATGCTTCTGGGGCTGGGGAGATGGTGGTGGGTAAAGCCCTTGCTGTGTAAATAACAGGATCTGAGCTTGGACCCAACACTCAGGCCTGATGGCCTGTGCCTGTGTCTCCAGCACTGGGGAGCAAGGACAGACATTTCTGTTTGATTCTAGGATGACTTTTATGTTGCCCTGATTTCTTTGATGACTATCAACTATTCAGAAGCGAATAGTTCAGTCTCTGAGTATTTGTGTACTTCTGAGGTTACGCTTGCTGTGGTTTTCCATTTCATTCCACTTACGTTGTTTTGTTTGTTAAGGTGTGCCATGCCTTGAGTCCTTTAATGTGGTCAAATCAAGGTTTCATTCACCACTAGAAAGAGTTTGTTTGCTATCTGCTGTATTTTCTGTCTGTAAAATCCTGTGAGTTGATCTGTGGTTTAATTTATCTCTGAAATTTCTTTCCCAGTTTTTATTTTGCAAGGCCAATCTAAACATAAGAGTAGTGTACAATTATTGTCAGGACCCATGTGACCTTTCATGCCTGTTAGTGCTTGTTTTATAAAATTATAGGCCCAAGATTCAGCACACAAAAATCTACAGTATTTGCATCTTGTTGATTAATTGCTCCTCACTAGTTTGGAGTACACATTATCAGATATGAGAATCTCTCTGCCACTTCATTTAGGAATCCCATTTGTGTGTGAGTTTGATCTCCAACTTTTGACTCTCCATTATGAGATGATTTTTTCTTTTCCAGTTATGAGAACTTCTTAGAGACAACAGAATGCTGTGTATCTTGTGTCATGACTCAATCAGTTTGTCTACATCTGTCCTACTTTAGTGTCTGTTGCTGTGATAAAAACACTAACAGGCCACAGTCCATCACCAGGGGAAGCCATGCAGGAACTGTGCTGATGTCACATCTGTAGGAATAAAGTCTTTCTGAAAATGGAGCTTGCCACTAGCTAACCATAGAGGTCTGGAGGTCTGCACAGACGGAGGGGACATGAGATGGCTGGGCAAGGGGAGGGTATACGTGGAAAGGATCAGGGACACAGGGACCCCTTCCCACTGGGGAGCTGATGAGGTTAAAGGTGGCTTTGGCTTGTTCCTTCTCTCTGATCTCTCAGCATTTTCTTCAGTGTCTCACTCTGGGTTTTTATTATTTAGGCCAATTAAGATCTCCATTTACAGGAACCCAAGACAGGAACTGAAGCAGAGACCACAGAGGAAGGCTCTGTGCATGCAGGCATGTTCCTCGTGGCTTGCTCAGCTGCCTTTCTTGTACAGTGCTGAGATTAGCATCACCCGCAGTGGGCTGTGCCCTCCTACATCAGTCAGTGACCAAGGAAGCGTCCCCCAGACACGTCTACATGCCAAACACGTCTACATGCCAAACACGTCTACATGCCAGTCTAGTGGAGTCGGTCTTTCGGTTGAGATTCCCAGAATAGTTAGGCCTGTGAAAGTTGACAGAAACTAACCATAGCATAATTGAATTGGTGAGGTAAGACCATTTGCATTCAAGTTTATTACTCAGCGGTTATCAGTTAGTTATCAATTGGCATTAGCTATCAACTAGTTACTTTGTTGGAAGTTTTTCAGGTTGGTTGGGAGTTCTTTTCTTCCTTTCTAGACTCGTCCATCTCTTTGGTGCACTTGATTTCCTGGAAGGTTTTGGCAATGTTCGATTTTCTTTGGGTTCAGTATGTAGTGCTGTCTTCCAGCCTGCGCCCTCCGGCCCGCGCCCTCCCGCCCTCCCACGCCCTCCCACCTGCGCCCTCCATTTCTGAAATCTTCCTTTCGCTTGGTGCTTGTTGTCTGCTGGTGATGCTTTCTGGTTTTGATTTTTTTGTTTGTTTGTTTGGTTTGGTTTAGTTTTTTGTGTTTGTTTGTTTGTTTGTTTAAGCTCGGTTGCTTGGTAGAATCAATAATCCTTCATTTCCAGAATTCATGTTTGTTTTTCAGCGCCTCAGTTTTTTTGGCTGAACCTCCACGTCCTTACATTTTCTCCTCCGAGGAACTGATCATCTCACTCGCTGCGGTAACTTCTGTGTCTACGCTCTGAACCGGCGTGCTTGTCTGCCTCTTCTGTGTGGGCTAAGGTGTATACTGCACGAGGTCTGTCGCTCATCAAGATGTTGCATGGGTTCCATGTCCCACTACGCATTGCGTGGAGACCTGATGCCTTGGTTAAGCAGATGGTGGGGTGGAGCGGGGTAAGCTTGCAGATCGGTCGATTCCAGGTTCCCCCACCCCGTTTCTAAACTCAGGCTCATGGTTTTCTCCACTCTCCACACTGGGCAGACTGAGTTTAGCCTCAGTTATTTTCAGCCTTTGCCTACTTCTCCTGTGACCCGGTCCCTCGCTCATCTGTGCAGCGGTAAAGATGAGGAATGGTGTTGCCAGCCTCTCAACTCTTGGTCTCATACTGCTTTTCTGTGCTGGGCCCACAGTTTGTCCACTGGCCTCACTGGGCAGGCTGAACTCAGCCTCCATCACACGCTTCTCTTTCCTGCATACTTTAAAACATCTCCAGATTGCTTATAATGCTCTGCTTAGACAGTGTTCGTGCTATGGAACTAGTTGTACTACTGTTTTCAGGAATAATGACAAGGAAAATGTTCATGTGTCCAGTACAGTCGTTCTCATTTGTTTGATTTTGTTTTTTCAATCTCTGTTGAATCCAAAGATACAGGATCCAAGGGCATGGAAGCATAGGAACCTTCTTTAGTACTTCACTGCCAAGGATGAGTATATAGGATCTAGTAGGTGTTTAGAATAGTGCCTGGCTCAAGAATTGTCATTGGGTGACTGTCATTACAATGCCCTGTGGCTCAGAGTCCTTACTAATCCTAGAAAGGATTACACTGAGGGTACCTAAGGTCACACACTTCTCAACTTAAGATGACTTCAAGGGACCCACAGCACAGACAGTATGCAAATCCCAAGGCTCGGAAGAGTGCCTGCATCCATTTGCCACACCAAACCCACCATCTCCTTAATACTGGGTAAAAAGGTAAAACTATATTTATAGTAGCTGACTTACCAGGTCAACAGAAATGTGTGCGAGCAATGGCTTCTAGCAAACAACTGATCTCATGCCCATGTGTGCTCTGCCCATGCCTTGGCCTTTAGTCCTGCAGGACTTACTTGTAAATGAACAGACAACATTCTCTTTCACAAAAATATGCTAACAAAGAACATCTGAGGAAGAAGTCTTTTCTTCAACAAAGGCCGCCCACAATGCTGCCAGGAGTCTCGTTAGAGCTGTTGACTTCCTTCATCCTTGCCTGATCGTCACCCTCACCAAGGAATACCTTCTCTAAAAAATGACCCATACTTTTGGAAACATGAACTCCCATTCTTTTTGTGGCTTAGACTTTAAAAAACTGATCTTGATTCCTGTTTCATGTTTGTAATAAATTAATACCATTGGCTGATTGATGTGTAGGAAACTCTAGTTTACCTCAGTTGAACTGGTACCCAGCAATTTTCATGGACGCTTATTCCATTATACAGGGCTCGCAGTTTCTGAAACAAAAATCGACATGTGGTTTGACAATCAGGAGTCTATTTATAGGGACAGGATAGTTAGCTCACCAGAAAATCCAGGCCATATGCATGCCATTAACTATATATAATGAATGATGTGTATGAATAATGTATGGACATGTGGGCTGGCTAGTGCCTCTCAACTGGCCAAGCTACATGAAGAGCCTTTTTCAGGGGTTGGCTAATTGAGTCATTGTGCTGCTCGCGGTCTCCTTTATAATGACTTATTTAATTGATGTCAACTCTCTTTATTAAATCATTTAATCTGTAAAAAAAATGACAGATAGCTTTACACCATGTCTTCTCCAAAAGAACTATAAAATTGTTCGCTAGATCTTTTAATTCAGCTGAGAAACTCACAAGGTTACACATGAATAAATACATGCACCATTAATTTAGTAAATATGATTAGAATAATATTTCATTGGCTTAGTGATTGCCAGTGAATAAAATAAACTCATAGTGCTCTTCAGACATATTTCGGGATCTTACAAGCATTTGAATGAAAAACGAATACTCCTGTGAATGTTGCGAACCATTTCTCTGAACAGAAGCACACGGTGGCAACAAAGGCCAGTGAGCCTTGCTTAGACGTGAGGTAGGGAACCATGGCCAAAGAACTCTGAAAACACAATCAGCAATGCTGTCTTTCAGACGGAATGTTAGCCTCTTTTCAAAAAGGCATTCAAAAACGCGTCTAAAGTTTTAGCTAAAGTTTTGATGTGAATGAAGCATGTCTCTATTTGGCTGCTTATTTGGTTGGGGTTTGTACCCTACAGGCGATGGCCGAGACCCCAATCTTTGCCTCAGCACATCCCCACTATTGCCTCCTCTTCCAGATAGTGCAGCTTGTCAAGACACAACACATTACTATACACAGGTGTACCACGTGTATAAATGCAGGCTTGGAGCAAACACAACACAGATAGGAAACCTTGACTGCATCAACATCTTAAATAAGCCTGGCAATTACAACCCAAACAGGCTCTCACGGTACAGAGTGAGTCATCCGTTCCCTCCCAGATGGTCAGAAGAAAGTGCAAGCAGAAAACACAGTCAGCTTCCCTCCCAGATGGTCAGAAGAAAGTGCAAGCAGAAAACACAGTCAGCTTCGGGGGCACTGAGGAGGATGGGCAGCAGGTACGTCGGGGCGGGCCACAGAGGTGACCTTTTCAGCCTGAATCTGCATGGGGGAGGGCTGTTGGAGCCTGTCTGATAAAACAGTCACATGGGATCTTCTAAACAAAATCAACTCCGTGAGGTCTGAAAAGGTTTCCGTGGGAGATCTGGAGAGATGTCTCCATGGTTAAGGGTGTTTGCTGCCCGTCCAAAGGGCCTGGGATCAGCGCCTAGCACCCACGTCTGGTGGCTTACAACCATGTGAAAATCAGTCCCAGGGTAACCAACATACGTTTCAAGGACACCTGAATGTACATGGTGCCCATACATATCCTCAGGCACACACACATAAACAAAATAAATAACTTAATTTTTTTAAAGGAGGTTTCCCGAGGCATGATTTTAAAGGACGGGCCAGTAAGGCCGCAAAGAGGACAAAACAAAAAACAAAAAAAAAAAAAACAAAAAACAAAAAACAAAAAAAAACAAGCGTTAAATTACAAGATATGTCGCTAACTTCTTTTATGAATTTTATTTATGTGACTAAGTATATGGTGGAGGGAGATACATACATATTAGTGCCTTCCTGTCCATTGTTTCACTCTCTGCAACAGCGCCCCCGGCCAATGGATCCACTCTGCAATAGCGCCCCAGGCCTGTGGATCCACTCTCTGCAATAGCGCCCCAGGCCTGTGGATCCACTCTCTGCAATAGCGCCCCATGCCTGTGGATCCACTCTGTGCAACAGCGCCCCCGGCCAATGGATCCACTCTGCAATAGCGCCCCAGGCCTGTGGACCCACTCTGCAATAGCGCCCCAGGCCTGTGGATCCACTCTGCAATAGCGCCCCCAGGCCTGTGGGTTCAGTCTCTGCAATAGCGCCCCCAGGCCTGTGGGTTCAGTCTCTGCAATAGCGCCCCCAGGCCTGTGGATCCACTCTCTGCAATAGCGCCCCAGGCCTGTGGATCCACTCTCTGCAATAGCGCCCCAGGCCTGTGGATCCACTCTCTGCAATAGCGCCCCTGGGCCTGTGGGTTCAGTCTCTGCTTATCTCACTGAATTATTGTCTGCATGCCTCAGTCTCCAGGTTGCTGGGACTAAGAATATGTGCCCCCCTGCCTGGACCTAAGCTGTTCTTGGATGCTCAGCTGGGTGGGCTATTGCTCTGAGGTCACAGCTCCTTTTTATGCCGTTTAGCATCAGGCTTTTCTTTAACTTTTTATCTCCTTGGACACAGAATTTAGCTCCATTCCACTCCCTGCTGCCCGTTCTCCTCAAATTGTATGTTTTGTATTTTTTCTTGCACAGCTGGATCCTTTTTATTATGGATCTTCATCAGAGTGAACACTAATAACCACACAACAGAGTCAGTACTAAGTTGTTCTGAGATTTCCTCTACCAATGGAATTCATCTAAACCTCTTCATTTTAGCCTCAGGCAGACTTTTTGGGCATGGAGCAAAAAGCGGCCACATTCTTCACCAAAATATCACAAGAACCATCTCTAGACAATGTACTAAAATTCCTTTCCTTTGAAACCTCTGGCGCCAGGCTCCCGCAGTGCAGACAACCCACAGCAGCACTGTCTTCCATGCTCCTACCAGTGCAGCCCATTAAGCAGCTCTTAAAACATTCCACTGTTTTCCTAAACCAAAGTCCCCAAAACAAGATTAGGCCTGTCACAGCAATACCTCAGTCCCCAGTACCAACTTCTGCCTTAGGGCTTCTGTGAATGGACACCATGACCACAGCAGCTCTTACAAAGGGAAACATTTGATTAGGGTGGTTTATAGTTCAGAGGTTCAGTCCATTATCGTCATGATGAGACATGGTAGTGTGCAGGCAGACACAGTGCTGCAGAAGGAGCACCTGATCTGCAGGCAGCATAATGGGATCGTACTGAGCTTGAGCATATGTGAGACCTCAAAGCCTCCCTGCAGTTGCTGTGACACAGCTCCTCTAACAAGGCCACACCTACTCCGACAAGCCAACACCTCCTAATAGTGCCATTCCCTATGGGCCAAGCATTCAAACACATAAGTATATGAGGGCCACTCCTATTCAAACCACCACAGTTATTAAATGGAGAACTCAACACAGAGAGAGAGAGCAATCACATACACCGAGCTTCTACACATCTGTCAGAATCATTCTGCTTCATTCTTAGCATTATTATTAATCCTTTAATGCTAAACTTTATAATATCGTACGTGAAAACAAATCCAACCTAGTTAGACCAAGTCCTACCTGTGATTTGAGTGTCTATGGGGGTCTGGAAACACATCCCTGTGGGTAACAGCCCAATTGTACCCTAAGTGCTATTTGACTGCATGCTGCCAGAGGCGGAGACCCAGGGAGAATGACATCACTATACTATGTCACATTTAGGATAAGGAATTGGGGCTCTTTCCTCATCTCTAAACAGAGTACCCTCCACTTGGGCAACTTGAGGTGTCTGATCCAGGTTGGTAGGTAACTTCAGGAAGCAGCCTGTAACATGTGCCATGGAAGCTCAGTGGGAGCTTGGCAGAGGACTCAGAAATGGCCATGTCCAGCAGATGGGCTAAGAAGAACATGTCCCAGGGGAAAAAGAGAGACCCTGTCAGCAAATGAAGACTCTGCTTTGCTCGGCAGAGCAATGGCCAAAGACAAGGAGTCACTGGAGACACAAGAATTGATGAGGGTGGAGACGGCACATCCAATTATCAAGCCAGAGACAGAAAGACAAAATGAGTGAAGAAAGGGAAGCATGCATGTGAAAAATAACACTATAAGCATGATGTAGCCCACTTCTCACTTAAATATGCGCATGAAAGTGTTTTTATGACATGTTTTTGGAAGTCAATAGTACTTTAAGAAACAAACTCACAAAGAGTTTCATTTTGTAGAGCTGGTGAATGGATAGTAACATCGCACCAATGCATTTCTCCTGGCCAGTTATTCTGTGCACTAGAAGAAAAAGATTGGTACTACAGTGAGATCCGATTGCATTGGGGGCAGTGGAGGATGGGCAGGGTGAACCGAGCAGAGACTGGGCAGCCTGTGTTTAAAGCTGGGCTGGTGCTGCCTTGAAATGCTTCCTTTGCAAGCAAGGGCCATGCATTTCCATTAAGTACCATTATGCTCCACAAGTAGCAAGTCCTGCCCGGTGTGGAGATGAAGGACAAAAAGAGATAACACAAACACAGACACAAGCACCCCAGCCAGTCTGCCTGACACAGCCTGGGGGAAGGGGAAGGGGCTGGGTAAGGAGTGGGCAGGATTTGAGTTGGAGACCCCTGGAGCAGATCACTGCTGAAGAGCAAGAGAAATCACACCAAACTTTCACCGGTGCTCCAGAGAACAGAAGGACTGAGTGTGTAGATGCTCTTAAAGTAAAATACACACGTGCATATGAATATTTGATACTGTTAGAAATTTATTTCAAACTTGAAAAGGAGGCAAAGGGGAAATTGATGAGCAAACTGAGATATTCAAGGGGAAATCATGTAAGACTGAAGCCAGCGTAGGTTGCTTTTCCCCAAACCTTTTAAAATGGCCATTTAAGGGGCCAGAGAGATGGCTCAGCTGCCAAGGACCTTAGTAGTTTTGCAAAGGGTCCAGGCTCAGCTCCCAGCACCCACACAGTGGCTCACAGCCTCCTGCAATTCTAGTTCCTACCTAACCTTGGTGCCTTCATCTGGCCTCTGCAGGCATCAGGCACACACGGTGTACACACAAATGAGCAGGCAAAACAATCACGCACATAATATAAAATTTTGAAAAAAAATCTATTTACTTTAAAGACAAAAAGTCATCCCAAGTTCCTACAACTTTGACCAAAATGCATGCATGTTGACACACCTCACAACACCTGTGAAGGGCTAGACATGAAAAGACAGTAGTCTATGAACAGCCATAGTGGGCCAGTCACTGGGTTCATAATGGCTCCGTTTCTAGACAAACAGAGCAAAGTGCAAAGAATTTATAACATGTTTACATGCACAAAGGTATGAGCCACTATGGACAATGCAGGCAGAGCCAAGAATACAAAGGACTGAGGGAGAAGACAGATTGCTTAGGCTTTCCATTCCTTCCCATCAGCATCACACCACTAGCAGAAAAAGTACAAAAGTTAACAAGACGATACATATTGTCTTCTGTCAGGAAACAAGATGTCTAATAACTACATGGCAGATTCACCAACTGTTTTCACTTTATGTCTCCACAGCTTGCTTGCATGATGATGTCTACTCAACAAATAAACAAAAACAATTGGGGAAAGAAGGATTTTTCTTCAGGAGTAACTGAGGCATCTCCAAGTCACAGTCACAGATGAGACTTCTATGCAGACACTTCAGGTTGGGAGCTCTTAGACAGTTGTTTCTCCGCTCTTCTCCTCCAGGGTTGTTATAACATAGCCCCCTGGCGCTCCTTAAGCAGTTTCTCACCTTCGTGTTCCTGGGAGTATTGCTATTTTGTAACCAAGAGCTTGGTAGTCAGGAATTGTGAATTGGTAACAAGACAGTTGAAATATGAAATTACAGTAGCTGATGGGAAGAAAGGCAAACACATCCATCCAGGCAGTTTGTAAAAATACGATTTGTCTTTAGAGCAAGATCTCTTTTAAAAACTTATCTCACATATGGTGAAGCAGAGATGAATTTTAAGTATAAATTTCCATGCACACATGTATGTTATCTGTTATATAAGATGTGTGTACATAGTTAGCCACGGCTTCCTCACCTGTGTCTCCAGGTAACTTTGGATCAAGAATATTTGAAATATTTGTGTGTTTTCTTTTGTGTGGTGCCTGCTTATATATCTGTGTACAGTGTTTGTATAGTACCCTCAGAAGCCAGCACGCATGGAAACAAAATTATAGGTGGTTGTGAGCTACCAGATGGGTCCTGAAAAAGCTGACCCCGGCTCTTCTGGAAGAGCAGTCAGATCTCTTAACCACTAAGTCTTCTCTCCAGCCCCCCAAAGTATTAGGGTTACGGTTAGGGTCTGAGAATGTGTTAGAATGCTTCCTATCGTGTACAAAGCACTGAACTTGACTCTCAGTAGCAGAAAAGGGACAACTTTTAGAAGTTGTGTCTGCACTCACATGCAGACATTTGTCTGGTCATTATTACCTGAACAAGCTTTACATATTTGCATTGTGTTATATGATGAGCAATATAGAGAGGATGTAGGGTATGTAGGAGAATTTCCTAGATTTCAGCGAACACTACCCCGTATCGTGAAAGGGGCATACATTATTGGACTTAGGACTCTGTGGGAGGAGAGTGTTTGAGAATCTTCCCCTTCAGATTCCAAGGAGAAAAAAACTTCAGTATCAAACTAAGTCCCCTCCATCCAACATTTTTCTCACAGGATGGCATCACTTCAGGCAAGGAACCAAATCCATAAACCCTACTGTCACTGGGCGCTAGGGAGGTCCCTCCCTTGTACTGCAAGTTCTTATAGGCAGAGATCCCTCACTCCTCCACCCCAAATCATGCCCCTTCCTACTTCCCGCTGTCCAGTTCTTCTATGTAATTTGGATTCTTGTGTTCTGTCCTCTTTGATCAAAGTTGTGCCAGTCACCCAAGATGTAAAAATGTAAACTTAAGAAAATAGTAAGGGCTGGAGAGATGACTCAGTGGTTAAGAGTACTGGCTGTTCTTGCAGAGGTCCAGGGTTTGATCCCCAGTACTCACATAATGGCTCACAGTCTTGGGTAGATAACCCCAATTCCAGGGAAATATGATGCTGTCCTCTGGCTGTCAGGGGCCCTGCATACATATGTAGGCAAAACACCCATGCACACAAAAAAATAAACATGTCAAAAAGAAAATTTTATATGATAGGACCAGGAGATCTTAAAATACTTCATGTCTATCACATAAAAGGTAGAAGATTCTGAATGTATTTGCTACAAAGAAATAATGGATATTCAAATTCCCCGAGTTGATCTATCTTCTATCGATTTATCATCTATCTATCTATCTATCTATCTTCTTCTCCACAGTATGCCCTCTGACAAAGCCCTCCATGAGACAGTGTGGCCATCTCTGTGTGTTTCCCTGACACAGCTGCATTCTGGTTCCCTTCCCACATGTCTATCTGCTCCTCTGGTCTCATGTGAGCTCCTTCCTCCTATTGGCATCAGGAACTGGTGCTCTCAGAAAGTACAATAAGGACCTTAGCATCCAACACTCCCTTTGCCGTATGACTCTGAGGCTCCCCGGCATTGAAATAATAATGCCAAGAGGAGTGAGAAGGGGAAGACAGGGGCCTGTGTGACAGTCCACCATGGTGATTATAGACGGAAGCAGATTTCCCTCCCCAGCACAGGGCAGACAGAACATCACCCCTTGCCTTCCACTTCCTCTGAGGTCCCTAGAATTGCTGGTGTGTCTTCACTGCCAGGCTGTGTCTTCTTAGGATTGAGTGAGAGATGCCTTGAAATCTGAGAAGGCCCAAGCATGGACTTGGGGTAGAATGCCATCCTTATCCAAAGTGTAAGTGAAATCAGAGGAACAGCAAGGGAGAGGAATGTAGGGTACAGGATGCCTCTGATACAAAGAGAAAGACTAAAACATCTGCCCAAAGTCCTCCTGTTATCAGAACCCAGATCCTTGGAAACCACTTAAAATTGGAGGTTCTACTCTGGGTAATCATTATACCTTATTCCTAATCTGTTTCTCCAAACTGTGCAATCTGGTTCAACATTTAAACAAATGGAGCTGTTACCTAGCAAGGCTGTCTTGGAAGGAATGGCTGTAGGCTAGAGGGGAACTTGTTCCTAAAATCATGGTTATTACCCAAGATGATCATTGGACAGCAATCAGGTTGGAAAACAAGGTTTGGGAGAGTCCAGGAATGGGTCACAAAGGGAGCAACAATGGCCCTGGGCCCCTGACAGATGGGGAGAATCTCCAGGCCATTGCAGAGAAGACAACAAGATGGTGAGGAATACAATCTACTGCACACAAAGTTTTGATTTACTGAACCTCTACCAAGGAATTCCACCTATGAAAAGACATACTCCAAACACAGTTTCCCTGGCCCCAAAGCTCACCCTCTCCACCCTGTTCCGGGATGAGTCACTTCTGCCAATGAGTGGCAAGAAGAGAATACATAGGTTTTCCGAGGTGTGTGGGCAGTGCCAGGCCTCTGTTGTGTACTATTCGTGAGAAGGATAGGGAAGTCTCCAGGTGTGTGGAGGCTCACCATGACCAGGGGTGGAGCACGTGTGGGTGATCAGAAAAGCAGGGGTGTTTAGTTTATCGGCAATATGGAAAGTTTAAGTAAACCTTTTTAAAGAATTTTCTTTGGTCTACCAAGAGACATTGCCTTCCACTTATTCATCCATTAGCCTCTGTTTGGTCCTGCAGAGAGGAAGTGAAAGGGTTTCCATGGTGACTTTGTTCCTTAAGTGGGATTGGAAATAATTATTTTGGATGCCTGTGGACCACTTTTCCTCAAGACCATCACATGACTGATGTTTTTGTTTGCTTTCTGTTGCTATGATTAAAACATTTTTTTACCAAAAGCAGTTTGGAGAGGAAAGGATTTAATTGGGGTACATATCCCAGTCACAGCCTGTCATGGAGGAAGCCAGGCAGCAGCTGAGGGAGAGGCTATGGAGAACTAATGTTTACTGGTTTTCTCCCCAGAACCGTTTGCCCATGGGCAAAACTGTCCACAGTGCACTAGGCCCTCCCACACCAATCATTAATCAATAAAACATCCTCAACAGACCAACACATTGGGGCATTTTTCTCATTTGAGGTTCCCTGTTCCTAAATGACCTAGCTTGCATCAAGTTGACAAAAAAAAAAAAAAAAAAAAAAAGACAGCAAACTGTCTCTTCCTTCACATCCTAATTTAAATGTCGCACCCACAAAGAGTTGAGTTTTTCCTTGACTACCCGTAAATATAGCACCCAACTATCCTATCCTTGAAGGTGATATTAATTTGTCAGTTTCTGAAGTTGACTCTGTGTTTTACTCACTAGTTTGCTTTCATTGTCAAACGCTGACTCCCGTTGGACATACTGTCCCTAAACGTAGACACAGGAAGTCACAACTCTTCTCACTCACAGGACTGCATGCCTCGCGCCCAGTTAAGTTGCTGTCATCATGCCATTTGTTTTGACTCCATAAAAAAATATACCCAAAGTCTCTTACCACTTCAGGAGGAAGACTTGGGAACTAGTGTGCAATATCCTTCACAAAGAGGATGACATAGGAAGCAGTGTACGAAGTATACCTCCCTCCTTACCCTACAGCTTCCCAGACCTCCACATTGGGGGAACTTGTTAGGCTAATTAATGCCATTCACTCATTTCTCTCCTCATTAAGGTCTTTGGCACATAGGATACATCAAGGAAACAATGAATGATTCTATGCACAGGGTCCCTTGCCTGATACCAGACTTAACAGCTGTCACTACATAGGGGTTGCTCTCTTGTTAGTAATATTAGATAATTTATGTACTAGGGGCCACTCTGGATGACAAAGGAGGACATAACAACAAATAAGTGTTCTATATCTTTATTGGCTTCATCCGAACATCTAGAATCAGACACAGGCAGCAGCCTTGGGAAAAAAAAATGGAAAAGAATGCCCCACTTGGGGCATTGCCCTGGAGGTATTTATGGGAAGAATGCAGGAAGTGGAAGCTGGGTTGGTTCCTGGTTTTGTTTCCTGAACTTGGTTTGGACAGTTGGCTGTCTATGGTAGACAGGTGACTATTATTGCAATTAGCCCAATCTGCTTATTAAGTCACAACACAGAGAAACCCTCCATCCAGACTTAATGCAGTTTAACACAGCTCCAGACATTTAAAGCTAGTCCAGAGTCCTGACTTCTTTCAACAAGTCTGTAACAGCCTGTGGGTCCTAAGCTGGAGAATCGGGATACACATGGCCAGGTGGTGAAGAGGGGTAGGAAAAGGATAGTGTGTATGGTCCCCAAAGCTGTGTTCCTGACACCACAGGCAAAGGCAGTCTCAACTCTGTGTGACACAATCACTCAGATGAAGAGGAGGTGCCGAGGGTTTGTGGAGGCTTGAGGGGCACAAACCGACCCCTTGTCAAAACCCTCCTGAACATTACTGCTTTAAAATGTGATTTTAGTGGAAGGCGAGCATCTCAATATTAGACTTAACTACATTTAGCTTACTTGTAACTACCGCTGTAAGTCCGCTAAGGAAACCAGCGACAGGAGCAAGGTGAGCTTTGCCTCCTAGAAATTTCAAGTGTGTTAACCAGTACAGGGCAATGTTTACCAGTGTTGGCTGGACTTTAGAATCAGTTGAGAATTCTCTGAACATGGTGAAGGCTGGGTGCCCCGCCCTGAGGTCCTGCCCCGCTGAGCTCTGGTTCAATGGGTCTTGCATGAGATCCAGGCATCCATCGGTGTGCTCTGAAGCTGTCCCAGTGAGTCTAATGCACCGTCGGAATGAACAACCATGGAACTAGGAAAAGACAGTGTTTTGGTAAAAGCTGCAGGCGAGGTCTGAGAATCCAGCTGTGTTTGACCCATACAAAAGATCCCTGGTTTCAAAGCTCTGGTCCTCTTCAGGGTTGGTGTTTAAGCCAATCTAGTACAGCAGGCGGGAATCCAGCCGGGTCCATGCAAAAGGCTGTGTTCCCACCCAAATCATTCCCTGTGGGATTTCAAGTAGACAGTTCCATGCTGTGCACCAACTCCCAGTTCCACTTAGCATAACCATGTATAATACATGTGACTTCTCAGAATACAACTCTGGAGATGTTGGTGCTTTAAAAATAGCTGCCAGATGCCTCCTTTTAATGTGCAGCGCAAAAAAAAAAAAAAAAAAAAAAAAAAAAAAAAAGTGGTTTAGTTTTGCAAATCACCCCATATCTGAACAGAAGACAATTTTACTACGCCAGGGATGGGCTAAATAGATTGTCTGTTCAGAGAGCAAGCCTAAAGGGCCAATTGAGTAGGTAACAAAACCATTAAACCAGTTAAAAGGGACGTGGTTAACACTTGCTAATGACCAAATCCAATACCTTTGCCATGTGGACCATTGGGGTTTGGGGCTGTTCCAAACCTCTCCTAATCAGAAATTGTTGGGAAATTTTCTCCCTGTTAAAAATGCAAACTTGAAGTCCCTGCAGCCAGTCTACTGACTTATATGCCATGAATTAACGTCAGTGTGATGGAAAAGATGAGTAAGTACCCTCTAGGTAATTAAGGAGGCATGTTTGACAAGACCTGTTTTTTTATGGGATGTTAGAGAGGACAGTGAAGTTAGAGATGACCCTCAGGTTTCTCCGGACCAATCACCAAGACTCCTCTGGAGGAGACAAGGCCTTCATGATCCTTTCCTGTCTCTTCCTTAGTCACCGGAGTTATTTTTCTGACCTGTGGTCCTGTTGCTGTAGCTTCTTGTTCCATCTGGTGCCACCGCCATTTCAGCCCCACACATGGACACTACATTAATTATACAGCTGTTGACCCATGGCTAGGGCTTCTTACAGCTAGCTCTGCCTTAATTATTAACCCATTTCTATAGGTCTATGTATTTCTACATGACTTTATCTCTCCAGAGAATGCCTGGCACGTCCCATGCTCCCGGTCTCTACATGGCGTCCACCTCCGGCACCTCTCTCTGCCTATCTTTCCCATAATCCTCCTAGTCTCCTAGTCCCACCCATCTTCCTGCCTCTATTGGCAAAACAGTGATTTACTCATCACTTTTGATTTGTTGATTTAGTCATCAACCAATAAGAAAAACATATATACAGAAGAACATCCCCCATCACGGTCTCCTTTGATGCCTAGTGCAGTGTCTTCCTCCTTGCTATGAGCATCCACAGGCTGCTCAAGGGCCCGAAAGTATATTGGGCTCCATTTATCATTTCTCTCAGAACCTCCCATGCGTCGCTCAACCTCCCATTGGTAGAAAGGTTGAGTTTCCTACCTGTCGGCTAAAGAGAAAGTGGAAGCCGGAAGTTAGCCTCGCATCTGACCGCATGTGCGATCACTTGCAGACTCCTAATTTTTCACTCTTTTGTGTCTCCAGCATTGCCCACCTCTGCTTTTCTGAGAGTTCATTGCTTCCCATGGACTTCCCACTTTTCTCCTTGCATTCCTCGGCGCTGCTCTTGTTGACTCACCGCACCCTCCCACCCACCAGTGCGGCCCATGGCCGGCTCACCTCTGCCGCCCCGTCTCCGTTCTCACTGCACATGGTTTGCGTTCTTGTCTTCTGCTAACTTTGCCTCTCCAAATACAAATGGGAGCTAGGCCCCCGTGCTGCATTTAGCCCGCTTGTCTATAAACTCTGTGCTTCGCTTTTAGGTCCCTAGTACCGGAAGGATAATACGGTTCGTCAGCAGAAGCTTGAACGCCTTTTTGTGTGCCATACGCGAGAGATGCCCTGTGCAGCTTACAGAGTGTGAGAGAGAAAGGGGTTTTATTCTGAAGGCCCCGGAGACAGCTTCAACTGCATGCTGCCTAAGCCACTGCCACTCTCTCTTGCAACCCAGGAGTAGAACGGGCCATCGAATGCTATATAGAGAGAACCATTTATCCATATGGTGCTGAGCGGTTCCTGCTAAAGGGTTCAGAAATAGCTGTCATTGTTGAGCACCTGCTGGCCCATTCATCCCTCATTTCTGCTGCAGTGAGTAATTTCCTCCTCCGGGCCTGACATGGCCATTGCCATCACGGAGCAGAGACTGCCACTGTGACCCTCAGAATCACCTTGGCCCTGTAGTCATGGTGATGGAATAAGCAGAACAGTTCAGGGAAGGCCAGGTTTATGGTCATGGTAACAGCTGCTAATACTTCCCAGTGTGAAGAGAGAGGGGAGGGTCATGAGACCCTCACCACAGGCCTCAACCTTCCCCTTGCTTCTGAGCTATGCATAGACTCGAGGGCATAGTAGAGTGTATGAGGTAAAAGGCTCACCAAGGGTAGTCTTCAACTACCATTCATGAGGCTGCCACCCAAGGGGAGATGGTCCTTTGCAGTAGGTTCACCTTCTCCGGCATTACCCACATCTCACCCTCAGACGTGAAAGCCAGCCTAACAAACCCACTGGCTCACAGGTCTCAAGGAGGATGGAGCCATCCCCTCCATCTACCATCAGTGTGTTTGCTGTGGCTGCTTCTTCATGTCTCCCCTATAAAACAATGGGACACTTCAAAAAAAAAAAAAAAAGCTGTATCCATTTTATTTGTAATCATCACAAGCCATTGGAGCCCATGAGGTCAACAAACATTATGAATCTACTTAACAGGTCCACAAAACAAGTGGGACTCCAGTTGAGTGAGTGTTGAGAAAGACATGAACGAAGCCCATAGCCGGACCTGAAGAGTTGGCAGCAAAACCCGAGGTGGCTGCTCTTGGCTCATGATGAATCCCATAGAAGAGCGCACTGGGCTCGTGAGAAGCCTGCCAATTCCTCTTTGCCTGCCTCCTCTGTCCTTTCTATATGTCATTTGAAAAGAAATGAGAAGTCTGACCAATCTTAACGGTGGGAAGAAGAAAGTCTCAGCGTTTTGATGAAGCCTTGTAAATTCTACAGCAACGGCAGGGTGGTTAACAATGACTCCGGTCATGGTGTACCTTTACCCATGCTGAGTGCACTGCTTTACTGAGGAGAGAACAAATGTGAAGAGCCGACTTCACATTGCATCGTGTCTGCCATTCTGTCTGAACACGGTGGGCATGTGAGTGATCCTCCTGCAGCTTCCGGAGGGGTTACGAGCTCACACAGATCCACACCTGTCAGAAAGATTTACTCCTAACACCCCTTGTGGGGAAAATTACATTAACTAAATGAGGTGAATTAGGTCCAGGTTTAGACATTACCTATTAAACAGAATCTATTAGACTGTCAAATACGCTGTATTGTCTAATTCAACATTTTACATGTGAGGAGTTGGGGAATCAGGCACTGTCTACATTCATCATCCTAAAGACAAAGCTACGGAATTGTTTAAGTCATCAGCACTTAAGAGCTTCAAATGTGTTGTTCTGGTGGTCATAAATTGGCTAAATTATAAAACCATAATTAAAAATAATTATCCATGAAGTAACAAAGTAGGTGCAGAAGTCTCAAGAAATAGACAGCTCATCTCCGTGCCCCATCAGCCAAAGGAGAGCCTGTCTGGAGTGAAGACCAGCGAGTTTCATGCCCCTGTAACAGGGTTGCACAAACATCAGAGACAGGCCCGGGGCCAAGAGCAAAGGGAAGGGGCCAGATCCTGTCCAAACCTGTGTCCATCAAAACTCGGATCACCAAATGCCCTAGAAATTATTTCCTCTTAGAACTAACACGGGTGGCAGTGAGTCCTTCCGCCTGTTTTCTGAGTCACCTGTTTTAAAAAAAGAAAAACTATTCTGTGAACCTCAGATCTTAAAAAGACCTTGTGTCTAGAGGTTTCAATAAATAATATTTTTGTTAAAATCATATATATTCCCCTTATTTACATATCTAAATATAGAGAACTTGGGATAATACATTATATCTTAAGGACTCCCTCTGTTAAAATATGGAATTCCATGAAATTTCACTAAACAGTAGAGTTCTTAATTCCTAGTCAACCCTTTTTTTAAAATATACATATGTTCTCTAAATCGTGTTCATGTCTTTCTCATGAACTTGACTTGTGCTCCAGTTCCCGCACACGCATTCTGTGTTACCTGGACATACTGAACCATGGCAGCATAGGTTTCTCATAATGGCCTTAACAGGTCTCAGTAGGCAAGTCTTTAGTTAGAATAAGTGTTATTTTATTTAGTGTGAATGTGTGTGTGCATGTGTGTGTGTGCATGTGTGCTTGTGTACATGTTGTGCGCATGTGTGTGTATGTGTATGTTTGTGCATATGTGTGTGCATGTTTGTGTATGTGTGCATGTGTGCGTGCATATGTGTGCGTGTGTCATGTTTGTGTGTCCTGAATGTATATATGGTCAGAAGAGGGTGTGGGACCTCTGGGCATTAGGGTTACAGATGGCTGTGAGCTAACATATGGGTGCTAGGAATCAACCCCAGGTCCTCTCCAGGACCAACCTGTGCTCTTAACCAGTGAGCAGTCTCTCCAGCCCCAAGTTCTTTTAAAAATAATATATCAACTCTTTGAGAATCCCATACAATGTATTTTTGTCAGATCATCAACCTCCCTATCCACCTAACTTCATGCTGTCTCTTTCTCCCTCTCCTCCCCTTCTACCTCTCTTTTTTAAACCATCTAAGTTCAGTTTGTGCTGTCCCACCACTCCCGAGCTGTCATCCGCCCAAGCCTGCACAGCGGGACTGGCTGGGAATCAAGGGTCAGGCTGGGATTGCCCAGCCTGTATCCAAGACCAGGTTAACATTTCCACATTTCATAAAATACAAGTAGTTAAGCCTAGTCCTAAGAGTCTTACTCCACTGGCCCAAGTATTAACACTCCTCCAACAAGTTCCGTCTGCAGACAGTACTGAGGACCACTGTATTAGAGCAGTGTGTTCCAGGATTTTCTTCCTATCTGCTTTCAGGGCAACCTCTTCCAGGCATTGTGTTAACCAGTGTTCTCTAAAGAGACAGAGAGACTGGGAGAGAGAGAGAGAGAGAGAGAGAGAGAGAGAGCATTTCATTTATGAAGTGACTTACAGGCTAGATCTAGCTAGTCCACAATTACAGTCTACCAATGAAAGTTCCAAGAATCCAGTAGATGTTCAGTTCACAAGGCTGGATGTCTCAGCTAGTGGTCAGTGTATACCAGAATCCCAAAGAAGTGGGTTCTAATACCAGTGAAGAAGTGACTTTCCAGTGAGAGAGAGAGAGAGAAAGAGAGAGAGATTTATTCTCCCGTGTCCTTTATATACACTGCCAGCAGAAGACATGCCCCAGATTTAAGGTGGGTTTCCTCACCTCAAATGATTCAATCAAGAAAATTCCCTGCCAGGTATGGCCAGTAGCTCGTGTTTTAGCTGATTCCAGACATAGTCAAGCTGATAACCCTGAATATCCACCACAGGAATATTTTCCCTTAATACCCCGTGTTTCTGGAATGTCAATATATACCTTTTACACATATCTGTGATCTAAACCTTAAAATCATATTTTCCCATTGGAGGCATCATCGTTGCCTGGAGAACATGTCTTCTTGATCAGACCTAATAACCTGGTTTTGCCCAAAGCACCCACGAATCAGTGCATGGAGTCTCGGAATAGAGTCAGGCTGCCAAGATGACATGGGACAGTGCTAGAGACACACAGCCTTGATCTGCAAGAGTGGCTGCAATTTGTGCAGTCCCTTTGTGCCTCAAGGGGTAGTGTTTGCCGTGCCCAGTTCCAGCAAGGGAGCTGTGGCATTTGCCAGGGTCTCCATGTTTTCAGTAGTGAAGATTCCCTGTGCACAGAGGCATCCTCCTGGAGTCTAACAGTTCTTTAACACCACTTAAGCAAAATCTCTCCCTGAGATGTTGTAAGGCAAGCCCAGATTGCTAGTGCTTGCTCTAGTTACACTGTAACTGTGAGAATTGGGGGGGGGGGAGGGTCAGAGCCGCTGTGTGGGAAAAGAATGAGACTGGGAGAGAGAGGAAATGGGACTCTATAATTTGGGTGTAAAGACCCTGCTACAAGGGTGGCAAATGAAACTGTAACAACAGAACAGGGCAAGCAAAGGTTTAGAGGCAAGAATATGGAAAGAAATTAACGTTTCTGTGTGTCTGGTTTGTGCTAGGCGCAGTCTAAATATTTCATCTCACTCTGCCATACCCTAGGAGTGATACTATTCTCCTCCTGCACACACAAGAACCCTGAAGTTACCCATGGGCAAAGCAGGGGGAACTGCATTTAAACCCTTGTCTGCCTGCCTCTGACCTGGGTTCTTCCCATCCTGCAGTCCTCTCAGCCTTGACAAGCCCACCCAATGGCCATGCAGACCACTAAAGATAGCCGCTCTGATGTAAACCCGGTGCGGTGGCCGTGGCCAAAGTTAGAGGCTGAAGTGTATGTTGAAACTTAGCAAGTCCCCTGTAAATTTAGAAACTCCACAAAGTGAGTGTGGGGGGTGGCACATGCTTGTGACTCCTGAATTTGGAAAACAAGAGAGTGGGAATCAGGGGTTCCAGGCCAACCTAAGGTCCACGGTGAAACAGCCTCAAAACAGATCAAAACAAATTGAAAAGCAATGAGGCTCAAAAGTGGGAAGGGGAGGGAGCAGGAAGAGGGAGGAGCTGGTCCATTATCAAGCCTTAAGTAGCCAGGCAACTGGGGGACCTGAATCACTTCAGGAACACAGACAAGAAGATGCATAGGGAAGAGAGTAAGGGGTGGTGATGGTGGTGAGAATCTCAGGAAGCGGGGAGCAGGGAAATGGCAACCTCAGAATAATAGTGATCTACCTGTCTACAACCTTCTACTCCACCAAGCCCTGTCTGGCCCCCAAGAAATGGGGGAGGAAAGAGAATCGAGCAAGCCAGCCCCAGGAATCCTAAAATCCGGCTCTCCTCAGAGCAAGAAGAAGGCAGACCTTCCCCTTCCAAGCCCGGACCAAGGTCTTACCTCCCAGAAAAGCTGATCAAGATTCCAAAGCCTGCGGAAGAGCCCATTCACAGCAGGAACAAGCTGTTTCCTCCAACAAATTCGCTCACAGTGTTGCAAGGTGTGTTTAAATGGCTTAATTTTCTTTAGTGGACTAACACTAGGTCTAACTCCAATACCTCCCACAGGGGTGAGTGTCTGGGGACACAGGGGTCAGAATGAACTACTCTATCCTGTCTACAGGAACACCCCTTATTTGCCGTGTTCATTAACCACATTCTCAATGCACTGAGCCTATCAAAGTAACCACTTAATTTCCACACAAAATACTTCCAGAGTTGGCAGAGCTGGGTAGTTCTAACTCAGAGTCCCCACATGGTGATTTTCCGAGAGCAACTCAAAGGACTTTAAAGGGGTTCTCCAACCTGACGTCGCCCAGGTTTGTGTTCCCAGGAACTCTGTGGGACAAATGGCTTCGTTGCTCACTGAGCGTTTTCCAAGCACAGGTACCCTTGATGGGCAGGCTAACTCCAAGAGGAAGCTAAGCCTGATGGGAAGTGTCTTACTGAAGACACTCTGCCAGAAGCCTGGCTCCATTTGGCACAGAGATTGTGGTGCTGTAGGTCCTAATCCAGAGAAGTATGTCTCTAAAACAAAGACCGAGGCCAGCTGCATCTGAGTAGACGGAAGTGGTAGGAAATGCATAGTTGAGGAGAGAAGGGATAGGAAGGGTCAGGGAGGAGAGAAAAGAGAGGAAGAGCGGGGGTGGGGGGGAGTGGGGGAGGGGGGAGGGGGGTGTGGAAAGGGGGAAAGGGGAAACAGAGCAGAGAGGGGGGAGGGAGGGATGGAAGGGAGGGAGGGAACCAATTCAAGAGGACAGACGGACGGACGGACGGACGGCTCCCGTTCTCCCTTGACATTCCACACTGTCACCACTCTATAAATTCAGGCTGGTCCTGTGGAATCTGCCCTTCAGTCAGACACGCCCTCCGGTCTGTCTCCCTCCAGTGAAAAGTTCGCTGAATTAAAGGCGTAAGATTCGAGGTGAAGGTTGCAGGTACACTCACTCCAAGAGATGAACGAGGATGTAAGCACTGTTCACTCATGTTTTTGCAGGTGATCTTGCATCCAAACTGAAAGCATGCACCAATAACCACAGTGCTGGCTGCCGGGTGCAGGAAGGGCCCAGGGCAACTGGGCGGGGCCAAGGGTCTGGTTGGAAACAGTTTTCCTGGGGTACTGTCTTGTTATTTGAACCACGTAAGATTATTGTCTGTCTAGAAGTAAAGTGGCTGAGTGGGTAGAAATATCTTAAACCTTATCGTAGCTGCAGCAGCAGACGTTCAGGCATGCTCATATCAACCGAGAAAGGGAGACGCGGCTGGCACACCTCTTTCCTTCCACCCGTCCTTCTGCCAGTCAAGCTCGAGCCGTTCTTAAGTTCCAGCAGAAATGCTAATAACTTTTTAGAACACAGACTAACAGGAAGTTGCTTTCTATACAAGTGTTTATCACCGACATTGTCTAGAGCCTTCCACACAGGCCGATGACGCAAAACCAGCAAAGAGTTCCCTGTAGATGCAGCCGGTGCGCAGGGCAGATAGTAACCACACACACACACACACACACACACACACACACACACACACTCCAGGCAGGGGCTGTGGCTCCCCATCACAGCCTTAGCACACCGAAGGCAGAGATTGCAGTCACTTTTAAAAAAATAAAGAAAGCACTTTCTTGAAAAGTTATATCCATAGTTCTTATTTTGAGGTTCAGGACAATTGCATGCAGTTGGTTAAAGGGCTGTAAATGTTTTTTTGCTGGGACACAGAACAAACTAAATGGTGTTGCTAAGGGAAATCCAGCTGCTTGCAGCATGTGAAGGGTTCATCATGGTTCAGCAGGTCTAGAAGCTGGGCTCTCCACAACCTCCATTCTGCAGCGATGATTAACGCCAATGAATGGGACAGTCAATGTGTTCATTTACAGCAGGCAAGTAGTATTCCCGCCCCAAGAAGGTGGGTGCCCATGTGTGCCTCTTCCCACGCTGTATTCCTTTGCTGCCCTCTCTGCATTTGATGACTTTGTTCTGTGCGGAGACACCATCTTGGTGCAGGGAAAGGGTCTTGTGTAACTCAGGTAAAGGCAGATGAGCAATGAGCACACTCACACGCGATGCTGACCAAGCTCCGTGCTAGCTGTAAATGGCACCGGGACCAGAGCGATGATTCCCATCTCTCACACACACGGCAGCTCACAACTGCCTGTAACTACACTGTGTTCCAATCTCCACAGATGCCTGCGTGCATGTGCTACACATACACTCATGCAGACTCACACACATACACATAAGTAAAAAAAGAAAAAGAAAAGAAAACTCCTTAAAGGAAACAGCGTTGAAGATATTTTTTAATAGAGCAGAGGTGGGTGTCTGGGTCTTTGCTTTTTCCTAGCATCAGTAGCGGCCTGGGCAGGTATGGCTGCATGGGATTGTTCCTGCCATCAGCAACCAGTGAGATATGCTCTAGACGGCACAGCACCCAACCACATCTTTCCTGCCCAAGACCCAGTAGTAACATCGCTTCTGCTCCATCTGGATGGCTGGTTTGTTGTTGCTGTTGCTTTATCATTCCCAACATCCCGTGAGCATCCCATATTAGTCACTGGGATGCAGGTGGATGGCGCTGAGGGATGCCAGGGTGAGACCTGCACATGAAGGTGCTTTCCAGTGATTTCACCCTCCTCGCTGAATAGCCTACCCTGAAGTGATGTGCAGATATCGGCAGTTCCCTCTCTTAGCCTCACTTTCTAGGGCGTAGTAAATACGTTCTTTGTTGCTCCATGCTATCTTTAATGCCAACACATAAATGACAAGTCAATGAGTTATGCCCATGGGCTCATATCTTGTGTTTAATTTCATGTAAGGAATCTAATTTAATTCTACTTAATTCCACAACCATCTTTCTAGGCTCCCAGGGGGTAATGCCTCCTAGTTCATTTTATTTAATATCTAAGTTATTTCTGTTTAATTAATCCACCTTGTGTCTCAGTTACCCGTGGACCTCTCGCTGCTACTCTCACGTTCCATCTGGACTTGGTGTCAATTTAAGGGCTTTAATTTTTCCAAGATTCCTTGATATAAGGCAGTACAGTATGAACCAACCACCTTTTGAAGCACTCAAGTTCAAACACTTAAAATACCGCTATCTAATCTTTTAAAAGTGGAGCAAATGGCAAATAAAATGTTAAGACCTAAAACACTTGGAAAAATGACTCCCCTACTTCAAGGATGCTGTGGCACAAACCTCAACATTTCTAGAGATGTTCTCTGAGGAAAAAGCATGTGCCTGGCTGGTCAACTGCTGTAACTGTTGGGTGTCTTTCAGTCAGGGGCTACTTAGACTGCAAAATTCTAAAACTTTATATGCATAGACTTTTAATTTTTATTTTATTTATTTAGAAACAATTATTTTACATATCAATTCCCCTGTTCCCTCTCCCTCCCACCCTCCCATGACCCCTACCAACCTCCCCAACTCCCCCCCCCCACCTGCTCCCCAAGGACAGTGAGGTCTTCTATGGGGGAATCATCAAAGTCTGTCACATCATTTGGGGAAGGGCCTAGGCCCTCCTCTGTGTATCTGGGCTGAAATAGTAGCCCTCCAAAGGGAATGGGCTCCCAAAGTCCATTTGTGCACTAGGGATACATCCTGGTTCCACTGTTAGAGGTTCCATAGATTACCCAGGCCTCCTAACTGGCGCCCACATTCAGAGGGTTTGGTTCAGTCCGATGCTGGTTCCCCGACTTTACAGCTGGGATCCATGTGCTCTCACTAGGTCAGACCAGCTGGTTCCGTGGGTTTCTCCAGCACCGTTTTGACTCCTTTGCTCATCTGTCCTCCCTCTCTACAACTGGATTCCAGGAGTTTGGCTCAGTGCTTAGCTGTGGACCTCTGCTTCTGTCTGCTTCCATCAATTACTGGATGAAGGTTCTAGGGTGGCTACTAAGGTAGTCATCAATCTCATTATAGGGAAAGGGCATCAATCTCCATTACTGCCTAGATTCTTAGTTGGGGTCATCTTTGTGGATCTTATTTTATCTACATACACGTATGTGCATCATGAGTGTGCAGTACCTGCAGAGGCCAGAAGAGGGCATCAGATTCCTCCAGAACTGGAGTCATAGAAGATAGTGAGCCACCAAGCAGGTGTAGAGAACTAAACCTGGGTCAGCTATTAGAGCAGCTGGGGTTCTTAATGGATAAACACTCTCCAGGCACTGTGAACACTGTGAATAGGCTCTTCCAGCCTGCATAGATTTAACTTGTCTGCTATTTTATGAAAAAGTATTACCATTCCACATGAGGGCTGATGGTGCACAGTATCAGCCTGCTGATGCCCGAAGCAGCACTTCACCAGAGTCTCTCTCCATTTTCCATTTGTCTCTGTTCTGTTCAGCTTTGCAGGATGAAATAAAGTTCACCTCAGGAGAATCTGACAGATTCACAGGCTCGTGAGACAAGGATCCGAGGTGTAACTTGCAAATCTGAGACCTCTGCCACCTGCTTTTTTGCATCTTATAACCAAAGCCCAAGAGAGGAACATTAGGCTGTCCCAGCCAGTTAGTTACCCAGAGGACAAGTGACAGGTAGTGGAGGAACCAGGAAAAGGAGCTCCCCTGGAGTGTGGCTTCCCTCAGATAGTGGGGATATGGTATGCAGAGCCAAGACCTGAAAATCCCCCTCTGGTAGAAACTGCAGATGCCTCAGAACGACAGTCTGGCCCTTCACTTAAAATGTTCATTTCATCTGAACTAGCCTTTCCTTGTAAGGGTCAATCCAATTACCCGGGATAAATACCAGTGTCTCTGCTGCAGCCCCGTCAATCTCAGAAGAGGATCTGAGGACGGGGGTGGAACAGAGAAGTGAACCTCCCAGGGGCCACTCCTGGACTACAGCTCACTGAACCCAGGTGAGACTTGGTCATGAAGACCAGAGAGAGCCCTTACCCTCTGATCCACAGCCCTCCCGCCGCTATAGAGAAGTCCTTCATATACGATTATGATCAGACCCCTAACTAGCCCTTATAGCCAATTCACCTCTCAAATGACAACTGTTTACACATATGGGCAATGACAACATCGGGCCCAGTTTTGTCTTAGCTCTAGCTCACTCCACTGTATACTTCCCTGAGAAGGATAAGTGTATACAAACTTGGTACTCAGAGCTGGTATAATCCAGCCCCATAATTCTTCTTCCAAAATTGTAAATTCCTAAAGATCTAAAGTACACACAGACATGCACATGTGTGCACATGCACACACACACACACACACACAAACACACATACATGCACACGCACACATGCACACACATGGTACAAAATCATTTGGCAACCAAAACATGATTTTTTTATTTATCTCATTTAGTCCCAATGTTGCTATGTTTTACTGCTAAAATATTAATATGTTTGAGAAAGAGTACTGCTCCAGGCCCACTGGGAGCATTAATATTCATAGCACATCTGACTCTAAGTCCTTTAGGTGAGGAGCTGTATCTTGTTTAGCAGACAAAGAAAGACTTTAGCTCAGACCAGCAAATCTAAGTCTGAATTCCCTCTCAAGACTCAAGAACTTGTCTTTGCTAAGTATGTTGACTCCATTCTGTAGAAAGGAGTGGTTAATATCTCTTAAGAAAAGGGGCATACTGGACTAAATAGATGTTACATTAACACTGGGCTAAATAGATGTTATATTAACACTGGACTAAATAGATGTCACTTTAACACTGGACTAAGTAGATGTTACATTAACAGTGGACTAAGTAGGTGTTACTTTAACACTGGACAAAATAGATGTTACATTAACACTGGACTAAGTAGGTGTTACATTAACAGTGGACTAAGTAGGTGTTACATTAACAGTGGACTAAGTAGGTGTTACTTTAACACTGGACTAAATAGATGTTACATTAACTCTGGACTAAATAGATTTTACATTAACAGTAGACTAAATAGATGTTGCATTAACTCGGGACTAAATAGACTACATTGTTACATTATCTCCAGTCCTCCAGTCCCAGGAAAACACTAGGATTCGGCTAGCCATGGCTTTCCAAAGCACAGGCTGAGCTACAGCAGTACATGGGATATCTCTTTTGTATTTCATACTTCCCAAATGTCTCTCCCGACTCATTCCTTCACTCATCATCCACCCTGCCATTAGTGAGGCCCTTTTCACTGCCAAACATTTAACCAGCTGAGGCCACCGAGGTGAGTGGGCCACAGCCACAGGTGGGCAAGCAGACATGTTTTCCATTAACAGTCCATGATTCGCTGGGAGAACGTTCTTGTTATGCAGAAGCCCACCATTGAAGCACAACTGCCACTCTTAAAGAGGATAAGAGCCACTCCCTGGAGCAACTTTGCTGAGAAAGTCAAGGGGAGCATGGGTCTGAAGGCTGGGAAGTAGGACTCAGAATGTAGTCAGTTCTGCATAGCAAAGAGGTGAGGGGTCCTGTGGCGTGAATGTGAGCTCTGGAAGGAAAATGCTGGGAACCCCAGCAGCTGATGGCTGTCTAAGAGAGGGGGCTTTCATGCAACAAAATCAGGACAAGATTTCTTGGGGACAGTGGCCTTCAGCAAAGGCATGACAACTGTGTTAAAATAGCAGTGATGGTCCAGTAAGAGAATAGGATCTCAGGCCTGGGTGAAAACGTAACATTCCCATTGGGTGTAGTCTATCACCTACCCAAGGAAACAGTAAGCCATACTAAAAAGACAGGGGTGATGATTATTCCTTTAGTGAGGAGTACATTTTCTTTCTCAGGAATCACACACACACACACACACACACACACACACGGACAGACGGTACCTCAGGCTACCGTGATGACTATTCTTGGTTGGCAAGTTACCTACATCCGGAATTAACTAAAACCCAAGCAACTGGATATACCAGTAAAAGGGTTTTTTTGTTTGTTTGTTTTGGTTTTTGGTTTTTTTGTTTGTTTGTTTGTTTGTTTGTTTGTTTCCTTAAATCGTTTGAAGTGGGAATACCCATCCACTTTCAACACAGACTTTCTGAGGTGGGAAGAGTCACCTTTGATCTGGAACACACCTTCTGTATGTAGACCACGGTCTACATAAAGGACATGCAAGAAGGAAGCGTGTGCTGTCTTTGCCCGCCTGCTCTCGCTCTCCCTGACAAGTCCATTCTTTACTGGTTTTAGTGCCTGCTTCTCTAGGATTCTGGTGTATACCAGCTGAGACATCCAGCCTCATGTACTGAACAAAAACTATTGGACTCTTGGACTTCCCATTGGTAAAGAGCCATTGTTGGACTAGTAGGACCACAGTCTGCAAGTTGTTCTAATAAATCGTGTGTGTGTGTGTGTGTGTGTGTGTGTGTGTGTGTGTGTGTGTGTGTGTTCAGTCTACAAATCCCATTCCTCTGGGCAGTTGGCTGCTTGCTTGAGTGGGAAGGCACAGCTTCTCCCTTTTCTTTTCTCTGTGTCTCAGACACTAGCCAGACCTCAGTGTGCTTTTCCTGGCCCTTAGAACTATCTTTCTCTTGCTCTAAAGCAGTGGTTCTCAACCTGTGGGTCACAGTCACAAAAAAAATATTTATGTTAAGATTCATAACAGTAGCAAAATTATAGTTATAAAGTAGCAGTGGGAACAATGTGTGGCTGTGGCTCTCCCCAACATGAGGGACTGCATTAAGTGTGGCAGCATCAGAAGGATTCAGAACCGCTGCTCTAAGCCTGCTGTGCAGCTGTATCTGCCTGTGTGGAGCTTCCCTGCTGACTTGAAGAATAGCAATGATTTTCTCCCATTCTTGTTTCCATTTTCCTAAGGCTGACAGCTTGCTTGACCTGATTGTGGGGAGGGGAGGACAGTAAAATTGTCCTTGAATTCCATTTGAGTCCATTCTTAAATTATTTTATTGATGGGACTAAGAACCTCAAGAGGAAACATTCTTGTGACTGTTATTCTTGTCACATTAAAAGGAACCTAAAATATAGCATCATTTCTTTTAAGTAGTTACTGAGCTGAGGACACAGCTCAGTTACTTCAACACTTGCCCAGAATGTGAGTCCCTGGGTTTGATCCTCATCACTGTATAAATGAAAGAAAAAAAAAAAAACAGATTTTAAAGTGTGGTATCACTTGCCTCTCATGTCAGCACTGGGGAAATGGAACATAAGGGTTACAAGTTCAAGGTCATCCTTGACTACGTAACACACCAAAGGCCATCCAGGTATATATGAGAACCTGTCTCAAAAAATGCCATAAGGCACAAAAAGAAATTAAGAAAGAAACAGCTATTTTATAATTTATACCTAGGAAAGATTCAAGAGCTCAGCTAAGTGGTATAGACCAAGGATAAACTAAGGTTGGTGATTTATTAGTCAGGATAGAGTAACAGAGCTCATACAATGAATAGATGGATGCATACATGCATGCATGCATAGATAGACAGACAGACAGATGACAGACAGACAGGAAGGGATTTATTAGAGTGGCTTACAGTCTGTGATCCAGCTGGTCCAACAATGGCTGTCTAAGAATAGAAAGTCCAGGAATCCACTATTGCTCAGTCCACAAGGCTGGGTGTCTCAGCTTGTCATCAGTACATACTAGCATCCTGGAGAAGTAGACGTAATGCCCTGGAGGAGTGGACCTGCTAGCAAGGTGAAGGACAGCAGATAAAGACCGAAAACTTCCCTCTTCCATATTCTTATCTGGGGCCGGCATTAAAGGTGTGTCTTCCTGCCTCAAGACCCAGATTATAAGCAGATCTTCCCACTTTGAATTAAGCAAAAAAATCCCTCACAGGTTCACCCCTTCATTTTTGGGGGTTTTGTTAATCCCAGAGGTAATCAAGCTGGCAACCAGGAACAGGCATCCATCACAGGGACTGTCTGACAAAGCAACTTAAGAGAGCAGGGCTTATTCTGGCTCATAGTTCAAAGATGCTGTCTGTCACAGACGGGAAGTGTGGGCTTCAGGGATGTAGTTCAAGGGTGCTGTCTGTCACAGACGGGAAGTGTGGGCTTCAGGGGTGTAGTTCAAGGGTGCTGTCCATCACAGATGGGAAGTGTGGGCTTCAGGGATGTAGTTCAAGGGTGCTGTCTGTCACAGACGGGAAGTGTGGGCTTCAGGGATGTAGTTCAAGGGTGCTGTCCATCACAGACAGGAAGTGCAGGCTACAGATGTGTAAGGCTTCTGGTCATGTTGCATTGTTGTGTATGAAGGAGGGGTGAAATCCCTATATTTGTATTCAGCTTCCTTTCTCTACTTACACATTCCAGGACCAGCCACGGAACGACACCACCCACAGTGGGCAGGTCTTCCCATCTCCATGAAATCACGACACCACCAGCACAGCTAGAGGCCTGTCTCCCAGGTGATCCTATACTCTGTCGGGTGGACCATTAACACACATCACAGAGACAGACCAGTGCAGATTCAAAGACAGGAGCAAGGAAGTCCCAGCCAAGGCCCATCCTTAACACCACTCCACAACATAACTGTGTCAGTCTCTCAGCCATCATCTCTGCTTCACTCCAACGCGCTCCTGCAGGACACACACACACACACGCACACGCACACACACGCACACACGCGTGCGTGCACACACACATGCACACGCGCACACACACACACACGCACACACACGTGCACACACGCACACACATGCACACCCCTCCCTGATTCCCAACCACAGAGCTTGGTGTGGGGAACCACATGGGGGATTGTGGGATTATTGATTCTCCCCGTCTCTAGGCTTTCCATTTAGTACCCACACTGCTGCCCTAATGGATTCCACTGTCTATCTTTCTTTGATATGAAGTTTGTCAACAAAACAAACCCAAATGTTTCTCTTTGATGTTCACAGACCATGAATGGAGCCCCCACCGCAAGAGCATCAGGCTGGTCTTCCATAGTTTTAGGATTACTCATCCTTGGGTATTCCATGAGTCCAGATGCAGAGCTCCATTACAATAAAGGAGATCGCTATGCAAGAGACTAGCCCATGCCTCGCCCGTGTTGGTCTGTGTTGGAGAAGTCCATGTGCTGAGCCTGTGGACAGTGAGAAAAACAGGAGACTATTTTCCCAGCCCTGTCACTTGCAGACCCTCTCTCCTATTCTGTTCGAAGACATGGGTTATTGTTTGGGTTTTGGTGGTTTTTGTTTTTTGTTTTTTTTAAGCCCCAGGTTTAAATTTGCTCACACACGTGATCAGAGCACATGGGCCCACAAGGGTGGATTCAGCAATTCTTAATTAGACCTCATTATGTAAAATGTGCATGTGTATAAACGTGTGTTTATATCCATACATGCATTATGGCTGACATCCTGAAATAGACTCACAATAGCACACTCCCCCCCACCCCCCCCAAATGTAACATCTGAACTACCCTCATTTGCAAAGTGGTTTTCTGTGTGTTGGAAGGATATGGAGGAAGCAGTAAAGGACGCCTTTCCCACAGAAAAGCTGAACTCAAATCTTAACTGATCTTGAAAGAAACAGAACAAATCGTTGTGGAAACCAAGCTAATCTGGTTAAATGAAAACAGGGTGTCAGTCATGGAAACAGACATGGGAATGGTATTGCCACCCACGGCTACCTTCCTTAGTGGGGTGGTTTCCCACCGAAGCCTTTGACACCCGAAATCTCATGCCCACTGGAGACTCTTCCTCCTCAGCTCTGCTCCACACCCTCCCAAGACTGAGACAACCTGGCTCTTTCTGTAGAGAGAGAATATGCTAAATGTCTTTATTCGTCTTTTGTTTGTATGTTTAAATGTATCAGTTTTTCTTTTTGAGAGAAACCCACTGAGGTTTTCAGACGAGGGAACAGGTGTAAAATTAAAGTCTCACCCAAGGAGGACGTTTTTTTTTCAAGCCCTTTTAGAGTCTTCAAACTGAAATCACCTCCAGGTGGTATTAGATATTAACTCATTGTGTCTTATGACATTTGGGGGGAAAACCCTCAGAATTCTAATTCTGATGTTGTTCTGTCTAAATCACTTTCGTGTTACTTAGTTTCAAAGAGATTTAAATAAATCCCAAGTTTGGAATTCGCCTGCCGAAACGGCTCTTCCTATCATGTTTTGGCCCATATGAGTTCTAATGTATTCCGCACTGTGCTGAGAAGTTGGCAGGCTTATGTTCAAGAGCTCAAGCCTTTGAATCAGAGAGAACGAACTTTGAGGTCTCAGCTCTGTCCCCCTGGAGCTGCGTGGCTGTCTAAGCTGTGATTTCTTCGTGTGGTCAGTTCCCAGGGAACCGTGAGGTTCAGGGTGACTACCATCCCTGGCAGTGTGGATACTAAGTAAACACATTTTACTTTGCACTTTGACAGCGCAAACACTAAGTGTGGCTTGGGGGAGGGGACTTGTCATATGGAAAACAACCCTGACCCTCAGTGGCCTCACACCACAGGGCATAGCTCTGCCTTGTGTACCTAGTACAGCTCTGGCTGGTACAGGAGTTCTGGCCTGTGCCATGGTCATCCAAGGACAGAGATTGATGCACAATTGTCTACAGCACCAATGCTTGCTATGGCAGAGAGAAGGGAGCCTGGGAGGTGACTGGGAGGCAACGTGCTAGGTCAGAAGTTCCTCCACGTGGGAGCGACCTATGTCCTTTACTATAGGCAATACCTCTTCTCCAGAGAGGAGAGGGCAGGGCGAGGCTGAGGAGGAGATCACGTGACTACTGCACACAGAACCTGGGACTGTCCCTGGCTGGGGGCGGTGGTTCAGGAATAAAAGGAAGTTGAAGAGATCCAACCCACCCACACCTAGGTTGGTGGCTACTGTGAATGAGTTTTGTTTTTCCAGGTTTATTTCTGGGCAAGTTCACTATTGGTGTATACAAAAGCTACTAGCCCAGTTTTGGGGGAGGGGGTCACGGTTCCCTGAGAGACTGATGAACTCTGCATGCTATCGCCAATGTACCCCCCGATCCTCACACAACATCAGGAAGATGCTAATTACAAAAAGACAACAGTAGGTCTGAACTAACACTTGTGCTTGATAATGGGAAAAACCTGGGTTACACACACGGGGGAGAGAGAGAGAGAGGGAGAGAGAGGGGGAGAGAGGGAGAGAGAGGGGGAGAGAGAGGGAGAGAGAGGGAGAGAGAGGGAGAGAGAGAGAGAGGGAGAGAGAGAGAGGGAGAGGGAGAGGGAGAGAGAGGGAGAGGGAGAGAGAGGGGGGAAGAAAGAGAAGGAGAGGGGGAGAAGAGAGAGAGAGAGAGGGAGGGAGAGAGAGGGAGAGAGAGGGAGAGGGAGAGAGAGGGAGAGGGAGAGAGAGGGAGAGAGAGGGAGAGGGAGAGAGAGAGAGGGGCCTTCAGTCCATGTAAGGAATTGCACTTTTCAGTGTCTACTATTGTGTTACAACTGTGCTGTGACCCCTCAATCATGCTATTCCAGATTTGCCCCGCAAGAGAAATAAATCTTAATTTCAGTGACTTGTGAGATAATCAAGTTCCCTCTGTCATCTGGCCTGTTATACACAGTGCTGTCCAAGTTCACTCACTTTGTCAAAACAAGTCATTCCTTTGAAAGAGCTGCACTACAACAACAAACTCATGGCTCCTTACCTGACGAGGGAAGCCTGTTTTAAACAGGCGCTCAAGCCAGATTAATAATGAAGGCTGTGTCCGGCTTTATGGCCTGAAAAGCTCCAGTTAATAGCAGCTACCAATTTCCAGGTTTCCTCTCTGGTAGATTCACCATAAAGGGCTGTGCATGGCTGTCTGATTTATCGTCTCCATTGCGTGTTGTCCATTACCCACAAGCACTGCCGAGGCTGAGGCATTACATGCGTGGAGCACCAGACTGAATAATAGATGGCTGGCGTTAAGAAAGACAACATTTTAGGTCCCACTGGTGCAAGGTAGAGCACAGCCTTCACATGAAGCTCTTCCTCTTAATGAGCACCAAAGGCCCAGCCACATTAAGCTTATGGACTCGGGAAACATAAATCAGATGATCACAAGTTATAAACAAAAGGGGGTATATAAAGTTTGAGAGAAACCTAATGATTGGGTTGAAAAGGCAAAGGCAATCAAATGCATTAGCAGCACAGATTATGACATGGTACCAACCTATGTACAGGGATGTCCCCTGTGCTCAGCAGGGAACCAGTAAGACCACAGGCAGAAGGAAGAATCTGAAGGAAAAGGTCCTTAATGTCCAAGGACAAGTGAGCTCTCCACCTGGGAGTAGTAGTGGGGGGTGGAACGCGACAAACAGGGATGCAATTCTGGGGCCTCTTTGCACTGACTGTGTCTATAAATGATTTACTGGCAGATGCATGATTTAACACTAACACAGAGGAAGGTTCGCGGGGTCGCAGGGAATTCAATTCCTCTTCCAACAAATGGCTCAGCAAGAGTTGGGCCACATCTTCACCTCCCCCAATGCCAGGAAATAACATTATGTGTATAAAATATGCCTTTTAATAACTGATGAGGCTATGATGTCTCTACAGCCATGCAGGTCCCATGAAATTCCTGTTTTCAAAGGCCGTTCTTATTCTGGCGCTGTGCCCTTCATAAGGATTAGCACAGAGATTCTATTTTTTAAATCTGCAATATATTTTGATCATGTTTTCCCTCTTCCAATTACTCCCAGAACCTCCCCACCCACAGAACTTTGTTCTTTTTGTTTCAGATCAATCCATCCATCCATCTATTTTTCTATCTATCTATCCATCTATTTATCTATTCATCTATTATCTATCTATCCATCTATGTATTATCTACCTACCTATCATCTACCATCTATCTATCCATCTATCATCCATCTATCATCTATCTATCTATCATCTATCTATCTACCTAGTTTTGTTTCTCAAGACAGCTTTTCTCTGTGTAGTCTTGGCTGACCTGAAACTCACAGAGATCCTCCTGCCTCTGCTCCAGAGTGCTGGAATTAAAGGCCTGTGCTACTACTGTTTCAAAAAACAACAATAAGTGTTTCTTACTTTCATTTTGTTGTTGTTGTTGTAGTTTTGTTTTTAAAGAGGTAGAAAGCAAAAATAGATGCAAAAAGGTAAAGTGATCACTTGTACTCTGAGGTAACCTAGCTTTGCCAATCCACATTTGTCTAGATAACCAAGTCACCACAGCCATGGGTATGGTGGGAGGGGAGGGCTGTGCATCACAGTCCTGAGCTTCCTGAAGGATGGACTGGGTGAATGAGCATCTCTGTGCGTGTGTATCAAGGCAGGGTCTGTTCATCTGCCAATGTGGTGGTCTGCCTGGTTCCAGGCCAGGCGAGGATCCCTCCCAGGCTCTCAGCCACTGGCTCCTTGACCTCTCCTCTTCATCAGCCACCTTCAGGCTGCTTCATTCACAGAACTGCTCTTCCCTGAGCTCTTACAGCAAGGGGGCGGGGCAACCTAATTAAGACCTGGTGATTGGACATGGCCCCTGCCAAAGCTTGGTCAACAAAACTTTTTTGGGGCCTCACATTGCATGGAAATTTCCAAAGAATTTCTGACAATCAATGCTATGGGAACTGAAGGTGGGGGGTTGTCCCTATGCTCAGAACGGCTATGTGCAGAAATAACCGAATATTTTAGAAATTTGAGGATTACCCCTAAAATGATGAGGAGCTGGAGAAAAGGCTCACTGGGTAAGAGCACTTCCTGCTCTGCAGGGGACCCAGGTTCAGTTCCCGGCCATAACATCACTACTGCCCATAGCTCCAGTTCCAGGGGATCCAGCCCCATCTTCCCGCCACCCCCCGTGGACACTGAGTGCACAGGGGCCACATACAAATGCATGCACATAAATAAAAACAAAATTTAAAGCAGAACGATGAAGTGAGTAATCCCAGGCCTTTCTGCGTCCAGGCCACCGCTGGATTAGAGGGGCCTTTCTCCCCTCTCTCTCGATTTCCACAGAATCATACACTCAAATATACTCAGAAACATAATTCTAGTATGTTACATCCCAACCCCAATTTTCCCTGCCTGCCCCCAGTCTCTCCTCACTGCCTCCCTTCTCCCCCAGATCCACATCCTTCCTACATGTCCTCTCAGACAGTAGCAGGCCACCCAGGGACATCAACAAAGCATAGCGTGACGTGTTACTATTATTCCAGGCACATACCATCACATCAAGGCTGGATGAGGCCACCTGGCAGGAGGAAAAGGGTCCCACAAGCAGGCAAGAGAGTCAGAGACGGCCCCTCTCCCACTGTTAGGAGTCCCACAAGAACACCAAACTCCTCAGCCACTGCACACATAGAGAGGACTTTGTCAGACCCCTACAGGCTCCTGAGCTCTGTGAGACCCCACGAGTCCCCATCAGTTGAGTCTGTGAGCTGTGTTCTCATGGTGTTGGATTTTTGAAAATAGTATTTAAAGAAAGACCATTCAGATGAGTGACACTTAGAAGCCCAAATAATTGTAGACACCTGGTTCCCAGCCTTGTGTCTCTCTGAGGGGACCCTCTGGGCAGGCTATATGCAGAGTCAATGGGTCAGAAGTCCTTCCTTCCTGCTGCGAGTGGGGGCCAAAAGGCCAGAAAACCGTGAGAACATATCCTTTGACCTCCAATGTGTCAGAGAGAAAGTTCCAGATGTCAAAAACCCACTGAGATATTTATTTCCTTGTTAACATTTCTTCTGTCTCTGGACAGGGAGAAGCCTAATGGGAATGGCATGGATGTTGAAAGACACCCTTTCGTTTTACTTTCAGGAGTTTCCCTTGCGTCCCGGGGGTTTGTGTTCGCAGCGCTCATGCAGTCCATGTTCTGCGGTCAGCTCCCAGCCCTCCCTTTACCGTTTGCTTTTCTGTTACTGCAATAAAACCCTAACCAGAAGCAACTCAGGGGGGAGAGGGCTGATGTCAGAGTATCTATCGCTGAGGGTCCAGAACTGAGGCACACACCATGGAGGAATGTTCCCTACTAGTTTGTGCGCTGGCTTTCTTTGCTCGCTTTAATTTGTGTGTAGGTGTTGTGTCTGCATGTGTTTCTACGCATCCCATGCATGCCAGGTACCCACAGAAGCCAGAAGAGGGGATTGGACCCCCTGGAATTGAAGTTACAAAGGGATGTGAGCTGCCGGGGTCAGGATCGGGGAGATTGAACCCATGTCTTAACCACTGAACCATCTCTCCAGTCTCTCAACTGTATATATACTTTTTAATGTCCCAGACCCACCTAGGTGCTGTCCACAGGGAGCTGAGTTCTCCTACATCGATTGGCAATGACAAACACATACAAAGCCCCATAGACACGCCGGTAGGCCAATCTGATGACGGAATCCCTCAGCAGAGAGGCTCTTCCCAGGTATACCTAGGTCTGTGTCAAGTTGACAAAAACCATGGCATTACAGTTCCTGTCGGTTTTGATGCACAAGCATATCAATTTAAACAATAGCTTTCTCTTCCCGCTTGTCCCCAAATCATATGTTAGTAATTAAACACAACACAGCTTTTTAAAAGTCCCATAGTCTTTACAATTTCTTTAGCCTTTTAAAAGTTCAATGTGTCTATATGTATACATACATACACACATACATACATACATACATACATACATATTGATCCAAGGCCTTTTAACAGTGTGCTTCTATAAAATCCAAAGCAAGCTACAAACTTTCTTCCTCCAAGAGGGAAGAACCAGGACACTGTTAAAATCAGATCAAAGCAAAACCCAAATCCATCAGTGTGACACTCTGAGTGCCCAGCATCTGGTACTTACGCGTGATCTTGTGGGCTCTGGGAGCTGGTAGTCCCTACTTCAGCTCTGCCATCGTAGCGCACGCACGCTTCATGGGCTCAAGCGGGCTCCTCCGCACACCTGCTGCCGCTGCCATGGCAGACATCCCGTAGGCCTGGCATCTCCCGCACCTCGGAATCTCTATTTCAACCGAACCTGCACCTTCCCCAACAGCCTCCCCTGCCTTCTGGCACATGGTGCCGAGCCTCAGATTCACTGTCAGCCTCTCCTAGCCCCTCGGAGTGGGAAGCCTCAGCTGTTCGCCATAACCCTCCCTCTCGGCCTTCAAAACCAGTATCACGTGAGTGACTCCCACAACGCCACTCACTAAGTTCCGCTGATGGACTGAGTTACAGCCTTGGCCCCTCTGAACCACTGCCTCTGTGTGCGGACTCTGGAGGAATTCTTCCCACAAGATTTTAACTCGATGATGCTGGTTTCCTAAGACTGGGTTGGTTGTTCGTTTGTTTGTTTTACCCCTGCTCCAGCTGACCAGCATCAACTGTCCGAGCAGAGGTTTTACCTGATGGAGCATTTGCTTCCCTGGGAAGCTGCTTTGAATTTCTCTCAGCCGTCTCCTCCAAGGCCCATGGAAAAGCCCATTGAGCTCCGAGTACTCAGCCGCTGTTTCACCCGAAGTTCCAAATGCTTCCACAATCCTCCCCAAACAGCAGGGTCAGGTCCATCGTGGCAGCTCCCCATGTACCTCTGACCAATTTCTGATCTGGTTCGCTCTAAACCAACTGGGGAGGAAGAGGGGTTTTTGGCTTACTGTACACATCACAGTCGGTCACTGAGGGAAGTCAGGGTAAGAACTCAAGCAGGATCCTGTAAACTGAAGCCGAGATCATGGAGGAATGCTTCTTTGCTGGCTTGCTTCCTCTGGTTTGTTCAGCCTGATTTCTTATGTGACCGAGGCCCACCTGCCCAGCCGTGACACCACACATAGTATGCTGGGCTCTCTATGCTGATTAGCAATTAAGAAAATGCTCCCACAGACAGGCCATGAAGACAGTTCCTTGGTAGAGATTTCCTCCTCCAAGTTACGTATATTGGCTTATGTCAAGTTGATAGAAACTATACACCTTTTGCTCTCTTCTCAAATATTATAGAAATAAAAACTCCAGGAAGTTGCCTAGCCATGACATGGACCTGTCCTGGCTCACAATATGTAAGAGACCCATTGCTCATGCAAACAAAAATTTGTTTTTAATGCCAGTCCTGAAGAGTTTCCTATCACCCAAGAGTTCCTGGAACGTTTTAAACAGGCCATAATTTACATTTCTCAATGGGGTTCCTGATGATCTGAATTTACTGTCAGATAAAATAATCTGTTTTCCACAGCTGAGCACCATTAGGGCAGGGGCTGGAGAGACTCAGTAGCTAAGGGCACCTGCTGCTCTTGCAGAGAAGCAGTTTCATGGCCACCACAGGGTCAGAGGACTCACAACTTTATTTCCATCTCTCGGAGGATCTGACACCTCCCGCCCTCCAAGGGCGCCTGCACTCATGTGAAAACACCCACAACATAGACACCCCCACCCCATACATGATCGAAATAGTAAAAATAAATCTAAAACCAACATTTAAAACTAGAACATGAGTTCCCGATAATGATCATCAAGAGTGTATACCAGACCGTGGTGATTTTTTTTTTTTTTTTATGTAATTTCTAGTGTGGGCTCAGGAAAGAATGTACACAAGATGCCACACATTTTCTGCATATGCTTTTGCTGATGCAAAGAAAAAATACCTTTTCTACCAAGACTGGGAAAGTAAAAACAGAAAAGTGGAACCAGACTCCGGGGTGTTCTGTGAAAATTGAGAGGAACTTAAATTCCTCGTGCAAAATACGTTTATGCAAAGAGCAGAACAATGCTTCTTGTCTAAGACTAAAAGACTAGACAGGATCGGACTGCCATCAGCAAGGGGCGGCGCAAGCCAGGGTGACACCTTGTGCTTCGAAGCATCTTCCGCTGTTAGAGCGGCAGGGGGACAATCATGAGCTGCTCCACACCGTCATAAAGTGGGGTGCAGGGTAGCAGGTAATGACGCCGCTGCCGCACACAGGAGCCTCGAGGCCGCGGGTTACACTGGAGAGAGAGAGCAGTTCCCCTGGACTCTGGATATGGGGCATGAGGAACGCGAAATTGTTTTGTTCCCACCTTCTCTCTTCCACGTGCGCGTGCACACACACACACACACACACACACACACACACACACACGCACATTAACAAAAGCACATTAAAAATAATCACTTAAAACATAACCCTTGAACTCAATGAAGCATCTGGCACTCATCCACTACTCATTAACTTATTGAACAAAAAGTAATAGCTTATACAGAGTTTAGCAACATACCCCCCCACCATGAGTCGTTCAGTATTTTTCATTTAAATGATACGATTTCAAAGAATGGAAGTCGTGTTTACATAAATGAAGCAGCCATGTTGTAGAAGAACCCACAAAGCTGATGGGAAATTCTAACACCAGCTTCGAAATCAAGTGTTTCTCACGATAGAATGATTTTCTCCACTGGGTTTAATCGGGGCATTTAGAGAACAAGGAGCCAGAATCTGGATCTTTATTTGGATAAAAACGGTCAGAAAACCCCTCTGCTGGGACTGGGGCAGAAGGGTGAAGGGGGGATGAAAGGTCCCCCTTTTAGGCCCACAGTTGGCCATTGCCAGGGGTAGCCAGTGAGTCAGTTAAAGAATTCAGATAATAAATAGCTCTCTGGGCTAGCCATCCATCCCTGGGAAGGGGGCAATAGGTGTGGGGGGGGGGCGGGTAAGAATCTAGAAAATAAGTTTCTTTGATTCTAGAAACCTAATTGCTTTGGTTTCTGGAATTGTCATTGTTCAGTCAAAACGGAGCTTTACAAAATGGTGTGACCATGGCTGGCATGTGACCATGAAGGCTGTCTGTCCGTCTGCCTGCCTGCCTGTCTACAGCACGGAAAGGCATTTCTAATAAATCTCATCCACAAAAGGAAAATCTGCCACAGTGTCCCTCTAAACCAACATCAGAGACATTCCAATAAACAGGAAGTAAAGGACAAAGCAGGAAGTTTGGGTCAGGAATCACTTAGGGTTGTACAGGGCTCTGCTGTTGGGAGATCTGGGGAGAAAGTGACTGACAGCTTGTAGGTGCACTGAGGAACGTCTTGGTTGCGTAACCACTGGTTATGAGCTCAGCTACATTTCTGGCTTTTCTCAGTGTTAATGCTGGTCGTTCTTCCCATACCCTTCAGACAGGTTCACATCCTCCCTCATTAGATAGTCTCCGGCTCTCCTAAGAAATTCAGATAAATGCTGATTTCTCCAGTGTCCAGTGCACTTAGGGAGCCGGGAGTGTTCCCACCAAGTCCCTAAGAACTTCCCTACCCCAACTCCCAAACCCATGTGTGCTGCTGCTATGGGCCAGTCAGCTCCCTGCAGGAGGAAACCACACCGGATCACTTTGAAAATAATTAGAGCAAAGGTCACTTGCATGTAAGAGCCGTTCCCTCCCTGTAAAGATCAGGTTTTCAAATAGGTAACTAGCTCCAAACATGGATATCCCCACAGGCTTTTTCATGGAGAAAATTGACTGTTGCAGAGAATTCTCTTCGCTCTCGGATCCTCCCTCCAGGGAACCCTTCCAGAACAGCAGAATCTTGTCCTGTGTCTCACAGTTGCACCATCCGACAGCATAGAGCAGAGAAAATGGAGGAGGAGCTCCCTTCTCGAGTGTGTTTAGCCATGGCCAGCTCTTCATCATTCATAACTGCTGTGGTCCGGAACAAAGACAGGAAGAGACATTTTCAAGGCACCTTCCACACGCCGGCCAGGAGCCCTGAGACAATCCAATAACGGGAGTTTTAAATTTTAGTTTTATTCTGTGCATCCCTACAGTAAGTGAACATCCCGTGTACCACGGTTGGTTTACCTTAGAGAGTCCTGTTCTGTGCAAGGTCCTGGCAAAGCTTCCCTCTAATTAACTCTCCTTATTTCTTTTCCCATTATTATTGCATTATTTATTTATTTATTAGGATGGCCGAGATCATGCTACATGCTTGGAGGTCAGAGGACAACTGATGCCAGTCAGTTCTCACTTTCTACCACATACATCACATGCACACATGTACTTGAGTACACACACACACACAGGGAGGTGTGGAAAGCAGAGTCCAGCCACACATTCATTCACTGTGCTTGAAGGTGAACAACAGAGGTAGCATGCTTAGGAATTCACCAAAATGAGCCCAGCTCTAACCCTTACACACACTCTGAGGTAGAGCGTGCTTGCTTGGCTGGGGCTAGAGACAGGTGCTTCTCCATCATAGTGAGGCTGGTATCCAGAGAGCAGAGCCAAGGCCCTTCCTCCTAGGAGCTGGAGGTAAATGACCACTGCTTGTTCTACACGGAACATCGTGGCCCAAAGGTGGAGGCAAATGTTCCAGGGAGGGAACAGCAGGTATCCAATCCGGGAGGAGAGCAATGAGTTCTACATAACATGTTGATGTTCACATTACTTCCCATGCAAGCTCTAGAAAGCTTGTCACATGTCCAAGGTAAAGGTGGCTATAATTAGTGAACTAAATGCTCCATCTTGGGAACTACGTCATGAAAAATAGAGAGGAAATCTACATAGAAAACACATCAGAGTCCCAAGGCTAAGATGAGTAAGGACAGTTCGCTGCACAGAACTGGTACAGCCTTGTTGTGGGCACAGAGGTCCTGCACAAATACACAGATGCTAGAAAAACCAACCCGGAATGTTAACTTAAGCACACAGGCTGTTCCTTCAAGGGGAGGGAGGCAAAACCTGTTTCCTTTCCCGAAGGCTGGAGCTTTCTAGCTGTTGATCTTTGCTCAGTCTGGGTGGCTGAACACTTTCTGGTACCAGACCTTGCTCCAGATCCCTCTCAAGGATTTGCTTTCTCAGTCAATCTTCAAAACCTATCTTGATGGAAGATGTCCCATGCTCTCTACAAAGGTTTTTTATGTGGCTGTGTCTAATCGGTATTTAGTTTACTTTGTTCCTCAAGATTTAGGCATTTTCTGTTGTGCACTTGAGACTGAGCTAGTCATCACAAAAATCATTGTCATCAGACTGCACTGCATTTAAATGCACCTAAAATAAACAATTTGGGGTCAGACTTCCAAAGTTTGAACCAGTACCAGCTGCTGGGTCCTGTTGTAGCAAATTTCTTCTTGCCTCCCACAGCTCATCTTGCTGATGCCCAGGAATGTTGCAGAGACACCACCACCACCACCACACAACCTGGCCAGGTGAAGGAGAGACAGGATCTGGACAGAAAGAAGTGATTGTCAGTAGCCACAGTGTCTAACCGGCCAGGACACTTGAGGGGTACAGATGGGTTTCAGTCATCTAAATTCGGAGAATAAATGAGCCACGTCAGCACAGACTCAAAAATCTTATAATACCATTCAAACACACACACACACACACACACACACACACACACAAGGAGGAGAGAGAGACAGAGAGAGAGACAGAGACAGAGACAGACTGGAGGGGGTAGAGCCTTGGGCTTCCTCAGCACCATGGACAGCACAGCATCACTCCAGCTCTGTTCCCTGAGCCTTAGTGTCAGAAAAGACTCTTAGCAACAATCCAGAGACCATTTTCCAGGACCAGAATGCCTAGCATGCTCAGGAGATGAGGAAATAGCAGCTGGGTGCCAGCGCTGGGTGTTACCTGGGTGGAGATGGAAAAAGAAGGATGGTATATGTCCACTCTGAAGCTTTCCCGACCTTCCCTGTCAACCACATACACTCCCTCCCCTCTCCTGTAGATCTTATTGCATAGGGCAGGCACACATTTCATCCAAAACAAGTAAAGGTATTGTAGAAATCTAAAGTCCATTAAGACCTAAAGTAGAAGTCAAGGTTGGCCAAAGCATTTAAACTGTATGCATCAAAGCAACAAAATAAAACGCAAAATGCGTTACAACAAAGTCAACGCCCTCACCAGGACCAAGCCATGGGCAGAAAGAACCAGGCCAGTCGGGCTAAATGCAAGCAGCTTGTTTTCAAGACCTTTGTCACCAGGCCCCCCCCACGGCCCCCTTCAACTAAAAACACCATTTTAAGACCCTGGCCCACAAGATGAAATCCAAGTATGAATCTGAAATCGCAATGTCATTTACAAAGCTTAAAATTTAAGAGAACGTATTTTCAAGTAAAGATGAGCATGGAGTCAATGAAAATCAATGTTTCCCCAAATCCAAGAGGCTTCCAGCAGGGACTGGTCGTTGTCCCCTACACTGTGACCTCTTACACCGTGACAGCTACTTGAATGAAGCTGAGATTCACAACAGGGCAGATGAGAAGGCGCTATCCAGAACCGCTCCCAGCATCACTTGCTCCTCCTCGCTGCGAGGAGGGAGGGAGACCTTTCCCATGGCTAGTGATCACCCATGGGGGTGTCTTGCTCACTTGCCTGTACTCCCCAATGTGAGCCCCATGATGCCACTATCCCTGTGAGTCTCTAGCACTCTCAACCAAAGGTAAGTTACCCAGTCAACAAATCCAAGACAATGCTCAAGAAGCTGAGAGCTAACAGGACCCTGGTTGGCCAGAGTGTGCCCTAACGCCTAGAGATTCCAATACCTACAATTCCCTTATCTTGGCTGTTTTGTTTTGCTTTAAGACAGGGTCTTACTATGTAGACCAGCCTGATCCTGAACTCACAGAGATCCTCCTGCCTCTGCTTTCTGGGTGCTGGGATTAAAGGTGTGTGTCACCATGCCAGACTAAAACTGGAACTTTTAAAGATATTTATTTCTCCATCATTCTAGGAGCCCTGATAAAATAATACACAGCTACTTTCCCCATATGCCTGCATCTGTTTAAATGGAAGTTTTGCTCAGGCCTACTGTACTCAGAATGGTCCTTCTAAACCTAACATGGGTGAGACAGATGATCGGACATCCTGAACATGGCTCCGAAGGCTTTTGCTTTCCTTGTTCTAGATGTAACATTCTGTGAAAAGTAAGAAAACTCCCACCTGCATTTTACTGAGTACATCTCATATCCAGTGGGACAAGGCCAAAATGCAATTCTGGTTTGTGTGGATATTTCATTCTAGTTTGGCTTGAGTTTTACAGATCTGAGCAAGAGGCTGGACTTGGCAGACCATCTGGCTAATGGAATAACCTGGAAATTTTGTCTGTAAAGATGATGGGCTGATGTCCTCTGGGTTAACTCTGCTTTGGGGTTTTGCTATCACACCCCTTCCTGGATGCCAGTGCTTCAGCTACGATGGATTCCATTAGATGTTTCCTCCGCACACCTCAGTCTTAGGTGCCCTCTGAGTGGCAGCCACCCTGACCCCTTTGAAAGTCAGATGAGCTCAGCTCTTCCTAGAGGCCCCAGCTAAAAGTGTGGGTCTCTTAGGTCAGCAAGAACCCTCCTTTCCCAAACTCCAAATGGCTTTGCCCATTAAGCCATTAGTAGGCCAACTCTAGGTTGCATTCTGAGCATCCGTAAGTGCAGCGAGTATGTGAAGACAAGGATGCGAATTGATATTGATTCTTCCCACTCTGTTTTGCAAAATGAACCTTAGGCTACAAAGACCCACGCAGACTGGCTGCTGAGGCAACACACACCAAACACACTCTTCGCCCTGAAAATTAATGTCGAACCTCACATTCCAACTTTGCACAGGGCTGGTCCTCACTGCTGCCTCTAGGTGCTGGTTAGAAAGGGTGAATTTTACCAATTCGTAGAGGCAGAACCACAGGCAAGTGCCTTGTCCCAGGGTCCAGCCTGGCAGGTGCCTCAGCTGGGTTCCAGTCCACATGCTTCATTTCCGCCACTCTGAGACTGAGAAACCATGGCATTGATCTCTCCTCTGTGGCCGAGGGTTTGCCATTGCCGATAGTTTCAGCCATGCATCTGAAAGAGGTGATGTAATAAAAGCAGCAATGACTGCTAACCAGAGAGCATTAGAAACGTTAAAAGTTGCGCGTGTTTGAGATCATCAGTCCTAAGTTCCTTTTCAAGAGACATGGAGTCGCACACAGAAAAGAACCAGGAAGAAGCTGTATTTTGAGTAGTTCTCTTTGGAGGAGAAGATACTTGGTTCCAGCCACACGGTGCTATTAGGAGTTGGCAGATCCTTTTGCAGTTGGGACTTAAAGAGGATGCATGTCCTCAAAGGGGATGGTGCGGTTGATCCCTGGGTGTAGCTAAGCATGTGGCTTTCTCTGTTGAGTGTTTCTGTATTTGCTGAACAGCCATAAGGTCTCCAATCAACAGCAAGCCACTCACCAGAGCCTCCCAAACCACTGAGAACATTTCCTCTTTCTGGGGCAGGGGTGGGGTTGGAGGAGTGGGGGAGGGTTGGGATAAGGTCTTGCTGTGTAGCCCAGGCTGGCCTGGAGCTCACTGTGTAGCTCAGAGCGGTCCGAACACCCGACTCTTCTCCTTCAGCCTCGCAAGTGTTCGGGTTTAAGGTACATACCACCTTGCTTGGCTTGCTTCCATGTTTGAAAGTTAGTGATCTCATGCATTTAGTTACAACAACAGAAACACAGCTAACAAGAACATCAGCAACGTGAATAAAAACAGTATGCCTGATCACTTTTCAGGGAGTTTTCCCTCTGTACACTCAGTCATGGCTCAGTGTGGGACATTGGCCATTTAAACACCCTGTGGGGAATGCTCTTGAAGCTGCTTAGGAAATCACTCTTTCCTGGGGGGTTCATATCAGACACTTCTCTGCTGCTGTGATAAAACACCATGACCAGTGACTTGTGGAAGAGTTTGTTTTGGCTTAGGGTTCCAGAGAGAGAGTCTGTAATGGCAGGGAGGTATGGGAACAGGTGGCTGGAGCAGGGCGCTGGGAGATCTTCTTCAAACACAAACAGGAAGCAGAGAGAACTCACTGGGTGTAGGTGAGAACGCTCAAAGCCCCGCCCCCCGGTGACACCAAAGCTGTGTCACCTCCCCAAACAGCAGCATAGTGGGGAACCAGAGTGTCCAAACACCGAGCCTAAGGGAGACATTCCCCTGTGGAATGGCTTCATGCCCCGGCGTGCATCATTTTCATTCGCTGAATCTGTCCTTGGGATTGATATGAATGAATCACATAGTTTGTGGTCTTTCACATCTGGCTTCTTCAGTTCATCACAATATTGGTGAGTTTTGATCGTGTTGTAAATGCATCCACGTCCCACGCCGTAAATACTGCTCAATGTTTTATTGCTTTGCAAAACCTCGTCAAGATTCTACCACGTCTTTCTTATGTGTATGTGTGTGAGCCTGCATGAACATATGTGTGCCGTGTGCATGCAAGAGAGAGAGCACCAGATCCACTGGAACTTCAATTAGATGCAGCCGTGAGCATCCACGTGGGTGCTGGGCAGTGACCCGGGTCCCCTGCAAGAGTGGCAGTGCTCTTAGCTGCTGACCCATCTCCCACCCCATAATTTATTAACCCTTTCACCGACAGGTGTTTGGGCTGTGGCTAATCTGGAGGCATTATGAATACAACGTCAGCGGCCTTTTCCATGTCAATAACAGAAGTTCATATCACACTCAGCACTATTCCACAGAGGAGTCTGCACAATTAAACAACAGTGGACTAGAGAAACACAAAGAATTAAAATTAAGGCAACATTTCATGCCTTGGTAAATAAACCATTATGCAACCTGCTGGAATTATATATATATATGTATATATATATACATATATATATCTGAAATAATTGGATTTCAAGATAGGGACTGAGCTTCCTGGAAGCCAAAACAAAAAGGGAAACAGGGTGAATTACAAAAACTTCAATCACGAAGAGAAAGCCAAACCTCTCCGTTGGCAATAAATTCCAAGAAAGTTCTTCACGTTCGCTGTCATAGTATGAGTTATTGAGAGGCAGAGTACAGAATTCCCTTGAGGCAGCAATGTGACAAATCCATTCGGGACTTGATGACAACCCCATAGGTAAAACAGTGCCATAGTGAGCAGTGTGTGTGTGTGTGTGTGTGTGTGTGTGTGTGTGTTAGAGAGAGAAAGAGAGTGTGTGTATGCGTGTGTGGGGGAGAGAGAGTGTGTATGTGTGAGAGAATGTGTGTGAGTGTGTATGTGTTAGAGAGTGTGTGTGTGAGTGTGTGTGTGTGTGAGTGTGTATGTGTGAGAGAGTATGTGTGTATGTGTGAGAGTGTGTGTGTGAGTGTGTATGTGTGAGAGAATATGTGTGTATGTGTGTGTGTTAGAGAGTGTGTGTGTGAGAGTGTGTGTGTGTGTGAGTGTGTATGTGTGAGAGAATATGTGTGTGTGTGGGAGAGAGTGTGTGTGTGTGAGTGTGTATGTGTGTGTGAGTGTGTGTGTGTGTGAGAGAGAGAGAGGGTGTGTGTGTGACTGTGTATGTCTGTGTTTGTGTGTGGGTACGTCTGTGAGTGTGCATCTGTGAGTGTGTCTGTGTGTGTGGCCTTGAACCACTTAGATCCACTTGCCTCTGCCTCCCTAGTTCTAAGATTAAAGATGTGTTTTAAAGAAAGAAAGAATGAATATAGTATCATATGTTGACCTTGTCCTAGTTTGCCTCCTATTGATGTGATAAGCACCGTGACGAAAAGGAACTGGAGAGGGAAGGGTTATCTGATTCACATCCCAGGGCAGTCCCAGTATTTCACTGAGGAAAGGCAGGGACCTGCAGGCAGGGGCTGATGCAGACACTCTGGAGGGTGCTGCTCACTGGTTTGCTCTTTCTTACAGAACACAGGACCATGGATGGCACCTCCCACAGTGGGCTGGGCCTTCCCCCATCAATCATTAATCAGGAAACGCCCCTCAAACATGCCCACAAGCCAATTTGATGAATACAAATCTTCAGTAGAGGTTCCCTCTTCCCAGCTGACCTAGCTTTTGTCAAGTTGACAAAAAACTACCCAACACGGACCCTTTGAGTCAAGGGTCAGCAAAGTACAGCCCCCTGTCTGTTCCTCTAACGCTGGGGTTCAGTGATTTTCCTAACAGAGGACGCCAATGCATCTTCGGTGTAGCTGCCAGTGTAGCCGGCAGCAAAGCCCAGGGCCCCCAGCACCGAACTGTGAAACAGGCCGAGTGTGATGAATTTGCCTAGTGCCAGCTAATACAAACGTCTGCACGTTTGGTTTGGTTTAACTTTTCCGGAACATGTCATGTTTCCATCCTTGCACTCTTCCGACTTACGCCACCTGCAGCTTGCAATGGACTTCCTGGGCCAGAAGCTCAGAGGAGGTCCAGCAATTGCAGAGTCTTTGTGGCCATATCCAGGCTGTCTGTGTTGCCTCTGTTGCTTTCCTGTCCATTGCTGGAGTCCAGTGGCTGCAGCTAGGAGGCCCTACACACACATACACACACACACACACACACACACACATGCACACACACACACACACACGCATGTGCACGCGCACACACGCGCGCACACACACACACATCCAATCCTTTACAGAAAAAGGATTGCCGACTCCTATTGCGGTAAATAAGGATCAGGATAAACAAATAGGCCGAATAGATGTTTATTCAGGGAGAAATAACTTACAACCTAGACAGATGAACACCAGGAAATTCAACCCGATCCTCTCCTGTCCGAGTCACGCCAGAAAGAGAGAGCCTTCCTGGCCCCCTCCGACCTCCTTCCACAGGTCACTTCCGCCCATGGCTCCACCCCCCAATGGGCGTGGTCAGTGCCACAGAAGGACTACCTCACTACAGACTCCACTCAAAACTAGTGATGGCTGGGATCACAAAGGCTGCTGTCAGCCTTGTGGGGATGGAACCTGGGACTCAAATCACCAGAATAGAGTAAGAGTAAGGGATCCGGGTGCTGTCACTGAGGCCCCAGTTCAGAATTACAGCTACTGGGGTAAGTTAAGGGTCCCAAAATGTCACTGAATTCTTTTTTCACCTTCTCTGGCTTGCGCCGTGGGAGTGAGCTCACAGAGAGAGGGGGAAACTGTGGGAGCTAAGTTCTACCGACAACCTGGTAACCTTAAGAAACAACCCCAAGGGCAGACAGAGGTCCCTGAGCGACCACGAAACCCCATGACCTGAGTTCAGTCCTGAGAGCCAATGGTCAACGTCTGAAATTTCTCCTAAGCAAAACCAGATCTGTGAAACCGAGAGCAGACGGATCTGATGTAAGCACTTGGTGGTTTCTCCTCAGGACAGAGATAGTGAGGTCCCCAAATGAGAGAGAAGCTGTGCCCGTCTGTCTTCTGTTGGACAGTGGACAGCATCGGGTCCACAACGGTCTCCAGGTCTGCTTCGAACAGACGGCTAGGCAAGCAAGTGGGCGGAGGTACGCGGAGAAGGCAAGTCTTGGCTGGGAAAGCACATAGTCACAATCCTCAAGGGAGGCGTGGCGTGAGACCCCTTCGGGAAACTGCAGTTTTTCCTTTTACCCATACATCCTCTCATCTTTATTATCGCCAGAGATTTGTTTTCATAACAGTCACAAATTTCTCAGCCCCATCAGCCTCTGTTCCCCTAGACCCTTCTCAGTGAGACCAGGGATCAGGATAGATAGACTTCTCTCGGTGAGACCGGAGAGCAGGCTAGACCCTTCTCAGTGAGACCAGGGATCACGCTTATGTTTGCTGTTCATAGGTGAGACCGGAGAGCATGTGGGCAGAGGAGGGCCCTTCTCAGTGAGGACGGCGGGGGGGATCAGGATAGATGGACTCGGTCGGTGAGACCGGATGGATGGATGGCTAGACGGCCGGCGCGGTCGGACCAGGGAACTGGATGTTTGCTGTTGATGGAGCGACTGGTATTCACGCGAGCAGATATGGGGATGGACGGACGGGAGGTGCCCATCAACTGATGGACGGATGGATGGACGGATGGACGGATGGACGGACGGACGGACGGGTGGGTGGATGGATGGATGGATGGACGGACGGACGGATGGACGGATGGACGGGCGGATGGACGGATGGATGGATGGACGGACGGATGGACGGACGGATGGACGGACGGACGGACGGACGGGTGGATGGATGGATGGATGGATGGACGGACAGATGGACGGACGGGTGGGTGGATGGATGGACGGATGGATGGGTGGGTGGATGGATGGACGGACAGACGGATGGACAGATGGATGGATGGATGGATGGATGGATGGATGGATGGATGGACGGATGGACGGACGGATGGACGGACGGGTGGGTGGATGGATGGACGGATGGATGGGTGGGTGGATGGATGGACGGACAGACGGATGGACAGATGGATGGATGGATGGATGGACGGATGGATATGCTGAAAACACACAGTGGGGGTTTATCCAGCTATAAAGAAGAACAAAATGAAAATGTTTGTGGGAAAATGGATGGAGCTGGACAGAACATACACAGTGAATAAGCCAGACCCAGAAAGACAAATACCTGTGTGCCTGTGTGTGTGTGTGTGTGATGTGTATATGACATATGACAAGAAAGCCTAAACAGAACTACTTGGAAGAGGAGTGGGACCAGAAAGGGGGACAATACTGGGACCAAATAAGAGCCAGTGCAACACCTAAGTATGAAGACATCGTGATGAAACTTATTGTCTACTATACTAACTCGAAATAGCTGACGTTTTTTAAGCCTCAGATTGTATTGCTCCAAAAACCCAAAGTTGTCGACCACACATCATGTGGTTTCTCAGTGGCCCTGGGTTCTTAGTGCCTTTGACTTTCACCCATAAAGCCACCCTGTAAAACTTGAGCCCTCATAAATACCACCTATAAACAGTGGCCCGTGGTGGTTTCCTAGGAACCTTAATACATTGTGTTCTGTTTCTATTTACAGCCTAGAAAACACACACAGTCTTTGCCCCCAATAAGGGTAAAAGAAAATAATAAGGGTCGAAATTGCATGGTTCTCAGTAGTACTTCATTGCCGGTCCCTGCTAGGGTACAACCAGCCTCCCACCCCACCCCAAGGCCTTCTGCAAAGGGAGGCTCACAAGACCACACCACTCTTGTCAAACTTTCCTGATTGGAGCTGTTTTATTATTCATATAATTTTAATAGCAGTCAGTGATTGTTTGGGGGCCTAGTACAACTTGAGTGGATGCTAAGGACGATACAAGTAGCTCCTTTTAAATCTTTAACCAGAACAGAAGTTTACAAAAAAGCACACACTTATGAAACAGCAGGCTGTTTAACAGGGCAGCCGATTTCTTCCTGCAGCCCACCTGCACGGGCCCCTAACAACTGCAAAACTAACTACTCAGCGGTTTTCTACTGCAAAGCCGTAGCGTTTTCTAACTCACTGACAGTTGTCAGGAAGTATTGCAGGGAAAAATGAAGCAGGAGAATACTGTTTTTCTTAGATAGAAGCCAATCAACACTAGTTAGACAACACTAACTAGGACACGTGAGAGCCAACGGTGTGTGGGACAAGTCTACTTAAAGCACCAAAGTGGACAGGCTTAGAGGCAGAATGGTCAGCTCTTGAGGATGGAAAATGAGTGTTGTTAAATACACAAGCAATGCTAGCGTGTAAATAATCAAACCATAAGTCATTCCCAGCATCCTGTCTGATGTGGTCTATCAGCAACGTTCTACACAATGATGATGTACATGATCCTGCTACTACATTAGGAAATTTGGGACAGAATCCCCCCAAATCCAGATGCTTGGGCCCCTGAGAATTTTCCCTGGTAGAATTCCCAGCTGTGGGATAGTGAGACATCTTGAGGAAAGCAAGGTTGAGGGAGTATGATCACATTTTATTTATTTTTCTTATTAGTATGTGTGTATGTGTGAGAGAGAGAGAGAGAGCATACATGCATGTGTGCAAATGCATGCATGTGTGTGAACATGTGTGCATGTGTGCAAGTGCATGAGTGCATGAATATGCGTGTGTGTGCACATGTGCGTGCATGTGCACATGTGTGTGAGAGAGCATACATGCATGTGTGCAAATGCGTGTGTGTGTGAGCATGCGTACATGTGTGCAAGTACATGAGTGCATGAATGTGCGTGTGTGTGCATGCGTGTGCGTGTGTGCTCAGATGTGTGGCACAGCACACTGGAGATAACTTTCAGGAGTTGGATCTCTCTTTCCACCAAGGATTTCGGGGACTGAACTCAGGTTTTCAGTCTTGAGCAGCAAGCTCTTTGACCCATTGGGCCAGGCCACCTTGCAGGCTCTCCATAAACATGTTTACATTTACTAAGACACAATAATAAACTAAACAGCATAGTGTATTGACTGTGGGCAGTAATGCTTTGCACACCTTGGATTGGCAACGGTGGACTCTGCAGTTCACCTCTTTGGCTCCTGGCTCGCTGGTGATTGTTATGGTTCCCTTCCGGGTTTCAGAAGGATGCTGTGGGCGTTCTGCATTCTTGCAGATTTTCCTCTGTTCCGCTCTCCAGTCAAACATGTTCCACCATGCTGCTTTGACAACCCAGTGTCTCAGCCACCTCCTCCCCCAAAAGACGATCTGCCTTAGTCCTGGGGAAATCCCAAAGGTTTTGTTTTCTCTTTTAATGCATTTTCATGTTTCGCCTGCTTATTTGTAACTGCCCTGAGTGCCACACGGTGCCCATGAAGGCTGGAAGAGGTGTTGGGTCCCCTGGAACTGGAGTTGGGGATGGTTGTGAGCTGCCACATAGGTGCTGGTAATCAAACCTGTGTTCTCTAGAATAGCAGCCAGTGCTCTTAACTCCTGAGTTTATTTTTAAAACAAAACTTTTTTTTTTATTTTGGTTTATTGAGACAGGGTTTCTCTGTATTGCTTTGGAGCCTGTCCTAGAATCGATCTGTAGACCAGGCTGGCCTTGAACTCACAGAGATCTGCCTGCCTCTGCCTCCGCCTCCCAAGTGCTGGGATTAAAGGTGTGCACCACCAATGCCCGGCTCAAACAAAGCTTTCTTAGACATCTTGAACTGTTGTATGCATCCTCTCCAGGCACCCTGCTCTTCACCCACTCCTCCTGATTCTCAGAACATAGATGTGTGTTTACCCTCCCCCTGCCTCCTCTCCGTACCAGGGTCTGCTTTGGAAATCTGTCTTCCCTCCTCCTGTTCTCTGGCTGCCTGGCTGGAAACAATTGAGTTTCACCTATCATAAATGATAGTTAAGTTTCAGTAACAACTTGGCTTGTCCATGGTACTCATATTTCGGTGAAATACTGGCCTTGGTGTTCCTGTGATTAGAATATTCTCTAGGTGGTTAGCATTGGCAATGGATGACTGTAAGAAGATTATGGTATGGGAGGGCCTCCAGTTAAGGCCTTAAGACCAAAAAAAAATGAGGTTTCCCAGAAGAAAGTCTGCCTTAAGACTATAAATCTCACCACATAGTGGTAGCACATGCCTTTAATCCCTGAAGAACTCAGAACACTGAGTTTGAGAACAGCCTGGTCTACAGAGCAAGTTCCAGGACAGCAGGGTTTTATACAGAGAAACCATGTCTTGAAAGAACAAAAAAAAGAAAAAGAAAAAAGACTACAAGTCTCCCCTTATCTGAGCTTTGTGTTGGAAGAAACTCAGTGATAAAGTTCAATTTACAAATTAGACATAAGAGGAAATTTAAAACAACATATTAAAAATAGAGCAATTGTGAAAATATGTCCCGTAATAGGGTCTTCTGTTCATCGGGAGCTGTACTTGGAAGTGGTACCTCAGCCCCGCCCTCTCCACTCCCCATCACTTCCAGCCATGAGAGGCAGAGCTCTGTCCTAATCAGTTACGGGCCCCAACCCCCAAACCCAAAGCCAGCATCAGCCCTGCCCCTTTACAGTACGGCCCAGCCTCTCTGACATCACAGCAACAGAGAGCAAATGACATTCATTCACTTTCCAGTTCCTCTCTGAAATATCCATCCAGTCTCCAACTTTCCCTGCACTGGATTTGGGAGCGTTTTTTCTTCTTTTAGGGAAATAAGAGTTACCTAAGCTTAGTCCCTGTGGCCCCATGATAGAGTGGAGATGATGGGAAAAGATTCATGCTCTGAGTAGGAGGAAACAGGACAATGAGAGATGTCATCACACCCTCAAAGTGACAGGCAATGTAAAAATCAATTGTTTGTGGCTAGAGTTTTCCATGTGCTGTCGGTAGCTTCCACTGCGGGAGGGAGGGACTACCACACACCTTCACCTCCTGCTGAAATTCTACCTGCCAACCTGGCCCGGGATTGAGATTTTGTGCTTTGAAAATCTCCACAGCTGCCCAAGCCTGGCATACCCACCTTCCTTGCTACTCTTCCGCAGCTGATTGATCCAGAGAAGGGCACTCCTGGGTCACCATCTTAAAAGAGGAATCTCACAGTGCATATTAAATTTTTATCTCCTAGTATTTCACAGGGGAAGATTTTTAAGTCCTGTACTTATTGCTGTAATTTAATATTTCCTCTGTTTTCAAGCTGACCTACAACTTAAACAAACTGCCAGGCTTCGTATTGTTGACCAGCACTGTGTTTGGAATGGACGTGTTGGAAGTCTACATCACACAGCGCTACAAGCAGAGGTGGTATTTTCCTGGACTTAGACTTGGGGTGAGAGAGGATTCTAAGTTTTAGAAACCCAAACTCCTGCTCAAAAGTTAAAGTATATATCCTACAGGAGGGAAAATGACTCACAAATTTCCAAGCAATTTTTCTCCAAAACAACACTTCTGTTTCTAAATACTTGGATCTGAATACCTCAGTCCTCTGCTGACTGGAAACAAACAACATACAACCTACCTATTCCCAGCAGAAGAATAATCATAAATATCAAATCATTTTGATGATGTGGTTATTGACTAGAAAAAACAAACTAATGAGACCACACCGTCCACAATGCATGTTGTCAGGAATAACTACCACTAACCACAATTAATAGAGGCCTTCCTGGGAAGGACTGTCAGCCAAGAGAGGGTGTCTGGTGCATCCTTCGGAGAACTGGCCCCCACCCAGTCCTGGAGCCCCACAAATGAATACTGAAGGACAATTGGTCCATTCTCTCTGATCATTGAAAAGACAAAAATATCAGAGAAAAACATGGCAGAAGTGAAGGTCCCATCACCTCTCAGTGAGAAGAAATGTGTGAATACCCATGACTGTGTATCTCCTGCCTCTTCCCATGCTTCTAAATCCCCCAAACGTTCCCATGTGAGGCCCTTGGCCCTGTACGGGCCTTCGATGCTTCTCTGTCCCTTACAGATCCCCCTCCCAAAGTTCTCATCTTAGTTCTCAACTTGTACCTGTTGTGGATGCTGTAGGAAGGAGCCCCAGGTCCAGGAATGGAGTGGTGTGTGTCTTTCAGGCAGACTTCCATCCTGTGTCATCAATAGTAATCAGTTTAAAAGTTAAGCCAAGCCCAGGAGTGATGCTGTGAGCCTGTGATCGCAGCAGCATATTGCGAGTAGGTTTTTCCTCCAGCCTGCCTGGACCCACCACGGCACCAGCCCCAAATAACACACAGAGACTCTGTATTTGATATAATGTTGTTGGCCAGGTACTAGTTTCTTATCGGCTAGCTCTGTCCTAAGTATTAACCCATTTCTACTAATCTAAGTATTTCCACGTGGTCTCATCGGAGAGAGGGGACCGTCGGTTCTGCTCTCTCCAATCTCTCCATGCTGACTCCTCCCTACTACTTCCTTGAATTCTCCCTGTCTCCTAGTCCCACGTATCTTGCTTTCCTATTGGCCAACAGTGCTTTATTCATTAACCAGTATGAGAAACATTTACAGAATGACATCTCCCATCAACAGCACTCAGCCATTCGGAGAACTGAGGCAATATATCATAGTATCAAGGCCAGCCGGAGCTTCACAGAAAGTTCCAGGCCAGTCTAGGACTGAGTCGGAGTGGCTTGGTGGTATACATACATACATACATAAATACACAAACAAACATCGTCCAGAAAATTCCAAGTCCTAGGTTTAATCCCTAGCCTTTCAAAAGAACACAGTACCAAACAGCCTTCCATCGGGCTGAAGGAACTTAATGTGCAAAGATTCACAGCAAAGCCTCAAACTTTCAGCAATACACAGAGAATGGTTCATCTGACTATGGGTGAACCACTGTTCCCCATTTTATAACATGGTCAAGACAAGCTCTTCAGCCTCACCAGCCTTCTGTCTGGCGGGGCTGACAGCAAAAGATAGTGATCAACTTTTGCTTAATTGCAGGGGACAATCAACCCTGTAGAAACCCACAGGCAGAGATGAATCTGAGAAGAACAACTGAAATTCAGTTTTGGTGTTTCCCCCCTGGAGAGTCATTTAAGTTCAGGAATCCTTAGACTCAAGGAGACCAGAAGAGAGGAAGTTCCATGGACTTGGGGTGCGCTGGTACAGCCTTGTGCTCCGGGCACTCGAGAAGCTGAGCACAGGGAGCTCGTGGCCAGCCTGGGCTACATGAACCCCGGCAGCACAGCAGACTCAGGGGCCGGGGAAGCAGAAGGGACATCTGGGGGACTTACAGACCAAACTGTGGTCCCCACATTTCTCTACTCCCGTAGGGAATTCTTGGAGCAGAAAATGAACCGTCTTGAATGCTCCAAGCAAGATTGTCAGGGTCCCTTTGCCTCTGAGACATGTGAGTCTTAGAGACTGCAGCTGGAGGACTATTTATAATAAATAAACCCTAAGAAGATCTGACCACATTTGGGAAAGCAGTAAATTTCTGAAGTGGCAGTGGGGTGCACAAAGGAAGGAGTGACTGTCAATCTGTCTGTCTGAGGAGGCCAATGGATCCCTCCCCATCCTTTCCTCGTGTTCGGTTGTTCACTCCCCTGCTCCCTCTGCCGTGGACACCTTCTTAGGGCTCACACAAAGGCGCTTTCCCTGAGGACGCCTTCCTGTCTCTCTTGAGCCATTTTGCCCTTGACTCAGGACTCCAGTGAACTTACCTGACCCCACAGACAGGGTTGCTGAAATGATAGAAATTCATTGCTCATTTCTGGAGGCTGGAAGGCGGAGGCCACACATGGCGCAGACTCTTCCTAGTTCGTGGCTGGCATCTCTGTGTCCTTGTCTGGTTGTATTGGCTGGTTTTGTGTCAACTTGACACAAGCTAGAGTCATCAGAGAGGAAGGAGACTCTGCTGAAGAAATGCCTCCATGAGACCCAGCTGCAAGGCATTTTCTCAAGTGCTCAGTCGCGGAGGGCCCAGCCCATGGTAGGTGGTGCCCTGACCCGGCAGGTGGTCCTGGGTTCTGTAAGAAAGCAGGCTGAGCAAGCCAGGGGCAGCAAGTCGGTAAGCAGCACCCTCCATGTCCTCTGCATCAGCTCCTGCCTCCAGTTCCTGCCCTGCTTGAGTTCCTGTCCTGACTTCCTTCAGTGACTTGACTATGATCTGGAAGTGTAAACCAAATACACCCTTTCCTCCCCACTTAGCTTTCTGTTCATGGTGTTTCATCACAGCAATAGAAACCCGAAGACACTGGTGGGCAGGACAAGCTACCTGCCTGCGTCTCTCTGTGAGGATATAAATTCCATCCATGGAGGTTCCACCCTTACAGCCTCCCTCCCTCCCCAAAGGGCCCTTTTGGTTATGGTTTGCTTGGATCTGAAGCTTCCCCTGAAAGTTCATCTGTGAAAGATTGGACACCCTGTTAGCTGCCGAGTCGCCTCTCCAGCCCCCAGGAGACTCTTCCTAACTCACAGGATAGATTAGAGATGCCCGTCTCTTTGGGGGAGGAGTGGAGCAGTGACCATAATTAAAAAGGATGAAGCCCAACATCAAGCCCTCAGAGGAGGCATCCAGGAGCGTCCAAGATCTCCTTCCACAGAAATCTGCTGAGGGTTCAAGGCCTGGAGTATTATGAACTTGAAGATGGGAAAATGCTAAATAATAAACGTGGAGATTTGGGTGCCTAGAACCTTCCCTCCTACAGCTACCCCAGAGTACCACCTCTCCCCTCTGGCACCAGAAAGTCATTCTGTAGTTTTTGGACCAGAGGCCCCAAAGCCGGAGAACCAGCCCCACAATGGACATGCTGAATGTTTCCTGACACACCCGTATTTAAGTGCATCATACCACACACTTCATCAGCTCCGGCCCAGCATTCCCAACTCCTCCCAGTACAGAAGCCAACTGCAGACTGCCTCTAGGAAAAAGACACCAGCTTCACCTCAGCCCGCAGCTGGGTTCACCAGACGTTTTAATCGCCCTCCCGGTGACCCTTTATCAGGCAAACTATTAGCGACAGCTTGTTACTGGCTCCTGGGTCTCCCTCTGTTCTGGACGTGCGCTGACTTTCTGATATTGCTCTCTCACCACTGAAACAAACTCTGACCACTTGCTTGTTCAATTTTTTTTAAGTAATATATTCCTTTATCTTCTTTTAGACAATCCAATTTGTTCGCACCCTACAGTCCCCTGGTGATGTCTTTAGATATCATTAGAGGTCATTTCCACCCAGAGAACACTGCTAGTGTGTGTTAGACTTTTCATCACGGGACAATCACGGAAGAGAAACAATTCCAAGAACAAATGATTATTTGGCTCAAGGCTTCAGGTGTCTCGGCCAGGACTGACTTCCTCCACTCTAGCACCTGCAATGAAATGGAGTGTGTGACAGCAGCGGGCAAGCGTGGCACCCAGATGGGCCTGTGCTAGGGACCCTCCTCCCCTCTGCCTCCATCGAATGGGCCATCTCCTCTGCAATTTCTCCCACAGACATCCCAGAAGTCAGAAGTGTGCATTACCAATCCCCTACGTGTTCCTAAATCCAGTCAAGGTTACCAATCACGCCTTGATCATGAGAGGCACAATCCCATGAGGTGGGATCCTGGGTTGGATTTTTTTAAAAGCCAGCAAGCTAAGTACCAGCAGACATTGTTCTTTGCTTCTTGGCTGTGGACCCAGTGAAACCAGTTTCCCGAGGCTCCTGCCTTCCTGATGGACTGCAGATACAGTGTGACCAGACCACTGCCTCCTCAAGCTCTTGGAGACATGACTTCCCCAACTCCAGAGACTACAACATCTGAGCCAAAGTAAACCTGAGAGATGCTTGCTGATTAAAGCACTGGCTGCCCTTGCAGAAGACCCACATTCAGTTCCACCACCAACACAGCGGCTCACAATCGTCTGTAACTCTAGTTCCAGGGATCCAGCACTCTCTCCTGGTCTCTGCGCCCACATTGAGGACACAACCAACCCCAGCTTCTGTGCAGTTAAACCTACGTGGTCACCCTACTAAGCAAGCATTCCTTTCTCATCTAAATATGGTAGCTATTAGAAGAATATTTACACTGTATTAAATATGATAAATGTAAAGATTGAGAAGAATTTAGAAGGAAGAGAGTAGCTTCTTGCAGCATTTTGTATAACAAAATCTGAATATCATAGATTTGCTATTCTCTGGGACATGGGAGAAATCCTTCATGAATACCAAGAAACGTGTGAAATTCTATCAGTAAAGGATTTGGGGAAGATCTAGGAGAAAAGAAATCTCTGAGAGATGAAACTAGTCGTGTTCTGGCTTTCAAAAGCACATGAAATGCTCAGACACACAGGAGCAGAGATTCTGAAAAGCTCCCTAGTCAGATATCACAGACTAGTGATCTCCCCCACAGGATTACAGAGTTAGGCTGTCCCAACAGAAAATAGCAAAAGAATTAAGTTCCTCACACACCATGGGTGGCCAGGGGGGATTCTCTTGGTTTTGGTTCATTTGTGTTTTGTTTGAGAATTTTATATAAGTACACAACATGGTCTGGTCAAACCTATCCCTACTCCCTGCCCTCTGAATCTTCTTGTATCCATCACCACTTCAAGGACAGAGGCCGTAAAATGGAGACAAAAGATAGGTCAATGAGAAAGAGTAATTTAAAAATGACAAAACACTTGGCATAAACTTTGACCCGGGAATTTTATGACTGAGACAATGTGAGCTAACCTTGTATGGAGCTAAGCAATAAGCCAGACTGTGGAATAAGATGCCCTGTGTAAAACGTCACTATGGTTTGGTGGTACACCAATAATTACCTAGGGTGCTTGAAGCATGGCTGCTTGATTGCCAATGTTCAACTCAAAAACAACACAAAAATTAAAAGTTGCTAGTCAATCAAACAGTTTTAGCCATCTATCTACCGTCTATCCATCTTTCTTCTATCCCCATCTCTTAGTTAGGGATACTTGTTAAAAGAGGTGGAGGAGGGGCCTAGCCTTCTGCGGCGTCTTTGTTCTCACTTGCCCGGACTTCATAGTTACCTAGGAAGCACATCTCTGGGTGTATGATTCTGTCTGGGCATGTCTGTCTTGGGGGGTTAAATGAGGAGGAGGAGACCCTAAATATGGGCTGGGCGCTCAAACTGAAAAAAAAGCCTGATGGACATGAATATTCATTTTTCTCTGCTTCCTTCCACTGGTACACATGTGTTATTGCTGGGTCCTAACAGCTCCTTCGGGGGAGGCATGAGACACTGGGAGTCAGGTGAAAGGCAAACAGCAGACTCATTTACCCAGCAATCGGGAGAGCCTGATATGCACACCCTACCCCCAGCACCCATGAAGCACCCAGACACAGCGATATTGCATGGTTGCCCCTCATCGCCTAGGCACGATCAGACACAGCGATATTGCATGGTTGCCCCCCTCATCGCCTAGGCACGATCAGGGCCTCTGACTGCACCTGTTGCTAGGCCCTCAGGCAGACTCCACATGTCACGCATGGCCATCCCCATCTCTCTTCTTCCTTCCACTGACACGCATGGCCATCTATCTTACATTCCTGCTGTCCTCCTTCCCTGCAATAACAAACTGGAGCCCCCGAAGCCAAATAAAATCCTTCCTTGAGTAGGTGCCAGGGGGTAGGGTTTTGATGGTTGATATTTATCATTAACCTGGATGTACTTTTAGAATTGTGCAGGAGATACACCCTTGAACGTGCCTACAGGGGCACTCGGAAGTTCAAATGCGGAGGAAAGACCCCCCCTAAATGTGGATTGAATAACTCGGGGAGGGGGAGCTTTGGCAGCACCAGCCTTTGCCTCTGCCTCCTGACCAACCACTAACACTCACACCCTCCAGCATGCCTCCACCCCCGACAGGAAACACTCCTTAGAGCACTTGCTTTTCATGACATCTTGCTGTGGCGCTAGAACATTTAAAGACAAGAAACCCAAAGCGGGTATTCAGGGGCTTGAGGAATGGCAGGTGCTTATGTCCACTTCTGTCACAGTAGGAAGCCAGCTGCCCCATCCAAAATTGAAAACTACAGTTTTGAAAAGTGAGAGATAACCCAGCCTTCCCATCATCGTTCTTTGCCTTCACTCCCAAGAAATATTCTGGGAATGACACCAGAAATGGTGAAGAGGGGCAGTGTGAACTCGGCAGATTCTGCAGTCTCTGTTAGACTTCACTGAAGCTGAGTTTAAAATGTGTCTACATACAGCCTTCCGTTTTATGAAAGCATTTTGTGGGTGAGGTCGGTCAATGGTGGATCTCCGGCCTACAACACACAAGGCTATAAACCAATTAATGAATTAATTCATTGAAACGCCTCTATTCATATAAAATCATTTCCCTTTTTTCTCCACCAATTTATCAATAAAGATATGAAGAGAGTAAAATTTGAACATTTGGAGATGGCTTGCATTTAATACAGAGAGGGTGAGTTCAGAAATTGAGCTGTACCCTGCAGGTCAAATCTAGCCCTAAATAAAGTTTTATTAAGACACGTGTTTCCATATTGCCTGTGACTGCTTTTACAATGTCACCAGTTTTTCTCCCTGGGTTCCTCTCATCAGCTGCCAAACCCCCCATCCCAACAACCTTCATCCTTTTTCTTACCAAGGGCCACACCATTTTGTAAAATTCCTCCATTTTGGTTAAATCTTGACCACTCCGGTAATAATGAAAAATCGGTTTCTAGACGTGAACTAGCTTCTTTCTCTAGAGTCTTGACTCCCTGGCCCTGTGGTCCCTAGTGAAGGCCACAAGGGAAGGCATCTGCCGTTTCCTTCACCTGACTGTACCCTGTCACTTCTAGCCATGGCCAGTCTCAAGTCCAAAAACTAAAACAAATTTAAGAAGTGGAGATTCAGATCTCGGGCCCTGCACCCCACCCCACCCCCAGTACATAAGTAGCCAGCAGACCCTGGTTTCACAGACATGCTCTCTGCAGGTTCCCCCCCAACATAAAAGCCTGAGTGGTCTTGGGTGGCTCACCCCCACACCTGTCCCTCTCCCTGGCCTTAACGTTTGTGACCTCAATCACAGGGGTTCGGGTGAGATACACAAAATGTAGTACAGAAAACGAGCAGGATTTACTGCAGAAAAAGGTGGGAAAAGCCCAAGGTGGGAGCAGACAGGGACCTCAGGCAACTCCCCAGGGCCCCTTCCGGAGGCTTTGGGCTGTTTCCAGTCTCCTGACCGCATGATTGACATTTCAGCACAGGGCAGCGATGTGTGCTCACTCTTTATCAGGAACCATCCTGGTTTGGACAGTTACTATGGCCTTCTGCAACAGTAGGGCCAGAGATCTAACCCAGCCATGTCCTACTCCTCTGGCTGTTACTTGGGGTCCTGCGGTCCAGGAGTTTCACGGTCTGCTACCAACCAGCCAGTTACCTCCACTGCCCTACTTGCTGCATTTGTGTTGAGGAATCAAAGGTTCCTCTGTTCCCCATCCCCGCAAACCAGGAAGCAGGTTGAAATGGGTTTTTCATCCATGTCTGAGTCTGAGGGACAAAGATACTGTCCCATCTAGAAAGGGAATCTCAGGTTTACAGGATGAGGGTAGGAGGCGTAGATGATATCACAGGCTCCGCCTGGGCTGGCAGAGCTATTGGCCTTCATGTGCGTCTCTCAGACTAGGGGATGGTAAGACCTTTTCCACCTTTTCTTTGAAGGTCACCTTCAAACCTGGACTCCTGATTGCTCAACCCATTAGTTTTGCCTCTGAGGACAGGCAGCCCGCATCTCTGGTTGCTGAGAGAGGTACACGGGGCCCTCTCCTTAGATAAAATGTTTCCTGTGGACCAGTAGAGAAAAGCACAACCAATGATGGATGCACGGTTGGGTAATCCATTCCCAGCGGACACATCTAAAAACAACTCCAGCGCCTAAGGCTGGGGACGTCGTAAGAGCCAGAGGAGCTGGGAGTGTGCCATGAGATGTGTCTCCTAGGGATGTCAGAAGCCACACCCACAACGCCTCACCAACGTGGCTGGCCACGCATGAGCTGCACTGATGAACGTGCCAAACTGGACAGAGTAAAGCACACCCATGTGACTTCAGCTCTACACAAAGAGCTGCAGGTAACTAATGATGCTGAGGACGGGAGAGTCTTTCCAGGGAAGAGCACACCGATTTGGGTCTCCAAATCCAAACAGTCAGCCCTGAAAATGAGCGTAAGAGTAGCTGTGAGAGCCAAAGCTACATTTGAGTTTTGATCACTATGCCATGAAACAAAACTGCCCCGATCCATCAGCCCCTTGCCCGAGGACAGACAATTCCTGAAATGCTGGAAGCCATTGTTGGGGGGGGGGGGGCAACAAGGCACACGTTTTCACGCCTCGAAACAAGTTTGTTTGACCCATCTGTACCAGATATGCTTGATCACATATGGGTGGATGTTCATAGGCAGGAAATGCATCAGGATGTACGCTTGCTCTTGATTGGCTATAGGCTGGAGGTCCATCCGGGTGTAAGCTTGCCCCTGATTAGACCTGACAGGGAATACTTAACTTTAATCAGGGCTGTTTTTCTGTGGACCCAGAAATGAACCTGGGCAGAGCTCATCTATCTGGCCAGTATTTAAATTAAAACTTGCTCCAACCTTGGCTTTAAACTGTGATCGTGCTCGTATTCTTGACTGATGGGATTAGCACGTTAACCAGACTGAGCAGGCTATGTTTAGGAATATGCATATAACAGCAATTAATGGAAAGGGGGCATGAATTTGAAAGAGCAAGGGGAAGTACATGGGAGACTTTGGAGATGAAAGGGAAGGGGGATAATGTAACTATAATCCCAAAAAACGAAGAAGTAAAATCCAATGTTCCCTCTGCCTACCGGGGCCCTGGTCCATTCTTTCTCAGCCTGGGTTAGTGTCACATTCGGTTATGGCAACAGTGACTCTGTACACCTAGAACACACGTTTACTGACCCTGCCTGCCGGAGTGAGACTTGGAGTACGGGTCGTTTGGTTTGAATGGTTTTTTGTTTTTTGGTTTTTTTTTTTTTTGTTTGTTTGTTTTTGTTTTGTTTTTCATTTGTTAAGTTTCCTAACATCTTTAGGAACTACTGTCACTTTCAATATGGCAGTAAATCCACCTCTGAATCTCACAACGACCAGCTGTATTTCCATGCCTGAGTTTGCCTGGGCCGGGAAGAGAGGCCACGTGACTCCCAGATCACCTTGGAACTTCATTCCCTCAAGAACAGCGGCTGCCATCTGAAAAGCTCATGCTTGTGTGGGAAGACACAAAGCAATGGGAGCTCTTAGCGGTGGGGATCTGTAGTTGGTCAGGAACCTGTCTAAAGGAGCCAGGTATGCCAATGGTTAGGGCCATATACCTCCACTTAGCCTCCGCCAACACGAGAACCTTCAAAAGGTACCATACAATTCATAAAAGCAAAGCAAACGAAACCTACTCATCTATGAAACTCAGATGGAAGGGGTGTCCCTATCCAGGCATCTGTACTGTCCTGTCCTTGGGGTCCTGCAGGACACACCCTCAGTTGACCGGATACACCTTCAGCCGTTAAGAGCACCACCTGTGCACATTCACGCTCCTTTTTAGAAGGGCCCTGCCCACTCCCATCCTCTCTCTCCCTCTCTCTCTCTTTCCCTCGCTCCCTCTCTCTCTCACCACTCCTATCCCCAGGGATTGGTCTGGTCTTTGCCCCTTTTCTCTCCTCTCCCCATAAACCTCCTATGTGAGTCCTGTTGGATGGCCCGACTTCTCTTCCTGGCATTTTAAAAATTACAAGAAGGGTCAAGAACCGGGAGGACGGGGAGCTGAGGAGTCTGCGTGTGCCTGTGAGCTCCACTGCGTGTTAATTTTTTTTTTTCTGGGCCCAAATAAAGGCCTTCTGTGAGGGTTTGAATTACTAAATCTTGCTATCTCCATCATCCAAAGGACGCTACGGCTGAAGTCTCCTTTGGCCCACCTGTGGGAGACTTTGTCCAGCTGAGGATGAGGTCTAGAAGAGGTGGGCACTGCTTTGCACCTCTGCTCCTTGGATTCTGGCCTCTCACCCAGCCTCACTTCACAGGCCATACATGAGTTATTAACTAATGATGTAGCATTCCAAGGGTGCCTAAGCATGAGCCACGGGACCATGAGCCACAGGACCAGCCATTGGCTGCTACAAACTGCAGGATGATTAAGACTGGTAAATTAAGAGTTTTCATGATTCAGCCTGTTTTCTGCTTTAAAATGGTTAATAATCTTGATTTTATTCCCTCCTTGAATAAATGTTCTGATTTCAAGAACAGTGAGTCTTCCCGGATACAATAGTAATCACAATAAAAAGATTCTAAAAGAAACCTTCTGCTTCCTTTCTGATTAGAAAGTCATTTTACTTTTTAGTGAAAGGGGAAAAAAAATCTATAGTGATGGTTTGCTTTTACTAGAAATGCCACCAACCCTCTAACTATACCACAAAGCAGAGGCATACAGAGAATCATCACACCGTCACAAGGGGAAACAGGCCCTTTCTGGGGTTTAGTCTCATTAATGTAAAGAATTTAAGCAGACCCAAAAGGAAGCTCATTGGAGTTAAAAGGAAAACTCCAAAGCAGGTCAGCTGCACCCTCAACAGATGGAGGACAGGATAGGGCAGAAGAAAACGGAAGACCATGCTGTTATGAGTAGTTTTCCCGCCGGTCTGGTCCCACTGCCATGCCAGCCCCAAATATCACACAGAGATGTTGCATTAGATATAATGCTGTTGGCCTGTTACTAGTTTCTTATTGGCTAGCTCTGTCTTAAATATTAACCCATTTCTATTAATCTAAGTATTTCCACGTGGTCTCATCTTACCGGAGAGTGGGCCCTGACCTCTGTTCTGTCAAGTCTCTACATGTTGACTCCTCCCTACTACTTCCTCTCTCCTCCTAGTCTCCTAGTCCCACCTATCTTGCTTTCCTATTGGCCAACAGTGCTTTATTCATTAACCAATAAGAGAAACATATTTGCAGAATAACACCATGCCGTTTGGGTTAGGTATGATTTAGGGCACAATCAGGCACAAGGCAGGGGTGAAGCCCATGTGTTTGAGAAGCCATGCTTTTCAGGGGGATTGGGAGCCTCCACAGGCCTAGGAAGCCACCTGGCTGCAGCTGCCCTGTAAACAGCCACACCTGAGCAGGAGGGGCAGGGAAGGGGAGTGTGGTCTCATTCCAGGGACAAGCATTCCTTCTGTCTCTTCGTCATGGCCTAACATGAATCCTTCTACCTGAGTGGATACTTGACCCTCCCAGTAGGGATGCCCAGAATGTTAAGTGCCCACCCAGCCCAGAGAAGGGGCCTCCATGGAACCCAGTTGAGGTCACTGTAACGAAAGCTCAACAAGTTTCTCCCACAATTCCCAGATTTAAGAATAAGTTTTAATGCCTGCATGTCAGTAGAGCCTTCCGTCCCTGTGACAAAGAAACCATCTTAAAGGAGGGTGTGTTTACCGCAGCTCAGGGGTCCATCGCCCTCAGTTTGTGCCTGGGGAAAGGCAGATGGTATCGTGTCGTAGGAGCTACTTACCTCATGGTGGCTAGTAGAGGTGTGTGGGGGGGGGGGGAGAGTGGAGGAGAGGAGCTCAGAGCAGATAGGGCCTCCAAGAACACACCTCCAAGGGCCTGCTTCCTTCCTCCACCTGGGCTCTGCCTCTGACAGTTTCCAAAATATCACGATAATACCCTTAAGTCATAAACCCATAAAGAGATAAATCCATGGAGCTAGTCAGAGACCCCATGACGGAAGCACCGCTCAATGTCTGCATCCACCAGCTGGGGAGCATGCCTCTAATATGCAGAAAGGTGTTTCACAGTCAAATCATAGCAAGGTGAACACCAAAGCAACTTAAAGCACAAGTTAAAGTGTGAGAAATTTGCTTGTAACTTATACCACGAATCAAAAAAGCAGAAAGATATCTCCCCTGAAGGTTTTCAAGTTTTACTCTAAACCCAGAGTTCTTTTGTCTTCCTTGGGCATCTAGATGGTCAGTGAAATCTAGAATATTTACTCAGTGCCAGGGAAGGCAGTTCAAGAGACACCCCAGGCTGGGAGTTTCCTTCGGGCCCCTGGAATACCTTTAGTGTCAGGAAGGGGACAGGGGTTGTAGACTCTGCTGAGGAGATGCTGCAGTTCTAATCCTGCCGAGCAGCATGCAGAGGAAGACAAATCCAGGCTCCCTATGATGTGTCACTTCGGCAAAGTGCCCCGTCTTAATATTGTCACACTAGATCAGGATCCAGGTTCCAATAAGTGGGTTTTAGGGGCTCACATGTTCATGGCATGACAATGTGTAATAAAGGACTCCAGATATATGAAGAATAAACTTAAACACATAGACTTCCTTTATAATCTAAAACGCCAAGCCTCTTTCCATCGGTTCTTTTTTTTCTGTTGGGGTATTTCATCTTGTTTTTGCTGATTAATAGAACGTGGTATTTCTGGGCTTCAATGGGTTTGGGTCTCTGATCTGGACACAAGGTGACTGTTTTTGAGTTGGTTTTATTGTGCTGACTCATCCTCCTGATTAGTAACAGTGTGCAGCTGTAGGAAGACTGGCCTCCTTAGCTGACCGTGCCTTGTAGTGTGATTGGGGGATTCCATTCAGAAGAAATGTCCCAGGGTCCCTCTCTTCTTCCTTGTCTCCACCCTTCTCCCCCTCCCTCCTTTTCCTTTCTCTTCTCAAAAGAGATTTTGTGGGTTAGGACAGGTACTGGGGGGGGGGATTCAGCGTGTATTATATGCCTCCCCTGGCATGCCAAACCCGCCACAGCCTTTACAGCCTCTGCCTTCTCTTCTCTCTGGCTCCCTCCCCCCACCAGCAAGACTCCACTCAGCCCGGAGCTGGGGAACACTTAAGAGGTAGGGGGAGTGTGAACACGGGCCTCGCCCTGTGCACATGCGTCCCCACCTCAAGGTCTCCAAGTCTATTGCTTGATCTTTTAGCTGCTCGTGACAGAAATTTTGACTTGTTACTCTGTCTTGGCCAGAAATGAGAGTCCTGCATGCCTTAATACTTCCATTATTTTCACTATTGCAACAATAACACAAAACTCTAAGCAAAGAGTTATCAAATAGCAATTTGGAATAAGCCCTGACCTTGGAATGCAATGCCCGAGTCACTGCACGGACTCTTGGTGTCCAGCTGCCACATGAGCTCCCTGACCTGCCCTTTGACAAATAAGCCAGGCACGTGACTGCTGGTTCCCTTCCAGCTCCAGGGTATTATGTCCTTCCATTCCCATTAGCTAACTGAATTAATGGATGGACTACTTCAGGAATCCAATCAGCAGCTCCTTGGGAAGGGCAAGTTATTTCTGAAGCTTTCAGTTCATAAAAATCTCATCGACTCCCTCCTGCAATCTTTCCTCGGTCCCCGCTGAGGGCTGAATTGTGTGGGCAGAGGTCCAGGACAAGATAGGACCGAGGCTGGAGCAAGGCAGGCGGGCTGTGTGTGACAGACCAAGGGAGACCTCAACACCCAACGGACGAAAGCTCTAAGCTCGTGTGCACTGAGGTCCGGTCACCTCAGAGCCCCTTCCTCACCTGTGACGAGGCCGTAATGCCCCCAGAGAAGGTAATATCTGGGGTGATGCGAGGGAGCACAGCCCACTGACAGCTAAGGATGCTCCTAACCCGCTAGTGAGAGATGACGATGTCCCTCTCACCCTGCTATCCCCACCACCAACATCCGTCCCACATATACAGGAGCAGCTTCGGGTCAGCTGCCCCCACAGGGACGCCTGCCTGTCCCCTCCCTCCCGACGCAATCAGGTTTTCACTTTAGAACAAAAAAGATCAACCAGGAAGAATGGAAACAATGCTACCTCAGAAGAGGGCAGGGGCCAGCTAGTTGGCTCTTCATGTGAAGGTGCTTGCCTCACAAGTCCGCTCAGGTAAAGACAGCCAGCTCTACAAAACTGTCCTCTGACCTCTACATGTATGTCATGGCATGTGTGTGTCCCCACATAATGTCACCCATACACAAAGACAGGGAGGGATGGAGGGAGGGGGAGAGGGAGGGTAGAATTCCCCAAACTGCTCACAGACCTCAAGAACAAGAGCTCCAATGGGGATTCCTGAGTCACTGTTGGGGGTCAATCCAGAGAACATCTGAGAACTACTCCAGAGAACCCACCCAGGATCCCCCTACACTGGGCAAGGCCAGAAGGAAGCAGACACCTTCCTTCAACAGGCTGCAGCTGTGTAGACTACTAACTAGCCCATGGCCTGGGTTGAGATCAGAGTAAAAAGACTAGAAGACAATCTGTGTTCAGCAGTGCCATCTGGTGGCAATCAGCGTAACTGCAGAGCTGCCAACAACATTTAAGATCTTTTTTGTTTTTCTCGCTGAAAATGGAAGTTTGAACTAATTCTAAAGAGAATGCTAAATTGGGGAGGGGGTATGTGTGTTGTTTTTAAGTGTTTAGAAACTTCCCTTTAAGTTTACAATGCTTCAAAAAGTGCACAGCCGATCTTTAAGGAAGGGGCTGGCCCTAAGGAAATACTAGCGCTTTCTGCCAGCTCTGAGAGGACTCCTGTGTTCCAGGTCAGCTAAGACACCTTACACAGACGAGCGCCAGCAGCCAGGCTCAGCACGGAAGTGACCAGCTAAGGATCATTGTGAATAAATGTGCACTGACTTCAATAAGGACCAAGGTCTCCGTGACAGGGGGGCTTGACCTCTCGGCCACCGTGACATCCACTAAAACCTCCGCTACTGTGAAGCCAGCACCGGGACAGGCCTAGCACAAACTGACGGAGGTGGAGATGAGCTTAATGAATCACGCATCCACACCCCCAAATACAGTCATGCACCCCACAGCCACAGTTTAACTATGACCCCCCCCCATACACAGTGGTCAGAAAATTATACCTGATAGAGACGCAGTCATAAGGCTCCTCATTCTCTTTGGTTTTTTTTTTTTAACCTATTTGTTTATTTTTACTTCGTGTGCATTCCTGTCTTGCCTGCATGCATGTTTGTGTGAAGGTGTCAGATCCCCTAAAACAGGAGTTATATGCAGTTATGAACTGCCGTGTGAGACCTGAGAATTGAACTCTGGTCCTCTGGAAGAGCACTCAGTGCTCTTATCTATTTATCCACAGCATGGACAGAAAGTGAGCCAAGCCACAGAGTCACTGGACGTGTGTCCACAGGAGCTCCGGTCTGGTTTTTGTCGCTGAAGGATCCTGGCCTTACCCCAGAGGAGAGTTAATGGGTATCTTGTCTTAACCATGGCAGAGTTTGAGGAGATGGTTATTTTTAACAACCGCTGTCTTGTCCATTACTGAGGACAATAGCTAAGTGACCTCCAGGCCCCTCCAGCTCAAGATCTATGAGGATTTCTACCCTGCTGTCTCTAAGGATTGCTACTTGGTGTTTAATGGAAAAGGAACCTGTCTCCTGTTGTGTTTAAATGCCTGTTGGGAAATTTAAGTCCTTGCCCCTTACAGCTCTCTTCCTCCCCACCCAGCTGTAGAACTCCCGTGCTCTCAAGGTTGATCAAACAAGGTTCTCATAACTTTCCGGTGTGCAGTGCCCGCGCCTTGACCCCAGGTGTGGGTGGTGCATGATTCCTCCTATGCTTAGCCGGTCCCCTGGCTTGGGTATATAAGCCCATTACTCTCTGTAATAAATGGCAGCAGCTTCCTCTTCACTTCTCGTGATGCTCTGTTCAGTGTTTCAATCCTGACACCCTCGCTAGCTCTGTACTCTGGCTGCGCGGGCACGGCAATGCCAAGTCCCATCAGGGCATTTCTGCAGCTGCGTGCATTGGGAGATATCAGGAAATGACATCAGAAGTCTAGACGTGAAGAACAACATAAAAAGACCATCCTTGAGACGAGCCTGGAGAAATGTGAGCACCAGCCATAACTGGATGGTGACAAGCCTCTATTCCCAGTTTCCAGCTTCTGTGGGTACCACAGGGAGCCTGAGGAAATCACACACAGCCATCTTTATCCTGGTACTGAGGGGACAAAAGCTGAGTAGTCTCCAGGTCCCTGCAAAGTGGAGCGGCCTTTGTCTAAAATACTTGGGACCAGACTTTCTCCCGAGTTTAGATGTATGCATATGCATACATCATGAGTGTCATGGGAGCTTTGCTCAAGTGTCAACACAAAATTCAGTAGATTTTATGTATACATATACACATCACGTAAACATAACTGCATACACTTCATCTTTCTTTCTGTGTATCCCTGGCTTGTCTGGAATTCACCGAGATTCTCCTGCCTCTACTGGCGGAGTGCTTGGGTTAAAGGTGTGCGCCACCACTTCTGGGCAGGTGGTTGGTCTTATTTCCAACTAGATAACCACACAATGCAGTTGTCGGCAAAGTTCACACTGAGGACCGTGCAGTCGAGTTACAGTAAGTAAATAAATAAAATCTCGTAACATTCTAAGTAAGCTTATTATTTCGTGGCTGCGTTCATAAACGTCCTTTGGGACAAACCTTAAACCAACCAGGGCCTCGCTCGGGTGGCTACGACACCCTTCCAACTCTCAAGGGTGCGCGCCACTTGCTGGGGCTCTGCAGTCTCACACCCTTCGAGGGCGCGCTTGGCGGATAGAATAAAAATAAAATAGTTTTTTTCTTCACCCCCAGGGGCTTCACATAGTGCTCGGTCCCCATGCAGCCCGGCTTCTTCCTCTGACTCTTGACTCTTCAATCGGGGGGTGGGGGAGATGGGCAGGAGCCGGGAGTTACCCGTTACAGCCATTACTTTCCGCTCGGGGTTCTATTTTGCATCTTTGCCCACCATAAATTGAACCTTGAGGGATTGTTCAGAAAGTCCCAGAATGCAAGGCTTTGTTGTAGTGGGGCTGGGTTACCTTGCAGCAAACAAAGTAAAACACTGCCACCAAGTGGCCGTTTCCAGTCATCACAGGCTGGGCTCCTTTTCCCAGGCACCCGCCTCTTAGATGAGGGTAAAACTTGAAAGATCAATTGGACCAGCACAGCCCTTCCCTTCTTTTCTCCTATAGACAGATAGACAGATAGATATTTATATTCCTAGAAATGTATTCATATTTTGCGTTGTGTTGTTTTAAATAAAAACATATACACTGGTGTAAACCCCATCCCTGGGGAGAGAAGGGCTTTCTCAGTAGCCAGCCGGCCGGGCATGCTTGGCATCAGGATACTCACAGTTATCCCCCAGCCTCCACACACACGTACTCATCACAGTCACCTGCACAGACACAGAGAACAGGAAAGGGAGAGTGATGAAGGGCAGGGGCATGGGAGGGGAGAGTAAAGGAGGGGGACGGAGGGACAGAGGGACGGAGGGACGGAGGGAGAGAAGAGGAGAGCCTCATGGCATGAAACTTGGAAGAACCCTGGTTGCTTTCTGCAGAGCTCTGCATGCTGCTGGATGCTTAACTCTGGACCTGAATTGAGTCTTCAGCCAGGTGTCTGTGATGTCTCCAGCACGCTGGCCTGTTCCTAGTCCCAAAGGCTCTGTCCCCAGGAACTCAGTGTTCTGTGTCACCTGAGCATTTACTACAAACTTGATTCAGCAGTAGCCAAGGGCTGAGGCTAAGTTCTGGAACAGCCCCAAGGTCACCGGACATTAACCCCTGGGGTGAGACATCACTGAAATGGCTTCGGTCGTCCAAAGGACATGGACGTTCCTACCGTGGAGACCATGTGGTGCCCTGCTGTGAGAATCCATTTTACAAGCAGGGTTTGATTCCGTCTTGAGCGCAAACTCAGAGGCGGGATGATTCTGTACCTTGTTTTCATAAACACCATCCGAGGGTACCATCCACAAAGGCAGACTGACAAATATCTCATTCTCAGAAATAAAGATGGGGTCATCCTCTCGACACTGGGGTAAAATGAAGCACATGGGTACCTAAAAGTCATATCGAGGGATCCAGGCCCCAGAACTCACAAACACACCAGACTGAGGAACGGGTATAGGACGCTCCCCTGAACCCCATAAAGAGAAGGAGCTAACATGGTAATGGCCATGGCCCTCGCTGACCCATGGGCAGAGAAGTGCCACCTGTCCCAGAGCCTTCAGCTCTGCTCAGGCATCACAGGTGATGTGGGTTTAATCACATTGGCATCCGTTCATCTGGTCCTTCATCGTCTGGATCCACCATCAGTGTCCATCTGCCTGTACCCGATCCTGCCTTTTGTCTCTACAGCCTCCATGGTGGGCCTGTACCGCGCATTTCTGAAGTTCAACTCTGACCCCGTGGCCTGACCTAGAACCTAATTCCTTCAGATTCCCTCTGCATCCTTAGCAGCCTCTGCTTGCCTCACTCTGCCTCTCCAGTACTCCTTGGACTGATGTGCCCTCTTTAACTCCTTGTGACCATTCTGTCACTGGATGGATGGAGGGAGGGATGGATGGATACATACTTATATACATAGATTTACTATGAGATGTATAATTGAGACCCAAGAGTTAATATTCACGATTACAATTAGAATAAAAGAATCTGAGTGAGAGGAACCCAGGCAACCACAGGCCAGGGACACTCTAACCCCTGGCCCCCACTGGGCTGCAGAGAAATCCCCCACCCCACACCGTGCAGCCAAACACACCAACCAGGAGCCCACCAGGCACCATGCCTGGCCTGGCAGGTGCGCACTATACCGATGTCTTTGTGATAAGGAAGAATGGTCCAGCCCAGCACCAGGGCAACCAGAGTGGGAAGAAGATCTACGTGCAGGCCTGGGGCTGTCCACTCCGGGCTCCAAGAAGGAAACGCGGACCCACCAATCAGGCGGATATTAACAGTGTGGGCAGAGGTATGGCTTGGCGGTTTATGGGAGGGAGAGAGACAGAATGTGCAGGTCCTGTGGACAGAGGCCAATCTGAAGAGATGGGAGAGGAAGGGGGTGGCCTGAGACGGTGAGGGGGCTAACAGGGGTGGGAGAGCTGCCCCCCACAGCCTCCCTTCCCAGGGCAGCGCATTAGTGCCAGCCCCGGAGCTGTAAGCATGGGAGAGCGGCCCCCATTTCACATGTGACAGACCATCCCTGCAGCCGCCCAGGCCCAGACTCAAGGATATGACTTGGCCCGCCCCAACGTCCACCCCATCTGTGATCCCTGGAGCTGTGAAGGGACCTGACCCACAGACCCAAAGCTGCAGGATCTCCACAACCCAGGGCAACAACAGGATACTCAGGGGGAGCCCGTGAGGGCCCAGCATGGACAGTGTAGTAGAAACACTCAGAGGCCTCCAGCCAGACCAATGACTCTTCGCAATGAACACTTGCAAGCAAACATACATGGACGGGGGCGGGGGGGGGGGGAGGGCGTGGCTCACTGTGTCACGCTGCGCTGCAGCTTCCATGATGAGATTTTTAAGGTTTTCCCTTTTTAAATGCTTTTCTTTTTTCTCTCTCTCTCTTAAATTTTGCTTTATTTGGGGGGTGTGCAGGGGCAGAGGGTGGATGCAAAGGGACAGGAGACATGATGTAAAAGAAGCATCAGATGAATGAATGAATGAATGAATGAATGAATGAATTGGCTCTTAAAAAAGAATCTGTGTTTGCCTCACCCAGCCATCAAGGGGAAACCAGGACAGCGTGGTGCACTTCAGCCAACAAACGAACGAAGCTGTGAATCTGTTGTTAGTCAATAAATTCTGACATCATGGGAAGATGCAAATGTGCCCGTTTCTGACACAGAATGAGCGAGCGTGTCACCTATCCAGTGAGAAATCCAGGCAGACACACACTAAGAAAACCTTCCAGCGGGCAGGAGGTCCTTATTCTTGCAATTTAACCCAGTTACAAAGTGTGCTGTGGATAACGACTATACCGACATGACAACGTAAACGCTAAAGGACACGGGTCAGCGTTGCATTTGAAACTTCCTTCTGACCTGCACTGACCACATGTGTTCTGCTGTGGTTACTTTACCAACTCATGTAAGGCGTGATATCACATGGCTATGGCCGCCAGCTATCTAACCCCTTTACACTTCTTTTGCCCAATATTCAAGTCTCTGCTTCATGAAGAAAGCAGCCGGTTTCTCCGTGATTGACAGTAGACGAATCTAACCAGATACTGCAGGATTTAACTCTTGTCAAATGTGGACCTGATTGGGCTCCTTTGAGGAATTATTCTTTGTTTTCAGTGGCATGAACGGAGTTTGGCTTTAATGAGTCCAGCAAATAACTATTCCAAAGAAAAATGAAAATAGAAAGGCCACGGTAAGTACCAGGAAGGCTCAAGGGTCAGGAAATGTTGGCCAAGCGACCAAGCTCTCACATGAGTCCTTTACGTGTGCACACTCATACAGATGCATTATATGTGCATGTAAGATGGGGAAACGGAGGCCCAGGAAGGCAGAGTTGCTGACCGTTCGTTTCTTGTTTGGTCTCTGAAATATTGGCTGAGAGCCCGGGGTCTGAGTTCCTGCTCTCTCTCACTCAGAGCCTCCCAACCTTTGAAACCCCAACCTCCAGATCTCACTGGATTTCAGTTTCCTCGACAGAAAAATGATGAGACTGGACAGAGGATATCTGTGATGCACCAGTTTTCCAACAGCCCCTCCCTTGTGCTCACCACTCCACATTAACCCTTCGCATCCCTAGCGCTTGTCCAGAGGGATCCAGATATTAAGCTGTTTCCTCCACAGCTGGCCGGACCCTGGGCCTTTCTACCGCAAGCCTGGGTGGCAGTGAGGACAGAACCACCTTTGACCTTCTGGAGCATCTCCCGCCAGCCCTCTGCGCCTGGGAATGTGTACAAACGCACGTCTAAGCCCTGGGGTCAGGTAGAAAGAACAGTCCATCCTGGGGATTACAGCTGCTTCCATCAGAAAAGACAGAAAAGCCACACTGAACCCCTTTGTGCAAAGCCCGCACACAGCTAAACCATCACCAGTCCTCAGCCGAGGCTGTCTTTTCCATCCCCAGAGGACTGGGGAAGCTGAGCCCTGCCTAAGCAGGGGCTGGGGTATGGGCACCTGGTAAAGCCCACTGGAGTGCCCTACTGGCTCCCCGCCCTGGTCAGGCTGTCACCACCCCTGCACAAGAGCTGGCCTATTAACTCTCTCAGCCTTTGAAAGGCCCGCCTCTACTTCTGACCTCCAGTTCTCTTAGCTCCACCCAGACCCTGACCTTTCTCACAGTTTCTGAGTCTTGTTCTACTTTGCTCCTGGCTTCCTCTGTTGAAGAAACTTTGTTCAAGAGAGAGACCAAGAGGAGGGACATGGGAGGACCAGGGAGATGGCCCTGAGGGTAAAAACAGTGTTTGCCAGGAAAACTTGACAACCTGAGTCCACATCCCCTGAACCAATATGAAAGGTGGGGTATAGGAGTGGGGTCTGGAACCCTGGGTACAGGAGTGAGATCTGGAACCCTGAGCATGGGAGAGAGAGATCTGGAACCCTGGGTACAGGAGTGAGATCTGGAACCCTGAGCATGGGAGAGAGAGATCTGGAACCCTGGGCATAGGAGAGACATCTGGAACCCTGGGTACAGGAGAGAGATCTGGAACCCTGGGCATAGGAGAGACATCTGGAACCCTGGGTACAGGAGAGAGATCTGGAACCCTGGGTATGGGAGTGAGATCTGGAACCCTGGGCATGGGAGAGAGAGATCTGGAACCCTGGGTACGGGAGTGAGATCTGGAACCCTGGGCATGGGAGAGAGAGATCTGGAACCCTGGGTACGGGAGTGAGATCTGGAACCCTGGGCATAGGAGAGACATCTGGAACCCTGGGTACAGGAGAGAGATCTGGAACCCTGGGTATGGGAGTGAGATCTGGAACCCTGGGCATGGGGAGAGAGATCTGGAACCCTGGGTACAGGAGAGAGATCTGGAACCCTGGGTACGGGAGTGAGATCTGGAACCCTGGGTACGGGAGTGAGATCTGGAACCCTGGGTACGGGAGTGAGATCTGGAACCCTGGGCATGGGAGAGAGAGATCTGGAACCCTGGGTACAGGAGAGAGATCTGGAACCCTGGGTACGGGAGAGAGATCTGGAACCCTGGGTACGGGAGAGAGATCTGGAACCCTGGGTACAGGAGTGAGATCTGGAACCCTGAGCATGGGAGAGAGAGATCTGGAACCCTGGGCATAGGAGAGACATCTGGAACCCTGGGTACAGGAGAGAGATCTGGAACCCTGGGTATGGGGGCTGGAACCCTGGGCATGGGAGAGAGAGATCTGGAACCCTGGGTACGGGAGTGAGATCTGGAACCCTGGGCATGGGAGAGAGAGATCTGGAACCCTGGGTACGGGAGTGAGATCTGGAACCCTGGGCATAGGAGAGACATCTGGAACCCTGGGTACAGGAGAGAGATCTGGAACCCTGGGTATGGGAGTGAGATCTGGAACCCTGGGCATGGGAGAGAGAGATCTGGAACCCTGGGTACAGGAGAGAGATCTGGAACCCTGGGTACGGGAGTGAGATCTGGAACCCTGGGTACGGGAGTGAGATCTGGAACCCTGGGCATGGGAGAGAGAGATCTGGAACCCTGGGTACAGGAGAGAGATCTGGAACCCTGGGTACGGGAGAGAGATCTGGAACCCTGGGTACGGGAGAGAGATCTGGAACCCTGGGTACAGGAGAGACATCTGGAACCCTGGGTACGGAGAGAGATCTGGAACCCTGGATCTGGAACCCTGGGGGAGAGAGATCTGGAACCCTGGGTACAGGAGAGAGATCTGGAACCCTGGGTACGGGAGAGAGATCTGGAACCCTGGGCACCTGGGACGAGAGAGATCTGGAACCCTGGGTACGGGAGAGAGATCTGGAACCCTGGGTACGGGAGAGAGATCTGGAACCCTGGGTACGGGAGTGAGATCTGGAACCCTGGGTACAGGAGAGAGATCTGGAACCCTGGGTACAGGAGAGAGATCTGGAACCCTGGGTACGGGAGTGAGATCTGGAACCCTGGGCATAGGAGAGAGATCTGGAACCCTGGGTACAGGAGAGAGATCTGGAACCCTGGGTACGGGAGAGAGATCTGGAACCCTGGGTACAGGAGAGAGATCTGGAACCCTGGGTACGGGAGTGAGATCTGGAACCCTGGGTACGGGAGTGAGATCTGGAACCCTGCCACTCTTGTAGACTGAGAGAAGCACAGACAGAAGAGCCCAGAAGCGCACCAGCCAGCTTGCCTGGAGCACAAGCAGAAACAGCAGAGACCCCGCCTCAAACAAGGCAGAGGGCAAGAAGCAACTCTCAAAGGTTGTCCTCTGGCCTCGACAGGTACACCATGGCACACGCATGGCCATAAACACACACACACACACACACACACACACACACACACACACACGAGACCTCTGAGAACTGGCCTGAATGCCCCTTCTCTGAGGACTAACTAGCATGGTACCAGAAAGTCATCAAAGGAGAGAAGCAACCAACAGTCCTACCCATCCTCGATGCCTACGCACATCAATGACCGGCACAGCATGATAACCCTAAGGGTGCAGCAGTGGCAGATATACCTTGGTGGTAACCAATGGTTACCACGCACTCAACTAGAGGAATAGCATGCCTGGTACTGGAAACCTAGCCAGCTAATCCGTGCTAGTGAAATCATGGTCATTGGAGGAGAATCTACAACCACTACTTTACTAAACCAGCACAACCCTACAAAACAGTTGTCCTTACACCCACGGATCAATTTAGTGGTCACCTCTCATCAAGGAAACTTGTCTTTGCAATAGACAGAGGCCACTTCAGAAAACGGCAACCAATCAAAATGCAAAGTCCTGGAGCGGAGTCCCAATGGATACATCTACAAAACATTGTAGCACCTAAGGCTCAGGGAACTTTGTGGAAGAAGAGGAGGAAAGGTTACTGTAAGAGTGAGAGAGGGCCAGGGAGCTCGTGGTGAGATTGCGTCTCCCAGGAACATCAACAGCTACACCTGTAGAGCTCACCGCCATGACCAGATGTGGGGGGGGGGGGAGGATGCCAGTGAGCATGCCCAGCTGGATGGGAAAGCACACAGCACACAAGTGACTTTTATGAACCCATATTTAGAAATGTATGTGCGTCCACAAATCCAATTATATGCATGCAATAACAATTGATGAGAAAAAGAGGCCATGGATTTGAAGGAGGGATGGGGGGGGGAAGGAAAGGGAGAAACATTATAATTGAATTACAACTCAAAGAAAATTAAATACCACAAAGAACCCATGTCAAGTTTTGTCATGGGAAGGAAGGAGGGAGGGAGGAGATGAGGGAGGGAGGAAGGAAGGGGTGTGTGTGTGCGTGTGTGTGTGTGTGTGAGAGAGAGAGAGAGAGAGGGAGGGAGGGAGGAAGGGAGGGGTGTGTGTGTGTGTGTGTGTGTGAGAGAGAGAGAGAGAGAGAGAGAGAGGGAGGCAGGGAGGGAGGAAGGGAAGGAGAGAGAGAGAGAGAGGGAGAGAGAGACAGAGACAGAGACAGAGAGAGATCTGAGCAGAAGTGTACGCTGTCATACAGAGCCCACAGAAGAGGCCTCACAGCCGGGCAGAGATTGCTGTTGTTGACCCAAGGTCTTTGCTGAAAGGGGCAATCTCTCCTCTGCACAAGACACTTCTACTCTGAAGCTGTGTGTCCCAGGCTGCTGTAGCCCTTTTTAAATGCACCCATCTAAAAGAACACTTTCTTCCAAGATGCAGAGAGGCCAGCAAGGCTGCAGGTCTCAGGGCCCCTCCTCCCCGACTCCTGGGAGGTGTCCTATGGGGTCTCCCGGTCAGCCCCTCCAAAGCATGGTCCTCATTGTTCCAGATGATTCCTCACCTAGAAGAGTAATTATTATTGGAAGAGTAGTTATTATTGGAAGGGTAATTATTAATTACTGGAAGGGCCTGAATCAGAGCTCTACACTTGAGTGTCTGCTCAACTGCACCATAAACCCACAGCCCCCTACATGGAAGCCCTGTGCAGGGTCCCTTGCGTTTCCATAGCAGGGGAACACTTCGCGTTCTTTGGCTTGTAGAGTAGCTCCCAACCACCCTGCTCAAACCTCACCCATAAAACTGCAGGCAGTTTTCACCTCTGCGGGGTTAGAATTTAACCCGAGTCCCTACAGCTGACCCACTATGACCTGGTAGGACAGCAAGCCACAGTTCTGCCATTCTGCGATGCTGGAGGGAGAACAGGAAGACAGGAAAGCTGGGGTGTGAGAGGGGAAGGGAGCGCGGACATAGCAGGAAAGCCAGAGCGTCAGCTCGCGATCAACTGTTTACGACCCTTCTCCCTTCCCCGTTGTAAACCTGCAATTTTCTAGGAATATTCCCAGAAAGTCCATTTAGGCAAAGGACACATACTAAACTCCTTGAGCAACCTTAGTGCCTCCTAGTTTTTACACGAGTAGTTTCTGGTTTTACAACCTGTGAGATTGTAATTCCATCCAGGGTCAACCTGCAATGCCAATTATCAAGGAGGAAAGAGAGGGAGTCGGGCAGGCTCAGGAACCCCTGGAGCAATGAAACTCTGAAGGCTTCCAAAAGCCTATCTATGGTCACCAATGGGAAGGGGACTGTCACACTCACAGGTACCTTTCATCTGATCGCTCCCTCCCTCCCTTCCTGCCTCCAACCCCCACCCCACATTACTTAAGCTGATACTAAAATATCTTCAGCGAAATCTCCCGCTCTGCTTCACAAACTGACTCCAGGAATTCTTTCCAGGTTTGGCTCTGGTTTGGCCAGAATCAGCGTCCCTGGAAGATTACAGGAAGCCCTCGGCTGCTGGAGGTAGCGGCACAGAGCCAAGTCTTAGTCCAGCAAGCACTGAGGGTTTCCCTGCGTTGGGGCGAGCTAAAGTCTTATGTCTGACTTGATGATCCACATGTCCCAAAGACAAGCCAAACGGGTTCCTCTCCCACAGACGCTCTGAACCAGTGTTTCTGTGTCCTGGCCGGCTCTCTCACTGCAGAAGTAAACAGAACCCTGCTGCCTAGCTCACAGCTTCCTACCTGTGGCTTGCCTGGCAAGGTGAGCCTCATGGAAGGCTGCAGCAGGAGCCAGCAGTCCACGTTTGGAACATATATGTTGGAAATGACATACTCCTAGAGGAAGGGCATGCTGAGAAATTAGTGCGGACATCTTTGCTGTTACTGTCCCCACTAAGGAACATTGGGAGAGCCCTTTACCCCAGTCACATTTTGAAACATCAATACGAAGATAACAGCGCAGTACCCATTCGTACACTGTGGCCATGCACAAGCTATAAAGCATTATCGTAATTAACCTGTCTTCACACCTCCCCTAAACCCTGCCTTTATTCCCAGCACACTAAAGTGCCCGGGGAGGAACTCTAAGCCATATACACCCTGACTCCCATTTGACCTTGAGGAAGCTTCTCCCCAACAGAATTGCCATGGGGTGCAGAAGAGGGCGGCGCTGAGGAGTGGGAGTCACTTCTCCCGGATGTGTTTAGAAAAAGTTCCTCTTTGATCCCAGTACCGTGGAGGCAGAGGCAGGAAGATCTATGAGTTCGAGGCCAGCCTGATCTAGACAGTGAGTTTCAGGCCAGCCAAGGCTACACAGTGAGACCCTGTCTGAAAAAGAAAATTGCACCCAGGCTAGACAACTGGGGCCCTGGATCCCCAAGATGCAGAGAACAGGAAGCCCTGGTAGATTCGCCCCTCTGTGGGGCCCAGCACAATGGCATGACAAAAGGGACTCTGCTTGGAAATAGCAGGAAAGGCTGGGAATGAGCCCAGGGTAGCATCTGAGGAAGAATGGAAAGATGTGGGCTGGGGTCTCCCCGCCTGGCCTCTCTATGTCCCTTTTCCAGAGCTGAGCCGTCTCTCAGCATCCTCAGAGCTTGCTAAAGGGAAGCCAGGCACTAAACAGCTAAATATTTCCAAAACAAGATTAAAAAAACCAAATAACCAGATTCTTTCAGATAAATTGTGACTCAATAGATGATTCGGTCTGGAAATCCCAAGAGTCTTGCTAAGCTGGTCATCAGGACAGCCGGAGGACACGAGGAGTTGGGAGAGCAGCAGCTCTGTCCAGTTTCGAGCTAAGGAACAGGAGAAAAGCAAAGCAGCCAGCGTGATGTGAAAAGATCAGGCCTGAGAGTCGACTTCAGGGCTCCCCTATCGCCTGCGCCCAGGTGTCTGCCAAAGCCTTTACAGCCAGGTGTGTCTTCAGCGCATTCCTTCCTCTTGCATTTTATTCTACTTATTTTATTTTATTGTTGACATAGGCCCTCATCCATGTAACTCTGGCTTGCCCAGGACTCGCTATGCATACCAGGCAGGCCTCCTAGCCATGGAGCTCTGCCTGCCCCTGCCTCTGCCTCCGGGTGCTAGGATTAAAGGCATGAGCCATCACAATTCAATTTAAAACAGCATCTTAAGACAGGCCTCCTCCCACGCTAAGCCTGCTGGCCCCTGCTTACATCCCCGAGTCAATGGATAAGTTGAAGTGTGGTCTCCCACAATAAAATACCCTTCCTAAATGCAATCAAAGAAAACGTATGAGTAAAAAAGTTACAGCAACCGTGGAGAGTCCAGTGATGTGAAGCCTTGCCAATGTCCTAGGAAGAGAGTCTCAGCCATCGAATGCCCCTCATGCCAAAGATTAAAGGCCTTTCTCCCTTGGGAAATGTGTTATAGTTAGGTTCCCTCTGCTGTGTTATAGAACACTGTTTTAAGGTAACTTGAAAAGGAAAGGGTTTGTTTGGCTTACAGGTTAGAGCCTATCATCAGGGAAGCCAGGGCAGGAACTCAGGGCAGGGACCCAGGGGTGGGGGTGGAGGGGAGAACTGAAGCTGTAGGAGATCACGCTCTGCTGGCTCGATCCTCATGGCCCACGGCTTGCTCAGCTTGCTTTCTTAAATACCCCAGGACCACCTGCCCACAGTGGGCAGGGCCTCCCCCATCAATCACCAATCAAGAAAACTATCCCCACATATGCCCACGGGCCAATCTGATGGAGACAAGGACTCAACTGGAGGTCCCCTTCTCAGGTGACTCTAGTTGGTGTGGAGCTGACAAGAGCTGATGCAGTTCATGTAGGATACATAGTCACAGGATGGCTTTGAACCCCCCATACAGGAATGGGGGTGGCCTGCTTTGTGCACACGGCATTCAGACAGATACAAAAACTCCTCCCAACTCACTCAAGTCTGGTCTTTGCTTGCTTGCTTGCTTGCTTGCTTATTTGCATGTTTGTTTTTGCTTTTGTTTTTTTGAGACAAGGTTTTTCTGTAGCTTTCGAGCCTATCCTAGCACTCACTCTGTAGACCAGGCTGGCCTCAAACTCACAAAGATCCTCCTGCCTCTGCCTCCCGAGTGCTGGAATTACAGGCATGTGCCACCACCGCCTGGCCGTCTGTCTGGTTTTTTGACAGTGCACTATGTACTCTAAGCCAGCTGGCCAGGGCCTTTACAGAAAAACTTCCTGGCCCCCATTTCACCATAAGAATCCTGGGACTGCAGGCACAAAACAGCCCTTTACATGTGTTCTGGGCATCTGAAGTCAGGTTGACATGCTTGCGCAGCAAGACTTTCTCCATAGCCCATTGTTGTTGCTAGTAAGATAGGGCTATAGACAAGCTTGTAGGGCATTTTCTTAATTAGTGATTGGTGGGGGAGACCCAGCATATTGTGGGAGGGGTCATCCCTGGGCTGGTGGTCCTGGGTTCTATAAGGAAGCAGGCTGAGTGAGACATGGGAGAAAGCCCGTGAGCAGCTCCCTCCATGCCTCTCCATCAGCTCCTGCCCCAGGTTTCTGTCCTGTTTAGTTCCTGCCCACACTTCCTTCAGGGATGAGCAGTGATGTGGAGGTGTGAGCCAGACGGACCCCTCCCTCCCCACACCTTTGGTCCCGTGTTCCATTACAGCAGCAGTAACCTCAACTACAACACGTACCCGTGAGTTTTACCACAGCATGTTCACACACACTTTCCTTTGTTCCTCCTGGAGCTGCCCCCCCTTCCCTGCTGAGCTACTTTGCTCCCAGAATTCCCCACTCCACTCTACTGTCTCAGGGCTCTGCTGTGTTCCCTGCATCACCATTTAACAGCTGCTCAGAATCTCACAGAAGACAGAACAAGCCCTAACCCTGCTTCCCAGAGTCCTCCAACTCGGCACCTTGTGTCAAAGGACAACAAAACCAAGACAGAATCCATTCCTAGTCGCCGCTGACCGAAGAGCTTGTGCCACTCAGCAAATCCCTTCAGAGGAGGGTGGACACAGGCATCTCGCCCTCAGACGGGCTCTCCCAGCTCAAACCAAAAGAACCCCTGTAACTAGAGGTTGAGGAAACCATCACCATCTCTCCATGTTGTACAACACTACCACCTCCGTGGAGAGCACAGCCAGAAGGCTCCACAAGGGCTCTCCCATCCCCTCGGGGCCCTGTGAATTCGGTAAACTCAGTTTTGATAACAGGCCTGGCTCCGGGACTCTGAATGGCCGCTTACACAACTGTTGCATGCACATCCTTCTGTATAAGTGACACCATCAGAAGCAGCTACAGGGCTTATCCCTCATCCTACAGATACGGAACTCTGAGCTAGAAACATGAGTGCCTTGCCCAGTGGTCCCGTGATGGGTGTGTGCGCACACCCGTGTGCACACCTCCCTCTTCCACGTCTGAGATCATTCCAACAGTGCCCTGTCATATCTTTCCCGTGTCCCGAGAAAGGGCTTTGCCCTCTGAGAACCCTTTTACAATATCTCTCTGAAGTAGGCTGCTAACAGCATCCCTTTGTCCTGGGTTCAGGGACTACACGTGTGAATCATTTCACCAGGAAAGTTAGTGCCCCCCCATAACTGGCTAATTTCTAAATTACTTTTTTAATCTGTTTTGGGATTTTACTTACTTTTATGTGTATGGGTATGTATGTATGTATGTATGTATGTATGTATGTATGTATGATGCCTGAATGTTTGTGCACCAGGCATATGCAGTGCCCAATGAGGCCAAAACAGGGTTTCGGATCCTCTAAAACTGAAAGTTACCGATAGTTGTGAGCAGTCATGTAGAGACTGGGGATTAAGCCTGGGTCCTCTGGGAAAACAGCCGGTGCTCTTAGCCACGAGCCACCTTCCCAGCCCTGAACTCCTAATCTTAAAAAGTTCTAAGTCCCTGCAAACTCCAGAAGAGTACAAGCGACCATGCATCTTATAAATGAGGAAACTGAGATCGGAAACGTGACTGGTTTAGCATCTGTGCCTGCATGCTGAGCTCAGACACACACACACACACACACACACACACACACACACGCACGCACGCACGCACGCGCGCGCACACGCGCACCCCGCACTGCGCCTCCATTGTCTCTGCATCCATGGATCTCCAAGTGCCATCCTCCTCCATGCAGGGCAGGGCCTTCCTCCTCCCCAAGGCCTGGGAGTCCTCCCAGAGTGGCGGTGATGATGCAAGAGGGGACCTTGGCGGATTCCATGGCAGGAGATGGTGACTGAGGCGAGGGACAAATGTGCAGGCAGACAGAGCTCGGTGAGAAGTTTTATTGGGGTGGGGAGAGGTAAAGAGACAGAGACAGAGAGAGGACAGAAGAGAAGAGGGAGACAGGAAAAGTCCTGTCTGCCCCAGGGGCACACTGGGAAAGAGAGCAGGAAAAGGGAGGGGGGGGGAGTCTTTCTTTTAAAGGGTCCTTTGCCCTTGGGCTGACCAGGGCACTGCCTGAGTGCATTCTGCCAGGTAACAGAGACTGGCCAGCATAGTGCCTGAGTCCTTACAGGGCCTCTCTCCTACCTCCACATTCTCCGCTGCGATTCTGATCACCCTTTTCAGGCTGCAAGGTACTCGGGTAAAGCCACCTTCACCGCCGCATGTACTCGGAACTTACACGGACTCTGTGATCCCATCTCTTAGAGCCTGCTGTGGCCGTGCTTGGCGCTGGCTAAAACAATGAACACCTGTCTCTCGGGGCGGGCACTGCCCTGGGTACCAGGAAAGAAACAACGAGGCAGCGAGGCAGTGGCTAAGCAATTTAGTGCCTGTTCTCAAGGTACCAGGAATTAAAAAAAAAAAAAAAAAAAAAAAAAGCTGTACAATGCGTTTGCATTCAACAGCATTGGGCAAGTCCTCAGGCTGCCGGGTTCTGTGCTACACTGTGTCGCTGCTGTCTTGCATGCCAGGAAGACAGGTAATGCCCAGCTGCAGCCCCTGCTAACCGACCTGACTCACCGGGAAAAGGAGACACTGGGAAGTCCATCCGCCAAGGCACAGATGTGGGACGATCACACACACACACTCACACATATATACACACACATATGCACACACACATACACACACACTCACACATACACACACATGCACGCACACACATATGCACACACACAAACACACACGTACATACACACATATGCACACGAACACACATGCACACACACACAAACACATACACACATATACACACGAACACCCATGCACACACACATACACACACATACATACACACATATACACACACACACGAACACACATGCACACACACACACACCACATGGCCTGCTTATTCAATCAATGTATTTCCCCTCATAGTGTGCTAAATCAGCTATTGATAAAATGTAAACATGTAAATAAAAGGAAAAGTCATTTGAGTGGACAAATACAAAACACAGGGACGTTGGGATCATCAAACACCGCAATGGAAAACTGAGCATAACAGTGAAAATCTACAATCAGAGCCGAGGAAGGGGACCCTGACTTCATGGCCAGCCTGGGATGTAAGAAATATGTCATCAAAATAAAAAGTAGGGGCTGGGAGATGCTCAGAGGTTAAAAACACTGGCTGCCCTTGCAGAGGACCTCGGCTTGGTTCCTAGCAACCACACCGTGGCTCACAACCATCCACAACTCCAGCTCCAGGGGATCTGGCGCCCCCTTCTGTCCTCTAAGAGCACAGCAACACACATACAGGGGGCCAAATACACATAAAATAACAAATCTTAATGAACTAAATAATAATAAATTTAAACAAAATGTTACAATGGGAATCAAGGACGCCTTTACTAGGCTCATCAGCTGATTGGACATGGCTGAGGGGACAAAAACAACGGTTGAGCTTGAACGACTTTAAATCTTCTAAACAGAAAATCAACAAGAAAAAAAAAAACCTTAATCTTTGCTTAATCTTTAAGCCTTAATATAAATTACATATATTCTGGGAGTGAGTTTACAGTAGCTGAGTGTTGGCAGGGCATTGGTGGTCCATGCCTTTAATCCCACTACTTGGGAGGCAGAGGTAGGTAGGTGCATCTCTGTGAGTTCAAGGCCAGCCTGGTCTACAGGGTGAGTGACAGGACAAACTCCAAAACTACACAGAGAAGCCCTGTCTCAAAAACCAAAAAAAAAAAAAAAAGTGAATACCTGAGGATTATGGAGGTAATATGTGCTGACACAGGGCAGTTAAAAGAAAGAGGCACTCAGACAGCAAGAGGGGAAACTCTAGGGCGTGGGTGTTGGCTTCTCCAGCACAGAGTGTCACTGGGTAAGGCATCCCCAAGTATGGGCTTGGGTTCCTCAAGGAGGGTACCACAGCTCAACAACTGGATCATGTGGTGTGCCAAGTCATTTCTGCTAAGGCGCCCAACGGGATCGCAGGGTGGCCCACAGACACGGAACAGGACTGCGGTTGCTACGAAAAATCCCAGGATGTGAGAGGGTTAGGCATCTCCGCCCTAAGTCAGCAGTCTCGTTAGAGGTTCTCGGGCAATGTCTGGGAGGGGAGGCCCAGCCCAGTGTCTTACACACGGGGATGTGCCCGGCTGTAACTCGAAGTCTCTCGGCATAGACAGCTAAAGACCCGTGTCCGCAGCCTTTGTAGCGAATGTGCGGGATGGAGTCCTAGCTTCCCGGCTTCCATCAGAGCCTGAAGGAGGGGCTCCCTCCTCCTCACCCCAGTCTTTCTGGGTCTTCACTCTGATGTGTCAGAGCTGTGTGAAATCTCCCTGGAGGCAGGTTTCCCTTCTGATTGGCCTATTGCAGGTGAGAGCCCTGGGGAAATTCTCATTTCATGGGACATTGTCTTAGGGTCCCTCGGCAGAAGGAAGAGCACAGGTATCTGGAAAATATCTTCACGCTTGCCAGGACTGTTACAAGCTTATGTAGTTTCACTCAATTTTTAAACAACTCAAAATTTAAGCTTTGTTTCATCTTTAAACCTTAATATAAATTACATCTTTTGAGGAATTCATAAGCACAAGTCTCTCTTGAGACTATTTGGAGTGAACTCTGTCCCTTTCCCCTATGACTCTGCCTAAACAAGAAACCAAGAAACGTGCTAACTGTTTCACACTGACTTGTCATGAAGTTTTGCTGTTGTTGTTTGGTTTGGTTTTTGTTTTGGGGGTTTTTTTTGTTGTTGTTGTTTTGTTTTGTTTTATTTTTGGTAGCTTGGTCAAGGACCTTACTTTACCGAAAGGAGACCCATAAGAGCTCCTTTGGCTTCTGGTGGCCATGTCAGCTGCCTCCCCAGGGCCATTGACTGCCACTGGCAAGCATCAGGCAGTTTTTCTTAGGTATTTACGTAGCTGTGGAGAAGTTAAACATTGAGAGGAAGCTGGGATTTAAAGATTTTTTTTTATTTTATTTTTATTTTATCCACTGGTCTCCCACTCTGTGTGTGTGTGAAATTCATGTATATGTGTGTATGTGTGTGTATGTGGGTATGTGTGTGTGTATGTGGTGTGTGTGGCATTCGTGTGTGTGTGTGGGCGGGTGTGTGTGTGTATGTGGGTATGTGTGTGTGTGTATGTGGGTATGTGTATGTGTATGTGGTGGGGGGTAGGGAGGTGTGTGGCATTCATCTGTGTGTGTGTGGCATTCATGCATATGTGTGTGTGCATGTGCATGTGTATGTAGGGGTGTATATGCATGTGTATGTGTGTATGTGGGTATGTGTGTGTGTATGTGGTGTGGGGGTGGAGAGGTGTGTGGCATTCATCTCTGTGTGTGTGTGTGGCATTCATGCATATGTGTGTGCATGTGTATGTAGGGGTGTATATGCTTGTGTATGTGGGTATGTGTGGTGTGTGTGTGTGTGGTCTAGGGAGCTGACCATCAAGGGCTCCACAGCATAAAAACAAAGTCACCCTTGGCTGAAAGCTTAAGTCCTAAGTGTCCCCAGCCCTGCTGTGCGGTGGCTGTCACCCCAGACTCAGGGGAATGGATGGCACTTGGCAACCCCTGCAAGCCCAAGGCTGTGGCAGAATCAGCACTGTGAAAATGGCCCCGCCTCTCCAGAAGTACCCTTGTGATCTCTTCCCCACACAGCCTTTCAGCCTTTAAAGCCCTAGGTGAAGGGCAAGTCCCTCTCCTCACTCTACCTTCACTCACTCCTCAGGAACGAGCAAGGGAGCAGAAGCCATCATTCCCAGAAAGGCCCTTCCAGATCTCCTAAGTAAGCCTGGTACAGCTAGCAAATTTTTCTTTCTTTTCTTTGTTTTTTTTTTTTTTTTTTTTTTTTTTTTTTTGAGACAAGGTTCCTCTGTTTGGCTTTGGAGCCTGTCCTGGACCTAGCTTGGTAGACCAGGCTGGCCTTGAACTCACAGAGACCTGCCTCTGCATCCCAAGTGTGGGATTAAAGGCCTGTGCCACCAAACGGCTGGCCAGCTAGCAAATTTTCAAACAAAAACTTTCCTTCATAGCTAGGACATACTGGCTTGCGTGTGTGCGTGTGTGTGCGCACACGCGCGTGTTTCTCCTGGTGCTGAATATCCACGCACTCATGCTGTCCATCCTTCTCTAGTCATCCTAGGTTGGAACAAACCTGGCAGGATACACAGAGTGAGATGGGTTCACACACCTGGGCAGCAGGGCTCGGAGGCAATCTCACGGCGCAAGGCCATCCAGCCATTTGGGAGCTGGACAGCAAGTCCATCATCTGGTCACAGCCTTGAGGAGGCAGGGAAGCACAGAGACAATCCATGGCTCAAACTGGCGAGTGCAGGACCTGGAGAGACACATTTGACCGACCGCCGTCTTTTCTTTGTATACCTCTACAGACATGCAACGGCTTGTTTTCTGAAACTACTGTTCTGTTCATCCGCATGCGTGCTTACCCTTAAAGTTCAGTTAAGTTTGAAGATCACTATTTGAGGACATCGCTGAAGTCAGTTCATATGGGCAAGTGTTCTCAGAAGAGAAAGTAGCTCGTGTTCATTGAGTGCCTAGTGCATTGCAAGCTCTGTGTTGGTGTTGGTTTTTTTTGAGACAGGGTCCCACGTAGCCCGTGTGTGTTAGTTAGGGTTTCTACTGCTGCAACGAAACACCGTGACCAAAAGCGAGTTGGAGAGGGAAGGGTTTACTCAGCTCAGACTCCAGTATCACAGTTCGTCATTAAAGGGAGTCAGGACAGGAACTCAAACAGGGCAGGATCCTGAAGGCAGGAGCTGATGCAGAGGCCATGGAAGGATGCTGCTCACTGGCTTGCTTCCCCAGCTTGCTCAGCCTGCTTTCTTATAGAACCCAGGACCACCAGCCCAGGGATGACCCCTCCCGCTATTGGCTGGGCCCTCCCACACTGATCACTAATTGAGAAAATGCCTTACAGCTGGATCTCGTGGAGTCATTTCCTCAGCTGAGACTCCTTCCTCCCTGATGTATCAGGTTGACACACAAAACAAGCCAGCGCACCATGCCAGCCCCAATATGTGTCTTAGAGTGACCTTGAACTCCTGATTGTCTGCCTCTGTCTACCAAGTGCTAAGGTCACAGGCCCCGGCCAGTGAGTCTGGCTTGTGTTGGTATTTCAGATGTGTGATTGCATTCAGTGTGGTCTTCACTGAGAGGAACGGAGGGCACTAAAGCTAACTGTGGGTGGCTTCCTGTCCTGTCTGGTCATGCACCTCCGCCTTGGCTTTCTGAGGACCACATGTGACCAAAACTCCGTTCTCAACATCTCTGCTCAGATGCCTCACGTCACGAGGGCCTCAGTGCTCTAGAGCCTTACCCAGCCTACACCAGCACAGCGCCCATGTCTGAAGCCCCGGGACGCAGTAGATGGCCGTGGTATGGTCCCCTGTGGGTGGCTCACCTGTCTTTCCTACTCTGTGTTCCACTCGCTGGGTCAATCATTCATGTTCCTGCCCTGGGTGCTGTTTGTACTTTCTTTTTTAAATCAGCAACTACTGAGTCTAGGAAGTGACATTTCACCATGACACTTTCATGGGCTTTGTTTACACCCTCCTCTACTCTCTTTAGTCCCCCTTCTTCCCCCGCTGGGATTTCCTGATAGTGTTAATTGTCACCTTGATGGAATCCAGAATTCTGTGGGACTGGGCATCTGGGTATTTCTTTGAAGGATTGTCTTTCTTGACACATCTTAACTGTGGGCATGACTATTCCTAAGCGGGGGATCCAGAGCTGAAAAGTTAGCATTAGCTTGTGCATGTCCCTGCCATACCAGACCGCTTCTGGAACTGTGAGCTAAAATAAAGCCTCCTGGCTTGTGTTGCAAGTATTTTATCGCAGCAATGGGAAGCGTAGATGCGTCCTTTGCTTTTTATATGCTCGCTTCTACTTTCATATCTCTCACATGTATCTTCCTGTGTGTGAGTTGCCTTTTCAGTCTGACTTAATTTGCTTATGTCGACACAAAAACCACAACTTTTACCTCCTCAGATTCTGGAGCCAAATATGAGTCACCATGACCCAGGACCACAGATTCAAACCATCCCAGTGATCCAAGGCAGTAGCGGTTCTGTCGAGTTTCCATAGCAGAAGAGCAGCGCAGACTACGAACTGGGTATTTTTAAGTGTATTGGTGGAAACACTGGGTGTGTGGGTTGCAGGGAAGCAGAATCCACACTGGACGTTGGGCTTTAGGGGGGGGGGGGAAAAGAGTGGCAGGGGCAGCCGGAGGTGGTGGCAGCAGCTTGGTGGACTCTGGCACTTCTTTAACCACAGCAATGGCAAGAGAGGAGGCAGGGATGATCCCTGGGAGCCTGGAGACCCTGGCCCTGCAACCAAGTCCCGGTCAATGACAGATTTTTGTCTCCAACAAAAAGCAGAAGGAGGCTGAGGAACATCAGAGATTGTCCTCGGCTGACTTCCACACATGCGCACTTACGCCCATGCCCACAAACACATGCAGAATTACCTAAGTCCCTATGGTCCCAACACAGCACTTGGGGGAGGGGGACGGATGGGGGGACAGCTGGAGGCAGAAGGACCCAGATCCAACAGCAAGTTAGAGGCCAGCCCGGATTACACGTCAACAAAACGTTCTAGTAAATTCCAACAAAGCACACAAGTCAGCACGTGTCCCAGGCAGCCCAGACCCTGGCTAAGCGTCCTCACTTAGCCACTTAGAGAGGCGCTCACTACCTACCCCAGGATGGGTCTCTGTCCTCTCAGTTTGCTTGGTCACATGTTTTTACCTTCGGAATATGAGTGACATTCTCCGGTCACTTTGTCACTTCTGGCTGTTGTTTGTGTGACCTTTCCCCTCCATCAAACCCGGACCCCTGGACCAGGGGTTGAGATGCACCACACAGGTGCAGCTTGCAGGAAGCTGCTGGGGGGGGAGGGGGAGCCAAGGAGGGATGGGAGAGGCAAATGGTGCTCCAGGGCTGCGCAGCTGCATCCGGGAACTCAGAACAGCATCCCTTTCTGCTGGCAGCTCCTCTCGGCTTTGTGTGCTTGTCTCGGTGACTTCCGGGCGTCTGATAGTGCTTTGCTCACAGGGGCTTTCAGAAAATATTTGAGGTGCCCAAGGTGACAAGACAGGAGTAGGGGAGCCCACGTCTTTAAGACGGACAACCCTGGCTTGGGTTGTCTGCTACAGCAGGTTCTAGCAACGCTGGCCAAGGTGTGGTTTAACTTGTTTTCTGGGGACTGAACCCAGCACCTCAGTCAGGGTAAGCAAGCACTCTAGCGCTGAACTACACCTACAGCCGCGGGTTTAACTTCTGAGCCTGAGTCTCCGGGTTTCTTTAGGTCTGGGCAGGGTGATGGTTGGCTGCTCAGTTACTGGCTGAGTGTGGCACCTGTGTTAGCAGATGACACTGCCCCATCTGCTCTCGCTGTCCAGAGCCGTATACTAAACACGGTCTCCATTTCCTCCCCCTTCTCCACCCCTGCTGCAAATAACTTGAAGTTTTTAACCCTCTCCTGGCTCCTTTATGGTCAGCCACACCCTGGTAAGATCAAAAGGAGAGTCAGGGCTGGGGAATCAGGATTCCTAGTCACTTCCTGAAACCAAGCAGAAGGAGTGGCTTGGGGAAACCCAGCCTTGCTGTGAGTGACACCTAGTAGCTCATTTCCAGGCCTCTCACCCAAACTCTGACGTTTCTATGACTTAGGTCTTGCACGGAGACAGGTGTGTGCAGCCATTCTGCAAGCTGCAGACCTAAGCCACGTATGTACGAGATCAAGTTAAGAGTCGTTTCACACTCAGTGAGCAATTCTGAGTAATTGAATTAAGATTTGGGCTAGAGGCACATAGTCTCACCTGGTCCTGTTAGGAAATGGTTTTTAGGAGGCACAATCCAGTCTCTCAGAGGTCAAACATCTCAGAGGTCAGAGCCTTTGCCCAGCATGCACCAAGCCCAGGTTCCACCCCTGGCATCAGAAACACAACAAATAAGAAAGCCCTGAGTGAATGACTAAAATCAAAAACACCAAAACAGTTTATGCTGGAGAGGATGTGGAGAAAGGGGAACACTCCTCCACTGCTGGTGGGAGTGCAAACTCGTACAGCCACTTTGGACATCAGTATGTTGGTTCCTCAGGAAAATGGGAATCAGTCTACCTCAAGACCCAGTAATTCCACTCTTAGGCATAAACCCAAAAGATGCGCATTCATGCAACAAAGACATCTGTTCAACTATGTTCATAACAGCATTATTTGTAATAGCCAGAACCTGGAATCAACCTAAATGCCCCTCAACTAAAGAATGGATGGAGAAAACATGGTACATTTACACAATGGAGCACTACTCTGCAGGAAAACACAATGGAATCTTGAAATTCGCAGGCAAATGGATGGAACTACAAGAAATCACCCTGAGTGAGGTAACCCAATCACAAAAAGACAAACATGGCATGTACTCACTCATATATTGATTTTAGACTTAGAGCAAAGGATTACCAGCCTACAATCCACACCTTCACAAAAACTAAGAAACAATGAGGACCCTAAGAGAGACACACATGGTCCCCTGGAGAAGGGGAAATGAACAAGATCTCCCAATAAAATAGGTAGCATGGGGGGAGGAGAGAAAGAGAAGGGGAGAGGTGGGCATGAGGGAACAGGAAGATTGAGTCAGGGAAAGAATAGAAGAGAGCAAGAAAGATACCATAATAGAGGAAGCCGTTATAGGTTTTAAGAGAAATCTGGCACTAGGGAAATGTCCAGAGATCTATAAGGATGATACCAACTAACAATCTAAGCAATAGTGGAGAGGCTACCTTAAATGCCCTTCCCTGATAATGAGATTGATGACTACCTTATATGCCATCCTAGAGCCCTCATCTAGTAGCTGATGGAAACAGAAGGAGACATCCACAGATAAACACTAAACCAAACTCCTGGAATCCAGTTGCAGAGAGGGAAGAGTGATGAGCAAAGGGGTCAAGACCAGGCTGGAGAAACCCACAGAGACAGCTGACCTGAACAAGGGGGAGCTCACAGACCCCAGACTGATAGCTGGGAAACCAGCATAGGACCCACCCAGACCCCTGAACGTGAGTGTCAGTTAGGAGGACTGGGAAGTCTATGGGGCCTCTGGTAGTGGATGAGTATTTATCCCTAGTATAGGAATGGACTTTGTGAGCCCATTCCACATAGAGGGTTACTCTCTCAGCCTGGACACATGGGGGAGGGCCTACTCCAAGTGATATGACAGACTTTGAAGACTCCCCATGGAAGTCTGCTCCCTGGGGAGCAGAAAGGGGATGGGATGGGGGGGGACATGGGAGGACAGGAGGGTGCAGGAACTGGGGTTGACATGTAAAACAAGCTTGTTTCAAATTTAAATTAAAATAATAATTTAAAAAAAGCCCTGAGCATTATCAAACATCTATAGTGCACCAAGACCATTGCAGAGGCTTAGAGTTCATTAGTGAATTACAAAGCTCTGCCTTCATGGGGCTACACTGTAGCAAGGAAAATCAGACATCCACAGAGGAAGTAGGTGCAGTATTTCCCACCCTCCCTCCTGAGAGCATCCATCATGTCATCATATGTGTGATTTCCAGTAGCCAGGGGCACAATCTCGCTGAGTAGCCTTCCAGACATGTGTGCATATGTGTGCATACATGTGTATGCCCTTTCTCCCCAGATGCCACACCTTTCAAGTCCTCTACACCCTACATGCCTGTCTCTAGTCCCTTAAGTGCCTTACACAAGTCCTGCAGATGGCTCTCTGGCCAGAAAGCCTGGAGTATGCATCCTGAAACCTGCTGGAAATCTAAAGTCCTGGGACCTAGGCCAAGATGGTCTGAGGCAGGGACATTAATATTATATATGCTTATTGTGGTTATCACAAGCATTAACTGGGGAAATAATCAACATATGTAGTGATAGCTGGTTGGTTTGCAAATACCAAGTCCCAGTCTCAAGTCGGATTCCCATTAGACCCACACAAGTCCTTAAAGGCTGACTCAAGACCCCAACCTGGATGTGTGAGGATCCAAACCAAGCAGGCTCTGGCCGTCCTGGAACTCCCTGTGTAGCCAGGACTGGCCTTGAACCCTTGATTTTTCAGTGTCCACTCTCTGCCTAAATGCTGAGATTAGAGACATGCATTTCCGGAGACAGCTCTGGCCTCAGAAGTGCTTCAGAAAACTAAAAAGCAAACACAGGGAAACAGGAGGCTGTGTGTGGCTGGAGTGGTTCCCCAGAGGCTCGCTGTGTCTGGGGGCCCACTTGAAGCACATCGTGACTATGTGACGTCTGTAACACGCTGTGTCACTATCCCCTGTGCCCAGGCTCTAACAGCCAGCATCACCAACTACCCAGCCTTGGACCTACCCCTACATACATAAGATGTAACTTCTTACCCATGGCAGCTATTCATTTACCCCAAAGCGCGCTTCCTCATTGACAGTACAAACGCTTACCTGTTCTCCTGCTGGGTTTTTTTCTAGAGCGGATTTTCTTTTTGTCTTCTAAGAATCATGTTTGGCTGCACCTGGTGGAACATGCCTATGATTCCAGCAGTCAGAACAATTATGGCTCTCACGGTGCATTAGTACAATGGCCATTCTTCCCAAGGTCTCACCTATCCCCTTCAGAAACTATGACAGGCAATGGGAAAATAAATCTTTTGTTTCTGGCACAAACAGCCCGATCAAGGTCCTGGTAGGCAGTGATATTTAGGAGGCGGGCAGTTGTTCAGAGATCTTACGTCTCTTAGCCACCTCTATGCCAGGCACTATAACTGATTTGCAAGAGCCTCTGGTTCCCCCCCGCCCAAGACAGTGCCCTTGACTAGAGCTGTACCCGTGGAAGGTTAGGGTCGTCTGACTTAGAAATTAAGATCCGTGGCTGATAAAGCACCAGCCCAGGGGCCAATGTAAGTTCAAGTGAAACCTCAAGGCCAGACAGAGAGGCCTGAGGGTCTGGAAGATTGGCCAGCAAGGACAAAGGAGGAGACGAGGAGAGGGCCAAGCGGTGCTGCTCCACCCCAGAAAGCAGGGACACTCCATCACCCACCATCATCACACGGAAGCTGGAAACCATTTTCTTACTAGCTGTAATGTATGTTGAGTGAATGTTCGGAAGTTGTTTAGAATGACTGCTTCGAATAACACTAATGAAGGACAGCAATGCACATACATAAGGAGCTAGCATTAACTGGAAAACCCACGAATGTAGTGAGATAGTTCTGTGGCACTGACCACGCCCATTGGGGGTGGAGCCATGGGCAGAGTGACCTGTGGAAGGAAGTCGGAGGGGGCCAGGAAAGGCCCTCTTGATTGGACAGGAGAGGATCCGGTTGAATTTCCTGGTGTTCATCTGTCTAGGTTGTAAGTTATTTCTCCCTGAATAAACATCTATTCGGCCTATTTGCTTATCCTGATCCTTATTTAACCCCGTTACTCGAACAGCACCCCTTTCCCTGAGCTCATCGGGTCTTGACTGAAACCATCACACCGGGTAGAAAGTCAGTCTTTCTCCAACCATCAGCTGCTCTACAGCGATGAAGGGAATAGAATTAAACGAATGTCTATCACTCCAGGCAGGGTGGTGCCCACCCAGGACCCCAGGACTCTCTACATTGGAACACATGATTCGAAGTTTGACACAAAACTGGACTATGCAGAAAAATCCTATATCAAAAAAAAAAAAAAAAAAAAAAAAAAAGATTAGACAACCTCAAGTATCACATTCCCAATGCCCACGTATAATTCTTCACCTGGCACGTGCTCTACTGCCCGATCTAAGGGCCCAGACACCACCCCATTTTTCTGAGGGGTGTGAAGTAATGAGGCAAACAAAGCAAAAATTATGGTCATTCACAATATGTCTTGAAACATTTTCTTTTAGCCCCACGGTAAATTGTAAGGTCAGCTTACAATGATGTAAATCCTTACCCCTTACTTACTTTGTTTTCTTTTTTAATTTTTTAAAGATTTTTTTATTTTATGTGATTGTTTGCCTGCGTGTATGCATGTGCACCATGTATGTGTCTGGTGCCTGTAGAAGTCCAAAGTGGGTGTTGGGTCCCCCGGAAATGGAGTTTCTGACCGTTGTGAGCTACCATGTGGGTAGTGGGAACTGGACCTAGGTTCTACGCAAAAGCAGCCATTAACCACTGAGCCATCTCTCCAGTCCCAATCCTCTTTTAAAAATTCGAAACCACTAATTCTTGGTATGTTCATAGTTCTGAGACAGAAAGCTTGAAAGGCTGAGTACATTATAGATATCAACAATTCAGGAAACGTCTCTCATGTTTTTCACTCAGTACAATTTCAAATTTCTAGAAAAGTTCTAAGAATAACCGTGGTGTCCTCAGCAGGTTCCCCTCGCTGCGGACCACACCGCTCTCCTTGTGTGTGAGCTCACTCCCATCCACACTGTATCGCTGTGGCTACTGTTTTTATGAATAAACCATTTGGAAGCAAAACGCACCACTTTATTCATAAACTCTCCAGTGTGTACGTCTAAAATGAAATAAACAAGCTGGGCGCTAGTGGCGCTCACCTTTAATCCCAGCCCTTGAGAGGCAGAGGCAGAAGGATCTCTGTGAGTTTGAGACCAGCCTGGTCTACAGAGTGAGTTCCAGGACAGGCTCCCCCTTTTTTTCTTTGTTTGACACAGGATCTCTCTATATAACCCAGGACGCCTTGAACTCATGAAAAATGTTCCTTATTAGGAACAATTCGAGAGGGGAACTTGGCAGATTCCATGGCAGGCGAGGGTGACCGAGGTGGGGGACAAACATGCCAGGCAGACAGACAGCGCTTAAGTGAGAAGTTTTATTAGAAAGGGGAGGGGGGAGGGAAAGAGAAAAGAGGTAAAGAGACTCAGAGACAGAGACACAGAGAGAGGGCAGAAGAGAAGAGGGAGACAGGAAAAGCCCTGTCTGTCCCAGGGGAACAGCGGGAGAGAGAAGCGATCATAAGTGGGCGGGGTCTGTCTTTTAAAGGGGTCCTTTGCACCTGCGTGCAGACTATGAAAGCGTGGAACCCTGGGCTGACCAGGGTACTGCCTTCATGCATTCTGCCAAGTGACAGGTGACAGGGGCAGGTCAGCATAAGGCCTGAATCTTACATTCCTGTCTCAGCCTTACCTGCCAGCCCCAGGCCATAAAGGTATGTCCAGGTGTGATCCTATGTCCTGCCAGTATGCATTTTTGTTTGTTTTTGAGACAGAGTTAAACTGGCCTGTAACATTCTATGCAGACCAGAATGGCCTTGAATTCACAGAAATCTGCCTGCCTGTCGTCCAGAGTGCTCGGATTAAAGGTGATCCCTGCTTACCTTGTGTTTTGAGAAATGGCATAGCTTCTTAGAAAGCACATGGGTTTCACAGTCAGAATCTAGGATTCTTTTCCTTATTCAGAGCATAAATCCCAAAGCACTCAGGGGATAACCAGGTTTCAGTTTTCTCTCCTGTAAAATGAGACTATTGAATCCTGTAATGGAATTCTTCCCAGTAGCAGACATAAATGCAGTTTATGAGCAGATAGCAGTAGAGGGGTGGGTTCACGGTACCTCAGGGACTAAAAAGTCCAGGAATGTGCCTGCAGGCTAGAGAACCAGGAAAGAGGGTGGTGTCTGAGGCCTCCAGACTGAGAGCCTCTGCTGTGGCTTCCAGGCACAATGACAACCAGGAGTCTACATTGTACTGTGGGCACTGTTGGTAGTGGTAGGGTTTTTAGTTGGTTGGTTGGTTTTTTGGTTTTCAAGACAAGGTCTCTCTGTGTAACAGTCCTGCTGTCCTGGAACTCACTCTGTGGACCAAACTGGCCTTGAACTTACAGAGATCCTCCTGCCTCTGTCTGCTGAGTGCTGGGATTAAAGGCGTGTGACACCATACCCAGTGTTCTTCCGTTTTTGTTAAAGTTCATTTATTTGTGTGTGTGTGTATGTATGTGTGTGTGTGAGTGTGTGTGTTTGTGTGTGTATGTGTGTGTGAGTGTGTATGTATGTGTGTGAGTGTGGGGATGAGTTGTGTATGTGTGTGTGAGTGTGTATGTATGTGTGAGTGTGTGTATGAGTGTGTGGGTGTATGTGTGTGAGTGAGTGTGTGTGTCTGTGTGTGTGTTTGTGTGTGTATGTGTGTGAGTGTGTGTGTATGTGTGTGAGAGTGTGTTTGTGTGTGTGAGTGTGTATGTATGAGTGTGTGGGTGTATGTGTGTGAGTGAGTGTGTGTCTGTGTGTGTTTGTGTGTGTATGTGTGTGAGTGTGTGTGTATGTGTGTGTGTATGTATGAGTGTGTGGATGTGTGTGAGTGTGTGAGAGAGAGTGTGTGTTTGTGTGTGTGAGTGTGTATGTATGAGTGTGTGGGTGTGGGTGTTTGTGTGTGTATGTGTGTGTGTTTGTGTGTGTGTGAGAGTGTGTTTGTGTGTGTGAGTGTGTATGTATGAGTGTGTGGGTGGATGTGTGTGAGTGTGTGTGTGTGTGTGTGTGTGTGTGCACAGGATTCACTAATGGAGGTCAGAGAACAATTCCAGAGTTGATTCTCTCCTTCCATCATGCGGATTTCAGGGACTGAACTCACAACATCAGGCTTGGCCAGCAGTGAGCCATCTCACCGGTTCCAAATTGTTTTTTGTGATAAATATTTCCCTTGCTCCAAGACCCCCAAGAAGGATGCCTTCCATCTATTTCTCATGTCTGGTTACTGTGCTGTAAGCCAGAAGTCTCTGTCTTATTTGCCTCTGATGGTCTTCATACAAGGGATATAGGGCCTGGCAGATGGCCCCAGCTGGGCCCAGTGTCTCTTTGTGGCTACACTCTGTCTCCTGGGAGGAGTAATAGAGGGAACGATATGTCCCTAGCGCCTCCTGTCTGAAGGAGCAGACTCTTGCTTGGTCCTATTTTGAGGGATTATTTGATTTAAGTAGCATCTTCTGGGTCTCCCCATCTAAAGTCTGTCCCCCTTGACTTTGAACATGTCATTTATGAGAAGATACTCAATGTCTATGCAGATGTTCCTGTCATAAAGTTTTCATATTTGAGTATTCACTTTTCTCCAAAGATGATTTTTCACCTAAGAACAGCCAACCATCCAAAAGCACCAATAAGGGACAAGGTGTTTCTCAAAGCAGAAAGAGTTTAAAGCTTGGGCTGTGAGCCAAGTGTGTTCATGTATGCATGTGATCCAGCATTCAAGATGTGAGACAGGAGCATTGCAGAGTTTGAGGCCAGCCTTGAGCTATATGGTGACTTCCAGGCTAACCTAAGAAGCACAGAGGTGACCTGCTCAAAATAACAGCAATAAAAAGAAAACAACTTTGGGCCTGGAGAGACAGCTAAGTTGATAAAGCGCTTGCAACACAAGAAAAAACAAACAAACAACAAAAAAACAGGCGTGATAATACATGCCCATAATCCAAAGTTAAGGAGACAGAAGCAGGAGAATTCCTGGGCTTGCCGGCTAGCCATCCTAGCCAAAAGGCAAACTCTGGGTTCCAAGAGAGATTCCCCCCACAAAAAAAGTGGAAAGGGATTGAGAAAGACTCCTAAGTAGAGGCCTGGCCTCCACACTCATACACACAACATACTCATGCATGCGTGCGCGCACACGCACACACTTTGGGCTGGGTCTGCAGAGGCTTAAATTACACACAATTGACACACTATTGCTCCAGAGGAATGTGGCTGACAGTATTGCTAACAGCCTTTTACAGATACAATTCTACCCAAGGTGCGTCCATGCAAAGGTGTGCCTGCTGCCCACTCGGGGAGCTGCCCACCAGCAGAGCCAGCTGTTCTCTGAACGCCACACAGTGGTGATACTGTTAAAAGGAAAAACTTTTAACTGAGCACATCCTCTCTCGAAATGGGTTTCCTAGAAGGTCTTAACGACCCAGAAGTTGACTGTTGCTAAGGACAAGTCAGTGTTTGTTCTTCCCTGCCTTTGTCAACCTTGTTTGAATGGATACAATGTTTCCATTCTTCTGACACTGCCAGGGTGGGAAGAAGCCCACACCTCATTGTCAGGGACAGAACTCAAAGGCAGCCACCAGCAGGCTTGCCTACAGCCTTTCACGTGTGGACACTTACTCCATATGCTAAACACTCTCCCTGTGGCAACCTCAAGCCATCTTCATCACAGACCCAGAAGTAACTAAAATCCTCATGTTGCATCTAACAGCAGTTGGCAGTGGCCTTACTTACCTGAGACAGTGGGATTCAAAGGTAAAGGCTGTGCTGGAATCAGGTTAGACCCATGGCCCTTGATAGAGCGAGCTTGGCAAGGAGCCTCCTGTGCCTGTGAAAGCCAGTACTACATGCCCAGTGCAAAGCCTGCACTTGACCCTGAGGGCGATTGCTCCCCTGGGTTCTGCACTGTCTGCTCTCCAGTTCCAGCTCAGGCTCTTGGGGAGACCTGGCTGCTGTAAACTTAGTCTCCCTCCCTAATCACTCATTTGAAACTCACACCTTGTCCTCAGGACACATGGGTGGGAAGGTAAAAATCCATTGCTGTAGTGTGGACGTGGTAAGAAAGTTCTCTGAGGCTGGGCGGGATGGCACATGCCTTTGCTCTCAGCACTCAGGAGGCAGAGCAGGTGGAGCTCTGTGGATCCTGTGGCTTCAAGGTCAGCCTGGGTCTACACAGAGTTCCAGGCCTGCCAGAGGTACGTAGTAACACCGTGTCTCAACAATAACGAAAAAAGGTGGGAAGAAAGGAAGAAGGAAGGAACTCTACTGGCTGGGCGTAGTGGTGTGTCATACCCGTAATCCTCAGGGGCATGAGGCAGGAGGATTATCTCAAGTCTGAGGCTGCTTTGAGCTACATAACAAGTACCAAGCCAGTCAGTGTTGCATAGGGGGATACTATCTCGACAGACAGACAGACAGACAGACAGGAAAGGCAGATTAGGAGGCAGGGAAGGCAGGAAAGAGAATTCCCCACCACTGAGCTTACCTCTCAATCCCCAGAGTTCCTAGTTCCCCTTCACCTTTGATGAATGTAAGTTCTTTGTCACAGGGCCCACCCATTTCTAGAACTCTAGACTGAACAGGGACCTCGGAGTGTGACTTCTGTCCTCTGTGTCTCTGTGGCTCACAGCTCCAAGCACTCCTTTCCAGGGACTCATGGCTCGTGGCACCTTGTAAACATTAGGCAGTCGAGGGTTTCAAAGTGCACCCGTAAGATATAGACTCAGTCTCCCTGGCAGATCTATTGTCTTCCTCTGCTCCTTCTCCACACCTGTGTGTAGCTTGCTCCGTACACTGGAAGAAATCGGGACATTCTTTTGCTTCCTTTAGGCATTATTTCTTTGCAGAGCTTAAGTAGATGTCAGAGACGAGACAGGAGCCCAAGTTTTGACTTTGTGATTGTAGGCCTGGCCCCCGAGAAGCTCCCTTTGTGGTCTTCAATTGGAGGGAGAAGTAAGTATCTTGAGCTTTGACGTGGAAACAACCCAATGCCTGGAAAATTAAAGCAGGTTAGGTTAAGCAATTTATAAATCATGTAGGAGTACTATCTATTTATTTATTTATTTATTTATTTATTTATTTATTTATTTATTTATTTGAGACAAAAATCTCACCGTGAAGCCCAGTTTAATCTCAGAACTCATCATGCTCCTGCCTCAGCCTCTGGAATGTGGGGGTCACAGTTGCCGCACCCGGGGCATTTTGTTTTAGCTTTAGTAGAGATGTTACTGTTGATGGTTGATGATGTTCCTCATTTGCCTTGCAAGCGCACAGACAAATGATGGCATGTGACACATGAACAGTCTCCAGAGAGCAGCAGGGGCAAACACAGCACTGGCATGCCTGCGTATCGCTGTGTGTGTGTTACACACGGTCACCTTAGTTTATTTTTCCCTTTGGAAGATGCCTTCGTAAAGAGCAACCTGGTTACAGAGTGATGGAACAGGCAGGTTTCCAGGGGACACACACAGGGTTTCTCAGCCTTTGTGAGGCAAAGGATGTAGTAATTGGTTGATTTAAAAGCCCACTTGTTAAAAAAAAAAAAACAAAAAAAAAAACAAATGCCCACTGGTTTTGTTGCTACCTGGTGCTTTCAAGGTTTAGAAATGAGACTGGGGCTCCCAGGTGATGGCAGTACACACCGTTAGTCCCAGCATTCAGGAGGCAGAGGCAGACGGATCCGTAGGCCAGCCTCATCTACAGAGTGAGCTCCAGGTCAGTCAGGCTGCACAGAGAAACCCTGTCTCAAAAACAAAAAAATGAGCCACAAATGCATAGCTCATAGCAAGGTAACACCACTCTAGTGACACCCCCATAAATCCAGTCAGCTCTGGTGTTCAAGACACGGCTGGATTCACATTAGTTCTGAGAGTTAAATCTGCACAGGCTCCAGGTGGTATATGAGATCGACCTTAGTCTAGACGCCACCATTTGGGGCACATTAGGGTCATGGCTGTATTTGCAACTTCTTCAGGTTGTAAGTTTTCATTGTGTGGCTGGAGAATGAGAAGCAGTGATCACTGTTCGGGTGTGTGTGTGTGTGTGTGTGTGTGTGTGTGTGTGTGTGTGTGTGTAGACAGGGGTAAGACGGGGTCTTGGGACACACTCTCTGTGGTATGCCCCACTGGATCCAGTGCACCATATTTTATAAGCAAACTATATAGCGTTCTCTGTTGCCAAAGGACAGGCTCAAAAATATCCATGTATTTTGGCTTTAGCCAATGGGCAGAGAACACATTGGGCTATGGCTCCTGCCTCAGGCCAGAGATTGAACCCAGGACCTTTTGCTTGATGCACAAAAGTCCTACCTACTACAAACTCTAACTCCAGGACCGTAGCACCCAACAGGCAGCCACCATCAGCAAATTCCCAGCAACTACCACACAGCAGCCCTGCACAATGCATGAGAAAACGGGCATGCTTGTGTTCCAGCAAACCACTTCTCACACTACAATTTTAATTTTTAAAAAGACTGCATTATTACATGCGTGTCGGATGGAGTCCGAGCACCATGGCGCAAAGGTCAGAAGACTGATTAATTTCAGGGGTGTTTCTTTCCTCACACCATCCCAACACCAAAACAGGGTCCTTAGACTTGAGCCAAAAGTGCCTTTACCCACTCTTTCCACATTCCTGCCCTTTTCTTCCAAGACGGAGTCTTACTCACGACTGACCCTGGTTAAGCTGAAACTCGCTGTGTAGACCGTGTTGACCTCAAGCTTGCAGCAACCCTGTCTCTACCTCCGAATGCCAAGGCTACCAGGATGCCACACCCAACTTGAAACTAGAATACCATCTGATTTTCATGTGCCATAGAATATCCTTCCCTATATAATAGAGAGTACAAAGATGGCTAACTGGGGGAAGGGTGGGTCTCAGCGGGAAGGCAGGTGGGGCGATGAGACTGGGGGTAACTGTCATAGTTAGGGTGAGAGACACCATGGCCACGGCAAGTCCTGTAAGAAAAACCTTTCAGTGGCTCGCTCTCAGTTTCAGAGGCTCGGTCCATCATCGTCATTGGGGGTGGGCACAGCATCGTGCAGGCAGATGTGGCGTGGCAGGAGTAAGCGACAGCCCTGTGCCTTGCAGGTAACAGGAAGTTGACTGACACACTGGGCCATATACAAAGAGTGAGAACCTTAAAACCCACCCCCACAGTGACGCACTTCCTCCAACAAAGCCACACCTCCTAATAGCCACTCCCTATGAGATTATGGGGCCAATTACATTCAAACCACCGAGGACACCCTGGGACACATACACATGAAGACACCATAATAAAGCCCATTACTTTGTACTTAAGTCTAAAAACATTAATTTAAAATAAAAACATAGCGAAATATTCTTCCCTTTACTTATTTTCCAATTATTCAGTAACCGAAAGCACACTCTTAGCTCTTAGGACATATGAAGACGGGCAGCAGGTTGGATTTAGCTCTTAAGCTGTAGTTTGAGGACTTGAGACGGGAAAAGCCGGGGTTTGAAGCCACACAATAAGTTCAGGTGATCAAGCCCCTAAGCATTTGTAGAGTCTGTAAGTGAAAATAAGAGCCGCGAACTTCATAGAAAAATCAGTGAAATGCTAAGCACGCTTTAGCAATCATTCATGAAACCACCATCCAGATGCGGCGTCTAGGAAGAGTTTCTCTCCTGTCCTCATGTCCACCGTCTCCCCATATGAAATGCTATAAATCTAGTTTTTTCATTCATGAGAAACTTCATGGGAATAAAGGAGGAGAAGACGAAGACAATGCAGCTCTGCGTTTCACTTAAGATGCTAGGGAGTGAGTGGGCAGTCACTCCCCTTCCACCCATGAGACACACCTCTGCTCTTCTGTGCTTGGGGTTTTGAAACCTTCAGTCTGAAGCAGGGGGGCAGAGAAAGGCTTTGCAGGCCAGACCTGCATCTGATTCTTCTCACCTTTTACTGCCTTTCTCCACGCAGAGTACAAACTCATAGGGATTGTACCTATCACGTGCCTGGCATCGATGCAGCAACGCCTGCCTAGTCCCCAGTGCCTTCCACAGGAAGCACACGATTTTGCAAAGGACTACAGAGAAAACTCAGGTTCCCATCAATGCTGGGCATCCCTGGAAAGAGGAAGGGGGTTGGCCTGCAAAAAAAAAAAAATTACAGGCTTCACCCCGCCCTCCTGCCCGCCCCGCCCGCCCCGCCCCAACCAGGTTCCAGTTCAAGTCATTTAAAAGGTTACTGGAAGGGTTTCCAAACTGAGACAGTGGCAGGTGGCCCTCTGACCTAGCAGAGGGGGTGCTCACTCTCAGGCAGAGGATGTCCAAGTCAGAACAGGGCAAGCGTGTTCAGCCCCATGGCAGCGAGGCGAGCATGGAGTTGAAGCCAACAGCCACAGCCCCGGGAAAACAGGGCTGCAGCAACGCAGCCTTCCAGGTGAGCAGGGCTGAAGGGGACCAGGGAGCCTGCTGTCTTCACATCGGGCAAGCTTAGTAACAGGAGCCGTGGACTCACTGAGCCACAGCAAGAATGTTAATTCTGGAATGGGTACGCCTTAAGCCCATTATTTTTTCCAACTTGCACTCCTCTGGTTGGTAAACCTGAAAAGTGTCTTTCAAGGTCCCCTGTTGGTCTGGACTGTCACTCGGGAAACAAAACCGCCGCCCTCTCCGCTTTTGCCCCTGGACTCACAGCAAGTTCAGGATTTGCCCTCAGGTTCCTTCCCCAAGATCTGGACAGCGGAAGACCAGGGGCCTCAGACCCCAGTAGTAGATTTGTGACTGGGTTTTCAGCCCAGGTGGAATGTAGTCCAGGAGCCTGCCCAGGACAGCCTACTTACGCAAACCTGTGTCCTCAGCCAAGACTACGGAATGATTAATACTCACAGTCTCAGGGCTGGGTGCCACAGGTGGCCTGGGAGGAAGGCCAGTTTCTGTGCGCGCTTGCTGTAATACTCTGCCTGCTCGGAACCTAGATCTGAGTTGCTCCTTAATTGGCTCCCAACATGAGAACTTTGAAAAGATCGGAAAGCCTACCTGAGCAGGGCTCTGTAACCCGTGGGCACTTAATGGGCAGAATGCAACTTTTGAACACTAGCACAAGAAGGGGAAGGCGAAGCGCTTGGCGTGAGCCTGGTCTCTTCCACCACGAAGTTACCCCAAGTTCCAGAAGCCCAGGTTTGACAGTCTACCAGTAGTCACAGCGACTCCCACCCCATGGTTTCTAGGTATGAGGAGGCCTGCATATTAAACTGATAAGAGGACAGGTTGGGGAGAAGAAAGCATGTAGTTTTATCAGTATTTGAAATTCCGTGTGTATGGTGTCTCACAGAAAAGGAGTTGAAGAGTCTACCGGGATGGTGTGTGAACGCCAGGCGTGTGCATGTTTTATCCTATGGCTGTATACCGTGGAGAAGGGGGCTGGGTTTTAGGCTCAGAAATGATCATAGGGACTAGAAACAGATGGAGAGTTGATGGGAGACAAGAGTTGTTGTCTTGAGGTCTGTTTGTGCAGACTTCTCCGCTGATGGGCTGGCTCAGGTCTCTTCCCTGAGTGGGAAATCTGTGGGCTTCGTCAGGGAGGTCAGGAGGGTGGAGTCTGCTCTTTCTTCAATGCCCTCTCTCGCTGGGTTCATCACATTCTTAGGTGACACTGGCTTATCTGAAAGGTGGCACTTCCTGACCGCCTTCCTAAGCAGGAAGGGAAGGGGGACCTTAAACACGGGAGCTGCCACTCGGGAGAAAATGAAGGTTGGTGCAGGATGCAGTCAAAGTGACTGTGGCAGTGGTGGTGGTGGTGGGCTCTGTGTGGCCATCGCTGCTGTACTGGGCACTGGCACAGTATGCGGGGTGGGCGCCATTCTTTTTAACCCTTCCTGTTCTCTCATTCCTGGCAAACAGGGTCCCAGTTACTCCTTCCAAAGTTTGTTTTTACCAAGGTCTGAGAGCTTTTTGTCCACGCACATTTACCAGGTAGAATCATTAGCCACCTGCCCCCGTCCTCCAAATATGTCCAGCACTAAGAGGAAAGGTTAGTTCCAGCAGACAGCCATACCTTTTGCCCTCAAGAGACAGAGCAGGGCAGCAATCACAGAAAGATGCAGCAGAACTGAAGGACTTGAAACCCAGCAGAAAGTTAGAGATGAACCTACTGGGGAGCCAGAGTACACCACAGACGTGTAAGGGCTTCAGGCAGGGTCATCGATGAGCAGAAAGGGGGCCAGGGGAGCTTCAGAGGCAAAGAGCTGTCTGTCTGCAGGCCTAGGGCATAAGAGGACAATGCATGTGTGCAGCGGGGGGGGGGAGCGGCGAGCGAGCGGGGTGCAGAGGAGGTTGGCGGCACCAGCTGATGAGGTCTCTGTGAGCTAAGGCGCTCAGGAGGAAATCTCCACGGACAGATGGTTAAAGGTGCTTCTTGTGACCCTACTGAGGGATGGCCGTGTGGACGGGACACCAGCAAGGAAGCCAGGCCACAGGCAGTGGGCACATCTAGACACTGACAGGGAATGAACCGCTCCAGGGTGAAGTGTCAGGGCGGAGACAGGGTGTGGAAGCTTCTCCCTCTGAACTTCCAGTTTTCCGCTGTTAGATAGGCTTGGAATGCTACCCATGCAGGAGCTATTGAGAAAACCCAATGCGCAAATACACTGCATTACAAAGAAGAGTGTCTGAGTGTTTGTGAAAAGCAGCGGCAGTGGAAAAGGGGGTTTTCTAGCCCGGGATGTCAGAGATCCCTATTGTTTAGCAAGGACATCCAGAGGAAGGCTGGTTCAAGGGAAGGGATGAATCCCGTGTGAGGCCTGTTGGTTGAGGTTCCAAGTGTCTCGGTCAAAGTGTGGATCCATGGGCAAGGCTCAAAGAAAGAGGAAGAGAGGGGATTTGGAGAAGGAAGCAGACGGAGCCTCTGGGAGAGCTGAGCTGGGTCAGGCAGGATTGGGAGCCGTCCAGGAGAGGAAAGCGCCTCGGGTCAACAGAAAGAAAGCAGGAAGGGCAGAGAAGCCGGGAGGACCGGGCACCAGGATCCTCAGTGCCACGCCCTCCCGGCTGCTGACACCCTTAACCTCTCACTATGGACCCCACACAACATCCACGCTGCTTTTAAACCTTACAGCCAGAAACACAAAACGCACCCCTTGCTGTCTTCAAACGTCTACAAAATCAGAGGCTTGGCTCCCGCCTCTGTGGTAGGCTCTCAGGCTCACTGTGGTGTTGTGGACTGTTCCTCAGTCCCCACGGTTGCACAGACATGAGTTCTCTGTCCCATAAATATCGCTGTGGACGGACGTGTGAATTAGCACGCCGATGCGTCTAAAGTCAGGGTAGGACTGTGTACACTTGTACGTCCTCCTGAAACACCAACGACAATTTCCTCTGGGCTGTGCTGAGGACTGGCTGCTAGGACACTGAAATCCACCCATGCTTCCTGTAGTCCCTGCCCTGGCTTTTTGTTTTCGTTTCGTCCTGAGGCTGGGTCTCATGGAGCCCAGGCTAGCTTCCGTCGACGACTCCCTGTGTACTTGAGAACGACCTTGAATTCATGACCCTCCCACCTGTCCTTCCTGAGGCCAGGATGAGGGGTGTGTGCAATGCCTGCACCAAAGAGAGGACTCTGCATGCTGAGCAAGCACTCTACTAACTGAGCCCAGATACTTTCAACTTGCACTAATAAGGCCAAACTGGCTTCCTAGACGATTGTAGATGATTGTGCCACTTTAGACCCATCAGAAGGGCGTGAGTCCTTGTTTCCCTTCCGTGGATTCATCAGCTTCTATGTAGCAGTACAATTATACAATTATCAATTAACATAGCACACTGAGAAATACATCATCGGGTAATTTTGTTATTACACACAGCTAGACAGTGTAGGTCAGCCTCTGGGCTCCCCTTAGTGAGCAGGAAACACATGAGCCCTCGCCAGGGTGAACAGCCTCCCTCGTGAGTTAAAGACCACACTCTAACAGGACCGGAGGGGCCGGGAGATGGCTCAGCAGGAAAAGGGGGCTGCTGCGGTGCCTGGGGGCTGAGTTCCATCCATGGCAGAAGAAACACACACACACACACACACACACACACACAATAAATACATAGTAAGTTGTTTCTAAGGTATGTGGTGTGGTGACCCAAGCCTACAATTGTAGCTCTCGGGAGACTGGGATGGGGAGTCCCAAGTGTGAGGCTATCCTGAGTTAATAGTAAGTTCCAGGCCAGCCTGGGCCACACTGTGAGACTTTTCGAGTGTCAGTCACTCAAAAAGTAGACTTGTATTATAAATGGACATGGTGCCACGGGATAGAGGGAGGGGGAGGCAAACAATGGGCTCCTCTATAGCAGTGGCAATACACTTACTCAGCACACATGGGGTCCTGGTTCCACCCCACTGAGGTCTCTACTTTCCCAGACTGGGCTTAATGTACCTATAAAAGGGAGTCGTCTCCGACTCTTGTTTCTTTAAAGACCATCTTTCCCCCACTCCATAAACTCGTTTGTCGAGTGCCCATGCCTTGTCCACTTTTTGGAGTAGGAATACTGAAAAATTTCCCCAAACTGGTGGGAGAAAATCCAGAGAAGAGGGAGCGTTGTGACTCAGGGAAGTCACAGAGCTCAGTTTCCAAATGTGACAATCTAGGCAAAGTTTTGAAAAGACACTTTTATTAAAGGGTTCCCTTAACATCCTAATTCCAGTCCCTTCCTCCCGAGTGTGACCCCCAGCCTCGCCACCGCTGAGGGCCAGACTCTCTGCTTACTCTAAAGCCAACTGAGCCAGGTGTGACTGTGCCTGTCTGTAATGCCCACACTCAGGAGGCGGGGGCCAGCCTGAACTACATGGACTGGCCTGTGGTTCAGGGGCAGAAGGCTCGCCTGACACACACAAGGGTCTGAGTTCCATGCCCAGCCCCACAAACAACAACAAAACACAAACAAAAAGTTAGCTGGGTGGGACCCACTTAGGCAGGGCTTGCAAACCCTGAGCACGGGCTACGGCTACGTGACTCAGAGAATGGGCTGGGGACCCAGCCAGGCAGGTTTGGAGAGCCTGCTCAGCAGAGTTCAACTGGAGAGATCTCGGGAGAATGAGAAGCAGGTGCAGATGAGTTCACGGTTGGGTGAAATCACACAGAGAGGAAAGGAGGGGCCGCATCCTAACGGGCCACTCGGGGCTACTCTGGGGTTTTCCTCCAGGCTCAGAACAAGCTTGGCCAGAGCAGCCCTGTGCCTTCCCACACATGAATTAAGATCCCGCATAAAATGTGGGACAGTGACTTGCTTTTGTTGTTTGCTTGTGTTTGTTTTTAGAGACAGGGTTTCTCTGTGTGGCCCTGGCTGCCCTGGACTCACTCTGTAGACCAGGCTGACCTCAAATTCAGAGATCCTCTGGCTCCTGGCCAGTGACTTCCAGTAAGGGAAGTTTTCTTAGTCTTTTTATTTAACACTCTTGATCATATCCACACCTGACTGCCTCCTTCTCTCCCTCCTCCCTGCCGCCATAACATGTCAGCCTGTCCCCTCTCATTTTCGTGTCCACTTTATTTACTTACTTACCTACTTTCTTCCTTATATTGGTAAGGAAAGCTTTTTAAATGTCCACTCTACTGTTCCTTAAAACGGGCTTGAGTGTGTCAGGAAAGCACTTGGGGTCATCCATTCCAGGCTCAAACACTTCTGGATGATTCATTAAGAGAGGTGCTCTTGCTCTTAGTGAGTGAGCCCTAAGCAGAGGACACTGGGCAGATTGTTCTATTCGACACGATTACCCACCGTTAACCTTAGCGCTCTTTATTTTAAGGGCACAGTGACACCCTCATTTCTACTCCCGAGTCCAAATGCTTCTTTTTTCTATTTTTGTCAGCCTGTGAAATAGTTGACAATTTTGTTCTTTTTAAAATGCCAACTTTGGGTTCTATTGGTTTGTTCCATTCTTCTAGTTTCTGTCTCATTTATCTTTGTTCTGACCTTAATTTCTTTGCTTTGTTCTCTGGGCCCAGGTCCTTGCACACGCTAGGCAAACACTCCATCCCATCCATCCCAGCCAGACTCCAGCCCTCACCCTCATCACCAAATTCTTCCATCCACCCAGTTCGCTCTCCTGTTTCTAGTTTCTTCCAGTGAAAGATTAGGTTATTGATGAAAGACCCTTTATGATTTATTTTTACTTTATGTGTATGCTTGTGTGTACACATGGCTGTGTACCATGTACAAGCTGGCTATCCTCAAAGGCCAGAAGAGGGAGTCAGATCCCCTCAATTGGAGTTACAGATAGCTTTGAGCTGCCTTATGGGTGCTGGGAGTAAAATCTGGGTCCTTGGGAAGAGCAGAGGGTGCTCTTAACTGCTGAGACATTTCTCTAGTCCACGAGCTAAGATAACGTGAGAAAGTACAAACCCCGAGTCTCCCTCTAGCCACCACTTTGGCTTCATCTCTTAAGTTTTATGTGTCTGTTTTTAATTTATTTTGGGACAGTGTATTATTTTGTTTTGTTTTTCAGCTTTTGTTTTTTGAGACAGGGTTCGTCTGTAGTTTTGGGGGCTGTCCTGGAACTCACTCAGTAGACCAGTCTGGCCTCGAACTAACAGAGATTCGCCTGTCTCTGCTGGGATTAAAGGTGTGTGCCACCATCTCCTGGCTCTGTACAGTGTCTTAGAGTTACTGTTACCATGATAAAACATCATGACCAGGGAGGAAAGTGTTTATTCAGCTCACACTTCCACACCGAAGGATGGGAACTCAAACAGGGCAGGAACCTGGAGGCAGGAGCTGATGCAGAGGCCATGGAGGATGCTGCTCATTGGCTTGCTCCCCAGGGCTTGCTCAGCCTGCTTTCTTGTAGAACCCAGGACCACCAGCCCTGGGGTAGCCCCACCCACAATGGGCTGGGTCCTGCCTCGTTGATCACTAATTAAGAAAATGTCCCACAGGCTTGTCCACAGCCTGATTTTTTGAAGACATCTTTTTGTTTTGTTTGTTTGTTTGTTTTTCAAGGCAGGGTTTTTCTGTGGCTTTGGAGCCTGTCCTGAAACTCACTCTGTAGACCAGGCTGGTCTCAAACTCACAGAGATCCACCTGCCTCTGCCTCCCGAGTGCTGGGATTAAAGGCTTGTGCCACACCGCCCCTCAAAGGCATCTTCTTAACTGATGCTCCTATCTCTCCAGAGACTCCAGTTTGTATCAAGTTGACATACATCTAGCCAGCACAGACAGGGTGTTACTATGCAGTCCTGGATGTTCTGAAACTCATTATGAAAACCAGGCTGACCTCAAACTAATAGGAATCCACCTGCTTCCACCTAAATGCTAGAATTAAAGGCATGTGTCATCACAGCCAATCATAACTTTTTAGATAGTCCCTTTGTTGAGACAAGGTCCTATGTAGCCCACACTGGCCTTGACCTTGAACTGAGGATAACCTTGAAAGAACTGAGCCTCCTGTCTCCTGTCCTGGACTTCCGGATGCAGAGGCCACACCTAGCTGGAACCAGGGGCTTCAAGCCTGCTGAGGAAGCACTCCACTAACTGTGGAGCATCCCCAGCCCTCAGACCTCTCTATTAATGTTCTCTAGTTGGCAATTTACCCTCATCACTTGAGCTACGCTTTTGTTTTTGACACAGGGGTTTCCTTTGCAGCCCTAACTGATCTGGAGCTCAGTATGAAGCCCTGGCTAGCCTTGAACTTGCAATGAATTTGTTTCTGCCTCCCTAAGCAGTTTGCTATTTTTGTCATTTGTTTGTTATCACTGGTTGTTTAGTGACTTGACTAAATCAATTCTTTGTACGTGATCAGTCTGCTTGGCCATGTGCTGTACAAGATAGCCCCAGGACTTCTGTGGCTTCTCCAAGCCCGTGGGCTGGGGAGAACATTTGCCTAGCACTGGTAAGGCCCTGGTTTCAGTTCACAATAGGGAGAGGAATGGCTTTCAGACACTCACACACACACACACACACAGACACACACACACTCACACAGGCACATACACACACCTTTCAAAGCCCTTTTTGGGCAACTCATTCCCAGCAGCTATTAAGAAACTTGCAGACATTAAATACTGGCCGTCTTCTGGGGTTTAATGTATTCTAGTCCTCTGTGTCTGTTCGGCAGGCAGCTTTCCTTGTGGCTGCAGGAGTATTTTCCCAAGACTGCCCTGTGTCTTGAAGAAAGACTGGAAGTAGGCAGACGTACGGCACTTCAGAGCTGGCCGCACTGAGATCTTCCTTGATAAGCACCCTTTGGGCCTGTACTTTTTTTCTAGCGTTCTGAAAGAGTAATTCTGATAGTTTGGCCAGAGCGCCAAGGAGTACTCACCACACCTGTAGGCAGGGACACATGTATGTTCTGGCAAGAGGAGGGCGGGGCTTAGGTTCAGAGACATTGCTGCTGCTTGCTTCTCACCAAAGAGAGAGAGATTTTAGCAAAGGACAAGAATGAGTGGGGAATGGGCTACAGAGATGATCTCCCCTGAGCCTGGGGGCTTCGTGGGGAGGTGGCGTCTACGTTTACATTACATGGGACAGGACCCAGTTTGTGACCCATCCCTGGTTCTAGCTGGATTGACTACAGGTGTCATCCAGCAGCTGTGACTCACTCAGAAGGCCAGGTGTCCGCAGCCATCAGGGTGGGCTGCAGAAGACAGGCCGGGCCTAAACGAGTCCTGGTTTATCTTTCACTCCCAGTGTACAGACCCTCCACCCCACAGTCCCGTAATCTAAAAAGAGGGAGCCAGTCCAAGGGTCTGAAAGCTAACGGAACACTTTGCCAAACTGAGGGGGCGGGGTGTGCGTACCTGGAATGTTCTATATAAAAGCTCATTGTGAGTGGGAACTGCAATTCTCCACACCTGGAACCCAGATCCCAGATGTCAGGTAGCAGCAGCTACCACTCAAAGTGGGGATCTGGGCCTTTGGTGACTCCCTATTCCACCCCTTGCCTGGGCGAGGTAGACGACACAGAAGCAGCTTAGGGCCTCTTTCTGTGACTGGGAAAGGACGAAGATGGTCACATGCAGGCCCTATGTCCTGTGACAGTAGCCAAAGTGAAGCTCTGTGGACCTGACCAAGAACAGAGCCCGTGACGACCGGGAACCGCTGAGGCAGGACGCAGGGTACCAACTACACCTGGCGACTTCACAGCTTCTGTAGTGCAGACCTTTGTTTTTTAATGATGCACGTGTCTGTGTAAGAGTATGAACACGTGAGTGTCTACAGAGGCCAGAAGCGTCAGAGCCGCTGGCTGGACGGACGTACAGGCAGTTGTGAGCCATGCTACCTGTGCTGATCCCACTGACTGAGAACTAAAGCCAACAGAGCAAGCTTCATGTACTGCACGTAGGACGGACTCTCCAGAGCAGGACTGGAGAGGGTGCTCTGGTTCAACTTTTCAGGCCCCTTTACAGGGAAAAAACTCAAGCTGGGGATTTTCAAAGGAATTTGGTAACGTAAGGACTTGGCAAGCAAATTTTACAAAAGCAGTCAGCAAACTGGATTATGTGACAGATCATCTTGGCAGAATATCTCAAGATATCTCAAGATTCCTTGGCAAAAAAAAAAAAAAAAAAAAAAAAACCTTAGAGTCTGGAGTAAATACGTGGAGGTGTGAGCGTGTGAGGCAGACTCCATAGGGTCATAGGGTAGGGAGTAAGTTAAATTCCAGAAACAGGTTAAAGCACTGTCAGCTTGGATTTTGCAGCCAATAGAAATGCACTTACTCTGACCTTGTAACAAAATAGCTTTTAACTTGAAGATGGACTCAGACTGGTCCATCGCATGGATGCTGGGAACAGAACTCTAGGCCATCTCTCCAGCCCTCAAACTTCTGTTTTTGTTTTACTCTGCTTCTGAGAGCCAAAGTTGTGTGACTTAAAGTGTGACCTACACATGCAACCGAGGTTTATTGAGCCCTGACACTGTGTCAGGCTATATATAATAGGAGCCACAAACAGAAAGCCACTGCTTGGCTATGGCCAAACAATGACAAACTAGTACCACTCTGTGTGTGTGCGCGTGCAAAATTCTATTCCTAGCATAGGTGTGACCTTCACCTTGTCTGGGATTCGGGGAGTCACTGTTTTACTGTGACAAATGGGCATTTTATATATGTTTTTTACTCTTTAATTCAACCAAACTATCCCAAGCAGCTCTCCAGTGCTAGACAGAAGGAAAACACTGGTTAGGATGCACAGGATGCTACTACCTGAGTTACTTATTTCCTATATTGTATTTTATGAAGAATCAGATCTGGAATGGGAAGGGAGGAGGGGCTTGATCCCGGAAATGGATAGGGTAGGAAAGGGAGGCAGACAGCGATACAACCCACATCCCCTGACTTACCTCAAGGCACCTTGCTGACTACAAAATCCTGGCCCTAAGATTGTAAAGTCAGTAACAGACTTAAAATTGGATTTCTGTGTTCTGTGTACCCAAGAACATTCTAGAATAAACTAACAAGGCACATGATAAGGAGTTAGAGCTGAAGTGATGGTATGAGTATGAGTCCCCTGTGAGAGCTCTCTGCTAACATGAGGTGAAGCTCTTCTATGGCATGGGAAAATGTCAGCCACAGGATGGACCCCGAGCCACGTTCTCCTCACCTCCACATGTTTGGGACATTGCCAAAGCAACTGGAGCTATGGAGCTGGGTGCCTCTCCCTTCCAGTGTCATCCGTTTAAAGCTTTGTGAACTTTTACAGCATTTACGGGGATTCTCAGTGTAGCCCAGGCTATCCCACAGCAAGCTTTGTAGAGCAGGCTGGCCTCAAACTCAGAGATCTGCCTGCTTCTTCCTCTTGAGTGACCCCCCCAGTCTCCTTACTGTCCCCACATTGCCCCCAATCTGGGATCAAGGCAAGCACCACCACACCCAGCTTAAACATTTCCAATTAAAGTAACTGGATTCAGAGTTTCCATCAGATCCTATTGTGTCAGGAGTACTCACAAAGGGGAAGGTAGAGAGTCCTGGCCTAGTGTGTAGGGCCAGGGAGAAAAGGAAACATGTTTCACTGTGGCCAAGTCAACAAAGGGATAAAGCTGCAGACGCTGGGTGAATGGGCACAGATCCAGCTGGGAAGAATGACAGACAAGCATCACCAACATCTCAGGAGCCCCCAAACACCAGGCTTCCTCTGGGCCCACATGGCTACTTCCTCAATCCCCTTCGGGTCCGAGAAAAGGAAGAAAGTTCTGGGCAGCTGAGCCAGGGCAGCAGGGGGCACTTTTAGTGCCCCAGGGACTGACTGTACTCAGTGTGGCAGGGACCTTGGCTGGATATGACAAGTGGCCTCTCGCCAACAGGAAGCCAGTGACAAACTCCTGAGACAGGAGCACCACAGATGGGAACGAGAAAAGCCACACGCTGTGAGGCAGGAAAAGCAGAGGGTGTGCAGGCAGAGTTGAGTCAGGCTGTCTGGATCTGCCACCTACACACACACACACATACACACACACACTCATACACCCACACACATATACACATACATGCACACGCACATACACACGCACACACATACACTCATACATGCACACATATACATGCTCACACACATGCACACACATATACACATGCACATATACAAACATACACACACATACATTCATACACGCACACACATACATGCTCACACACATGCACACACATATACACATACACACACATACACATGCACACATATACACGCACACACACATGCACACACATATACACATACACACACATACACATGCACACATATACATGCTCACACACATGCACACACATATACACATACATATATACACACATACACGCACACACATACACTCATACATGTACACACACGCACACACACAAACATGCACATGTGTGTGCAGGCAGAGTTGAGTCAGGCTATATCTGGATCTGCCACCTACACACGCGCGCGCGCGCGCACACACACACACACACACACACACTCATACACATATACACACATACATGCTCACACATATACACATACATGCACACACATACATACACTCATGTAAAGGAGTAGGGTTTTTCCTCCCACCACCTAGTCTTGTCCCACCACCGCGCCAGCCCCAATTAACACACCGAGACTCTGTATTAGATACAATTCTGTTGGCCAGTTACTTGTTTCTTATCGGCTAGCTCTGTGTTAATTATTGACCCATTTCTATGTATTTCCACATGGTCTCCTTACCGGGGAATGGGGCAGGCATCTGGTCTCCCTGTCTCTCTATGCTGACTCCTCCTTCCTACTTCCTCTTCCTCCTTGTCTCCTAGTCCCTCCTATCTTCCTTTCCTATTGGCCAACAGTGCTTTATTCATTAACCAGTATGAGAAACATATTTACAGAATGACATCCTCCCATCACACTCACACATGCACACACGTGCATGCACACACACATCACTGAAGCAAGTTTTCTAACTCTTCTATGTCTTTCTCATCCAAAAGATGTCTCAACTGTTAAGTTCAGGAACTACTCCAGGGTCGCCTGTAACTCCAGCTCCAGGGAATCTAACACCTCTGGCCTCTGTGAGCACCTACATTGACATGCAAATCCCCACATGCAGACCCATACACATACACATAATTAAAAATAAAAAAGGGCTGCAGAGATGGCTCAGTGCTCAAAGTACTTGTTGCTCAGGGTCCAGCACCCACATGGCAGTTAGCTCACAACCATCCACTACCCCATTTCCAGAGTGCATGATGCCCACTTCTGACCTCCACAGAACCCAGGGACACACATGCAGGTGCACATACACACATGCAGGCAAAATACCCATACACAAAATAAAATTAATAAATAAAATAATTTTGGAAGATAGATGAATGAATGCCGCGCATCACCATCCTACGGAGAAATGAAAGCCCAAACCGCACATCCCTGGGGAATGGAGGCCCCATCCCTTGCCGATGGACTCTTGGGTAATGCATGCAGAGCACTGGCCTCAGCAAATGCCCGAACATGGGTGATGATTTCATACCACTTAGCTGGGGTCCAGAACAAAGCGAGCCAGGAATGTGAGTATGAAGTCAGTCTCTTCCTGCAGCAAACACCGGGCTCCATTGATGTGAGATGTGAGGACTGTGACAACGCCAGACGGCTCCCTACAGCACCGAGGCTTGGCCCAGGTTCTTCACTTGCTCTGCCGGAGGCTTTCTGTCTGGCCTCCCCATCACTTTTTTATCTGAATCCAGACCTCAGTGAGTTAGCAACGCAGTGCAGGCCCGGAGTTTACAACCCTGCTGCTCCAGCCTCCAGAGTAGCCTAGCGCCACCACCCTGTGTCCTTACCCAGCTTTGAATCAATCCATCAATCAGTGTGGATCCCTTGAGCCCTTAGGTCTGGGCCAAGTGGGCCAAGCCTGTGTCTCGGGGAACTTTAGGGATTTACTCTTCAGAGGTCTGGAATATGCCACAGCTTCGGTTGTCAACTTGACACACACTCAGGGAGGTGGAAAACTCAACCGAAAATTTGCCTCCATCAGATTAGCTTCTGGCCATGTGTGAGGGGCACTTTCTTAATTGAGGTTCCCTCTTCTTGGGTGTCAAGACAGCAACTGAAGCTAACCATGGCCTGGCCATTTCTACCTATTTTCTGTTTAGGCAAATGCTTTCCTTAAAACTCTCTATGGCATATAAATGCAATCCATGTGTTTCTGTTTAGTCTGTATCTATTTAATCAGCAACCCTTTGATGTAAGGGAATGGTGTATGTATGGTCCAGCCTGCCACAGGAGTTTTCAGGGTCTAGTCTGGACTCTGCCAGTCCCCACAAGTTAGATTCAGCCACCTGTCCCTAGTATGCCAACAAAAGAGACCAACAGTGAAAGTAGACATGTCCAGTGCGGCAATGGTGGAAAGAGGGACAAACTGATCAGTCTCAAGGCATCATCTCACATTGGCATGAGGCCTGGGTGCAAGTGAAGGGCAAGGGGGTGTGTGTAACTATCATTCCCAGCCAAGATGTGGCCCCACCCATCACTGACCCTTGACCTGACCCCCCTTCCCCCCCGTGTCTGCTTTCATCCACCGATGGCGATCTGTTAACAGAACTGTGTGTAATCTCTTCCTGCTCTGCCGAGCATCAGGCTTCCCTGCCCCCAGGATGAGATTCTGTTAGATGATCTGATAGCAGAAGTGTCTCTCTGTAAAATGTCTTCTCTCCCGCTCTCCTGCCAGGAAGGTAAAAACCCCTGGGCTATGGTATAAGACTCTGAAGTGAGAGAGAGAGAAGCAGAGACAGAGACAGACTGAAGCCATGCTTTCTGTTCTCAGTTTTGGGGGAAAAAAATCTGACCAAACTGTGTCTCAGACAAGAGTTGTTACCATCTTTAGGTCATTTGGCTGTGAGTGTCAGACAACATAAAGACATTCCTAATCTCAGACTTCATCAGGAGTCTCAAAGGGGAAAAGACTTCTTGCCACTGGCAGGATGGAGGCAAACAGGAAGCGCTCTTGCCAACGAGAAAACCCATCTGCAATGGCTTCCAACTCCTTCATTCTGGCACTGACATCTGACTTGCGCTAAAAATGTTTCCTGTTTCTCATGATAAACAGGTTACGTTTATGAAATCATGGGCAGAGCCACCTTCATCCCAACTAGCCACACTTCCTGCTCTTACAGCCAGTCGCTGTGTGCTTTTAGACTTCTCCGGCCCTCTCCCTTCAGAAAGCATTTTAGAAGTAGGAATATCTTCCCTTACGTCAAACAGGGCAAGCTAAATCAGAGGAAGGCAAGAAATAGTGTTGGAAATTGGAATCAGGCACAAATCATCGTACAGACAGCCCAACGGGAATGCTGGGCACAAAACTGACCTTTAAAACTAATGGGGTAGCCAGGCATCGCAATGCAGACTGCAATCTCAGCAGTTGGGAGGTGGAGGCTGGGGGATTGCTGTCATGAGCATACTTCGTCAGAAATGAACTACACATCTGTGTGTTTTTACGACTTCAGACTTTACAGGAATCCACAAGGTCAGACAGTCACGTGACCCCAGTTTTCTTGGCGACCCTGCTGTCTGGCTGGTCTAGTTAGTTTACGTCACCTTGACACAATTAGAGTCATCTGAGAGGAGGGGACCTCAATTGAGAAAATGTCTCCATAAGGTCTGGCTGTAGGGAATTTTCTTAATTAGTGATTAATGGGAGAGGGCCCAGTGCATTGTGGGTGGGGCCACCCTGGTCTGGTGGTTCTGGGTTCCATAAGAAAGCAGCCTGTATGTCAGCTTGTGCCTCCAGGCCCCTGCCCTGTTTGAATTCTCCTTCTCACTTCCTTCAAACATGGACTATGATACGGAACTGTAAGCGAAACAATCCTTTCCTCCCTGGGCTGTTTTTTGGTCACGGTATTTCATCACAGCAAGAATAAACTTAACTAGGTCACCTGCTAGGGCAAACACAGGTTCTTTTGGAGTTTTTGTTTGTTTGGTTGGTTGGTTGGTTGGTTGGTTTTTTTTTTTTTAGACAAGTTCTGACCATGTAGCCCTCGCTGTTTGGAACTCATTATATAGACCTAGATGGCCTAAATGCCACATGTCTCTGCCTCCTGAGTGCTGAGATTAAAAACATGCTGTCACAACTAGCCATATTTTAAACGTTTATCCATATGTGTTATGTGTGTTTGTGGGACTACATGAGTGTAGGTCCCCATAGAAGCCAGAAGAGGGCATAAGGTCCCATAAAGCTTGAATCGCAGATGGTTGTGAGCCACTGTGTGAATGATTGGAATGGAAGCTATGTCCTTTGCAAGGACAGCGAGTGCTCTTAACCACTGACCCTCCGCAGCCTCTGCTGTCTAAGGTGTACTTGTTGTTTTTATTTGTTTGTTTGGTTGGTTGGTTTGGTTTGGGAATTTCTGTTTGTTTGTTTGTTTTTGAGGCAAGTCTCTCTTGTGTGAGTTCTATGTTGAAGATTCATTTGGGTTTCAAATTATAGGCATGTGCTGGGTGTTATAGACATATAGCATAGCCAGGGATGAGACTTGTACAAACCTTTTCTTTCTGAAAAATTAAAAACTGCTGCTGCTCCCCAAACAGCATGACTAATACACATTTCCCTTTATCAGTTTTGAAGCAGCGTTACTGACCAGCTGTTTATGCTTGGCTTTTCCTTTTTGAAATGAAATGTCCTCGTAATTTACACCTACCCTATAGTCTGGATCTTTGCTATTATCTTTTATAATTGTCCTATGGGTGGGCTAGGACAAGTCAGTCTTGTGGGCAGTGCGTGGATGGGAGGTTCTGCCTCCAGCTGTCAGATGGAGAGGCTGGATTCAGAGATTTGGACACCCCCCCCCAAAGAACAACTCAAGACCCGGATATTAGTAAAAATCAGTGGGGATGGATTTTACTCCGTGAACTAGCTAGGACGTTCAGTTTCTCCAGAGGTGAGTCGGTCTTCTGAGGAAGAATGAGGAAATGGGAAGAGGTTCAGGCCTAGTCAGAGGTGTGGAGGTTGCTAAAAGCAGGAAAGGGCAGGAGAGTTTGCTAACTGGCACTTACTCAAGTCTGGCTCCTCCTCTGGCCAACTGGAAGGCTGTTCCAGAAACTTCCAAAGGGCCTAAGTCAGCCCTGGGCAGAGAAGCAGGGTCCTCTCCGCCCCTAGGGGGCAGTGACGGGCTTACTACATAGTCACTACTTTGAAGAGCTCAGGGATCCCTCTGCCCAGTGCCATCAGCTTTTAGAAGCCATGTTGGTGGCGTTCAGGTCTCTGGCTGTGGGAGAATGGATGAAATCCCGTGGGCAGAGAGACTACGGTTTGTCATAGGCTAAGAGAAAGCTCTAAGGGTTGAAAGTCTCTGACTGAAACCACATACCGCCCCACACACATGCGTGCCCACAGCCATCACGTCCGACCCTGGAGTTCCTTTTGGGTTCACAGGAAGGCTGAGTCCTCCTCCTTTATCACCAGGAAGAGCAACATTGTCTTTGGTACTGTCTCTCGTGTGTCCCTTTACACTAACCCCTTTTCCTGTCACTGTGATAAAATGACTAAAGCAGTTTAGGCCCATTGGTGGCCTTTAATCCCAGTATGGAGGGAGAGGCTGAGTTCAAGGCCAGCCTGGTCTACACCGTGAGTTCTAGGACAGTCAGAGCTACCCTGTCTCAAACACAAAGGAAGCAGTTTAGGGAAGACAGGAGGGAAGGGGTTTCTTTGGCTTGCAGAGTTTATTTATTATGCATTGGGCAGGGACACAAAGGCAGCAGGAGCTGGAAGCAGATGGTCTATGAATGACGCCCACCATCAAGGACGTGAATGCTGGTGTTCAACTCGCTTCCTTCTTCCCCTGCAGCCCAGGAGCCACGCCCAGGGCATGGTGCAGTCCTCAGTTAGCGTGGGTCTTCCCACCTAGGCTAACTCCCAGCACCGTCGCTCACAGGTATGCCTGTAAGATCGTCTCCAGCTGACACCAGGTCCCAGCAAGGGACTTGTTTGTACGTGTTTTTCATGGCAGTGGCATTTGCATTGGCTCCAATTGAAGAAAGATGAAAAAAAATAGCTCTCACCTACAAGGGGAAGAGGTTGTTTATTCTGGAGCCAAATAGCCTAGGAACAGAGTGAGATTACCCCAAACTCTATGTTCCAATGTGATAAGTTCCGTGAAGTTTCTATAGTCACAAAGCAAACATAGTCATAAACCAATACAGTTTTACCATGAAGTAGGATTTTAGACAACTAAGAAGAATGTTCAAACCATTCACGTACTGTTTAAGACTCTAAACGATCACAGCGCGAAACGGCCTCGGGACTGAAGCCTCTGCTCCTGAACACACGTACGCTTCTCACACTAATTACTTTCCAGATTCTGGTTCAGATGGTTCCAGAGGCACAACCAAGATGCTCACAAATGCATCTGCTTAGGGGCTGGACATGGCCCACAGGTTCAGCCCTGGCTGCTCCTGCAGAGGGGGCCATTCAGTGTCCCCCACCTCCAGTTCCATGGACCTGAGTCTCTCTTCCGGCCTCCATGAGCACTGCATGCATACATGATGCACTACATACATGAAGCAAAACACTCATGGATAATAAACACATTTTTGAAATAAGATCTAACTACGTAGCCCTGGCTGTCCTGGAACTCACCATGTAGAACAGGCTGGCCTTGAACTCACAGATGTCCACCTGCCTCTGCCTCCCTGCTGGGATTAAAGGTGTGTGGCATCACACCTGGAAAACTTTTAAAATAAATGTTTCTTAATTTAAAGATGTGATAAGTGGGGGATGGGAAGGGAAGACTTCAGCTCGGGGCTGAGGGAAACACAGCTCTCTCCCAGACAAGCAGAGCCTTCCCTGGACTCTCCCCTGGACGTCGGGTTTTATTTGCTTGGAATGTTGTTGTTCCTTTTTAGTTTTAAGTGTTGTGTTATGGTTTTTATTGCTGCAATGAAACACTATGGCTACACAGCAAGTTGGAGAGGAAAAAGGGTTTATTCGGTTACACAGTCACGTCACCGCTCATCGCTGAAGGAAGTCAGGACAGGAATTCAGACAGGGCCGGAATCTGGAGGCAGGAGCTGATGCAGAGCATTGAGGAACCGTGCTCACTGGCTTTCTCCCCTGGCTCGCTCAGCCTGCTTCTCATAGAACCCAGGACCGCCCGCCCAGGGATGGCTCCACAGTAGGCTGGGCCCTCCCCCACTGATCGCTAACAGCTGGATCTCATGGAGGCATCTCTTCAACTGAGACTCTTCCTGTCTGCTGACCCTTGCTTGTGTCAAGCAGACACGCAAAGCCAGCCAGCACAGCTGTTAATAGAGATGGCTACATGCTCTATCAGAGACATTTTAAATGAGATATTAAATCTCTAATATCTTAAATACATTTAAATCTTATTTATTATGTATGTCTTCATTACTTTGAAACATGCGTGTGATTCCCACAACTTCCCAACCCAGTCAGTGTCCTGGAAGGTTCTACCCTGAGAACAGGCATGCTTATAGGTGTGAGACACAAAGGTATCGGTAATCTGACCTAAATAGATAGGAAGAAATGGCGACTAATAAGTGATTAGAAGCCTCTATTACAACCCCACAGTTCCAGCTTGAAGGGAAAGAGAAAAGCTAGTCATTTCCCACCCACCCACACCCACAGTAGCCCCTTATTTCTGTTTTAAATCTTCGAGTGGGAGGCGCTTTTCTTCCTGGAAATATAAAGACCAAGGAGTGAGTTCACCGGACAGAACAGTCCCAGCACACAAGGGAAAACCCATTCAGGGTTCTCTCTGGGAGCCTGCAAAGCAGCATGCGGGACACCCCCAGACACATAAGATCATTGACACCCACAGTCGGCAAAGATTTCAGATGCCGCCAGCAGGGGGCAGGAGTGATCAGCATCAAAGGCTGAAGCCTTAGAAGGGAGGCAGTCGGAAAGAGACAACTGAAGTTTAGAACAATACGACCTGTGACCTGCGAGGCGTCACGCACAGTTAAAAGTAAAAAGGAACAATGATGACAAACAGAACCCGAGCCCAGGGGAGAGTCAGTGTGTTGAGGGAAGGCTCTCTGCTTGGTCTGGGAATGAGCTGCTTCCCTCAGGCCCTTGGTGAAGTCTTCCCTCTCCATCCCCCACTTGCTGCATTTTAGGAACCCTGATTTTATTCACACATGTAATGCAGGACCCTGGAACCTGCTGTTTTCAACTCAATGTTAAGGAAAATGTAAGAACCACGAATGCAGAATAGTGAAGAGCCCACCAGAGGGCTATCAGTGCAACGGGCCTGTGATCCAGGCTCAAGAGACTGAGGCAGGCAGAACTCTCTGAGTTCTAGTTCAGCTTGGGCTACAGAGTGAGTTCCAGGCCAGCAGGGTTACATAGTGAGGGCAGAGGAAGAAGGGATGGAGGGTGTCGTTAAATGCCATGTTCTGTAGCTCTCTGGAGTGTTTGAGGAGGACCTGTCTTTCTAATATATCAGTTAGGAAGGGAGGGAAGAAAAAGGAAGGGAGGGAGGGGAGGGGAGGGGCAGGAAGGGAGATTATTTAAGAGCAGCCACTGGGACAGTTTTATTGGAGTTTGAAATTGAAACCCTGGGACCTGGGACATGGAGCTGTAAATCTTGGCATCTACCCAGGAGAGAAGAAGCTAAGTCAGTGGAGTTAAACGGCATGAAGGTGAGCAGCCACACTGCAGAGAAGGAAACTTTAGAGAAAGAAGCCCAGTGAGTTAGGGAAATCGTGAGCAGAAAAGAGACCGAAAGAAAGGGAAGGTTTTGTTTCTCAGAATTACTCAGAGTTGGGGCTCATGTCCGCACTAGGGCTGGGAATTCTGGGAAGGAAAAGTACATTGTCTTCTAGGATAATTGTTTCTCCCATCACTTGAGCGTGACTTAAAAGTGGATCTGCCTGCCTGAGGGGTGGTCCCTCAGCTAGGTGACCAACTTGCCCTGGTTAGGGCCCCACCCAGGTCCCCCTGGTACTGGCTCTGCAGTCAGGGCTGAAGGTGAGGAGCTGCTGTCCTTACTCAATGTGGAGCACGTGGCTTTCCCGTCAGAGCAAAGCAAAGCAAAATTCATCCGTTTCCTTAGAACCCCATGGCTCCCTGGCAGTTCCTTGAAGCGGGTGCCTCGTGGGAACACCGAAGCTCATCGCCTCCTGCCACTGTTCACAACCCTTCCTGGAATCTTCACTGAAGGACAATTGTGTTTGGGCTCTGACTCTGTGTCTGCTCTGTTCTTAGGATGAAGACCTTGAAGAGCAGGACACACTGGGAAACAGCACCGTCAGGAGCAGAGTGGTACAGAGCAAGGAACAAGGAAATGCCAAGCAGGTGGGGCAGACTTGGAGGATGGTTGGGGAACGGTTGCCATGGTGACACTGCCTCCTGCGAATGGAGTGTGGTTAGTGTGTCTAGGGCACTCATACCTTAACAACAATTTTACTTTTACAGTCTCAGAGTTCCCTGAAAGGGAAACCAGCCCCAGGCAAAAAGCCCAGTGTTGGGCCAGAGGCAGGAGCAGGGCCGGCCTGGGGTGAGGCCTCCTGGCAGAAAAAGAAGAGCCAGCTTGCCTGCGAAGGCGAAGGAGGCGCGTGAGATGCCCCTCCCTCGGTTCCACGGAGCCCAACAGCCCCTCACAAAACTTTAGCTCGCTCAAGTCTTTTTGTTTGGGGTTGAGGTTTATTGTTTTTATTTTATTGTTATTTTGTTTTTTTAAGTATTGTTTGTTTTGGGGCAACAGGATCTCATGTGACCCAAGCTGGCTTCAAACTCGATATGCAACAGAGGATGGCATTGAACTCCTAACCCTCTGACCTCACCATCCCCAGTGGTGGGATGACATGCATGGGCACTGCATCCGGCAAGGAATTCTGTGTTGTTAGATTTAGGCAGAATTTCTTCTTCTGTCACTGAAAAAAAGGGGAAGTGAGAAATTAGCCATGTAGATCACCCAGAGTACCTAAAACCGGGAAGAATTATTGCGGCAAAACTGGAAGATTAAAATTGGTCTTTCATCCAAGGGGAAAGAGTCGGTGCATCTTGGAACGTAGCCTGTTTAAGCCAGCACACCTCCTGCACGTCGATGTTGGGAATCCACTGTCCACCTTATTTACTGCTTACCTCCTTTAATATACCAAGTTTTTTCAACACGTGTCCTCCAGCAAACAGACCTGTCCACATGAAAACCACCCCGGGTGCTTACAGCAGCTTTTACGGATAATTGGCAAACCTTGAAGCAGCCCAGATGCCCATCAGTAAATCTGATAAACGGTGGTCCATCCAGACAAGTGGACGTGGTGCTGTGAATGCAGACTGTGGAGTGGAAGAGGCCAGCTTAAGGCAGGGACACCCATACCCAGTGGCATCATCCTGGAAATGGCCAGGCCGTAGAGGAATGAAGGGATAGTGGTTTCCAGGGTTTAGGGAGAAAGTGCGGGTGAGCAGAGGGAATTTTACGGCACTGAAACCATCTGTACACTACATACATCTGCTAGTTTGTGTCCAGAGCCAAGGTGCACCTGAGCGGTCCCCAGCTACAATGGCCAAGTTCTCCAGCTGAAGAATTATTGTGGAATGGAAAGAGGGAGCTATTCTGGGAACGGGATAGGTCATGGATATTTAGGAGAAAGCTCATACTGTTTACAGAAAAGCTGTCCATGGGAAGTAGCTCGGGTGCATGTGACTCTTAGGTCATCGGGACAAAGGCAATGAATGCTCTTGTGAGTCCTGAGGGGAGTGTGTCAGCCCTTGAAGGATGAAGCAGGTGTTCATACCTGCAAGCCAGGCTTTGGTTTGGCTTCAGTACTCTGGCAATGAGCTGGTTCCGTGCAGAGGGAGAATTACACAGCCTGGCTGTTAAGTTCATTTAGCCTTTCCCCAAACCAGAGCTGTGCCTACTGTTGAATGGTTACAGCAGAAACAGGAACAAAACCAGAAATGCAAACGTGTCCCCCTTTCAAAAAAACAAAAAAGGTGGTGTTGGGGTTACCGGAGGCTCCTCTGGGAGGAAAGAGATCTTATGTGTGACCCCGAATGTGTTGTGATTATAAAAGGGGGAAGTGTCCGTGCAGTAGGCGCGGTTAAAAGGACTGTTGCCTGAGTACTAAGCTGAGGAGCACAGGGCCCCTGGTGCCCAGATTCTCATTGTTCTCTCTGCTCCAACGTTTGATCTCCAGGGTGACAGGCAGATCACGATTGAGCAGGAGGAGTTTCCGGGAGACAGAGACTTTGACGACGTGGAGGGTGATGGCCAAGACGAGCATCAAAAGGGGTACAGTTCTTAAGCCAGGGACGCAGCACATCCACCCCTGTGTGTTCCATGCTTTGTCATTTTGTTTTATTCTCTTCCCAATTATTTCCCTATGCTTCGTTAGAAATTGTCACCACCTCTAGCCCCACCCACCCATCACCTCTTGGGGAAAAAAAATGAATGGCTTTTGGGGATGATAGGTGTGGTCAGGTCAAAAAGATGTTGCTGTAGTTACCTAGTGTTTGTTCTTACATTTACCCAGGACAGTCTTCTCATTAAAGGTACAAACCACTAACTAGTGGCTCCAACCCACACACAAGGAGCCAATTCATCTTCTCCATATCAGTCAATAGCAATTGAATTCTTGAAACTCACTGACATCTCAGGAGGCACCTGCTCCCCAGCCTGGTGACCCCAGGACTTCCCCGCCTTCTGGAAGGAGAGGACCAAACACTGGAAGCTGTCCTCAGGCTTCCACACTTGTTCTGTGCCACACATATGCACTCAAAATAGAAACATGTAGTGAGAATGTTTAAACTGTTGCCTTCCTTACCTTGTAGCCTTAAATCAGCCCCAAGTTTTTACAATCACGGAAGACAGGAGAGGCAGCAGGCATAACCTTGAAATTTCCATTACCACCCTCTTGCCTGCTCTCAAATGCTATGGTCATGGGTGTGAGCCATCATTCCTGGTTGAGGCAGTATCACCATCTTGATTTTGGGTTAGTAAAATGAAGCTTGAAGAAGTAACCTACCCAAAGTCAGTCCTCTTGGAAGAAAATGACCTGGAACTTCAGACCTGTATCATAATTCATGGGTCCATTTTTTTAAATTCCTATGTAAAATTTTGTTTACATTTCTGTATCTCTAAAGAACTTTTAATTATTTCCCTATTTCTTAGTGCATGTGTGTGTCTGTGCACCGTGTGTGTGCCCAGCGCCAGTAGAGGTCATCAGCTTCCTCAGAGCTGCCATTATAGAGGAGTGTGAGCCACCACGTAGGTGCCAGGAGCCACACCCAGGTCCCTCCTCAGGAGTAGTGTGCTCTCCTCACCACCGAGCATCCAGTTCCTGAGGAACTTTTATTCTTATACCTCAGAGCAATGTCTCCCACACCAGTTAGGATTGCGCTGAGAGATCTGGGTACACATGTTCCACCAAGAACATCTGCCAAACTCTGTCCTTCATTTACTGCAGGAGGCTCTGGTCCAGGGGGCTGGAATAGACTCTCGGGGAATCACGTGACCTCGGGTTCACCTGCTCATGCCACTGAAGCAGTCACCAGCTAGTTGAGAGTTGTTCAGCCTAGACAACCAAATGAATCAAGTGTCGTCTATGCCAGCAACTTTGTATTATAGGGTCAGATTGCTGTAACGAATTACACACTCTCTCTGCCACTAAAAGATCTGATAAAGTAATGCACAGTGGATGGAGGGTCTGTTAAAAGTGGCCCTTTACCAGAGCTACTTTAAAAACAAAGCAAACCACTATGTCCTCCACCGAAGGAAAAGCATTGTTGGCTTTTCCTGAACTAGACCCCGGGAAGCTTAGTCTTTACCACACTTGGATTCACCTAGTGTCTTCTAGAGTGGCATTTCAGATTCTCAGCACAGGCTCTCCTAATCATGAATACTTCCCACGGTAATGGTACCTGGTGGTACATAATGGTTACCCATCCCCATTCTGTTCTCTCCCTCAGAGCTTGGCACACTCATCCAGTGGTTAAGCCATGGCACGGCCAGTGTCTGTCTAAAATTGATGTTCCATTTCTGCTTTGAGACATGGCTTCGGAAACCTGTTTGCGCTGCTTACAAAGCCTAGCCCAGGCTTCCCACCCAGATACCTCACGTTTGGGTGTTTACCCTGTGGGTCTTTTGCTTTTTTTATGTTGCAGGTGTTTGGAAAGAAAGTATGATATGATTTGTGAGTTTTGTAGAAAGCACAGAACCATTCTTCGGCGCATCATCGGGGGCATTCTCTTGACTGGTGAGTACTAATGGGGGGTGGGGATTCTGTTGTCTTTTCTCAGGTTTGTTTGTTTGTTTTAAGTGTTTGCTTTCTGTATAAAGAGAGAGAGAGATTGTCCCTTCCCCTGGACCTTACAGACTCACCCAGACAAGTGGTGAAGTCGATCAATAAGCCCCAGAAGGGAAACCCTACACAGGTTGCTTGCCTGGGTTGTTCATGAGGCCAACCAGAATTTTTTTTGAGTCACATACTGTCTTAGTGAATTTTCTGGATACTACATTTCTCAATCGTAGAGGTCTTTCAGGTCCTGGAGCAGAGTCCAGGGTCAAGGTGCCGTGTTGACAGGGGAGGGGGGGAGCTTCGCAACGTGAGATAACACACGCTGACCTGTGTCTCTATTTCTCTATACAAAGCCACTAGTGACATCATGGCGGCTTGACCCTCAGGACCTCGTCCGATTCCTGTCACCTCCCTGAAGCTCTGCTACTGTCACTATATGAATGTGAGGATTAGGTCTCCAACACACAGACTTCAGAGGGATGCATTCAAACCATAGCACTACCTTACTCGAGGAGCTCGTAGAGCCCTTGTTATTGTGACATTTTTAGAAGAAGCACATTGGCTAAGGCAAATCCAGAGTCCCTGGGCAGCTGGCAGACTTTGCGGTGAACACAAGGTTAAACAACAACAAAAATTGATTGTAGGAGTGAATACAGGGTGAGACCCAGACCCCTTTGGCCCACACGTTAGCCTACAGGCGCATGAGAATGTCCCCTGATTTTCATCTTCCCAAAGCAAAAGTCTTCAAAGCTTGTTGAAAAAACAAAAACAAAACATTGTCTATAAAATGTGAACCTTCACATGAGCCCGTGAGGCACTCGTATAGCAACGCTACACTGCCAAAGCTGTGCTAAGGGTCAAACAGCTGGGACAGGAGCAGCCAGGGTTGGCCATCTTCCCTCTGGAAGGTCACAGTCTCCTAGGTCTGGCATTTTTCAAACTTTCCACTGTAACGAAAGTGCAACTGCAGATAATAAGTCAGTAGAAAGCATAGCTACATGGCAACACCAGTTAATGGGAGGGCACAAGCACACAGAACAAATGCCACTGAGCGTGCGGCAAGTCAGGCTTAGCCTGTGGACCGTTGTTTGTTGAGCTTGTAGAATAAGGAACTTTAATTTCATTTTATTGAGACAGGGTTTCTCTGTATACCCTGTGGAATCCCGAAGCGCATTGTGTAGAGCAGGCTGGCCTTGAACTCACAGAGATATGACTGTCTCTGTCTCCCAAGTACTGGGATTAAAAGTGTGCACCACCACACCTGGAATTCTTATCCTGGAACCTGTTCTTTAAATGGAGCAACAATGACCAAGTGTCAGGTTCCAAGAATTGAGCAGGCACTATAAAGGAGAAAAAGCAAACAGAAGACAGACAGACACCACCCTTTCTCCATCATGGTGAACCTTGGTGACTCTTTAGAAAGAAAAGCAGAAGGCTCAGCTAAAGAAGGCTCTACCTGTACCAAAGCAACCCTGCATTCGATGGGTGCTTAATTAAGCCATCCCTCATCTAAGTCAGACCCGGGCTGGAAGCCCAGGACCACTGGTTTGGTAATATTAACCATCTGAATTTGCCTCCTGGACAGGTTTCCTGGCTCTGGTGATTGCAGCCTGTGTACTGAACTTCCACAGAGCCCTTCCTCTTTTTGTGATCACCGTGGTTGCCATCTTCTTTGTTATCTGGGATCACTTGATGGCTAAATATGAGCATCGAATCGGTGAGCTCCTGTCTCCAGGCAAAAGGCTTCTCCACAGGCATTGGTTCTGGCTGAAATGGTAAATACCACTTTTCCCCCTACAGCAGTGGGAGGATGTTTGGCTCTCTCTGACACTGTTCCCAAAATGTGTTCTAAAATTCCATCCTCATTTATGGGACATTGATGCTAGAAATAACTTCAAGAGCAGTTGTCACATGCTTCCATTGGACAAACAAGAAGACAAGACCAGAGTGAGATAATGAATGTGTCATATGGAAATTATTCGAGTGGACCATCGAGCCCCTTGATTCAACGGCAAATGTCCAGAGACCATGTGGTCATCCTGATGTCTGCATTGGAGGGACACCTAGATATCTACTTACTAAAATTTAGCCAAGAATACAGGGTGGTGCAACGTTTTAGTTATGCAGGGATGTCTTTAGCTCTCTTTCCACCCTGTCTGTAGAGTGAGATCATGATCAGCTAGTAATGTCTGTCATGCCCGAGGTCAGAGAAGAGCTGCACTGCACAGTGCCATCCTTTTTCAATGCTGATTAGAGATCGGTTGATAAGTTCAAAACAGAAAGGGTTGATGGCAATGTGAGCTTGCATTTTTCCCTAGCCTTTTTCCTTATGCATAGTTCTGCATAATCTCATTACATTCTTTTACAAAGTAGAAATCAAGAATTGCACTCACTCTTGAATGTTTTCTTTCACTTATTATTTATTATTACTAGTTTACTTACATATAGTTTTCAAATAAGAAATGAAAACCAAGATGATATAACCCAGGGTTTTGTGTGTGTTGTGTGTGTGTGTGTGTGTGTGTTTTCAATGCACAATGAACATAAACATTATTTTTATATATTAAGTTGGACCAACTGGTGTCCCTTATTTGCATTTATTTTGGCTATTGAATGCAATAATTTTTAGATTAGGTTTTCATTTCCTCTCATTTCTTTCTATGCTTTTTGCTCCTTAAAAAATTAGATCTTGCTAGGCAGTGGTGGCACACAACTTTAATCCCAGCACTGGGAAGGCAGAGGCAGGCAGAACTCTGAGTTCGAGGCCAGCCTGATCTACAAAGTGAGTTCCAGGACAGCCAGGTCTACACAGAGAAACCCTGCCTCAAAAAAGAAAAACAAAACAAAAACAAAAACCCTAGATCTCTAAAATTCCCCTTGATGCTGAAGACACATCACACAAGGTTTTTTTTTGGTGGGGGGGGTTGTAAGCCATGTACTAAAATCGTGACATTTTTCTTTCCCTTATCCCATTTTATTTAGTGAGAAATATCATCTATAGTCCATGTTATACAAAAATGTAAAAGTCATGACCTCTCTGCTTACCCTTAGCTAAAGAGCCAGTGATGTTCTTTCCATCCCTGGCTGGAGAAGACTCCGATAAACGCCCTGTCTTTTTTTTTCTCCCCATGCCCTGGTTTTTGTCTTACCTCAAAGCCAGTACCAAGATGAAGACACAGTAGCTCTGACTCAGGAAAGAGCTTGTCACCTGTGGTTTCTGGCCCAGCAAGTCCGGGTGCCCTCCACATAATATATAAGCACATGAGCTTATATTAATTATAATGCTGTTGGCCAGTGACTAGCGTTTCTTATTGGCTAGCTCTGTCTTAATTACTAATCTATGTATAGCCACGAGGCTGTGACTTACCCAGTAATACCCAGCATGGTGTTATTCCTCCGCCATCTGACATCGTGACTGCTCAGCTTCTACACAGAGAGCGATTTCCTGTTTGTCCCTGCTTATATTCTGAGTCTGCCCAGCTATGTCATTTCCTGTCTATCTGTATAGACCTCCAGACCTCTATGGTTATCTTGTGGCAGATTCTGCCCAGCTATATTACTTCCTGGGATCATATGATGACTCCTCTCTATACTTCCCCAAATCCTCCTTACCTCCTAGTCCTACCTATCATACTTCCTAGTCAATCAGTGTTTTACTCATCAACCAAAAAGACAAACATATACACAGAAGAACATTCCCACCAGGGGCTTCTATTCTAGGAACGGGACTGGCTCCTGGGGACCTGACTGCCCCTCAAAGGAACCCACATCCTACAGTGACTCCTCACTGTAGGATCTCCTCTCCTTAGAGAGGGCCCTATTGGGTAGTTCTCTGCACTGGTTCTCCCCATTGAAAACCAAATGGGCTACCCTGGACCCTTCACCCACCTTTGGTCTAGTTCGTCAGGGTAGTACCTCACCACACAATGGCCTTCCTCGTTGCCATCGGAGCCATGAGTCACCTATCATGTCTACCAGACTCTCATGTAGGAAAATAGGACCCAAAGTCTAATTCAGCTCTGCTGAGGTACCCCAAATACAGAAAACATGTTCTCTCATGAAGGGAGGAAGACAACACCCATCCCCAAAAATACAAAGGAAGACGAACATGTCTCTCAAAGACCCTTTAAACAGAGACCAGACTCCGGTACGAACACCCATCCTCCTCTATGATGTTGATGGTATCTTTGAACTTGTGAGGGCCCGTGCCACAGCTGTGGGAAGCACACAGCTTCCTGGTTCTGTAGTGTGTTGTCTCATTATCCATCTTCATTTGTTACATCATGCTACTTAAGTTGTCACAGTAAAGGACAGCAGCTCCTTCCTTCCATTCTTACAGGGTGATGTGGAGCTCGCTGATCCTGGCCGTGATTTTCTGGTTGATTCTTGACACTGCCAAATTGGGCAAACAGCAGCTGATATCCTTTGGTGGACTCATAATGTACATTATCCTGTTATTTCTCTTTTCCAAACATCCTAACAGAGTAAGTACAGACTGGTTATGTACTCCAAAATAATGAATGTGAAAGAATCTAACAATGCAAATTTCCCCTCACATGAGTCATTAAGGTGGTGAGGGTGCTTGTCTGAGCTGTTTTATTTCTAGTAATCTCCAGTTACACAAGTAAAACATTCCTTTACTGTTAAACACACGGGAAAAGTCATTCCTTTGATCCATTGCACAGTCAATCTTGTATTTCTTTAGTTTTGAGACAGGAATTATCTACCCCATGCTAGCCTCAAACTCTCTCAAGGATAACCTTGAACTTCTTACCCTCCTTCTTCTTCAGTGCTGGAGTTCAAAGCAGGTGCCACAATGCCCAGTACAGGGGCCTGAGGGTGGAATGGAAGGGTCTGCACATGCTAACTAAGCCCTCTGCCCACAGAGATATATCTCCAGCCTTTAATCCTATGCTTTATAAAAATTCTGCTTATGATTTGGGCTCTTTCATTCCTAAAATTTGTCCTTATACATTCCTTCCATGTTGTATCCAATTCTCACCCACCCCCCTTTGTTTAAATTAGCATACAGCCCATGAGATGGGTATGAATTCTGAGACTAAAAGCTTTTACCTGCAAATCTCAATGCAGGCTGTAGAAGTTCTTTCTGGCTAAAAGGATGACCCACAGAAAAAGCATTCAGCAGAGACCAAGTTGACCTAATACAATGAAAATGATTTGCCCTGCTCATAAGGCCACCTCCATCAATCCAAAGTTTTTAGGTCACTCGCTTCTGCTCTGAGATAAATGTAGATGACAATCCATTTCTTGTCATCCTATGTCTGCATTAGAAGTCATTGCTCCCTTTATTGTGGAACAAGAGTCCCTCAAGTAGGCAGAATTTCATCCAATTCACTTATAAATTGCCAGACAAACAAGCTCTGAACACAGAAAACTCAATTTCTACCTTTCCATTTTCCAAGTGGAAAAATAATTGTACATGTAATATTTACAATTTTTGTCTCACAGATGATACTTTGTGTCTAGATCATCAGGATTTCATAGTTACACATTTTCTCAGGTTTTGTACCAAGGTTTATAAAGAGTGGATGCAGCCCTGACATACATGTACGCATATATATATATATATATATATATATATATATACACATGCATGCATGCATGCATACACACTTTCATACATACTACAGAATGGTTCTGTCTAAAGGTTCTCTGAAGTCTCTCCTGGTATTGAGTGGTGGGTAAATGCAGACTTGCAGCTGCCTGTGGTAGTGAGAATGAGTGATGGCTGAATGTCCAGCTCTAAATAAGACATTTATGACATCCCCTCAGATGCTCATAGAACACCGTGGAGGAGACGGCAAGAAGAAAGGATAGACCCAGAGACAAGGAGAAAGGTTTTGAAATACCATCCATCCTAGGCATGACACAACCATTGCATCGTGCTTACTTGTATGGGTTCTATCTTGTTTCATTGTTGCTTTCACAAAATACCTCAACAAAATCAACTTCAGGAAGAAAGGGCTTATTTTGTTCACAATTCCATCATTGTGGGAAAATTAAAATGGCAGGTGCTTGAAGCAGCTAGTCACATTATTCACCTTCAAGAGCAGAGAGCAAGAAACCAGTGGATCCATGCTTGAGCTCAGTTCCCTCCTCCACCCTTACACAGCTCAGCAGAGCCTGTGTAGGCAATGGTGCCACCCACAGTAGGGAAAACCTTCCCACAGCAATTAATGTAATAAAGATAACACCTAAGGAATATGGCCACAAGTCAACCTGATCCTTCACTGAGACGCTTCCCAGATAGTTATATGTGTGTCAAATTCATGATTAAAATCAACGGCCACAGAATTGATAGATACTACTCGTAAATCCTGGCAGAATCAAGGTCATTCATTGTCTTCATTTGTGTGCCCACCGCTGAACCCACCAGACTCAATGGATAGCTCCAAATCCATGGTCACACAGATGACCCTGTCTAAAGTCAGTGAGTTATGAAACAGAGCAAATTGGAGTGTGAGAAAGAGGTCTGTAAGGATAAACAGGATAGACGGGGTGGGAGAGATAGGCAAGGCTATCGAGGGAGAGTAATCAGCATAATCATGTACATGTGTGAAATTGTCAAAAAAACAAATTTAACCAATTGGAAAAAAGTCCTCTGCTCCTGGCTGTTTGGGCATCCCCAGTCACATGTGGAAACACTCATAAGGGGACAGTGGCCCCTTGGACATCTATGTTGAGGTCACCACTAACTTTCTAATAAGGTTAACTACAAATGAAAGGGTCTGTTGTCATTTCTGAAAGCTTAGTCTCCAAGTGCCCAATGCTGGTTGTTCATTTAAGCCTCATTACAATGGTGAAGTTAGCACAATATTTAACAGCCTCCACCTTTCTCTGCAGGTTTACTGGAGGCCCGTCTTTTGGGGAATTGGATTGCAGTTTCTTCTTGGGCTCTTAATTCTGAGGACTAAGCCTGGATTTATTGCTTTTGATTGGCTGGGAAAACAAGTTCAGGTGAGCAGTTCAAAAGACAAGCTGGGTTAGCTGGGACAGATGGTCAGGAATTCAAATTCAGCCTTGGCTATAAGGAAGGTGGGAAGCCAACCAGAGCCTCACTACTCCTTGTCAAAAAAAAAACAAAAAACAAAAAGAGAATTCTTTGTGTTCTTCTACTCCTTCATATTTGGATGTAGCACTCAGAACATTTTTTTAAGTAGATAATTTATCTGTAATATTGTACTCTTAGATTAGCTTCATAGCACAAATCAGGCTTGCTGCTTGTGTCAAATATACTCATCTATGTAGTTGATTAAGCCTGCCTCTGCCCCCTACCTGTGTCAACCATGACCGTGCCCTTATTCCCATTGCTCCATCACTGCCCAAGGGGTGCCACACTTCTGAGATAGCTCCCCAAAATAAAGAAAAGGCTTTCGTCTGCATCTGGTGGTAACTAGGGTCATCCTCATATAGCGCCCAGGGTTTATGGGAGCCCATGACCCCAGTCAGAACAAGTCAGACTAAGTATCAGATTCATGAGTTTACTGGCCCTCATCCATCCTCTGCAGACCCTCAGGTTCGCCTGTGGTCTGTAGTAATGATTGATGGTTTGCAATGACCTCTCTCCTTCTCAAACTCAGACTTTTCTCGGGTACACTGATACTGGAGCTATGTTTGTCTTCGGTGAGAAGTACACAGACCACTTCTTCGCGTTTAAGGTAACTAACACCTTTCTGTGCCTGCCCATTGTAAGGAGTAAGGTTTTTCCTGCCGATCTGGATCCACCATGGCGCCAGCCCCAATTAACACACTGAGATTCTGTGTTTGATATAAAGCTGTTGGACAGTTACTTGCTTCATATCGGCTAGCTCTGTCTTAATTATTAACCCATTTCTTAATAGATTAATATCTAAGTATTTCCACGTGGTCTCATCTTACCAGAGAGTGGGCCCGGACCTCTGTTCTCGCCAGTCTCTCCATGCTGACTCCTCCTATCTACTTCCTTGAATCCTCCTTGTCTCCTAGTCCCGCCTACCTTGCTTTCCTATTGGCCAACAGTGCTTTATTCATTATCCAGGATGAGAAACATATTTACAGAATGGCATCTCCCATCATCTCCTCTTTTCTGTCTAAATGAAAGAAGGGTTTTAACCTTAATATAGCAAAATATATCACACAACAGTTATCAAATAAGAATCACAGTTAATAATATTTAGTCCATTAACATTTAGCAAGATTTGAAGAAAATATTCCATCATCTATCCTATCTTTGTGAGTCTAAAGTCCTATATGTAACTTATCTTTAAGCCTAACTAAGGAAAACTATAACCATAACTATCTGTCTTCAACTCCCTCAAAGACCACAGAAGGATAGTATATAAACTCTAGAAATGACAGAGACAACTCTCCTGGTCAGTCACCTGAAGTTCTTCTGTAATGTTCCATCTTCAGCCCATAGGCCATAGTGTGTCTGGCAGACTCCTCAGCAAAGCAGGAAACTTTAAACTGTCCGCCTGTATTGGCAGTTTGTTAGTCACTTTTCTCTGTGTCCTACAGACTGTCTGACAGACTCTTCCATGAAGCAGGAACCCTGTAGCAATGTCCACCTTCTATCAGCAGTCACTTTCCTGGGGTCCTGCATGTCCAGTTTATACAGCATAAAGTCAAACAGTCCAGACAAGAGCAGTATCTTGTCCAAATGGCTAGTCTTGCCATATTGAAAGCAAACTTCATAACCCATTTCTTCAATGTCCATTTTCCTTTCTGACACAGGTGGTGTTGCCAGGATCATTTATGTCTCACTGTCAAGAAAAACCCTAAACCATTTTAAATGCCATATTCTGCAGGTCTTTGAAAGTTTTGAAGAATGCCTATTTATCTCAAATGCATGTCTGTATATCGAGAAATCTTAACTAACTTAACTATAAGATCTGACTATCATAGGTACTATCTATAATCTGTATTGAATTATACATTACATTTCTAAATGAGGCATATAAACACAATGCCTAAACAAAAGGGGAAATATACATATCACAAAATTGACCTTAAATTGTATCAATAAATGAAAATCCAAAAACGAAGTATTCATATCTATACCATAATCCCCTTTTTTACCTTTAAAAAGATTGGTTGTGGTCATTAACCATTTATAACCAAGCCCACTTAAATGAAAACAAACATTTGTAAACAACATTTGGGAATTTGGGCGTCGTTCTTTCCAAACTGCTTCCTGCTGATAGGGGGCGCTGTCATGGGGATCCCTTTAAAACGTAAAGAACACTAATGCTGAGACAAAATGTGTTTTTAGGGGTATTATTAATAGATTTTTCTAAATTAGCTCTTGCACAATCTTACTGACATCTTGCCTCTGACCAATTAGCTATGGAATAGTGGGGAAGGGCGAGGGGTAAGGCAGGGGCAGGCTCCAAGAAGGGGGCCATTACTTCTGCATCACATACATACAGTGCCCACAGAGACCAAAAGTGGACGCTAACTCCCCTGGGACTGGAGGAGTCACAGGCAATCGTAAGTTGCCATGTGGGTGCTGGGAACTGAAACTGTGTCTTCTAGAAGAGCAGCGAGTGTCCTTAACCACTGAGCAATCTCTGCAGTCCCTGACTTCCTCGTCTTCCCAAAGACTCCATCCCAGACTCAACGCCATTGAACTTAGGAGATATTTAAATATCCACCACGTGAACTTTAGGAGACTGTCCAGAGGGCGGGTGCTTGATGGAAGCCGTCTTCTGTTCAGAGGGACTTTGCTTCTATTCTGACGCTTCTAGGGCCAAGAGGGAGGCAGAGGGGAAGCTTAGTAGCAAACTCAGGGTACTCTTTGCACTGGCCAGTGACCACGTTTGTGCCCCCGCCCTGCCCCTAGATCCTGCCGATCGTGGTTTTCTTCAGTACTGTGATGTCTGTGCTGTACTATGTGGGCCTGATGCAATGGGTCATCCGAAAGGTACTGTATAGCCCCTCTCGCTTGAACTCACACTTTTCTGTGTGCCTTGGCTGAGGCAGCGTGAGCTTAGGTTCAAAGCGCTAACCCTGTTACGCAGGTACTGACAATACACAGTCTCTCCTCCGCCTCCATCTACGTTCCTAGATCCAAACCCGTAATCCTTCATGTGTCCCTGTCAAGAACTTTACCTCAGGGACCTTCAAAGGGACTTAGGCTTGCAACTCACTGGATGTCTCCATGAAACCATAGAAACCATTCATTCTGCAGTGCGGGAGCAGAGACCAGATGGCTGCCCAGAGAAGCTGCTCTGCTGTCACCTTGCAGTTCTCATAGTCACAGCTCCCCACCGGGTACCCAAGGTCGTCCAGGCCTTGCAGGTGGCACATAAATAGAGACAATAAGAAGTTGCTTTCTCTCTGGAGAGAGTTTTATGTGCATAGAATTTTTTGAAGCAAGTTAGTCATCTTCTTGATGCCCAACAATTGAATTCTCATCTTCATCAGTACATAAGGGTGCTAGAGAACATTTTTGTTAAGAACAATTTCTGCTCTGAATTTGGTTGCCATCACTTATAACCAGGGGCTCACAATCAGCTCCACTGACTGACACCCTCTTCTGGCCTCTGTAGGCACCTACACACGCATGGCCCACAGCCACACAGAAGCATACACACACATAAATAAAAAGTAAGGGAGGGTGTCAGGCAGAAATAAATGCCTAGAAAGCAAAACAGAGGGAGACCAACTGAGTCCCCAGGTATTCTCAAAGGTGCCTTCTGACAACTTCTGGCCTCCCATTAGGCTCCACCCCTTAAAGGCACAACTTCCTAATAACACTGTGGCTGAGGACCAGGCCTTTAATATGTAGGCACTTTGGGGAGGGCCCTCTCTGGCTCTAAGCATCCCACAAAGCCACCACAAAAGTAGGACCCCCCCCCAAACATGCTCGTTTGAATTCAGGAGGGAAAACACCTTCGGCCCCAGCCATCTTCCATCTTAGTACTCCCTGTGGGCTGGCCCTGACTAGCTGCTCCGTGCCTTAGCTGCCTCTTCTGCAACACAGGGAACGGCAGAGATCTGCTCCAAAGAGCCATAAATAGATGGGTTACTCGGGTCTGTTGCTCACAGTCGTTCTGAGACCACAGAAAAGCAATCATTTATCCATTACTTCTATTTAATCTACAGAAACGACTTCTATATTGCTCAAAAGCAGATACAATGATGCAGAATTGGTAGATTGGCTCTGTGGCTGGAGGAGTTTCACCCATGTTCAGCCCATTGCCAACCTGCCATTGGTCTTAAAGACCTCAGGGTCTTAACTAAGGTCCGATTTTTAGCCGACTGTTAGGTCTGCTGTATAAATAGTTCTTTGCTGACTTTTTCCTTTCCTCCTTTTAGGTTGGATGGCTAATGCTTGTCACTATGGGGTCATCTCCCATTGAGTCTGTAGTTGCTGCCGGCAACATATTTGTTGGACAAGTAAGTTGTAATAACAGAAACAAAGCAAAGCCAAGCAGTAGGGATGCGCTTTCCAAAATAGATGAAAACGAGCTCATCGATGCATAATCTCTTTAGGGTAGAATGAAGAATATAAAATAAGAAATCCCTAGTATTGCATGCGTGTGTGTGTGTGTGTGTGCGTGTGTGTGTGTGTGTGTGTGTGCACGCGCGCGCGCGCGTGTAAAGAGAAAGGGAGGGAGGTCATGTTAGCACAGAATTGAGTTATTGAAAAAGCTCAGAGAGAGAACACAATTATTTTAATCAAACCATGGGGCTTTTCATGTACACGTTCTCCACAAACCTTTTATCCATAAAAGCCTTTGGTCAGCTCTGAAGAAGCTTGTAGCTGTTCATCTCAGATGGATTTCAGTGCCTTTGAGCTGCAGATAGTGAATAGGGGACACCTCACATTCTTCACTGCGATGCCTGTGACAATGAGAAAGACAGAAAAGCCACCCACCAACAGTCCTACAGGTGCATCAACAAACCTCACCCCCACGTGCCCAGCCATCTACCTTCCCCGAGCCTGCAGAAAATGCTTTCAGATTTTTTTCTTCTCATCAAAGATAAACTTTTAGGTTATGATTCTCATTTCCCCAACCCATCCCATGAATAAATACACTTTTCCCCGAAGCCCATTTAAACAAAGAAATGTAATTCCTCAACATTGGAGCAACCGTAAGGAATGGGCAGGTTAGGAATTGGCTATGAGCGCCACCACTCGGGACACATAGCTTCAGGGAAACTGGAATCACACAATGAGGCTGGGGGAATGCTGCCAGCAACACTGCCCAAAGAAAGTGGACTTGAAGCAAACTCACGCCACGGGGAAAATAGGTGGCCCCAAAACCCAGGCTTCCGACTGCTCCAGGCAGACTGAGACTTCTCTGTAAAGCTGGCTCATGAGCCTGAAGCAGTCTTCAGTATGTGTGTGGTGGCAATGCTCCCTTCTCTAGGAGTTGAAATTATAATAATTACAGTCATAAAATCTCTTAGGACTAATTAAGGCACCATCTTGAGATGATTGCTCGTACCTGTGGGGCAGAAGGTCTCACATACTGGGCTCCTATTTAGTCTATAAATTGAGACTCAACACATTCAATCTCACAGAATAGTTAGGACTAATGAGCAGAAAATTGTAAAATTGCACGCATGCTTCTGTGGCGCTCAGTTTGATGGTTAATGTGCCCAAAGTGCTACTATTATTGATGGAGAGCCCCACGTTGTGGGCTGCCTGCCCCCTGTAATGAGATTCAAGCCTGTTTCCCTGTACCCTGGCCGGTCAGTCTCAATTATGAAAGGGCCTATAGGCACCTGGCCTATCCTTTTTTCTATAATGGTCTCTATTTCCACAAAACATGTCTGTCAAGATCAACCTGGAAGACAGAAAGTTTCAGGGGTTTGGGAATCCCAGACTACCAGGTGGAGTTATTTGGCCATTCCTCAGGAAGGGTTCCCAAGTCCTCCCAGCATCCAGCCCAAAGCTGGGTGCAGGACTGTTTTAATAGGCCCACATATTACAAGATTCACCCAGGCTACACATGCACGCTGATGTAGAGTTCAAATGACCAGGACACCAATGGCGTGGGCATGTTGCAAACGCTGGAGGCATCTTGGGCACACATGTTCTCTGCGGTAGGAATGTTTGGGATATGATTAACTCACACAAAATTCGATCCCTTCTTTCCTATTGCTGTGCTGCTTTTCTTCTTATTTGTAGTCACCACTCAGTGAGACCCGGAAACTGTTCCATGTTAAAATATGATAAGAGTTGCCCCCAGTCACTTTAGCATTTGAATGAAGGGACCCCAAGGAGTCAGACACCAGAATCACCTGGGAAGTAGAGACTGGGGGGAGGGGGAAGCACCCTCAGAGTTCCTGATTCCAGGTGGAGAACTTGCATTTCCAGAGTTCCTGGTGACTGCTGGAGACAGTCTGGGCGTCTCTCTAATAACTGCAGCAGGGAATATAATGTTGAGCACCAGATAGCTAACATTTAACATTTGTTTCCAGACAGAGTCTCCACTACTGGTCCAACCATATTTACCACATGTCACCAGATCAGAGCTCCACGCCATTATGACAGCTGGCTTCGCCACGATTGCAGGGAGCGTTTTGGGTGCCTACATCTCTTTTGGAGTAAGAACTTTTGGAATATAATCAACTCCTGCTTCTTATTTATTGTTCCTTTTTCTTTCTCGTTGCGGATGGAAAATGTTGTCATCATGACATAGTGACCCCAAGGAGATTGAGGGCTTGGCTTTCATATCCCTGCCACCATCCTATAATTATGTCTAGCCACAACAAAGTGGAATTATAAGTTACTTTATCTAAAATTTTCAATCTGGAGGGGAAAACAAAGCCCATTGTTGACATCGGCAAAAACAGCCTAAACCAGTGGTTCCCAATCCTTGAGTCCCAACCCCTTGGGGGTCTAATGAGCTTTTCACAGGGATCATCTTAGACCCTTGGAAAACACAGGGATTTATATCACAATTCATAACAGTAGCAAAATTACAGTTATGAAATAGCAATGAAAATAATTTTATGGTTGGGGGTCAGCACATGAGGAATTGTATTAAAGGGTTATAGTATTCGGAAAGTCATGAGAACCCTGGTCTAAACTATAGCAAACTATATACCATGAGCCAAATCTGGGTCCTGCTAGAGTTTTCTAGAAGGCTTTATCATCCTGCTTCGAATAACCTGATCAAGAAAATCCCTCACAGGAGTGGTCTGAGGCCTGGGTTCTAGTTTCTGTTAGATGCAGTGTCTTAGTTAGGGTTTCTCTTGCTGTAAAGAGACACCATGACCATGGCAACTCTTATAAAGGAAAACATTTAATTTGGGTGACTTACATTTTCAGAGGTTTAGTCCATTATCATCATGGTGGATTATGGCATCATACAGGCAGACATGGCGCTGGAGAAGGCGCTGAGAATCCTGCATCTTGTAGGCAACAGGAAGTGGTCTGAGAACTGGGCCGAATCTTGAGCATAAGAGACCTCAAAGTTCACCTCCACAGTGACACACTTACTTACACTTACACACTTACAAAACCACACCTACTCCAAAGACCTCCTAATAGAGCCGCTCCCCATGGGGGCCATTTTCCTTCAAACCACCACATGGCCACGTTGACAACCAAGACTAGCCCTCACAGTAGGGATAAAAATCTGTTAACAGTTCCAGTGTAGGGCAGGAGAGAAGGACATGAGGAAAGGCAAAATCATTTACAGGACAAAGGGTGAGTTAAAATGGTGCTGAGACAGAAAGGGTTTCAAGAGAGAGAAGAGGCAGGAAGAGTAGAGGCTGTCTCTGCACACGGCCAGAGGCCCTTCTTCCATGATGCCCGCATCTGAACTGAGGCTGTGACAAAATGTGGGCGGTAGGTAGGGGCCCGCCGAAAGTTCATCCTGGAGAATGCTGACAATGCTTACAATTCTCATCCCAAACAATCAGGTTTAGGTTTGTGCTTTTCCCAAGCAGGTGTCAGGTGACACCTGACTCCCAGGGCCTTAGAACTGGGCACAGTGGGAGCGGCTGTTCTTGCAGACTCCAGAAGGGATCGGCCTCTTCTCCTCACAGGTGTCATCCACACATTTGCTAACAGCCTCTGTCATGTCAGCACCGGCGTCCCTGGCTGTGGCCAAGCTCTTTTGGCCCGAAACAGAAAAACCCAAAATCACCCTCAAGAATGCCATGAAAATTCAAAGTGGGTAAGTCGACTCATTACCTAATTAACAACCGCACAGGCTGGGAACGCCAGATTCAGCGTTGATGACGGGAAGAAAGCACAGCCCATGTTGGCATTAGAATTACACTTCATTTCCCAGTGACTTCTTAGAGTTTAAGAAACAGAACGAACTCCCCTTTCAATGCTCAGGAAAGCCTTTCCGGACATCTGCTTCCAAAGTGTGTCCCTTGTGAAGGTGCTTACGTAGACACATCACTGAGTTCACTGAGCTCTACTTTAGCACTGTTGAGAAGTCACAAAATGGCTGTTTCAGGTCCCGCATGAAACTAACAAACAAAACTGCTTCATCTTTCTCTGTGCTATGCAAAAGAGATTTATAAAAAACCTCAGAGGGATTGCAGGAGCTAAGATATTTGTGTCTCATTAAGTCATAATTCAGCCAACATGTGTCTGAGCTCCATCCCTGTTCACATGGAAATAGTCTGGGAGTATGAAAGCAGCTTGTCAAAAGGATTAAATAGAGGGTGGGCATCCCTAACCCAGAACTCTGCAATCAAAACTGCTCTGAAATCCAGGGCACTGGGAGTCCCGTCACGATGCCACAATTGGGAAATGCATGCATTCAGCTTTGCTTTAATCACGGGTTATTTAGAACATTGTACAGGGCTTGCAGGAGGCGCAGCAGGTAAGGCCACTCGCCATCCAGGCCTGGAGACCTGATCCCCAGAGCCCAGGTAAAGGTGTAAGGAGAGAAGCTACATGCTCACATCATGCTCACAGGGAAAGCAATAGCAGATAACCATGTATTTAATTACCCTTAGTTCCTGTGGATTAGGTACATAGGAAATACCAATTAATACAGTTTCCTTTTAAGCCTTACCATCCTCCCGCAAGACTCCTTGTTGTGGATAATGCAACTATCCCAAACACCAAAGCAGGAAATGCTTTTGGTCCAGATGATTGGGATTAGGGATGGCCCCCTGAAGGTTCCACTTAGAGTCAGAGCCAGGAAGAGTTGCTTGGTGTGTGTTATACATGTGGGTGAACGGTTAAGAAAGTGGGGTAGACTTCTGAGATTACAGGGGTTATGGGAGATCAGAGAAGACCCAAGTGGGGTTCAATCTCAACATGGGGTCTCTTCATGTAACCCTGGCCTGGCTGTCCTGGAACTCTCTCTGTAGACCAGGCTGGCATTGAACTCACAGAGATCGGCCTACCTCTGCCTCCCGAGTGCAGGGGTTAAAGTGACTCAATCTTAAATGGAGAGGCAGTGAATGAGCTTTCTTCCAACGGCTCGTTTTTTAGAGCCAGGATAAGTTGTGAATATCCCCTGGCGGGTACTGTTGACAAATGGTTTGAAATTTCTCTGTGTTTGTCGCTCCTTGGTTTTTTCCTGTTTTTATTATAAATGCCCCCAATTTAAAAAGCACTGTTGGGTTAGGGCTGTGAATGGGTCTGTGTACTTAGCATGCAGGATTCACTCTCCACCGCCAAGGGAAAGGTAATGCAGCCTTGGAGTCCCACATCCCCGCCACTGAGGGTAACGGTTCTGAGCCTCACGGTGATTTTGAGGCTGTAAGAGACTGAGTACTTTGACCAAGGCATTCGACTAAGGGTCACCTCGTGTGTGGCAAACCTGACGTGGCAGATGCTGTGCTGGAGCATCTATCTCTCCAGAGATACTCTGTGGTAATTTTGGAATTCCCATTTCTTGATGAAGTGATTCCAGAAATCTCCTGGAGGCAGCAACGCAGGGCGCATCCTCGTCCATCCCTCTGGTAGCAAACATCGCCGTGAATCTGATCGCCTTCCTGGCCTTACTGTCTTTTGTGAACTCAGCCCTGTCCTGGTTCGGAAACATGTTCGACTACCCACAGCTGAGTTTTGAGGTATGATTCTGTCATGTTTTGTTTCTGACCATCTGTGTTTAAAAGTAAGTGTAGAGGCTGGGCGTTGGTGGCTCACGCCTTTAATCCCAGCACTGAGGAGGCAGAGTCAGGCGGATCTCTGTGAAAGTTTAGAAGCCAGGTATGGTAGCTCATGTCTTTAATCCTGTCACTTAGGAGGCCAACATAGAAGACTTGGCATGAGTTCAAGGCTATAGAGGGAGACCTTGGGGCCCTCAGCTGCAGCCACTAAGAGCACCACCTGTGCACATTCGCTGCGTCCCCTGCTTTAGCCTGCTTTGTATGCTATAACAGAACACTTGATCAGGAAGCAGGTTTGTTTAGCTTGCCATTCTGAAGGCTACGAACATCCTCTATCAGGGGATTATATCTGGTGAGGATCACACGAAGACCCATGGGTGACAGAACCAAGGAGCTGACCCCTCCTCAAACAAGCACTATCTCAGATTAGCCCATTCCACCGAGAATTAACTCATGTGATATCCCAAGAAAGATGCTCATTGGTTTTTTAAGCATGGGAATCAAGCCTTGACGCCAGTTTGTTGAGGACTAACCATGTGCTCCTGAGATATGGAGATGGGCGGCTGGATGGAAGGGGTTCCTAGTGCCCAGGAGAGGCAGGATCAATCCAGTCACGAGGGGGCGGCATGGCCGAATTAGAGGCAAGCCACCATTTAATCGGTGCCGATGCCCCTGTGTCTCGCAGCTCTTTTGTTCCTACATCTTCATGCCACTGTCCTTCATGATGGGGGTCGACTGGCAAGACAGCTTCATGGTGGCCAAACTCATAGGCTACAAGACATTCTTCAATGAATTTGTGGCGTATGACCATCTCTCGAAATTGATCAATTTGAGGAAAGCTGCTGGACCCAAATTTGTGAATGGCGTGCAGCAATATATGTCGGTATGTGCAATTCTCTATCGCGTGATTGCAACCTGTTCCGAACCCGGTTGGGAACTTGAGTTCTGTCCCCACAGCGGCACAGAACAACCCAAAAACTTAACCTTGTAGCGTTCATAATGAGCACAGCATAACTTTGGGTCATGTTTCCTCGACTGTGTGATGTGTGTGTGGAGAAAGAAAGGGAAGGAGAGAGAGAGAGGTGGAGCTTTTAAAGACGATAACCACAGGCCTAGGGCCACAACCGGCATCAGTGCGCAGCTTACCCATTGTCCTCTGTGCTCAGAGTGGTGGGGGGCTCAGGCATTGAGGGCACCACAGGCCTCTGCTGGTCACCCTCGTGTTACGGTGTTACGGTGACACAATGCCAAAACGGGCAGGATCACCTGGGCGCACAGTTTCCAGCGTTTCAGCTCACGATCCCCTGGCCTTGTGGCTCTTCTGTACGAATCTGTTCATCGAGCATACATCGGGGAAAGTTCACCACAAAGCAAGTGGGAGGTGAAGGGACAGAAGGGGGCGTAGGGTGTGGTAGAATGACCCAGTTTCCTGTACTGGGCCTGACTTCCTGCCCTAGCGTGCTTTTCCGTTGCTGGGATAAACTCCATTGGGGAGAGAAGAGGGTTACTTCTGCCTGCGCTTCCCGAGAGTTCCTCACTGACAGCAGCCAAGGGGAGGAACCTGGGGCAGAGCCTGGCTGGCCCCAGGCTCACTCAGCCTTTTTCACACAGCCCAGGCCCGCTGCCTGGGAATGGTACCACCCACAGTGGGCTGAGCCTTCCCACATCAATCAGCAAGGACGGAAAAACCCACAAACACGCTGCAGGCCAATTAATGTAGGTAATTCTTCAGTCGGGGGTCCCTCTTCCCAGGTAGATTAGCTGTCAAGCCCGCTTAAGGCTCCACCTTCAGCACAGAGGTCTTTGGGAAATACTCAGGAGCCAAAGAATAGCAGGTCTTTCCTTCTCGGAGTTGATGGCTGACTGTGAAGGCCTCTGCCAGCACCATGGGTTCCTAGAAGCTGACTACTGTCACTCTGTTCCTCGTGTCCTCAAAAGATGAGGAGGCACAGTTGCTGCTGTAAAAGGAGAAGAGGAGATAAGGCCCTGACCCTGTGGCTGGAAACCTTGGGTCAGTCACTCATGGCTTCCTTCTTGGGCTTTGATGGAGTGAGGAACTTAATCTGCATGAAGACCTGTTTGCAGCTGAATGCACAACTTATTTCCCTCCAAAGATCAGAATCCTCACATAAAGAAACGAACAGAAGCGAATATTTCTAACCATCCCCATCTCTCTCAAACAACCCATTTGGAGTTAATGTCCCCAGCATTAAAGCATATTGCCAAGTATGGAGATACTCACCCCAGAGACCAGCACTTCCTCCCTGGACTTTCAAAAACCAAACAAATAGATCATATAAGTGGAGTCACCTCCCAGGGCATCCTCATGCGAATGATTTTGTGGTCAGGGGCACTGTGCCCCCCAAATCTGATAGGAACGGGCGGGGTCCATGGGTCTCCTCTCCTCACTGTTCATTTTCCAGGTAACCTAACGGCAGGACACGGACAACTTTCTTCATTGTCTGGATGCCATCTAAAGCAGTTTGTTTCCCTGCCCAGAGTAAACAATAGGCTAAATTAACTGACATGTTTTCTACTTCTCCGTTGCCAGGAGAAGTGCTTTTGTTAATGAGCAGAGCAAGCTGCCAGTTCTGGCAGTACTAATTGGTTCTCTGGAAAGCCTGTCGGAAAGGCAGAGCCCCAACTGCAGAGCTGATTGCATTTGGGAGTGAGCCCAGCTGAAGGCAGACACGCAGGGTCCATGAGAAAACAGCCCAGCGGCCTCTGCTACTGTCGAGTCACAGTGGGAAAAGGAGTTGCTCCAAATTTCTGAGCATCTTGGCTCACACACAGGAGACTGTTATCTTCTCAGCTCGGCCCATCTCGCTCCACTGCATAATCATTTACCTGTGGGGGCAAAAGACGGTAGTATGGTCTCAGCCTCCTTCTCCGCTGCTGATAAATCCGTCCGCAGTGGGGTCTGCACACACTCTGCTGGACCCCTGTCAGAGACAGGCTAGCGGGCTCTGGTGGCTGAGACATGAGACGTCTCCTATGGGGTCTGGTCAGGGTGCTGCATCCCTTCCCCAATCTGCTTTGTCCAGAAACCCCTCTGTCCTGGTCCTGATGTGATGCTAATACCTCCATTCACCATATTTACTGTGGCAAGCGCAGAGGTGGTGCCAGGCAGTGGTGTGGTTTTTAGTGACCACCAGGTGTGGTTATCCTGTGTTCACACTCAGTACGGAGTCGAACGCTGTTTGCGAAATGGTGTGTCCTGGGTCAAGGGTCAGTCTGGAAATCCACTGTTTAGTATAATGTGGAGTAACAATCACAGAGCAGCCCTCAGCTTGACGTCAACAGTGCCTTTGCCCGGCTGGATGTGCTCCAGAGAAGCAGAGTGCCAGTGTACTCTGGAGAAGCAGTGTGTGCTCGGGAGAAGCTGTGTCTCACCAACGTGCAGAAACTTCCGTGCTGGGTTCTTCATCCTGAGAGACAGTCCTCAGACATGCAGCCTTGAGGAGGAACACAGCCAGCCCCATATGCTCCCTTCTGCTCACTCACTTCTGCCTTCCCGTTACCCCGGGAAAGGCTGCACACTCTTACATTTGCAACTGGGCATCCTGGCATTCTCCTGGGGCCTTCGGAGCTAAAGAACAAAGGCAAGCACACAGGATGGCCAGACTGTGGGGATGCTCCTGTTTACTGGTTGATTAATTAACTTCCCCCGTGATTATTAAAAGACAACGCCCCCCCCCCAAGACCTATTGGCAACCAATGGTCTTTTTTCTCTGTAGAGGACTGAAATAACCATTTGTCCTTGTTGTGACAAAATACTTGAGATGAATCAGAAGGTTTACTCAGAACTGTCCTTTAGAGGTTTTACCATGGTTACTTTTAGGCCAATGGTAAGTAAGGCACGTGCATCGTGTAGAAGGCCAGGATCGAAAGAAAAAGCTCTCTCAGTATTACGACAAACCCATCATGCAAACCCGTGAACCCATAAAGGGGGCAGTTTGACTCATGAAGTCAGAGCCCTTGTGAGGCAAACATCTCCCGAAGACCCTGCCTATAAACATGGCTGCGCTGAGAACCAAGCCTTCAACGTGAGCTTCCGGGGAACTGTCAAGACCCAAACCATAATAATCACTTTTGTGTGTGTGCACAAATAGGCTGCATTAGCATCCATAACAGACTGTATTATCCATGCCGTCCGCCACACATACCACTCTTCCGTTTCTGGCAGACCAATGTTCTGTTTGGTAGGTTTTCACCATGTGTCTATACGTTTCCTAATGTAGAACACCTGAGCTGTTTAAACGTGAGACTCCCGGGAGTAAGGTCTCCCTGTGGCCAGTGTTCGCCTATGTCCTGCAGGTCTGGAAGCAGCCAGTGACAACTGAATGACACATCGTCTCACTGATGGGCTCTTCTTGTAACCACTGGCTCTGCCGTGTTCTCGGGAATCTGTGGGCCCCTTTGGATGAGTCGTATGATACATTATATTCTCTTTTCAAGGGTCCTGCAGGAAGCTTGTGTTACCTCAGCGAGACTCCAGGGTTCACCAGGAGAGTGCGTTGCGTGACTTTCCTAGTGGCGATGCATGAGTAACCCAGACGCTTTACATCGTGACACACTTAGTGTAGGCAGCTTCTGCTTTTTTTTTTTTTTTTTTCCAATTTTAAGCTCTCGCAGTAACTGACAAAATGCCTAAAATAAATCGACTTAAAGGAAGATTTATTTTGGTTCTTGGTACAGTGGTTGGCACCTCCCTGGTGTCTAATACTGAGCATTGTTCCATATGCTCATTGCCCATCTTTTGTGGCAATATATCCAAAACTTGGACAGTAGTTTTCTTGTTTAATTATAGAAGCTCTTTATATATTTCAAGTAAGTCTTTGTCAGATGATATAGTGTAAATATTTTCTGAGACCAACTTCTTCTAGCACCGTGCCTGCTCTAACGCAGCAGGTAACCATGCCATACAGAACATTACAAGTTATTAAAGAGCAGGAAGTGTCATTTGTTGATGCCAAGGCTACTAATCCCCCGTCTGTTGAGGTGTTCCTTGAATCTACCCTCTGTCTACTCTCCCTCAAAATTCAAGAGCACAAGGAAACCGTTAGTGGTTATTACTTATCACCATTAAATTCTGTGGCCTGTGAGGCCCTGGGGGGGGGGCGGGGCGTCAGATGTCAGAAGGTGAGTCAGATCACGTACACACCGGTGTTTATGCTCCCTTACAGATTCGTTCTGAGACCATTGCGACCTATGCCCTCTGTGGCTTTGCCAATTTTGGTTCCCTAGGAATAGTGATCGGCGGACTTAGTAAGTGAAAAGAAAGTTCTTCAACAACAGCTCTTTATTGTTGTGTTGTGGAAAGTGGCTTCTCCAACAGTAAGGCACCCTGGGGTCTGTTTCCTCTCTGCTCTGCACTATGGTTTTCATATGCACACTCTAGTATTCAAGATACATATGTTCAAACGTACAGATACTTCTCCCAAGCCAATAACATCAGTCACTTATTGACCAATGCTCACAGAGTAACAACAGCCATCTGGGGGGAATTCTGGGTCCGTGGAAGCTCACCATAGAAGATGCTGTCATTTGTTACTGATGTCTGCCATGGATGTAGACATAGATGATGACGGCTAACAAGACGTCATCCCATCGATTGACCCTCCCTGGTAGCCCACTGACATTACCACATCCTCAGTGCTCTGTGGCCTCTTTGGATACTTTTAAGACGTGTTTCTTTCCAATGGACCTGAGAGTCCAGTCACAAAACAATTATTAGAAGCTACGAATTTGGGTTTCTAATCATCCTAATCTGAATGCCTCTTTCTCTCCCAGCGTCCATAGCTCCATCCAGAAAGCGTGACATTGCCTCTGGGGCAATGAGAGCCCTGATCGCAGGGACAGCTGCCTGCTTCATGACGGCCTGCATCGCAGGTATGACATCCACCCTTCACGCCCCGCAAGCCCGAGGGGTGGAAGCTCCCACGGAGGCGAGCTTCCCGGCTGCATGCGTAGCGCACGCTGCCACGGAAAGCTGAGAATCAGCTGAGCTAGGCACACCCTGTAAAGCGGAGTGCGTGGGCTGCAGTGGAGAAGCTGGGAACAGAAGGCGTTCTGGGATTTTGTTAAGTTGTGACAATAAACAGCACTCGGTTCCTTCCCAGGCATACTCTCCAGCACCCCCGCAGATACCAACTGCCATCACATTCTGGAGAGCACCGATTTACTCAGCAACACAACCGAAGCGGTGTCTTGTTGCCAAAGTCTCCTGAACAGGTACTTGTCTTCTTATTTATTGTCCCTATGATCTCTCAGTAATAACCAAATCCAACTATCGTGTGCCTTTTTCTGGGGGAGATGTGGACAAGAGTCTGTTCACCCCAGATAGGGCACCAAGAATAGACAAAAGTGGACAGTTACTCAAAGCCCTGCTTGGCGAACCAGTGAGTTTACCAGGCTTCCTCACAGATGTGCAGAGAGCCCCACTGCAGCGGGAGCAGAGAAAGCTCTCACGCCAGCACGGGCGATGACTCGCTGAAGCTGTGCTATTGAGTCCCACTTCCGCCCGCCTTCCTGTACCGCATATCCCAGGACGTCCCGGGGTTGCGTGCAGTTGAGAGGTGGGAAGTGGTAGCTGAAATCCCAGCCTCTTGACCTTCCTCACCCATCTTCTTCTAGGGAATGCTCACTCTCTTACTATTACCATAGACCCGGCTATCGTGGTATTACTACAGTTAGTTGGTTGCCGTGACTACTGGGCCGAGCTTATCTCTTCTCAGTGACAGTGGACAGACAGGCACATAGTATGATCCTGTTATCTTTGGAGCAAACAGCCGTGCTACGGTCCCAGCATAAAGACCGTTATCTGTTGCTATCATAGCTTCCTTAGCTGTGTATTTCAATGGGCGTGTGAGAAAACTAGCGGTGTTTCTGACAACGTCGTGTCTTACCTTTCCAGGTAAGACTAGAAACGGAAACACTTTCCTAGGCTGCTCACAAGTGGATAGCATGTACCCCTGTGCACACTGCACTTGGTGTGAACAAACTCACTTAAACCTTGCAGTCCCCACATAAGTTAGGACAATCACACCTTCCCTTTGCATCTGCCACGGTAAAGCCTGTGTCTGTCCAAGCAATATTAGTTCCGACATTATCAAGACGGGAACTTCAGGCCTGTCCACAAAGCCAATGCTTTCAGTTACTGTTGCTAGAATCTCAGTCTGGCCTCACCTCAGGTCCCCAGTCCTGGTGATATCAGCTGATAGGATTTGGACGAGATGCCTACCGCTTTTTCCCCTCTTACTGCCTCATTTTCAGAAGAATCCAGGTGGTCCTGGCAGCGTTGTGAAGGACAATGGTGGGTGAGAGGCTAGGCCACCCGTGACCCTGCCGTCCGTCTCCACCCTCTACAGTTTTGGTTTGCAAAACCAGTGGCCTCGCGTGCTGTTATTAATGTTGAAGCGGTTTTTAATTTATTTGAGATTTTGGTTTTGTGCATGAGTAGCTGCATGTATGGCTTTGCACTGAGTGCATGCAGTGCCCAGGGAAGCCAGAAGAGGGCATCAGATCCCCCAGAACTGGAGCTGCAGCTGTGAGCGTCTGTGTGGGTACCGGGAATTGAACCTGGGTCCTCCAGCAGAACAACCAGTGCTCTTAACTTACTACCTCTCCAGTCCCTGTCCAGTGTGTTTCCTTTTGTTTTGTTTTGTGAATGGGACTCAATCCTATCCTGCCGTTGCTATTCTGCAATAGGGGGAGCCCTCAAGGCCACCCAGAATTTGAGATCCAAAACTAACCCTCAGGTGCCCCTGCCTGAAACCCACCCTACCCAGCCTGGGAACCAGCTTCCTGCCCTTACCGTTTTTGGTGTCTACTCACCTCCTGTGTCCTTCTGAGGCCTAAGTCATGGTCTTGTTATGTTTCCACCAGTACTGTTGGCAAGGGACCAAACAAGGTCATCCCAGGAGGGAACTTCAGCCTCTTTACTGTGAAAGCCTGCTGCGAGCTGTTGAATCCACCAACGCTGGACTGCAGTTGGGTCCCGAACACACCGTGAGCTCAGCCGTGTGTCCGGCGGGATTCTGAATGCAGACGCCGGAGGGGACAGAGAGCCTTTGCCACAGGTTGATGAATTCAGCACAGACTTGACTCTAACGGCAAAGAAGGAAGGAAGTCTGGAGGGAATCCTTCTGAGGGAACCGTATCTGCTTCCTCCCCTCCCTTCTTAGTCCACCCTCTCTCCATGGAGAACTCCTACGATGATGTCCCAAACAGAGGTGTGATCTTCAGTCCAAGTAATGTTCTCTTTCTATTTTCAAGAGTTCCGTGAGAAAGTAACGTGTGTGTGTGTGTGTGTGTGTGTGTGTGTGTGTGTTATCATATATACATACATGTATATATAGTAGCTCCCAACAATGGGGCTGTGACTCGGCCATACCCTCTTATAATACTCTAAGTATTTCAGAGTGGTATGATTTAAACACATCACAAGTAAGGCCTTTCTGCCTTCACTCATGGTTATCTGAAACATTCTGCAATGACCCACTCTTTGGCTTTATTCTTCTTAAATCAAGAGTCCTCCAGAGAACCATATAGGCAGTATGAAAACCAGTGGAAGCCCGTACACTTTAGAGACTTCTCAGCAATCAGCTTATGTAAACCTATGCTGCAACACCTCCCCCAAACGACAATGTCACTAAGTTTGAAATGCTCAATTCAAGGGGTTAAGTAAGTCTCATGAACTTCAGGGACTTGTAAGTAGTCAGGCTGCATCTTTTAATGTTGTGTTTTCTTAAGAATCTTTTTTTCTCTCTCTCTTTGACAATTTTACACACACATTTAATCTATCTTGTTCACACCCACCGCCAAATCCCAATCTCCCTTAATCTATCTTGTTCACACCCACCGCCAAATCCCAATCTCCCTTCCCGCTCCTCTTAGACACCCCCAACATGCTGCCATGTCACATCCGTGTCCTCTCTTGGTTTTGTAATGCTCCCTGCTGGAATGTTGACTTGACCTTGTGTAAATAACTATACCTACAGGGAGTTCAGGAAGGCAGAGCCAAGTCATGCCCAGAAGACAGGGTCTCACAGTGCTCTTCCCATCCCCAGGGCCCTGACTTTCTCCCCCAAGCCCTGTGGGATACTCCTGTGCCTTGAGGGAGTTTACAGAAACGTCTGGTTTGGGGCCGAGCACTCAGCAGCCACGAATTCTCAGCACATTTACCATTTATAAATCTCTGCACTGCTGATTTGGACTTAATCTGTGCTGTGTCCATTTCCAGTATCCAGGCCAAAGCCTATGAACCCTAAGGTTCACTGACCTTAGGGAAACACGCAGAAACATGGCAGTGCCTAAAACCTCCGCCAGGGGCTCCAAAGGAAGATGGGGACGGGGTGATGCAATACCTTAAATGATTTATTCTGCTTCCCCTTCTGGTCATGTGCAAGGGCATTTTTTTTAAATCTACATATAAGTAGTTGGAAATATTTGTTGTTTTTGCTTTATGTTTGGTGGTATGGAAGGAGTTACATGTCCAAAGGATTTTTTTTAATTCCTGAAGTAACTAGGTCAAGATAGTTCTAATTTTGTATTATTTCCATCAATCGCAGTCTTCAGACTTGAGGAAAATCCACGGCGTGTCTTTGTGAGCCTTAAGGCTTCACATCTTCTCTCTGATGCCCGCCAGCTCTCTGATTTTTTCCCCCCAGTACATTTTTCTTCCTGAGCAGCCCTGAGAGAACCTGTTTGCTGCTTCTAGTATGCCTGTCTGTCAAGCTGTTTTCTAAACTTTCTTTGGTCATTATGGTTCGTTCCTTGAAGGTCTAACTCTCCTCTGAGCCTCTCGGCTGGCTTTAAGGAACCCAATCACTGCTGTGTTTGTCAACAGGCTTTCCTCTTCGGTTTGTACAAACAGACGTTTGTAACGAAAACAATGACTGCGTTAAAAACTGGCATGGAAAAACCTAACGTATAAAATACTTTTCTATAAACATAACCAAACATTCTCTTTCCACCCTGCCCACCCTGGTTCTCTGGCCAGCGGATCCAGAGCGCACTGGTAGTTGGCAAGTACACACACCTTTCTTCTTGTTTATACAAGCACACAGAAGCATGCGGGGGATTGATTACCGCAGAAGAGCAAATGTTTGCAGACTGCCTTCCACTTCCTTTTCTTTTTCTTTCTTTCTTTTTTATTTTTTAACTTCTGGATGCACACGTGTGTGGTACTATATCAGTGAGACAATATAATACCAAGGAGGGGATGGAGTTAGGCATTCCCTATAGTTGGCTCTTGAGTATTTCCCAAAGGTGTTGAAGGCTTGGCCCACAGTCTGTGACCCTGCTGGAAGGTGGTAGACATCTTAGGAGGCACAGGAAAGAAGTTCGCTGCTGGAGGTGTGTGTTTGAGGGGGACACCGGGATCCCAATCTCTACTCCTCCTATGTCTCTACTCCCCAGTCAGCGGGCACTTCTACTACCCACCCCTACCATAATATCTACATTGCTACAGGCACAATACCGAAAATTCCAGCAACCGCGGGCAGAATGTCTTAGAAGTCGATTGCGCTCGGCAGTTTGCCACAGGCGCTGTTTTGTCTCTGCTCGCCTGCTTTCCACCGTCCCCAGGCTGTGTAGATATCACTAAGTTAAATCACTTCATAAAGTAGCCACTGTCACTATGCAGCCCTATCTGGCCTGGAAGTCTCAAATTTGGAGGTCTGCCAGCCTCTGGCTCCTCTGTGCTGGAATAAAAGATGTGGCTGCCAGGCTTGGCTCTTAAACATGATTATTTTTTTAAAAAACTATTGGTTGTTTGATAATTTTGTTCAACGTTTTTCGATTATATTTATCTCCCTTCTCCCAACTAGGTCCACTCCCCTTTCTTCCCACCCAACTTTGTGGGTGTTTGTTTGTTTGTTTGTTTATTGTTTTAAACCACCAAGATGAATTTGTGCTGCCCGATACTCCTCAGTGTGTGTGGTACTAGGGCATGGCCGGCTCAGCATGTCAAAAACTGGCTTTCCGTCTCCCAGCTAACGGTTGCCAGCGATCCCATGGCTAGGGGTGGGGTTTCATGCTTGACTCAGCTAAATGTGGAACTTGATACCCACCTTCCCGCCCCACGCTGGGTTGTGTTATGGTCAAGCCACATTTTAAGACGTTAAATTTGCTCTTTGGAAAGTTTATACATGTGAGCGCTGCCCCCTGTTTCTGACTGTAGTATATATTCTTTATTGAAATACTCATCAGTTCCTGTCTAGTAAATATGCTTATCCCAGTGATTACCATTCCAGCAGCACAACTTTGTTTTGTTCCTTCAAATAACACCTGTGCATTTCCCTTACAAACCAGTGCTTTTTATTCTTATAGCAACGCTGTCTTATAGAACTACCACACCATTCAGGTACAGTGTTTGTGACTGTATTCCAAGCTCTTGGGGCACTGAGGCAGGAGAGTTGTCCCCACTTTCAAGTCTGAGCTACACAGTTAAGAGTCTACCTCCCTAAGAAGGGAGTAAAGAGTAAATTAACTTAAAAGTATCATTTCCAGGCATTGGTGGTGCACACCTTTAATCCCAGCACTTGGGAGGCAGAGGCAGGCAGATCTCTGTGAGTTTGAGGCCAGTCTGGTCTACAGAGTGAGTTCCAGGACAGGCTCCAAAGCAATACAGAGACACCCTGTCTTAAAAAAAAAAAAAAAAGTATCATTTCAAGGTGATGGTTTACTATCAAACGAAGTCTTTAAGATCCAGTGTAAACATCTCAGTTGAGGTACTAAAATGTTACTAGAAATGTTTAGATTGCAAAATCCAAAGCTAAAAAGTCAATTCACATACTCAGATTCTCCTAAACACGCTTAGTTTCCAGATAGTATAAATTAATAGTTTTTACATTTACCCTAAAATGTAGTTAGATCCTCCATATTTTAAGTATCAGTGGCTGCCACGTGTCTTTCTAGTAGATTGTACCTACCCTCCTGATGTTGATTAATGTCGAGTGCCGGGTGATTTTCTGAAGAAACGTGTGTCCCCATGTCCCCAGTTCTTACCTGCCTTGACAGGACACATTCTCCCCACCCCCCATCTCTCCGGAAACGTGTTTGTCTGGCTCACACACTGGCCTCGTCCTAACATCCTCATCTAACTGAGGTGGGGGTTGGTATTCTCAGCCACTGCTAGGAACATCAGCTAGTGGTCACCCTGAACCCGTCCCCCACAAACAGTGTCCCACGCACATGGACAATGCTCTGGAGAAACCGCAGGTACGGAAACGGTGGCTGCTTGTTCTCAGTTTATTCTCTGCCCACCATTCTCTGTTCGTGTGTGTCTGAGGCCTCAGCTGGTCCACCACGCTGTGACACTGACTTTGGGAACACTGCAAACTAAAAGTTCCTCAAAGCCACAGGATAACAAATAAAGTCCAATGTCCCCACAGGGCAGTGGTAGTGCGTCTTTAATCCCAGCACTCGGGAGGCAGAGGCAATCTCTGTGAGTTCGAGGCCAGCCTGGTCTATAGAGTGAGTTCCAGGACAGCCAGAGTTACACATAGAGAAACCCTGTCTCACAACAAAGCAAAACAAAAAATTCCAACGCCAGGTGAGGGATACCTGTCTTAGAGTTGTTGGCTAAGGATGTCCTGGAGAATGCCACTGGCTTTGCTTGCCCACCAGAACTTTGCTCACGTGACATGGAGAATCGACTTGATAGTGTCTGGGAAGCTTCCTCCCTGCTGGCTAGCTTTCCTGACATTAGAAGGTGCCACGCAGGCTGCTGGGCGAGAAAGGTCACGCACAGCTTTATTCACTGAACCCTGGAAGCCACAATGACGTGTGGCAGACGATGCCCATGCATGCCCCAGTGACACAAAGGCTGTGGGGACACTCAGCCCCTCCCTGATTAGACTTCAGGCCTGCTCCATGGGGAGAAATGTCTCCTCGATAGCGTAAATCCAGCAAGAGTCCGTGACTGGAATTCAGAGATCCCAAAGAGTGACCAAATGGACATAGTATGAGGCTGTCTTGTGAGTACATATCTCTCTGCCCCTAAGTTAGTTTACCTCCTAGACCCCAGCGGAGGAAGTCCTTTGTGCAGTGGACAGGGTTATGCAGAAACTCACAACTAACTAACCAAGGTGCAGAAACTACATGAGAAGTGTAAGAGTATGGGTTTTTCCGCCCGCCGCCTGGTAATGTCCCGCTGCCGCACCAGCTCCAAATAATACACAGAGACTCTGTATTTGATACAATACTGTTGGCCCGGTTACTTGTTTCTTATCGGCTAGCTCTGCTTTTAATTATTAACCCATTTCTGCTGATCTATGTATTTTCACATGGCCTTCTCTTACCGGGAGGCGGCTGGCGTCCAGCTCTCTCCTGACTCTCCATCTTGACTCCTCCTTCCTACTTCCTATTTCCTCCTTGTCTCCTAGTCCCTCCTATCTTCCTTTCCTATTGGCCAACAGTGCTTTATTATTAACCAGTATGAGAAACATATACAGAATGACATCTCCCATCATCTCCTCTTTTCTGACTAAATGAAAAGAAGGGTTTTAACCTTAACATAGCAAAATATATCACATAACAGTTATCCAATAAGAATCACAGTTAACAATATTTAGTCCATTAACATTTAGCAAGATTAAAAGAAACTATTCTATCATCTATCCTATATTTGTGAGTCCAAAGTCCTATATGTAACTTATCTGTAAGCCTAACTAAGGAAAACTATAACCATAACTCTCTGTCTTCAAGTCCCTCAAAGACCACAGAAGGATAGTATAAACTCTAGAAATGACAGAGACAACTCACTGCCTGGTCACCCAAAGTTCTTTTGTAATCTTCCATCTTCAGCCCATAGGCCATAGTGTGTCTGGCAGACTCTTCAGCAATGCAGGAAACTTTAAACTGTCTTCTTGTATTGGCAGTTTATCAGTCACTTTTCTCTGTGTCCTGCATACTGTCTCGCAGACTCTTCCATGAAGCAGGAACTCTGTAGCAATGTCCATCGTGAATCAGCAGTCACTTTTCTGTGGGCCCTGCATGTCCAGTTTATATAGCACAAAGTCAAACAGTCCAGACAAGAGCAGTATTTTGTCCAAATGGCTAGTCTTGCCATATTGGAAGTAAACTCCATAACGTGTTTCTTTAATGTCCATCTTCCTTTTTTGACGCAGGTGGTGTTACCAGGAGCAATTATGTCTCATTGTCAAGTAAAACCCTAAACCATTTTAAATGCCATATTCTGTAGGTCTTTGAAAGGTTTGAAGAATAACTATTTATCTTAAATACATCTCTGTGTATCTTGAAAACCCTAACTAAACTCTAAGCTTTGACTATCATAGGTAATTATCTATAATCTGTACTACATTATACATTATATTTCTAAATGAGCTATACAAACAAGAGGAGAAATATACATATGACAAAATTGACCTTAAATTGTATCAATAAATGAAAATCCATTCCAAAACAAAGTAATCATATCAATACCATAATTCCCTTTTTACCTTTAAAAATAATTGGCTGCGATCATTACCCATTTATAACCAAGTCCATTTAAATAAAACCAAACATTTATAAACAATATTTGGGAATTTGGGCGTCGTTCTTTCCAAACTACTTCCTGCTGATAGGGGCACTGTCATGGGGATCCTAAGAAGATGCAGAAATCCTGGCTGTAGTCTGCAAGTCTGCCTTGTTCAAGCTGTTTTGAATGTTGGATCATCAGGAACTCTGTTTCAGGGGGTCTGGCTTGCTCAAACCACATTAGTCTGCAAGGAATCCACAGCTTTTCATTTTCTGTGGAAACAAAAATAGAAATCCTTTTCCCCAGTAACTTGTCCTTGAACTTAAATGTTTGAGTCAAAGCATTTTTAAAATATATAAATTGAATTAATCCAGCAACATTTCCTTTATCAGTTGTTATTTTCTCAGCAGTCAAACAATGCAGAGACAACACAATAGCATACAGTAACCAGATTCTCTCTGAGCTTTTCATCTTTACATGGCTTTATTATTACTGTTTATTTTACTTTTATTTTTTTATTTTTTGACATAGGGTTTCACTGTGTAACTCTTATCTGTCCTGGAATTTACTCTGCATACCAGGTTTACTTTGCAAATCACAGAGATCTGCTTGCCTCTGTCTCCTGAGTGCTGGGATTAAAGGTGTGTGCCACCACACCCAGTTCCTCTTTGTCTATTTAAAACCATTTTTTTTCATGTCTACGTATATTTTAAAACACACTGTAAACCTTTAGAGGTTCTTCTTAATATGAATCTGTCTTTACTGTAAATCTTTATCTTCGTCTGGCCACAAGTCTTTTATCTGGTAAACAACAACATTGCTAAAATGAAAGTCATAGCTGTGTCAGCCGCTGTTTACCAAAGATGGTGGCGGGTACTTTTACCGCCAGCACGGAAAGCTGTGCTCACCGCCTTGGTCTGCGCTGCCACCCAGAAAGCATGCTGCCGGCTTGGAGATGTGGTCACTGCCATTGCCATCTCTCATACACACCAATAAATTGTTAGCAGAGTTATTTAAAAGCTGTGCATTTTTTTTCCCGCTTATGCTGAGTCAGGAATCTTCCCTTAAAGGAGTCGTGCGAATATCTGCTTGTCTCTCGCAAAGCAGAGTTTAACCGAGAAAAATGCTGCTACCAAGAAACCTTGCTTGTCTCTGTTCTTTTGTTTGTAAAACCCTTTTTTAAGCTTTTGTTAAATTTTAAGTGGAAGTTCTTATTAGCCACGTTGGGCGCCATTTGTAAGAGTATGGGTTTTTCCGCCCGCCGCTTGGTCTTGTCCTGCTGCCGCGCCAGCCCCAAATAACACTCAGAGACTCTGTATTTGATACAATGCTGTTGGCCCGGTTACTTGTTTCTTATCGGCTAGCTCTGCCTTAATTATTAACCCATTTCTGCTGATCTATGTATTTTCACATGCCCTTCTCTTACCGGGGAGCCGGCGGCATACTGCTTTCTCCAGACTCTCCATCTTGACTCCTCCTTCCTCCTTCCTATTTCCTCCTTGTCTCCTAGTCCCTCCTATCTTCCTTTCCTATTGGCCAACAGTGCTTTATTATTAACCAGTATGAGAAACATATACAGAATGACATCTCCCATCAGAGAAGTTTATTTATGGCATACCCTTTTCCAAGGCTCGGGGAACATTGTGGAGATGAGGCTATGCTGGTTGGTGAGAGGCCAATGGTGAAGGCGCAGCCTCACTAGCAAAGAACCCCAGAATTGAGGGGCTCCGAAGAGGGCGTACAATGAAAATACACAGGGTGCACGCATGATGTTTTCAGAGACTTCATGAAAAATGTATTTCTTTAAAAAATCCCCAACCTCCCCTCAGTTTGTCTTTACATTGGTTGATCTTTTTGGTAATCTCAAAGTGCCTTTTCATACATGGCATCATGGTTCCAAATGTGAATGATTCCCAACTTTATAAATAAACCAGCTATCCCTGGGGAAATCTTAGCATCTCAGCCAAGAATAGAGTCACGAGATACAGATAATTTTCTTTGTTCCTTCTCATTGGTAAAATCAACATATGCACACACCTGAGTGACAGGCCTGTAACTATGCACAGTAATAATATGCATTCATTTTGCAAATATTCCCACCTAATAGCTCTTAGATTTCTGGAGTTTAATTAGGCTGCCAGGGAACTCTCAAACAGCAATGATGTGCCTTCGGGGTGCGGCTGATTCCCAGTTCCCGGATGATTCTACCAGGCATAAGAATGATGAAGGCATTGAAAGCCAACCAAGACATAGCCCACCAGGAAAAGACTGCCACCACCAAGACGGGCCCTGGGGGCTAAGCAGGAATAATCTAGTTCTCCTGGACCTCTAGGACCCTGCCCTGCCAGCCTCTGATAATGAACTGTGATAGGGAAGAGCCAGCACTGTGACAGGGGGAGGCAAAAAGGCAGAAACTGGTCAAACTTGGGGACCCTGCGTACTTGTCAGTCCCCTGGGGAGACTGAGGAGGTCCAGTGTGCTGATAGTTTTCATCAACTTGACACAGAGCAGGACCACCTGGGAAGAGGGCGCCTGGACTGGTAAACCGTTCCGTCTGGATTGCCCTATAGGCAAGCCTTGTGGGGCATTTTCCTGACTAATGATTGATGTGGGTGTGCCTATCCACTGTGGGTGGAGCCAGTCCTACGCGGGTGGCCCTGGGCGGCATACAACCACAGACTACGCTAGCCATGGAGAATGTGTTCCTCCGCGGCCTGTGCAGCGGTCCCGGTCCCGGTCCCGGCCCGGTCCCTGCTCGCAGGCTCCCACCTGGAGCTCCTTCCCTTGTTTTGCTCTATAACGGGCCCTGTTCAGTAAGGTGAAATAAAGCCTTTCCTCCCCAGGCTGCTTTTGGCCCATGATTAATCACAGCAACAGAAACAAAATTAAGACAAGTGATGATTAGCCTCCAGAAGGGGCGAGACAGAAGGCCACGAGGTCCCTTCTTGCTGAAGGGGATGTGGAAACTGTCCCGCACAAGTCGGAGAAAACTGGTTTGGCTTTTGACTTCATATGGATGCGGTGTAAGAAGGTGATAGAAGTGGCGAGGAAGCTCGATGGAAACTGTGCGTGCATACTGAGCTCTGCTAGCTCTGCCCCGGGTATGCCTCCAGCAGCCTGTGTGTCACAGGGTGCCGCCAGCTGAAAATTGTGTCATTCTGCTTGCTTGTCTGGAAGATGGGCCAGTTCTACAACTCATGTGTCTCGTTAGAATTATCTGTCCAAACACACCCTACAATCCCGTGTCCTCACCACTGAGAGGCTGCGGCAGGAGGACCGTGAGGTGGAAGCCAGCCTGGGCTATGCAGAGAGACTCCTCGAAAAGAGACTGGAGACAAGGAGGAGAGGGAGATGAGGGGACAAGGAGGAAGGAAGGGGGAAGATAAGAACCTGTGGCCTGCCTGGCAGGAGCATCTAACAGTGGAGAGTTAGTGGAGAGTACTGGCTCTCCTTCAATCCACTCCTCAGAGTCAGCCCTGGAGAGCAGAGTGTCCAGAAGGTGCACGTTTCCATGGATACCTAACCAAACAGAAGGAAACAATATGTTTGGACCCAGGAGAGGTCCTTTGTGGCGCAGAGTGATTTGACTACTGTTTCCATAGCAACAAACTATGGAGTCCTCCAACTAGAGAGAAGCGCAGCCTCAGGGAGGCTGCAGCTGGATGCTTGGGGGGGGGGGGGTTGTTTGCCCAAATGCTACTCGAGCATTCAGGAAGACTCCAATCAGAATTCTATTTAAAACAGGCAACGAGGTGGCTCTGCTCTTTTCTGGCCTCTATATAACATGAAAATGAAATTGATTTTTTTCTCATGTTCTTAAGTTGTTATGTGCTTTTCCTGACTATGTATCTAGACACCGTGTGCATACAATACCCACAGAGGTCGGAAGAAGGCATCAGACCTCCTGGGGAATAGAGCTACAAACGGTTGCTAGGAAGTAAATCACAGTCCTCTGGAGGAGCAGCTAGTGCTCTTAACTATAGCCACATGTCTTCAGCCACTAAATTCTTTTTAAGACAAGGTCTCACCACGTAGCCCTGGCTGGCCTGGAACTCACAGTGATCCACCTGCTTCTGCCTCCTGAACGCAGGGTTCCAAGGCACGTGTCACCCTAACCAGCTGGAAATAACACAACTTCCTTCCTCTCTTTGTGTTTTTCTTTTTCAAGAGAGGGTCTCACCATAGAGTTCTATCTGTCCTGGAACTCACACTGTAGACCAGGCTGTCCTTGAACTCATAGAAAGCCACCTGCCTCTGCCTCCCAACTGCTGGAATTAAAGGTGTGCGACACCACCTCCCGGCTGGAAAAGAATTTCTTAAGTTCCTTCTTACAGATAGCACAAGGGGTTTACCAGAAGGCAGCTTTTTGGGGGCTTCGGGTTTATGTGACCATTTCTGCTCAGTGCGTAGTGCAGACACCACCGAGACATCGGCAGCCAGGGGATACGTCACGGAGACCTGGGAGTGGGTATGTGAAGGCCAGGCAGAGCTTCAGGCTCTGAGGGGGACTTCCCAAACCCTGCATCGTACCACTACAGATGCACTGGTGGAGAAGTTCCCCTGTGTTCATAGCACCTTTGTGAGAGGCTCCTATGAAAACACTCAGACTTGTTATAGGAAAATATCGATAATCCTAGGGCTGGAGAGATGGCTCAGCAGTTAAGAGCACTGACTGCTCTTGCAAATTCCCAGCATCCGTATGGAAGCTTACATTCCAGCTCCAAGAGGTCCCTCTTCTGCCCTCCTCAGGCACTGATACACATGAATAAATGCAGGCAAACATTCAAATACATTTAAAAAAAAACCATTAACAAGGCAGGTAGTGGTGGCACACATCTTTAATCTGAGCTCAGGAGGCAGAGGCAGATGAATCAACCTGTTCTACATAGTGAGTTCCAGACAGCAAGACAGAGACTCTGTCTCCATCCACCTCATCAGCTTTATCTAATATGTGCAACTTTGAGTTCCAGAAATCAAACTCAGGTCACCCCCATTCACAGCTAGCTCCTTGACCTACTGAGCAATCCATCCAGCCCATTATGAAGGATTTCTCCTCTAGGGAGATGACAAACCAGGTTACCTTCAGCTGACCAATGTACATCTTCTAGAACTGAAACTGATCAGGGTTTGTGTGTGTCTCTGTGTGTCTCTGTGTGTATGTGTGTGTGTCTGTATGTCTGTCTGTGTGTATGTGTCTGTGTGTGTGTCTGTGTCTGTGAGTCTCTGTGTGTATGTGTGTGTGTCTGTATGTCTGTCTGTGTCTGCAGTCAGCCTTTATATTGCCAGCACAAAGTCAATGGGAAAAACAAAGACACTCAAGACAGACTTTAGAGTCAGCGAAGCATGAAGGAGTCCTAGTTCTGAGCGACCCCAGCAATGTGACGGCAACAGCAGGGTGGACAGCGCGCAGCGAGTCCTTGGTGACCTGGGATCTCTTTATCCAGTCAAAGGAGCTAGCAGTGTCATCAAATGCAAATGCAGAACTTTGTGTCCCACCTCCATGGCTTACAGCATGCACAGGGTGACAGCTGGTTCGCTGTGGCAGCCAACTATGTATACTGCTCTAACCCTGCTCGGTCCCCTAACAATACATCCCGGGCTCTTTCCAAATGAAAGACAATTGTCATTATCTTTCAATAAGGAAAAGTGATTTTTTCCCCTTATTTTGAACATAGCATATGTCTTTGTTATAATTCATGATCATTTATTTAGTAGTCTTTGTTTATATCGAATCTGTTTTTATTTCTACATAATGAACGTAAAAATGCTATAGCAAATAGCCTCTGTGTCACCAGAGCTCTGCCGCATCCCTCCATAAATGCCAAGGGTGGGGTGGGGTTTGAACCACCAAGTGTGCTTTATGAAGAAAGGTGACAGTCCAGAGCAAAGGCTTGTCCATCTCATCTCCAGCTGGCAGCTCACAGGCAGGAGAACAAAGATTGCTGATCGTCCAGGACCCCCAGCTTGTTCCCTGGTCAGGTGGCCTCAGGTGGCTATGTGCACCCTTGGAATTCATGATGTCCACAGCCTCTCTATTGCCTCTTTCCCGTCTTCCTGTACAGCGCAGCTCAGGCTCCTCTCAGCCCACGGGGTGCGTACCATCTGATGGTATCAAGTCCGCACACTCTGCCCTGGGATGCTCACAGACACCTTTCTGCAGGTGTCCAGAGAAGGATAATCACCCTCGGGTCTCTATCCACTTCCCATGTGTGAGCGCACCTCTTGGAGATGCTGTGGAAATAGAGCTATCAGAGCTTAGAGCACAATAACTCGTTATTTCAAAAGATGCTGTCCTCCATGGAGACTTAGGCAAGTAAGAACAGTGCTGTCTTCTCTTGAACTTTAAAGGTTTTTACCAAGTACAAAAGAACAGTATTGCAGTGTGACTTTGATTTACTTTTCTCTGCTCAAATGAGGTTAGGCATCTCTTTGTATGTGTATCTAAGCCGTCTGTAACTCATCTTCTAGAACGTTCTATCTAACCCTCATCCACACCTCCATTAGATACACATGCCATTTAACACAGATACAGTTTCACATGTTGGGGTTTTGTGGGCTTTTATGTTCTATTTCACTGATCTGCCTGTTCTAATTAACATCAGATGCATATTTGTCTACCAGTCTAGCTACTTGTCTGTCATTTATCTGCCATACATCTGTCTGTCTGTCTATCATCTGTCTATCTTACAGAATTAGCCTTAGGGATTAAGCGAATTCAGAATGTTGGGTTCAGAGCGTTCATTCAGTGAGCTTCGGGGCATCGACACCAAGGTCCAGAGCTGTAGCAATGACTCCATCTTCTTTACTCAAAGACAAGGTATGACTAATTTCCTTAAATCTTAGTATTTCATAAAGAGCATGTAATTCACTCACTCCTGACCTATTTCCTGAGCTGCATCTGTGAGCGCAGTGCACTCCCTTCCCTAAGATTCATGCTTCACATTTCCTGCTGGCCCAGCTTGCGCACACCTGCCACCAACATCACTAGTATCCTATCCTCTCTTCCCACCTGTTTCTTCCAACAGCTTCACACCTGAGAAACAACAGAAAGAAAGGCGGGGGAAGGAAACCGAAGTCAACTGCAGCATCCTCCTGTTGCTAGGATACAGGTAGGCTCTGTGCAGAGTCCCTAGCCTGGAAGCATATAGGTGGGAACTAGTTCGCATCAGTCGCCATGGTGAGGAGGGATGTTTTCTCCATGCCCATTGGTTCTTGTGATGTCAGAAGGCCAGATCTGCCTCCGTGCTAACAGCACCTCATCAAATCCCTGCACTTCAGGCTCACATTCAGTCGGATGCCTCAGATCTTGGTGAGGAAGAAAAGAGGGTGCTGAACTCTTCTGCAACCTAGAAAATAAAGCATGCAGAGAAAACTCTTGTCTTTTTTAAATACCTGCTTCTACACCATCCCCAAGCTTACTCCATTGAAATATTAGACTTTGGGCAATTACCACCTGCTAGCTCAGCATTTTTCAAAATGTTATCCCCAAGCCATCTGCCAAGTCAGGAGCTTTGCAGGCAGAGGAGAGACGAGGCATCTGCAATTTTTGGAATATTGATTTTTTTTAATTATGTGGGGGCAAATACTTTCATTATGAAGTTGCATTTATATGGTCTTGAGTGTGGCGCTGCCTCCTGTGAGTTTCGAGTATGTGTTCTTACATCACTCCATTCACTAGGAGCAGAAATGTTACTATGAGTCAGCTTGTCAACGGTCACACCGAGTCTCACTGTCTGTCACCTAAGTGGCCTAGTACAAGTTACTTAAACCCCCCAGGTCTTAATTATCTGTCACAGGCAGATGCCAAGAACCATGGTAAGATGTGATTCACGACTGACAGAAGTTTGGAGGTCTTCCCAAAGGTCAAGCTAAGCTGAAGAGCCAGGAAAAAACAGGTGTCTCCAGCTGCAGAACTACCTGAAGCAAGACTAGCTCAGGAGCACAAAAAAATCCTGTGTTTAGCCTCAGCCCCCACTGCCCATGACCCAGTGAGCTCCTTGGATTAGCACAGTGCCAGAAATTTACAGTCAAGCTTACAGCTGGCCACAAGGTGGCAGACTGTCCCCAGTGAGGGCCACGCAATCTACCGCCGCTGGAGAGAGTCCCTTTACTGTGGTCTTGACCCTGACTGGCATCTGATACACAAAATGACAAACAAATACTCCAACCGACATCAGCCCCAAACCAGGTTGGTGCCAAAATCCTGTAAATGCCGGCCTTTGTCTAACTGACGGCTCGTCTTCAAGATAGTGGGACACACACTAACCCACACTAACCTCCACATACAACTACGGCCATGTTCCAACACCAATGACGACCTGCATGAATTCTAATTTTCAAATGTGTGAAGGGTTCAAGAAACTCTGAGTGTTGTAAGTTGCTCCCTGGGATCCCTAGGACCTCTGGTCAGGTTTTCTTATAAGGGGAGAATTATCTTCAAACATATTCCAATTCCTGCCAGCCTCCCCATTCCGGAAACCCACCCACCTCAGTTCCTTCTCTGCAACAGTCAATAATTAAATGTGATGGAATTTAAATTATACTCCAGATCTCTTCAAGGTCTTATAGAACATGTGTTGCTGTACAGTCAGATAATAGCCTTGTCTATTTTAATGGCCTCTTTTTTTTTTTTTTAAGAAGAAATTGTTACAAGGAGGCAGATAAACTTGCCTAGGATGACACAGCAAATTAGTTCAGAGCTGAGTCTCAGAAAGTCACGAGTCTTTACCCTAGCCACCAGAAAACTAGGGGCAGGGATAGAAAATATCAGTGCTGGCTTGAGCTATGTGACTAACGGCTGCCTCCGTGAAAATTGGCACAAGGGGCATTACTGTCCAAGGATCATCGTGGGTAAAACTCAAGCCATAAAATAAAGTCCCTCCGTGGGGAAATGACAGGCCCCGGGCACCCTGAGATCTTCCCTCCAGTGCATGACTGGGAACACAGCTGGTTTAGAAGAAACACAAACACTCCTTACATGGCCCAAGCCCACCCATGGCCTCTGAAGCAGCAGCCCCGGAAGCTGTCGCCCGTGCATGGACCCTGCAGCCGCCAGAGAGGCATGCTTCTTTGGGAGTTGCCTTCACTGCCTCCGTTTGCATACCTACCCCTGCCGCAGGCATGGAGTCCACTGTATGAGGGTAAGGTGGTTTCTGCAAACCCCAGAGCCAAGTTTTGGTGAGCAGTGGAAGGAGAGAGTCGTGTGCCGACGTGGGCCCTTAGATGATCAGGTGGCAGAAAGCTCTCATCTCCCGGACTGTGGCCATCGTGGCATCACCCCACACTGAGGCACTCACAAAGCCACGTACAAACACAGGAGTATAATGATGCTCGACGTACAGCAGTTGATAAAGACAGCCGACAGCCGAAGCTTCTGGAGCATGCTGTCTGTACTATTGAAAGGGAATGCTTCATTGTAAAAAGGGGGTTGGGTGAGCACCAGGGGCCAGAGAGATGGCTCGGTGTTTGAGAGTACACATGGTGATGCTATGTTTGTGCTCTAACAAACAAAGATTGTCTGAAGATGAGAGTGCAGAGGTAGACACTAATTAACCACGGAGGCAGTGGTGGTCCACATCTTAAATCTCAGCACCCGGGAGGAGAAAACAGGAAATGATATGGCTGGGCAGAGAGAGGAAGTGATAAGACAGCGTGGTCCCTTTTGGAGCTGAGGTCCCTTTTGGACTGAGATTTTGACAAGGTAAGGTGTGGCTGTGGCTTGGCCCTTTGTCTCTCTGATCTTTCGGCATTTATCCTGATATCTGGCTCTGGGTTTTTATTATTAAGATCAATTAGTGTTACAAGCAGGTGCTGTTCTTCCAGAGGACCCAAGTTCAAGCCCCGGTACCCACATTGGTTGGCTCATAATTCTGGCTACCTATACTTATGTCACATACACAATTAAAAACGAGACGGATTTTAAAATGGTGAGAAAGGGTGCCACACCACAGTTGGCAGCAGCCAGATCCTCCCTGTGGGGTTGACTGTGTGGGTTCCCTGTGTGAGGCACACAGCTCATTTTCCTGAATGAGCCCCTGTTATTATGACTGTTACTTTACGGGGCATGAAAATGAGTCGGTAGGTGGATTCCCATGTGGCTTGGACATCACAGCACATGGTAGAAAAGATTCACTCTGGTGGAGTCAGCCAGAAGAAACAACGTTTCCATTGTTGACGGACTCCAAACATCTCTAGCTCTTGTTCTTAATGGCTTTACATGACAGACAAGTTACTCTTGGTTTCCCAACTCTTGTCTAAGTTTCTCTAAAGAAAAAGCCACTTCTCAGATCAAATCCTATGAAATTAATGTCATCCCTTATTAGATATACAAAAAACCCTATGGTTCAACCTAATACATTTAACATTTTTTTCCCCTTTCTATTTTTGAGACAGGGTTTCTTTATGGTTTTGGAAGCTGTCCTGGAACTAGCTCTTGTATACCAGGCTGGCCTCAAACTCACAGAGATCCACCTGCCTCTGCCTCCCCAGTGCTAGGATTAAAGGCGTGAACCACCAACGCCCAGCTCACATTTAACGTCTTGGTGTGTCTGTAAAACAGTCTGCCCCACTTCACCCATGACAAACTGCCAACTAATATAAACACTATTGAGTGCCACCAAACGTGGTGTCAACCAGCCTTACGAGATACAAACATAAGTGGGTGTCTCCTTTCACAGTTGTCTGTCTGTCTGTGTGTGTCTGTGTCCAGGTGTTCATGTACCATACTGGAGACATTAGTTAGAGCACAGAACTTTCCAGAAATTATTTCGAGGTACAAATGCCACTGGATTCTTGGGTGTGCCCAGCCGAAAGTGTGCTATTTACCCCTTATTCCATAATTGTGGCCCAAAGAATTTACCAGATAACAGCAGCACTATCAAGGCCTTGTGTTGACCAGGCGGCTCCATTCTGTTCAGTTTTGCCCTAGAAAGCTCAACAAGTCCTGAACAGAAAGCCCAGGCCTCCCTCCCCCAGGTGCCACCCTCCCCTCCCTCGCCCCTTCCGGCCTCTGTGCCACCAGCGAGAAGTCACTGTGCTCACACATCTCCACTGTGACAAATCTTAAACTGCTCATCTGAACTTAGACTGAAAGAAAGCGAGGCTACACAGCCGAAGGATTTGTCTCCACTGGGCTCCTCCCGACACACGTGCCTCTATGTGAGTGAGCACAGGGCTGACCTGGCTCCCGGGCCCAGTGATGGTATCTGTACTTTTTACAAAACAACCTTTTCTCATGAAAAAGTCAGTACCTTTCAATATTAAGAAGTTAGAGCTGGACAGTGGTGGCACACCTTGAAGCCCAGCACTCGGGGGCAGACACAGGCGGATCTCTATGAGTTCCAGAACAGCCAGAGCTACACAGAGAAACCCTATCTTAAAAAAAAATAATAATAAGACATAAGCATTAAGATGTTTTGTTCCCTATTATGCCTGTGTGTAGAATGTCCCTCCTTTGTGCCATCTATACACATAAATTACACATAGACACATAGCTGTATCTAGCACAAATTATCTTTCCATGCTGGTTCATTTTCTTCTAATGCCTTCCAGATATCCCTCATTGTCCCAGCTTCAAGTTCAGCCAGTCCAACATTCAATCCAGGACAATGCACTATCTAAAATCATTACCTTCCTTAATGGCCTTTCATCTAGAACTTTATTCTATTATTATTACTTTATTTTTATATGTATTAACTGAAATAGAATTACATCACTTCCATTTCCTCCCTCTGGCCCCTTTCTCCAACTCTACCCATATATCTACCCCCACTCTCAAGCCGACAGCATGTCCCTTGACTATTATCGTTACATATATATAAATATACATTTACATGCATTTATATTTATGAGTATGCACAAATGTATAAATACAACCACACATCAGCACACCTCAGGTGACAATGTGTCAGTAGTCTAGCTGAAAGCCTGCCTACCCTTGGTATTTTTCCGCCTCTTAGCTCCCTTCGTCTCTGTCATCAAGCTTATTACCCCATTATCATATTATCTGCAAACTGGAAATGATACCCAAAGTATTAAATTATAATATTTATCTGCTAGAATACATCAGAAAAATGTATCGTGCTTTATATCACACCACATCAGGAGACCCTGAACAGTTATGTGCTCCCATTAGTGAGGCTAAAATTGCCTGCCGCATTAGAAGGAGCGGTAGCCTGGTCTACACAGATAGGAAATAACTTCAAATTGACAAATTATTTTCTGGGCCCTGAATTTTTGTGCCAATATCCTGATTCAAAACCTATGCCACAAGTAAATAACAAAGAACAGACTGGCTAAGTCTGATCCCAACAGCCCAGAGAGGGACAGTCCATGGGGGAAGATTGAAGGCAGACAGAATAGTACGGCATTCAAGGGCCCTTGACATTCCAAAGTGGTGGACAGGGTATGAAGTCTGGTGTAAGCTCACAAGCCAGGCATGCAGGCAGTCTGAGCCACTAAAGCCAGCACTGGGCACTGAGCAGTCTTTTGTACGTCTTTAAGATGCAAACCTTCACAGTGCAACGCTCTTCCCAGGGGCTGGTCCAGGATTCTGACTTCTAATACTCAGTAGCCACAGTGGTGGTAACACCAGGCTTGCTCTTACAAATCCTTCAGAGGAGAAATGGCCTTGTCCTCCCCAAAGGAACCTGACCTGAGTGCCTGCTTGAGCAGCAGCCACAAGGTGGAACTGTCACAGCCACCAAGTGCTTTGGTCTTGTCTTCCCATCCATCTATCTATTCAGTATGCCTACCCTGCGGCACGGGACTCTGTGACAAGGACTCCATTCGGGTGACACTGAGGCATCCAATGAGGCCCTTTTGGGTATTAAAACCATCAGGTCATCAGAGTATGATCCAGGGACCTTGTCAATCTTCACAGTCCACATGACCTTGTCAGGCATTGCATTCCACACTGGGAAAGACAAGATGCTATCGGTCCTCTCAAACTTCCCTCTGGGGCCAACGTGGGGACCATGGAGTGGCTGCGTTCTTCTGAGTGCTGAGTGAAAAGGACTTCGTTGCACAGCTGGTAGACACACGGGCGTTAGCCACATGATAGTCCATAACTTCTATGTAAAAGATCCAGCCAGGGCTGGGGGCGGGGAGTGACGCAATGTTTGCCCAGAGTGCACAATACCCTGGGGTCCGTCACCAGCCCCATAAAGAAATTACAAATAATAAATTACCAACGAGGCAAACTTTCTCCCAATGAGCATTAAGTTGAAAATTAAAGGGAGCAAAAGGGGGGGGGGCGTCATGGGGGACCAGGCCAGCAGGTGACTGAAAACTTGCCATAGCGACTGAAAACCCTGTCTCTACTCTGTTTTTAGAGACAGAGCCGTGCGTGTGTACTGAAGCTGAAAGGTGGGCATGCCGTGCAGACAGCCCTCATTATCCGCTCTAACCTGGGGGAGAGCTGGCGTTCGCTGGGGGCATGCTCTCTGCGGTTCGCCTCCTTCCCGTCTTCCTAAGCAGCTGCCGGCTGTTGTTTCTAGGGCATACTTCTGCTTTCGCCCGGCAGCCCCAGCCTCGGCACATTCAGGGAAAGGCTTCTTCCATAAAAACGGTGGTGATTTTCTTTGGGTTTCTCTTCTCTGTAGAAAGCTAGAGGTGCTTCTTTAAATTTTTTCTTGATAGCTTTTACGCCTGGCTAAAAATGGTCTGAAAAATCGGTACAGAGGAATCGTGTCCTTTGGTATCCGCAGGCAATGGTGATTAAAGTCCACGGGGTTCCGTCCTCACCCCCTATCAACACTTCGGTAAACATTAAATATTGCTCGGGCAGTGTGTGTTTTCCTTCTCATCCCTCAGAGCTTCTCTCACCGTGAGCACTAAGGCCTGGCTGCTCTCCCTTAATTGCCCTACTCACTTAGAATTAGCTTGTGATTAAAATGTTCACAAACCAGTTATCTTTGAACTTCCTAACCGGGTGCCCAGTGGTGAGACATTGTTTATGATCTAATAAAGCCACTGGAGATCAGAATGCAAAGCCAGCCACAGCCACAGAAGCTGGGCAGTGGTGGTGCACATCTTTAGTTCCAGGACTCAGGAGACAGAGGCAGATGGAAGCCTGTGAGTTCAGGACTTGGGTTACACAAGACTGAATCAGTCTAAAAGAGAAACAGCTCGTGTCTTTAATCCTAGCACCAGAGAAGTGTATCAGGAAGAAGCAAAGGGTTCCGTGTGAGACTTAGTTTCCAGTCACAGGAAAGAGGTGAGAGCTACTGGCCCGCTGCTTTGCTTTCCTGGTCTCAGCGTGAACCCCAATGTCTATCTCTGGGTTTTTATTATTTGTGCTACAAGTAGGAACCCAACACCTAAGGGCTGGGTCACATGGTAAATTTATTTTTATTTCCATAGTGGATGGACTAGTTTATATCTACACATAGTTTATAAGGGTTCCCTTTTCTTTACATGCTGGTCAGCTTAGTGATTGTTACTTAACCCCCCCCCCCACTTAATCTGCATCTGGTATTTTATTTCAGTGTCAGGGCTCCAGAGGGATTTCTATTCCCCGCATAGAGACGGCATCTGTACTGCTGTTAAGTTAGAAAAGGCAAAATGACAGCAATATTAGTCATTGTAGGACGTCTGTCGGGGACAAAAGTGAACCCTGGAGGAGACAGTTTGTGTGCATCTGCCAATCTGCATTGGGTCCAGGGGGCTGTCTCAGGAAAGTTCCAGGGGGCTGTCTCAGGAGGTCCCAGGGGGCTGTCTCAGGAGGTCCCAGGGGGCTGTCTCAGGAGGTCCCAGGGGGCTGTCTCAGGAGGTCCCAGGGGGCTGTCTCAGGAGGTCCCAGGGGGCTGTCTCAGGAGGTCCCAGGGGGCTGTCTCAGGAGGTCCCAGGGGGCTGTCTCAGGAGGTCCCAGGGGGCTGTCTCAGGAGGTCCCAGGGGGCTGTCTCAGGAAAGTTCCAGGGGGCTGTCTCAGGAGGTCCCAGGGGGCTGTCTCAGGAGGTCCCAGGGGGCTGTCTCAGGAGGTCCCAGGGGGCTGTCTCAGGAGGTCCCAGGGGGCTGTCTCCAGGAGGTCCCAGGGGGCTGTCTCAGGAGGTCCCAGGGGGCTGTCTCAGGAGGTCCCAGGGGGCTGTCTCAGGAGGTCCCAGGGGGCTGTCTCAGGAGGTCCCAGGGGGCTGTCTCAAGCTTCTCTGCTGATCTATGAACCTTCCAGCAGGCCCAACATCACTGCAGGAAGTCAAGCCTACCACAGGTACACCAACCCTTTGCACACTGCAGGCCTCACTCTCTAGATCTTTAACTTAAGGGAGTCTGAGTCCAAATAGGCTGAGCCTACCTCAAGTCTGCAGACTCTAAACAACTGGTTTCTTGGGGATCTTATTTAAAAGCAAGTTCCAAGGCCTCGTCTTCCCTTTCCATGGGTTCTGATCCAGAGTTGGGTCCATGCATCTGTATTTCTCATACATTCCTGGCTCCATCCCAAGAGAACAGTTCTTGGAATGGACTTCAGCATACACGGCTCCAAGAACATCATTATTCACGGATTGTGATCAGTGTTTGCCCATTTGTTTATTCAGCAAATGGTGTCCAGCAAACGGGTTCCTCGTGGGCCCCCCCTCAACAAACTTAGAGTTTAGCAGGATAAATGAGTCATAACATAAATAACTAAGCAAAAGCCGGAGTGTCATGAGAGGGCCGGAAGCATGCTACAGGAGTTGAGGAGGAAGAGGTAGCTCTGAGCTGGGAGGCACACAAGATGCCTTAACCCTGACAGCTTTCAGGCCTGTGGAGGCAAAAGAAGGGAGACATTCTGAACACCCCTGAAGAGCAAAGATGTAGAGGCGGGAAGTGAGGGCTCCTGCCGTGAAGCCATCGGTTTGCTTGGAGCAGAGCACAGGACCAGTAGAAGAGCATTGCAGCCAGATCCTGAAGGGCTTTGCCAGCCCAGACAAAGGGTCCACAAGAGCTCCAAGTGTACACGGAAAGGTAGCCAAATGTTTGCAGACTTGTGAGCAGCCACACACTTCCCTAAGTGTGTACCACCACGGCATCCCTGGCAAATGACAGGGAGGAAAATCTGCTGATCTCTTCCTGTGTCTGCTGGCCCTGAAGTCCAGCCTGGAGAGCCACCTTTCCATTGTCCCTCAGACAATGGAAAGATGTCCAACATGAGCTCACCTGGCCCGCCAGGGACCCATGAGTGGCAATGGGTGGGAGCTTTCACCTGGGAATGTTACCGTCATGGAGCCTGTAAGAATCCTCCAGATGAAGTGTGCCGGTTACCTTTCTCATTGCTGAGATAAAGCGCATGACAAACACAAGGTGTTAGTCAGGGCTCTCCAGAGGAACTGTCCCTGAGGGACAATGTGGATTGAGGAGAGACACGAGACAGAGATAGAAATAGAGTCAGGAGGACTCCTAGTGAACACTCGATCAGCCCCAAGTTTACTGTTCCAAGTCCTTATATACCCAATCAAGAGAGTGAAGGCAAAAGACTTCCTTATCAAGATACAAGGAACAAACAAGCATAATTACCTCCTCAATGCCCAAAAATGTCAAGTAACCACACCCTAACCCAAACATCCTGTTGTTAAGGTAAGACATCCATCAGTTACTCCTATGGCTCAATATCCTGTTGTCGGGGCAAGACACACAACAGCCACACCTTAGGCCAAACATTCTGTGGCTTAACCTTGGAGGAACAATAATGGGCTCAAACTCTCTGACATTGTCAAGACGAAACAGAATCACTTTTATGGGCCCCAACATATGTCTATATGGGGTTTATTAGATCGGCGTACAGGCTGCGGTTCAGCCAATCCAGCAATGGCTGTCGGCCAACAGAAAATCCAAGAATCTAGCAGTTGTTCAGTCCACGAGGCTGGAGGTCTCAGCTGGTTTCCAGTGCACACTGGAATCCTGAAGAAGAGGGCCTAATGCCAGTGAAGGAGCAGACTTGCCAGAGAGAGTGAGTGTGAGCAGACGGAGAGAGAGCTTCCTTCTTCTGTGCCGACATAGGCAGCCAGCAGAAGATGTAGCCCAGATCAAAGGTGGATCCTCAAAGATCCAGGGTAGGAGTGGCTCCTCCCACTTCAAATGATTTAATTAAGAAAAATTCCCACTGGGCCATGGTGGGCCACACCTTTAGTCCCAGCACTTGGGAGGCAGAGGCAGGCAGATCTCTGTGAGTTCGAGGCCGAGCTTAAGGACACGGTTGGAGAGTATGAGACAGGCATGGATCATATTGTATCCATAGTCTAAAAGCAGAGAGAGGAATGCTGTGCTCAGCTAACATTCCCTTTTTATTTAGTCCAGAACCCCGGCGCATGAAATTATGTTTCCCATGTAATTTAGGGTGGTTGTCCACCTGAGTTGACCTAATCCACTAACTTTCTCACACGCCCAGAGACTCGTCCTCCAAGCGACCCTATAAATGGACAATCAGTATTAATCACTACAGGAATGAGGAGAAAAACCTGCAGAATGAGAATGTTCCACACGTGTACATGTTGCCCTGATGGGAGATGTCATTCTGTAAATATGTTTCCCTTATTGGTTAATGAATAAATCACTGTTGGCCAATAGGAAAGCAAGATAGGTGGGACTAGGAGAGGTGGAGGATTCTGGGAAACAGAGGATGGGGGTCTCGATGTGATCTCGGGAGGGGAGGACACATGAGTATGGCGTTCTCGGTAAGATAAGATCATGTAGAAATACATATATTAGTAATCATGGCTTAATGTTTAGACAGAGCTAGCCAATAAGAAACACTAGTAACCAGGCAACAGTTTCATAATTAATGCAGTGTCTCTGTGTGTTATTTGGGACTGAAGTGGCTCTAGGACCAAGCTGGTGGGAAAGAATGCTCGTAACATTGGCCCTTTTGAGAATGCCCCAACTTCTCTAGTTTGTACAACACACATGGTTCACACACACACACACTCACACACACACACACAAACACACACACATGGGTGGCACACACACACACACAAACACATACACACACCGGTGGGCACACACACACAGACACACATGCACACTTTAACACTGGACCATTCCCTGGTAAAGTTCCCGCAACATCTAAAGAGTAAGATTATGTATGTGCGTACACTCCATATGACTCTCTGAAGGCATCCTGGCCATCTGCCCAGTGAAAACTACCGATAATTTTTGCAGTGCTAATAGTCCTGTCTTCAGCACTCTGCCTCACCCCCACCCACCCTGAGAGGGTTTGTCCAACTCCACGTCAGAGGACTTTGTGCGATCACTAACAGAGGCTAACGCCTTGAGATGTGTTACAGAATCACCCACACATCCATGACAGAAACAAAACACACCAATAAATGCAACCTCTCTCCACGCAAAACAAAACATGCCAGAGACAAAGGACCTGGAGAAGCAGGTGGAGAGCGAGATTATTTCCCAGGCAATGGGTCTTTCCCCAGGAAATCTGATCAGATGGGAACAGCGTGCAGTTTGGGGGGGGGGGGGGGAAGAGGGAAGGGGGTTTTCACGAATGCTCTGGAAGCAACACCCTTAGCAAGCATGGTATGCAACCACGTGGTCTTTGTGAGGGTCTAATACTACCAACAGCCTTTGTGTGGGGAGAGGGAATAGACCCCCAATGCTCCCTACTGCTTTTCTTACTGGAGAAGGCAGGCCAACAAATTTAACTGGCATGTTTTTGCACTGAGTCCTGCATCCAGGCACTCTGGGCATCTTGTATGACCTGGTCAAAGAGTCTTGCTTTGATGGCGGGCAGGAAGAGTGAGCTGCGTGTTTCTGTTTGCCTTTTTATGAATGGCTCCCCACAACACAGACATACATTAATTCGTGCTTCCTTGTGGCCGGGTAGGTGCCTTAGCTGCCAGGGTGCCGCCTCTGCCTCATTGTGGTATTTCCCAATAGCCTAAGAATGAGAGGGAAAGCCGACCCCTGAGTAAAAGCCTGGCCCAAGGAGGATCCCGACAGAGATGTCTCCTGCTCTGTCTCGGAGGGGCCTAGCAATGCTGTCATTACTCCTTCAGTCTCACTTGAAAACTGTGCCCAGAGTGGCACTGCCATCCCAGGGAAGCTGCAAGCAGCTAAGGGAAGACGGTCCCCCAGGGGGGCAGTGATGATAAGGCATCTGCAGCTGGTCAGTTGTGGCACTGTCTACCTGGGGAACAATTAGTAGCCATCCCCTCCTCTACCTGCTATGCAAGCTGCAGCAGGCTCTTCCGGGTACTAGGTGAGCCTCACTTAGCATCTGCAACCCCTCCCCCATAGGGGGCACATTTTATGAGCCACTGGGATATGCAAAGCACCAGGCCTTTGTCCTTGTTCCAGAGTGTAATAATCAATTCAATGGGTCAATTTACTGGGCATTGAGGTGTCCAGACATCTGGCTAAAGGTTTTCCTAAGTGTTTCCCTGGGGATGTTAAATGTGAGATGACATTTAGCTTGGTAGACTTCGTAAAGTGGGTGAAGCTTCTGATGTGTGTGGGTCACATCTAGTCCTTGGAAAGTTTCTCCAGACCAGAGACCTTTCTTCCCTTGACAGCCCTTCAGCTTCCCCAGCCGTCAAACTCAATGTAAAACGCAGGTCTGTTGGTGCTTGAACCTGCTGGCCAATAGACTGGAGCCCACCCTCAGCTCCATGGGATCCAGACTGGAGCCTACCCTCAGCTCTATGGAATCCAGTTTGCTCACTCAGCCTGCAGATCTTGAAACTCACTGGGCTCTATAATCACACAAGCTAATTCCCTTTAATAACCCTCTCCCAACACTGTGTGTGTGTGCGTGCGTGCATGCGTGTGTGTGTGTGTGTGTGTGTGTGTGTGTGTGTGTGTGTGTGTTGCATATACACAACCTATTAGTTCTGTGCCTCTGGAGATTAGGGGATTCCTGAGGCACCTTTTCCCACCACAAGGGGTATCATGTCACATACCCCTCCCCCCTTTAGAGGTAGAGATATAAAGTTCACCTCTCCGGAACTCTGTAGCCTGCTATCTCCACCACCACCACTCCCCACAGCCCAGCCCTCTTTGTGGATGGGAAGGCTGGTGACGTGGGTCATAGAAGCCCCTCAGGAGCCTGTGCAGCCAGCCCTGTAAGCTGAGCTCCCTCACTTGTCTGCTGGGACAAGGTTGAGTTTGTAGAATGTGCTTCTACAGACTGCCCACATCTTAGCGTTTGTGTTCATTTTCTGTAATCAATTCAATTGGTATTTCAATTGTCAAATAAAACACATACGATTCTTTTTGCTTGTCTTAGATAACCTTCTTGTTTGTTTGACTGGTTGGTTTGGGGGTTTAGGTTTTTGTTTGTTTTGCTTTTTGGGATAAGGTCTATCCATGTAAAGCTGACTGGCCTACTCCCTATGTAAGTCAGGCTGCTTTTTGCCAGTGAAGAAGTTGGGCCCTGAAATTGGGCCCTAAATCATAGAGATACTCGTATGTCCACTTCTTGAGTGCTGGGATTAAAGGAGTGCACCACCGTGCCCACCATGCCCAGCTAAAACGTACACAGAGTCTTAATACTTACATAATTGCAACTTAAAAGTAAAATCTCTTTTTCAAGAGTTGTAACAGATAAAACAGCTGTCTGTTTAGGCAAAACATTCATAGACTTTTGATGTTGCAAAAACAAAGTAGCCATCAGTTATCTAAGGAACAACACAGGATGCTCAGGCCACCCAGAGACTGCTCTTTGCTGCATTCAGCTGCTGGTATGACTAAAGTATAAAATAATAAAGCAATCAGAAATATTCAAATATTGTGTCACAAGAATTTCAGACAGCACTAAAAAGAAAGAAAATCAGATTAAAGGAGAAAGATAAGTCTTCCAGAGAAACAACAAGCTATGAAGTCAAACACCCAACAGAGAAAAGCTTGGGGGGGAGACAAAAAAAAAAAAAAAAAAAAAAAAAAAAACCAGGCTGGAGGGACAGATCTGAGCACCTGCTGGTCTTCAGGAGGACCTGATAGGAGAAGTCATTCTGTAAATATGTTTCTCATACTGGTTAATGAATAAAGCACTGTTGGCCAATAGGAAAGCAAGATAGGCGGGACTAGGAGACAAGGAGGATTCGAGGAAGTAGTAGGGAGGAGTCAGCATGGAGAGACTGGGGAGACCAGACTCCAGCCCCATTTCCCTGTAAGATAAGACCACATGGATATACTTAAATTAATAGAAATGGCTTAATACTTGAGACAGAGCTAGCCGATAAGAAACAAGTAACTGGCCAACAGCGTTATATCAAATATAGAGTCTCGATGTGTTATTTGGGGCTGGTGCAGCGGCGGGCGGAAAAACTACTCCTTACAAGGACTTCTTTTGGGTCCAGCATCCACCCCATCACAATCCTCTAAGTTCAGCTCCAGCGGTCCCCATGTCTTTGGCCTCCTTGGACACCTGCACTCATGTGCAAATATCCACATGCAAACATGCTGTGAGATAAACTTTTTGTACACTGTGAATGTGTCACTCTGGTTAACTGAAGAAAAAGCTGAACGGCCAATAGCTAGGCAGTTTTTCCGGGATGAGAGAATGCTGGGAAGAAGAAGGGCAGAAGCTAGAGGAGTTGCCAGCTACACGCAGGGGAAGTAGCATTATAAGGTAAAGGTAGCCAAGCCACATAAACTAATAGAAATGGGTTAATTCGGTTTTAAGAGCTAGTTATAAACAAGACTAAGCTATTGACTGAGCTTTTATAATTAATAAGTTTCCATGTCATTACTGGGAGCCAGTGGTCCAGTTGCAAAAAAAAAAAAAAATCTGTCTACACACACACACACACACACCTATGCATAACTTACAATGAATCTTACAGTGATTTCAGCAGCTCCCAGAAAAAAAACAAGGACCCCCGTGCAAACAGTGCATGACCAGAAGCACCTGCTCGAGCCCTGAGACAAAGCATTGCCTGCACAAGCTAACCGAAAACGCCCTCACACTGGGAGGATGCTTAATCAAAGGGTCAACCAAGGAAAACGGTGAGAATAACGCTTTTAGATCAGTCTCTAAAACCCACTTCCCATGGACCGCTTTCAGGGAGACCGACGCATCTGTGTCCTGACGAAATAAAATAATAGCTGGTGTGTGCATAGCATTTCCTGGACCGGACACCACACCGTTCAAACTGTTTTACAATACAGCTCGATCGATTTCTCTTCACCCCTGGCCTGGGAAGTAAACACCCACATTATCTCCCTATTACCCCGTGAAGCTGGGCCCAGAAGCATCTGGAGCTTTGCTCCTATCTTGTGGTTAGCAAGGGGTGGTGGAAGCGGGATGTAGCTAAATAAAGGGGCGGGGCTAGAGAGGCTGTTCAGCCAATGAGGGCCCTGGCTGCCTGTCAGGAGGACTCAGTTTCAGTCCCCAGCACCCACATGAGGGCTCATGGTGTCTTTAACTCCAGTTGAAGGGAAACTGAGGCCTTCTTGCTGCTTCAGACACCAGACATGCACAGACATAGATACAGGCAAATACCCGTGCTCGTAAAGACAAATAAATAAGTGTATGTGAATTGTAGGTATGAGCCGGAGGGAAGTCATGGCACATTATACCCCTCTATAACTAATGCATACTTATGCAAATGCTGACTATTGATCCTGTGAATAAAGATCATATGTAATGAGGGGCGGAAGGAAGACAGCATAAAAAATGTATCTTTTCATCAGGATTTAAAGAAGGATGGGAAGACGATTGAATGCACAGAGTCAAATCAAGAATGTTCTAAAGGCATTCTTTAGCTAAAGGGCAGTCAACGGTAGGATAAGTTACAGATGTTTCAACAGTTGTCTCTAGAAAATGGATTCGGGTGGAGGAAAAGGGAAATTTTAGTAGTACCTAACTCTTTTAAGTTGTATTAATAGAAATAAAGTTTGGTTGCTTTTTCAATTAGGTACAAGAAAAAGATGACTATGCCTTACACTCCCAGACACATATCCACACGCGCACATACACACTTAAACCCAGTTAAAAATAATATTAATAAATCTTTTAAAAAGTTACTTAAATGCAGAGCCAGGCAGTGATGGCGTATACCTTTAATCCCAGCGCTTGGAAGGCAGAGGCAGATGGATCTCTGTGAGTTCGAGGCCAGCCTGGTCTACGGAGCGAGTTCTAGGACAGGCAGGGCTGCACAGAGCAATCCAGCCCCGCCCCCAAAGGGAAAGAACTGAACAGATAACTGAGTCTCTAAGTTAGTGCAGCAGGGGCAGTGCCGCCCTTTCTGAGCACCTGCTCACGGCACCCACTCTGGCTGCCTGTAAGCCCTGCTCCACGGGCTCTGACCCCTCTGGCCTCCGCGGGCACTGTAATCATAAAAATATTTTTAAAGCCTAGAACAGACAGGAAACAACCCTGCCTCACATGTGAATATTTGGTTTTAATACGTGACTAAAATCAAATGTATTCCAAAAGAATTTATTTCTCTGATTTCACTGTACTGGGGCTCTTCTCAAGGAACCCTGGGAATCGCTTGCCTAGCAGCTACCCAGCGTGGTGGGAAGAGATTACACGATAGTCTGCCTCCTCCGGTGTTTAAGTCCAAGAAGAAAAAGGGAACCGAGGGAGACCACGACAGGCCAGGCCTTGACGCGAGAGGGACCTGAGAAAGTTGGCCCGAGGCCCCACACACTCCCATTCCGCCCGTTGGGCCCAGCTCAGCTGCCCCGGAGAACTCTGGGAACTTCACATCATGGGGTGACCTGAATGAACCCTTTTTCCTTACTCATAATGTACTTAAATGCCAAAAATGCTGTAAGCTGTCAACGTTTAACACGGGTGACCTCATTTGTGTCTCTAAGTTCTCTCTGAGTGCTTCACAACGCAATCTCTCCTCACCTCATCTCATCACAACGGGTTCTTGGGAAAATGGCATTTCTCCAAATGAAACATTACATGCATCACAGCTGCAAAGTGCAGAGAGAAGGCAGCCTGCAGCCCAGCACAGAGGTAAGAAACCCCCTCAGAACGCAAGCCTGAGCGAGTGCCCTGGACGCATCTAACATCCTGCTCTGAAGCGCATGGCAGATTTCTGGACACTCCATTGCCAGATACTCCCTAAATAATACCACACAGCAGCATGGCCCAAATCAGTAGAGGCTTTGAAAACTATGGCAGGAATCTGCGAGATAGTTAAGATCACGAAGCTGCCAGAAAGGAAGGAAGGAAAGAAGGGAGGGAGGGAGGAGGAAGGAAGGAAGGAAGGAAGGACCCTATTACAAAGTCTGTCCCGATGCTGGAGAGCCTTCCTGGAGCTCGCTGGGCTGGACTTTGGAAAGATGACTGAACAGTCCTGGAAGAATAGATCTTCTACACCAGTGGTCCCCCCCCCCCCGCCAGCCTTCCCAAGGCTGTGACCCTTTAATACAGTTCCTCAAATTGTGGTGCCCCCCAACCATGAAATTATTTAGTACCTACTTCATAACTGTAATTCTGCTACTGCTATGTAATATAAATGTCTGATATGCAGGATGTCTGATATGGGACCCTCGTGGCAGCCCACAGGTTGAGAGTCACTGCTCTAGTTTCTCTGTGCAGAAGGGGACATCAGTGACAGCCCATGGGGTCCTATAGTAAGACTCAGAAGGAACCCCATGGATGCTGGAAGTTCTGGAAGAGAACATTCCATGTGTCAAAAATCACAGCAGTTTTTTAGGGTGTCAGCTGTGACAGACCCCAGGACAACCTGATTCTCCAGTTCGGTGACCTGAGTCTCTGCCAGTCTGTCCCTCTACTGTCTCTAAGATTTCTGATCTATGATGCAGCTGTCCTGGATCTAGACAGCTTCCAGATGGCCTCTCTTGTCGATACGGAGCACCCATCTGTACACCTGGGCCCAGGATTAGTGGCATTTATTTGGGTGTGAATGTCACCCCAGCCCTCATTGCCTTACTTGGAAACAACCTCTGTTTGGGATTCAGATTCAGGAAACTGCCTCCTTGACTTGGTGGGAAGCCGGGGTCTGTCTTTGCTTCCCAGAATTACTTCCCCTGCCTCTGTTTATCAGGACTTAAAGCAGCTGGCTGGCTGTGGTTGGGGAATCTTAGTGTTTGTCTTCCCTGCTATTCACTCAATAGGTAACCAGCAGGCCTGTGAAGTTACCCCGTTCCCAGCCCACATCCAGCCCCCAGGGTCCTGCCACCCCCGTAAAATGGAAGTCTATTATACTGTAAACGTTTATTCATCAAACATTCATGAAGCCTGCTCTTACCCAAGCAAAATGCTACAGGAGAGAACACAGATGAAACCCAAAGACCCCTCTCAGCCGCATGACGACAAGCTGCTTGTCACCGTTTGAAGCCACCTGATACTTCTCTGTATATCTTAAATTACCTGTTGGCAACTCTCTTTTTAAAGAGGACTGTGGCAGGATTTCCTGAGGATGGAGTGCAACACCAACAATTACATGGGTTCTCACAACACTGTGGTTGGAGAACTTAAAACTCTCTCATTCACCTCACCTGGTTCCTATAATAAAATTATAGGTGGTGAACCTGCAGGTCCTGTGATAACATTTTACATTTTAAAGAAGAAGAGAGGAAAGAAGAGAAGAAAAGAAAGAAAGCAAAGCCCAAAGGACTGCAAGTGGCGGCTCTCATGACCTGCCCTCCTGGCTCAGCTGCCTAGGAAAGCCACCACTCACAGTGGGCTGGCGGCCATCTACAGCAATTAACAATGAAAGAATGATGTCCTACAGACACAGGCCAGTGTGATAGAGGCCGTTCTTCAGAGAGGATCTACATCACGTCAGGTGACTCCAGCTCATGTCAAGTTGACAAAGCCCAGACCTGACCACCTGTTGTCAGGGTTAGGGCTTGCCATCCATCTGTGCTATCTGAACAGAGATGGAACAGCCCAGGACTTTGCTCTAGGTTAGTGATATGAGACTAGGAAAGACAGCTTAGTCTCTGCCTTCTCTGTCATACCACTGGGACATTAAACAACCACGCCCCTCCCTGTCGTAGTGGGGGATAGACATTGTGTCGCTTTGAGACTGGGAAAGCTGTCTCTCACCCTCACTAATGTGCTGAAGATGGGAACAAGCTTATCACAGTTTGTTAAATTCACCTCATTAACACACGCATGGAGGGTAAAACCAGGGGTAGGAGCAGACAGGGCAACCGTCCATATGCTCCCAGGAAAACACAAGTGTGTGTGGGATGAGAAATATCGTGCGTTTCAACACAAGTGTACACGATCGTGGGGCTTCTAACTCCTGAAAGCCACACCCATCGGAGTCCCCACTCCATGGGGAAGGAGTAGCTGAGATCAGGGCCTAATACACGGAATCATATCTCCTCTGGCCGAAATCTCTCTTCTCTTTCCTCCCTCCTGTGTCTCTCTGAAACAGGCTCTTGTACAGCCCAGGTTTGCCCTGAGCTCACTGTGTAGCATAGGTTAGCCTCAAACTCCTGGTTTTCACAACTCCACCTCTCAAGCTGGGAGGGAGGGGGGAGCATGGGACAAACACATGACAGCCATGCAGCACCGAGCCCCACCTTGTTTTAAATAATCTCTTTCACATCGCTCAGTCTCCTTGGGATAAATATTCCTGCCCACAGGTTCCATCATTTCCCCAGACCCCCTATAAGTAAGATGGTACCTGGGGTGCATGACGGGGGTATGGGCCTCAGATTCCAGCCTGCAGATCAGGGTCCACCTTGTGTCGGGGTGTTGATAAGAAACTGAGAGCATTGAAAATCTGCTGGTGAATTTGGGACTATTCTCACGGGTAGATTAAGAGAGCAGGCCTTCCCATGAGTGCCGTTGGCCTACGTGAGGGGACCTCTTGATCACCTCTGCCCTACCACACCCCGACAAGCTCTTTCCGTCCAGCCATCATGTGTGTATCTGCTTACAGGACTTCCACACCACACAGGGCAGGTCTGGGCTTGCTGCCCACTCACCCTCTGTCAGCTAGGACCCACAGCCCACCTTCTCTAGCCACAGTCTGGGTGTGGCATCAATTCTCTGAGGACCTAGAAACATTGCTGGTTACATTTGGGAAACAAGGTCATGTTCCCAGATGTCTCAGGAGCTTCTGTATTCTCACAGCCTCTGTCCCTGTATTCTATTGCCATCCTGGCATCGACACAAGCTCCTTCCGAATCCGGTCCATCGCTTTGCCAACTGTTTCTCCTCAGCTGAGAGCTCCTAACCCCTCCATGTCTGAGCATTTTACCCCTCACTCCTTTTTTACATCCTATAAATCATGTCATCTAAGGAAAGCTATGTAGGAGAAGGAAGCTGTCTGTCAGAAACCTGAGACCCAGCACATGCTCCAAACGATCTGCAATGAAACAGGTGGCTGTGGTGGTGCCCAAGGCACCTGGCACATGCTTTTGATGGGCATCTTGGTAACTTCTGCTCTTACCAGCAAACCCCTGCTTCCTACCATTAAAGCCAGGTAAGAGGGTGTGGGGTGAGGGGTAAAATGCCACCTCATGTACCAACCACCATGTTTCCCCTCCATGATGGACTGTATCCTTCAAACTGTGAGACAAGCCACACCTCCTTTAAGTTGCTTCTGGCCAGGTGTCTTATCACAGCAACATTAAAAGTAACTAATACAGATGGCCAATGAGTAAGTCAGAAGATCCAGCCTAGTCCCCATGACTGCCTCCTAGATGGTTTAAAAGGCCACGGGTTCCAGGTTCCTGGGGCCACCTGGAATGTGGAGTATTTATGCCTAGTGCACCCAGTGTTGTTGGTGAAGTTGCTCACATGTCTCTCATTTTCCCCATACCCATAAAGATAGGCATAGGAGGAAGTTGATCATGGAGAGATGGCTCAGGAGTTAAGAGCACTAACTGCTCTCCCAGAGGACATGGGTTCAATTTGTAGCACCCATGTGGCAGTTCACACTGTCTGCAACCTCAGTTTCAGGGTATTCAACACACTCAATACAGATATGTATGCAGCCAAAACACCAATGCATATAAAATAAATATTAATAAATTAAAAAATAATCTATTGTAGGTTGGGGGGGCCAAGAGCCAAGGAAAAACATGGAGATAGCCAAGGCCTTTGAAATTCACTCCTGTTCATGGAAGCTTTCCATAGCTGCACTCTTCCTGCTGAAGACTCTCCATGTGAAATAGCCATCATGCACTCTTCCTGGTGAAGACTCTCCATGTGAAATATCCATCACTCACTCTTCCTGGTGAAGACTCTCCATGTGAAATATCCATCACTCACTCTTCCTGGTAAAGACTCTCCATGTGAAATATCCATCACTCACTCTTCCTGATGAAGACTCTCCAAGTGAAACATCCATCACTCACTCTTCCTGGTGAAGACCCTCCATGTGAAATATCCATCACTCACTCTTCCTGGTAAAGACTCTCCATGTGAAATATCCATCACTCACTCTTCTTGGTGAAGACCCTCCATGTGAAACATCCATCACTCACTCTTCCTGGTGAAGACTCTCCATGTGAAATATCCATCACTCCCTCTTCCTGGTGAAGACTCTCCATGTGAAATAGCCATCACTGCACTCTTACTGTTGATGATTCTCCATGTGAAATATCCATCACTCACTCTTCCTGATGAAGACTCTCCATGTGAAACATCCATCATGCACTCTTCCTGATGAAGACTCTCCAAGTGAAATAGCCATCACTGCACTCTTACTGTTGATGATTCTCCATGTGAAATCATCAGTAACTGTCTTTCTCCACCAGTAGACACCTACACAGCATCAGTGGCATCTTCAGAGTTCTAATAGTAGTGACTTCATGAGTCTTTTCTAGACAGAGCACTAACCCTTCAACAATTTCAACTTGAGACCCCTTTTACAAACACTTGTTAGTAGCACAGTACTGTTACTGAAAAGGCAGAACATTCATTGGTACCAAAGAAACCCAATGTTATTAAATCCCATCCAGATCTTGCCTGCTGCCAGGTGAAGTCACAAGGGCTAATTTTAAGAGAGAGAGACAAAGACAGACAGACAGACAGACAGACAGAGATTGCTGTTGTTTGATTGATCAGAAGGCCTGAAGTGGATCTGGTAAGTGTGAATATGTTTCTTAGTCTCCATGACACTCTCATCAAATGTGCTTCCCACTGAAGTCTGGGAGACATCAGCCTTCTAACATTCTAGAGCTCTCTGGATCACTATGTGCCTCTGAGCATTGCTAGAAGGATCCCAAATGCCTAGAACATTCGCCGCAGAAGTAGACCTTCATCCATGCTGGAGCTCTACCTATTCCTCTGGAGGTGGCCTGAAGTCACCAAGGAGACAGGGTCCACTTGCCTTTCTCAGTGAGGGAAGCAAGACAGGGCCACCAATGGGGAGGAAATGGAAGAGGGGGAGGAGAAGAGGAACAGAGTGAGTAAGACCGGGTGATGGAAGAGAGGTACCTGGCTCCTCCCCTGCTCCCAGGGAAAGCTGCAGTGAGTTCCACTTACTAAGGAACTTTCTCTCATTAAGGCAAAGGTACTTTGAGCCCCACTGAATGTGGAGCCATGCTACCAGCTAATGACTGTAGGAGTGGCCGCTGCTGGACCCATTCAGCACTGCCACTTGGAGTCACAGTGCAGCCTGAAAAAGAGATCCATTGTTAATTAAACGTCAACCTGACCTTTGGAAATCCTTCTATCTGGAGGAGTGAACTGACTTGTGATCAATGACTCCTAATAAGCTCAATAGCCACAGCACCAACAGGCACATGTACAAGAACGTCAACAGTGTCTCTGATGAAGATGCCACACGGACCCATGTCGCATCCTCCTGAGCCAGGGATGTGAGGTAAGTAAGCATGAGTGGGCACCACGGCTGCATTCAGAAATGGGTCCCCAAGGAGCAGGGACACTGAGTAATGGCTTTGGTCCAGGGTGTCTACAGGAAAACTGGCACAGGGTAAGGTGTTAGTTAGGTGAGGGGTGGGCTGACAGGTGATTGATAAGTGTGGGGCAGACAGCTTTCAGTAGCCTAGAATCTATTCCCATATGAGCTGCATCTTCCCCAGAGAAAAGCAAGAGGTGGACAAAGACAGAGAGCAAAGTCTTTTAGTATAGCCTGATTCTTTTTCTTTAGTCCTTTAAAAATTCTCTCTCTCTCTCTCTCTCTCTCTCTCTCTCTCTCTCTCTCTCTCTCTCTGTGTGTGTGTGTGTGTGTGTGTGTGTGTGTGTGTGTGTATAGGGTGGATACTGGGAACTAATTCCAGGTTTGTAGCAAACTTTTTCAAATGTAATTTGACTTTCCTTAGTGGGAAAGTCCCCAATAATGACACAGAGACTTAATATTAATTATGAAAGCTCGGGCTTAGCTTAGGTTTGTTACCAACTAGCTCTTATAAGTTAAATTAACTCATTTTTTTTTTAATCTGCACTCTGCCTCATGGCTCATCACCCCATCTCCATACTGCACATCCTGCTTCCCCTGCATCTTGCTGGGGAATCTGCCTTTCTTCCCAGAATCTGCCTTTCTTCCCAGAGTTCTCTCCACCCATAAGTCCCGCCTATCCTCTCTTGCCTAGCGATTGGCCGTTCAACTTTCACTACACCAATCACAACAACACATCTTCACACAGTGTACAGATATCCCAGAACACAGGTCCTCTACAAGAGCAGGGCAGCTGGTGAGGTCGGAGAGCATGACTAAAGCAGACAGAAAACAAAGTGAAGGAGAAAGTGTTAGTGACCTGGAACTGTGCGGGCAAAGCCCGCAGGCTGGGGAGTAGGAGGAAATGAGGTCTGGGTTGGGGTGAACCTCGGAAGGAGGCACGTTCTTGTCGGTGAGATGGAGAGCACTAAATCATAGTGGCTGTCTCTGTGACCCTGGTTTCTTAGATTCAACATTAAGAGCGTGAGCAACAAAGAACTTCATAACTACTAAATGCCTCTGTCTCGAAAGATATCGTCATGAAAGAATGAAGGAGATAATTCAAACACTGCATCAGGAAAGGATTTGTATCTAGAATGGGCAGGGAACTCTTATACCTCCATAATGGAAAAGACTGTCAACAGACATTCCTCCACACAACTAGCCAAGAGTCACAGGAAAAGGCGGCATCACTGGCCGTCAGGGAAAAGTAAAACAAACCCCTGTGGGCCCTGCTACTTCACCTATGATAGTGACAATTGACAAGCAGGACAATGGCAGCCGTAGCAAAAGCACAGAGAAGCTGAAGTCTGCGCAGTGCTGGGGGGAACGGGCGACAGTGAGTGAGGTCACTTCAGGAGTGGCGGGGAGTCAGTTCCTCAAGAGACAAGAGCTTGTGCTAGTGCATGACTCAGCAGCTTCTCCCGTGTATACCCAAGAGAAGTGAAAGCAAATCTACACAGACTCCCAGCACTGTTTATAGCGGAGGCCAAAAAGGGTGAGCAAACATCTCACACTCCCATTCACTTCACCATGAATGAGTAAAGCACAGCACGTTCGTATCATAGAGCACTGTTTGACAATTTAAAAGGCACAAAATGCTAACGGTTACACTGGTGGACCTTGAAAACATTATTCTTAATTTTTAAAGTCAGCTGCAAAATATTGTTGCACTTATCTACTTTTACAGAAATGTCTCTAGCAGAGTAATTTACACAGACTGAAGACGCTTCGGTGTTCTAGGGCTGGCAGCTGGCGACAGGCAAGCTGGCTAAAGAGCAATATGACAGCTCTTTCTCAATGGGGAAAAAAATGTGTTCTAGTAACTGCTGGTGGTTGCACAACCCTGAATTCACTAAAAAACGTGGGATTTCATTTGTTCAGCGGGTCGATCCAGTGACATGTTGGATGTCAAGTGGCTGTTCTACAGGAGTTCCAGGGAGCAGATGTGTAGGAAATGCTTTGGAATGTATTTACTGATGCTTTCCCTAACAGAATGCAGTCAGTCAGTCCAAACCAAGCTAATACTTGGCAACCAGAAGGCTTCTGGAAGGACATGACCCCACACAAGAGCAGGCAAGAAAAATGGTCAATAACACACACACACTCACACACACACACACACACAAACTAACACACTCAGAAACACACACACACATGCTCACATACACACATGTTCACACACACACACAAACACACTCACACATATCCTTGTTCACAGTCTCTCTCTCTCTCTCTCTCTCTCTCTCTCTCTCACACACACACACACACACACACACACACACACACGAGCAGCATCAGCAACAGTGGCTGAGAAGGGGTCCTGTGTCAGGAGCGGTCTTCGCGGGGCTGCAATTGGAGCCAGCGGAGCGGCCCCAAGTCTGTACCTGAGAGGAGGGGGTGGTGAATGAGGGAAAGGCTAGCTATAGATAATAAAGAAAGAAAGACAGAATAAAGGTCAGGAGAGCAGATTAGTCAATACTGAAATGCCACGAGTTTATTTTTTGCTACTCTTATATACCATAACCAAAAAGGGAACACAGTATCATGTGTATGGAACAAACGGATTTTCTTCCTCACTTATTCTAAGGGTTCAGTAACCACACCGTAGCTCCAACTTCTTGTTCCCTAGCCTTGAGGTCAGGAGTAGCCACACCTCAGATCCAACTTCTCCTTCCTTAGCCTTGACAGTCAGGAGTAGCCACAGCTCAGATTCAGGTCTGTTGTTATTTGGACTAAGACAGCCAAAACATCCTTCTGTAGCTACACCTATGACCTTTAGGCCTTGTGACTTGCTGACAGCTTTGATCTCTCTGTCCTTTGTGCCAAGATGGAGTGCAGCCACAGTCCTGGAATTCATCTCGTCTAACTCAGGGATTTTCCAGCTATGGCTTGGATACACCCAGCCTCCCTAGCTCTTCCCCAACCAGAATCTGAGAAGCAACTTCCCTCAAGCATCCCCCTCCTGCCATAAGCTGCGATGCTGAAGTGGCAGCCCCTCTCTCTGTTTCAGACTAACTGCGGAGCCGGGAGACAGGGTTGCAGATGCAGCATGGTCCACACTGGCGTTAGGAGACCCCGACGTTTCTTACTGAAAAGCCACCTTCTTATTCCTCCAATCCTAAACTGTATTCGTGAATTTCTAATTTCCATCTCTTTCACGCACACCCTTAACTCAATGATCAAGTTATTAATCTGACGTGTGTGTTTGTGTGCGCACATATGGGGGCAGAGATCAACCTCAGGGATCATCCTTCAAGCACCGTCCACCTTGGTTTCTCGAGAGTCTCTCACTGGCCTGGAACTGCCTCATAGGCTAGCTGATCACAAGACCCAGAGACCTGGCTGTCTCCACCTGCCAGAGCCAGGACTGTGGACCTGGTTCTGGGGACCGGACTCCGCTGCTGCCGCCAGCCACAGCCCACAAATGGCAATTTCTAAAGTCTTTTGGCAGCGCCTAGCGCTAGTGTGTTCTGATGGCATGTGGATGGACTCTAGGAAGGCAAAGACCTACGGGATCACCTTCAGTGAAGGAAGAGGAGGAGTGGGCTCTGAGGGGATGGACGGTGAGAACTGTCCATGTTCTATAGTGGAGTGCAGCTCCCAAGGGCAGTGCACGCAGCTCCCAAGGGTGCTCTCACGCACTGCACGCAGCTCCCAAGGGCGTTCTCACGCCCTGCACCACTGCACTCAGGGCCGGGCAAATCTACAGCAGATCTCCAACCTGCACGTGCTCACTCGATTTTCGCTTTATAAAGATGTTCCCCGTCCACTGTAACCAAATACAGTCTTGTTCTTGAAATCCAAGCATCCCTTGCTCTCATGTTTCCTTAGCCTTTCTGCCACAGTTTTATGGAGATTTTACACATGCTTCTTTTTTTTAATCTGCCAAAAACACGTAAGGCTTTGCTAGCACACATAAAATCCTTCATGGAAGGTGTCTTGGAAACACAGATAGGTTTGTGGTTGTGGTTTTTTGTTTACATGTATTTAGTGTGTAATGAAGGAAGGTGAGGTGCACATGTGAAGGTCAGAGGGTAACTTGCTGGGGTCAGTCCTCTCCACCCTGGGTCGCTTGGAATTGAACTCAGGTCATCAAGCTTAGCAGCAAGTGATTTTGCCCACAGAGCCATCTTGCCAGCCCCTACAGACAGTTTCGGGGTTTTTGTTTGTTTGTTTTTCTGTGTCAAAGATATCTGCTTAGGGAGTTCTATTTTTAATGTTTAACTATTAAGCAAGATGAGCAGCAATGCTTCTATTTACTATGAATAGGCACTATGTGCTTCTCACTCATAATTTATAAATTACCAGTCATCAGATGTGGGAATACCCATTGATGGGAGCAGTCGTGTGAAATGAAGACTATACCCAGATGAACTCCAGATGTTTTACATTCCACTGAGCCAGAAGCAGAAGTCTGCACAAGCCGCCACTCCACAGAGGGGTGGGGAGGGGTAAGAGACTACACAGATTAGCGAGGAAAGGAGAAGAGAGAACAAGAACTCTTGGCCACAGAACACCAGGAAATGAGTCACCTCAGGGGCTGTCGGTCAAATGCCCAGAGACCAAATTTATCAAGTCCGATTCATTCAAATCCTGCCCCCACACTCACTAGCTATGTGACCTTGGGCCATACTCTGAACCCTCAGATTTCACGACAGTGATGGTACTAGCTAGGCAAGCTGGATCACATGTCCAGCTTCTAGGGGGTTTTTTCTACTTAGAATGATTAAAAGCATCGCAGGGCTATTTGTGCATGCTAGACTGGTGTCCTACCACTGAGTTACATTCCAGGACATTTATACATAGAGACAAAACACATACATATATCCCAGAGACAAGCCCATTCCAAGCCTAAAGTGAGTGAGTTCAATGCACTCTAGCCAATGCTGTTCTAAGCCATAAATCATGGCATTTTCTCAAGCTACTCTCATCTGTCATGAAATTTAACAGAAGACTGGGAATTTTAATTAAGATTCACACTGCAACTATCATATCTGCCTTATGCTTAAGTTGCTCCTATTGTTGGAACGGGGCAGTCTGCTGACCCCGTCCCCTGACGATGGGCGGGACGCTCTTGGTCATGTCATCGCTAGCTACTTCACGACTTTCCTGGCTGCTCACACACTACTGGCTCACCTGCGCAGGGGACTCAGTTACGCATGCGCAAACGCCCCAAGCGCACCTCTCTCCCTCGCTCTCTTCTCCCTCTCTCTTTTTCTCCCTCTCCTCCCTTGCTCTTTCTCTCTTCTCTTGCCTTGCCCCCCCCACCCTTCCTCTCCTCCGTACCAATAAACTCCACGTGGGCGCTGAGTCTCGTGTTTGTGTTTCTCAGTCAATAATTATAGCAAAAGAACAACACCTATAACTTACTATGAAAAAAAAAAAAAAAAACTACCCCCAAAGCCTAACTATTCACTGTTGCCCATCAAGTTGCTGGGAGAGGATGGGCTCAGCTGGGTCTCCTCACTTGGGCTCTCTCATTTGATTACAGACAGGCCGAAACTGGATTCATGAGTTATCTGCAGGATTAACTCGCTTGCCTAGTAACAGCACTGGGAAACGCAGTGTCTTCCTGCACATCTGTCCCCAAGCAGCCTCTCCATATGCCTAGACTGGAACAAAATGGGCCAGTTGAGAGCAGCATGGTGGTCTCAAGGTATCGTCGCTGTCGTGTAGTCTCCGCGTTCTCTGAAGAAGGCTCTCAATAGCCAATGAGCCTGCAGGACTGCTTGTGAGCTGGAAGCCTCGTCTCCGTCCCGTTCTGTTGGCCAAGGGCTGGCCACGGGCAGCCTAGATTAAATGAGGTAGTGAAATGGGTTCTACTTGTCAGAAGGGAATGGCCCGCACATGTGGGGAGGGAATCGGCTTACAGATAACCTGCCATTCCTTCGTCCATTTCGCTCGAGAGCGTACACCGCTGAGAATGAAGAGAGGCGATCCTGGCTCGAATCTCCTAGATGACCATCTTAAATATCTTGTGAGATTCATTTGTTTGTATCTTACGTGTCTGGGTGTTTTTCCTTCGAGTATGTCTGTGCACCACAAGCATGCAGTGTCCAAGAAGGCTGGAAGAGGGTGTCAGGACCCCCGAGACTGGGGTGACAGAGGATTGTGAGACACCATGTGGGTCCTAGGAATTGAACCCAGGTCCTCTGCAAGAGCATCCAGTCCTCTTAACCTCTAAGCAGTCAGCCTCTCCAGCCCTTAGTGGTATTACAATTTTAAACATCATTATTGTACAAATAAAATTCATTCATTTTTCCAAATAAGAATATAAACTCAAGTAAACAAACATGTTTTAAATGAATCACTGTCATCCCGGGCTGGATACCGGCGAAGTTCCTGCTCACTTGACCGGGAGTCTGCACACGCAACTGTCCAGTTTTCTCTCCTTTGGCCAGCAACTCAGCCCAGCGAAGCCCTCGGTGCTGCGCAAGTGGAGACTCGGGGAGCCGGACCCCAGATGTCACAGCAGACATAGGGGCTCAGATCCTGAGTGAGTTGGATAGATACCTGATTTGAGCAGATTCCACATTCAAGTGGAGAAGAGGAGCAGCTCCCATCCCGTTTGGTAAGGCGATTGGCAGTCACAGTGGAGTAGCCTGAGCTGAGACTCACCCCACAGACACCCATGTCAGTGATGATAGCTAATCAGACACGGGATGTTACACTGTGTGTCTAAGTTTACAGGACAAAAGCAGAACATTCCTCTCCACCACCCCTTACTCCCGCTCTTCAAGGACCTGTGACCTTGTTCCCATGCCCCTGATATCAGAATGAGCAAGAATGAACAGCAAGCAGGCCTCACTCCGTTCTGTGTATCACACAGCCCAAATGCCCAGGCTCCAGTAGCTTAAAATAACAAAGTTATAATCCTTTCTAATTAACATTTTTAAAAGATTTGTTTACTTCCATTTTATGTTCATGAGTGGTTTTCTTGTACATATGTGTACTACACGCCTACTGCCCATAGAAGCCAGAGCAGAGGGTGTCAGATCCCCTGGGACTGGAGTTACAGATGGTTGTGAGCCACCATGTGGGTGCTGGGAACCAAACCCAGGTCCTCTGGAAGAGCAGCCAGTGCTCTTAACCTCTGAGCCACCTCTCCAGCCCACAGTTATGATGTAGAAGCTGCGGAACCTCTGTCCCACCTACCTTGTCCTGTAAGATAGGGGAGGGGAGCCCTTCCATTCCCAGGCTCCATGGAACTGTTATTTCTCAGTCTGGAGAGCTGACTTCCTGGTTGACAGCATCCTGGGCCCTGGGGAAGCTCCTGCTGCCCCCGCTGCCACTACATTAGAGGACCCTGAACCTGATTTGCATCTGCTCTTTTTATTTATTTACTGCTCTATTATGCATTCCCAGGATGGACCCTTCCTCTTTTCTCACTTTTCTCAGTGAATGTAGAAACCAAGCATGTCTGTCTGTCTGTCTGTCTGTATGCATGCATGCATGCATCTTTTAAGGAGCTGATGAGGTGGTGACTTGACATTAAGAGAACAGGAGTTTTTGACAGTGGAGGAAAGGGTAAGTGACACAGTACTGGCTGAAGTCCCCCACCAGAGGCGCCCTCAAGTGCCTCTGTTAGGGACAGCAGGACCCAAGAGAGGTTCCAGCTCCTGCCTTATCTCAACACTATTGGGTCCTAGATCCCAACTCCTTATGAGGCTGATTGGCAGTGGCACTGTCCCTAACAAGACTTCTATCTGTTCCTCTGTAAGTGCAGCGTGACCAAGAACAGTTAGTTCAGCCTGTCCTCCCGAGTAGCCTTAGCGCTACATCAGCACAACTGTGCTGAGCAGCCCTTTCCTGCTCAGGGTTCCATGCACTTCCCGAAAGAAGCAAGAAGCATGGAGGTGCTGGGTTCTTTAATTATTAGAACATACTTATTTGCATGTGTATGGCTTTGTGTTTGCATGTGTATCTGTGTACCATATGCATGCAGTGCCCACAGAGTCCACGAGAGGGCATTGGATCCCAGGGGCCTAGAGTTACAGTTTGGGACCACCACGTGGGCGCCAACACTTAAACCCAGGTCGTCGGGAAGAGCTCCTGGTGCTGGCAGCTTCTGAGCTGTCTCTCCAGCCCAGAGATACTGGGAGTTGCTGCTGCTGTTGCAACTACCCAGAAAAGCACTGGACTGAGAAGCATCTGCTCCCGTACACCCACCCCCCTGCACCTCTCACCCTGAGGGACTCACCCCTTCCACGGGGACAAAGGCAATGTTGCTTCTCCCTCACTACAGACTCTTGGTGCTGGTTTGCCCACAGCAAATGACGTTTTCATTACAAGCTTAGAAGGAAAACAAGTATGCGGTACCCTGATACTGTGCCGGTCCTCAGGGGAGTGCCGGCGCTGGGGGGACACATTTGTGAGTGTCCGAGACCATCCAGCTCAGACAGGTGCCTCCATGACCAGACAGGGCAGCTGTCAGGCCCGGACATCATGTTCGCATTGGCCCCCTTTAACTCTCCCTTCCCTCTCAGCTCCTCCCGCTCTTCCTCTTCTTACCTCTCACTCTTTCTAGATCTTCCTCCTCCTCGGGGAGGGGGCTTCCCTGACCTGCCACGCTGCCTGCCTGCAGACAGCACAGGGAGCTCAGGGATGCAGCTTCTATAGCCATCACCTGTGGAGTGGCCTTGGTGACACTGTTGCCTTTGGGCCCTCTCAGCTCCTATGAGTGGCCCCTATGAACTCGTTGGCTCACCAAGTTCCGCGGTCTGTTCTGTCACCGATCCTTGTCTGGGGTGAAGTCACATAGCACTCACCTCTCCATATAGCTGTGCCCGACTGGAAAAGGATGAACTATGCTGCAGGTGGGGTAGGGACTCTCCTCTACCTCTCCGTGGCTTCCCAGGTTTCAGACTTTGAAGAATGCAGAGTGGGGATGCATTTCCAAAGCTGCGCCAGGGGCCGGAGAGGTGAACAGTTGGCAGTAACTGGATGGTCAGGGACTTTTCTCCCAAAGCCCGGCCGTGAGTGTGTGTGTGTGTGTGTGTGTGTGTGTGGTCAGTGTGGGGAAGCTCTGGCTGCCTGGCTGCACTGCTTTGGGTCTGAGGCAGCACATACTGGGAGGAGCAGGGTGGAGGAGGCTGCTCAGTGTATAATGGCCAGGGAACAAAAATAGAGGGGGAACCCACACCCCACACCCCTTCCAGGTCACACCTCCCATAGCCTAACTCCCTTCTGGTAGGCCCCACCTCCCCGAGGCCCTGGCCACCTCCCAAGAGTACCACAGGCTCTTGGTAGACCAAGGGGAACCGGAAACAGGGAATGACAAATGGGCTTAGCAGGGACATGTAAGCCCTAACACAACAGTGAGCAAAATCTCAGCCCCTCTTCAAACCCAGGGCACAAAGGGTGCAGCCTTAGTAACGGCTCTTTTAACATTGCTATAGAATTGCTACAGAATGACAATATAGTATTCTTGAGCTCTCAAAGAAAAAACTCTTAAGAACTGAAAACAAAGCCTTTCTTGCATAGCAGGCCCACAACCCAAGAGGTAAGTGAAGACTCCACCCCCTCTGCCTTCATGGGGATGCCAGGAGTAAACTCCGGCCATCAGGTTCATGCAGTAAGTGCCTTCACCCACTGAGCGTCTCCCAGGCTTCTTCTGGTTTTGTTTTGTTTCTGTTTTTTGTTTTATATGAACTGGGAAGCTGTAGAGTTATTATGATGCTAATATACAAAACTAAGAGGCCAGGAGTGCTGGAGGCAAAGCAGGACTCTGCTGGTTAGATGGGGATGCCCACACCCTGCCCCATCAGTGTGGCTGGCCTTGCCACATTGGAAAACTGGATAAAAGCAGTGTGGTTTTGTTATTAGTAGTATTCAGTGACATCAAGATAAACTGATCAGAAACAACATTCTAAAATACCGGAGCCAGCTTGTTTACGGCAATTTTAAGGTACGTGAGCAACTTGTAATGTGAAAGAGGTCCACACATTTGTCACTACCCATGAGTCTTCATCTTTGTCCCAGAGCACATGAGACAGCTGTCAAATTCCTGAGCCTTTTTCTCCTTCCTCCAACTTAATAGCATGGAAGATCTGAGTTGCCATGGAGAGGTTGATGTGTCCTGGAGAGATTATGAGCCCGGCTGCAGAAGGACAAACCCCCTTCATGGGGGAACCTACAGATCTGCTGTTGTGTCTACCTGAGCATACAGCTAGGTCACATAGGCTTATTTCCTGGGAAAACTTGCTTGGGGTGCTTCTTTCTTGTTGTTTAACAGTGTAGATTAAATTTATGTCTAGCTCCTGCCAGCCTGAGTCCTAGATACAGGTCCTTCTTAAAGCAAAAGATAAGCTAAATAAGTTCCACTTATTAAATAAGGTATGGTTGTCATACCTCAAATCTCTTTGTTGATGGAAAAAAAAAATCAAGCAATCAAGCCCTTTCTGTATTGGAGGGAGTGCAGTAAAGAAACAACGTGACTGTTCCATGGTTTGGGAAGGTTTTGCAGCGGGGGCAGAGGCATCTGGAAGAGTTCAGAGCTGAGAGAGAAAAAAGTAGACTGAGCATGGTCAGGGCTGTCTGCTGGAGAAGGGAGAGATGGGGCGGGGTGAGAATAGAGAGAACAACTTGAGAGCAGCAGGGCAGTGTGAAGAACCTTGCACAGCGTTAACCCCGGCTTTTGAGAGGCAGAGGCAGGTAGGTCTCTGAGTTCAAGGCCAGCTGTTCAAGGAGAGCAACCTTGTGGCAGGGAGGGTAGGGAGCTGGGGGGGGGGGGATAATAGGGCACCGAGACACTGAGCATCTGGGAGGAAGGAAGCTTGGAGAGGTGAGCAGGGCTAGAATGCCAGCATGGTCTTTGAAAAGTATGACAAATGCATAACTAATACACAACAAATCTGATACCAAGGGAACCTGGAAGCTGGCAGGAAGTGCTTGATGTATAGCCACTGGTGGTCATTTGTCCCTTCTCCCAGAGGTGAAGGGAATGGCTCCTTTTTGGAGATGGGAACCATGTTCCCATTTCCTGAAGAATACCCTCTACAGACCAGCCTGAGCTCATTTCTGGACACACAGACTCCCTCTTAGAGTTTGAGGAATTGGAGTTTACATGCTTATAGTCACCTGATCACGGAGTCCAGAGGGTCTAGAGAGATGGCTCAGCAGCTAAGAGCACTCACCGCTCGCTCAACACCCACATGGCAGCTCACAACTGTCTGCAGCTCCAGCTCCGGGAGACTTGATGCCCTCTTTTGGTCTCCATGGGCACCAGGCACAAACACCTATATACATAAAAAATAAATAAAAAGCAAAACAACGGCCACAATAGCAAAACAGCACAGATAACACCTTGCTTTGACTCTCATATAAATTTCAGAGTCTAATCACCAGAGACGAAATCCATTATTTCTTCAATATCCATGTTTTGGTTTTCCTAAAAGAGAAAAGGATTCAACCACCATTTTGCACAACTCTGTTACTTTGTTATGAGGAGCCCACCAAAGATGACCACTCAGATACAGTTTATAGCCAATTGAAAGTATGTATTCCAGTCACGGGGGGGAGGGGGGCTACACTCAGGTGTTTGGAAACCCAAGTGTAGCCATGAGCATTTAGACCACAGAGATTTTAAAGACAGAAACCACATCCTGGCACCTTACTCTGCAGCTGGATGGGGGAGGTTTGCACAAGCAAGCTGTTTAACAGAAGCCAAGATAAGTTAGCTAGGGCATCTTGACCCCAGCTTCCTAGAGCGGAGCTGGGTAATTTCCCACAGGGCTTCTCTTCAAGGAGATCAAATTCTAGTTAAACCTGGAAATGACCTCAGCCAGAATACAAGATGGAGGAACCCTTGTACTGTCTTGCCCTGTCATGATTTCTTATAGAGTAAAATGCATACCTACCGTACAAACTAGTGATTATACACTTATCCAAGAGAAATGAAAGCAAATATCTACTATAGATATGTGTGTGTGTGTGTGCGCGCGCGCATGTGTGTGTGTGTGTGTATTTTATATGGATACACGTTTATAACAATTGTAGTTAGAATAACCGAAGTTGGAAATAAAACAACTAACAAACCCAGGAACAGGATACCTCAATTGCAGTGGCCACAGGGCGTGGCAGCCAGCCACAGATCTGTGCTCCCGTGTAGAAAAGTGTTGAGAACCAGTGCACTGAGGGGAAAGAGAATATGCCCTGTGGGGGACCCTGCTTATGTAAAGGACAAACCCTGGCCAAAGCCACTGATGGTGACCACAATCCAAACAGTAATTGCTTTGTAAGGCAGGGGCACTTTCTGGGGTAATGGAAATGTCTTCTTACCTCAGTAGAGATGGTGGGGAGATACAGTGGGCCAGACTCAGCAAACCATATTCTTAAAACCTGTGCATCTGACTGCATATAAAAACGTTTACCTCCGTTTAAAAACTAGTATGGGGAAACGGAGAAAGAAGAAGCCCTGTGAGGAGAGGCCAAGAGTGATGACCCTTGGTTTCCGTGGTGACGCCAACTCCATGTCTCTGAATTTTTATTACCATGGAATTAGTGAATGTCATCTTCCAGACGGATGACAGCGAAGAGAGGGAGACCGCCCTACAGAAAGAAGGCTCCCTGGGACTGTTTTAAAGCACATTTTTCAGCCATTATCTTGAGAGAAAACAAGCAGCTGGCTTTCTTCACAAAGAGACTTAATAGGATGCTCGGAGAAAGCAGGAGAGATTGAGGTGAACACTGGGGGGGGGGGGGGCAGGGAGGCTGAGGCGAACAACGCCTACTTCAGCGCCCGCTGCACAAAGCCAAGCCTTACAAGGCCAAGTAATCTCCTCTCTGATGGAGATACACCGCACTGGATAATAAAGGGGCCCTTGATAATTGACATGGCTTAAAACACATTGTTCCAAACATTCTGAAACTCAAAACTGTACCAGCAAATGCAGAAATAGCTATCACCCTTCTCTGTGAAAATGACCTGACTATTAAAAGACAGATCACGCAGCCTTTGGGTCCCCGTGTGAACTGCCATCACTCCAACTTGCTCTCTTCTACCTATTTTTCCCACTTCAAATCCATTCCTGCTTGAGTTGACAGTTTCAAAGTTTCCATGAGATCTTCAGACTGTTTTTTTAATCTGTTACTGGCTTTACCATTTCACACAAAATTAGCAAAGTACAAGTAGTAGATGATTTGTGAAGACATCACGGAATGTTCTGGAAAGCCAAATAAGGGACTCTGGCTTGTTCAGCGGATCTGTCTCCTTGCATGAGACTGTGCACACGTAGGCTATTTAATTGTCACATTTAGATGGTGTCTGGTGGAGGGGGGACATCTGGTAACGAAACACAGAGATGCTTTCTAAGTTCTACTTAAGCTAAATTAACTACATGGCCAACAGAAAGGTGCTGTCTTTTCCATAAATATATATATTAGCAGAGATGCCAGCTAAATAAATCCTGCTTAGTGGGAAATGAATTATGTAAATGCAATTTATATCATTAATTCGGCTTGTATATTTAATCCACTCAGACAGAAAGGTTTCCGTGCAATGAATATTTCTGAGGCTGTTTAATATGTTAAAATAAATATTGAACAGCTGACAGAAAAACATGTTACCCGCATCACAAAAGCTGTTTTGAAACAATAATGTAAATGCCTGCTGAATATTTACAACCATGAGTTTTTAACTCTTATCTAAATTTTCTCCCTGAAACACCTTCCATGTACCAGCCATGGAAGCCGCCCGAAACAAGGTCACCTAAGGTTCACAAGGGCCCTGATATGCTGTGGGCAGAGGGGAGCGCTGGGTGAAAAATAAGCCTATTTAGTGCCACCCAGAGGCCCAAAGAAGTTCACAGATTTGGGGGATTTGTGTGCTCCCTTAAAGCACCTGCCATTCACCATCGATTTACAATATCACAATATTAAATATCTAAGTATCAAGCACAAATGGAGTCATTTAGAAGTGTTTTATTTAAATGTGAACAAAACTTAAAAGGATGCATTGAAATATGTATATGACCAAAGAGTATGAACCAAAAATTGCTTGTTTTGATCTTTGGAAGAAAAGGGGAAATCAGCAGTTTAGATTTAAAAGCTTCCTAGCTGGAAGAGACGATGTTGGGCATCAGCACGGGGAGCCCAAAACTCACTCAGTCCGGTTCCGTTCCCAAGAGGAGGTGCCAGGCCGCGAAACAGCCCTATGAGCAGTGTGTCTGCACATTCTCATCTTCCCCAAGCTGGATTATTCTCACAGCTTTTGACCTCTAAGGTCCACAGAGACTGGGAAGGGGCATGCCGGAAGTCTCTGTGATTGACCAGGTGTCTACTAGGAATACAGCGGTGACTCTTCTCAAGGTTTCTGATGTCTCAGTTCCCTCTCTCAAAGACACAATAGCCAGTTAGGGCTACTAGCTGCCCTGGTAGCAGAGATGAGAGCATGTGGTCCTGCCAGCAGTCAACACTGGCCTTCATCAAACACAAATGGGAAGTTCCCAGCAGGCAATGGGTGGATGCCCAAAGACCTCAGGACCCAGAGTGGTATTTAAGCCTGGGCATTTGGATTCGCAGCCTCCACTACACTGCTTCTGATAACTGAATCTCTAGCCTTAAAATCACACACACACTCACACACACTCATTACACACACACACACACAGAGCTCTCTGCCTTGCCTAGTACATTGATAACCGTAGCCCCTCGTGGAAACCAGTGCTGGGCACACAGGCTTGGTCCCAACACTTACCCGGCCATTCCTCTGACTCTTAGAACCAGCCAGATGGCCTAACAGAAGGTCCAGGCACCACCCAGCCCTCTATTAACCTCTCGGTATTTCCCCACCTGAGTTCCCGCTGCTGCACAAAGAGGTGACTGGCTTGAGAACACCCCTGCCTTCCCCCACCCAGTGTCACTTCCCCAAACCTTGCCTGTATTTCCTTTACCAACTCATAGCAGGATCAGCTTGGAGTGGGGAATCCAAATTAAAATAATAGCACACCAAGGCCGCCCCTTCCAGGATCTACCTGCACCCTGACTCCATCCCACAGAGGCAGCTACTGCCTCCCAGCAGGCTGGACAAGCCAGCTCTCTCCCCTGGAGGGGACCTTGCAAATTCCATTATGTCACAGCATGAACATTCAAGTGCAGAATGTGAGATTCTCCCAAGCCTTCCAGCTGTGGCAGCAAAGCCACAACCCCTCTTGTTTGATGACAGCTGGGAGTCAAAGGTGATCCTCACAATAATCTCCTACAAGGTCTGGACAGGCCAGTCAGGACAGGTGGCAGCATCATGGGGTGACACAGATGTGAAAGAGTTGACATCCAGCAAGGGACGTCTGTCTCCAGCCCAGCCCAGGGACCAAGCACTCTGATCTGACTGAGGCCAGCCATGCTGCATGGGTGAGGAGGGCTACCTCCGCTTCTGCGTGTCAAACCACAGCCCACTCACTCCACACCATCTCTGGGAAACCACGCCCCCAGTATGCCTTCAACACATCCTCTCCACACTTGACTGCCACTGCCTACATTCCCACCTCACAGGGGCCACTGCCTTGAGCTCAAGAACTTGAAATTCTGCATTCAAATCCTATGCCCAGACCCTTTGGGATAGTGGCCACATCACCTGAGGATTAGGAGAGGGGCCACTGCCATGCTCTGCTACCAGGGTTTGAGTGAGAGCCAAGCGGTGTGTGTGTGTGTGTGTGTGTGTGTGTGTGTGTGTGTAAGAGAGAGAGAGAGAGAGAGAGAATGCACACGTGTGCGTGAATGCCCGTGAGTAAAGCAATGACCGTCCCCTCTCAAGATGAGATGCCAAGTAAATGCCATCCCAAACCCATCTTTGGGCTTTCAGAGTCCTGTAGCATGAGAAGCTTCATCTTCTACAGAGTGCCTGGGCCTCAGCGTCCCAGATGCCACTCTTTCAAGTGTCCCTAAGTGCTGCTAATAGCAAAGTTCAAAATGTGGGAGGCAGAGACACCATGGTGAGCGCGCAGCAGGCCTGGCCACTTTGCTTGCACCTTCCGGGCAGACTTTTAGCGCAATCTGTATTCAACTGGAAACTGTCTCTCCAGCAGAGAGCCAGTGCTCTAAACTCCTGCAGGAGGGAGGCAGTGGGCAGGGACTGTTTCCTCTGCAAATCTCTTCCCCCAAATGGAGATGTCATTACCTTCTCCCCAGGCTACTGCTGCAATTACGGACAGCAAAGAAAGGGACTCTGCCTAGCGCCTGCCTGGCACTGGGGACCGTTTCTAGGACAGACAACCCAGTGGCTTCGTTATCATTTCAACATCTTCTACCTCAGTCCTCTGCAAATGTCACGAAGAGAAAACCACCCAGACATTCTTTTTCATCTTTCCCTGCTCCGGCCTTTGAATAGTGAGAAAATGGCCAAATTATGATGATCAGAAAAGAGAATAAAGAGCCTGCGTGATTGTTACATGGGCTGAATTCTGCCCATCAGACAGAAAGGCAAATGGAAAATGTGCTTTGTCTATGAGCTTCAGCGAAGGTTTAATTAGGAGTAATCTCGGGGCCAAGCAAGGCTATTAGTGCATTAAATAGGACTGACGCTGTAACGGCAGGCCGTGCGTGTGAACAAGACAACTGAGCTGGCTGTGATGCTGGTGTTACCCACTCCCTGCCCTCCCCTCTTACATTTCACTAGGATGCTTCACCAGACACGTGGACTCCAGAAATAAAGACGGGTCTTCCTTGCAAAGTTTAGCTGCCTTCTGGCCAAAGAAATGTCAGTGGAAGGGCATGGTGTGCAGTATTATCTGGGGAGGCTCCATGAACACAATACTGCCATGCTCCAGCCTGGGCCTCATGCTCCACCCCCTGCCTGGCCTCCTTCGTAGTCTGAACACTCTTATGGGCAGAGAATTCACTTGCTGGCACTGCAACCCTACTATACACGGCGAGCCACGCCAGCTCCTGCCATCTTAGAGCCCCCAAGCAGGTGGTCACAGATCTGCATGGTTAGAAGCCATCAACAGAGAGGAAGGCAGGGAGTGTTGCGCTAGTGCCTCAGGGCGCCAACCACATCCGACATACCTGTCACCCTGTGCACCTCACTGAGGGAGTGTATATGGCACTTTAGGACAGGCTACTGAAACGACCTGGACAGAGTGCTTTTTTGCATGAGAGGGACCTTTCCTGACATTTCAAAAAAGCATAGCGTCTGTCCCACCTGACCGAAAAGCTGGCCTTGAACTCACAGAGACCCGCCTGCCTCTGCCTCCTGTGCTGGGATTAAAGGCGATGAAGGACGATGACGCTGCAGCTCTCAGAGGGAGTGAGCTGTGCAGAGAGGGCTGGGAAGAGCAGCAGCAGGAGACCACTGCACAGCATGCTTCTTGAAATGTCAGGAAAGGTCCCTCTACAGTGGTCTATAGAGCAAGTTCCAGCACAGCTAGGGCTACGCAGAGAAACCCTGTCTGGGCGGGGGGGGGGGGGGGGGGAAAAGAGTCACATTGCTGGCACCGGGCACTTTCTAAGCACCAGCTCATCGAAAGAGGCAAAGCCACGAGCCGGGAAGTAATAATGCCTTTACTATTTACAATACATACACCTTGGTCCTGATGGCAAAGCCTGTTCTACTTGGCTGCCTTCCCAGGGTTGGTACTGTGCCTGTTGGGCCAACAAATGATGAAAGAGTAAACAGGGGAACGAACTGGTGGTTTTGATGGGAGAAGAGGAGACACAAAATTAAGAACGGGCCAGTATTTCTGATTCTACTCCCGGGTGCCAAGGGTGACTAGGGAAGCAGGGACAGAACTAAGAAATGCTTGCTCGCCTCTGGCTGGGGAGGTGGCTCAGTGGGTAAAGGCACCTGCCACCAAGCCATAGGATCTGAATTCAGTCCCACATGTTGAAGTGACTGGTAACTCCAGACATGCACCATGGCACTCTTGCATGAGCACTCGAGCGCGTACACACACACACACACACACACACACACACACACACACACACGGGAAGGATCTGAATTCAAATGCCCAGATGTTAAGTGTGAGCAGCTCTGTTCCAGCATCCGTACAGGGAGATGGAAGGCCCAGACAGGAAGGCCCCTGCCCAACAGGAAGTACATGAGCCCACTAGCCTTGTCTAGCATGGTGTACACAGCAGAGAGCATGAACGGGCCCACATTACACAGAGGAATTTGCCTGTGCATACACACACACCACACACAAATAGATGAATGAAAAATTATGTTTTACAATCTATTCCAAGTAAAACCCAGGAATAAGTTATTTGGGGAGTGAAATGCACCGAGCATTTCTAAACAGCAAGCATGTGTGCAACTCTGACTTTAGCATCAGTGTCCGAACTCATGAGCTGCACTTCATGAACTCAGGCAACACTCTCGCTGATGGAGAAGGAGATGGAGTTCACTCAGATACTGATTCTGCTCGGCGAATGTAGAGTGTTCAATGGGAAACACACTGTGGAGGAGGGTAGCCCCATCCAGCTTTGCGGGAACCAGAATCCTCTAGCTTGGGGGTAAGATTCCATGTGAGACCCATTGCAGGGCAGTAGATCCACACTTTGTGGGTCCTTGCGACTGAGGAAGAAAAGATGACACTTTCATAGTCATCGAGGACTTTGTCGTCTCAAGTGTAGCTGCAAAGGCGTGCACACACACCACAGAATGTAAGTCACAAGACAGGCTCTGAAAATCAGATGACTCTGAGACACCATCCTATACCTACCGTAATGGCTAAGATCAAAAACACGGATGACAGCTTGTGCTGGAGAGGATGTGGAGTAAGGGGGACACTCCTCCATTGCTGGTAGGAATACAAACTCGTGCAGCCACTTTGGAAATCTGTGTGGCGGTTTCTCAGAAAATTGAGAGTCGACCTACCTCAAGACCCAGCGGTACCACTCTTGGGCATATTCCCAAAGGATGCACAATCATACCACAAGGACACTTGTTCATAGACGCTTTATTTATAATAGCCAGAACCTGGAAACAACCTAGATGCCCATCAACCAAAGAATGGATAAAGAAAATTTGGTACATTTATACACTGGAGTATTACCCAGAGGTAAAAATAAACAAACAAACAAACAAACAAATAAATAAAAGATAATGCATCTTGACATTTTCAGGCAAATAGATGGAACTAGGAAAAAAAAATCCTGAGTGAGGTAACCGAGACCTAGAAAGACAAATGTGGTATGTAGTCACTCATAAGTGGATACTAGGTGTAAAGCAAAGAATAACCAGGCTACAATTCACAGCCCCAGAGAAGCTAGGTAAAAAGAGGGACCTTAAGAGGGACACACATGAAAGAAAATAGTTAAGATCTCCTGGGTAACTGGGAGCAGTGTAGGAAGTAAGGGGTGGGGGATGGGAACATGAGGGACCAAGAAGTCCGAGTTGAGGGAGGGATGGAGGGGGAGAGCAATGAAAGAGATATCTTGACAGAGGGAGAACCCTGGTGCTAGAGAAATTCCCAGGAATCCGCAACGACGACCCCAGCTAAGACTCTTAGCAATGGCAGAGATGCTGCCTGAAGGGACTTCTTCTGTAATCAGATTAGTGACTACCCTAATTGTCATCATACAGCCTACATCCAGTAACTGATAGATGCAGATGCAGCCTGGCTCCCCCTCACAGATCTCCCTGTTTGACATGGTCTAGAGATGAATCCCTACTTCCAATGTGTAGTCTTCCCAGGACAGCATCAGAGAAAGAATGCAATTCCTGTCTTCCTTTATCTTTATTTAAAGTTTTTTTGTTGTTTTTGTTTTTCATTTTACATACCAACCCCAGTTCCCCTTCTCCTGTCCCCTGCCCCCCTTCCCATCCCCCATCCACTCCTCATAGGGGGTAAGGTCTTCCTTGGGGAGTCAACAAAGTCTGGCATACCAAGTTGAGGCAGGTCCAAGCCCCCTCTCCCTTTTATCAAAGCTGAGCAAGGGATCCCACCATAGGGAATGGGCTCCAAAAAGCCAGTTCATGCCCCTGGGATAGGTCCTGGTACCAGGGCCCACCCCAACAGATCAAATTGCATAACTAACTGTCACCCACATTAGGAGGGTGAGCCAGGCATGAGGAAGTGGATTTGAGGGCAGAATTCAGTGAATTCTAAAAGTGATTTTCTAAAAGCTAGCAAGCTCGTTTGTTTCTACCAGGCCCGGGAGCTGATGACTTGGATCCCAGTCCAGGGAGGTAGAAGCCTGGTCTACATAGTAACTTCCGGGCCAACCAAGACATAAAGAAACCATGTCTCAAAGCGGACCAAGAAGGAAGGGGGAGGAGGGGCTTGCTTTGATTGTGAAAAGACACTGAGAGAAACTCTGGGAATTCTCTTGCAACCCTTTGTGGCTCAGAGGCAGAGACCAGGACTGCCTTCCCACAGCTGAGTTTCCGTGAGTGCATGCATGAAGGGAGACATACATGTTTAAGCTCCCCTCCCCCGGCTGCCTGGCTCAGCATGGGGTCCACGTTTCTGTCACTCTAAGGGTCTGCTTGGCCCCTACCCTCAAGAGTGCACTGTGAGCAGGTGTCAGGAACAGAGTCCTGGGAGCCAGGCAAGCCACGGGGCCTTCTGGCAGGCCCTCCACCTCTCAGCAAGGCCCTATTCCATTCTAGTCTATCACTCATCAAATCTACAGATACAAGACTGTTGAAGATAGGAATACACGTGTGTGTACACATGTATACACACACATACACACACATACACACGATGACTGAGTAACTTCTCAGACATTTTGATGCCACCAACTGTTTGGCATAGTGCGGCGGAGTCACATACCAAAGAAATGTTTGCCAGATTCCTCACATACTTGGGCTATGTGGCAAACTGCATATGAGCAGTCTGGTTCACGATCGAGAACCTAATGGGCCACCTCATTAGACCCCCTCGTAAAAAGCCTGCCTGGCCAATGGGGCTATTATTGGAGCTGAGCAGCCCCACGAAATTTGGTGCTAATTTAAACCCCTGCTCAACCGAGGCAGCTGCCCTCTGCTCTCACAAAGGCTCAGCGGAAACCATAAAGTCAAAAATGTATGTGGAAACAACAGACTTTCTAGCCAAACGTCGTGACATATGCCTGGAAAATCAACACTCTGGGGGCTAAGGTAGGAGCCTTGTAAGCCCAAGGTCTGCCTGGGAATCACAGGGACCCTGTGCCAGGAAAAGAGGAGGCAGAGGGACAAATAAAACGCACATACTATAAATATACAATGTAGCTAAAACCAAGGCCAGCCACAACCACTAGCCTAAATTCAAGCATTGTTCACTAGCTTTGGCAAACAAGTCTCCAAGTCAAAAGAAACAGATGTGATCTCCACGATTCCTCATTGGAAGCATGTGTATGGCTAGCAAGAAACGTCCTGAAAAATTCTGTGCAAATTATAGAAACTAAAGCATAGGAAGCATACTTAATAATAGGACTTATTCTGCAGCTAAATGGGGGAAGCTATTTGTCTCAGAGGTCGCCTGCTAAGGAGCCTCAAATTCATCTCTCTGACACTGTCTTCCAGTGACACTAATGGATACTTAAGACAAAGGCATACTGACAGGCTCGGGGAAAGGGGCCATCAAACAATTTTAAAGCTGTCCCATCTCTGGATTCTATCACCTACCATGAATTAATATTGCAAAGAAATCTTACCGACCCGTGAATTCAAAACTAAAGACCTCACAACATTTTTGTGTGGATCATTACGTAGTTAAATGCAAGCTACATACTCTACACATACATGTTATTTCAGAAGTCCTTTGCTGGCTTTCTCTGTTTTTAATACACCTAAGCCTCAAAAATGTGGAGGCTAGGGAGAAGGCTCAATGGGTGAATGTTACATAAGCAGGAGAACCTGAGTTCTAGTCCCCAGCACCCAAGTAAAAAGCCAGGCACACCTACATCCATGTTCCCAAAATTAAAAATAGATAATGTCTCTAAATATTAGAAGTATCCTTGGCCTCATATCTTTTTTTTTTTTTTTTTTAAGCTAAATCTTTCATAGTGACAATCCTACAAGTGCCTGACAGGTGTTGTGTGCCACTGAGAGACCCCTAGAGACTAGAGAGTCAGGTGGCTGGGGAAGATAGGGCCAGCGGGAGTCCCTGTAAAGTATTTAACAGATCCCCACGGCACTTCACAGGTGCCTGACTTCCTGCATGCCTTCAGCTGACTTCCGTGTCTCAGCTGTCAAGACAGCCTGTTCTAGGTGTCCTTTTCTAGGATGGTTCAGCCGCCTCTACAGCACTGGTCTCAAGCAGGAGGGGCCCAGGATGCCTACTGGGCATGCGCGTTGCGGCTCTCACCATGTTTGGTTTCTCTGAGGTCCCTTCTCTATCATCACCTGCAACTATCTGCCTTTGAGGAATTACTGAGATGCCTGCCTCTTAAAATCATGCATTTCCAACTTCAGCCCGTGCTGTGTGCTCATAAAAGAATGCCCGAGGCTTGATAATTTACACGCATGTCTTTGACTGAAGATTCTGCAGACTGGGAACCCCAAGAAGATTGTACAGTGCCAGCTGCCTCCCTTTCCTTTAGAAAACAAAAAGTAGGTTAGCATGCAAAATATGGGTTTCATTGTGACTTTCTCGTGCGTATGTGCCATTACGCTTTGTCGTAATTCTTTTTCCCTCGCTATCCTCCCTCTTTCCTTCCGTCCTCCAGAGGCCCCGTCTGCTTTCCTACGACAGGACTTCCACTCTTCCTCTCTCCCCTTACTTGACATCTCTTCCTCGATTCTCACCGTTCACTTTCTACATGTGCGCGTGCGTGCGTGTGTGCGCGCGCACGCACGCACGCACAACAGCACACACACCCGCACGCACACTTAAAACTATGTTCCACAGCACACACCTCTCATTCCAGCACTGAGAGATTTCTGTGAATTCAAGGCCGTACTAGTCTATAGAAAGTCCCAGGCCAGATAGAACGATAGAGTAAGAGCCTGTCTCAAGAAGATGAAGAGAAGGAAGAAGGGAAAGGAAGGAAGGAAGGACAACAAACAACACCTAGGTTCTACCAATCTACGTATAAGACAAACACAGAATTAGTCTCTCTCAATGTGGCTTTTTTTTTACATACTAATCCCATTTCCCCCTCTCTCTCCTCTTCCCACTCCCCCCCCCACCTTCCCCTCACCCCATTCCCAAAATCTGGCTTACTAAACTTAACATAATGATTTCCAGTCCAACCCATTTTTTCTGCAAATGTCATGATGATTCCCTTACAGTTTTGTGAAATTCCATTGTGTATCTGAGCCATGACCATTCCGGGTCAGAAACTCAGGTGATCACGTCTGAGTCCACAGTGCCAGGATTTATTGAGCAACTGAACTCACAGGGAGCAACAGTTTTGTTGGCTACAGCTTCTCCAGGCCATCCTCTGACTCAACCTGTGGGTGCCTTTACTGGATGAGGTGAGTTTCTTAGAGACAGTAGATAGTTAAATGCAGTTTTTCTATCCAGCCAGTACATCCCTGCCTCCTCATCAGTGAGTGTTCACATTTAAGGTTACTCCTGAAGGAGATTTTTACTATCGTTCTACTTGTTAGCCATTCTCTGGTTGGTTGGATTTTTACCTTCTCCCTCTTCGTGTGAGAGGCTGCTGCCTTAGACATGAGGGACCCTTCCTAGGGTGTTTGTCTATCCCTTTCCTTCCAACTCTCAAACCTTCCCACACATTGATACAGCACTTGGGTTATATTCAATCCAATTCTCCTTTATTCTCCCAAGCTCTCTTTCCCAGGTCTCACCCTACCTCTCCTGTCTTGGGTGTGTGTGTGTGTGTGAGAGAGAGAGAGAGAGAGAGAGAGAGAGAGAGAGAGAGAGAGAGAGACTCACTGAGTCATTAGGGTTGTTTGTGAGAGCAGAAAGGGAACATTATTTCTTCCAGGATGGGTGGGGTCTGAACCCCTCCCCCATCCATGATGCACACACACACACACACACACACACACACACACACACAGAGAGAGAGAGAGAGAGAGAGATTCCGAAGAACTTAATATATGTATATTTCTTTTGACTTTTCAGCCTTTCCAAGCTCATTGTTGCAACAAATGCAGTTGACCTTTATCGTGCAAAAATTCAGGTGGTAGAAAAACAGATGAGGAAATAGTTTTGCCTGGACCTTTAATAACAATATAAGAAGTAACCAAATTCTCAGCTGGGTGTGGTGGCACACGCCTTTCATCCCAGCACTTGGGAGGCAGAGGCAGGCGGATCTCTGTGAGTTCAAGGCCAGCCTGCCCTACAGAGCAAGTTCCAGGACAGGCTCCAAAACAATTCAGAGAAACCTGGTCTGGAAAAACAAAACAAAAGAAGAGGAAAGAAAGAAAAAGAAAAAAGTAACCAAATTCTCAGGCAGACATGGTGGCGCAAGCCTTTAATCCCAGCACCCTGGAGGCAGAGGCAGGCAGATCTCTGAGTTCAAGGCCAGACTGATCTACACGGTGAGTTCCAGGACAGCCCCTGCTACATAGAGGAAACCCTGTATCACAAAAAACAAACAAACAAAAAGAAGTAACAAAAATCTCTTGTTTCTCTTCTTCAGTGGTGCTCAGAATTGACCCACTCCAGTTCACCTTGGAGCTGTGGAGTCAGTGTTGTGAACCCCACAGTTCCCTCTGCTGTGTCCCTGACGGATGCAGCTCTCCAGGCTCATAGGTCTCCAGCCACCAAGCCTGCTCCCAAGCCCCCTGCCTCCCAGATGTTCTTCAGGGAGACGGCTACATCTGTGTGGAATGCCTTGACTCCATTTTCATTCCCTGTCATAGAAACACAAGCACAGTCATGCGGATGGAGCATGGGTTCAAAGCCAACCTGGAGAATATATCTATTGAGTAGAAGGCCAGCTTGGGCCATGCCTCAAAGGAAAACATTTTAAAAAGGAAGAAAGAAAGACATTATCCTATCAGTCCAGACAATTTCTAAACTTACTGCCAGAACTGCCTAAATCACTGAAAACAACAATAGCCTCAGTTTAAGCCGAGAAACAAGCTTACCCACTTACATATTAACACACATTTGGGTAAGATTTTATAATATGAAGAACATGTTCTACTTCCCTGTTTAAACAAAACCATTCGGGCTTCCCTTTATTACATTTGTTAATTTTAAGGGTATTTATCTCTTCTTCGTGGGTTTTTATTTTTAATGTTAAAAGGCAATATTGAGTTGAAAGTTAAGGAAAATTATGTACATGTAACATTTGCCCTCCAAACAGCAAGGCTGTGTCTCTTCTGTCTTGAGTAAACACATAGCTGTGAAGAGAAAAACACAGAGTTCTCAATTATTGTTAATTCATCATCAATGTAAAATGCCCGCGGCCACTTCCTCCACTGTATAAACTGGGAATGAAATGAAATTATAATTCTGCTTTGTTGAACAAAAACAGCAGCCAAAGCAAGACAAGGTTTTCTTAATGACCTAAAAATATGTGGTTTTTTTTTTTTTTTTTCCCTAAAGGAGGGAGGCATTTAAAAGGCAATGACAACCCAGTGTTTTCCCCAGAGATGGTAATTAGAAATGAATTAGGGCTTCCGACAGCGAAGACAAGCAAGGCTCTGTTTACATCTCACACAAGCTACAGCCAGTTTCTGAGACTTCATTATAGAGTCGTCTCCCAGCAGTACCCTACAAATGGATGCGATTTGCAGCCTTAGTTCATCTGGGATTTGAGATTCGGTGGTAATTGTTTCTAATCGGAGGAGAACTAATCGCATTCTATCCAAAACAACTTTAGCACTAAAATGTCATCTCCACCATGGCCTTCCTTGGCTCCATTTTAAAGCATCCCAGCATTCCTGGAACTCTTCTGCAACCTCAGACTCCACTCTCAAGCGGTGTCATTTCGAATAGACTCGTTTCTGGCAGGGTTTCACTCTGGGCATTACACCTAAGACTCCATGCAGGCCTGGTGAGATGGCTGAGCTGGTAAAGGCAACCGCGTCCAAGCCTGATCACCCGAGTGCAGTCCAGAACCCACGTGGCGGAAGGGAAAAACTCCCACAGCCTGCAACTTTAAAAAAGAACTCGTTCAAACAGGAGAAGCGCTTTACAGGAATAAATGTGCATGAAAAGCTGGGGTAAAGGGACACAACCTTGCTTCTGCCTCCGGTATCTCATGGCCCTTGGTCCCCCCCAACCTCAGCTACTCAGCCCGGAAACAGTATGGAAAAGACGGCAACCGTTAGAGGAGGCCACTGCCCAACATGACCGGCGTGGGGAAAGAACTCTGCCAGGATCCAGCCCTGAAAACCACAGCAGAATGAGAAAATCGGGCATTAGCAAGGAAAAGTAAACAAAGGGCAACTAAAGGAATGATTAGAACACCTACTGAAAAGAAAGGCATAGAAATGGCAACTTGAAGGACAGCACGGGTCCTTAGAAAGGGCCCCGGGGCACATGGGAAGGGAGCTAAGCAGAGGGGCAAGGAGGGCAAGGGTCTGCAACCCACAGTTCCAGGTTCACAGCAAGGGGCCTTGAGTTTATGCTCACAGAAACCGAACCTTGCCATTCAGGTACCAGTTCTCTTAAACTTTGGCTTTCGATTAACATACTACAAAGCTGAGCAAAAAGAATTGTATGTTCGCCATACACAAGCAATTTCCTTACAGTAGCAGAAGGGCTGTGCTCACAGGTGGCTGGCCGATACCCCATTTGGCCACCATTTGAGTGTTCTTATGCTTTCCCACATAGGAGGTCTTAGATTGGAGCTGGCCTCTCTAATTCCAAAAACAATCAAAATGGCTCCTCAGTATCAGAAGGCGAGATATACTGTTTATAGTAGGATGGGTAAGAAAAGCCAGAAAAGGGGGCTGGAGACATGGCTCAGCATAGATTACTCTCCCAGAGGACCTGAGTTTGGTTCCCAGCATCCACATCAGGAGACTCACTGTAGCCCCTGCTCCAAGGGAGCTGATTCCTCTGGCTTCTGGACACCTGCACACACATACACATACACACACACATACACATACCCTCCCAGAATCACACACAGAGACTTGATTAAACGATAAATATTTTAAAAGAGCCACAGGAGATAATAGCATGAACACAGGTAAGAGTGTGTGGGATATGCTATCTGAACTGTTTTTCAGGCAGCTGTTGGGGAAAATACATTTATGTAATAGTTGTGAGGTTCAGATAGCATTTCACGTAAGCATTTTAAGTAGTGCCTGAGCTGGCCCTGGACATGAGCTGGGAACCAAGGAACCTGCTTTTCTTTGTCTAGGCTGACCAAAGCTAAAAGGGACGGGACTATCCCTGGCCCCCAAAAACACTTAAAACCCCCAGTCTCCGGGGGCAACTGAATTTTAGTTTCCAACTCCCTTTTCCATGCTGGAGCAGGGTGCGAGGGTCCCTTTGATCTGTGTGCCTTTGTGCACAGGTCCTTTTTCACTTTTAGTAAAAATCCGTTACCTGTTGCTGCCTGCAGCATCTGAGACTTTTAATTCTTTGATCAGCAGAGAAAACAAACCCCATCAGGACCCCCAGACAGTAACAATTTTATTTGTCTTGATTTCTAAACCAGATTTGTAGGTCCCGTGCAAAGGCACTTAAGCTCCGTTCCGGTTTTAGCTTAATGCTCTCCGGGCACAGGAAAGTTTTCAAGGGTCCTTCCCTGGCCCTACTGCTCTCTTTTTAGCTTGCCCACAACTGAGTGAGCAATGGGCTTGGGAAGGACTGCAAATGTCTGTGGTGGGCATTCTATAGCAATTCTCATCCACTCGGGATGGGATTCAACAAAAGGTCTTGAAGAAGAATGTGTTTCTGTTTATCCTGAAACACGTACAAAAATATCTCAGACAGAACGAACAGGAAGTCACCCCCGTGAGTCAACAGCGATGGCCTCATAGCCATGTGCCTTGTGGATCATTTGTAACAGGCCCACCTGTATATGAAGTTTTTGTCTTGACTTAATAATCGTGATGGCTAGTTTTGTGTCTATTTGATACAAATGAGAGTCATTTTGGAACACACCATTGAGAAAATATCACCTCTAAGCTGCATTATGGGCAACGCTAAGGTAATTCTTCTCTTTTGAGACAGCATTGTTGTTTAGTTTTGTTTTGTTCTTGTGAGGCAGGGAAATGAAATGTCTGTCCCCAGATAGACCGGCTCCAGGCATAGAGAGACCACAGAGGTTTCTATGACCCAGTCGGGGTCTGCCTTCTGCATGTATTTGTCCCTGCACTTCCTCCTAAGTAGCCGTGACGAAGTGAACAGGCCTGAAACGATTGTCCCTCTTCCTTCTCTGCACGGCTCCTAGCCTCCCTTTTTAAGCTTGAAGAGTCATAGAAAAGGGGTTGCTTTGGTTACCACTAAATCAGCCTAACTGCATATCCTTTCACAAGTAGAGAATTAATTCAGAGTGATTCTGATTATCCCCCAGCCCTGATCAAACCTAATTACAACTTGATGCAGGGTCCCCATCGTGGCTGCGTCTAGGTAATGGAGCCTGTAGTCTAGCCGGCTGTGTTTTGTTAATGAATAGGAACCATGAGAGGCCTACACATTGTCTCCAGTGACCCCTCCTGCATCAGAGGAGCAAACTGCATCGACCCACACACTAAGACAGTTATTATCCATTATTCCGTTTCATAATTGGCAAACACCTGTCATACTGGCAGCCGGGGACTCTTTGCCGTCCGTGTGTCCGCTTGTATCCGAGCAAGCTCCCAGCCCCCACCCTCTGCCGTGTCTATTTCCCTTCATTAATGGAAGAAAATTGCGAGGAAGGGGCTGGGGGAGGCTTAGAGAGACGCCCCTGCTACGGCTGCGCGGCAGAGGACAGTGACATTGCCTTTGCAGGGTTAGCACAGGTTGGATAGAAGTGGCCTTTTAAATGCAGTCTTTTTACTTTAAAAAAGACAAAAAAAAAAAAAAAAACAAAACAAAAAACAAAAACCAAAAAAAAACTTGGCAGACCAAGTTGCTCCCGGGTCCGGTATGTTTCCAGATGAGCAAGACAATGAGGACTTACAAAGGCCCAAAAAAACGGCCACACTGCCACTTTCCCGCTAACATGCCTGTGGAATCAGCTGGCCCTCTTCCGACTTACGGCACTCACCACACCATTGCAAGGGATAATGCAACTGCCGCGTTTGTTTGGTTGGTTGGTTGGGTTTTTTTGTTTGTTTGTTTGTTTTGTTTTGTTTTAACCTGGCATGACTCAGTTTGTTCATGATCATTCTTTTGTAGGAAAAAGAAGTTTATTAGAGGTCAGTGTGGACCCTCCAGGACAGACGGTCTACTGTCTGAGTGGCGCTGGGTTCATTTCTATATAACTCAGAGTTTCGGTGCATGGTTTTTTCAGTCTGACACCTGTAAACTCAGCTTAGACTGGGCTTTCTGCCTGAGTCACCAAAGGACAGATGTGGACCAGACACAGTTTAGAATAACTGCAGAAAGAAGCGTATGAAGTTGACAGGTTCCCATAGAGACGCACGCAGCTGAGTGCCACACACCTAGGTTCACACGGATCAGCCTGTGAACCCAAGCACTGGTGTGAATGTGACCCCAGCCTCTGTCCCCCATCAGAATCAGATCTATGAACACTGTCACAATGTAAGCCAGGAAGACCGAGGCCTTCCTAAGGTAATAAATAAATAAATCAGACTGCATTTCACCGGGCAAAGTCCTCCAACAATTTTCCACTGTTCCAACAAACGCCCTGAGATAAATCATCTTAAAGAAAGATTATTTGTCCTGGTGGTGTTAACTCTGGCCTTTAACCCCAGCACTGGGCAGACAGAGGCAGGTGGATCTCTGTGAGTTCAAGGCCAGCCTGGTCTACAGAGTGAATACCAGGACAGTTAGGACTACACAGAGAAACCCTGTCTCTAAAAACTTAAAAAAAAAAAAAAAAGAAAAGAAAAGAAAAATTACTTGGGGCCACTCCTTCTTGGCCTGTGGTGAGGGAGAAAATCATCGAAGGGCAAGGCTGAGGAGCGCAGCCCACTCTCCATGGTAACCATGGTAACCATGGAGCAGGCAAAGAGGAGGGGAGGGAAGGGAGAGGGACGCATGGGCCCTCGGGTGGCTGTTCTCAACCAGCTTTATGCTCTTATATTGCGTAGGACCCCTGGCTAGGGAATGGTGTCACCCACAACGGGTTGGGTCTTCCTACATAATAATTAGGACAACCCCACACAGGCAGCCCAAAGGCCGGTGTGAGTTGGCTCTCATCCCATGTGATTCTAGGCTGTGAAGCTGAGAGGTTAGACTTGCCTTCACCCAATGCATGGGCTCTAACTGCTCTGGGTTTTGTCCCGGGCCCTTGATTTTGGTTGTCTCCTACAGTTCTGAAGTCTTGGCAGCAATTTAAACTTGAAGAACAAACCTGAACAAAGATGGTCCAAAGCATGCAGGGATCCAAAGAGCCTGCCCCATTTCCCAGAGTAACCAAGCTGTCTATTCGCTGTTCAACATCTGTCTCAATGCCACTAACAACCTGGTTTGTACCAACTCTCAGGGCACAAAGAGATGCCTAGGAAATGCTTATCCAAGGAAGAGAAGAGCTGATTATCAGTCTGGGTAATGCTAGGATGCCCCTGTGTACACAGATGGAAGACATTTAATCTACATTTATCAATTTGTTTTCTGTTCCTGGATCCACTCTTAACTCAATAGCAACAAATATCTGTGGGCAAATATTTGGGACAGGCACTGTGAACAAAATCTACATGGCTTCTATACTTGTAGAATTTTCATGTAGAAGGGAGTGATAGAACAACTCATTAATTAACAGAGTTAAGGCCTGCTCTGTGAGGCAGAACCGTGCCTGGATCCATTACTGGGGCCAAAGAAGTATTGTTAGATAAGTCGTATGTCCTTGGGATGTACTATTATAGTTCTGCTAAGTGGACAAAGTATTAAACTGATTCTTAATGACTTGTCATCATACCCATAGATTAATCTCTCTCTCAACCTTCGTCAGAGAAGCTTCCACACACAGTAGATGCAATTAACACAGAGATCCACAACCAGTCAGCGTGCAGAGGGTACAAGTGCTCAGCCCCAAATGGGATTTCTCTATCACAGATGCTCCTCCCAAGCCCGAGTGATCTTTCTGGAAGAGGGGGCAGGGGATTACAAAAGCCAGAAGCAGTACATGGCTACATCAAATAGAGTTTCCTTCTTATCACAGGTGCACATGTGAACTCAGGACAATTTTGACATCATGAGTAAAACCTGCGTAAGATCAAACCAAGCAAAAGCCCACACCGGGAGAAGTGAGGAATTCCCACCCTTAGCTGAGAAGTTGGTACTGGAGAGGGGGTGTCTATTTTCTTATAGAGGGTGGCCCCTGGTAGGTTAGTGATGCTCTAGCATGTGACCCCACCCCAGGAGTGTATGGGCAACACTGTTTAAGAAAAAAAAGGTCTCTGTGAGTTTGAGGTCAGCCTGATCTGCAGAACATGATTCAGGACAACCAGAGCTATTAAACAGAAACCCTGTCTTGGGGATAAGAGAGAGAGGGGGGACATAAAATTGGGAGAGGGCAGGGAGGTAGGTCTGGATCTGGGAGGAGCTAGGGGTAGGGATAGAGGTGAATATCATATGGAATTCTCATCAGCCTCATAAACACATTATACAGAATTCTCAAAGAAGCAACACAGGTTTATTTAAAAAAAAAAAAAAATAACAGGATTATTGAGTGTTCTGCATGCAGATGTGAGATAGGGAGGTAAATTTGCATGTGAATTTACACCTGTCAACCATCACAGCTGAGCTCAGTACATAATCAAGCTGGAGTGCTCCTGCAGCCTTATTTAGGTTTTTTGCTTGGTTACTGCTTGCCATTTTTAAATATCAGTTAATGAATTTGACTTAAAAATTCAAATGTAATATGCTTTGGGATACAGATAAGCACTGCGAAGGAAGGAAATGTATACAGAGAAAAAGCCATGTATTAAGATGACAATTTAATACATTTTGCTAAATACATACACCTGCATGATAATATCCAAGAAAATTCTTTTTCTTCCAGTTTTATTGAGATGTATTTGACAAGTCAAAATGGTATAGACCCCCTTATGTAAAGCAGTAATGGTGGCATTCACACATCCACCCAGACGCTTTGAAGCACCTTGGGATAGCTCATATCACTGCGACAAAGTAAGGAGATGAACCCTTAAAAGTAAAAACTGTGGTTCTCTCTGGTCCTGGGAACACGTGAAGGGACCGGTCCTGTGGAAGGATACTCACAAGATCTCCAAGAGACAGGGTACCCCAGGAAAGCTGGTGAAGGTCCAGTGAGGATAGTGTACCAAGTTCAAGTTCATCTACCCCGTTGATAGCATGCTGCCGCCGCCATCTTTGCAAACATTACAACTCAAGGTTTTTGGCCTTCCATCATGGACCGAAAACCCAACACTCCCCAGGAGTCCTCTAGGCCTTTTGTGCCAACCTGGGTCTGCTGAGGCATTTGGTCTTGTAGGCCTAGCAGCTACTGGGTCCCAGCCTCTCTCCAGTGTGGAGACAGCCATATAGACCGAGTCATGTAAGCCAATCTAACAAGACCCCCTTTTAATATATATTCAGTCAGTTCTGTTCCTCTAGAGAACCCTGGCTAGTGTGATGCCAACGACAGTTTTTCTCCATCAGAGAACTGTGACCTGTATAACACATTATCTGTCTGCTGCCCAAACACACAGCCGACGGGGTCAGAGAAAGTCTAAGATGGCCTTGACTGACACCGATGACCAGAAAGAAGGAAAATGAGATACTGCTGTTGCATAGAAATAACAATAATAAATTAAAAAAAGATAGCACCTGGCTATCTACCTCAGTAGTCCACCACAACACATCCCTGTCCCCAGAGTGAGGGCTACTCACACCGCTGAGGAGAAGGCAGGGCCCTGTGAGGCAGGTCTGCGGGGGAGACAGCTTCTCCTATGGCTCTCAGCCCTTCTTCACCCGGCCGGATACTTCTGCCGTTCCTGGATACTGAGCCCTGCTCAGATACGGATCATATATTTTATTACGTCACCTATCACAAAATGTCCAGCAAAGACAACTCTGTTTTTTAAATGGTAGAATACAGTGTGGGGGAGGGAGATGACTGGTATGGACAGAGTTTCTGTAGGGTGAGGAAGTGGTCTGAAGCTACTGTTGGAGCTCGAATTCTAACCGGTCTTAGTAATAAAATCCCTGAGTCAGGTGTAAGGGTTAATGCTGAAAGGTCAGAGGAGCAGAGCAGCAGCCGCTGGCTCTCACCTGCACTCCATCCTCAGACCAAAGGGGCCATCCTGTCTCAAGTCTGAGAATTACTGACAAGCATCACGCTGCACATTTCAAGCTGGGGATCTGTGTGCTGTACGTGTTCCTTTTCTGTAACTGCTGTGACAAGTCAACACAGCTCAGCAGAGATTATTCTCCCATGTTCTGGAGGCCAGGAAGTCCAAAGTGTGTGTCACTGTACCTACCACAGTCTAGGTACTGCCACGGTCACTGCCCCGGAGACAAGAACCCAGCCTTCGCTTCTCTCCGCTTCTGGTCAGCATGCTTGTAGCCTAATTAGTCCTGTCAGCACCATCTTCAGATCCCTCTGCATGCCACCCTGCACGCCATGGGCACCATCTCTACTGCTCTGCAAAGATGCAGGCGGCCTTATGGTACACTCCGATAATCTCCCCGTGTCCAGATCCTAACTAATGCCGTCTGTAAACCCCTTTCTCCGCACAGGGCAATGTCAATTCCAGGCATTAGACCTGCTAATATCAGAGAGGAGGCTCCTTTCTTAGCTGTCCATACCGTGTGTAAGTTAAATCTCAATAAAGCCGCTTTCCTAGTAGGCAAAAAACAGCTATGCAAAAGTAACAATACACACAAAGACGTACTGGTGTTACAGATTCAAAATTTACGAGGACAGTAAGAGATGGCGAATGAATTGCCTATAAATCTTGTTACCTTGATTCAAATAAACCAACAATAAAAGGACTTTTTTTTTGACAAATGAAGAAAACAGAAAGTGAAGTGGGTATTAGCTAACAATGAGAAATTGTTTTTACAGTGGTGGTGTTGTGAGCGGTGTGTGTAGATCCTCATCTCTACAGGGATGCAGTGTTTCCAGGAGACGGGACACCATGTCTGACATGTGCCTTCAGGGTTCTCACAAGTAAGGGAGAAGAGAGTAAAAGGATCTGGCTGTAGGCTGGCTGGGGACAGCCCGAGGCTGGCTGGGGACAGCCCGAGGCTGGCTGGGGACAGCCCGAGGCTGGCGAGGCAGGGAGAAGAGGCCTCTCTCTCCTCCAGGTTTGAACTTCTCTTTTTAAAAAGCAAACACGTTCATGGAAACAAGTTTATTTTCTTATTTAAATTCTGAACAAAATATTATGGGGAAGCGTTAACTCCTTACAAGATCTTAGTTATACATACTTTCTTAACTCAATTCTAATGTTTAAAAAGCTGTATTAAAAATAAACCAATAAATACTTTTAGAGATGCGCTCTGTTTCTTTCTGGCCTCGCCCAGATCCCTTCAATTGACATCATTTTCTGTCCACGGTGATGACATAGGGAAGCTGTGGGTTTTCGCTAAAGGAATCGATCTTTGTTTTGCAAAGAGCAGATAAATAAAGGCTTTCAAAATGTCTCATTTCCAAAAGTACTCTGGGCTCGCTCTCTTTCTCCGGCATTTTTAAAGCGCTTTCAGGAAATGCACTCTTGAGATTGAAAATCTCCTGCAGCTGCAGCCCAGCCTTCAAGTACCCCACTGTTTTGGAAGAAGCCCTGTACAAACGCTGCCCCTTTCCAATCGCCTTTGTTTCCCAAAGGAAAAGTCAAATCTACCCAAGTCTTCTAAACAGAAAACGGAACACTTGAGGGCTGCCACAGGGCAGGACATAGTGAAGGAGACCTTTGCGGGTAGCATCTAGGGCTGAGTGCCCAGGAACTGGAGGTCAGAGCCCAAAGGTGAGCGGGCTGGGATGTGCATCTCCTCCCAGCCAAGGATACAGCAGGCTGGCAAGCCTCTTCCTGATCCCCAGAAGTATCCTAGGAGGGGGAACACATCACACACACACACACACACACCCGCCCTGAGAACTTACTTATCTTTGGATTTGGTTAGTTTGGTTGTTTATTGAGGCTCTTTTATACAATGTAAACATTTTCAGACCATGAAAAAGTATCCGTGGAAAAGTGGTTTCCGGTTTTCTCAGGCTCCCCCAGAAGCAGCCACTTCAGCGCAGGTGCTTTCTTTTACATCTTTGCAGGGTTTTTGTTGTTATTGTTTGTTTTTGTTTTTTGTTTGTTTGGTTTTGGTTTGAGACATGGTTTCGGTTTAGCTTTGGAGGCTGTCCTGAAACTCCCTCTGTGGACCACGCTGGCCTTGAACTCACAGAGATCCACCTGCCTCTGCCTCTCCAGTGCTGGGATTAAAGGAGTGTGCCACCACCACGGCCTGGCTTTGCAGGCGTGTATGTGCCTGCATGTGGATGTCAAGGGCCCCATGAGCACAACTTGCCACAACCGGTTTCCTTTCAGTATCAACATAGGAGTGTACGTCTCTTGCATTTTTGTTTTTCAAGCTTTAAGGCTGTGTTTTCCCAATATATCACTTCTCTAAGTGATTCACACAGGTGAGCATCTGGGCCATCTCCAGGGTTGTGCGGTTCCCAGAAAAGCTGCAGCAAATTTTGAATGCTCTCAAGCTTTCCCTGAAAAGACATGCACACCACCTGACATAAAAGAAAAGGCAACAACCAAAAGGCAGCACGAAATCACAGGCATCCTGCTTACAGAAGTCCCGGCCTACCCCTCCACCCGCCCAGAGTTAGGGGAAGATTTGCGCTGCAGTGCTCCCCCTGCTGCGGTGCTCCTCCTCCTGCTGTGATGCTCCCCCTGCTGCGGTGCTCCTCCTCCTGCTGCGGTACTCCCCCTGCTGCGGTGCTCCCCCTGCTGCGGTGCTCCCCCTGCTGCGGTGCTCCTCCTCCTGCGGTGCTCCTCCTCCTGCTGCGGTACTCCCCCTGCTGCGGTACTCCCCCTGCTGCGGTGCTCCCCCTGCTGCGGTGCTCCTCCAGTTGCTTCGGTGATTCTCCAGTTGCTTCGGTGATTCTCCGGCCCCACAGAAGGCCATGTTTAAAAACTGCCCAGGCTGCAGAGGAAAAGCCTCATATCTGGGGTCTTCCCACTTCACCTGGTACCTTAAGCCTGAAAGCCCAACCTTACTGGCTCTACAAGCACCCCTCAGTTTAAGGAGGTTCCCCCTTGGGAAACAACCCACGTGGCAGAGAGAAACCAAACCTCCAGGGACAGAGGTCAGGACAGGCTCTAAGGAAAGCCCCAGGGTCCTAAGCAGCTTTGGCCAACATTTTAGCAAGTGAAAAGGGAACCAAAAATTGTCTCTCAAGGACAAGGACAGCTAAAAGAAACTCACCAACTATCACTGGAGCAAGCAGGCTCACCTCACAGTCACTGGGATGTTTAATTCATCCGGGCATTTCTGGGGTAAGCAGGTTCAAATCGGTAACATGTCAGGGTGATGGGCTTTTCTGAGACGATGAAATATGATCCTGTGAGGATTGCTCCAGCCCTGCTGCTAGAATCTTCTCCACAGCTTTGATTCTGGGCTGGTGGTGCACCGGAGGGGAGTTTGTGAGCTTGAAGCCAGCCTGGGCTACATGGTAAAATTTTGTCTCAAACAACAAGGAGGGAGAGATGGAGAGATGAAGGGAAAGAGAGGAAGGAAGAGAGGGAGGGAGGGAGGGTGTTTATCATGTAAACAAATGTTCAAAAGCCCCTCAAAGCAGCTGCCCTATTGAGCAGATTAAACTTAATCCCCAGGAAAAGGACTTCCTATTAATTTGGGCCACCAGATAGCCTTCCTGCTCATCTGATATTGATTAATCCATGTTTCAAGTCTGAAATGCTTCTATACGGAGTACGACTTCACCGTTTGGAGGATGATTCTGTGCGAAAAGCTAAACTAATGAGGCAAACAATTCATAGACTTTTGATGTTGTAAAAACAAAGTAGCCATCAATTATCTAAGGAACAACACAGGATGCTCAGGCCACCCAGAGACTGCTCTTTGCTGCATTCAGCTGCTGGTATGACTAAAGTATAAAATAATAAAGCAATCAGAAATATTCAAATATTGTGTCACAAGAATTTCAGACAGCACTAAAAAGAAAGAAAATCAGATTAAAGGAGAAAGATTAGTCTTCCAGAGAAACAAGCTATGAAGTAGCTTCCAAAAGAAGTACTAATGAGTGGCCTGGGTCCATGATTCCACACCTGCAGATACGACTAATCATGGACAGAACACGGAACACTCGAACACACACTGTTAATCCCAGTGCTGAGAGGCAGAGGCAGGTGGGACTCTGTAAGTTTGGGGCTAGCCTGGTCTACATAGCAAACAAAGCTATGTAGTGAGACCTATCAGAAAGAGAGAGACAGAGAGACAGAGAGACAGAGAGAGAACAAGGGAGAGACAAGTCTATATTGATATATAAAGAATCCCTCCTTGCCTGTTATTTCCTAAACCAACAGAAGCTATCTGCACACGCGCGCACACACACGCACACACACACTCACAGACACACACACAGACACACACACGTATACTTGCCATTAGACACTGTGTGTGATCTAGAGATGCCTGAAGTCATCCCTAAAGCATATAGGGACTTGAGCATCTATGGCAGCGGTTCCCAGCCTACCACTGTGACCCTTTGATACAGTTCCTAGCGTTGTGGTGACCACCACTGTGAAATTATCTCATTGCTGCTTCATAACTGTAATCTTGCTACTTATGAATCGTAATGTCTGTAAACACTTGTGTTTTCCTATGGCCTTAGGCGACAGCTGTGAAAGGATCATTTGACACACATCCCCAAAGGGGGCATGACCCACAAGCTGGGAAACACTGATCTATGGATTTTGGTACCCTAAAGTTCCTGGAACACTAGAATACTATTGTAAATACTAAGACCTTACCACAGTCAAAGCTAGCCCAGCTGCCTCCTGGGGGCTCCTAAGAGAAGGGTATACTTGAAGCTCAGAGCGTCTGGGTCCAGCAGCACTGTCTGCTCTGGGGGTCCATAGCAACTCACAGGGGAGAGAAAGAGTGAGTAGGGGAAAGGAACTCAAAACCTCAGAGGCCCTAGGACCCCCAGTGCTCAGGCGCCTCCCCATAACGCAGAACAGGTCAGCACCCGCCAAGCTGTGAATCAGAATTATAGTATCTGAGAGCTGGCAAGAACTGTGTGTCAGTAACCCACCCTATCGCATGGCTGGAGCCCACGAAGTGCCTCGTGGCTGACAAAAGGCAGAACCAAGGCCTGAGTGGGCTGCCTTCTTTCGGAGCCAGGCTTCTCGGGCATCAGTGTGCCCTTGGGGAGCTTGTGAGGTTGGCTCAGCCAGCCTGCTAAGGTACAAGGACAAGCCTGTGAAAACACGTTCGTCTATTGCCTACGGTCTGCAGTTACAGAAACGCGCAGGAAACAGTCCAAACAGTCCGTCTCTGCTCCCTATGCTCTGGTGAAAGCCAGCCCTGTGCCCAACCTCCTCTTCACGCAGTTCAAGTCCCAGCGTTGGCTCGTCACCCCTGGGACCTCCCTGAATTGAAAAACTATAACAGCAATTGTTTTGGTCCATTCTGTTGCCAAAACTGAATGCTGCAGACTGTCATTTGTCAGTCACAGAAGTAGCTGTGGCAGGGTATGTGTGGCTCATTTCTGGAGACTAGACAGTTTGGTGATGCCCTCTCTCTGTAACCTAACAGTGGAGAAATCCTGGGACAGCTAACGCGGGGCCTCCCCTTCTTGCGCGGTCGCCTACACCCCGGTGCCGTCTAGTCCCATTTCTCCAAATGCCACTATTTTATGAATTTGGAAATTAACCTTCCAACATAAGAATGGGGGCGCATATTCAAGCCAATATTCCAAGTCTTCAAAAAGACGATTTTAAATTATTTTTCGGTGCTGGGGCTAGAACCTAGAACCCTGGGTTTGCTAGGCACACGCCTACCACTGAGCTACCTCACCAGCCCCTTTTTGTCTGCTCCCTCCCCCCACACGAGTTTACATGAAATTCAGTTTTGGCTAAAACAGTGGCTTTCAAGGCGTGGACCACGGACCACCACATTACCATCCCCGAGGTCTTATCAGAAATAAAAGTCAGGAGCTACAGAAGCCACCTGGGAACCTGCGGCAGCAGACCTTCCAGTGGTTCCAAACCAGTTTAAGAGTCGCCAGGGGCAAATGCCAGGGGAAGACCACCCATCCACACACTCCAGTCTGTCAACAGATGCCATTCTCCCTGAAAACAAAACCTACAGAAAGCGGTCTGTACCGACCAGGACAACACACTGAGACATGATCACATGGTGAAACAGCATCTCTCTCGTGGGCCTCAGAGAAGATTCACAGAGAACCACAGACGTGTTCCCTCAAGCAGACACCCCCAGCATTCCTGTCCTTCTGGAAGGCTCAGCAGAGTGTCCCTGAAGTCATGAATACAGACAATGTGCACTGCCTTATACTCTGCAGTGAAAGATGCACACACCTGACTCACCATGCTGAGTGAGTACCTGTGTGTGCATGTGCATGTGAATGTGTGTGTGTGCATGTGCACACGTGTGTGAGTGCATGTATGTGTGCGCATGTGTGTGTGTGAGTGCATTGTGTGCATATGTTCATGTGTGTGAGTGCATTGTGTGCATGTGTGCGTGTGTGTGAGTGCATTGTGTGCATGTGCACATATGTGTTTGTGTGTGCTCATGTGTGCATGCATATATGCATGTATATGTGCACGTTTGTATGCGCGCATGTGTGTGTACTCATGTGTGCGTGCATTTATGCATGTGTGCATATTCATGTATAATGCACATGTTTGTGTGTGTGTGTGTGTGTGTGTGTGTGTGTGTGAGTGCATGTGTGTACTTACTCTGGAACACAGCCCAAATTAAATCCCCTCCATCTCTATTCTGTAAATAGGTTGGGACCCCACCGGGTGTGGCTGTAGTAACAGCCTTGTGCGTGCTGCGGTAATAGCACAGAGATAAATATACTCACATCCTTCACCCCTCTATGGACGCCCCCTTTTTATCCATGGAAAATAATAAGAAAGCCTCATTAAAATGCGTGCTGTGCTTGTTAAGCGTCTAACGGCCCTAATAGAACATTTGCTTCTCTGTCTCACATGCAGTTGTGGCTCATCTGTGTGCCGTTCCTCCTTGTTTGTTGTGCTGTTGCCATGACAACATTTTCCCTTTCAAATAGCAAGTAAATCATGGAACAGCAATGCAGTGTGCTCCTATAGGTGAGTACCTCATCGCCATGTCCACAAGCGGTCGCCTGCTGCGCCTACTTCCTCCTGGCTTCACAAGCCCAGCTCCATTAAAATCCAATTTTTTAATTCCTTCCAAGGAAAAAAGGCTAGTTCTACCAAAAAAAAAAAAAAAAAAAAAAAAAAAAAGGAAGAAGAAGAAATCCAATTGAAGATGTTAGGGCTTTAAACATTTTCCTTATTCCATGATTCTTCGGGCGGGCTACTGATACAATAAAAGTTCCAAGATTCAAGCGAAGAGGTTAGTAACTAAAGTCTTCTCATCACAGACATCGGAAACCCTGGCCTGACACCTCTCTGCAATAATGTGACTCCAAATCACCAGCACTGGGCCCTAAGAGTGAACCTCATAGGAGTTTGGGAGCACTCACACACAAGGCTTATAGCCCTGCTCCTCCAAAGCATGTGCATGTGATAAGCTACACATCTGTGCAGACTTGCCACCTCTCCCTTATCAACCACAGCGGTGGCTCCTGAATTCCTCACCACGGACACAAGCCTTGCAGTCACCCAGCAGTTTAAAAGACGGATTCTGTGTGTAGTGCTCAGTACTACAAGGCAGAGTAGATCATAAAATCTGAGCCCAGAGGGTTGTGAAAACCGCACGAGATGTAAAACGCACATGAAGTTAGTAGCCCGGTGCTTGGCAAGGACACAGTTAATAAAGGAGAGCTTTGTTTGTTGATAATACAACATTAATGGCAATATTCTGGAGCACGAGATGGATGGGGTCATAATGAAGTCTGATGACAGTGAAACCCCCTCAGAATGCACGCCAGCTCCAGGGAGAAAGGCAAGGTTGCTAATGGCTGAATCGGGACAACATGTGTAAACCAAAAGGTCCCTGGCAAAGGGACATAGGATTCTATTGATCCTCTCCTCCTCCTCCCTCCTCCCTCCTCCCTCCTCTCTCCCCCTTTTCTGTCTCCTGTCTCCCCCTCCTCCCTCCTCTCCCTCCTCTCTCCCCCTCCTCCCTCCTCTCTCCTCTCTCCCTCCTCCCTCCTCCCTCCTCTCTCCCCTGTCCTCTCTCCCCCTTTTCTGTCTCCTGTCTCCCCCTCCTCCCTCCTCTCCCTCCTCTCTCCCCCTCCTCCCTCCTCCCTCCTCTCTCCCTCCTCCCTCCTCCCTCCTCTCTCCCCCTCCCCCCTCCTCTCTCTCCCTCCTCCCTCCTCCCTCCTCTCTCCCCCTCCTCCCTCCTCTCTCTCCCTCCTCCCTCCTCCCTCCTCTCTCCCCCTCCCCCTCCTCTCTCCCCCTCCCCCCTCCTCTCTCTCTCTCCCCCCTCCTCCCTCCTCTCTCCCTCTCCTCCCTCCTCTCTCCTCCTCCCTTTTTCTCTCCTCTTCTCTCTCTTTGCCATCCCTTTTCTCTGCCTGGTTTTTTGTTTTGTTTTGTTTTTTCCTAGCTAGGCTCTATGTATCTGCACTTAGTTAGTCTTGGCTTACCCCAGGCCTCTTTCTTCCCCATCAGCCACATGGCATCTCTCTCAACTCCCTCCCCCATTCCTCTTCCCAGCCTTCTCCTAGTCTGGTAGCTCTGCCTATACTTCCTGCCTGGCTACACCCTGCCTGTCCATGGGCTGAAACAGCTTTATTCATCCACCAATCAGATACATACATTCACAGCATAGAGGTCATCCCCCATCACCCACCCTCACCCCAACCCCCATGCTAGGATTAGGGAATTACAGGCCTGCTCTGCCTCAACAATCCTGACACGTAACACACACCTAATTGGGTTTCCTTGGTGGGCTGGCTGCTGGGCCAGGTTAGTGCCTTTCCTACGCTATGTCCTTTGGTAAACTGGCTATCCCCATGGGGGGGGGGATGCTGTACTCTGTAAGATGCATAGACCTCACCAGTACAATGTGCTGGACCAAGCTGAGCTCCTGGCTTTGGAAATAAGGAACACACTAACTCTATTTAGCTCTGTGGAGATAGGAGACCGCACCACTGGGAATCATGAACATGGCAAGTTCTAACTGGACTCTAGGTGGGACTTCCAGTGGAAAGTGAGGTTGGCATGATTGGGCCTGGGTGAGGGAGTTGACACACAGCCCAGGAGCCGTGGAAGCAGTAAGGACAGGACTTGAAGGCATTCGAAGGCTCTTGAGGTCTTTCCCACTGCAGCCTTTGCAGAAGCGCCTGTGATGAATTCCACGAGGCATGTCTGGAAACAGGGCGGCCACATGGATGAAGAATGGATAGAGCCTAACGCTTTGTTCATTCAGCAGCAAGTCTCTGGGGGACAGGGAAATCCAACTGTACAGAAAGGAGGTCAAGAGTCCTGGTGTCATTTACAGAGTCGTAAAAACATCCCCCTTTGCATCACAGTTCTCTTAAGAACCTGGAAAACCGCTCAGGACACATGCAGACATGTTAGGAGACAGCTCAGGACACATGCACACATGTTAGAAGACAGCTCAGGACACATGCAGACATGTTAGGAGACAGCCCAGGACCCATGCAGACATGTTAGGAGACAGCTCAGGACACATGCACACATGTTAGGAGACAGCTCAGGACACATGCACACATGTTAGAAGACAGCTCAGGACACATGCAGACATGTTAGGAGACAGCTCAGGACACATGCACACATGTTAGAAGACAGCTCAGGACACATGCACACATGTTAGGAGACAGCTCAGGACACATGCACACATGTTAGGAGACAGCTCAGGACACATGCACACATGTTAGAAGACAGCTCAGGACACATGCACACATGTTAGGAGACAGCTCAGGACAAATGCACACATGTTAGGAGACAGCTCAGGACACATGCACACATGTTAGGAGACAGCTCAGGACACATGCAGACATGTTAGGAGACAGCTCAGGACACATGCACACATGTTAGGAGACAGCTCAGGACACATGCACACATGTTAGGAGACAGCTCAGGACACATGCACACATGTTAGGAGACAGCTCAGGACACATGCACACATGTTAGAAGACAGCTCAGGACACATGCAGACATGTTAGGAGACAGCTCAGGACACATGCACACATGTTAGGAGACAGCTCAGGACACATGCACACATGTTAGGAGACAGCTCAGGACACATGCACACATGTTAGGAGACAGCTCAGGACACATGCAGTCATGTTAGAAGACAGCTCAGGACATGTAAATACGTATGTCTTTATGTTCTCACAAACTAATGTGTCCCAGTTAACCCAAATTGGAAATGACTCAAACCCTGAATGACAGCTAAATAAATCACAGCATATAAGGCTGTGATTTCATGGAGCCATTAAAATTGTAGGAAAACAGAACAATGGGATATGCCTGTACTGTATGTGCTAAGGGGGAAGAGCTTCAGGGGATTTACAGTTTCTGTATTCTGCTATAAACTTTGTAATGTCTCAAGTTGATAACTTTTTTGTGTATGTGTATGCACTTTTTGTGTGTGGGGGGGGCACACATGCCACAGCACAACTGTGGAATTCAGAAGAAAACTGTGGAATCAATTCCATTTTCTGTGGGTCCTGGGGCTCAAATCCAGGTCATTAGGCAGGTGCAGCAAGCACCTTTACCCTCCAAGCCATCATGCTGGCCCCTGCCTTACACTCTTTAAATATACTCACTATCAGTGATTTATATTTTTAAGATGTTATTCTTATAATCAGAACTTTTCACATACAATGAACGACCATGGAAGCAAGAAAACACTAAAGAAAGAGTCCAAATAAAAATCTAGGAGCTGATGGAAGCGGAAGCATTCACCCACAGACAAGCACTGAGCTGAACTCCTGGTTTCCAGTTGCAGAGAGGGAGGAGTGATGAGCAAAGGGGTCAAGGCCAGGCTGGGAAAACCCGCAGAGACAGCTGACCTGAACAAGGGGGAGCTCACGGACCCCAGTCATAAAGCTGGGGAACCAGTACAGGACCAAACCAAGCCTTCTGAACGTGGGTGTCAGGTAGGAGGCCTGGACAGTCTATGGGGCCTCGGACAGTGGAACCAGTATGGACTTCGGGAGCCCATTCCCCATGGAGGCAAGCTCTCTCAGCCTAGACACACGGGGTGGGGGGGAGGGCCTAGGCCCTGCCCCAAATGACTTTGATGATCCTCCATGGAAGGCCTCACCCTCCTGGGGATTGGATGGGGGATAGGATGGGGGTTTGGTGGGGGGCATGGGAGGATGGGGAGGGAAGAGAGAACTGGGATTGATATGTAAAATAGGATTGTTTCTAAATCTAAAAAAAAAAAAAAAAAAAAAATACAAAGAAAAAATACCATCCATCTGTAAAAACAATTGTGTAATTTTACTTTCCTGAGGTAATTGTAGCCAACTTTTTGGTTCTTCCATACTTGTTTGTGTACAAAAAAAATGAAGTACCGCTTTGACATTGAGTTACTAGGATAAAAGGAAAAGAAATTGTGTGGCTTTCAAAGAAAACAAAATAAAAGCTTGCTTTCTCTAGCTATAACTCCCTAAAATAATGAAATCTTGATTTTTTTTCTTTTTGTATAGTGACTTCCAAGAATAGCTTTATCTCTCTAATGCTGATAAATATTCATGTGATACTCCTTGGAGATTTGTTAACCATTAGGAGGTAGGAGGTAAAAGATGTTTGAAAAGCAAACAGGACCAGGAGTTCCCAGCACACTGGGTATAAAATGGGGAGAGATGGTTTATGTTACTGGCTTCTGCTCTCTTGAGACTTTGACAGCTCATTGTCAAAGATGTTTGACATTTTTATTTAAACAACTTAACAACCTGATGGCCATTAAATGAAAGAAATAAAGGAAAGCTTCAGGGTAGACCAAGGAGAGAGACTGTGGCCTCAAATAGGAGAATGTCCTCCTACACACACACACACACACACACACACACACACACACACCCTCCACACAGTCCTTAGCCACATTAACCGACAGGTTAGATTCACTGTGTTGTAGCTAGAAGGAAGGGAAGGGGAGGGAAAGGGAGGGGAGAAAAGAAGGGAGGGAGAAAAGGAGGAAGGGAGGGAGGTGGGAAGACCAGCCAGCAAGGCAGGAAGTCCCTAGGAATCATGAAAGATGGAATAAGGCATCTCAAAAACTCTTGAGTAGTACAGAATTCAGAGAGCAGAGAGCTGCAGAAGACGTTTAGCCAATGCCTAGGAAGAAAACCAGCCCAGACAAACAGAGAGAAATGATGAAATGTATGAAAGCTGCTGCCTATTTTTTTTTTTTAATAATGTGTCTTCCCCTATACCATAACTCGTGTGAGTTGTGTGTAAGCTGGCGACTGATTGGGTAGCATTTGGTATACACATGTCAAAATCCCAAACTGTAAGTGAAGGACATGGGCTGTACCGGTGTGGGAAGAAGTAATATTTTGAAAGATGTTAGCAAGTCGTGAGTCACAGAATGTACCCAGGGAAATAACAAATTTCTGGGGACAAGAAATCACTTAAGAGGAAATGTTGTTCCTGTCTTAAACTGGCTAATGAATTTGCCAGAATGCCAGGCACATGACACAGTCCAGGAGTGCTCCGGCTGTGAGTGCCTCCTTCTACTTTCTTAGCAGGTGACAAATGACCACAAAGCCGGCTGACACCAGGGTCGGCTCTGGAAACAAGTTCTGAGACCCCAACACCCTACCCATAGTGTCTGTCTGTTCACCAAAGCATCTGGCACATGCAACACAACCCAAAGCTACTTTACGGCTCCAGAGAAGCCCCTGAAGATGAATATTTGCAGAAAAAACTGACTAGCCTTCAGGGACAAAGAGTCAAACAAGGGGACAGTAGAGCTCAGGTGTCCCTATTAGAAAGAAAATTAAAAGTTTTGTTGTTTGTTTGTTTTTCTAGACAGGGCTTCTCTGTGTAGTCCTGGCTATCCTAGAACTCACTTTGTAGACCAGGCTGGTCCTGAACTCAGAGATGCACCTGCCTCTGCCTCCCAATTGCTGGGATTAAAGGTGTGTGCCACTACCACCTGGCAATAAGAAATATTTACTTTATCATCTCTTCCAGAAGCAGTGGATGTCTTTTGTTTGTGTGGTTGGTTGGTTGGTTGGTTGGTTTGGGTGTGTCTCACAGTTTTGCACACATTGTGTATATATATATAAAATGGGAGGCAGACAAAGCAACAGAATGTGGAAGGATCTCACCCCTTCTCAGCCCCTGCTACTCACCCCGTGCCACTGAGACCCACAGCAATGTCGCAGGGAACTTCTGTCCACCCAACAGAGAGAGTCGGGCTGTAAGAGCCACATATGTTTATGTGATACTTCAGGACGAGGTGATCAGTGAGCTGAGGCAAAGAACGCTGAGCATGTGGAAAAGCTCAAGAAGAGCTGGCCATGCAGAAGCTCAGGGTCTCTACTAGGTGTGGCGGGGGAGGGGCCTACTGAGCTCAGAAAGGTGGAGATTCCTCAAGGGTGAACCTTAGAAAGCCAGTCCGCTGAACTATAGTAAACCGATGCCTGGGGGTGGGGGGGGTCACGTCTGGAACCAGTGAGGAGCTAAGGAAATGGACAACTAGAAACAATGTCATCACTTTCGTCCTTTGGCTGATGTATGGCAGCTACAGTGCAAATTGCTAAGGCTGGCCAGAGGACACCAGGGACTCTGCCATCTCTGCAGCTTTTCTGTATGTCTAAGATTATCTCAAATTTAAAAGGTTTTTGTTGTTTTGTTTTTTTAGTTCATACACTGTATTTTTAATACCCCAAAATTATCTGATAAACATTCCAAGGAAATTTCTTTCTTGCTTCAGAAGCTTACCTTTAGCCTTATAAAGGTCTTGGAATATTTGTGGTGGGCATGCAACCCCCAGGAATCTCATGGCAGACTTCTCATAGCTACCACTCCCACCAAAATCTAGCATCCTGCAGCACACTGCAAAAGTGTCCACAGCACCTTGACCTTCTCTGTAACCCATGCCCCTTGCAAGTTCCACTCAGCTGCACGGCCTGCCGTGAGGGCGTGCAGTCCTGCTCAGCTGCAGGGACATGAGGGTGTGCCTCGAACTAAGGTGCGCAGAAGGTTCATGATGAGTATTTACCACAACTTTTAAAGGAATACGGGCTCGAGGTACAGAACTCAATGGTAGAGCACTTACCTAACGTGTATGAGGCTTGGAATTGAATTGCATACATGCACACATATAGATACATGCACACGTGTGCACGTGCGCGCGCGCGCACACACACTGATACAAATCCCATAATCCATTCAGTCTCATTACCTTCTGACCTCCTTGATCTCATATTTGAGCTAACATGACATTTATTCCCTTTCTCAGAAATAAACCTATTCTCAAAATCTAACAATCTGACTAATGCAGCCTCTTCTAAAACTCGGAAGAGCTCTGTCCACCCAACTCAGCAGTGGCGCTCCCGGAACTCCGGGCCCTTGGAGTCATCAGGCTCTCAGAAACACTGTCCGTTAAAGCCAAGCCAACAGAAGCGCCAAACCACTTATTAAAGGTGGAGGAAGGAAGTTAGCATGATCGGTGAAACAGGGTTAAAATCTGTCCTCACCATTCTGTTACCTTTTCTCCACAAAGAGAAGCTCTCAAACCCCAAACAAAAACCTCCTGAATATTAACACAGGCTTTCATCGCCCTTGCCCTTCCCGGGTCTATTTATTTCTGCCTCCTTGTGCACGGCTTTGTTTGTTTTGTCGAGTCCAGATGGCCACTGTTTTGGATGAAGCTACTACACTGGGTCCAAACAGACCAGAATGAAAAGCAGAACGATGTCACACATCTGCCGAAGCCCCCGCATCTCCAAACCTAACGCACAGCCTTGCCTGACCTCCTGTGGAACCAGGAGAACGCGGAGTGGGCCAGTTTTCCAGAAAAGACCAAGGGGCACGGCAGTGGGCTCATCTGCTTTAATCCCAACATCGTTTAAGTTCTTTTAAACGTGTGTGTGCATGTGTGTGCATGTGCACTGCGTGTGTGCGTGCGTGTGTGCGTGCGTGTGTGTGTGTGTGTGTGTGTGTGTGTGTGTGTGTGTGTGTGTGTCCTGAGAAAATGGATGTGCACCATACCATATACAGGCAGTGCCCACAAAAGCCAAAAGGTAGCACTGAATCCCTCAGGACTGGGGTTACAGGCTGGGAGGGGGAGCTGTCATGTGGGTGCTGGCAACCGAACCCAGGTCCTCCCAAAGAGCAGTTAAGTGCTCTTAATCATATCTCCAGACCTCACTTAATCCTATAATTCTCACAAAAAGTAGCCTGAAGTAGCCAAATAGCAACTGGCCAGTTGTTTCTCTATTGGCCCCTTCTTTTCCCATAAAATGATTCTGAAATGACCCATCTGCTGTTCCTTGTATAAAACTGTTCTCTTCGGCCCAGCTTTCAGACTAAGTATTCTTTGTATTATTGTTTACGTTAGCATAAAAATCGTGAGTTTGCTTTTTCATTTTCATGCATGTAACTGTACATTTTTCTTACTCATCCCCCCCCCTGCCCTCTCCCACCCCTTGTGCCCTCTCTTGAGGGTCTCCCTCCCCCTGCAGATAGTGCCCCCTTCTGTTTCCATGCGGTGCTTAAGTTTGCATATGAACTGAAGCCTAAGGACTCACAGGCACAAAGTGAAGGCAACTAATATCGTTAGACTCAACTCTTATATTTTCCCTCGACCAGTTTTCGTTTGTTTTTAACCTTTTCTAACATCGCCTCGTAACCTCTCCTGCTACTGACTTTCCCCTCGTCCGTATTTGGGAGGGGAAGACAAGCAGGGGAAGCTGCTCCGTGGCCAAGACTACACTTGCCTTCTCAGAGACGATGGCGGCTGAGCATCCATTGTCCCGGGTGACTTGCCGACTGCCCTGAAGATGAGAGCCGTCTACGGAAATGGGCAGACATGCTTAACCTTCGTAGTTCTTATAAAATAACTCCTGGATGAGATTTACATTTAAACTCTACCAACTCTATTTCCAGGAAATCACAGTTCTTCAAATTGAATCGCAGGTGAGTTTGATTAAAGGTGTTTTTGATGGTGCAAGACTCAACATTTCCCATCTCACAGAAGAAATGGATAGTGCAGCCATCGGCAGGCAAGCAGTGGCTTCTGCTGTACACCCATATCCCTTACAGCATTAGTCAGAATAGCCAAACAGAAAATCAGCCTAGCTAGGTGTCCATTGATGGTCGCTCTACAAAGAAAACAACGTATTTATGCACAGTCAAATTCTGTTCTGCACACACACACACACTCACACACACACACACACACACACACACACACACACCCGAGCCATCCATCTCTCCAGCCCCTCACTGGCACTTTTGAAAATGAATATTGATATACACTATTGGCAGTTTAGACTTCCCTACAGCCCTCTAAACAGCTTGCCCACAATCATGCAATTAAAAAAGAGCTAAAACTGGGGTAAAAGTCAAGGTTTTATTCCAATTCCTATTTGTCTTCCTAGCTCATTCATACGCTCGATTCATTCAAGCTCTTATTAAAAGGTGATTTCTCCAATGTAGCAGAGACTGGATTAAAGCTCAGGTGTGATGTATTCTACGTCCTTCACCCTTTAAACCACAGATTTGCTTTCCTTGGTTACCAGCTGTCAACTGCTGTCTGAAAATATTAAATGGAAAAATCCAGAAACAAACCATTCATAAAAATAACAATAACTGTAATAAAATAACAACTATGTCTCAGTATTTTCCCTTTAACTGTGATGCTCATGTTGGGCTCAGATGTATACACTTTATCATATTAGGTAAGAACACCCTGAATTCTACTTGGTTGGAAGTCCTTGTTAAATTTTAGATGATATTTTTCAATGCACATTCCCAATGTTTAACAATAATCACCCTCAATGATGATAGATTTTTTTCCATAGAGCTATGAAGCTGGACAATTACACTAATAGACTGTTTATCATTAACCCTTGTCCACATGGATATCAAGAAGCCTGCATCTTAATGCAGCATAGCACAGAATTCTCAGCTATTGCTGAAGACCCAGGGATCACCTCACGCAGGATGGACATTGGAGTTAATGGGAATAGGTATAAGATGGGTTTGGAAATGAAGCCTGTTGTATCATGGAAATAAATTGTTTTTGCCTCATGTGTTAGAGCTGTACCAAACAAAAGAAGGAGCCATGTTCAAACTTAGCTTCCAAATCAAAAGCTGTGATCTCATTTGACCAGGGAAATTAAAACGGCAAGTTCTCTGGCCTCAGTAATTCAGCAAACACTAAGAACCCAGTGTCTGTCATCGGATAGGCTTAAGTGTGGCACCCAATGCTGCATCTGGTTCTGTGTGTGCTTGTGAGAGGTTGATTTCACTTCTCTGAGTCTCGATTGACTCATTTGTAAACAAAGCAGCTACTAAGTAAGTATTGTGATTAATACTAACTGGAACAGTGCAGCTGAAGCCCCGGGCCTCGCTCGGATCCATGGCAGAGCAGGCTCGCAGTTGTCACTGTCCTCCCTGTTGGTGTGGGTGACCTGTAGGCAGAAATGAGTTGAAGGGATTACATGGCTTAAGCATTTTGAGTACCTAGACCTATGTAACTACTGAGAAATGAAAATCAGACACAGCTGCTCTCCAGAGCGAAGGCAGAAATGGCCGCTGTTGTCTGTTTAGCTACCACAGAGAAGTGAGAGGCCCCCTCTGTTCGCCTCGACCTTCTTAAATAGCCACCATCACAACTCCATGTATTCTAGAAACACCTCCTAAGTCACCCACACCAGCACCAGGCTCCTTCCTATACAGGGAGTCCAGAACCCCCAGACTTGCTCATTGGGTTAACTCTCTATAAACAAATTACAAATGTAGGATTTGAAGCACAACACAAAAATAAGAAAAAGCAGACCCTTCAAAGGGACCTGAAGTCTACTAACGCTGCATGCCTGGACTGACAATTCTTGGAAGCCACCACTCAGCAAGAGCACTCCTTGGAAAGGAGACCAGTGATTGTGAAACCTGGCTGTCTGCAGAGTGATGGGATCTGGCTGCTCACTGGTACAGAGGCTGTGGTAGCCTGAGAAGGCTACAACTGCTTTTTTCACATTTCTGTGTCCCTGTGTGTGTAAAAGTTTTTACGCTGTTTCAAGTTTGTGGCAGAGTAGCATGATGCCAATTTTTAAAAATAATTTTTATCTTATGCGCATTTGTGTTTTGCCTGCATTATATTTGTGTGAAGGTGTCCAGTCCCTCTGAAACTGGAGTTGTAAACTGCCAGGTGGGTGCTGGGAATTAAACCCAGGTCCTCTGGAAGAATAGCCAGTGTTCTTATCCACTAAGCTACCTCTCCAGCCCAGAAGATACTATTTAAACACTCAGAATTCTCTTTCCTCAGCAGGAAGCGTGTTCATAAAATCCCTACCAACTGGGAAGAGGAATTTATACTTTCCAAAAGTAAAATAAATGGTTCTCAGACCATGGGTCGCGACCCCTCGGGTGGCATGTCACATATCCTGATACTTACATAACGTTTCATAACAGTAGCAAAATTACAGTTATAATGCAGAAATGAAATAATATTATGGTTGGGGGTCGCCACAACATGAGGAAATAACTGTATCAAAAGGTCACACTGCTCCAGAAGGCATTTCAGATTTCGTTAGGCTAAATACTGAGTAAGTATGCTGCAAGTACCATTATGAAACTTGAAAGATGCCATTTGATTTAGACAAGCCTGGGTGTTGAACGAGAAATGTCTTTTTAAACCCACACAGGAAATCTAAAACTGGTTGCCCATAGAGTAAAATGCAGAGAACTTTAAAAATTCGTTTATCTAAGTCTCCAGAGCAGCCCTCTCCTCTCTCTCCAGCCTTCACCGCCCCCCCGACAACGCACTTCCTGGGGTCATCTTTTGAGGTAGAAACATTTGCGGGGCTGACTGGCCTGGGGCGCTGGTGGCTCTCCAAAGAGCCATCTGAGTAGCTCAGGCTAACCCGGGTGGGAAGGGCTGGAGAGCAGCGGTTCCCAGCGCCAAGGGCTCCCCGGTGCCACCAGCATCGGGCTGAGTCTTACCCAGCCGGGCTGCTCCCATCCCAGACGGTAACCGGGCAGGCACCACCGGCATCCAGCCACCTTAGACACGGGATCCAGCTTAGCTCTGGCTCCATTCGGTGCCAAAGAGGAGCAAAGAGAAACTTGAGTAGCAGTTTTAACCGCAAAGCAAAGAAAGCTTTGGGGCTGGTAGGGTCGGGTGGAGTGGCTCACCAGGCAAATCGCGTGCCCCTTTGCCGGTGGCACACGTGCCCATCTCTGCGGGTGTCTAAGCATTTGATGCCAGGGATACTTCCTGGAAAGAAGAAAAGGAGCACGGGGGAGGGGAAGGTTATCTCGTAAAACGAATGACACAGAATTTTAGTTTTTTGCACTTTCTGGGGAACCTGCCCAAAGCCTGACTTCTGTGCAAACAAAACGTTTGAGTGACAACAGACCCAGCAGTCACTTCTTCCTGCGGGACACCGATTTGTTTATGCGTGTGTACATTCTTGCCCTTCTTCGCTGGAGGGGCTAGGTAAGGTGGGCGCTGGTGACTCCAGTTCCTGTCACCTCCTGACGTCCGTCTTTTGCAGGTCTGACTTAGACACATACGACACTTGAATTCCCTATGCAGGGTTAAAAGGAAAATCCTTTTTGACATCCCCATCGTGTTCCCGGTAGATTGAGGATCTTACTTCACTCATAATTACCCATACCTTGTGTTTTCTGGGATGTGCTTGATGCGAAGATGGGGGGGGGGAGACAAATGAATGTGATTTCAGATACTGGCACAGCCCCCAGTAAGCCAGCAAACTCTTCTTTGCAATCAAGGAGAAAAACTACAGGATAGTGACAAGGGACTAGCTCTAAAGCACACAGATGAGTCTTGGAGACAGGAGGCCTGGGAGCAAGCATTCAAAGCTAAATTAAAAGATGTACACCACACCGTCGATACCTAGTCAGGTTTTCCATGGGCAACTGCTTTGAGTTTGGAAAAGGCTGACCCAGTAATTACAATTTGTTATATCTGCACAAACGAAGACAGACAATGCTCCAGCATGTGTCTCTAAGAAAACGAAACCGTTTTTTTTTTTTCCTCATTATAATATGAGCATATCACAGGTATAAGCCACAATCCTACAGGGCAGGTAGTTACAGAAAGATCAAATCAAACTCTAAAGGACGTGCTAAATAAACAGGAAGGGGTGATAACGACCCCATATAAAGGCTGCATGTGCTTTATTAACTTTGAATTTTCTGAATGCTAATGAGAAAGGAACAGCAGCGTTGCAGAGACACTGGGTAACAGAAAAAACTGGAATCAAACCAACCAGTGTACTTCAAACACATGCTGACCTCCTAATAGGAACCAGGGCATGGGTAACGTTGGGAAAGAGGTTTTGGTTTTTTTCCCCCAGGCTAAAAACAAAGATATGGGTATCATCAAAATTGAAAAAGATTCGATTTGAACAAGACACCTCTTAGGTAGAAGAGATGATAGTTCATCAAGCAGCATGGCCGTTTAATCTAAACTCTCCTGTAAAACCAACATACTTTTTCATTTGATCAGCTATAACTTGCCAAGGAGAACCGCCCCAAAATCTAGGGCTGGGGAAGGGTTTTATTATTTGTCTTTTCAGGAAAATAAAGGCATCCAGCTAAGGTAGCCAGAGAACACTAGACAAATGAGATATCTGAAGAAAAAGGAGAAATCATCTAGAATAATTGTCCCAAGGAAAAGAGTAAACTGGTCTATTGGTATATCACATTTACAACAGGGTAAAATTTCATAAAACTTCCCAAATGTGTGTTTCCTATTTCTATACATAAACACAATATGAATGGTCTTTTTGCAGTCTCAGTCTGATTAAAGATCAGAAGCTGGCTTTGGAGTTGAAGAATGGCTCTCTCCTTCTCTAAACCCATGCGTGTTTGTTAAAGTTAAATATAAAATCTCTTGTCTCGTGTCAGAAGAGCCATCTAATATGGAACAGAAGAAAAGCAAATATTTAGGACTCATAATTTTTGTGAAGATATCAGTGGTCATTAAAGTGCTAACCAGTTCCTGAAAAAGGTTTTGTCTACCTTCATGTACACGATTTATGTTAGAGTGTCAGTTTTCTACAATGAACCATTGCCACACCTAACAGCGACCGCTGAAGTCTCCAAAGGGAGGGGCCCCACGACTGTCACACACTGTTATGTTGAACAACACCAATTAAAGATTGGCTTTGGACTACAAACCACACATGACATTTTTGAGAAGACTTGCTGAGGTGACCCAGCCTCACAGACTACTTTAGCAAGCTTTTAACATAAGCCCTGTATGAGCCCGTTATGCAAAGTCAGGACAACAGATGATACAGCCTGACAATTGACCAAAACTATCTTTTCAGGGTCCCCTAAAGATGCCATCAGCCCCACACAGCAGGAAGTCACTTTAAGGACATGACGCCCACGTTCCCAAGAGTGGGGTGGGTGGATTTTGGTCACTCACTGGGTTATGGGTATTTGTCATCGTTGAGGGGGATTGGTTACAAAATGTTGTTGTTTATGATTAGGAAGAAAGTTGAACAAAGGGGATTATATTCAAGGTTTTTTATTTTAAAAAAAGAGGAATCCAGATATAATATATAAAAAGGGTAGATCACTGAATCTACTCTTAAAAAGCAACTACTAGTTTTAAATATTTTACAATGGATTTTTACATATAGTATACAAATATATATTGATACAAATTTGAGATTAACTTTGCTAAAATATACTTTATGTGCGTTTCCAATATTGTTCAAGGTATTGTACCTCTACAGCTCATTTAACAAAGTAATACAAATGTCTAGTCCTTGAAAGTTATTATTATCAACTATATGGGCTAATAATGAAATGTAGTTTAGTAATTAGTCAACTATTACAATAGAACTTTTAGTAACATTAGGTGTGCTTACAAGGTTAAACAGATACTTTAGAAAGACAGTCTTAAAATGCTTCAGAGATCTACAGAATATGGCATTTAGCACGTTTTAATAACATAGGATCTTTTTTTATGACAATGAGACATGCCTGCAACTGGCAGTTCCAATCTGTGTCTGAGAAGACGATAGGCATCGAAGAAACTCCACATGGAATTTACTCTCTTTGTGGCAAAGGTAAGCCACTGGGCAAGCAAGTGCCCTTGCCTCAACTGCTGACTGCTGTCCAAGTTGGACAAACAGGACACCAAAAAGAGTGACTACAAATCTTGCCAAGACATAGCAGTCCAGTCCTTCAGAACATCCTGGTTCACAGAAATGTCTGTCAGAAATGCTAGGCTTATAGGCTGAAAATGGATGCCCCAATTATGCGTGCGTGCGTGTGCGTGCGTGCGTGCGTGCGTGGTGGGATATTTTAATCGCACTCTGATATTCCCAAGACTGCCCAATAAAGTTACAGAGCCACTGATTGGCTGACCTGAATTGGCCACAGAGAAGCCGACAATGTGAATAGAAAAGACACACAGGAAGGAGAGTTTGGGGACAGAGCTCTCTTAGTTCTGGAGACGATGAAAGAGACATGCCTTGTGCCATGTGTTCAGCCAAAAAAAAGCCAAGTCAGTTAGTTGTTGCTCATGCAGCCTGAGCTAGCAGAATTTCACCCCAGCCTTTGACGTCTGAGTCTCATTGATAAAAGAATGATAGAGATTTAAGTTAAACCTACATATTGCAGCGGTGACAGACCCAGGGCCCATGGACCAGAAGTCCCACCGGGCTGCAGCCCACGTGGCTGGCAGAGTGCTGACTGAGGGACTGTGGGGTGGCAGAGCATAATTAAAATATCAGTAAATTCATGTACAGCCATTAAACTGAATTAAAAAAAAACCTCATGTGTGTATGTATTTGTATGTGTGTATGCATGTGTGTATATGTTTGTATGTATATGTGCATGTATGTATACATGTGTGTATGTGTGTTTGTGTGTATGTATATGTGTGTTTGTGTGTATATATGTGTGTGTCTGTGTGTATGCATGTGTGTGTGTGTGTGTGTGTGTGTGTGTGTGTGTGTATGTATCTCACATATTGAGATGATTTTGGTTTACCCAATGAGAGTAATTAGAACTTGAAATTTTTTAAACATTTCTTTAAGTGAACATTTATGGTTTTCAATTTATTTTTATATCCTAAGTTATTTTCTTTTTCTGGAGGGGGTGGGAGAAGGAGGGGAGGGAGGGAGGGAGGGAGGAAGAGGGAACTGGGATCGATAAGCAAAATAAGAAAAAAAAACCTCAAACAACTAATGAAAAGAATTTGAAATTTTTTATTTCAACAGACTTCTTGTTCTCATCTGTTAGGATGATCTGTTTAGAAGTTTGCATTCTTGCTGCGGTGGTAATCTCCAGTCTTTGAAGAGAAAAGCACTGTGTGACTCATCAGGAGCTGAGACCGAGGCCTCTTTCCCTGACAGGAAGGTGCAGTTTCTCACAGAAAAGGTCCGCACAGACTCTGAGCCTCAGGACCCACGCCCCACAGACCCTCATCCTTCCGCTCCTGCTCGCACAGCATCCCCAGCTGCTGCGCCTGAGCTGTTTTGTCTCTTTAATGAAGGTAGCTGTGTTAAAGCGCAATTTAAATGTGTCTACCCTTGTAGTTCACACGTAGTTTTGTTTTCTCAGATTTTTGTCAATGTTTAATTCGCGCTATCTGAAGTTCATTAGAATATTTGGAAAACCGGTGCCTGAACTGATAAGCAAAATGGAAATCAGTGAAAATTCCCTGATAACCTATGCTTCTGAAGAAAAAAAAATAATAATAAATTCCATCTAAGCTTAAAAATGTTACATCCTAAGTCAGTTGCAAAGCACGAGGATTGATCAACTGTGTGAATGAAATGCAAAAGATTTGAGTTCGAAATTAACCGTGTTCTGCTCGGAAGGGAGTCTATCTTTCTGTGTTCCAGCGACCGCACCGTACGTTGCTGCTTCGATCAATAAGGGTCCAATTATACCTGAAACGAGGATTAATTATCCTAAAAGCACCAATCAGTTGGGCAAGGACACCAGGGATAAAGCCATCTCTTGTTTGCATCGTGAGGCTGCTCCGCCACCATCACAGCCCGCTGATTGACACGAGTCCCTCTTCCCCTCAGTTAATTCAAACAGAACATTTCTTCGGTACTTCAGCTGATGGGATGGTAAATAATTTTCCGACTAAAAGTTGAAGTGGTTTGATTAGAAGCAATTTTTTCTGTTTTGCACAGTAAAAAGATGAACCACGTGGCCGAGCAAACCCATTTCCAGGGCGGTCTCGTCCCGCTAATTGCTGCTCGGCTAATGCAGTAGAAACGAGTCCCAGGAAGTAGAGAAATCCATTTACCCGACCATGACATTTAAGTAGCAAACACAAGCGGTGGATTTTTCCATTACCCTCCTTTCCAACCCCGCTACACTCCACCTGAGGCCCTTCCGAGATGAGCGCAGGGCACTTACATACAATTTGGGAACTATAATCAAGGTCCACTTCAAAATGTTTGAGAGCAGACTAAAAACATTTTTTAGAAAAGCATAATTAAGTCCATAACCAATTTCACTAATTCTTGATAATGTATTGGGAAACTAAATCATTTCACAATGCTCTCAGAAATGCATGTCTTTCTTACGGCAGGGGAGAACTGGGATCGCTCCTCTGTCACAACCCACACTATTTATCACCAAGAGTCTCAGCCACTGGACTCTTGTTTTGAGAGAGAATTGCTCCAGCAAGAACCACACCAGTTTTCTGAAAATACCATGGACCCCACCATGGTGTGTTTTATACAAGGAAAAGGTGATATATTGTTTATGGTTTATTACAGCCTGCCAGAGAATTCAGAAAGCAAAGTCCCACAAGCCATAGAAGCCAGGCACACACCTTTAATCCCAGCAGTCAGAAGCTAGGAGGTGGTGGCACACACCTTTAATCCTAGGACTCGGGATTAAGAGGTGGACAGATCTCTGTGAGTTCAAGGCCACCCAGATCTACACAAGAGTAAACCTGTCTATAAGAGAAGTATAGCTCACACCTTTAATCCCAACATTAGGGAAGCATATAGGACAGAAGCAAGGTCTCAGAGAGGCATTCCTTCTCCAGCCGCATTGAGGAGAGGCAGCAGTTTGAGACTTGGTGAAGAGCTTGTTCGTGGATCAGCCCTTTCAGCCTGAGCTAGAGCTGAGAGCTAGTGGCTGACTGCTTTGCTTTTTGTGATATTCAGCCTGAAGCTTGAACCCTAGTATCAGTGTCTGGGTCTTTTCCAGTTACAAAATGCTGTCTGGATCCAATCAGAGAGCCTCTGGGAAGCTCGCATCAAACTGAAGCCCACTGTCTTCCCCAGTACAGGAACAGGGCTGACAGCCTACAAATGTTTGGTGATTGAAGGACGTTTGCCAGGCGCTGGACTTCGAGGGTGTGGAGAAGACCAGAGCAATGCTTTGAAACTAATCAAAGTCGGTTTTGTTTCATCTTGACACCCAAAGGGTCACGGGGGCCTCTGAAACAGCAGTAGTGACGGGAAATTCAGACTGCTCTCTCTGATTGAAATTCCTGCAATAATTCATCAGCACTGCTTTGAAGCCAAATCATCACGTCTGTGCTGAATTTGGAGACTACTTGCACAAACCATCAGCCTTCTGCTGCAAACAAACTACAGAGCCACAGGAAAGCATGGTCTTTGGAGACTATCTTCCGATCACCAAGCATTTTGACCCTTTATTTGTTGTTTGCTTCTATTACTTCAGGAAAAAAAAAAAAGGAAGGAAGAAAAGAATAATTATGTTAGAGAGAGTTTTTCCTGGTGTAAATTGTAAATTTCAGGACCAGACAAAACCATCAAGTTCAAGGGTGAGGAAAATACCAACCTTGCTTCCTTTTGATTTTTATATAATTTATTTTATGTACATGCATGCCAGGGTACATATGTGGAAGTCAGAAGACAGCAAGACGGAGCTCCTTCCAGCCACGAGTTCTGGGGACCTAACCCAGGTTGTCGGGCTTGGCAGTGGTCTCCTTTACCCCCTGAACTATATTCTGCCATCCCCTCCTTGCTCCTTAATGATGGCAGCCCACCTGAGAAACACAGCCAGATTGCATGCTTAAGACTTTAACAAAGATACCTTAAAGAGCAGTGGTGGTGCGCACACTCAGGATCTCTGACTCTGAGGCCAGCTTGGTCTATATTGCAAGTTCCAGACCAGCCAGGGCTGCACACTGAGATCCTGAAGCAAAACACAATTTCTTTTAACTCAAAGAGTGTTCGGTAACTATCAAAAGCTTCGCCAAACAAACAAACAAAATGTATGCCTTTAATCCCAGCACTCAGGAGGCAGAGGTAGGTGGATCTCTGTGAGTTCCAGACCAGCCTGGTCTACATATCAAGTCCTGGAATATCCAGGGCTACACAGAGAAAACCTGTCTTGAAAAACCAAAGGGGGATGGGGAGAAATGACACACACACACACACACACACACACACTGGAATTCAATTCAATTTAAAAAGAAAAGATGAGTCCCTGTCATTTCTAACAACCTGGACAGAATCTAAGTCAGGTATAGAAAAGTAACTGAGCCATGACATCATGCACGCACAGAACCTGGGAAGACTTCTCTCATGGCAGCTGAGGGGAGGGTGGTGGCTTCTCTGGGGCCACCGAGAAGCTGATTCACAGGGACTAGGAGAGTTCGTACACTGTGGTACAGAAAGATGATCACAGATGGAGATAATGTGTTGTGCATTTCAAACACCTGGAAAACAGACAGACGAGTATCAAGACACCTCCTTATCCCTTGGCCATGTACACTTGTATGTTTTATGTATGTGTTAGAAAATAAATTTCATTTCACATTTAAAAGACGGTGCTAAAGAGACTGCTCAGGTGGGAATACGCTTACCTGCCAAGTACAGGAACCTGAGTTCAGGCCTCCTGCACCACACAAAGGCCAGACGGACGCAGCCCTGGTCTGGAACATCCGTGTTGCTTGTGCAGAGACAGGCAGAGACACCTGGGGCTTGGGACCAGCTTGTCTAGCCAGCTGGTGAACTCTGGGCTCAGTAAGAGACTGTCTAAGAAACATAAGCAAATAAATAAGGTGGAGAGTCACTGAGGAAGACAACCAACAGCCTCATCCAGGCCCTCCACAAGCACACAGGCACACGCGCATGCACAACGTTACAGTTTGAAAGAAAGGAAACTGGCTCTGGCAAGCATTGCTCTTGGCTGCTGTGAGTGACACAGAATAGTTGTTGACCTTTGTGACTAAGTCAAAGATACAGCAGATGCTAGGATAAAACAAAGGATTTGTGTTGAGGAGTTTCCCTCTGAGAACACAAACTGGGATGTGCCAGAGACCACAGCTGAGGTCAAACCACCTGAGCTCTTGGCAGTGTACCCGGAGGGCCAGGAGACAGAGTGGCTGGCAGGGCACTGGATGAACCTGAAAGACAAGAACAAAATGGTTCTGATGTGTAGAAAGCCCAACTACAGTCTCCTGTCTTAGGACTGAGGTGCAGGCAGCTGGCTGAGGGCTGCAGGGATTACAACCAGAGCAATCTCTTAGCAGAGACACTGGGCAAGAAACATATTGGTGGGGCTCAAGAGATGGCTCGGTGGTTAAGAGCAATTGAGGCTGCTCTTCCAGAGGACCCTGGTTCAATTCCTAACACTCACATGATGGCTACAACCATCTGTAAATCCTAGTCCCAGGGAAGTAGATACCTCCTCTAGGCACTGCATGAAGTGGTACATCACATATGTGTGGGCCAAAACATCCACACACATAAACTACACACACACGGGGGGGGGGGGGGGGAAGGTATGCAACCCCAGAGCATTAGACCCACAGCCAGGTCCTGGGAGCAGATCTTACCCACACAAAGTTATCCTGCCTTTTATACTTAGCCTCCTACCTGGGGGCTATGGCGGGAGCATTTTCAAGAGTTTAAGTGTAGCCTGGGCTACACTGCGAGGCCCAGACCAGATCTACAGTGTGAGGTTCTCACAAAAGAAAAACAAACAAAAGCTATGTTTACGTGTGTCTGGAACCAACAGGTCTGAGCAGTCATTACCATTTGTAGGTAATGCTTGTGCCCCAGGCCATCCTGGTGAACCGAACCAGCTCATTTCTCAGGTGGGGGGGGGACACCATGACAATGCCTGCTTTCTCCACATCAACATAGTGCTCTGAGCCTTCAGACCCACTTTCTAAATGCCCAGATGTTCCCAGTTCATTTTTCTACCAAGCTGTTGCCTGACAGTCTATTTTCATCAGAGGCAATGGGGGGGACAGGCAGATCTCTGAGAGTTCCAGGCCAGCCTGGGCCACATGGTAAGAACCTCTTAGAAAACCAAAGGAGTGGAAGAAGGCAGGCAGCACATCTTCAAAGCTGTGCACTTCGGGTGGGATAATCACCCTCCCTGGACTTCTTCCTGGAAGCACACACGGCAAGTGCCATGGGGGTTAAATGAGACAGTTCCTTAAGTCTTAAGTAGTATTCTCGGCTCACCATGAGCCACCCACAGAGGTGACCGGCCGACGAAGTTCCCCACTGGACAAAGGGCATTTGGTCATCAAAAGGCACAGGCGCACCCAGCGGGAACCAGGACTGATGTCCCTCCCCATTTCTGTTTCCTGTTTTTTCTCAGATGAGGTGTGGCTGTGCAGTCCTTGCTGGGGCTCCATAGGCTGACATGGCTGGGTCTAAACTCAAGGCAACCTTGTGCCCTGGCCCCTACGTACCCGGTTACGAGCTCACACCCCAACCCCACGCCCAGACCCCCAAAACTCTGGGCTGCAGGAAGATGGAAGTGCACCCCGACTGTCTGAGTACATGCTGAGTTTTCTACTTTGGGAAGGGTCTTCATTCCCCTTTGGCTCCATCTCAAGCCCCAGCTAATTCTAGATGAACTTAGAAGAGTTTTTTGTGTACTCCAGGGAAATATTGCAAGTACAAACTAAGAGTGATTAGTAAAATAAGTCATAATGTGATTCTAATGCCAAATGGCTTGCAATTATTCTCTTACTGTGGGTCTCTTCCATAGAAGGTAGAGAAACGGCTGCATGTGAGGGCCAAAATGAGTACACTGTCCCTTCCGATGACATCAGCCCGTGCCCTCTGAAACACTCGTAACTTCATTAAGGCAGGTTGCTCCCACAGGAACACTATTAAATGGGGCAGTTCTGCTTCTACTAAACGCAATTTTTCCAAAGTCAGATGATAATGCAGCTGGGGCCTCAGAGGGAAACGAAGGGAGCAGGAAAGAACAGGTCACAGAAAACGATACAGCAGATAAAGAGGGCAGGAGACCGGGGTGGCACACAGGTCGGTGGCACCTGTACGCCCACAGAAGCCCAGCTGGAGGAGCGCCCAGCTGTTCACCGTTCTCCTGACAACTAGCTTGTGAGTGCTTGGCTCCTGGATGCAGAACCACGGCCATGGGTCCAGATTCCAGAAGGCCCCCGACACCCAGCTGTAGGCAGCAGCTCTGTGGTAACTGTCTGTGGAAACTCAATGTGTGTTGTTACTCCTAAGTGCGCTAGCCTCTCGGACTTTCACCTCAGGCCTTCGCTTTGTCTGGTCAGGGGCTCAGTGGTTTAGACGACAAAAAGACCAGGAGCTTGAGGCAGCTGCTGAAGACGCTGCTGGATGGGCAGAGGGCAGCAGAGTTGGGAAGAGGGCAGTTTGGCGGCTCTGTAAGTCTTAGCATCCAGGGACGATGTCCCAGTTATGCACCTTCTGGAGCGCGCTGTCCTAACATGTCCAGAAAAACGGCTGTATTTCAGAGACGATGTGGAGGAGCCTGCCCGTTCTTTCTCAGCAAAGTCACGTGCAGGGACAGAAGGCATCTGCTGTTAAACGTTCAGTCACACGAGTTAACTGAAGCCACAGCATTTAATTTTGAAGGAAATTAGATTGGATCTGAATAATTGAAGATAAGTGGAGAAACATTTTAGTAGAACTTAGTAATTTGCCTCATTGTTCCCGGGCCATTAGTGCCCAGTCTCGTTAGATGCATCGTGACCGCGTGGTTGGTGAGGACTGGCTAATGACACTCACCGAGCCGCTCTTCTCAGAGCTGAAAGCTGTTGTGCTGGTTGAAACGGCTTTCGTCCATCTGCAATCCGAGTTTTGTCATCCTCTACGTCGCTTTCAGAACTGGAGATAAAATACGGTGTGCTGAAAACAACAATGGCCACCATTCGCCTCCACCACCACGCGTATGGCACAAACGTCTGCTCCTGTTACTTCCATATCCAGCTCCCTCCATCTTCAGCAGTTGACTCTTCAGCCTCCCTGTCAGACAACAGAGAAGAGTATAAAAGCCAGGCCAGCCCAAGAACACACACCATTGGGCAGAACTCCATTAAAAGCCCAACCACACTCGATCCCAAGGCAGGCAGGTCGGGTTTCAAGTCTGGCCGGCTGCCGAGGGAGGGCTGGCCGGACCTCAACTGTCTCTGTTGCGCCCACGCATTTTATTTGTGTGCAGAAGAAAACAAAGAGGCTATATGTCCAAGCTTGAAGTGAGCAAGATTTGCCTTAGGCTGAAAACGAAAGAATGACAGATGCTTCATAAGATAAGAATAACAAAAGACACCATCTTGAAAGATTCAAATATAATAAGAAACCGGAAAATCATTTTGAGTCCATGATTGTTAATATTCAAGTGAGTGATATTACATAATACAAAAGGCCCAAATGACCGACAGACATATGAAAACCAACAGACCCAGCAGAAGCTCATTTCTTGCTCACAGAACGGTACAGAACATGTGCACGGGCAGAGGAAGTGATGGAAGTTGCCCTTGTGCAACGCGGGGGCTTCCACAGCTCTCCTGGGAGTCATCTTCCCAGCTGGCCTGCAAGAAAAGAGATCACAGTAGACGGCAGAGGGTTTGTGGATTTCACTGGAAGTAGTATTGTATCACTTTTGAACAAAACTCAAGTAAGGCTAGGTACAGTATCACAGGCCTTTGATCCCAGTAATCAGGACACAGAGGCAGGCAGAGCGCTACAAGTTTGAGGCCAGCCCATTATACATAGACCATTCCAAGCCAGTCAAGGTGGTATAGTGAGCCCATCTCACCCCCCTCCCCAAAGAGCCAAAAGAACAAAGAGTAAAAAACAACAGCAACAGGGTACTGCCCCGTGGGCTGTTAGTGAGGGAGCCTCCCTAATACAGGCGACACAGTCCATTGCCATCGCTCTCTCTCAGACGCCCCGCAGAACTAGACAGTGAGGCCTCATTGCTGAAGACACCCACGCTCTGGATACAGGACACAGAGACCCAGCTGGGGCTGAGCCTCTTCCCCTCTGTCTCGCATTTGCAGAGCTAGAAGGCGCTATGCAGGCTGCTAGGGAGGACAAGCCGTTAACTACCCCACCCAGCATTCTGCAATATGAACCTCGTGGCAAGAGATACACAAGAGGCACAATAGTGAGCAGCATGAGTGTTCGAGGGAGCCACCTGTTCCCAGCGTGGATTCAAGGCCTACTTCATGGAAGGGAATACGGCCTTGGTGCTGCAGAACTACAGTTATAGCGGGGGAAGCCAGGGCCCTCCTACTGACGCTACACCAAGTAGACAATGTACTTAAACTGCCTTCTCAGCATTTGAGCCTGCACCCGTGGGCTGGTGGAGCCCTCGGCCTTGGCCGAAGAACCCTGTCTTTCAGAAGTGGTTGAAGCAGGGATTCATACGGGGACCATAGTTCTGGGATGAAGTGACTCAGTCCAAACAGGACATCTGTGTCACCCTCTCCAAGGTCCAGGGAACACTGCAGAAGAGGGGATGGCAAGACTGTGTGAGCCAAGGATGCAGAGAACTGCCCTGGGCTCTGTCGCCTGGATATGACGGGGCCACCTCAGCCATGAACACAGCAGCTCTGACAGCCACATGAGGCTGGGGTTGGCGAAGGGGTGGGAAGGCAGATGTGATCTTGGTTCTGCCAAAAATCTTAAAAAGTCGCCCTTGTGGCTGTAGAGGTGGCTCAGCCATTAAGAGTGTTCGCTGCCCGAGTTCAGTTCCCAGCACCTACATGATGGCTCACAACCATGACCTCTCCTGACTTCCAAGGGTACCAGGCATGCCCACGGTACACATACACACATGAGAACAAAACACTCATGCATGAAAATAAATGAATGTTTTATATATATGTATGTATGTGTGTGTATATATATGTATATATATATATATATATATATATATATATATATGAGAGAATGCAATGTAAAAGGAAATGTCCTAAATGACTGTTTAAATGATAATCATTGCCATTTGTCAATTGTTTCAAAACTTTTCTTGAAATATTAGCATTTGCTTACATGAGCTTTTTGTTTTAAAGATATTTACAAATAAAATTTGCTCTGAATTTCATGGCAGTTACCAAAAGAGCAGATAATTACTATCTCTGGTAATATCTGACAAGAAATTAATTTATTTGTAGCATGACGGCTCTTTGCCCCATCCAAGAAAAGTCATGTCTTTCAATGAGTGAACAAAGAAGCCAGAAGAGCCGTGGAAGGACAAAGGTACCACTGTTCTGCTTTCATTACCTTTCCTAAGCTCAGCATGGTCCCTGAGAGGATGGGACCCAGGGAAACGGCACCGGTCCCTGGCTCCCCCAAAGCGCACACATGAAACATGAAACATGCCATAGGAGTGTGTGTGCCCCCAAAGCACACACATGAAACATGCCATAGGAGTGCGTGTGCCCCCAAAGCGCACACATGAAACATGAAACATGCCATAGGAGTGTGTGTGCCCCCAAAGCGCACACATGAAACATGAAACATGCCATAGGAGTGTGTGTGCCCCCAAAGCGCACACATGAAACATGAAACATGCTGTAGGAGTGTGTGTGCCCCCAAAGCGCACACATGAAACATGAAACACGCCGTAGGAGTGCGTGTCCCCTCATTAAGTTTCGTCTTCACTACCTGCTTTTTAAGTGTGAAGTTTCAGTTCTAAGTAGGACATAAGGTGCTATGTAAATATTTTATAATTCCTAATAAAACTACTGCAAAGAAATACAGAGCATATCTGCTTTATCCCCAAGCCCCAAACCCGGAGTACTCCAACACGCAGGGTTCTCTGAGCCCCCAGTGTGACGCCACAGACAGAAAGCTTACCTTGTGTGTAACGGTCACGGTGAAAACACAAGCATGCTAAAAGTCTGTGCAAAATTTCACCCAGCTAGAAGCAGGGGCTAGAATACCCCAGTAAAATCTATTACTTTGTATACTAACTAATAATAAAAGATGGCTCAGCAGGGATAAGCCCTGACTGCCCGGCCTGAGGGCCTGGGCTCAGTCCCTGGAGCCCACACAGTAGAAGAAGAGAGCCAGTTCCCATAAGTTACTCTGTGACCTCCACACATGTACATGTGTGTGCACACACATAAAATAAATAAACGCAATGAACATTTAAGTAATCAAGTCCACAATGTATAAATTAAATACAGCAATAAAACATATTCAAATAACCCTAAAGGAAAAAAAAAAAAGGAAAGGAAAACAGAGGGAAAAAAATACAAATAAAAAATAATCTTAAATACAAATATATCACCTATTAAATACAAATATTGAATTAAGAATAAATATTTTAAATGTACCAATTAAAAAACAGAAATTGGGAAGGACACAAATAATTTAGAAATGATATGAACATGAAAATGTATGTTGCCTGAAGAAAATTCTCATCAAATGCTACTTGTCTTCTAGCCTCTGCACATGCACCTCAGTCTCTGTCTCACATACACGCACACACATGCACACACACACACAAGTGTACATGTACACACATACACACGTACGTACATGCACACACACATTACACACATATACACATATGCATACCACAGGCTAAAGCACCTGCACCCACAAGGACCCAAGGCTTGGGTAAGATGCAGCACTTTGGGAAACATCAGTGACGGCGTTGCCTTGAAGTGGAGGTAGACAACAGCCTGTACAGAAATCTTATGCACAGCTTCAGACCCTCTGAAGAGGCACCTCAGATGCCTCTCTGATGAGCTCTACCCAAGCAAAGTAAGGGAACAAACACTCTGCACACGCTCTTTCCAAACACAGAGGAGACAAGAGGGGCATGTCATGATGCCAGGGTTGATCTGGAACTAAAACCTAAGTCATTATAAGGAAAGCGCCTTCGGGGCTAGAAGGGCTTGGTGGTTACGAGCACTCGCTGCTCTCATGGAGGACCTGCGTCCAGTCCTCGGCACACACATGGGGCTCACAGCCGTGTCTAACTCCTGTTCCAGGCTTCCTCTAACCTCCACGAGCTCCCGCACACGTGCGGTGCATACACGTACACACATGAAATCAAATACTTAAAGAAAAAAATATGCCTTGAGAATGTTTTCTGGCTCACTCAACAAAATACCAGCAAACTGAATCTGGCAATAAATTAAAACAATGTCCTATCTCAAAGTACCAGAAACAATGGATGTGATCCACCGTTATGGCATTCTAGGGAAGAAAAAGCTACATGCATGATCCTATCAGATCACACTGAAGTCTCTTGACACCGCCCAGCCTCCATTCACAGTAAGAATCTCAGCGGTTTGGAAATAGAATGGTACTACAGGAGCAGACATAGCCCTTGCTGATGATGTAGACTCGAACCTAAAACCCTCCTGCCTCGACCTCTTGAGAGCTGGGGTCACGGTCATGTGCTATCAGCTCCTGGCTGCTGGCTTCTAGCCCATGTTCTGAGGGCCAGGGTTCAGTTAATGGAGCTTTCTAATCCCATTGTGCTCTCCAGTTATAATATATTAGTCTTACCCTAAGGGAAGGAGATAAGATGTGATTAAAATGCAGAACGCTTCTCAGAGACCTCGATGGCGAGTCCCTTGGAGATGTGCTCCCTACACACAGACACACACACACACACACACACACACACACACACACACACACGTATCTTAGCAAGCTAGGACTGCATCTTATCCCACTCCATCTTATCCCACTCTGCCCAGGAAAGAGTGAGCGTTGTATTGCAGCTAGGGCTGTTTCGCTTGTGGTGGGTGAAGGCCATGGTGCTGAGTGTTGCTCCAAGTCAGCGCAAGCAAACAAGGACAGCACCCTGTGCCTGCTTTCTCCTAAGGCTCTTTAAACAACGCCTGGCTCTGCTCCCCACTCCCTAATTACCTTTTACAACAACACAACAGTAATTTAGTATCACCATGTACTGTCACTTCTCCATTAGTAAACACCAGGACCTGCTGAGTAATTACAGAATAACCTCATAATGAAATGCAGTGAAGACTTCTAATTAAATTTTAATGTTGCTTAGAATGGTTCTATTTTAAAATGAGAATTTTCCACCCGCATGTTCTAATGAGTTATCAGAATGCATTACCCATCCCCCAGGCTGTGTAGATGGGCACTGAATATTAGCACCAGTGGGGTACGTGTGTGGAAACATTTGCAGTCAAAATTATACACTACACTTAAGTGGTTGATGCACACATCGTAGCACATGAGAAGGCAGTAACAACAATTTATGGCAGCTCCTGTCTCAGTGACTCTTCGGTGGCTCGGCCGCAAATGAACTCAAAATTGTCCGCTTTGAACCCGGACTCATGCAAGCCACACAGAAGCCGGCACTGCCCATACTGTCCCACCGCCTGAAAAACCTCCCTGGTCCCAAACTGCCGTCTTCTATCGGACCTATCCACGCCCCCTTGTTCCCGCTCTCCATCCACACATCCTTTTCTGGGCATTTACTGGAAATCCATCCAGTATTGGCTGAGGTCAGTCGTGGTAAAAACAGCCCTTGCCGGTTCGGTTCTCTGTCCGTCGTGGCAGGAAGGCCACAAGCACCCCTTTTTACCTCTGTGGAGTGAAGGCCTGCCCGTCATCTGCTGAAATCCACGGCAGCCCCGCTGCTTACTAACCGGAGCAGCATCTGCGGAGAGAACTTATTTGGACAGACACTGAGAGAGCTAGGAAATACACACAGTCGCAAGCGTGACCCTTGGCTGGGAACTGAACCGGTATCATCTACGCGGGTCCCCAAGAGAACGGTACTGAGTCGCTGTCTCCTTTGGCACCAGGAAGGTCAGAGGCTACCGGGTAGCAACTTGTCTTCGGACGGAAAGTGGTACTCAAGCTCTGTTTTAATTTCGATACAAGGAAGACAAATTGGCAGTTCGGCACTGGCCGGTTCAGCTTCTTTGGGTTTTTGGGTTTTTGGGTTTTTTTTTTTGTTTTGTTTTGTTTTTTGTTTTGTTTTCTTTACTCCCTTCCCACACCCCTTTTTGAAACCAGCTCTCACTCTGCACGCAGCCCAGGCCTGATCCCATTCACCACCTTTCTGCCTTGGCTTCCTGAGTGCTGGGGTTACAGGTTCGAACCTCTACACTCAGCTTTTACTTTTTAATGTAGAAAGGTTATTAAGAGAAAGGAAGGGAGAGAGGGAGAGAGAAATAGAAAAAGAGAGACAGAGACCTGCCTCCTCCAAGAAAGCGTGCAAAGAGAACCAGCGTTTACTTCTTATTTAATTTATGTAGTATTGATTTTTATGGACCCTCAGCGACCGCCAGCATCACTGGAATCTAATTCCGAGGAATTCACAATTGTCAATGAAAGTGACGCTGTGTGCACAATGCCACCCGGGCATACAAAGCAGGATGCTTGTCCTCTGTCACACTTTACCTGGAGAAACCTTTTCTCTTTCTGTTACTAAATACATTTTTTTTTGTTTTCCTTTTCTTTTCTTTTTGGGTTTTTCCAGACAGTGCTTCTCTCTGTGTAGCTTTGGAGCTAAGATTAAAGGCATGTGACATCACTCCTGGCTTAAACAGATTTTTCATTCATTTGTTTGTTTCCTTTTTGTGACAGGGTTTCTCTATGTAACAGCCTTAGCTGTCCTGGAACTTGCTTTGTAGACCAGACCGGCCTTGAACTCACAGAGCTCTGTCTGCCTCTGCTTCCCAAGCGCTGGGACTAAAGGCATGCACCATTATGCCTGGCAAAACAGCTTTTAAAAATTAAAATACCATTATACAGTTCCCTCTACACCTTCCTCCCTCCAGCCTCTTGAACACATAACCTTGCTTTCTCCCTGCCCCTCTCTCTCTCTCAAGTCCATGACCATGGCTTCTTTTTCTTTGTTGTTACATATTACACATACATTCCTAAATATATAACTACAACCTACTTAGTCCATATAATGTTACTTGTATGTATATGATATAATTCAGGGCTGATCACTTGGTACTTGATAACCAACGGGGGCCTCTTCCCTGGGAAAGACTATTTCTCTCTCTCGTCCTCATTCCTAAGTTCTACCAGCTGGGCCACAGTTCTAACCCCACTAGTAGTTAAACATAGTCTTTCTATTTCAGGCTGATGTGATTTTATTTAGAGACCATGAGAATCTGAGATAATGGAAAATTCCAAGGAAGTTATGCCAAATATTTACCCAAAACATGTTGGTTCTAAATTAGCCGAACCAGTGTGCAAAGCAAGCCCGCCTGACAAGCTGTTGTGAGGAACTGTGCTTCCAGGCCTGAGCAACCTGGCTCCAAGGACAGACTCAAGTCTTGGTGTCACAAAAGTGACACAGGATTGCTGCATTTAGTCAAGAATTTAGCCCTTTGGTTCTGAATGGGGCAAGGCCATGCTCATCTCCCCAAGATGCTCTGATGCTGCACTGACCCTGCGTCCTGGGGTCACCATCCCCATGCCTCATCTCCAGCTGCATGGGAGCTGATGGCCGTACGTCCCTCACAGTCAAGGGGGTGGGTGGAGGCAGGAGAATGATGGAAACTGATAAGCATTTCATTTCTTGGGCCACATTGAAAATGATGATTTCTGATGTTGTTTCCACTTTAGTTAGTGCAAAGATATTATCAGTTCCTTGGATGTTTAAGTCTGAAATCCAGTAGTTGGTAAGAAAGTGCCACCAAACAGAAAAATAATCACTATTGAGATTCTAAGAGAAGCCATGTGGAATACAGTAGAAGGTAAGAGATAAGGTGACTTTGTTTTTTGTTTGTCTTGTTTTTGTTTTTGTGTGTGTTTTTTTTTTTCAAGACAGGGTTTCTCTGTGTAGCTCTGACTGTCCTGGAACTTACCCTGTAGACCAGGCTGGCCTTGAACTCAGAGATACACCTTAACATAGTAAAATATTCACTGATTACTGGCTGATTAAATAATCAAGTTGTGGAATTTTTCTATTTTTTTATATCATTAACAATATTTTGTTTGTTTGTTTGCTACAGTATCAGCATTCTACCCAATCGGCATCCAGAGGGCCAGGTACGGGTATCAGTCAGTGAGGTCCTAGAGACCCCACCCCCATAGTGTTATAGGCTATTGGCATTGCTCTTGGCTGCCTATAGAACTTGATGGAAGACCCTATTTCCAAAGACACCACATATTTGAGGCACAGGAAAATAAGAAATCTAACTGGTACAAACCTGTGGACTCTGTCTCTTCAGCCTGGCTCTCAGTGTACTGGGACAGACAGTGCTCAACAGGCTCAGCCAGTCAGCTGGATAACGACCTGTCTGTCAAGACACACCCCCCCAGAGAGAGCATTAGCACCAACGTTATGGAAGTATCCAACTACGTTCGGCTGGACTTAAGGCCTACTCCACAAGATGGAAATCATGACTGGTATCCTTAACCGAGCCAAGACTGTAACTGCGTAGGCCATAGCCTCTAGAAGAGATCCGACACAGTATGAAACTGCCCCTGAGTACTTATCTTTCTACCCCATGAGTTAGTGCATCATGTCTCAGCCTCCATCAGAGACCTCTCTACTTGCAGCAGATGGCAGTTAATGCAGAGACCCACAACTGGTCAGCTTGAAGGGAGTGCTCGGTACTAATTGGAATTGCTATATCACAACCTGTCTTTTTTTTTTTTTTTTTTAACTGCACATTTTGTTTACTGCTGCTGTGATAAAATCACTGACCCAAACCAATCTGGGTGAGGGAAGGGTTTATGGGGCTTACAGGCCACAGTCCCATCACCAGGGAAGCGGAGACAGAACCCTGGAGGCAGGAGACTGGCTTGTTTCTGTTACTAAGCATGCTTTCTTACACAATCCATGATCACCTGCCCAGGCCCTCTAAACCAGTCATTACTCGAGGAAATGCCCGCAGGCTAGTGTACTGGAGGCAATCCCCAACTGAGTTCACCTCTTCCTACGAGACTCTGGTTTTTGTCGGGTTAACAAAATGAATCCCATGTACCCCTTCCTCCCAAGGCTCGGGGGTCATCTCAGAAGAGCTGCAGCAGCCACCGCATTGCTGGGTGGCCAGAATGCAGCGCTGCGGTCTATTTCACACGCGAACCCGCAGAGGCTGTGACTGCACAAGATCAAGCCAGACGAAACTCTGAGACATCTGGGGAGGCCATCATGAAGTGCCACCCCTAGCTGTGCTGCTGGCCACCGGCAGCTGCTGGCAGTGGGGAGAGTCGGGTTTATTCGAGGGTGCAGCCCCTGGGAGGCTCCGTGTGCTATGGGAGAGGCTCCACATCCAGGTACACGCTGCCAGCACCAAGCGCTCCGTGGGGTGGGGGGGAGGGGGAACTGGGGTTGGGGGGAGGGGGAGTACATGAACTTGGGAGAGAATAGTGGTGGGGGATAAGGAAGGAATTGAAGAGATGGGAGTGGGGTTGGATTTGGTAATTTACTTTTTTAAATATTAAAAATATCTTTTTTTAATTTTAAAGAAATAAACTCATTTAAAAAAAAAATAAAAGCATAGGCCACGGCATTGAACAGAGTCTCAAATGAAATACAGAAGCCGGGTGTGGTGGCCACGCCTTCACTCCCAGCAACTGGATCTCTGAGGTCAAGGCCAGCCTGGTCTACTGTGTGAGCTCCAAGACAGCCAGGGATACCCTGAGAAAGCCTATTTAAAAAAAAAAAAAAAAAAAAAAGGAAGCAAAAAAGGAAGGGAAGAAGAAAGTCAACAGCAAAGGCCTCAATAGGCTCACGGAGTTGAAAGCTTGCTCACCAGAGACTGGCACTAACAAGAGGTGTGGTAAGTATTTCACTGGGTAAGCTTTGGGGTTTCAAATGCTCACTCAAGCCAGGCCCAGTGTGTGTGTGTTGAAAGAAATAAAAGACTTTAATCTATAGAGTAAGGATGTGGGAATGGGGCAGGAGAATAATTCTTGCAAGCAGAATATAGAAAATCATAAAGAACGGACGTTGACATGGGAGGAAAGGACAGAAATTATGAGAACAAGAAAGTTACTATGGTGATGGGGCTAGCGGTCATGCTAGGCTGATCCTGTTAAATAGGGCTAGTTACTGAATCATCAATCTCCTGTGAAATAACTGAAGCCTCTCCCAGGTCGTGGCCCACATGAATGAAATGGGCCCCAACCCTGGAACAGATGGTTCCAGAGGGACGGTCCTGGCTGGGTCATCCCTGACCAACGGACAGTCTGGGGTCTCTTCCTGTCATTCCGTTGTTTTTCCTTTAAAGAAGAACTGGTCACACCTGGGTGATCTCTCAAACATGACATTACTCTTTGTACTTTGTAATTATACTTTTGTAATCAATCACCTTGTGTCCCATGCATGTATGCCGCCTTGCACCCTTTAAAAGCAGCCTGGGCCCTCTGAGGGCTGTGCAGCTTTTCCCGGATCGCTGACACCCGGGCGCGCACTCATTTAATAAATGCCTCTTGCTTGTTGCATCTCCTGGTTTGGTGTCTGTGTCACGGGGCTCTCCCACCGGCCCATCAGGACCCCGGAATTAGGGTCCAACAGTGTGAGTGTGTGTGTGTCTTCCTACTGCCTGCCGATCCAGATGAAGAACTCTTGGCTCCTCTCCAGCACCATGTCTGCCTACACACATTTAGGCATGACAATAATGGTCTAAACTTCTGAACCTGTAAGCCAACCCCAATTAAATGGCTTCCTTTATAAGAACTGACATTTTCATGGTGTCTTTTCACAGGACACTGACTAAGACAAATAGCTAATAAACATTTTTTAAAAATGTTCAACATCATCGGCCATCAGCAAAATGCAAAACTTTGTGATTCCATCCCAGCCCTGTCAGAATGGCTATCACCAAGAAGATGAGTCACAAATAATGACGGCAAGGGCGTAGGAAAGGGAACCTGTGTCCACCATTGCAAGTTGATGCTGCCGCTATGGAAACCGGGGTGACCGTTCCTCAAAAAGACTGGGTTCATCTGTAAAGCGCCTATAACCCACTTCAGAGACAATGCTCACCCACGCTCGTTGCTGCTCTAGTCACGAGAATTAGGAAATGGAATCTGCCTTGATGTCCATCAACGTATGAATAGATAACGAAAAGGGGGTACATTTACACGATGGAATTTTAGTTAGCTGTAAAGAAAACTGAAATTATAAAATCTGCAGGAAAGATGGATACAACTGGAAAGTATTACAGATTCAAGAAAGGTGAATGTTGAATGTGTTTCCTCACACGTCGACTTGGAATGTCTGCAGAGATCAGGAAACTGGAAAAGATCTGTGAGATGTGGGGACACATGGGAAGTGAAAGTTGAGGGGAAGCAATGCTGGCAATGGCGAGTTTAAAAAAGGGAAAAGAAAAAAGAAAAAGAAGCAAGCAAGCAAATGAACAAAACAACGGGCCTTTGCTGGGCAGTGGTGGTGCACGCACACCTTTAAACTCAGGGCTCAGGAGGCAGAGGCAGGTGGATCTTTGTGAGTTCAAAGCCAACCTGGTCTACAGAGCAGGACAGCCAGGAATAGACACAGAAACTCTGTCTCAAGAAAAAAAAAGGGGGGGGGGTGGAAATTGTGAGAGAAGAGGGATTGGAAAGGTTAATCAATCAAAACAAAGCAAAAGTCATATAGAAGGACTGGGAAACGTTATTTTAAGATGTGTGGCTTTTGTTTGTGCTGTTTAACTCTGTGAAGCTGTGTTACTGTGCCTATCTGAAACACCTGGCGGTCTAATTTTAAAAAGCCGAATGGCCAATAGCTAGGCAGAAGGGAGGGGGGGGGGGAAGGCGCGCTGGCAGACAAAGAGTGTAAATAGAAGGAAAACCAAGGAAGAGGGGCCAGCCACCCCGTCACCCAGCCAGCCACACGGTGAGCACGAAAGTAAGATATAAATAAGAAAAGGGAAAAGCCCAGGGGCAAAAGTGAGTCTGGATAATTTAAGAAAAGCTGGTAAGAAGCAAGCCAAGCTAAGGCCCGGCATTCATAACTAAGTATAAGCCTCTATGTGTGATTTATTTGGGAGCTGAGTGGTGGGCCCCTCAAAAAGGCTCAAGAGTCAAAAGAGTAAAACTTCACACTTCATAGAAGCCTACTTTATAAGTAATTATAAATAAAATAATTTTAAAAGAGTTTGGATAATTCCAATCCAAAAAAAAAAAAAAAAAAATGTGAAGAGAAAGGAAATCCCAGTGTTAATTGAGTTTGGATACCTTCATGTGAGTCACAAACCCCAGAGGCCTTGGAAAGGAGACAGGCCATCCACAGTGCTCTTGGTTGCCCACGATAAGTTAATGGTGAGATCCTGTTGCTGAAGACGGAACACAGTTGATTAAAGGACACAAAGAAATCAATCTGGAACTGAACTGGAAGATTCCTCCCCGATGGCTAGCTTCTAGAAGGTCCTGTGAAGGCAGCTGAGGGGGAAAGGTCATTAACAGTCTTGCCCAGTGATGGACCTTGGGTACTAAAATACTGACTTGCCAGACAAGGTGTGCCCACTGGTATAATGGTGGCATGACCGTTACGGAGGTTACCAACGCCTTCAGCTTGAATTTGAGGCCCCTCCCGAGGAGAGAATTCACACTGGTTCTGTAACTCTGGTCAGAAGCCCATGATCGAGGAGGCCATAGTGCCTAGGGAAGAAGTTCTTCGGCGAAATGGACATGGCCTCAATGTGCCTTCTGAATATTGGCGCTGGCCTTGATCAGAGAAGCTTCCTGCGCTGTCAGTGGTGAAAGCCGAGAGTTGGGCTGTACCGGGTGCTAGGAAGAAGTGAGCACGGAGTGTTCAGCCCTGAACAGGACACTTGGAGCATTCTTCCAAGGCTCAGAGAGCACTGTGGAAGACAGGACGTTCCGGAATCGCACAAGAGCCGAACGATGGGGAAGAAAGCTGGGAAATGCCCCCTCCGGGGTATGACACAGCCATTGCAACCGTGGTAAACTCAACGCAGCATTGGGTGTCAGCATTGGGTGTGTGTGAGCCTGGGCCTGTCAACAAGCAGCCATGGAAGGAGGATAGCTGTGTCTTGATGACTTCTAAGGAAAGGAGAGTAACTATCTCTGGTAATGAAGCCCCTGGTGGGCCCCTTTTGCTCCAGCGGGTGACTGTACTCACAAGACAGCCTTGCTTAAACTCGGGGTTGAAAAATAAAAACAAAATTAACTTGACGCACGCTACAGTCATCTCAACTGAGAAAATGCCTCCGTTAATAGCAGGCTGCAACCAAGCATGTGGACATTTTCTTAGTTAATTAATTCATTAATTAGTGATACAGGAGGACTCAGCTCATGGTGGGGGGTGCCATCCCTAAGCTGGAGGTCATAGGTTCCATAAGAAAGTAGGCTGAGCTAGGTGGTGCATGCCTTTAATCCCAGCGCTAAGGAGGCAGAGGCAGGAGAATCTCTGTGAGTTCAAGGCCAGCCTGGTCTATAAACGAGTTCCACCACAGCTAGGACTGTTATATAGTTGTCAAAGTTTAACTTTAAAAATGTCTAAAAATGCTGGGCATGGTGGCCCACACCTTTAATCCCAGCACTGGGGAGGCAGAGGCAAGCAGATCTCTGTGAGTTCCAGGCCAGGCAAGGATACATAGTGATACTCTGTCTTGTTTATTTATTTATTTTTGTTTGTTTTTTGAGACAGGGTTTCTCTGTGTAGCCCAGGTTGTCCTGTAGACCAGACTGGTCTTGAACTCACAGGGATTTGCCTGCCTCTTCCTCTGCCTCCTTAAAGTTGGGATTAAAGGTGTGTTCCACCACCAATCGGCAGTGAAACCTTGTTTTAGGAAGGAAAAAAGGGAAGGAAGGGAGGGAGGGATGGGGGTTGGAAGGCCATAATAAAATGCACTACTATGTATACTAATTCAACAGTATTAATAATACATAATTTAATTGGTCCTTTGGCAGTACCAGGCTACTGTTTCAGAATAAAAGTTCACTACCTCCAGAATTTTTTTATGTTGGATAATTTTATACTTTTTAAAATCCAGGCTACTCTTTTTGTCTGTTTGTTTGAGACAGCCTTTCTCTTTGGAGCCTGTTCTGGAACTCACGCTGTAGACCTAGCTGGCCTTGAACTCACAGAGCTCCACCTGCCTCTGCTTCCTAGTGCTGGGATTAAAGGCGTGCACCACCACTGCCCTGCAATCCAGGTGCTTACGACTGGAGGAAGGATATGCAATCATTATCCCATCACACAGATTGTATAATTAAGGCCTCTAGAAGCCAAATAACTGCACATTGAGTAGCATAGCAAGGATTTGAATCCAGCAGTCAGCCCCCAAGTCCCTCACCCAAGTCCATCATCTCATTGATGATGGCACACAGAAGAAGTCAGGAAAAGGTGTTCATAGTTGGAAATCCAAGTGGAAATGTCTATCATGAAGCCAGAAATGCCAAAAAACAGAGATACTTTCAGGACAAGGAGCCATCTGCATGGGACAAGGGTTGATGTAAAACCTCTGAAAGACCCAAATCCTCCAATCTACAAGGTGAACTGAACAGAGGCAGAAACTTACCTTGGCCTGAATAATGATCTTTAACTGACAAAAATGCCTTTACTTACCCGGAACTGAATGCACTTGTCAATGCAGGCATTTGAGTTCTGGCTTACTTATCAGGAGTGCCGTGGACGGAGCGGAGCTCAGCTGCCCGCTGCTCCTTACTGCTGGGGAAGATTCTGGCTGTGCATAACAATTAGAACATGACCTCAATCTCCCAGCAGCTACCAGTGTGCTAGGCTATGCTGACCCAGCAGAACTGCGCAGAATCTGAAATGAAGTTCCCAGGGCCCATAGCTGCTCTAACACCTCTAACCTCAGAATAGCTAGTCCTCGGGAACAAGAGAGGATGCTTACCTTCCCAGCACTGGGAAAGAAGAAAGCAGGGAAGGGGGTGGATGGCATGGACTCCAAATAATAGAACAATGAAATAAGAGCTCACCCTTTGCCAGGCAAATGCTGCCTGTAAATTATCTCATTTGAGGCAAGTTCATTGCGGGTCTGCATCTACCCTAACAGCATAATGTTCTTGAAAAAAAAAAAAAAAAAAAAAAACTTGGTAACAGTGAAGCTGTATTGGCATCTGCCAAATGTTTTAGCTGATTGTTTAGGTGATTGCTTTGGTCTGACTTCTTACATTTTTATTTCCAACTTTAAGACAAGGTCTAGTAAAGGTCGGCTTCGTAATACAGCTAGCTAGAATATTCTTGAGCCCATGACAATGCTATAATTTGGGGCTAGAAAGATGGCTCAGTGGTTAAGAGCATTGGCTGCTCTTCCATAAGTCCTGGGTTCAGTTCCCAGCAGCCACAGGACAGCTCACAGCTGTCTGTAACTCCAGGTCCAGGGCTTCTGACACCCTCACACAGGCAAAACACCAATGGACAAAAAAAAAAAAAAAAAAAAAAAAAAAAAAAAATTAAAAATAAATAAGAAAATGCTATAATTCACAAGCAAGTGACACCCAGGTAATAGATCAGTCTTGTGGGAAAGAGATCTGCCTGGCAGATGACCTGAGAGGTCACGTGTATGAAAAAGAGCCATCTTTGAGTCCCTACTGCCCTCTGTGGCAGGAAGGTATTTATGTAGTCCTAGGAATGGGCCAACCTAAGCCTTCTTGATCCAACAGCTCATTGTTGATGTGCAGCTGCATGAAAAGAACGAACAGTAGAGATGGCCCACCTCATTTTGTGCTTTGCAGATAGTCACTGTTTACAAAGGTAAGGTTTGTAGCAGCCCTACATCAAACAAGCTGTTGCCACCATCCTTCCACAACCAAGCACGCACTCTCTCTGTCTCGTTTTTGATTGCTTCTCCAACTTCACAGACGTTACTATTATCATATCTATCATGGTGACCTGTCCACCAGGGAACTTTGACGTCATTACTGCCGTTATTTAGAAGCATCGCAAATCATGCCTATGAAAGGCAGCAAACTAAGCTTGGTGTGCCTCTTATCTGCCCATTAGCCAGCTATTTCTCTGCCTCTTTTTCTTCTCTCCGTGGACTACCCTGCTACTTGCAACACAATATTATAATATGGTTCATTAATAGCCCCACAATGGCCTCTATGTGTCCGGATGCAAGAAAGACTTGCAGGTATCTTAGTTTAAACCGAAGCTAGGTCAGGCATTACACCCATAATCCCAGCTTTGTGTAGGCTGAGGCAGGGACATCTCTCAGAAACACAAACAAACCACCACCACAAAATGAACTACAAAATACACAGATGATTATGACTAGGTGAGGAAGGTATGCTGAAAGCCGAGATGGGCCAAAAGCTAGGTCTCTTAGCCAAATATTTAGCCAAGTGACAAATCTGATGGAAAAGGTTTTTAGGGAGGTTGGGCAACCATGAGTTCAAGGCTAGTCTGGACTATGTAGCAAGACCCTGTCTTGAAAGTAAAGGAAAAGAAAAAAGAAAAAGAAAAAGAAACATTGATGATAGGGAGAAAGTCCTAGTCATCTGGACAAACAGCTGTAGTATTCCTTTCAATGGATGAGTACAGAGGAGAGCCAACTCTGATGCAGAGCATGTATTAGACTGAGGAAGCTACCGGAGAGTTTAAACTGCATGGCTTAAAGGGAAGAAGCCCTCCCAATGACAAAGTAAGATAGAGGCTGTGGATACAGCTCAGAGAAGCAGCGATCTCCTGCCGAAAGCCCAAGGGTCAACCCTATAACAACAGAAGCACAACAAAGCAAAAAAGACGTAAAAGGTCCAGGAAAGAACATTGGGTGCCTTGAGTTGTGAGCTCCTGATGTGAGTGCTAGAAACTAAACTCAGGTCTTAAGAGCAGTGTGAACGCTTAACTGCAGAACCATCCCTCCAGATTCACTAAGCTACATAGCTTTAAAGAGTGTGTCTTAAATTCTTTGAGATTATAATTACATCACTTCCCCCTTCCCTTTCTTCCCTCTAAACCCTCCCATATATTCCCCGGACACCCTGTTCTCTTTCATATTGAAGGGTTTCCTCTTAAATTGATGAGCAAGCTGTGTTTATGTACTTAGGGAATGTATGTGTGTGTATATGCATATGTATATGAAATTAAAGAGTATATTTTGGAAAAAAACAAATGTTTGCTTGAGGAAATATTTACAAATGAAATATCTGAGGTCTCACAATAAATCAGAAGAGTTGAAAGGAAGCTGTTCAGAATAGGTTTGTATTTTTGTCCTTTTGAACTGCTTTTTACAAATGAAAAAGTTTTATATCTTATTCAGCTTTTTTTTTTTTTTTTGAGACATCTCATGTAGTCCAAGCAGGCCTCTCTTTCTATAGCCAAGAAAAATCAACATTTGATCCTCTTTATTTCTGCCACCATGTAACTTTTGTCAATTATGAAACCAGACATGGTGGCACACACCTTTAACTCCAGAGGCAGATGAATCTCCAAGTTTGAGTTCAGCCTAGTCTACAGAGCAAGCTCCAGGGCAGCCAGTACTACACAAGAGAAACTGACTCTATTTTTTTTTTTAAATTATGTGTATGTGTACACTGTACACGTAGTCACACATGGGGAAGCCAGAAGAGAGTATCAAATCCCCTGGAGATGGAGTTACAGGCAGCTAAGCAGCCCATCTTGGAGACCAAACTGGGGTGCTCTAGAAAGGCAGCAGTCAGCTCTTAACCACTAAAGAATCTCTAGCACACCAGTTATAAATTTAAAAGATTAATAAAAATAATTTCACCTCCCAAACATAACCTTCTAACAGCAAAGTGAAAGAGCACAATCTCTTTTAAACAACCACGACAAAATTAAAAGCTTATGTGCACAGCTAATTGAGAAGATCAGAAGCCTCATGAATTTGAGGCTACCCTGGGCTAAATAGTGAGATGCAAGTTTCTCAGCAAGTTCAACAGGGAGAACTGGGATTAATTCAGTTGGTAGAGTACTTGTCTAGCACATACGGCCCTGGTTTTTAGCCAGTGCACCAACTAAAACTGCACAACCCTAACCCTGGCACATGTGAGACGGAGACCAGAGACCAGAAGCTCACACTCTCAGCTACACAAGAGAGCTTGAGGCCACCCTAGGAATATAAGACTGTTTCCATGAAGAGAAAAATCCAGCGTCTAAAGATAAGGCTTCACGATAGAGGCTTGCCAGCATTACAAGGCCGTGGCCTAGCATCACAAAACCAACAAACACCCTTACACGTGTACTTTAATTAAATGCTTTATTTTTAAATGTCATTTAGTGTATGTGTGTGTATCTACATGAAATCCATGCTGCATATATGGAAGACAGATTCTGGGTTCTTCTCTCCTTTGGCCACAAGGGACCAGGGGATCAAACTCAGGTCCTCGGGATTGGCAGAAAGCCTCTTTAATCACTGAGTCATCTCATCCATTTTCTAAGTTCTGAAACTTTTTCTTCTTTTACAGAGTTCCAAAAATAAGAATAGGAACAAATTTGATTACAAATATTTGCATGTTTTAAAGTGTACTCCAATAGTATTTTGAAATTATTTTTTCAGCCGCTTCTTTAGGCTCTCAAGGTGCTCCACACCGACATCTTGCAATTCAAGTACCATGGCTCTACAGGAAGAAGGGTTAAATGAAATAGTCATTAGGCAACACAAATCTATCAGATCTCGCTGACATTTTTGTAACCCTTTTAGGAAGTTTTGATATTTAAGAGGGTCCTTTTTTAACTGTTTCATTTCTGGTACTGAAAACCCTATCATACTGGTAAGTATTTCATCTATAAAATCTACATCTAGATATGCAGTACCATCAGAAACCTTTGCCGTTACACACCAACAGCCACCAGAGCTTGAAAGATTTCCAGTTAAAGTGACAATAAAGGCTTTGACTTTCACAGTGGTGACTTCCTTCGGCTTTCTGGCCATTAGAACAGCCAAATAGATAAAGGGTGGAGAGTTTAAGTCCATGTCAACAGAAAGATCAGGAATATTCTCAAACGATTTTGAAGAACAAGCCTGTAAAGGGTAACTATTTTCATCAGAACTCTCTGAACTCTTTTTTGATAGACAGGTTCCTTGTTTTCTCTTTAGCATTTTACTACTTAAGCAATGTTCATCTGAACTGTCGATGTTTTGTTTTGTTGTAATATCTACTCCCAAAGTCCTACTGTCATTTGTAAAGTCATGGGCTAGGAGTCTCTTATGAAGGTCTCTGGCAGATGGACAGCCAAAAAGTTTATCTTCATGAATTATTTGTTCAGATAATTTTGTTTCATTGCAATTGCTGTTTCCTTGTTTATGAATCAAAGCACTGTTGTTCTGAGTCTTAGGTTTATCTGAAAATATCTCTGCATATTTATCTGTGTTTTTCTTCAAAGTTGATGGCTGCAATGCTTGTGTTTCCATCTGTTCTTTCTGGACAGTTTCTTCTAAAAGCAAGGCCTCTTCCAGTGAAAAGTCATCAAACTCTTCATTAGTGAAATGCACAGATTGGTTTTGTTTCTCCTTTTCCCTCGAAGAAATATTACTTCCTGGCTCAAAATTAGACTGACCCGTGGGAGTAGCAGTTAAGGAACCGCCTGTGCCGAAACATCTTCCTTCCACGGAGGCATCATCATTTGCTTCAGGCTCTTCACTTTCATAAAGACTTGCCAAGAGTTCTTCATCTGAAGGTCCTAAAGCAGGGTCTAACCCTCCTGAAACTCTGGGCAGACCGTGATCAGAATTATTTGGTACAACTGAAACTGTAGGATCAAGTTCACCAATTAATCTTCCGAGTACCTTTTCTTGAGCATATTCTTCTGAAAGGCCATCTACCTCACCTCCTAACACCTTCACATTTTCTGGCTTCAACAAGAGAACACCAAGACGGAACGAAATGCGTCCGTGAACCAAAATTTTTGTACCCGGAGGAAGACCACCATGGAGAGCTGGAATAGACTGATATTCCATCCCTTGGATTTGTGTGACACCATCAGTGAGTTGCAGCATCAGCATCCGTGAAGGCCTTGCTTCCCACGGTTTGGGGGTAACCTGTGTTTCCGCCGAAACTAGATCATTGGTTGTATTCTTTCCCCTCAGCTTTTGTATCTGGAAATATGCGGGCTGACTTACATCAACCAAGGAATTCATCTGTAGAGCATAAAATCCGTTCAGCTCCCCCTTCGGGATTTCTAGAATGCTGTCAGGTAAGAGAGGGTGCCCCAGGTCTCTCAGGTCAGTGAGAAGCCACTGCTCCAGTACTTGTTTGTTCACTTGTGCTTGGCTCAAATTAGCATCACCATTTTCTTCTTGGATCCAGTTAACACAAGCTTCCAGCCACGCTCGAGGCACTTTAACATGCCATGTTGCCAAAAGCCAGGTTTCAACTCGTGATACAGCACTATTTACACTCATTTTTTTAAAATTAAGAGCATATGCCTCCACCTGGAAACAAAAAGAAGAGTGATTAAATATAAGTATAGCACTGATAACTCTCAAGTACAGACAGTCCTAATTCCTTTACACCCTTTACGCTTTCCTTTCTTCAGCATTAAAAGCCCTTGACTTTCTACCCAGTTGATACTCCAATCTTAGAAGTCCTCAGATAATGTAATGAGGAAAACGAGATATTTAAGAGCTAGCTCTGTCAAGATACACGCTACATGACCTAATGTTGGCATCACCATCTGTCTTACAGCGCTGTTGAAACACATGTATAATAAAGTGTAAATGTAAATGACACAACTTTGATCGCCCCCATGTTGCTGTGAGACCTTGGGTGACTGTCCAGGTAACCTTTGTCTTTGCTTGCATCTTGTAGAAGTCCCACGCTTGCACTTCCTGCCTTCTCTAGTATTGCTGTTTTCCTTCTCAGGTCTTTGATGAGGTTGAAACTAGACAGTCATAGTAATATCATCCCTTACCTTTGGTAGACAAGATTTAGACTTTCCAGATTAAGATTGCTATCCTTTACCCTGATACTGGACATGTAACCTGGACATATAGTATGTATCTATTGCTCAATGTTGCTTTCACTAGTAATAGGTTTTAATTTGTGTATGTTTACCTTTACTTTTCCTGGAATGTACTTGACATTTGTTATCACTGCATATAGTTTTCATATCAGGCTTAAACCTTCTTCCTTAGACTAAAAGGGGAATTGTAGAGGTCTTACCTGTAATGGTGGTCACACCCTTTGGGCGTGGCTTCAGGCAGAAGCAGAAAGGGCTTGTGTGGGTCTTTGTCTTGTGTCAGTGGATCTGGTAGGAAGAGCAGAGAAGCACTCCCTCAGTTCTTTGTATTCATCTTGGGTCTACTGAAATCATTACACCCTCGCCTTCATTTGAGAGACACTCAGTCACTACTATATCTTAAAATTTCCCAAAATAATGATCATTTTATTTTCTTACCCCTCACTTTAGTCCATACATCTTTACTTGCAAGTGTTCACTGCAATGAGTCACTGGTCTGGTTCAAGGCCTGTGGCTTCTGCTACACTGTCAATACTGGATCCTCATTCAGACTCATCTCAGACACTCTTTTTGCTGTGTCTTAGGGACCCTTTAGCCTTGGATCTGCAGGTCTGGCCCCTTCACATGCTCCAGCAGTTCACAGATGGGGGTGGATGTTGGGATGGGCTAACTCAGCCCTGGATCCAGACCTGGGTGGTAGCTTAGTTGCTCAGCCCACCAACTCTCCCACATCCTCACCGCCCAGCTAGCTCACCCAATGCAGGCAACCTGGGTGAGGCCAGAGTGCCCTCAGGCTGGCTCGCCAATACCCTCACCACCAGTGCCAGCTCTACTGTGTTGCCCAGGTAAGGTCATGACCCACTCTTCTGCTCTTAGGACTGCAGAGCCAGGTCTCCTGCCTGACACAGGGGCAAGGAGTGAGGGAAGCAACGTCCCTCCCTCGCCCCTACCACCGCGTGACAGACGAGCAGCAGGACCAGCAGGACGCACACGCACACCCCCACCCCCACCCCCAGGGTCTGTCCTAGTGAGAGCCCAGGTTGACAGGAGAGCGGGCATCACTCTCACCCCCACCACTAGGGCAGTAGCCCAGGCAGAGTTCAGGGCGCTCTCTGCAAGTGCTGCAGACAGTGAGGGGTGGAGCCAACTCTGTGCAGTCCTTGGATATCAACATGGCCTCAGGCAGCAGCCCAGACCAGGGACATCACACAGCCTTCGGTGGTGACATGGGCCACGGACATCGACACACACCCCTGTTGCTGCATGGCCGCAGACGCAGACATGTCCCTCAGCAGACTTCACAGGCTCCTCCTCTCCACCCTCATATCCCCTGATCTCCCTCTCTTCATAGTGCTCACGCTGTTGTGTTGAGTGAGGTCTCTAGGTGTCTTCTTCCTGACTCTGGGTGTCTTCAAGTGTTTGCGCTACCCAAAGCTTCCAAAGGAAGTAAATCTCTCGCCACAGTTAGATGCAGCACAGAAGAACTGTAATTCAATGGAGTTCTCCGGTCTCATAGTTGAACCAGCACCACAATCAATGGGAAGAAAACGTAGCAGGACATGTCTAGTCGGTGTGGGCCTCCATTCTGCAGTACTGCTCTTCTGCCTGGGCTACGATGCAGCTCTGGGACCTACAGCGACTCACGCAGTGGCCGGCTTTCTCAAAGGAAGGTGGCACAGGCCCTTGAGTTTGTTACTGGCTCTGTTGATGGGCAGTGAAGTTAATTCATCTGCCTCCAAGTCTCCTGTTCAGCTAACTTCACAGCACACAAACCGCCGTCTTCTGTTTCTCTACCACCTATTTGCTCCCTTCTCTCTCTCCCATCACGCCACCGTCGACTTACTCACTTCCTACCTCGTGGGGCCTCGGTGTTGTCTCGGTGCTGTCCAGGACAATCCCAGTCCTGTACCTGCCAGGAGCTAGCACTGCTCTCAAGCTGTTCCTCACAGCCAGGTCCTGCCTGACCAGGATGGAGAGGCACCAGAACTCTCATTCTTTGGAGACAGCAAGGCCCTGGCCAAAGCTACAGCAGCCTCAGCCAGTGCGGAAAGCCTGCAGCCTGGGGAGTCTGACATTCAGGTTGCAGCAGTCACTACCCCATTTTGATCCTAGCTCTGGGTTGGTACTGAGAAGTCTTACCTGTTTGCCTAACTATTCTCAACCGTGCTGTCAGGAATACTTAAACTTGACTCTCAGTATAGCAAAGCACAGCAAAGCACCAGGAGGGCACTGAAGACACAGAGCTTACTAAAGCTTAACATGTCCTTAAGAAAACTCACCACTTCACAGGACAGCATGCGGTCTGATGACAGTACTTCAAGCTGGTGGTCAGTGGAAAACTCAAAGCCTCTACTGCAGAGAGATGACCTTGAGAGGTAAGAGGCAGCAGTAAGTATATGAATGAAGCCTATTTCCACAAATATAAGAGTATGATTGTAAGGTTCTGGGGACTCCTTAACAGTTAAGATAAACTGGAAACAATATAGGCTAAAAATCTGGAGTATAGCCAAGGGGTGGTAGTACTCGCCTTTAATCCCAGCACTCTGAGAGGCAGAGGCAGAAGCAAGCGGATCTCTGTGAGTTCAAGGCCAGTCTGGTCTACAAAGTGTGTTTCAAGACAGCTAGGGATACACAGAGAAATGCTGGGGGGTGGGGGGGACAGCATAGAGTGAGATAAATAGAACTGTTGAGAGAAGGTTACTTTTTCTAAACCCATTTCCTTACTTCATTACTAAACTCACTGAGCTACTATAAAAACTAAGGTAGAATGGAATAAAGGTAAATTAATGTAGTGTGTGATGGCCCAGTTCAGAGGAAGCTCTGGTAACATATTACCATTACTTGTGTGTCTGCAGGAAACACATGCATATCACGGTACCCATGCAGAAGTTAGAGCACAACTTGCGGAGTTGGAACTCTCCTCTACCAGGTAGGTTCTGAGGTCAAAGCTACGGTTAAAGGCTTGGTGGCAAGTGCCCTTATCTGCTGAGCCACCTTGAGGAAGGCAAACATAGGAGATAGTTTAGCCTGGGATCCCACTTGCTTTTGTATTATCAAGTCACAACAGATATCAACAGCTCAGAAGGAAAGGTTAGCTAGGACAGAACAATTTCCCATTTGCTGACACACAAATAGCAGCCTTGGGGTTTCAAGAACTCCTCAGTACTAGAAGAAAAACAACTTTGAAAAGATATCTCTTAAACTGAACGTTAACCTGTAACACACATTTTTATTTTCAGGCATGGTGGCGCACACCTTTAATCTCAATACTCGGGAGGCAGAGGCAGAGGCAGAGGCAGAGGCAGAGGCAGAGGCAGAGGCAGAGGCAGGTGGCTCTCTGAGTTCCAGGACAGCAAGGGCTCTGTTACAGAAAAACAATCAGAAGGCAAGAACAAAGTGTAGCCCTGAGGCCCTGAATGCAATCTCTATGACTTAAGGGCAAAGGGAAGGGCAAGACGAAAAAGAAAAGATGTTAGAACATTCACATCAATATTTATCTGTTTTTATATTAGAGGGGTTTTGAATGTTATCTATAAAAGAGATCTACTTCAAGTCCATGAAATAGAAGGTTGTGTAATCTTGGAAGAGTTAAGTGTATCTGGGTATATGTACATGAGTGCAGGTACCCAAGGAGGTGAGGTGTCAGATCCCTTTGAGTTGTAGTTACATTTAGTTATGAGTTAAATTCCAGTCCTCTGAAAGAGCAATATATGTGCTGAGTCTCCAAACCATCCCTCCAGACCTTGAAGGGTTTTTATTTTCCTTTTTAATTATTTTTTTTTATTATTTTTGTTTTTGTGACAGGGTTTCTTTGTGAAACAGAGCCCTGGCTGTCTTAGGACTCTTTGTAGACCAGACTGGCCTCAAACTCAAGAGATTCTCCTGCTTCTACCTCCTAAGTGCTGGGATTTAAGGCGTGTGTCACCACATTCAGCTGTGAAGGTTTTTAGGGACTTTTTAATGATGGGAAAATATGTTCATCTTTTCTTAGTGTAAACTGCTTTTATGGTAAGAAAAGTATTTCCATCAGCCTTTGTGCCTGATAAGACTTGGCTGTTCACACAGATCTTAATTCTAAATCCCAGCTACTAACAAAGAAACAAGAGAACAATGTAGAAAAGTTCTATCACTTGTCACATATCTGCCCCAGTGATTAATCTTCAATCAGCCTCAAATGTTTTGATAGAGAAGTACCATCCCTAGATAGTCTATGTGACATCCAACCAATAGCTGAGATTCTAAAACACTGACAAAAAAATTATATCCATTTTATGTATATTATTTTCATCTAAAAAATAAAAGTTGGGCCAGCAAGATGACTCAGCAGTTAAAGGTGTTTGCCACTAAATGCAGTGAGTGAGTTCAACGCTACAGTCCCACATGGCAGAAGAGAGAACCAACTCTACAAGGCTGCCTTCTGATTCACACCTGAGCGCATTCAGTCACAGGCTCTCTCACAAAATCAAGTTCAGTTTAAAAGAATCTTGAGAAGGTAACCCCCCAAAAAAAAATCAGGGATGAAAAAATGTTATACAGCTGGGCAGTGGTGGCCCACAACTTTAGTCCCAGCACTCGGGGGACAGAGGCAGGTGGATCTCTGTGAGTTCAAGGCCAGCCTGCTCTACAAGAGAGTTCCAGGACAGACTCCAAAGCCACAGAGAAACCCTGTCTCAAAAAACGAAAAGGGAAGAAAAAATGTTCTATTATAGTTGACATAAAATAAGGAGTGTGTATTCTCCAAAACCTCATATAAGGAAAAGTGAGAGAAAACTCCATCTAGGAGTCTGCAAACCCAGCTTTGTAAGGTGGCCTTGGATCTGTGGAGATTAGGGAGGTCGATCTGTCAGCTCTCTCCCACCACAGGGTTCCAGTGATGGAATTTACATCAAGCCTGGCCTTGGCAGCAAGAACCTTTACCTACTGGACCATCACACCTGCTCCTCCCTTACCGTGTGTGTGTGTGTGTGTGTGTGTGTGTGTGTGTGTGTGTGTGTGTGTGTGTGTGTGTGTGTGTGTGTGTGTGTTTTGTTACTTGAGACAGTTTTACTATATAGCCTCTGGCTGTCTTTGAACTCACAAACCCACCTGCTTCTGCCTCCCAAGTGCTAGGATTAAAGCCATGAACAACCACACCCATAAAACAAAGATAATCACAACTTATTCAAAATATTGTAATAAGCATTAAATTGCCAGCACAAAGTGTGGCATGAAGTAGAGAACTCTGGAATACCTTCCGTATTTTAAATGTTATTCCAGCTAGCTACTGTACAGTTCCAATTATGTTAAACCTCAGTGAAGTAATACCGGCTCCAAACTGACACTAAGACATTAGACTATAACCATTAACTCGTGGTGTACCCGGGAGTCACTAAATGGAGCATCTGACACAGGCTTCATTGTGCCACCCATAGCCTAAGTGCCACACATCCACTCGGCTGAACACCCACTCCTGAGCAGAGGTTTTGATAATCAGCTGGAAATTTCCACCTTCAAATAGAAAATGAGGAGACAAACTTCCAGTTACTCAGAGGAAACCTAAAAGAAGACGAAACCTGGATCAACTCGAGAGAAAGTGACTTCACTGGAGTCTAGTCAAGACGGCTCCCACTCCCCACTGCTCACGAGGGGAAAGTTAGGCGACACTGACTTCAGCTGGGTGAGGTGGTGCTCGCCGTTAAGCCCAGCCCTGGGAGGCGGAGGCAGGCGGGTCTTTGTGAGCTACACAGTGAGACCCCGCTCCCAAAAGCCAAAGGGGTAGACTCTGGGCCAGGCCCGGAGGCATCCGAGAGGCCAGGCTCATCCGTGTGCACAGCCGTTTCCACTCAGCCAGCCCGGGCTACCGCGGGTCAAAGCGAACCATCCTGACACCAGCCTCAGTCCGTGCCTATCAGGCCCTCGTCCCGGTTTGGTCAAGTAAGTAAGACACCCCAACCGCCCTGTCACAGGCCCACGACGTTAGAGACCGCTGCAGTTAGGACACGGTGGACACCCTGGCGCTTCAGGAAGGTCGGGGCGGAGGACAGAGGGCTGAGGGCGAGTGAGCGGAGGCCTGGGCGGCCGGGCTGCTGAGAGCGGGAGGGGGAGGGCAGGGGCGGATGCCCACGGCCGCGCGCTGCGTTCGTTACCCTGGCAGAGCCTACGTCGAGTTCTGCGGTCCGCATTTACGGGACCCACAGGGGAGACTGCAAGTTTCTCTGAGGATAACTCACAGCGCTGGGCAGGCGCGCAGAGGGGGAGCGGGGCGGCTCTGAGCCTCTGAGCGCCCCGCTCCCCCCTCCCCTCCCCTCCCCTTCCCCCGTCCCGCGCGCCCTGGCACAGCGGGTCTCCCGGGCCGAGCGCAGGGGCGCCGACGGCGTGGGGAACCGGGCCGAGCACCGACCTGGCCCCCGGCCTCCCGCCTCGAGCCGGCGCCGCCTGCGGGCGTCCGTGCGTCCGCGTCCGCGCGTCCGTCCTGCCCTCCGCTTCCCGCCCCGCCCCGGGGCTCGCGGAGACCCTAGAGCCGCCCCGCGCCGCCGCACGCCGACTCCCGCCTCAAATCTCGCGAGAGGCGCGTCGCCCCCCCCCCCCCCGCTCCGGAGTGCGCGAACGAGAGAGGAGGAGGAGGAGGAGGAGGAGGGCGCTCCGGGCGACAGCGCTGCAGACGCCATTATCCTCTTCCCCGCTGCACGGACGTCGGCGTCGCGCTCGCCTCTCGCCTCTCGCCTCGCGCTCGCTCGCTCGCTCGCGGCCTGCAGGTACCGGGGCGGCCGGGCCCCGGGTGTGGCGGGTGCGGGCGGCGGGGCGGCGGCCCGAGCCGAGCCGGCCCGGGTTTCCTGCTCAGGCCGCGGCCCGCAGGGAGGGAGGGAGGGAGGGAGTCGCCGGCGGAAGGCGGGGTCCTCGGCGCCGTCACTGACGCGGCCTCGGGCCAATGGCGCGGGCCTGGCTCGGCCGCCGGGGCGCGGGCAGCCAATGGGCGCGGCGGCCGGGGGGACGGAGGGCGGGCCGGGCCGTCCTCGCTCGCTGTGGCAGCAGGGACCGGCGGCGGCGCGGCCGGGAGGCGACGGCGGACCCGCGGGCGCGGTGAGCGGGCCGGGCCGGGGCGGCGGGCGGGAGGCCGGGGGCCGCCGCCGGGGTCGTTGCTGCCCGGCCTCCCCTCCCCCCACCGCCGCCGCCATTTCCCCGAGCGTGCGGGCGCGGGGGCCGCGGGGCCCGGGACGGAGCGGGGGCCGGGGCCGGGGCGCTCGGGGTCCGCCCGCTCGCCCCGCCGCCGCCCGCACGCCCGTCCCCGGCGCGGGCTCCTCCGGGCAGGCCTGCGTGGCGCGGGCGGCGGGCGGGCGGCGGCGGCGGCGGCCGCTTTGTCTCGCGCGGTGGGGGTGGGGGAGGTGCGGGGCCCGAGCTCGCGGCCCGCGTGCTGGGCGCGGTGGGGGGAGGGGACGGGGCCTCGCGCGGCTCCGCCTCGGCGCACGTAGTCGCCATTACGCGGGCCGCCATTTCCTGTCGGATCCGGGTGAGGAGCGGCGGCGGCGCCGAGCGAGCGGGGCCCGGGCTCCCCCTGCGTGCGCCCCGCTGGCTGCGCGGGCGGGCGGGCGGGCGGCGGGGGCCGGGGCGGCGGGGCCCGGATGCCTTCCCCGGCTCCGGCCTGAGCCAGCCATTGGCTCGCAGCCGCCACGGGTTGGCCGCACCGGCTCCGCCGCTTTGCGTGCAGGCTTCGAGCGTGGCGCTGGCGGTGGATTTCTACGTACTTTTTTTTTCGTTTTTTTGTTTTTGAAGCACCATTTTAAAAGTCTAACGGTGCTGTTGGCGGTTGAAGGCGCCGCTAGCTGTGAGCTCTGCCGGACAATGGCGGTCGTCTGGGTCTGCGCCTCGGTTGGGGTTTTGGGTTTCTCCCCGTGGACGTTGAAAGCGGCTCGTGTGTGTTTGCCTTGGGGTCTGCGGGCTTGGCAGGGTTCGTGGAAGTGATGTTGTCGGGCGCGAGCGAGCAGGACGCCCTTCCAATTACACCGGTCTTACAATGGCACTGCTCTTGTGATAAGGTGCTTCTTTTCAAGAGTTAGCTTTGTGAGCGAAATTTTGGGTCGGCTGGCTTTTCAGTTGTGATTAAACGAAGTTGAGGATGGGATTGCTGACTCCTTGGGGGAAATAGGCTCTTCTTCATGGTAGGTAGCTGGGCCGTCGTGGTTCATTGAGACGTCTCAGTCTGAAAGCAATCCACCACACCTGGCTCTTCTGCTGAATTTTAGGCTTAAAACAGCCCGTTACCTCAAATCGGACCTGTCACCCAATATTAGTATTGAATAATAAAAAGGGAAACATAACTGGTTTGTGCTGGGCTTTATAGACTACTATAGCATTAGGGTGTCTGTCGGTTCTGTTCTGAAAGGATGTGTGTGAATGTTCTGGAAGCAGAGTCTCTTTAGAGATTTTAAGCAAAAATAGCCAAATGTACTAGCTTCTTTACTTTTTTACAGATTGGTGTATCCATTTAATTCAAGAAAATGGAGACCGAGCAGCCAGAAGAAACCTTCCCCAACACCGAAACCAATGGTGAATTTGGTGAGAAGATATTTCAATTATAAGTAATTTGTGTGTGTGTGTGTTGACTTCACAATACTTTTGGTTTATAATTATTTCATAATTATAAAATTCCATGGTCTGAGATTGTGTTCTTGGGTTTTATGAACAAGAAGTAACCTTGTATAATGGTTTAATTTCCAGGTAAGCGCCCTGCAGAGGACATGGAAGAGGAGCAAGCCTTTAAAAGATCTAGAAACACCGAGGAGATGGTGGAACTGCGCATTTTGCTTCAGAGCAAGGTACAAAGGCTGCTTTCTTGTCGTTAGAGTAAAATGTTTCACTTTAAGCCCGGATTTTGCTCCCTGGAAAGCTTTTAGAGTTTTGTGAAAGATTTGTTCTGAGACAGGCTCTCAGGTGCGGCCACTTGAATTCTGGATCAGTCCCCCCACCTCACCCCCCCCCCCTTAAGCCAGTAGTTGGCTTGATTCTTTATGAACAGATTCCTGAACTCCGGGTAGCCCTGGAGTGGAAAGGTGTGAAAGCCCTATTACCAATGTCTCCAAATATAAATCAGAAGAGTGAGCAGCACTCTAGGCTTTGATGGGTTTTAGATATTGGTTAGTGTTTTATTTACCCATGGAACTAGTTTGCTTATGTTTACCTCATAACCTTGTTCAAATCATTAAGATATTTGCTGCATAGATTTTGCTTGGTTTTCACAAGAGGGTACTTGTAGAAGCATCTATACTTTTTAGGAATTTAGGTGGTCTAAATATTCTGAAGATTATTATAAAATTATTCATACTCAGTAAGTAAAATCTTGGTTTCCCCTCATTCTTAAGTAAATTCCAACTCCTGTGAAGACTTTGTTGTTAAAGGTTAAAAAATACAGGTAGAACTGTTAATTTTATATGGAAATGCAAAGTAATTTTTTTTCTATTCTAGAATGCTGGGGCAGTGATAGGAAAAGGAGGCAAGAATATTAAGGCACTCCGTACAGACGTAAGTATTAAACTACTGAACAAGTGAATTCGTTGTTATGTTTCTAGATTTTTTTTTTAAAGGTTCACATCTTAGAAATCACTGAATGTAACTACAAACCATTTGTAATGATTAATGGTTCTATAGATGGTTCCTGCTTCTTTTTTTTTTTTTAATCCCTGATTAAGGTGGAACTATATAATTAAATCTTTCTTTTCCGATAAGACCCTTCAAATAAGATAAAACATCTTAATTAGAAATAAGAGACAAAGTGTAAAAGCCCTTAATTGCATCATTCCTCTTGTGTGTATGTGTGAGAGAGAATCAGGCATTACTGACAGCCATTGAGGATGGCTGATTAAAAAAAAAAAAACCAACCTTTATTTTCAAAGTTCATCTGTTCCACAGCTTTCAACATGGAGCTAATGCCGATTTTTAAACGTGGATAAAAAATAGCTTAATCTTGGCGATCGGGGCTATCTGCCTAGAATTTGAGTCTTCATAATTTATAGTGGGTTGACTCTTGTGATTAGACACATTAAATGTTGGCAGTGCCAGAAGTGTGTGTGTTATTTCTAGTACTTGACTACACCAAAATTTCTCAATGTTTATCTTGGTAAAATTGAGGCAAATAACTGTGTTAAGTACCTAACAGTATTTCATTTCTCTCGGTAACAGATCTTTGTGTTTCTCTTGATTGCTACAAACTTTAATTTTTAATATTTACAAACCTGCTTATGAGATACAGGAACGTGTTTTACACCTCATGAAACCAAATCAGTCTTACTATTTGGGTTTGGTGTGGGAATTTTTGTTTTGTCTTTGAACCTCTTTTTCCTTCTAATCCAGATGTTCTGTATAATTATCTGGGTTATTTCCCCGTTTTCCTCAAGGATTTCAGTAAACTTTTGAGTCACGACAGGTTTTGTGTCTACCCTCACGAGCCAGCCTGCTACTGAAACATTAAAAAAAAACAAACAAAACAAAAAAACAAAACTAGAACCATCATTTAAGGTCCTTAAATGTTAAGCCACAGTCAGATATAGAGAAGTCCATTATTGTGTTAGTCTTCAGAGCAACTTAAGCTTGTTTCATTAATTGAGAGTATGAGTATAGTCTGTATTAAATTAAAATTTATTGCTTTTCCCCCTTTTCCCTCTCCTTGTTTTTTTGGCCATATATCTCCGTTGCCCATGTACTGGATCGACTTACCCCTGCGTTGCCCACCATGACGTTGGCCCATCCGCCCCTGAACGCCCATGTGAAAACCCTGGTTGGCTATGCCCAAAAATGTGCTCGTTGCCAAACGGGTACAATACTTGACAACTTCTGATTGAATGCCCATGCCCAATGCCAACATCCACGAACGCCAATGACCAATGCAGTACAATGCCAGTGTTTCAGTCCCAGACAGCAGTGGCCCCGAGCGGTATGTCCCAACAGTTTATGCCTCACTGCCTGATTAGAAAGAGAGAAATGTATTTTATTACCTGCCTTTTATATAATTAAATAGTATCCCCTTTAGACGGTGTATTGTTTTTCAAGTTTCTGTCTTATTTTCCCCATTAAGTCCTTTTGTCACTGAACTTTTACCGTGAGTTGCCCACCCAAACGATCCACTAATTTTATTTCAATGGAAGGAGCACAGCTTCAAGTGTTGCATATTTGCTGCATTGTAAATCAGACTGTTACCAGATAGTCTCTCGCTCTGTCTTTGTGGCCCACCTTGCTTCCCAACATTGTCTGTTCATAATTTTTTCTGAGAAACGCTAACTGGTTCACTTTCCTTCACTTCTCATTTGTATTGTCTTTGTTTTGTCTTGCATTTGTATTTGTTTTCTTGCAGAGCCCATTAGTAGTCTAATTTCTAACTGGTATCCATAACCTTACTCCAGATACGATGTTCACCACTTGCATATTCCCCCACTTTACCCAAGAGAAGGTGTGCCAGTATTGCCAATGTAACAGCGAGGGTGTCCTTAACTTGGTGGCGGGGAACATGAGAATTCAACTCTGCTTCAATTCTGGTCGATTATTGCCACTTAATCTGAGCCCTTCCAACAGCCCATTCTCTCTGTCTCTCTCTCTCAAAGTCTTCTAATAATGTTATGTCTGTATTGGGCATAAAATAAAATGCATGTATGACATTCATAAATAGGCTACTTTAAATGGGGACTATTAAGTGATTGTGATGTTACTTCTCTAAAAGTTGATGCTGGCTGATGACAAAACTCACTTTTCTTTTCCACCTTTTGTATTATGTGGTATTTGATGTTTGGCAGCATACTGAGTATCAGTGCTGATATTGAAACGATTGGAGAGATTCTGAAGAAAATCATCCCTACCTTGGAAGAGGTAGGTTTCTTTTTTGTTTGCTTTTTAATAAAATTTGGCAAGATGGGTGTACTTCGGGAGGGGACAGAAATGTGACAATTTTGTAGCAGCAAAATCTTCATAGTGTATTGCATCTCGTATTTGTCTTTAAAATTTATGCTGGCCACTCCTGAGATCATAAATATCTGTGGTCTTGTATCATAATTTAGTGTGTATTTTAAAGGTCTTGGTTTTAGAGTCTCCTTTCTTAAACTAACAATGTTCATATATAAGGGGTAATTTAGATATAATTAGGACAGGTTAAAATTTTACTTTTTTTCCCCCCCAAGTAGAGAGACTGGGTTTGTTTATAGTTCATTTCCAGGTGACAGTCTTAAAGAAGTTACAGCTGCAGGAATCTGTCATAGTGCTTCTGTAAACAGGAAGCAATGGACCCATGGGTGCTGCTGATTGGTTCGCTTTCTGTACTATTGACAATAAGGGTCTGTGTAAACGTTGATTTACTGCCTTTTGGAAAGGTGATTTTATGTTGACTTACTGTTAAATAAGCTGTTTTCTGGATTAATAATAGATTTGTTTTAAAATATGTTGTAGTAGCTTTACCAATATATGCGACAATAGCCTGATCACGCTAGACACTTAACCTATTATTCTTATTTTTCTACTTTCAGGGCCTGCAGTTGCCATCACCCACTGCAACCAGCCAGCTCCCGCTCGAATCTGATGCTGTGGAATGCTTAAATGTATGTCATAGTGCCATTGAACCCCACTGAAGTATGGAGCCTGGCCCATAGGATCGATTTATTCTTAACATAGTGTGCTTTTCCCATCTCTATAGAAAAAGGCTTAAAACTATGATAATGAATGGTCTTACAACTCACTGTTGACCCTGCTCCATGCTGCAGTGGGAACTAACTACATTTGCAAAGTGCTTTGCAGTCATTTTTATTATGGTGTTATTTGAATGTTAATAATTTTGTGGTAACAGCGACATGCTAAATGGCTGCAGTGTGGGTATGGTGTTGCAGGACCTGAAAATAAAATAGTTTTTTAAGGTGGTGCAGATTGTCCTTTTTGGGCCTGGCTATTGAGGATAATAAGCACATAACTGGTAAAGTTATTGAGATATAAATTCAGGTTGCTTACTGCAACAGTGCATTATATTGTGCTTAAACATAAGCTGATAGTGTGTTGGGAAGGTACTTAACAAGAGAGTAAAATTGTGTGTTTTCCCTTCCACAGTACCAACACTATAAAGGAAGTGACTTTGACTGCGAGTTGAGACTGTTGATTCATCAAAGTCTGGCAGGAGGAATTATTGGTGTCAAAGGTGCTAAAATTAAAGAACTTCGAGAGGTAAGGCATTATTTTGTTATTTTGTTCTTTGCTGGATTTAATAATTTTCTGTACAGAGATGGCTCTGGGCTAGTCTCTTAAGATAAACCCATCACTATTTAGTTGGGTCTTAAAGTAACAAAACTAAGTTTTGTTTAACTTAATGCCATTTCTAGGCCCTGTATAGTTGGCCACATTTTTCCTATTGGGTTCATGTGTCTGAACTAGAGGGCCTGGACTTCATTTAATGTGTTAACGTCCTCTAATGAATTTTCTTCTTGTGAATGTGTTGTAGAACACTCAGACAACAATCAAGCTTTTCCAGGAATGCTGTCCTCACTCTACTGACAGAGTTGTTCTTATTGGAGGAAAGCCTGACAGGGTTGTAGAGTGCATCAAGATCATCCTTGACCTTATATCTGAGGTATCTTTAAGATGGTTTTGTTTGTATTTCATCAGACAGAAATGTGGCTGTATTCAGTTTTGATATTTCCCTGGGAGTTTTGAGTTGCCTGCTTTGATATTGAGAGCCCTTGGTCATTTATGCAAATGTCCTTACAGTTCTGCATTGCTTGCTTCTTTCAGACATACCTGGGGTAATGATCTCCTTTGTCAGTGTTTGTAAATCCTTTCCACCATTGCCTCTTCCTGTCTCTGCCTCTCTTACCTTTTGAGATTAGTAATTGTTGGAATGTGTAAATCAGACCAAGGCTCTTACTTCCATCTTTAAAGTGCTGTGTTTTTGTTTTTAGTCTCCCATTAAAGGACGTGCACAGCCTTATGATCCCAACTTTTATGATGAAACCTATGACTATGGTGGTTTCACAATGATGTTTGATGACCGCCGTGGACGTCCTGTGGGATTTCCCATGCGAGGAAGAGGTGGTTTTGACAGAATGCCTCCTGGTCGGGCTGGGCGCCCCATGCCTCCTGCTAGAAGAGATTATGACGATATGAGCCCTCGTCGAGGACCTCCACCACCACCTCCTGGTCGAGGTGGCCGGGGTGGCAGCAGAGCTCGGAATCTTCCTCTTCCTCCTCCTCCACCACCCAGAGGAGGGTAAGTTTTTAGCTAAGCATTAATATAAGCAGTCAATGGTGTGATCTTGATGTGAGTATATAAACATTACAACACATGTTTATGCTTGCAGAGATCTAATGGCTTACGACAGAAGAGGAAGGCCTGGGGACCGCTATGATGGCATGGTAAGAATTTTGATTTATTGAGGGGGTGTTGTAAGAGACCTTATCATCAAGCATTTTGTGCAAGATTACACAGCTGTCTGAATAGTTTGGTGTTTCTGTCTCTTAATACAGGTTGGGTTCAGTGCTGATGAAACTTGGGACTCTGCAATTGACACATGGAGCCCGTCAGAATGGCAGATGGCTTATGAACCACAGGTTGGGTATTAATAGTGTTAATGTAATTATCAGCAATCTAACTTGCCTACTAATAATTGGTCTCACCCAAATCTTCAGTTTGCTTACTGTAATAAACTGGGTGTGGGTGGACAGGGAGCTTCACCACCACCCCCAACTAAGCTCTGGGATTCCCCCTTTCCTTGGAATATTAAAATAAGTAATTTTGTTTTTCTTTGTTTTTAGGGTGGTTCTGGATATGGTAAGTTTCTTCTTTGTGAAATCAAACATTAATTTGTACATATTTTTACATGAACTTACTGCTCATTATTTAAATCAGATTATTCCTATGCAGGGGGCCGTGGCTCATATGGTGATCTTGGTGGACCTATTATTACTACACAAGTAACTATTCCCAAAGATGTAAGTATTTTTAATTCAGGGAACTTTTAATTTTTTAATTTCTTGTTAATTGCTGCTTCTGTAAACTGGGCAGACTTTCTAATTTATGATTGAGATAATGTTTAAGGGCTTATGGGGAGTGTGGTAAATCTCACATCAGATGGTGGTTTGGGGTTCTTAATTAGTATGTTCTATAAAGTTACTACTTTTGGTCATTGATAACAGATACAAGTTTTCCTTAGAGTTGTCATTAAGCTTCTATTTAAAACTCTTTTCAGTTGGCTGGATCTATTATTGGCAAAGGCGGTCAGCGGATCAAACAAATCCGTCATGAGTCGGGAGCATCAATCAAAATTGATGAGCCTTTAGAAGGATCTGAAGATCGGATCATTACCATTACAGGAACACAGGACCAGATACAGAATGCACAGTATTTGCTGCAGAACAGGTCAGTTTAAGCTTAGCTTTGTGTTAGCATATACATACTAAAACCTTTTTTAAAAAAACCTTTTCTTCCCAATTGATTTTTCTTTTAGAAACCATGGTGTTTCCGTCACTTGGGGATTCTAACTTCTTAAACATCCTAATTAATAGCTCTGCCTTGATTTTCTTCTGTTTTCTTACTAAAAAATGAAGATATTCAATACTAATCTTGCTGGAAGAAGCCTTAACCAAGCAAACTTCTCATTTCTCTGGTGAAAACTGCTGCCAAAACCACCACTTGTAATAAATTATACAGAGCCTGTAGAAAGTGTAGAAGAGTCATTGGATGTTGGCCTAGTTCTGTGTGGAAGACTAGTGATTTTGTTGTTTTTAGATAACCAAAACGACAACAAATCACAGTCTGCCATATGGCACAGGCCACCTCTACAGGACAGTAATGATGGTGCTGTAACACGCAGCATTTCACACCTTCCTCGCATTCCTTTGTCTTTTCTACCAAGTATTAACACTTCTAGTTTCATTTTCTTAACCCTGCACTACTACTGACATTTCTTGAGTTTTACATTGCTTTTAATTCATAGTTGCTAGTGCTCTTTAAAGTTCTTCTAATTATAATGGACGTGATTATCATTTTAATTTAGCATTGAAATTGTCTTAATGTTGATTAAGATGTTTCGAACAAAAATTCTAATTCGCACTTTTTTTTCTTTTCTTTTATAGTGTGAAGCAGTATGCAGATGTTGAAGGATTCTAATGCAAGATATTTTTTCTTTTTTATAGTGTGAAGCAGTATTCTGGAAAGTTTTTCTAAGACTAGTGAAGAACTGAAGGAGTCCTGCATCTTTTTTTTTTTATCTGCTTCTGTTTAAAAAGCCAACATTCCTCTGCTTCATAGGTGTTCTGCATTTGAGGTGTAGTGAAATCTTTGCTGTTCACCAGATGTAATGTTTTAGTTCCTTACAAACAGGGTTGGGGGGAGGGCATGCAAAAACTAACATTGAAATTTTGAAACAGCAGCAGAGTGAGTGAATTTTATTTTTTGTTCATTGTTGGTGGTTTTAAAAATTACCCCCGTGTAATTATTGTGAACCCTTGCTTTGTGGTCACTGTAACATTGGGGGTGGGACAGGGAGGAAAGTAATAGTCCACGTGTCCCTGGCATTTGTTCAGAGCAGTGTGCAGAATGTAACGCTCTTTTGTAAGAAACGTTTTATGATTTTTAAAATAAATTTAGTGAATCTATTTTTGGTGGTCTTTTTTTTTTTTTTTTTTTTTTTAAAGACAATTTTCAAATGGTGGTTTGAGTTTTCCAGCCCACCCCTAAACTAAACACTAAGTTTGATTTTCAGCTCCTCTGTTGGATATGAGTGCACCTCTTGGACATAGGCAAAACACATGGGCAATTTAAGTTTGGGTGGTTTCTTCATGGTTGGAAAGATGTGGCTTGATAAATTTCCATCACATAGTCATGCTTATAATAAGCTTGGGATTTTGTTTTTGCAAATGTTTGCCACTACTTTTCAACAGTTTTCTATGTTAGTTGTGGAGAACTAAGGTGGGGAGCAATATTAGAAGTTAACCATCTTAAGTATATGCCAGAATCCTGATGGGCAATGAGCTTTATTAATCAGAATAACACTTGGTTATGGAAGTGGCTGATGCTGAGTAAATCCTGGTTATTTTTGTTAGATAACCTCTCACCTATAGACAAACTGTCAACCTGCTAGTGTCTTGTTAGTTGAACTTTGTAAAAATATATATATACTTGTTTTACCATTGTATGCACAATGAAAGAAAAAAAGATGTACCATTTCTCTGTTGTGTGTTGAATTATGTAGGAAATGTTTGTGAACGATTCAAAAAAATGGAAAAAAAGTTCCTGTGGCTGTTTTGTGTAGTAATTTGGCATCTGTATTGATAGTTAAAAATACGCATCTAAATAAAACTTCCATGATGTTAGTTTTGATGTGTGCCCAGTTTGAAAGGGGGTTGACTGATACATGTAAAGTTTGTTGACATGTTCCTCTTGTAAGGAAATATAGTAATCTTAAATTATGTGGGCTTTGGTGTGAAATGTTTTCTAGCACATAGAGACAATGTGTGGTTAAATATAGCACATAGAAAATTCAGGAAGCTACTGATGCTAATTGGCCTTAGTGCTTAGAAATTTTGAATGAATTGAGCCTCAAATGTGTAATTTATTGGAGATGCTATAAAATGACTGCAGTAGCAAAGTTTAGCTGGTTCATAACTATCCTCAGTACTTGATTTTAGCTCCAGTAAGTTTGAAAGTGTTGGTGTTAAGAATGTGAAATGGGCAGGTTTTGGTTGTGACTCAAGTTGAGTAGTGCTTGCCAAGGGATTTTTAACAGGATGAGGTGCTTAGTTTGTAAAAGGACATACAGTTTTGTTAGGGAGCCATTAAATGAATCCCTCCTTTAAACCAGCAACCTGAGCTTTTCCCAGAAGGCTAAGGCTTGGCTGACTGCATTGTACCCTAGGCAAAGCCTGGCCTAAGCATTTAAGTGAATTGAGGGTTGGTTTTTGGATGGAGCAAAAAAGCTCCTAAGAGGAAAGAGTTCTACTAGAGGGAAGCGTTCCTTAAGACTGTCTCTGCTTTCACAAAGTCACTGGGAGAATATGACATAAGTAACAATACCCGGATGCCTAGAGAGTTACTCTTGCATAGTTTTGGAAAGGTAGGGTTTTTGCCTAATGGTATAACCTAAGAACTAGGAAGTCTACAGGGTTAAAGAAGTGGCTTAGCTGAGGGCTTGAGGCCCTTAGGATCTGTCCCCAGTACCACTAAACTAGGCAACATTGGGCATACCTATAGTCCCAGGACAGCAGAGGGAGATGGATTGCTGAAGGTTTAGCCCAGCCAAGGGTTACATAGCAAGACTTGGACAGAAATGAAACTGAGATAATCCCTTAAATTGTATATGGAAGTTTTCCAGGAAGCAACTGGTGTATAAGATTTGAAGCTTGTACACGTGTCTGTTCATGAGGGTTGTTACATGGGGTTTGGGCCAGAGGATTTCCTGACTTCACTTTACTTGAAACTGGTTGCCCATTGAATCAATTCAACAGTTGGCCTCCTCTTCTGCCCGCAGCACAGCTTTCAGGCTTCTGCCCTGGCTTTCGATGGTGTTCGGGGAACCCTAACTCAGTTGTACAAGCATTTTCACCAACTGAACTGTGTCTAGCCCCTCAAAACTAGGCTTAAAAACTCAAATCACAAGTTTTACTATATTATTTGTGTGTGTGTGTAGGTCAGAGAATAAATTGAAAGAATGAATTCTCTATGGGAGACCATGGATGAAACTGGTCAGAAATGGCACCTTTAACCCATGAGCCCAAATGAACTTCTAATGTGACTTTGGTGGTTTGCTGTAGACAGGCTAGCTGTGTGCCCTGCAGTCTGACTGGCCTTCAACTGTGGCTCTTCCTGAGCCTCCTCAGTGTAGGGATTATAATCTTGAACCACCACACCAAGACTGACATAGCAGAATTCTTAGCAATATTGCCGTGTTTCTCAAATTGCATTATTAGAACCAACAAAGACACCAAGGGTACTGGTTAATCAAATCCAGGGGCCAGTCGACACTTGTCACACAAGCCTTGTGACCTAAATTCAATGCCCACAACTCACAAAGCTGTCCTCTGATCTTGCAGAAAGGATCAGAGAGCCTACCCATGTCATACACACTGAAAAAAAAAAAAAAATGAAATTTAAATGTTCGTTTAAGGAGGTATTAAACCTGGGGTGGTGGTGTATTCCTTTAACCCAGCACTTGGGAGGCAGAGGCAGTTGTGGGTGTGAGTTAGGGAAAGCCAGAGCAACACACACAAAGTCTCAAAAAAACCCCAAGGTTTTAATGCAAATTAACAGCAAGAGAGAAGCTGCTGGAACAGGAAGAACTCAAAAAAACCAGCCATGGCTGTGTGAGACTATCTGGAGGATACTCCTTGGTGGTGAATATTGCCTATGAGAGATGATCTAGATTCAGTTAATTGAGGTGAGGTGCGACCTTTCTGTGGACTAGGTACTGAGATTGAATAAAAGAAAGTGAGCTAAGCTCAGCTTCAGGACTGCAAATTGTGACTAGCACAAGCTCCTGCTGTCATGGTAATGGCCAAAATAAATAGACTCAGGTTTCCTTGTCAGGTGTTTCTGTGACTCCTATAGGGACAAGTAACTAATACTAGGTTACTCAACCTTGTCCTCAGTGGGAATGAGTGTAGGCGTTAGGGGCTCCAAAGGAGGGGGCTGGGACTATTTCAAAGTCATTTCTCTCTTTCCACCTTGATTTTGAGGCAAGGTCTTCCTGTCTATATGTTGCGTATATGTATATGTGACAAGTTACATGTGAAGATGCATTCTCAAGCATGTTGGGACCCCAAACTGGGGTCTCCTTTTAGTAGATCCATAAAAGTAAGCATTGTTAGTTTGTGTGCACAAATGGATATGATTCCTCCAAGTTTAGTAAATTCCATTTGAGAAAGAAGTCTGGCGGAAGGAAAAGTTCAGACACTAAGTCTGAGGACTAGGCCCTTGAACACACGGAACCCTTTGTTCTGTAGTGTATCTGACTTAGACTATTGCTTTATGTTTCCTTGTTACTTTACAGTGTAAAATGAAGTGTAGTACTAACGTTTTTAAAATGGGGAACTTATCTGAGTTGCGGTCCTATATGCAAATACAATGGAAAATATAAAATGTTAATTATTGATGTTTAATAAGGATCAGGATAAACAAATAGGCCGAATAGATGTTTATTCAGGGAGAAATAACTTACAACATAGACAGATGAACACCAGCAGGTTCCTGGTCCCAAGGATGCCTCCGGATGTACCCCTGTCCCCGTGCTGCAAGCAAGAGAGCTCTCCGAGCCTCTCCTCAGCCTTAGTTCCCCCAGGTCACGACCGGCCCTGTCTCCACCCCCCAATGGGCGTGGTCTATTCCAAGGTGCCCACTACAGTTAATAGTGATGACTTATTTTCTTCAATTGGATAAAGAGAAGTCTAGGTGGGTATGAATAGACATGGACAGTGATAAGACTGGAAGATACCTAAGTGGCGAAAGTTGACCACCTTGGGGGAAAGAATATGCATGCAGGCCTTTGAACTTAGTTTGTAACTAAGGATGACCTTGGTTAGCCTACCTCTGCCTCCTATTAAACTGCTTCTTTTAGTCTCTTCTGTTTGTTTTGCTTTGTGAGATAGGGTCTCTACATACCCCTGGCTGTCCTGAAACTATGCAGACCACCAGGCTGGCCTTGAAGCCACAGACATGCACCTGCCTTTCTCTAGTTCTGGGAGTAAAGTCAACACTGCCACACCCAGGCGCTCAACTATTTAAGTACTTGTCATAGTCTATCATTGCTGAAAATAGAAACAACAGCAAAAGTTGTTATCAAGAGATAGATATGTAGTGCTTCAGAATTGTGATTGTCACTGAGCTAAATAGCAAGACCCTTTCTCAAAAACCAAGTCATCTATGGCAGATAAACGTCTTGGTCAACTGTAGTTAACCCTGTGTGCGCCGGGTGCCCTCCCACCTGTAACCCTGGAACTCAAGTTACAAACAATTGTGAGCCACCCTATGGATGCTGGAAAACGAACCCAGGTCCTCTAGAAGAGCAGCCAGTGCTCTTAAGTGCTGAGCCATCTATCTCTGTAGTCACCTCTCAGATTATTTTAATGTACACTCATGTTATATAAACTTAGGAGGGCTGTCGTGGCTGTGCTCCAGAGGTTCTAACAGGCTGTGTCCTCTTCATTTGACTCTTTTATAAAACGTCCTTTGATTTCCTGGACGATTCACTGTTCAATACGTATTGTGTAATCTTAATTTTGTTGTGAGTCTTTGTGTCCTGTGATATTATTTTTGGAGATTTCAAGTTTCAGTGAGGAAAAAAAAAGTGTATTTGATATCTGGGGTGGGGGGCGGTGTTCTAATTGATCCATAGTGCAATTTAGCTCTGGTCTTTATTTGCTTAGTTTTAATGTGAGAGACCTATTTAAATATAAGAGTGTAAGGAGTACGGTTTTTCCGCCTGCCGCCACTGGTCTTGTCCCGCCGCCGCGCCAGCCCCAAATAATACACAGACTCTGTATTTGATACAATGCTATTGGCCAGGTGCTAGTTTCTTATCGGCTAGCTCTGTCTTAAGTATTAACCCATTTCTATGTATTTCCACGTGGTCTTACCGAGAGCAATGGTGGTTCTGCTTTCTCCAGTCTCTCCATCTTGACTCCTCCTTACTACTTCCTATTTCCTCCTTGTCTCCTAGTCCCTCCTGTCTTCCTTTCCTATTGGCCAACAGTGCTTTATTCATTAACCAGTATGAGAAACACATACAGAATGACATCTCCCATCATAAGAGTCGGGTATTCAAGCCCCCCACTATTCCTGTGTGAGGACCTGTGAAACATTGTATGCCTCAAATTAGTGTGTTTTAGTATGAAATCGGGGGCTCCAATATTCAGTGTGTGGAATATTTTTCTTGAATTGTTCCTTTAGTAATATGTGGTATCCATTTTTATATTTTTTCATATTTATTTATGAATATAAGTGCATGACAGAAGAGGGTGTCAGACCCCACTATATAGATGGTTGTGAGCCACCGTGTGGTTACTGGGAATTGAACTCAGATCTCTGGAAGAGCAACCATTGCTTTTAACAGCCAAATCATCTCTCCAGCACTCCTTTTTATATTTTCTAATTAGCTTTGGTATGACATTTACTTTATCTGATACTTGCTTGGTAAATTCTTTTCCGTTTTTTGATAGTTTTTTCCTTTGCTAGTTGAATGTGTTTTAGGAGACACCATATTATTGACTCTTGTATTCACTACTGAATTCTATTAAATTTTCAAGGAAGATCTCATACCAATTCGTAACTTGCTCCACAAAATAGAAAGGAAAACAGCATTTCATACCCAAACCAGGGAAAAGCAGAGCAACTGAAAACTACAGGTAAATTTCTTCTTTTTTAATGGCTACAGACAAAAATTTCAACAAAATGCTTACAAATTGGGGTCTGGACAGATAGTTTGGTGGTTAAGAACAGGAGCTGGTCTTCCAGAGGTCCTGAGTTCAAGTCCAGGATCCACCTGTAATGGCTCACAACCATCTGTAATGAGATCTGGCGCCCTCTTCTGGCCTGCAGGGATACATGCAGACAGAACACTGTAGACACAATAAATAAATAAATCTTTCAAAAAAAAAATTTGCAAACTAAATTTAGGAACACGTTAAGATCATACATTATGAGCAACTGGGCTTCATTCTGGAGTGGTAAGTTTAGCTCAACATAGATAATCAAAAATATAATATACTATATAAACAAACTTAAAGGCAGAAACCACATAATGTCAAAAAGGCTTTGATAAAGTTCAACACGCCTTTGTTCTGGAGATGTTAGGAATAGATGGATTGGATCGTACCTTAAAATAATAGGGGCTAGAAACAAAACTATAGCCTGTGTCTGGCCCCTGGCCTCGTTCTCTCCTTTTCTTGATCCTTGCTTGCTCTTTCTCTAGCCTAGACTTCTACTATTTATTCTCTCTGCCTGGCAGCCCCCTATTTCTCTCTCCTGCCTTGTTATTGGCCATTTGGCTCTTTATTAGACCAATCACGTTTTAGATAAGCAAAGTAACATGCCTTTACAGAATTAAACAAATACTACATAAAAGAATGCAACATAATTTTCTACCATTAAACAAATATTCCACTGCATAAATGAATGTAACACATCTTAAAATAATATTCCACAACAAAATCGATATTTAAAAGAATACAAAGCCAGGCATGGTGCCCCAAGCACACCTTCTTCTATCCCAGTACTCAGGAGGCAGAGGCATGCAGAGCTATGTGTTCATGGCCAGTCTGATCTACATAGTAAATTCCAGGTGATCCAAGTCTACCCAGCCTTGCCTCAATAAATAAACAAAAATAAAAAAGTGTGCATCCCCAGGCCACTTTGGATCACCTCTAACTTGACCAATGTATCTACTTTAATAAGTCTGTTAAAGTTTGGTGGAAAGTGGGGTGCTATTGCATTTCCTATTTATAGTTGCTATTTTGTTCTGGCTACCTCACTAGAGATGACCACTTAAAAGTTTTAGTGAGTTGAAAGTCTTTATTTCAGCCCCCTGGGTCCACACCCAGGCATTTAGGGACCTGGGTGTATTCCTGAGTGTCCAGATCACCAGATTTTTAAAGGCAGCAACCGGGTCACCTCGCTCAACAGCTTCAGCCAAGTTTTGGAGCAGCAGAAGAGCAGTTAGCTGGAGGGGTTTCTGCACCAACAGGCAGTTTAACAGAAGCCAAGCTTGTTGACCTCTGGATCCTGATCAGAGTAGGTGATCTCCTGTGAGATCCTCCACCCATGGCCTCAGCAAGAGTTCATCAATTTCAGCCTAGGTCATGGCTGGGGGTGGGGAGCTTCATCACTGAGGTCCCTTTATTTGCAACCCCGGGGGTCACCACCACTCCCGCCACATGCACGAAATTCAGTGACTGAGCACAAGGTCAGACGCAAGGTTCCAACTACACGTGCGGGGCTCCCGCCGACGCCCTGACCACACCCGCCCCGGGCGGCGCCGGGCAGCAGCCGTGGTCCCCAGGGCCCGCGCGACCCCAAGTCGTCCTCGGAGACCCCCGGCGTGCGATGGGCCGGGAGCCCGAGGCCGGCCGGAAGCGGCCCGGGGCGACTTCCGGACTTCAGACCCGGAAGTGGGCGCGGCCCGGGCGGGCGGGCGGGCGGGCGGGCGTGGCCGCAGGGCTCCGAGCTCCCGCATGGACGCGCCGCTGCCGCCGCGCGAGTCGGCGAGGCTCGTGGCGGAGAAGAGCCGCGACGTGCGCGTGGCCCCCGAGGGCGTGCGCCGGGCGGCCGAGCTGCTGCTGCCCGCCGCCTCGGCCTGGCGCGTGCAGCACTGGCGGGCCCTGCACGAGCTCAACCCGCGCGGGGCCGACGAGGCCGCGCTCGCCTGGGTCTTCGTGGTGGACTCGCTCAACTTCTCCTTCTGGGCCGAGCAGGAGGAGCGCGGGTGTGAGGTGCGCTACGGCGGCACCGCCTACACCGGCTACTGGGCCCTGTGCGCGGCCGTCAACCGCGCGCTCGACCGAGGTGGGTGTGGCCCGCCCGCCCCTGCCGCCCCTGCCGCCCCTGCCGCCCCGCCCCGCCCCTGCCGCCCTGTGCGCGGCCCCAGGAGCCCCACCCGAGGGAGGAAGCAGCAAGTCACTCAGCAGAGGTGACAAAGCCAGAGCCGAGGAGGGAGGGAGGAAAGGAAGGAAGGAAGGAAGGAAAAAGGAACTCAGTTTAGAAAGAAAGGAAGGAAGGAAGGAAGAAGAGAGAAGGAAGGAAAGAAGAAGAGAGAAGGAAGGAAGGAACTCAGTTTAGAAAGAAAGGAAGGAAGGAATGAGGAAGAGAGAAGGAAGGAAAGAAGAAGAGAGAAGGAAGGAAAAAGGAACTCAGTTTAGAAAGAAAGGAAGGAATGAGGAAGAGAGAAGGAAGGAAGGAAGGAACTCAGTTTAGAAAGAAAGGAAGGAAGGAAGGAAGAAGAGAGAAGGAAGGAAAGAAGAAGAGAGAAGGAAGGAAAAAGGAACTCAGTTTAGAAAGAAAGGAAGGAAGGAATGAGGAAGAGAGAAGGAAGGAAGGAAGGAACTCAGTTTAAGTTGGACGCACTGGATCCTGTCTGCAGTCCCAGCACTCCGGCCCTCAGCAGAACGGATCGCTACGGTGTCTAACCCAGCCTGACCAAACGTAGGTAGTTTCAGGCCACTCAGAGAGCGAGACCCTGTCACAGAAAAACAAATGAAAAATGAATGCCGCCCGAAGGAGAAAAGGACAGATTATAGGACGTTTTATGCAAGGAAAGTACACGTGTCACATGGCTACTCTAAGTGCACAGCCAGGGCTGGCATCCCCCCAGATTGTTCCTTGTGCACCTCTGATTCGTGTCTGGAGCACTCGTTTGGTTATTCGTTTTAGAGTTATTTATTTTGTTTGTATTTCTTTGTTTTTTTTTTTTGTTTGTTTGTTTTCGCCTGCATGCACGTCTGCACCGTGTGCATGCAGTGGGCATCGATCCCCTTAAACTTCAGTTACAGAGGGTCTTGAAGCACCATGTGGGTGCTGGGAATTGAACTCTGGTCCTCCGAAAGAAAGGCAAAGAGGATCTGTCTCACTGAGTAGCCCTGGCTTGTATAGAATAGACTACTCCCACCCTGCTTCCTCTCTACCTCTGAATGCTCGGATTAGGCCAGCGCCACCACACCCCGTCTTTAACACACATTTGATTCCATGTGATTTGCAACTTCTAGAAATCTGTGCATTTCCTCTTTAAAGGGATACCAGTAACCAGCGCCTCCTACTACGCCACGGTAACTCTTGATGAAGTTCAGGATATATTTCGTTCAGACACGGCCGTGCCCATGCCTTTAATAGAAGAGAGGCATCGCATTCTCAACGAAACTGGGAAAATTCTGCTGGAGAAGTTTGGAGGCTCCTTTCTTAATTGTGTCCAAAAGAGCAAAAAAAGCGCACAGAAGCTAATGCACCTGGTTGTTGAAAATTTTCCTTCTTACAGAGACGAGACAGAATTTGAGGTGAGTTTGTTTGATTTTAGAATTAATAATAATTCCGAGTTAATGCTTTTTTCTCCAGAACTTTTTTACAGGGTTTCTCTTGTGTCCAAAATTTGAAGCTTGTTTACTGTGGACCAGGAGAAATAACAAAATTTGCATTATGTTGTGTTTTCCAGTCAGAGATTTCCTTTCTTTTGTCTTTTATTCCTTTACAATGTTTTGATGCAAGCAAGCCTTTAATCCCAGCATTTGGGAGGCAAAGGCAGGCAGATCTCTGTGAGTTAGATACCAGCCTGGTCTACTAGCTAGTTCCAGAACAGCCTCCAAAGCCACACAGGGAAACCCTGCCTCGAAAAACAAAACAAACAAAAAAAAAAATTTCAACCCTCAACACAGTGCTGTCACTTGATGACAAAGAAGCACTTTCAGTCACTTATAAAGTTCACGGAGCTGTGTGAAAATCAGAACGTGGAAAGTATAGGTTTTTCTCTTTGAAAAAGTATTTCTTGAAAAGCTTGGTTTGTTTTTGTTTTTTTCCTTACACACTGTTCTTCTATAATAGTTTGTTCTGCAATAGAAAACAATGCACATTTGCTTTATGCCCCCCCCAGTACACAGCTAGGTTTCATGTTTGTAAAGTCCCTTTGGGGTCCCCGTCACTGCACACTTTCTGATTTATGTTTTATGTGTGTGACCTGTGAACTCAGCTTCCTGTGCTCTGCCATCCGCCATGCCCTGTCGCATGTGTCCACTCCCCTCCGCCTCCCAGAGACTTTCCGTCTCTTCTTTCTACACTGCTCCAGGCCATGGTGCAGCTTAGAAAGACGCCACACAAAAGAATTAAATGTTCCGCCCCCACAAGTGCCTTCTCTGTTTTGGGTGTGTTTATTTTGTGTGTGGATGTTTTACTTGCCTGTGTATATGTGTGCCGTGTGCATGCCTAGTACCCAGGGAGTTCAGAAGAGGGTGCTGGGTCCCCAGGAACAGGTTTTAGGAATGGTTATGAACCATCACATGGTTGCAGGGAACCAGCCTCCTCCTGTCCCAAAGTCCTTAATAGCGGCTTTAGAAATGTTTACTTCATGAAAGTAGGTAAACCGTGAGGGTTATTTATTTATTATGTTTTCAGGTCAGGGTTGTATGCTGTAATGCACAGTGTGAGTGTGGAAGTCAGAGAACATTTGGGGTTCCATTTTACCATGTGGGTCCCGGGAACTGAATTCAGGTCATCAGGCTTGGCAGCACCGACCTTAGCTTGCTGAGCCATCTTGCTGTTAGTTAGGTCCTTTTATTTTCTGTAAAAGGTTTATAAAATCTTTGTACAGATTAAGATACATGGGACAAGGATAAAACATGGGTTATATAGTTTATTCTGGGAGAAGTCACTTAGAGGAGAAACCAAGGACCACAAGTTCCCATTCCAGGGGTCCACACTCAGGCTGCTCTCTGTGACCTGGCCAGAACTAAGCCTGTCCTGGACCCCACACGCTCCCCGTGTACCTGTTTGGGCATGGTCAGTGCCACAGGTGCAGCTGGGTGGCCTCTCAGTACATAGCTTAAGAGGAGGACCGTTGCACCCTTGATTTGTTTTTTGAGACAGTCTATGTCTCTGTTGAGTGTCCTTTTCAAATGCTCTCAGAAGGCACTGTGGGTGATATGTATCCTCCAATCACCAGGGCAAAAGGATATCTTTTTACAAACGGGCCCAGATCCTTGTGGCGGACACGTGGAGTGTGTTGGAAGGGAGGGGTGACGGCTGCTTTGAGGACATTTCCAGCATCACCATGTTTGCTGACTACAGACTGCCTCAGATCCTCGTGCACCTTGGCGCCCTGAAATACTCGGATGCACTGCTAAAGAGGCTCCTCAGAGGTACGCGGCCTACACCCTTGCCTGCTTGCTCTTGTTTACAAACAGCACTGTGTGCCGGGGCAGGCAGGGGCTTTCTTCACTCTGGAGGTAGAAACGCAACAGTGTGTGTTCCACAGCAGCCTGGGCTACAGGGGGAGACCCTTTGTTGAGTGGGACATGGTAACTCACACCTTTAATCCCAGTACTCAGGAGGCAGAGGCAGGCGGCTGTCTGTAAGTGCAAAGCCAGCCTGGTCTGCAGAGCGAGTTCCTGGACAGGTTCCAAAGCCAGGGAGAAACCCTGTCTTGAAAAACCAAAAATAAATAAATAAATAATAAAATTGTAATGCTCATGTCTAATAAATGATTAATTATTGGACACCTTAAGTTTTTAAACAGTGCCCAGTATAGCAGAAGGTGCTCTGCTTTGAAATTTAGCTGAAGAACAAAAACAGAAATTAATTTCAATCAATACCACCGGTCACTCTAAGAAAAAGGATGAACAGAGTGACTGAGTCAGGGCGATGTTGAGACTGAGCAGTTCAGCGGTTTACCCCGATGGAACACTACAGAATCAGACAATGAATGAAAGGTAACGTGTTCATAAAGATGCCGTGGTTACTTTAGGTTCAGGGCTGTGCTCGTGGTTGTGAAGGACTCCAGCAGGCCCAAGCATAGCAAACATGGTGCCAGCAGGTTTTACCTCTTCCCCCCCTTGGTAAAAACCATTAGATTATTCCAGGTGGTGGTGGTACACACCTTTAGTCCCAATACTCAGGAGGCAGACACAGGTGGATGTCTGTGAGTTCAAGGCCAGCCTGGTCTACAGAGTGAGTTCCAAGACAGCCAGGACTGCACAGAGAAACCCTGCTGGGGGGGGGGGGGAGCCCTTTAAATTTATGACTACAAATTTACTTGAGGAACTAGTAAGTGCCAAGTGTAATGCTCCATCCTGCGGGTACTGAGATAAGCCAGGCAGAGCCTGTGTCACTGAATTTAACTTGTCATCTTACATCAGTGCCTGGGTTTACAAATGATTCTTCTTTCCCTCCTTTAACCCTTGCAGGAGAAATGCTCTCAAATGGAGAGAAACACGAGGTGGAAATTCGAGGCTGCTCGATTTGGTGTGTGGAGTTGATCCGGGACTGTCTTCTGGAGCTTCTGGAAAAAAGGGGCGAGAAACCTCAGGGTGAGATCAACTCCATCCTTGTGGATTATTACCTGTGGGACTACGCCCGTGACCACAGGGACGACTTGAGAGGGGTCCCATTCCATCGCACACGCTGCATTTATTACTGACCCTGAATGTAAATGGATCCCCTGGAAATAATTGCACTTTTAGATCATACGGTCATTTGCACAATTTTGATTTGATATAAAGATTGAAATGATAAGCACAGGTAATTGATTATCCGGTCTTAGTTTCTTTTTCCTTGGTGTAGCGTTGTGCATCCCCACAATCTCATAGTCATACTGTGTAGTCTTCAACGATAATACCCATTAATACCCATGCCTTTCGTTGGTAGCTTTTCTCAGCTTGTAGTCATCTTCTTCCCTTAACCTTTTTTGTCCTTTTATGGTCCTGGGGATCAAGCTGATGGCTTTGTGTGCTAGGCAAGTGCTCTACCACTGACTCACACCCAGCTTAGTTATTTTCTGCGTGCTATAACAGTTTAACACTAGATGGAGATAGTCTTTGGAGTGCTGCTTTTACTAAGATAACTTGCTGTACGTGGTTTGACTGCACATACACGTAAACCCAGTTCTCAGAAGGTGGAAGCCGAGGGATCGGGAGTTCTAGGCCATCCTGGACTGTCTGAAAAACCAAAAGTAAGTGCTAGAGAGGCAACTCCCCAGTTGTGGACATTTGCATCTCTTGTAATTTGCATCTCTTATAGAGGACCTGAATTCGGTTCCCAGACATACACTGGGCACTAACTTCCAGGAACTCTAGTTCCAAGAGATCCAGTGCCCTCTGCTGGCCTATACTGTACATACACGTTAAAAAAAAAAAAAAAAAAAAAAAAAACACCTGGATGGAGTACAGTGAGTGCCTATCATGAGCAAGGCCCTGGTTCAAGTCCTAGCACTAAGCCTAACCTAGAATACTTAAGAACTTGTATTTTTAATACAGCATTTTAATTAATCCTGAGAATTTCATATCATGTACTTTAATCATATTTACCCCCTCAATCCTCTCCTAACAACCTCAACACCCCCAAGACCTTGTCTTAGAAAAAAATTAAAAAGGTCAAGCTTGGCGTTTTATTCTGGGCTTATTATTGGTAATACTGGTGGGTTTTGGACATAGTGGCTTTTCAGTTTTGAATATCTGTTTGCCTAAGTTTGTTTTCGGAGTTCACTGGAATTGAGATCTTTGAAACTTTTCTTAAGCCTGGAGTGGAATATTATTAAGATACTTTTCAGGTGTGATTTTAGGAGACTTATGGTGGGATGCTTTCCTGTCACAGAGATGAGTGCTGAAGCTCCAGTAGTGCACGGAGATGAATGCCTTCCCAGTCTTTATTTTACAAACCAATCCCAGTTCCCACTTTCTTCCCCTTCCACCCTCCCATCCCGCCACAACCCCCAACCCTAACCCTCACTGTAACCACATAAATCAGGGGTGCTCTGCACCCAGGCACCTTACTGCCATCTGCTGGACACGTGACCGACCGTGACTGCCTGTGGGAGGGTCTCCTGACTTGAGCAGTACACAGCTTACACGCCTGTCCCTCCTTGTGTGATTGGGGCCGTGACCCTGTGCCCACCCAGGGGTAGGTTCAGTCAGCCACTGTCACGGTCTCCTTGCTTGTGATCAGGAAGGACACAGGGAAGCCCCTCTTCTTGGAGAGTCTGTCAAAGCATGGCAGCTGAGACAATAGTAGCCTTTGTTTTTGTTCTATTCAGGGTTGGGAATGTGACAGGGGCCTCTGTATTCTGTAGGCAAGCATGTTACCACAGAGCCACACCCTCCCCCACAGCAGCCATATTGAGGACACAGAGCTCTGCGGCACCTTCGTCTGTGTGTGAGCTCCGTGAGAGATAAAACACATCTTCAGTTTGTTTCTTGCTCTGCTGTTTGCTGTGTATGCACATGCATGTGCTTGCCATGGCACATGTGTGGGATTCAGAGGGTGGCGTGTAGGTGTTGAGTGCCACTGCCACCATGTGGGGTCCCAGTGACCCAGTGCCTGTCACCTGCCGAGCCATCTTTACCGACCCTCAATTAGTGTTCTGTAACTTATACTCAAAACCATGGTAACCGATAGTTTTCACCTTAATCTTTATACTACTGCCACCGTCTGTACAGGACCTGCACACCTCAGACAGGGTCTCATTACTCAGCCCTGGCTGGCAACTCATGTAGAGAAGGCTGGCTTCACACTCACAGAAATCCACCTGCCTCTGCCTTCTGAGTGCTGGGATTAAAGGTGTGAACCTTCATACCCAGTATAACTATTTTTAAAAGATTTAATGACTGTGTGTATGTGTGCACGCGTGTGAGCCTGTGTGTGCGCGCACATGCATGTGCGTGTGTGCATGTGTGTGCCTGTGTGTGCACTCCTGATGGGTCTGTGTGCACCATATGCACACAGGTGCCCTTAGAGGCCAGAGTCATCAGATGTCTGTGTAATTAAAGTCACGGGTTTCACTAATGCCTCTGCCTGCCTGCCAAGCTCCATCAGAGCAGAGGGCACTGTCCAAGCTACTTTCAGACACTGTTTTCTCTATGTTACAAACACACTTGTGCATTTGGAAGCCAGGCCACCGCACATCTCTAGTAGCTTTACACATTTTCTGTGGCAGAGCTCAGTCTGTGGACAAGAACATCTGTAGTCTCAGAACTCTAGAGGCAGAGGCAGGAGGATGGCTGTGAGTTTCAGGCCAGTGTGTGCTATAATGAATTCTACCACAGTCCACCCTGAGCCATAATATAAGGCCCCATCCAAACAGTAACAACAAAAACCTCAGTCAGTCAGCATATGGGGAACAAAAATTTCATATTCAGGTGGTGACCTCCAAGTTTCTCTTGATTTTTATAATCTAAAGAGCAGCTGTTACAGACCCCATCACTCTCTGCCCATTTCACTGTCCTCAGGGTGGACTAACCAGTATCTGTGTTGTAGGGCTGAAATTCAGTTTTTAAAATTGGATTAAGTTGCAATTTTTTAACTTTCATGTGTATGAGTGTTTTGCCTGTGTGTAGATGTATGGACCATGTGTGGTGCCCAGGGCCTGCAGAGGTCAGCAAAGGGCATCAATCTCCTGGAGCTAGAGTTGCGAACCGTTGAGAGCCATTGTGTGGGTGCTGCGAACCGTACTCAGGTCCTCTGTGAGAACAAGTGCGCTTAGCTGCTGAGCCACCTCTCCTAGTTAATTAAGTTCCATGAAGCCTGGGTTAGGATGAAGTGAAGTAATGGGTGATGAGGCTGGAGAGAGATGGCTATGAGTCAGGAGCGCCGGCTGCCCCTGCACAGGACCCGGGCTCTATTCCCAGCACCCACGTGGCAGCTTACAACCCTCTGTGACCCCAGTTCTAGATCTGATGTCTTCTGCAGGCTTCCTCAGGCACAAGACATACATGTGGTACATAAAGATACACGCAGACAAACATACAGACATATAAAAATAAATCTTTTTAAAAATAATAGGTGATAATGGTATCTGAGAAGCCTAGAAACTCTTTAAGAACTGGATATAGTATTCAGTATAAATGAATAACTGCACATAGTCTAAGGAAAGGAACTATATTTGGTTTGGGGATGTTGGTAGGGACCAATTAATTCATCACTGTCAAAACTGACAAGTAAGAAGGGGAAAGCTTTTATCCCTGCACAAACACCGTTTCAGGGAGACGGGGGTGGGGGGGTGGGAAAGCCTTCATCGTAGAGTAATCTGAGCTAATGGATGTAAAATGACTATTACTGAGCACTACTGTTCTGCAATCTAATGTACTTAACATAATTGAACGATTATCAGTGACCACTAAAGACGCTAGCTGAAATATTGATGAGGGCTGGGGAGGTGGCTCAGAGGTTGAGAGCACTGTCTGCTCTTCCAGAGGACCAGGGTTCGATTCCCAGCTCCCACATGGGATCTCACAACCATAGGAATCTCCACTTCCAAGGAACCCAGTGCCCTCTTCTGACACAGGCACACATGTGCATGGACATACATGCAGGCAAAACACCTGCCCACGTAAGTGTCTTTAAAAGCAGGTTGTGCGACACCAGCCATCTGGTATGCTGCAGCAGGGGTGCACAGCCACCCCAATGTTGCCATGAGCTCTGGGCGTGGCTCTAATAAAGACCGTAGTTTACAAAAGATGCAGGCCCTAAAAGAAGTGAAACGAAAACACAGATACGCTGGACCAACTCTAGTTTAAGAGATTCTGCTGGGCAGTGGTAGCACATTCCTTTAATCCCAGCACTCTGAAGAGAGAGGCAGGCAGATCTCTTGAGAGTTTTGTCAAGAGTTCCAGGACAGCCAGGGCTATAGAGAAACCCTGTCTCAAAAAAAAAAAAAAAAAAAAAAAAAAAAAAAAAGGGGGGGGGGGGAGAAAGAAATTCTGTAATAAATGATGTACCTTCTTCCCTCACCCTCCTCTCTTCCCTTTAACGGGCTCTAATGACATATCCAAATCCGTCCTCATACTTGTGATCCTCCTGCCTCAGCGTTTCCAGTGCTGGATTACATTTCACCAGACACAACATAAGATTCCATTTAACAAACAAATGGCAAAACAAACAACCCATAAAGAAAGTAGGAGCATTTGGGAGATTGTCCACAAATATCCTAAATTTCTGGAGTTTGGGAGATTGTCCACAAATATCCTAAATTTCTGGTCTCCCATTAAATCCCTTTCATCAGGGAAAACATAAATTCTGCCAGGTGGTCAAGAAGAACCTGGGTAACAACTAGTGAAAAAGAGTAACTGAAGCGTATCTAACTATTCTTTTATCAATTATAAAACCTGGGAGTCAGATGTCGGGGTAAAAACCTGAATGATGAGAGAAGCCATAGAGAAGCAGTCACCTGAGCCTGGGCCCTGCTTTCCCCAGGAGAAGTTAACCACAGGCTCTGCTCTGCTTGCTCCTGAAGGAGTGGTTAACGCAGCCCCAGCCCCAGCTCTACCAGCTGGAGAGAGAGACCCCTGAAGCACAAGCTCCGCCTCTGCCGATTAGAGGAAGAGATGCATAGACACCAAGGTAAGAGCACACTCAACAGCATAAAGAGCAGTAAGGCACCACTAGAAACTATGGTGCTACTCCAGCAATACCTGAACATCCCAACACAGATGAAGCAGAAGAAAATAACCTAAAAATAACTTAATTGAGATGATTGGGGCCCTTAAGGGGGAAATTAAAAATTCCCTTAAAGAAATGGAGGAAAAGACAAGCAAGAAATTGGAAGAAATCGACAAACCTCTTAAAGAAAACCGAGAAAGCTTTAATCCCAGCACTCAGGAGGCAGAGGCAGATGGATCTCTGTGAGTTTGAGGCCAGCCTGGTCTACAAAGCAAGTGCCAGGATAGGCTCAAAAGCTACATAGAGGAACCCTGTCTCAAGAAAGGAAGGGAGGGAGGGAGGAAGGAAGGAAAGTAGGAAAAAAAAGCGTAAACCAAGAAAAAAACAAGTGAAGGAAATGATTCAAGACTTAAAACCTGAAATAGGTAGAGGAAATAAAGAAAACAACCCAAGGGAATTCTGGAAATGAAAAATCTGTGTAAACAACCAGGAACCACAAATGCAAGCATAAACAACAGAATACAAGAGACGGAAGAGAGAATTTCCAGGCATTGAAGATATGATAGAGGAAATAGATTGATTCATCAATCAAAGAAAAATTTAAATCCAACAGATCTTTAACATAAAACATGCAGGAAATCTGGAACACCATGAAAAGACTGAACCTAAGAATAATAGGGAGAGAAGAAGGAGAGGTTCAGATCAAAGGAACAGAAAATATATTCACCACAATCATAGAAGAAAACTTTCCCAACCTAAAGGACATACTTATGAAAGTACAAGAAGCTTACAGAACACCAAATAGACTGGACTGAAAAAGAAAAGTCCCATCACCACATAATAATCAAAACAATAAGCATATAGAACATAGAAGTAATATTAAGAGTTGCAAAGGAGAAAAGCCAGGTAACATATAAAGGCAGACCTATCAGAATTACACCTGACTTTTCAATGGAAACAATGAAAGCCAGAAGGTCCTGGACAGAGGTTATGCAGATAATAAAGGATTCACAGAAGCCAGCCCAGACTACCCAGCAAAGCTGTCAATAACCATAGATGGAGAAAACAAGATGTTCCATGATAAAGCCAGATTTAAACAATATCCACAGATCCAGCCCTACAGAAAGTACTAGAAGGAAAACACTAACCCAAAGCTACATCCACAAGAACAGGCAATTGATGAGCTGTTTACAGCAGCAAATCCCAAAGAAGGGAATTGAATACATAATGCCATCACCACTAACAAAAACAAAAATAACAGGAACTAGCAATCACTGGTCATTGACATCCATTAATATAGATAATCTCAATTCATCTATAAAAAGACAGAGGTAATTGTATATGAAAACAGAATCCATCCTTCTGCTGCATACAAGAAACACATCTCAGCTGGGCGTTAGTTGCACACACCTTTAGTCCCAGGACTTGGGAGGCAGAGGCAGGCCTGGTCAGGTATACAAAGCTAGTTCCAGGACAGGCTCCAAAACAATACAGAGAAACCTTGTCTCAAAAAACAAAAAGAAAAAAAGAAAAAGAAACACACCTCAACCTCACAGACAGACATTACCTCAGAGTAAAGGGTTGGGAAAATTTTTTCCAATCAAATGGACCCAAGAAACAAGCTTATGTAGCTATCCTAATATTTAACAAAATAGATTTCAAACTAAAATCAATCAGAAAAGATAAGGGCATTTCATATACATCACAGGAAAAATACACCAAGAATAAATCTCAAATCTGAACATCTATCCCCCACACACAAGGGCTCCTGCATTTGGAAAAGAAATATTACTAAAGCTTAAATCACAAATCAAGCCCCACACACTAATAGTGGAGACTTCAACACCTCATGCTCACTGCTGAACAGGCAGGCCTGCAGACAGAAGCCTAACACAGAAATGAGTGAATTAATAGATGTTATGACTCAAATGGACTTAACAGACATCTATAGAACATTCCACCCAAACGCAAAAGAATATACTTTATTTTCAACACCTCATGGAACCATCTTAAAAATAGACCACATACTCGGTAACAAAGCAAGCCTCAGCAGATACAAAAGAAAACCCAAAACAACAAACACATTGGAATAACCCATGTAGTCTATTGCACCGCCACTAGAATTCAACAGCTAGAATTCAACAGCAGCATGGACTTCAGAAAGCCCAACAAGCACTGGAAATTGAACAGGGTCAAGGGAGAAATGAAGAAATTAAAGACTTCCTAAAATGTAATGAAGATGACCACACAACAAACCCAAACTCATGGGCCACAACGAGAGCAGTGCTGAGAGGAAAGTTCACACACTAAACGTCTGCACAAAGAAGCTGGGAAATCCCACACTAGTGAGTTAACAGAACAGCTGAAAGCGCTAGAACAAAACGCAGCAAACTCACCAAGGAGTAGACGGCAAGAAACAGTCAAACTGAGGGCTGACATCAATAAAATAGAAACAAAACAATGCAAAGAATCAATGATGAGACAAAGTGTTGGTTCTTTGAGAAATTCAACAAAATAGACAAACCATTATCCAAAATAACCAAAAGAGAGTGTCCAAGTTAGCAAAGTTAGAATGGGAGGTGGGGAGACATAACAACAGATACTGAGGAAATCCAGAGAATCATCACGTCATATTTCAAAAACCTGTACTCCACAAAACTGGAAAACTTTAAGGAGATGAACAATTTTTTAGATAAGTACCACATACTAAAATTAAATCAAGAACAAATAAACAACTTAAATATACCTATAACCCCTAAGGAAATAGAAACAGTTTATCAATAGTCTCCCAACAAAAAAGCCCAGGCCCAGATGGATTCAGTGCAGAATTCTATCATATCTTTAAAGATCTAATACCAATTCTCCTCAAATTATTCCACACAATAGAAACAGAAGGGACATTGCCAAACTCTTTATGAGGCTACAATTACCCTGATACCCAAACTACACAGAGACACAACTAAGATGGAGAATTACAGACCAATCCCTCATGAACATAGATGCAAAAATACTCAATAAAATACTGGTAAACCAAATCTAAGAATACATCAGAAAAATCATCCACCATGACCAAGTAGGATTTATCCCAAAGATGTATGAATGGTTCACCATATGAAAACCCATCAATGTAATCCACCATATTTTTTTTAAATGAAAGAAAAAAACCCACGTGATCATCTCACTAGATGCTGAAAAAGTCTTCAACAAAATTAACTCCCTTCACAATAAAAGTCTTGGAGAGAGCAGGGATACAAGGAACATAAAGGCAATATGAAGTAAGCCAACAGCCAACATCAAACTAAATGGAGAGAAACTCAAAGCGATCCCACTGCAATCAGGAACAAGACAAGGCTGTCCACTCTCTCCATATCTATTCAACACAGTAGTCTAAGTTCTAGCTAGAGCAGTAAGACAACAAATGGAGATCAAAGGGATACAAATTGGAAACGAAGTCAAATTGTCACTATTTGCTGATGACATGATAGTATACATACAGTACACCTTCAGCACAGTGACAGGATACAAGATAGACTCAAAAAATCAGTAGCCCCACTATATACAGATGACAAACGGGCTGAGAAGGAAATCAGAGAAGCATCACCCATCACAATAGCCACAAATAATAACATAAAACATCTGGGGTAACTCTAAGTAAACAAGTGAAAGAACTTTAAGTCTTAAAGAAATTAAAGAAGATATCAGAAAAAGGAAAGATGTCCCACACACATATGGACACCTAATTTTTGACAATTGCCTGTAACTCCACTTCTGGCGGACCAACATTCCCACACAGACATACATGAAGGCAAAATACCAAAGCACATATAATAAAATTTAAAAAAGAAAACTTAGAATATGATCAGAGCTAACTCTTGTTTCACGAAAGCTGTTTTTGTCTATGAACTTACCCATATGTATTGAGTCATGTGGCAGATTTCTTTTTTTTCATACTGCTTCAGTATATTGGGTTATCAAATTTATCTCTGTGAATGGAACAGGTCAAAGTGACAGCCATTGTTCCACCCCCCCCCCTTTATTTGTTTTATTCCTGAGGGGACATCATTAGTAGACCAGGCTGACTTTGAACTCAGTGGTGTGCACCACGCCTCGCATAGACGGAGCCCTCGGTTTCAGGTCCCTGCACGCTACAAGCAAAGGCAGGGGGTAGCCTGGGCTGCCTAAGACCGTGTCTCAAAAGCAGACTACTGAGATAGTGGCTGCCCGCTCAAACCCAGCGTGGACCCCGGGTCTTTCATTCCAAGCCTGGCTGGGCGGTGTAAACTGGGATGCGAAGAGAACGTTCCTGGGCCGAGGCAGCTGGGCGTCCCCGAGGGCGGGGCTTTGTGAACCTGGCGGGGGCGGGGCCGAGGGCGGGGCCGAGGGCGGTGCCGAGGGCGGGGCTTTGTGAACCTGGCGGGGGCGGGGGCCGAGGGCGGGGCTTTGTGAACCTGGCGGGGGCGGGGGCGGGGCCGAGGGCGGGGCTTTGTGAACCTGGCGGGGCGGGGGCGGGGCCGAGGGCGGAGCTTTGTGTGAACCTGGCGGGGCCGGCGGGGTTGGGGGCGGGATTGAGGGCGGGGTTGGGGGCGGGATTGAGGGCGGGGCGGGGCGGCGTGCGGCGGGCCGCGCCGTTGCTGTGAGAACTGTTGACAACAAAAGACGAGGGCGCGGCGGGCGGAGGAGGGCGGCTCAGTGGGCGCTGGCCTGCGCAGACCTGGGCGGCCCGGAGCCCCCACGCTGTACGGCGGCCCCGCTGAGAGCCGCGGCGGGCGGCGGGCGGAGGACGGAGGACGGAGCAGGGTCCTGCGGTAGCAGCGGGGCCGCGGCGCGGGCCGGAGGGCGGGGCGGCGCGCGGGGTGAGGTGGGCGGCGTGAGGTGGGCGCCCCGCGTGCGCGGCCGTCGCGAGGGGCGGGGCGGGGCCGGGGGCGGAGGGGTGGGGGCGGGGCGACGAGGGCCGGGTGGGCGGGGCGCTGAGGGCCGGGGGCGGGGCGGCGCGCGGGCGTGAGGTGGGCGCCCCGCGTGCGCGGCAGTCGCGAGGGGCGGGAGCGGAGGGGCGGAGCTTCGAGGGCCTGGGGGCGGGGCGCCGAGGGCCGGGGGCGGGGCGGAGGGCCGGGGGGCGGGGCGTCGAGGGCAGGTGCCCGCCGCTCGCCCAGTCCCCTTTATGCCGTCGTGGTCCTGCGAGCCCCGTCATCGGCCAGGACGCTTCCCGCCGAGAGCTGGTGACCCGCGGCCCACAGCGTCTGCGCTCCCGAGCGGGCGCCACGTCCGCAGAAGCCGGTATTGAGACCCCGTTCCCGGCCGATGACAGGGCACGAGGCCCAGCGCTTCCCTTGCCTTTGGTCACTTTTCAGAAATCCAGTGGGTGTCCCCAAATGTTAGCGGCCCGTTCGGTTTCCCTGCTGTTTTCTGTTTTTGTTTTTCTGTTTCTGTCTGACAGTGTGTAGGTTTCCTAGGACTAAACTGAATCTGAAAAATAACTTACATACAGGCTTTAAAAAAACTTGACTGAGCATTGTTTATGAGCCATTTGCTTATGCGTCTTTTTATGATTAGAGTGAGTGTGTTTCAACCGCATAGGGTCACACTGCTTATTTCAAAAGTGCCTTCAGAAGAAAACAGGGAGGTCAGAGTGCCCCAGTAACAGCTGGTGTTTTATTTGTTTGGTTGGTTTTTCGAGAGAGAGTTTCTCTGTGTATCTCTGTCCTGGAACTGACTCTAGACCAGGCTGGCCTGTAATTTGGAGATCCGCCTGCTACTGCCTCCCAGGCGCTGGGATTAAAGGTGTGTGCCATCACTGCACAGTTAAAAAATACAGTTGACTTTTATTTTTAATTAGAAATTCCACCGAAAGAAGTTCTTTTGCTTTAACTGAGACTGTAACTGTGTTTGTGTTTGTGTGTGTGTGTGAGAGAGAGAGAGAATGTGGGCATGAGGAAGTCAGAAGACAACTTAAAACTGTCAGTGCTTTACTTCTGTGTGGGGTTCCAGAGGCTGAATTCGGGTTATTAGACATGTGGCCACAACTGCCTTTGCTGGCTGAGCCATCACGCTGGCCCAGACCTTGACTTTTGCCTTATTGAAATGACATTTTTAAAATAGTAATTACTCTGTATGATGGCTGTTGGAAGACTTACGATCGCTGCACCCCTGGCTTTTGAGAATGCTTAGTCTGAGTGCTGCTTTTTTGTTGTTATTGTTGAAGGTTTGATTAGAATCATTGTTCTCCACTCCACCTCACTAGATTGTTGACTCTGGGATGCTGACGCCCAGGGGACCTGAGTTTTTAGTAGTGTGACATAAAAGGTTTCTGTTGTGATCCTCTTGGGACGTTTATTTGTACTGTTGCTCAATTTGTCTTTTAAGGGTTAATTAGTATTCGTTTATCGTGATTAACATTTCCATAGCTGTTAGCTGTTGTGGTTCACACCTGTAATGTCCATGCTGGGGATAAGTGGGGGCAGCAGGATTGCTCTGAGTTCCAGATCATTCTTGGCTACAGAGTGAAACCTGTATAAAATCAAGGTATCATTTGTTGTCCAGTGGTCTTCTAGGTTGGTGATATCTTAAGAACCATTTTTCCAAAGAATATGCCCCATTCCAGGTTGGTGACTTTTGCTCACACTCCTAAAACTAAGTGCTCTGAAAACCAAGAGAGAGATGTCCAAACAAAGCAGGGTCCAACAGCCAGCTCAGAACAAACCAGTGCCCCAGAAAGAGCTCTCCGACACACTTGAGGGGCCACTGCCTGAACATTGGGCATAAGAGGTACCCAGGGCCAAACTGGATGTCTCTTCCTGTGAAAGTAGATCATCCCTGGGGCCCCATATTAAGGCATCGGAAACTATTAATACAAAGTGTCACCGCAAAAAGGAGTAAGAAACAGTTTATCCTGGAGCCAAATATGTGTGATCATGCTGTAGTTCCAGAGTCTGGGCCTGTAGGAGTTTTTTTGTTTTGTTTTGTTTTGTTTTGTTTTTTTGGTTTTTCAAGGCAGGGTTTCTCTGTATTGTTTTGGAGCCTGTCCTGGAACTAGCTCTTGTAGACCAGGTTGGCCTCAGATTCACAGAGATCTGCCCGGCTCTGCCTCCCAAGTACTGGGATTAAAAGCATGAGCCACCAACGCCCTGCTTGTAGGAGGTTATCTTATGTTAGTTATGTTAGTTGGTGTAAGAAGAGTCATTTTATTATTATTATTTTTTTTACATTGTGTGGGTGTGTGAACACGTTTATGATGATCAGAGGACATCTGTGGAAGCCTGTTCTTCCCCATGAGGGTTCAGGGGTCACTCAGGTGCTCAGGCTTGGTGGCAAGTACCTTTACAATCTGAACCATTTTGCTGTCCCGGGAGACATATCTTTATTTTGGGAAGGACCATCTCCTGGGCAGGGAAACCTGGCCCAAAGAAACTGTAGAAGGCAAGCCCAGCACTAGCTTGCATGCATGCATTGTTCTTTGGTGGCTGTGGGATAACGTGACCAATGTCTTCAGGCTGCTACCTAGATGTCCCTGCCAGGGTATTCTGCACCTTTACAGTTGCTATTGATGGCATGTTTCCATCCCGGCACAGGAGAAGAAACTAAGGCAATGTTTGGAGATAGAAAGACATTTTCCTATTAGGGTCTCTCAGAGTTAAATTCAGTGTGTGTGTTGGGGTCAGGTCATGGAGTTAGAGTGGGTCATGGAGCATAACTCTAGAGTTTTCTCATTTCAGCTGTACATATGTTCCAAGGCTTGTGTGTCAAGTGCTCATAGCTTATAGCTTTGATTACTGTTAGACTAATTATTTTAAATGACACTGACACAGAATAACCCTTAAACCGCTTTCATGGTTCAATTCTGATGTTTGTGAGATGAAGTGCCCTTTTTCAATACCTGCAAATATAATGCAAATAATTTACTTTAAAATTTATTTATTTATTTTGGTGTTTCAAGACAGGGTTTTCAGTATAGGCCTGGCTGTCCTGGAACTCACTCTGTAGAGCAGGCTGGCCTCACACTTGCAACTCTGCCTGCCTCTGCCTCCTCAGTGGTGTGCCTGTCTAGTACTTATTTATGTGGATATGCGTGTACCACACGTGTGCAGGAGCTGGCGTTACTGGCAGCTGTGAGTCCCCTGGTGTGGGTGCTGGGAATTAAATCAGGTCCTCCGGAAGAGCAGGGAGTGCTCCCTGGATGCTTCGCAAACATCTCCCTTTAATCGTTTTAGAACTCCTCAGTTACTTCCTTGCATAAGTTTCCTTTTTTAATTTTATTTTTATCTTATGTGCATTGGTGTTTTGCCATGGATGTCAGGTCCCCTGACACTGGAGTTATAGACAGTTGTGAGCTGCTGTGTGGGTGCTGGGAATTGAACCCTGGTCCTGTGGAAGAGCAGCCAGTGCTCTTAACTGCTGAGCCATCTCTCCAGCCCCTTGCCTGATTTTTCTAACTCTGTTAGAAATTATCCACTATTTAGATTACTGAACTAGAAAACATTACCACTTTATAAATGGAGTCCTTTGTATTTACCCCTTAACTTTATAATTAACTGATTCATGGTCCCCAGTCCCCTCAACTATTTTGAAGCAAACCTAAATGCTGAATTGTTTCATTATTAAATTAAGCACTTTATGAGTCAGATCAACTCTTCTTAATTTAATTTGTACTGGTAAAGAATCTGTTCTAAATGACTTTGCTTTGAGACGTGTGGTTTTATTTTCATAAGTGGAGCCAGTAATTGAACTATACCTTTTTTTTTTTTTTTTTTATGCAGGAGACCAGATCTTCCATAAAATGGATGTTTCTCACACTGTTACTGAACATTAAGTAGATGATCTGTTCAGTGAAACCCAAGCTGCCATGGAGGAAATACCAGTGAAAGTGGCCGTAAGAATCAGGCCTCTACTTTGTAAAGAGGTTCTTCACAATCATCAAGTGTGTGTGAGGGATGTCCCAAACACCAAGCAGATCATCATTGGCAGAGACAGAGTCTTTACTTTTGATTTTGTTTTTGGCAAAAACTCCACTCAAGATGAAGTATACAATATATGCATAAAACCCCTGGTGCTGTCACTCATTGAGGGCTACAATGCAACAGTTTTTGCATATGGACAAACTGGATCTGGGAAGACATACACCATCGGAGGAGGCCACGTTGGTAAGATCCTCAGACTCTTAAACTTAGCATTTTATAGCACGTACCTATGGACTGAGCACTGTGTTGTTGGGTGTGTTTCATTTAACGTTAACCTTGGCTTGTCTCCTGTTCTAGATGCTGCAAACACTGGTATACATCTATCTGTTTGAGTCCATAATAGACCTTAAACTTTTAATTTGTTTTGTTTCTATGGTACTGGAAATAGAGGGAGGTGGTTGTGCTTGCTGGCTAAGCACTGTGCCCCTGGGCTGCATCCCCAAGCCTTCTTTTTACGTTTTTGTTTCGAGGGAGTCACTCAGTTGCCCCTGCTGGCCTTAAACTCAATCTGTAGCTCATATAGTCCTTGAAATTACAATTCTCCTGGCTCAGCTGTCACCAGAGTTGGGTTTGCAAGTATGTGTCACTAAGACCCTGTCATAGTCTTTTAAAATTAATGTAATAGGTTTCCTCAGACACGTTTGTATGCATAAGTCATACTTTCTCCTCCGTCACTGGCTTCCCTGCCCACCCTCTCAATGCCCCCATGCTTTGCATCGTTTCCCTCCCTTCCTTTAGGTAACTCCCATTTCTGC